>NW_028270157.1:59302645-60502645 GCF_037043375.1 Chiloscyllium plagiosum | reverse complement strand
ATGCTGAACAAAAGCAGCAGCAATTAGGAGGTAAGAGAAAAGGTCTGCTCACACAGTGGGCTTTAGGAACGATTGCAAAAGGAGAAGAAAGTAGAGAATTTTTTCCAAGGGAATTCCAGAGCACAGAGCCCAGCTTCTGAAGGCATGCCTGCCAATGGTAGGACTCTTGGAAAATGATTAATTCAGGAAAGGAAAGGAAATCAGTCAATATTGTGAGCTATGAGCATTATCATCACTTCAGGCTTCAACATTAGAGATGATCTATTTACAAGAGGTATTTTCAAAATCTAGGTAATTTACCTCATGATTTTATGGAACATTAATATTTTGATAATAAATGATATATGTTTTCCATTAAATGTAGTTTACACAAGTTTTTCCCAGTTTAAGGATGATGTAATTCGACAACCATATCAACATTAATGCAGTGTCACGCACTCCTGTACAGACACAATACTGGAGTCTTGTGTATGGTCAGCTCGATACGGCAATCCCAGATGGTCAAGCATCTCATTTAAATTTTACAGAAGTGAAAAAAACTATGTTGGCATATTTGCATCTGCTATTCATCAAATACTCTTGGAATACGTGAGCTATGCTTTACAAAGTAAGCTCATTTTATCTGAACAGGTTTTGAAGCATATTAGTATACATGGGCTAATTCATGAACTGTGTGTGTTTTAAAGAGAATGGCTCTTTTCAAATTGCTTACTCGAATTTTATATACCCAAACTAAAGTTCATCTCACTTTACCATGGAGCAACCAAAGACATGATGAAAGAGGAGGTAATTGAGATATCAGTGGCCTACAAAATGAGGAAGAGGAGGCATTTGGAGAGCATATGTGACCTTAAAGTTTATAAGTCACCATCCGAAGGCACAGTGGAAAATTAGGGAGGAACATGAGGAGGTACTAGCCATAATCTTCCAAACTTCTTTCAAATATAGGATTGATACTGAAAAACTGTTCCAGTCTTAGTTAAATCAGGATGTAAACGTAAACACAACAGAACAGATCAGAGAGTTTCACCTTAATGGACTTAGTAACAAAAATCCAGGGAAAATTAACAGTGACTTGGACAACCATGAGTTACTTGACTGGTAAACGGAAAATCATTTCAATCAAAACTGCGTTCAGGTTTTCAGTCAGGGCACAGAGAGAGATGAGCAGAGTAATCAGTCGATCTGTTGTATTTGATAAAATGTTGAGGGGTTAGTAGCAGGATCACTGCTTCTCTTGATGTTAACGACCTAAACCTGGGTGAACAATCTCAACATGCAGATGGCACAAAATTGGAGCTGTTACTATATGTAAGGAGGATATTGATGGACAGTAAGTGAAGACCAACAGGTTAATGGAATGGGGGATAAGTGGCAGTTAAAATTTAATACAGTAAGTGTGACATGATACATTTTGGCAGAAAGATCTAGGAGAAGCAATATAAAACAAAGGATAGAATCCTAAATGGAGTGCAGCAACTAAGGATGTTGGGCAGGTTGAGAAAGCATACAGATGCTGCAATAAATATTAATAAAACAATGGCTGAAGCTTAAGGGGTGCCAAATTCAGGGCAATTCATTTTGGAAAGGATGCAAAAGCCTCTAAGAGGTGCAAAACATGTTTCCACGAGTTTTGTTTCCAAGAATGATGGAGTTCAGTTATGTAGATATTTGAAGATGCTAGGATCGATCTCTTTAGAGAATGCTTTAACAGAGGTGCTCAAAATCAGCGAGGTGCAGGCAGAGTAAATCATGAGAAATCGCTCCCATTGGTGAAAGAGCCAGAGGAGGCCATTTTAATATGATTGGCTACAGAACCAGCAGCAACATGAGGAAACATTTTTATGCAGAAAGTGCGATAGAGTTAGCTTCTGCTTGGACTTCCAAAAAGAAATTGAAGAACAAGTACCTGAGGGGAAAGATATTTCAGGGCTATAGGAAAAGGGCAGGACAATGGAATGTATTAATTTAACCTTGCAGAAAGTGGGCACAGACTTGATGGCTGAACAATCTCCTTCTATCCGCTTCCATTTTATGATTTCGATAATAGCATTTAAGCAGAAAGGTAAATAAAGCAATGGCATTGGGCTGATGTAGGTTGTTTTAAAATGTTAAGAACCGAGTGGATAGCAGGGTTAATAGTAAATGTGAAATGTGTAAAGGATCAAAATTGTCCCAGTCTAACCCAGCCAGCGCCATTTTATCTTCACTGAATGGAATGTTAGCCGAAGCTCCATGAGTGGGGCCTAATTTAGATCTAAAAACCATGGCCCTACAGTAAGATCGAAACTGCCATATTTTAACTGATGTTTGAGAGGATCTCCGGAGACTACACGTTGAGGAAGAGGAGGCATTTGGAGAGGATGAGGGACTTTAAAGCTGAACCATGGTTACCAGGGTGACCAACACAGGCTGCAATCTGTGCTTGCGAGGCATTGACAGCTATGGTGCTGCTAAGCAATGCTATGTTGGGTCCTGGCCCAAATCTTGCTCCTGCCCTCCGGCCCCACCGTGAGGATCAGGAGGGAGACTGCCCTCAATCATTCCAAGAAAGTTCGGGCTTCATCTTCCAACAGGATTCAAACCGTTAACTCTGTTTCCTGCCAGACATGTTTCTTTTCTGCAGCACTTTCTGTTTCTGCGCTAGGCCTCCAGATGACCTCCCCACAGCAGGAGGAAGGGTGGAGGGGGGGATGGGGCGTTTTCACCACCTCGCTTGTCCCTCCAATTAAAATCAATCCCAATATTAGAGTGAGTGAGACAGACTGACAGTGGCTATGTGAGGGCGAGAGAGGCCTTCCTGAACATATAGAATGCAGAGCTCTGTTAATATGCTGCTGTCAGTCATTCTCTTTTGTATGCTGTTAAAAACAAAATAAGACAGCCATCTTAAAAGATCTAAAGGTGAACAAATGTTTCAGGCAATGTCTCTGTCATGGTGCAGAGTGATTTTCTCAGCATTCATCTTATTTGAAAAGCATTACATATCAAATTCCCAGCCATACTCATGGAGTACTGGCCTCTCTCGGTTTACATCAAAAAAAACATTTAATTGATAACACACCAAGGTAGATGATCTAATTGAAGGCAAACTTACAAATGCCATATTTTCCTAAATATTGCCAGGTCAGTCCAACTTTCCACTTGACCCTTCTGCCCCAGTTATAAATGAAACAGAAGTTCCCCTGACGCCATGACTTTTCTGGATTTCGTAAGTCAGTTCCTATTAACGGAGACGGTTTCCTTATTCAGTGAAGACAATTTCCTTGGCACTGATTCTGTAAGGGGTTTCACTTTGTCATTCTACACCTTGAATTAAAGAGTGACTCAATCCTCACTCAGGCAGGCCACAGCAAGATGATTTGTTGCCGTCATTTGTTAATTTGCAATTAGCTGCAGCTAACCACATCTTTGTTTGTGGTTCTTTGGAAAGAGTGAGAACAATTCCAAATCAGATGCTAGCTGAGACACTTAGTTAAGTCCAGGAAGGCAATAAGGATGAAAGCAGACAGAAAGGATACTCATTCCAAACCAGTCAGGTCCACGTTAAATAAACAAATTGGCCTCCACCGGCCGAGGGAGTGGGGGCAGAATTAATCTGCTATCTCATCTGGAGATCTGGTGAGGAAGCAGTGACAGTTTCCCTACCAGTTCAAACCTGCGTGCAACTGCATTGTAGGCTAGAGGATTTCTCAGCAGTATGTTCGAAGAGCATGTTTCATGTTTTCGTGGACCAGGAAGAACATGAATGTTCCTCTGAGCCCCACATAGAAATCTTGGCCATCCCCTGCCCGCTGGTTCTGAGAGTGACTCACAACATGCCCTTCTTACCAATTGACTGACTTCTGGGGTACAATTACTGTACATAATCTGCTGCTACCCAAATTTCCACTCATGTCCTGCAGGAATCCCTGTTAGGTTTGGAGTGGAAAACGGTGGGATGGACAATGAGACCCAGAACTTACAGTACCTATGCAAGCGTGATCACCAAGGCAACCCGATGGTCAGCAATCTGGTCCTACCAGAAAGTCGGATTTGCAATACAAGCCAACAAAGCACATCTACGATATCTGCCTGTTAAAACGGTAGCATTTGTAGTTGCCCTCAGTTTATAGAGCCACAGAAAAATAACTCCATGGGAGTCACAGTGAACTACATTATTTACATTTCAGAAATCCAAATTATATTGTTGGCGAATGGGGAGACTCAGGAGACAAACTCAAATTTTACAGTAAGGTTATCATTGTATGAAAGGAATGGCTTGTTGTGCACTCTGGGGTCCTGTCCCAGAGGCAGCAGCTCAGAATGTCACTTGGCAAAGGATTCATGAGTTGACGTAGAAGCTAGCACATCTTAAGCAAGCTGTCAGAGCAACAGCAAGCAACATTTCTAATTACTGTATGAAAAAATTATAAGAAAGGCATGCCACAAGGTGTTGCCTATTGCAACATTTACTGCTGACCCATCTCATGCTGTTCTATCTCTGACAGCCAGTTGGTGTGGGGAGAATCCGAAACTCGTCATTATGTCCAACAGGTGTATTCGTGGAGTAAAACATTACAGATGTATACCTCCTGATTTCACTCTTGCGTCAGTATGTGTTCCTTTGTGTACGTTCAGAAAATCTGTGACTTTAAGAGGTGTGTTTTGTCCTGGTTTCTTTTACAGCGTGTTTGGGAGAATATGTGCTGAGCAATCTATGAGAAGCTAAACAACTCGTGAGACCTTGGGATTTTTAATAACAAATTAGAACTATAGAAGCAGCCTGAGTGGGTGTGATTAAGCTCTCACAGATCAGGATTTCTAGTTTTTTAAAAAAGTTTTTTAGATTTAGCTTTAAGCAGTTGCTGTTGTGGGCTTGAAGAAGTGCAAATTATTTCTCCCTCTCTCAATTACAGCCAAAAGCTGAGGGCCCTCTTCCTAGGCTGCCGGATTGCGAGTGAGACAAAATCTGCTTTTTCTGAAGTTGTCTTTTTGCCAAAGTGTTTGGGATGTTAGTATGTTGGAACAGTTAATTAGTAATAGTTACTATATATATTATTCTGTTAAGTTTTCCAATAGTGTTGTTATTCTAAGTTGTCCTTTCTTTTGCTGTACTTTAACTATAGTGTTTGAATAAATTTTGTAACATCGAGTAGTCTGACCAGTCAAATTGCATCTGGGACATAGTACTTTATATGTGCCTTTAAAATAAGAAAAAGTTAGGGTTTGAGCTACCTTCTTAAAATATTTTAAGGGAATCTGGTCTGGTCCATAACAGTATGGTAATCTTGAAGAACCAACTCTTATTTTTCTTGGGTTTTCATTAGTTTGTACAATCACAGGTAAGGAAGTGAAAGTGCTGATTAATGAAGAACTTGAATAATCATGTGGCTTTCATCAACAGCCTCACCTAATTCATCAGCCAGTAAGGAGGTTATGGAGAAATTGATGGGCTTGGCCTCTGATGCATAAAAAGGGTGCACATAGGGAATGAAGGAAGAACTCATAAGCAAAAGGAACTTCATAAAGTGGAATTATTCACCCTAGATGTTGTAATCAAAATACTTTGAAAGAACAACTACTTACTCGGTTCCCTCTACCTGAAGTACAGAACAAGCCATTGATCATTAAACAGTCCACAGTCTACTGAAAATAGTTTCAAGAAATGACATATCAAAAGGTTTGAATTGTTTGCAACATAATAACAACACCAGATGGGTTCTACAACATTGTACTCTTTAATATTTTACAGTTTGAACATAAGAACAAAGTAGTTACTTTCCATATGTCATCTAAAATAAATATTGTTACTGAAAGAATGCAAAAAATAAATACACTTTAAAAAAAAGTAAATTAAGTGTCTTCAGCACTGATGATACAGTATTTGCTGCAACCCATTCATTTTAGCCTACTGATTATTTTAGATGGGCAAAGGTAGGCTTACCAATGGAGGTCCTGCTCAAAATACGTAAGGCAGATCATGCATCACAATTTACAAGTAACAGATAATTGAGAATATGTGAGTAGCAGCAGAGGCCAACAAAAAATAGATTTGTATAGTGAACACGTAACTGTTAGCAAACAGCGAGGATGCTGTGTTTATCTGGAGAAACTGGAAACACTGACAAAAAAAGCAAATCCAAATTGAAATTGCATTTGATGAATCAACAAATAGGTATTATTTGCAAACTACTATTGACAGGGAAAATGGCTTTAGTTGGCTACTTGAACATGAAACTAGTGGTTAATGTGTCTTCTTCAATTACTTTTACTTTAACAACAAAATAAAGCTTAAAATTAAAGGGTCTTTATAGAACTGCATTTTGTTACTATCTTGTTTCATCAAGGGCCACAGAGTATCAGAGTATTCATCAAATACAAGAGCTGCAGTGATTTAATCTGTGTCATGTATGTACGCAAAAAAAATTAGGAAGTTTGGTTAAAATTCTTATGAAAATGATGCCTGTGAGAAAATAAAATGCACTATATCCCACTTGAGTTCAAATAACTAAAGGTCAGCGCATAAAACTATGGACAGTCTTTACTAAATTTTTCCAACCCTCTGAAGATCTCTACAGCTGCTGAATGTAACTATGTTTCTTCCTTCATTTAAGAGGAGAGTGCAAGTCCCTCTTGCCTTTCACAATGGTCAGGTTAGTTTTTACCATATCCTGTCTTTCTTTTTTAAAACGGAGTTCTCAATTTCCACAAAAAAAAGGCTCTAATGGTCTGCTTTTCTCATCAAAATACAAGCAGACTACAATGTCTTCTGATGAGGATGGCAATTCTGTTCTTGTGAGGACACAGGGGTTTATTGAAGGACTGGAGAACTTATCAATCAGAAATTAACATTAGACTGATTGAACAAAGAGATGCTCAGAAAGGATCAGATTGACGTAGTCAGAGTAGGGAATGGCCAGGAATTTAAAGATTAAAATGAAAATATGAATACTTGATTTAAAAATATAGTTCATTCATTAATATCAATTACAGCAAGGCTAAAGCATTTTCAAAATGCATTTTATTTGACAATATTGTTCAGGTAATGACACACCAGCCACCAAGATTACATGTCAAGTTGCCAATGAGAGAATTCTACAGCTTGCCACAGCTAGAGCTCAGAGAAGCTTTACCAATGTAACCAACAAGACAAATGAGTGACTACAACATATCCAACTGCTCGCATATTTTCTACATGCAACATTGGTTATTGACCTACACATCTTAAAAGGTGGAACTGGAAATAAAGGGTTTTGCAACATTTTTATTAGTTTAATAGAATAAGCAGCTCCCCATGTTTTGCAGGGACTGTAAGCAGCTGCTGAGCTCACTGAGGACAGGTAGCACCAAACATATGGCTAAGATCTTTTGCAATGCTGGCCACAAGTGAAGCAACAAAAGCTGCATCATCACAAATGAATGGAGGTACTTTCCCATTTGTTCTATTGCACTGGAACCAATGTGTTTAGAGGTAATAATCTATAAATGGCTACAAACATGTAACTGCAATGAAACTTGCAGTCACCAAGTTATTTTCAAAGAAACAAAGAATAGTCCCAATAATGCCCAATTGGATTTTCTTTGATTCAATGCATCAAGTAGTGTGCCCTAATCAGGATACAACATTAATACCTGTGATAGCTCATAGTCTTCTTCCTTCTGCCTTTTTTAACCTTAGAATATTGTACTTTTTTTCCTCTGATACTAATTGGAGCATCCACCAACTATGACTGGAGATTCCCAGCAAGAGAAAGGCCCAATGAATGGAATCCATCTGTTAGGTGAGCTTAACAGAGTTCTGCAGTAATGAGATAAATACTCATCTTCTATGTGAAAGTATTTTATATATATATAAAGGTAGCAGAGCTAAGTTACTTTAATAATATTCTGCCATCCACATACAATTTGCTATTCTTTTACATTGCCCTGGATTCTGAAATGAGAGGAGGGTTTATTACAGCAAGTCCCACATTATTTTCAATGTGCAATCTGGGTTTTTGTTGACTTAATTGCAGACAGACCCAAAAATTTGTGTCTGTGGATATTAACAGCACCCGTCAGAAAGATAGCATTAAAAAATGTGCATAACA
Source organism: Chiloscyllium plagiosum (assembly GCF_037043375.1). Taxonomy (NCBI): domain Eukaryota; kingdom Metazoa; phylum Chordata; class Chondrichthyes; order Orectolobiformes; family Hemiscylliidae; genus Chiloscyllium; species Chiloscyllium plagiosum. The sequence goes on along the minus strand of NW_028270157.1, from coordinate 60,494,573 downwards.
AAAAGTTCCATCCTTGCATTCATGATTAAAACAATCATTAAAGATACAGACTGTACAAAATTACACTTTCTATTATACAAATGATCTGGTTTTCATAAGTTGCAGTTATAATCTGCTGCTATTAAAAAGAACTCCCTATACACAAATTTACAAATCATTAATGGTGTTTATAGGGCAACCATTAACCAAGTGAAACCAAAGGAAAACAAATTATACATTATCATTATTTTTTCCAATATAAAAATGTTTCCATTCTATATCTAAAACCAGACTACTATTTAGTTTTATAATTAGAGATATGTGACCATTGAAGCCAATTTTTCCAAAGGCTTTTGTTGAACAGAACTTTAATAATGCCTTTTATTTATCATAAAGCACCATCTTAGCTCTTGACCTGAAAATGTAACAACTACATGGAATGTATCCCTGACAACAATTGGTCTTCAAATCCATCCCTTCTTCTTATAAAAAAATTACTTATGTAGCTATCACTTAAGTTACATTCAGAAACAAAATTAATTACAGCTCCCTGGAATTGACCACACAAGTATTATGACCCTGTGCAGACACATACAATCACAAGAGAAAAAGAGAAAGAATACTATCATACCGAATTCCATGGTCCTCGATGCCATAAAACACCACCAGGACAAGGATGCATGTTGCACTGTTCCCTATCTGGAGGCTTTTCCAAGATGTCACAGTTTTGGTCATTCAGTCTTTGACCATTTGGCAGTTGGCAGATGACCAGCCTTGTTCTTGTCCCACCATCACATGGTTGTGTACACTGCGTGAGAATCAAAACCCATTATTAGAACAGGGTAAACAATAGGTTAACCGGGAGTTGTGCTTAACTGGGACTTGATCTCAAGTGTATAGCTTTGCTCAATAGGCTGCATCCACAACTTGTACTTTGTGTTGATCTTTAGTGGACTTCAATCAGTCATAAGCTAAAGATTTTACTGGGTCAATAGTATCTTTCTATCTGTATGATTTGGTTGCGGATTCAGCAGCTTTATCTATTTTTGGACTTACTTGTCAGAAACATATTGTAATCATCAAATCAGGTCTTTATCCAAGATGTGAAAAGATTGCTATTAGGCTGGTTCACACAAAGCATGATCATTCACAACAACACATGCGGCACTTAAATAGCACATTTAACGTCTGTAAAGTCCAATTAAGTCAAAATAAAAACCAAAAGAACCATAGATGCTGAAGATCAGAAACAAAAACGACAGGTCTAGTCGCATCCATGGAGAGAAATCAGAGTTAATGTTTTGGGTCCAGCGACCCTTCCATCAATTAAGTCCTTTGACAAGAATGTTGCTTAGAAGAAGGTTTTGACATGAGCCACAAAAGGACATATGGGGACTAATCACTTAAAACTTAGTCAAAAAGGTAGGAACTAAACAAAGGCCCAAAGGTTAGTTAAATAGCTTCAATCTGCATTCTGCATTCTGAAGCCAACTTCAGAATTGCAAAAGCCAGCAATTTTAAAATGTTTACTCTGAAACAATTAGGACTAATGCGTATCCATACCAGGATATTTGCTCTCATAATATAGAAGGTTTTCACTGAAGAGGATATCAATGCCATCAACAGAAAAGGAAGTAGGTGATACCACTCAAAGTGAGATTTTTTTTTTAAGTAACCCTTCTGGTTTGCTTACGAGCATCTGCAAATTTTATGAATGTATTAACTGATTAGAAAGTCTCTTGGAACAGTTAGTGTTTTCTTAAATGCAGAGGGGAATGATTTGGACAGTGAACAGCCAAACATAGTAACTAGTTAGCAGGAGTTGAGCTGATATAGCAAAACTTTGACTAATTTCTAGTCCATTGCTTTAACCACTTGATGACTAGTGCCAAGTACAAGGGTGGAGCACAAGGATAATATTTAGGATAATTAAGTGCCAATTGAGACCACTTCTGTTCTGTAACTCAGAAAATTTAAACCGATCATAACAAATGTTTCATGATGTGGAACCGTTGGTTTGCAGAACAGTGTGATGCTAGCAATGTGGGTTTAATTCCCATCACTGGTGTAAGGTTACCATAAAGGACTCTCCTTCTCAATCTATTCCCTCACCTGAGATCTTGTAGCCCTCCAGGTTAAATCACCACCAGTCGCTTCTCTCTAATGAGAGAGCAGTCCCTATGGTCTGGTAAGACCATGGTGACACAACAATAAAAAGGTGCTGGTGTTGGACTGGGGTCGACAAAGTCAGACGTCACACAACACCAGGTTATAGTTCAGCAGATTTATTTGAAATCACCTGATGTAGGAGCAACACTCTGAAAGCTTGTGATTTCAAATAAACCTGCCAAACTATAACCTGGTGTTGTGTGACTGCTAAACAAATACTTCAACAAAGAGCTGAAATGACTTGGAATACAATGACGTTAATGTTGAGACATCGAGTAATTTCTAGAAAATGTTATTCGCTTCTTGGACGGCGTACCTCACCCCAGTTGCCATAATTCCAATGAGGACATGTTCCAGCATCGCAGTGCCTGGTCTCTGCTGGCTTCACTCTTTCGTCACAGTTGTTGGCAGGCCGTCCTTCTGCATCTTGGCAGACGACGACCCGTCGCTGAAATCCACCTGTGCAAGTGCTCGAGCACTAAAACAGTTTGTTGGTCAATAAGTCACTCTGGAAAACTAATACAGCTTTATGATTCTAAATCAATGATTGAGCTCTTTTCGACAACAGATGGATTCTTACTCTAAATGGCCTAAAGATTTCTGATCTGCATGTAGGTGTTTTAGGAATAATGAGGATGCCATTTTTTGTGTTTGGGTGATGAGAGGTTTAGCACTAATCTGCGGATCATAGCAGGGCGGTGAAGGACACCCATGACTTTTCATTCAAAGAATACACAGCAATGCACCTCAGGAATTCCAGATTCATAGGTGAGGCTTCTCACAGTTACTACAAAGTCAGCTAATTGCTCCTTTGATGTAAATTGTCACAGGCAGCAAAGTTGTCTTAGAAAATAGAGATGAATATGTTTTATCATCTTTAAAAACCTGTTCAGCTCATTGGTTAACACACAGCAGATTGGAAAAGGATGAATGGCAGCCACAAGAACGTATGTCTTTGTCGCACATTCCAAAGAATTGCACAAAAGCATCATTAATCGAAAGCTGGTATTAAGCCACATTTGGAGATATTACGGACAGGGAGCCAGCTCTGGCCTGAAGCTGTGAATAGGATATTCAGGATAGGTCAAGAGTTTTCCAACAGATGGTTTCGCTGTTGAAAATCTTCTTCTTTTCCTTAAGGCTCTATACATTTCTACAAGCTTTATTTAAATCCCTTTTCGAATCACTTTATATTTTGAAGAGAGGGCCTGACAATATTTGTGCTCATCCAGCTTTGAAGGACACTTTACAACTGAAGGACTTGTACTCATATTCTTTTGTAGTAATGTCCATTTACACAGGGACAGTAAAAGACCACTCAGCTCTCTGAGATTGCCCCATCAATAAGTTTAGGGCACAGTTGATTGGTATCTTAACTCTATTGACCTCCTGTGTTTGTGTAATCATTAATACCAATCCCCCAATAAAAATCTGTCAATCTCAGTTTTGAAATTTTCAATTCTTCTGAACTGTCCTTGTTTAAAAAAAAAAGGAACTGGTAGCTGGCTATTCAACAAACGATCTTTAAACTGTGTACATCACTTACTGCTCCCCAAGGTCCTGTCCGCCACTGACTCCCCCGTGATGGGCTGTTCCACGTATTTTGACCAGCCACGTCCTGGGAGGGATAGTCCGCATGGGTTTGTGGATAATCGCGCTGTGGGAACTGTGCAGGGTAGTCATGTTGGTGATACGTCGGGGGGCACGGGGGCATACTGCATTCTTGCTCCTGAGGCGGTTTCCCTATGGCATTGCAGTCACTATCATCCGTGATCGTGATTTGATGGTGGTAGCTAGTGCAAACAACCTGACGAGTGACCCTCCCAGAACCACAACTGACAGAACACTGCAGGGAAAAGAAACAAACAAGGAATTGTCAATGTTAGTCCCATTTACAAAGAGCATGTAACTCCCTTAATGGCCAGAAAGATGTCTCCACAACTATCTACGCAACTATGTATTATTTTAAAATGATTTTAAAATATATTAGTTAGGGGTAAATGCAGAGTAATAGGGTAGGGGAATGGGTCTGGGTGGGTTACTCTTTGGAGGATCAGTGTGGACTTGTTGGGCTGAAGGGCCTGTTTCCACAACAGTAGGGATTTCAAGTTAAGTTCTAAGATACATTAAGTCTCTAATGGAACTTTTCTTTCATAAAAGGAAAAAGCCCAAACTCAACTCTGGCTCAATTCTTCTCAACATTTCTTGCTCCTGCTACAAGGCACTGCTGTCCATTTTAAGGTATGAAAACCAGATCTACACTTAGCACACCAGACACAGCCTAACAGGTTTCAAATATTGAGGAGATGCAGGTGTTGGATGGTGCAGACAAAGTCAGAAGTCACACGACACCAGGTTATAGACCAACAGATTTAGTTAAAATTACAAGCTTTTGGAGCACTGCTTCTTCGTCAGGTGAAGTGCCTGAAGGTTTAACATAGATTGGTTAGTCTTGAGTTCTATATCCTTTTAATTGCATCTCATGGGCTGGTTAGCTTTTTAAATTCATTTGCCGACCTGAGACGCTGCTTTTAAAGATTTATTCATCTATATCTCAATAACCCTTTGCTCTTCTACTCCATTCAGTATTTTGGAGACATAGGTGATATACTTTAATGGAAAAAATAAAATTACGACCTCATCTTTTATGTTAAAGTTTATTAGCTACCCAACTGATGAGTTTGCAAGTCTTCTAATGACCTCTTCAATTTTGCTGAATCCTTCCTCAATGTTAACTCTAGTTCCCAGTTTGGGATTACCTTCAAATATTGATACTGACTCGCTTATTGTCAAGCTCCGGACATTTGGAATAACAGTGGTTCCAGCACTTATCCTTGGGTAACTTCACTTTCAACCTTTTCCTAATATGGAAAACTATCCTTTTCTCCAACTGTTCCTATTTCTTTAGCTACATTTGCTATGCATCCAATTCCTTGCCCCTTATGCCACATGCCTTAATCTTTATCTTGAATTGACCATGTGGTAGCTTATCAGAGACTTTTTAAAATCAAAGTATATCACATTATCCATGATTTGGAAATGCCGTTGTTGGACTGAACATTATCCACGTCTACATTTTCTATTACCTCTTCAAAAGGATACCAACAGGTTGGTTAATGATAAGCTAGCCTTTTGGGTTACATATTTACTATTTTTCTACCTTGCATTTGTTTTCAGATGATTTTGATCTTTTGGGATAGATTCCAGCACTTTCCAATCACTAACGTTAGGTTGGTTAGTCTAAGTTCCCAGGTTTAATTCTATGTCTCTTCTTGTATAAAGGAGAGAAAAAAAATATTCTGCATTGTAAGATAAGGTTTCCTCAAACCATTTATTACAAAAAAGGTATAGTTGAGAGAAAAAAAGCCATCTGGAGTTTGTGTGTTCTCTCCCCCAAAGAGGGTGGTGTCAGAGTTAAGGTAATAACAATGTGACTTCCACCACATCCCCCCCACCCCAGCCAGAATTCAATGTGAACAAATCCTCCTCCATGTGAATGTGGACTCCCATTCAATTTGTCATGAGTATTTATGTGGGTAGTGTTTTGAATAAAAGGTCATGGTTTTCTAACACTAAAGTTCTCTCATAGCAGAAGATGGAGCACTTACGGGTGACCATTCCCCAGCATGCCATTGTCCACAGGGACTGAAGCACGTCATTGTCTCAGGAGGGCGAGGCAAGTGGGCACAGAAAGATTCATCGGCAATGCCGCCTTGAGCATCTCTGCAGCTGACGTAGCGAGCACGTGCTCCTTTCCCACAGGTAACTGAGCACTACAACAATAACAAGCTTTAAAAATCAAATTGTTTCATTCTTATAATGACCGTTCACATTTTCAACAATGGCAAGAAGGAACACCAGGGAAATATAAACACAAATTTCCACATATCACATGTTAAATTTAAAACTTCACAATTTAAACTAGGCGAGTCACATAAACTTCACAAGAATGCATAATGTCAACTATAATGTATGTTCGCAATGTTTAAAACAGAAATAGGGAACTCAATAAAACTGGAACAGTCTGAATCATTTATTTAAGTGGCCCTTAAATTTTACTAGTGTTTAATCTATTCTTCTAAGTAGAGCACTGCTACATTCACATCAAAACATCTGGAGTTCCACTGCAGATCATACAGAAATATTGCGAACCAGTTGTTGAGAGACAGCAGTGGAAATTGTATTAGCTATCTGATGCCTGTCTGGATAGGAGATTGCAGTAACTTGGAGGTACCTTGCAAGAAACAGCAGGCATAAAAGGGCGCCTGTTAAAACGCAGCAATGTTTATCATGTATGTCATTTAACTACAGATTTGTGTTGAGCACATGGTACAGCTTTCTCTACATCTGTCTGCTGAACTGGAGCCCCATAAAGATTGTTCTCTTCCATCATGGACAGATAGCTATGCATGAGCATGTAAATACTGATTAGCAGCAGAATGGTAGGTACAGATCGCCCACTTGTGATGCCACTGGATTTACTTAGCATCCTTTCTTTGCTCTTAACCATCAACAATCAAGCTGCCAAAGAGGAAAGGACTAAAACCAATAACTAAAGCCTTGAATGAGAAAAAATAAAGACCTGCAAATGTCCCTCCACCAACATGAGAATCAGACTTGACTGAACATTAATTTTGAAAGCCTGATATTAGCACGACCATCTCAAACCAAATGCTAAATTCTACAATGTTATACTTACTGCTGTCTTGGGGATCTTTTGCTCTGTGATAATTTATTAAACCTTCCTCATTACACATTGCCAGATCCAAAATAGCCTGATCTATGGTATCTACAACATATTGATGTCGGAAACAGTCCCTAATCTACACTGTGCGTTCTTTGTCATGGCTACCTCTGCCAATCTGAGTTTCCCCTATCTACATGAAGATTGAAGTCACCCATGGTTCATGTAGTGCCTTTTTCCCACATGCCATTATTACCTCTTTAGTACCCTCCATTTTAATTACTTTAATGCCGGTGTCAAAGCCTTCAGTTACCCAAATCCCATGTTACGGAACACCCTTCTAATTCTCATGTCTTTCTGATTTTTTATTCTCCTTAAAGTAACTCTTAAAAATCATTAAAATGTAGTTCTTTAACAAGCTTTTGTCCCATCTTCCTAACAAGTTTGAAATCAAATCTTCATTCACAACATGTGGGCAGCAAGGTGGCACAGTGGTTAGCACTGCTGCCTCACAGCGCCAGAGACCTGGGTTCAATTCCCGCCTCAGGCGACTGACTGTGTGGAGTTTGCACGTTCTCCCCGTGTCTGCGTGGGTTTCCTCCGGGTGCTCCGGTTTCCTCCCACCATCCAAAGATGTGCAGGGTCAGGTGAATTGGCCATACTAAATTGCCTGTAGTGTTAGGTAAGGGGTAAATGTAGGGGTATGGGTGGGTTTCGCTTCGGCGGGTCAGTGTGGACTTGTTGGGCCGAAGGGCCTGTTTCCACACTGTAATCTAATCTAAATCTAAATATTCCTATTGATTGCCTTGGGACATTAGAAGTGCTACATAAATACAAGTTAATACTGTTCTTCATAAAATTCTAGCATGCCCTCTTTGCTGTGTACCGATTTCCCCTACTTATAAACCCATGTGCCCTTTTCAAACACCTTATCAATTGTCATGCTATGCTTAAGGATTTACATATCTCCATTGTAAACTTTCTCTGGAGATCTAGATTACACCTGTCAAGTTGTGCCATTTATTGCACACTCTGTTGCTATCTTAGCCCTCCCAAGGTGCATTTCTTCACATTTCACTTAGATGTGATAGTTTCTTATTAAAATAGAGTCACTTACAGGAGTCCAGGATCCATATCTCCATTGGGTCATCATCCCTCTTTGAACAGCTGGGCTTGTGGTCGTGACTATCTTCGATGGCTCCAAACAAGGAGGCATCTCACACTCCTGCATAGAATTTTGACAAAACACAAAAACAATCTGTACTGCGTGATGAACTTTGGGTGATTTTTTTTTAAGTCATGGGAGAGAACATTCTATCGAGTGCCACTTTCATACTCAAGTAGTATGTGCAAATATATTCTTGCTTTGTCTAAATGCAACACAAATAAAGCATATGGATTCCAATTACTTGAAGATCTTTACTGTGTTTATTTGCAGCTAAATTAATACATACTGTACAGAGTAATTCCTAGTCACAGCCTTTACCTTGTGCTACAGACTAGACAGCCTGTGGCCATTTGTATGTTGAACTGTTAAAGAGAATCACTCCAAAAAGTGACAGCACAATAGTCAGCTGAAAATCTCTCATTGTTACAGTGGTTGAAGTTTCAAGGAAATGTAACATTTTAGTTTAGAACATTTACTGTTTCCACTAAAGTAACTGATTGAAAGAAACAGAATTTGTGTTTTCCTTTACCTGGCTATCCCTTGGACGAGTTGCAGCATTGCACTCTCTGTCATCTATAACTGCACCATAAGCACCTACTACACACCTCACTGCACGCATTTGGTATCCATGTCCACAAGTAGCAGCACACTAGTGACAAGCAACAGGATAAAGGTCAGTAGTCTGTCATATGACAATACATTCAGGAAAAATACTTGTTCAAATTGCATTTTTTTTCAGACGTATGTGAACAAATAATTCTGCTTAATAAATATTATATTCTGTAACTTATGACGTTGTCTTGCAGAGTTACCCAGAACAGTTCTAGTGCCTAAGTGACACTTCTACACCTGAAGACATCATACCAGACTCGAAATATTAACTCCACAGATGCTGCCAGATCTGTCGAGTTTCTCCAGCATTGTCTTTGCTTGTTTCAGATTTTTAGAATCTGCAGAATTTTACTTTTACACCTCCCAGTTCCATCAATAAACTTGTCAGGCTGACAAATTACAAACAGTATTCTCAAGGATTCAGAGAATTGTACCCTCACTTAAATTCATACGTAGGATTACTGACTCTAGGCGTGCCTCAGTTCCAGTCGTTCATTAGCAACATGCCATCTTGGAGCTACTTAATGTTACAGAATACAATAGAATCCCTACAGTGTGGAAACGGGCCCTTCGACCCTCCAAAGAGTAGCCCATCCAGACTCATACCCATACCCTATTATCCTATATTTACCCCTAACTAATGCACCTAACCTACACATCCCTGAACACTATGGACAAGTTAGCATGGCCAATCCACCTAACCTGCACATCTTTGGACTATGGGAGGAAACTGGAGCACCCGAAGGAATCCCACACAGACACAGGGAGAATGTGTCTACTACAAACCAACCGACTCCCACAGCTACCTGGACTACACCTCCTCCCATCCTGCCCCCTGTAAAAACGCCATCCCATTCTCCCAATTCCTTCGTCTCCGCCCCATCTGCTCCCAGGAGGACCAGTTCAAAATACGTACAACACAGATGGCCTCCTTCTTCAAGGACCGCAATTTCCCCCCCGACGTGGTCGACGGTGCCCTCCACCGCATCTCCTCCACTTCCTGCTCCTCCACCCTTGAGCCCCGCCCCTCCAACCGCCACCAGGACAGAACCCCACTGGTCCTCACCTACCACCCCACCAATCTCCATGTACAGCGCATCATCCGCCGTCACTTCCGCCACCTCCAAACGGACCCCACCACCAAGGATATATTTCCCTCCCCTCCCCTATCAGCTTTCCGTAGAGACCACTCCCTCCGCGACTCCCTTGTCAGATCCACACCCCCCACCGACCCAACCTCCACTCCCGGCACCTTCCCTTGCAACCGCAGGAGGTGCAACACTTGCGCCCACACCTCCCCCCTCACTTCTCTCCAAGGCCCCAAAGGAAACTTCCATATCCGCCACAGATTCACCTGCACCTCCACCCACATCATCTACTGCATCCGCTGCAGCCGGTGTGGCCTCCTCTATATTGGGGAGACAGGCCGCCTACTTGCGGAGCGATTCAGAGAGCACCTCTGGGCCACCCGGACGAACCAACCCAACCACCCTGTAGCACAGCATTTCAACTCCCCCTCCCACTCCACCGAGGATATGCAGGTCATTGGACTCATCCACCGCCAAACCACAACAACGCGACGGTCGGAGGAGGAGCGTCTTATCTTCCGACTGGGAACCCTCCAACCACAGGGGATGAACTTGGACTTCACCAGTTTCTTCATCCCCCCTCCCCCCACCTTGTCTCAGCCGAATCCCTCCAGCCCGGCACCGCCTTCCTGACCTGCAGTCTTCTTCTTGACCTCTCCGCCTCCATCCTACTCCGACCTATCACCCTCACCTTGACCTCTTTCCACCTATCACATTTCCAACGCCCCTCCTCCAAGTCCCTCCTCCCTACCTTTTATCTTCTCCTGCTGAACACTCTCTGCTCATTCCTGAAGAAGGGCCTGTGCCCGAAACGTCGAATCTCGTGTTCCCTGGATGCTGCCTGACGTGCTGTGCTGTTCCAGCAATAAAGTTTCAACAGGGAGAATGTGCAAACTTCACACAGACAGTCGCCTGAGGCTGGATTTGAACCCGGGTTCCTGGTGCTGCGAGGCAGCAGTACTAACCACCATGTCAAAGAGGTGTCACCAAGCTGGTCCTTTTTTTCTAAAAGCTGTTCCTTTTCTCAAGGATACTGTGTCCTTAGTCTTTTTACAGAGGGGTCGTAAACAGCCCCCGGTTCTGAGTAGACTGGTTTGGTACAGAGATTAAGGGGTATTGAGAGGCCTTTGTGGTTATATGTAAACAGATGCGACTTCAGGCCAAAATGGTTATGTTTTAGAAGTTACCTGTATAATGAAAGAGGAGTGGTCAACTCTCTAGCTGAGCAAGTTCAGTCCAGAACTAGTTGGGTGTTCAGCTCTCTCTCTCTCTCCTTCTGCCTTTCTTTCTTCCACCTGGAAGCATTTATTCGATTTTTACTGTTTTTTAAGGGGGCTTGCTTATTGGGACTGTTATGTATATTCGGAACAGCATAATTAAGTCTTAGTTTGGATAGCCTGAGTTCTGTAGGGGTTCTTTATTCTGCTCTTTGTGTTTCATTGTATAATTTTGTGAATAAATGTTTGTCTGGTTTAAAACCTGGTAGTCAACTTAGCTAACTTACTCTAGGTTATTTTTACTGTACACTTACCAAAACAAATTGCAAAGTTAAGGTCTGGGGCTGCCTGCTTAAGAGTGGTCTGGCTTAGTCCAACAGAGATTGAGGGCTCTTTGCTGGATTTTAAACAGTGAGGGGTAGGGTGTTGGTTTGGTCAGGTAGACAAAGGTTGGGATAGTAATGGCTCTTTCAGTCGCCAAAAGCTTTCTGGAAATGGATGCAGTGACTTTGGAAGTTTTGCAAAAGGTGGATAAGACCAAGCTGCAGGAATTAGCAGAGAAGCTGGAATTGGAACTGTCTGCTTCTGTGAGGAAAGGAGAGATAATTACAGCAGTAGCTCAGCATTAAACTAGCCACAGGAACCATCAGAATCTATAGAGATGGCAAGAATTCAATTGCAAATGAAGCAGCTTGAGTTAGAGACGAGAGATAAGGAAAGGGCAGCAGAAATGAAACAGTTTGAGTGACAATTAAAAGCAGTAGAGAGGGAAAAAGAGAGAGCAGCAGAAGAGAGGGGCAAAAAGAGAGAGCGTTTGAAGTTCAGAAATTGACCCTTAAAAAGGAAAATCAGCTAAAAAGGTTGGAGATAAAATCTGAGGGTAAGTTTAGTGAGGAAATAGTGCAAACTCATGTGGAAGAGCAGAGAGTTAAAATGGCTTGGTTAGCAGCTGAAGTGGCTGATGATTATGAGCTGGTGCATAAAACACGGTTTGGTTTCCAGAATCAATCTTGGTCCATGAGGGACAGAAATTGGGGCAAAGAGAAATCTTCACGTGGAAAGGCAAAGGTAGATTTCAGTGAAGATCATAAGGATTAAAAAACAACCCTTGAGGGGACAAAGAAGTTAAAAAGCTCCAGTGTTTTCATTGTAACAAAGTGGGCCACATGAAATCAAATTGTTGGTGGTCTAGGAGAAAAGCCATATTTAGGAAAACCAGACAAGCCTGGAAGTTTTGTTGGACTAGTAACAAAAGGCACAAGGGAAGTTGGACAACTGCCTCAGAGTGTACAAGATAATCAGAGGTTGGTTAAGGAGGAAGTGCCACATTTGCTTAAAAAATACACATGTAAGGGTAAAGTGTATTCACATAGGCCAGGAGCAGTAGGTAAAGAGGTTACAATAGTAAGAGACACAGGATCCTCTCAGTCTGTAATGCCGAAGGATGAGGTGATGTGTACTCCTGAGGGACTATCGCCAGAAAGGTACTGGTGACAGGAATTCACGATGAGACAAAACATGCTCAGTTATGTAAAGTGAGGCTAGAGAGTCCAGAGAAAAGTGGAGAATCTGTGGTAGGAATACTGGACAAATTCTCAGCTCCAGGAATACAATTTGTCCTTGCAAATGATATCGCTGATTCACCGGTAGGTGTGCTGCCTACTCTAGTTGAAAAGCCAGTGGAGACGCAGGCAACTGAAGAAATGAAGGATGTTTATCCAGGAATTTTCCCAGATTCTATGATCACAAGATCACAGAGGAAGAAGTTGAAGCAGGAGAGATCAAAAGGCACAAATAAGGAAGCGGACATAGCTTTATCTGAGACATTTTTGATCAGATAAGTGGCACAGAGCAGGAACAACTAGGTAAACATGCCAGTATGTTTAGCTCTGCTACACTTATTGAGTTACAGCAGAAAGATGAGAAGTTAAAACATTTATATCAAAAGGCATACACAGAGTAAGAGAGTGTGTTATTACTTAACAAATGATGTCATAATGAGGAAATGGAAACCATTAGTCATGGTCTGGGCCACCTGCTTAAGAATGTTTTGAGTGGCCTGACTTTTTAGTCCAGAACAGAGATCTAACTTTATTCCCTGCCATCATGGAGAACACTCACTTCAATAATGAATAAAACTTCTGGCTCCACATAAGAGAAACAGGTACCAGGAATTTCTCGCAAGCTACTTGAGATAAACATGTCTTATCACCGTGTCAGATGTTCCCTGAGCAAAGCTTGGTCGCACATCACATCAGCCCCTGTTGATCAGTGATTCTATGTGTTGGGAGTGTGAGTCTTTGGAAATGCAGAGCTACAGCACCAGTTTCCTGCCTACAAGCCTGGCATACTTGGCACTTAATCCCCTACGTACATCGAGCAAACTTAGGGACACCCACTCACCTGGCCCCACACCCCAACTTGCCATGACGCGCACTCCTGCAGCTCACAGGTTCCGACAGCCTCTGGTTTGATACTTGGATTGCAAAAGTCATCCTGCAGTTGTTCATTATTCAGTAGGCATGATATTTGTCGATGTCTTGTGCCCTTTCCACACGTCACGAGACACTAGAATAATGTAAGTGGCTATTTAATGGTTGCTGAAAATTCAGTCCCTTTGTTAACAGCTTACATTTCATTAGATTAGATTACTCACAGTGTGGAAACAGGCCCTTCGGCCCAACAAGTCCACACCAACCCGCCGAAGCACAACCCACCCAGACCCATTCCCCTACATTTACCCCTTCACTAACACTATGGGCAATTTAACATGGCCAATTCACCTAACCTGCATGTTTTTGGACTGTGGGAGGAAACTGGAGCACCCGGAGGAAACCCACGCAGACATGGGGAGAATGTGCAAACTCCACACAGTTTGCTTCTCAGGATGGAAGAGCGAAAGAACCTCTATTCAAAAAGCTTCATTCACAAATTATAAATGGCCTAGCTTTAATTTGAAGGCTCCGGTGCTTTTGTTCTGGGATCTCCCCCCCTTTTTCCATGGATGGGCAAATCCAGCATAACGTTCTGAACATTAGGGTTATGCTGTTCAGCAGTAAAGTCAGGAGATACCTTTTCACAGAAAAATGGTGGTGGAAATCTTGAACTGTCTCCATGAGAAGACTGTGGATACTGGAACAACAGGAATTTTCAAGACAGAGATGATAAGATTTTGTGAAAGGCTAGCTAGTTATGGATCTGAAATAGCTTAACTAGAGTTAAGATACAACATAACTAAATGCAGGACAAGACTGGAGAACTGGATATCATTCTATACAGTCCTTGATGTGTACTTGCTGCAAATTCTAGTATTCATCCTCAGAGTTCATTTGTTTCATTAAACTCTTGCTTATATTGGAGCTATTGTCATATATATTTTATAACTGTATGGACAGTTTGAGAAAACATTAACCTATCAGGTTGGAACTTGTACATTTTGTCTAAATTACAAACTTTTATTTTAGTTTTCCCACAGGCCATATGGCAACACAGTTCAGGGAGAGAGCAAGTTATGGATTCTCAGGCCTCTGTTGATGCTACACTTTGTCTACTTAATACAGCTCTGAGTGGGTCACAGTCAGATACTCCCTGTCTCTTTGATACAGAGTCCAGGCAATGTCTGATGGCTATAAACTGAACAGCAAATATAGTCACGAGTTTCCTCCAGTCTAACACTGTGCAGTAACACTTTGAATTCTATATTAGATATTCCTAAGGTTAGCAATAACATTTGCTTGGTCTTTTTTGCCTCTTTTAACTCCTTAATGCTTTACTCACTTCGCTCCATTCACTGGCCGTCCATTCAGGGCAGGGAAATTCATTGCAAATCTGCGATAGAACATTCTGATGCTCATTGCACTCTTGGTTAACAAGGTGTCTGCCAAGGTTGCTCATGCAGTACCCTTCCCGGGTCCGTGTTCCACCGCCACAGGTTTTTGAACACTGAGAAAACCAAACAAACGATCTGTAAGGTTGTGTATGTGGGAATGCCCAATGAAGGTGTGTTACAACTTGGAAATACAGTATTATTCTCTTTGTACTCTAAGCAGCCCTTCTTTCTGCACGGACTTCATCTCAATGCATGTGGGTATTGCCTATGTTAGTAAATGTGTGTTTTATAAATTCAGACAATATGAATGATCATCAATGCTCTCTGACTGAAGTTCAATTTTCAAACAAAATCAGAACATAAGAACTGGGAGCAGGAGTAAGCAATTCATCCCCTCAAACCTGCTCCACCGTTTGATACTACCATGGCTCATCTCATCTCAGGCTTAACTCCACTCTCCTGCCTGCTCCTCATAGCCTTTTAATCCATCACAAATCAAATATCTGTCTATCCTCACCTTAAATTTATTCAGTGTCACAGCATCCAACATATTCCATGGCACTTAATTCCACAGATTCACAACCCTTTGAGAGAATTAATTCCACCTCATCACTGTTTTAAATTTGCCACCCTTTAAAATTATGAGCTCTCATTCTAGATTGCCCTCCAAGTGAAAATGTCCATTCTATATCTACTTTGTCAATCCCCTTTAGCAACTTATACTCTGCAGTTAAATCTCCTTTCATGCTTCTAAACTCGAGCAAGTAAAGGCCTAACCCATTCAATCTCTCCTCATAAGACAACAATTTCAATTCTGGAATTAATCTGGTAAACATTCTTAGAACTTCTTCGAAAGCAATTACATTCTTCCTCCAGTAAGGGGAACAAAACTGACTTCAGAGCATGGAGCTGCTAATTGCCGAACCTTCAATGCCAATGAAAGTATGTCTAATAAATGTAAGTGTGTCCATGGGTTGAGGGAGTTGGGTTGCACGCTCTAACCATTACCTGTGACCAGGATGTATAATGCCAACTGGTTCTGTGACAGTCACCATGACAGGGCTCTCTGCTGGGAGGTTTTGGCTGATCCCTGCAGTATCTGTCGTCTATTGACTCACTGGGTCCTTTGCCGTGGGTATACTTCATGCAGCGAATGTCTTGCGTTCTGTAGCCTGGTCCGCACTGTGCCGTACATTCGCTCTTACCTACTGTGTGCCACCTAGAATCAAAGCAGAGCTACTTATATTGTAAAGTCAATCGTTTTTAATTCAACCGAGAAGAACTAATTCTATGCGACATCCATAAGATTATGCAAAGTTTTCTTCTGACCTGACGATTTTGATCACACTCATCAAGGAGTGAATATTTTTGTTCTACCACATCCCCTCCCCCCCAAGCAACAATATGGAAAGGCTGCAGGTACAACACCGCAGTGGGGAGACTTTTGATATCTGATCATAATGGGCAGGGCATCACTGCAGTGAGCCACACAACGCAGACGGCCTCACACACTCTCTGGGATAACCAGCTGCACACCCAAATTAAAACTACATCCAGTGGACTTCAGCTGTCTGAGGTGCCCATCATATCTCAGGCAATTTGAGTGCCAGCTCTTTATTTTCCAGGCACAAAATGGGTTGCCAGCAGTCAACACACATTAACTTCAATAGAGCACCAACACATTTGTCTATGTGCCCATTTTATTCTCACACACAGCACCAACTCTTAACGGAGCTTCCCTGGGTGGCCAGCAGTACTTCCCTGAGTACAAAGATTGCTTTCTCGTGTGAACCTGAACAAATTAACAAATGGGTTGTGATCATAATCCTGCTGAGAATCGGGGAGGCTGGACCCAGAGGCGAAGATATCTAGGGAGTGGGGAGGATGGGGAAGAAATGGACGTTGCAATTTTGCCGTGAGTGCAACTGCGGCAATTGCAAATTGCGAGGCAGTGACTTTAAAGTTGCAAATAAAATTGCATTTGACCCCAAATCTGCTCCACTTCCAGGATGGAAAACAAAACACAAATAAAGTGAAGGTCTGGTCATCCCAGAGTTCCATTTTCAGGAATGCAAAATGAGTCCAAGTGGATTGCCCTTGATTCCCAGGTTAAGGCAGAAATGGATTTATATTAGAATGAGATATACAACAAGACTGTTCAAAATAAAAGGCTGCTTCCACGCATCATTCAATGTCATTTACAACTCAGTTGTTCCCTCCAGCGTTGTCACCCTTTTGTTCATTGCCACCTCTGTTTAAAAGTACGGTCATTGTGAAGAGCATATGCCTTTGATAACACGACCCCTATGATTTCCTCTGTAGCAGATATCTCAGTGACTCAAATCAGAAACACATTGTTGAAAGTTCTGTTCCATAGTGACCAACTAAAATATTGGTCTTTACCTTACTTCACATTCTGTGTTGCACGGCTCAATGTCAGGGACTGGGCGAGGTAAATGTTCACATCTTTGGTCAGAAACAACTAAGTGATCACTCTTACGCACACAAACCACCTTTCTCCTCCGTTCCCCTGTAACAGATGGAAGCAGTTTGGAACTCATTTTTGTGTTTTACAGCAAATCCAGAGCCTGCCCGAAGGCAAATCTGATGTTTATAGTATATGGTAGGTACAATATCTGAATATGACAGCTTCTTTCAAAACACCTCAATTATATACAGAACCACCATCTGGTTGTAACAACATAATTCCATTGCAATATGTTCTAAAGAAACAAAGTTCACTGTTTCCCAGGATAAAGGAGAATGGGGAGCAATACAAATCAAGACAAAAGCAGTGGTACATAGGAACAATGGAATTAGGAGCGGGAGTAGGCAATTCAGCCTTCCGAGCCCACTCCACCATTTAACATGATCATAGCTGATCTTATCCTGGTCTCAACTCCACCTCCCGCTTGCTCCCAATAGCCCTTAGCCAGCTTTTCATCAGAAATATATCTATTTCTTTCTTGAAAAAGTTGATTGATTCTCTGTCTCCAGTGAGCTCCACATATTCACAACCCTCTGAGAGGAGTACTTTCTCCTCATCTTAGTGTTGAATTGCCCTCGTCTCACTCTATATTTATGACCTTTTGGTTGAGACTGTCCCATAAGGGAGAACATCTGATCAAACATCCACCTTATCAATCCCCTTCAGCATTTTATATATCTCCACCAGCTTCCCACTCATTCTTCTGAATTCCAGCAAGTACAAAGCCCACGCTATTTAACAGCTCCTCATACGATAACCCTTTTACCTCTGGATTAACCTGGTGAACTGCTCCCAGTGCCACTGCATCCTTCCTCAAGTAAGGAGACGAAAACTGGACACAATACTCGAGGTGTGGTTTCACCAATTCCCTATATAATTGTAAGAACACCTTTTTATTTCAATAATTCAGCCCTTTTGCTACAAATGCCAGGATTCCACCTGCCTTTCTTATTACATATGTTGCACTTGTCTACCCAGTTTCTGTGATTCACGAACAAAGACGCTCGCTCAGATCTCTCACCACTGATGAATTTTGAATCTGCTTCCTATTTAAATAATAATTTGCCTGTATAATTTCCTAGTCAAAATGGAGAAACTCGCACCTGTCAGAATCCGGCTCATTCTTGTAGCCTATTAATATCCATCTGTCAACTCTTTTACCTCCTCATCATTGCCTGCTTTCCCAGCTATTTTACTATCATCCACAAAGTAGGTGGTACACTCTGTCCCTGCTTGCAGGTCGTTGATAAAGTTTGTAAATTGTTAAGGTCTGAGATCTGAATCCTGCAGCACCCCACTAGTTACAATTCGCCGTCCAAAGAAGAACCCATTTAGCCCGACCCTCTACTTTCTGTCAGTCAGCCAGTCCCCTATCCAAGCCAGTACTCTACCCTTGACTGCCTGGGATCTAACCTTCTGGATCAGTCTTTTATGCAGCACTTTGGTCTAATACCTTCTGGAAATCTAGTTAGACCACATTCACCAGATCCTCATTATCCACCTTGCTGGTTACATCCTCAAAGAACTCCAGCAAGTTTATCAAGCACATCATGCCCTTCATGAAACCATGCTGACATAATGAATTGAGCTTTGTTTTTCCAAGTGTTCAGATATCCCTACTTTTATGACTGACTCCAGCAACTTCCTCACTACAGAGGTCAAACTCACTACATCTACAGTTTCCCTCTTCCCTCTATCTCCTTTTTTTGAATGAGGGTGGCACATTAGCATGTTTCCAATCCACTTGGACATTTTCAGAATCCAGGAAGTTTTGGAATGTCATAACTAATGCATCCACTATCTCTGCTGCCACCTCTGTTAATGCCCCAGGGTGCAAGCCATCAGTCCCTGGCGACTTATCTGCCTTTAATCCCATCAGTTCTCCCTTCTCCCAGACCTTCTCCCTAGCTGCATTAATTTCACCAAGTTCCTGTGCAGTAACTGCAGTTTTGTGGGAAAATGATCTTCCACTGTGAAAATAGAAACAAAGTATTGGTTTAGTGCCTCTATCATTTCTCTGTTTCCCCATTATTACCTCACCATTTTCATCCTCGAAAGGGCTAACATTTAGATTAGATTACTTACAGTGTGGAAACAGGTCCTTCGGCCCAACAAGTCCAGCACAACCCATCCAGACCCATTCCCTTACATTTACCCCTTCACCTAACACTACGGGCAATTTAGCACGGCCAATTCACCTAACCTACTTTCTCTATTCTCTTTATTTTTATAGACATTTAGAAGCTTTTGGTAACAAAATTTAAGTTTTCTACTAGCTTCCATTCACAGGGGTATACTGGTGAATTCGGGCACGTTTATATTGCAGGTAGATAAGCAGGAGGCTGGAAGAATACAGCAAGTCAGGCAGCATCAGGAGGTGCCGAAGTCAACGTTTCAGCTGAAGTGTTACACCCAAAACGTTGACTTCTCCACCTCCTGATGCTGCCCAGCTTGCTGTGTTCTTCCAGCCTCCTGCTTGTCTACCTTGGATTCCAGCATCTGCAGGTTTTTGTCTCGAATCATGTTTACATTACAGATCATACATCAGATCTGTAATGTGCTATCTTTGGCTAATCTGGGGTCATAGCCATTTTCCCCAGTTCCCCAAAAATCTTTAGCTTTGGACAATTAATTTGGCTCACTTTCCAACATTGTGGTGTTGACATTAAACAAGTGCAGCTACATTCTGCTGCATTATTCACATCATATATCTGAGAAAGATTTCAGTTTTGATCCCCCAGTCTGTGTTGAGTTAGTTAATCTCCACCCAGGCTGTGTTTGGGCTACTGAAATTTTCCTCATACTTCTGATTTTTGAGGTGAAATTCAGCCGCACGGAAGGTTACATTTGTTGAACATCCAATGATGTGCTGAATGGCCACCAGTACTCAGAACAAGGAATCACATATCAACAGTAGAACATAGAACAGTACAGCACAGTACAAGCCCTTCAGCCCTAGATGTTGCGCCGATCTTTGTGACAATGGTCACATCCGACATGAAAAATATCAAAATCTTTCATAACTGTGACAGGAAAGGAATCAATGCCTTCAAGTGAGGAGACCGGGAAAAAGAATTACAGAAGAAAATTGCAAAGATTTCCCTTTACTGCAGACCCATCATGCAATATTTTCCGAAAGTCTGTGTGCAAGTCCAATGTTAATCGTTTCAAGGTATAACGAAGATCGGAAAAATAAAAGCAAAGAAAAAATTCAGCGAGTACTCAGCAGATCAGGCAGCACCTATGGAGAGAAACAGAGTTACCATTTTGGGACTAGATTACCTTTCTTCTGAGCATTTTGAACAATTTTTACTTTAATTTCAGATTTTTGGCGTTGCAGTTTTTCTTTTTAAAGATTAGGTAATAATGCTTTCATCCACTGTGGCCAAACCCGCAGTACATCTGCTATCGAAAACAATTAAAACCTTATCGTGGAAGAAGTGAGCAACACCGACTGATTTGAGGGGAATCAATCAGCAGGAACTCCCTCCTTTGCATACATAATTCATACCTGTCCTTGGGATTGCTTGTCTTAAATGTAATTTGGCAATAAAGGTTTGGGGGAAAATCCCTTATCCGAAATGCTCGGGACCAACTGGTTTTTGGAATTCAGGATTTTTTGAATTTCGGAATAAGTGACAATTTGATGGTGAAATTTTTAAAAATCTTACCAAACAGCAGACGCACTGAGTAAAACGGGCCCCGAAACAGAATTGAGGCCTGCCAGTGCTGGGTCACGCCCCCACACGTTGCATCTGAGTGACACGCTTCGAGTGGGTGTGGAGTTGGGTTAACTGTTTGCAAGCCAAACAATCGTGTTAGTGGGAAAAAAAACTTCACGAAAATCCTTCAGATTTCGGAGCAACGGTCGTCAACCTGTACTTACACTCTGGCCATATAACGAAACTTAAGGAAGAATTGAGTTTGTGGGAACGTGTCAAAGAAACATTAATTGCTCGGGAGTACTAACAGGAACCAGAATGCAGAAATGCTCTGTTTTCTACCTGTGATGTCACAGGTTAAAAACAGAAGGACAGAATTTGTAGACAGTTGTAATAAAGCCAAGAGGTTCTGAAAGTGAGTGTTCCCTCGCTCTCCTGTGACAACTCCAGCAAAAGACCCATGGAAATGTTGTAAGGTCATACACTCTACAAAAGACTCAGGAGATGGTCATCACTGACTAGCCTAGCTTATCTTACCCATCTTTAATTGACGTAGACGTCAGTTACATTGCTGTGGAGTTACATGCAGACCAGACCAGGTAAGGACTGCAGCTAATGAAGAACATTAGTGAACCAGATAGATTTTTCCTAACAATTATTTCATTGTTTAGACCCTTAATTCCAGTTTTTTTTAAAATTTGAATTAATTTCAACTTGCAGCCCCAGAACATTATTTGGGTCTCTGGATTAATAGTCTAGTGATAATACCATTAGGCCATCTGATTGTCACCAGCCAAACCCATATTAAATTTACTTTAAGACATAAGAATGCAATGGAGTTTACCTTGGCACAGTCGGCTACACTGTTGCCATGAACCATATGGATCCCACACAAACTTCTCCAGTTGGTCTTCAATGGGTATATTAAAAGAATAACGAACATCCGGATTGTACAAATTTCCAACAGATAAAACCTAGCAGGATATAAAACAGTTTGAGAAAATCAACAAACATTAAGATACTGTAACAAGTACAAAATGGTGCTCCTAAATTAAGAGTATTCTTGATGTTTAGTTAGCAGAGGAAGTTCGTTGTTGTAAACACAGAGGAAAATAATTACCATTCAATAAATAAGCAATAAGCCATTATCATTACAAAAAAAATCCCACCTGCAAAATCAGCTCTTCCTCAATCCGATCAGTGCAGTTAATGCGCTCCACATCATTGTCTGAGCCACTGTATTCAATTGTGGCTCCCTGTACATTTATTTCTCGTTTAAACATGCTCACCACAAAGTTTCCATTCAGGATGAAATTACCTCGACTGTCAGATAAGGCTGAAGCACAGACCAGAAATATTCCATTAGGAAAGCAGGGTTCAAATGTAGATTTCTAAAATTTCAAAACTCAGCTTTTATTATTGCCCCCCCTCCCCGAAGAATGTTGACTCTTTAATTTGTGAATGGAAGTGTTGTGTCTGTAGCTGTAACAGAGAAGGTAATTCTGTACATAATTCATGGTGAAATCAGTCAATCACAGTGAGATGAGAAACTAATTTGTATAATGCTTTGGTGGTCACAATGCTACCTGAAAGACTGTATGATTTGCTTTCTTCTTCTGGTGTGGTTAGGTCTTCAATGTCCTCATGACCCAATGTATCATTGTATTACCATCTCATTCCTGAAGTAGGGCTTATGCCCGAAACGTCGATTCTCCTGTTCCTTGGATGCTGCCTGACCTGCTGCGCTTTTCCAGCAACTCATTTTCAGCTATTACCATCTCATCTAAACAGCAGCAGCTCTGCCAGTGTCATATCCCTTGTTAGTCGAGTTACTGTGAATTCTGAACTAATGCTTGATCCCACAACTTTAGAAGGTAAAAACAAGGACTGCAGATGCTGGAAACCAGATTCTAGATTAGAGTGGTGCTGCAAAAGCACAGCAGTTCAGGCAGCATCCAGGGAGCAGATAAATCGACGTTTCGGCCAAAAGCCCTTCATCAGGTTCCGGATGAAAGGCTTTTGCCCGAAACGTCGATTTTCCTGCTCCTCGGATGCTGCCTGAACTGCTGTGCTTTTCCAGCACCGCTCTAATCTAGAACCCACAACTTTAGACACAGAGCGTAATCAACTGAATCAGAATGAAACAGGAGCGATTCCATTGCAAGGCAATACATTGTATCTTAGCTTGCGACACATCGTCAAACAAGAAGAAAAGTTCTTCCACTGAACATCATTCACTAAACTAACTCACTTAATTAAAATAACCTTCAAGAGCGGGACTAACTCTATAAAACCACTAAGCCAGTGCTTACATTTAATATACAGATCATCATCTTTGAAAAACGTGCAAAAATTAACATGAAGATAATGTAAGCTTTATGAGCCGCTGTACTTGGCCATCAAGACATTGTGCATCAAGACGTGACTAACCCAAACCCAAGGTTACTCATGGCAAGTGAGAGATTAAGCCACTATAAGGAGGAGAGGATTGGTGTGGAAGTGATAAGGGATCCACATTTACTGGAAAAACGTGGAAAGATGTAAATGAAAGATTATCTTTAAAGTTGTGTGTTGTGAACACTCTTCGAATGGTTCCCTGAGAATATTGGTAAAAACAATGACTGCAGATGCTGGAAACCAGATTCTGGATCAGTGGTGCTGGAAGAGCACAGCAATTCAGGCAGCATCCGAGGACAGGCAAAATCGACGTTTCGGGCAAAAGCCCTTCATCAGGAATAAAGGCAGAGAGCCTGAAGCATGGAGAGATAAGCTAGAGGAGGGTGGGGGTGGGAGAGAGTGGCATAGAGTACAATAGGTCAGTGGGGAAGGAGATGAAGGTGATAGGTCAGGGAGGAGAGGGTGGAGTGGATAGGTGGAAAAGGAGCTGGGCAGGTCGGACAAGTCCGGACAGGTCAGGGGATCGAGTTTCTGGAGGTTAGAAGCTAGGATGAGGTGGGGGAAGGGGAAATGAGGAAACTGTTAAAATCCACATTGATGCCCTGGGGTTGAAGTGTTCCGAGGCGGAAGATGAGGCGTTCTTCCTCCAGGCGTCTGGTGGTGAGGGAGCGGCGGTGGAGGAGGCCCAGCACCTCCATATCCTCGGCAGAGTGGGAGGGGGAGTTGAAATGTTGAGCCACTGGGCGATGTGGTTGATTGGTGCGGGTGTCTCGGAGATGTTCCCTAAAGCGCTCTGCTAGGAGGCGTCCAGTCTCCCCAATGTAGAGGAGACCGCATCGGGAGCAACGGATACAATAGATGATATTAGTGGATGTGCAGGTAAAACTTTGATGGATGTGGAAAGCTCCTTTGGGGCCTTGGATGGAGTTGAGGGAGGAGGTGTGGGCACAGGTTTTACAGTTCCTGCGGTGGCAGGGGAAAGTGCCAGGATGGGAGGGTGGGTCGTAGGGGGGCGTGGACCTGACCAGGTAGTCACGGAGGGAACGGTCTTTGCGGAAGGCGGAGAGGGGTGGGGAGGGAAATATATCCCTGGTGGTGGGGTCTGTTTGGAGGTGGCGGAAATGTCGGCGGATGATTTGGTTTATGCGAAGGTTGGTAGGGTGGAAGGTGAGCACCAGGGGCGTTCTGTCCTTGTTGCGGTTAGAGGGGTTGGGTCTGAGGGCGGAGGTGCGGGATGTGGATGAGATGCGTTGGAGGGCATCTTTAACCACGTGGGAAGGGAAATTGCGGTCTCTAAAGAAGGAGGCCATCTGGTGTGTTCTATGGTGGAACCGCTCCTCCTGGGAGCAGATACGGCGGAGGCGGAGGAATTGGGAATACGGGATGGCATTTTTGCAAGAGGTAGGGTGGGAAGAGGTGTAATCCAGGTAGCTGTGGGAGTCGGTGGGTTTGTAGAAGATGTCAGTGTCAAGTCGGTCGTCACTGATGGAGATGGAGAGGTCCAGGAAGGGGAGGGAGGTGTCAGAGATGGTCCAGGTAAATTTAAGGTCAGGGTGGAGAGAATATTGTCTTCTTCATCAGTCACCAAAAGATACATTAATCAATTTGCACACTTCCTGGACAAGTACACAGAAAATGAGAGATCATATTTTTACCCTTGTCTATTTGTTCAAGGTTATGGCCAAGAAATATGTAAAATTTAACAAAAGATTAGCCTAGCTTTCATCTTTCCTAATTTACTATACATCACTAAATGTACCTACTGTTACTAATGGTTCTGTGCAAATAAACTAGTATAAATTCTGAACTGAAAACAATCAATGCCAGAGATCACAGCGGGTCAGACAGTATCGATTGAAAGAAAGCAAGCTAATATTTTACGTCCAGATGATTCTTCAGAACTAGCTTGCAGCTCTGATGAAGGGCCATCTAGACTCGAAATGTCAGCTTGCTTTCTCACCATGGATGCTGCCTGACCCGCTGTGATCTCGCAGCTGCAGTAATTTTCTCCTATAAAATTTCAAATATTTGTTCAGGACATCTCGGCAACAAACTTCAATAATGGTGAGATGAAAATTGAAAGAAAAACCCAACTAGAAAACAGATAATCTGAGGAAAATTCCCTCTGATTGCAAGCAATCCCATAGATCACGAATCAGGGACTTCTGCATCATGAAAGAGGAGGTTAAGAACCATTCAAACCAGTGCTCTGCAAAACACATGAGGAGGTTGAGCAATTCATCAACTTCACCAACACATTCCACCCTGACCTTAAATTTACCTGGACCATCTCTGACACCTCCCTCCCCTTCCTGGACCTCTCCATCTCCATCAGTGACGACCGACTTGACACTGACATCTTCTACAAACCCACCGACTCCCACAACTACCTGGATTACACCTCTTCCCACCCTACCTCTTGCAAAAATGCCATCCCGTATTCCCAATTCCTCCGCCTCCGCCGTATCTGCTCCCAGGAGGAGCGGTTCCACCATAGAACACACCAGATGGCCTCCTTCTTTAGAGACCGCAATTTCCCTTCCCACGTGGTTAAAGATGCCCTCCAACGCATCTCGTCCACATCCCGCACCTCCGCCCTCAGACCCCACCCCTCCAACCGTAACAAGGACAGAACGCCCCTGGTGCTCACCTTCCACCCTACCAACCTTCGCATAAACCAAATCATCCGCCGACATTTCCGCCACCTCCAAACAGACCCCACCACCAGGGATATATTTCCCTCCCCACCCCTCTCCGCCTTCCGCAAAGACCGTTCCCTCCGTGACTACCTGGTCAGGTCCACGCCCCCCTACGACCCACCCTCCCATCCTGGCACTTTCCCCTGCCACTGCAGGAACTGTAAAACCTGCGCCCACACCTCCTCCCTCACCTCTATCCAAGGCCCCAAAGGAGCTTTCCACATCCATCAAAGTTTTACCTGCACATCCACTAATATCATCTATTGTATCCGTTGCTCCCGATGCGGTCTCCTCTACATTGGGGAGACTGGGCGCCTCCTAGCAGAGCGCTTTAGGGAACATCTCCGAGACACCCGCACCAATCAACCAAATCGCCCAGTGGCTCAACATTTCAACTCCCCCTCCCACTCTGCCGAGGATATGGAGGTGCTGGGCCTCCTCCACCGCCGCTCCCTCACCACCAGACGCCTGGAGGAAGAACGCCTCATCTTCCGCCTCGGAACACTTCAACCCCAGGGCATCAATGTGGATTTCAACAGTTTCCTCATTTCCCCTTCCCCCACCTCATCCTAGCTTCTAACCTCCAGCAACTCGATCCCCTGACCTGTCCGGACTTGTCCGACCTGCCCAGCTCCTTTTCCACCTATCCACTCCACCCTCTCCTCCCTGACCTATCACCTTCATCTCCTTCCCCACTGACCTATTGTACTCTATGCCACTCTCTCCCCACCCCCACCCTCCTCTAGCTTATCTCTCAATGCTTCAGGCTCTCTGCCTTTATTCCTGATGAAGGGCTTTTGCCCGAAACGTCGATTTTGCCTGTCTTCGGATGCTGCCTGAATTGCTGTGCTCTTCCAGCACCACTGATCCAAAACACATGAAGAGTCAGCACTTGCTGCATTAGACAGTTGAGCCATTAACTTGAGGCTGAATCTGCCTGGCTGTGCCAATGGGAAAGAAAACGCACAGTGCTATTTGAAAAAATGCAGAATATTCTGCTGGTGTCCTGTCTCTGGCAACATTACCACTTATTCATCTCAAATCTGTTTTATACCATGTAGCTTAGATTGACTGCTCTATTTACTTACTTAAGTGCATTAGCATCCATGTAAATGTATGTCTCCATATAATGGGAAGTGGAAACTGCTGGCAAAGCAAGCGCTGAATATACATTGACTTAAAAAAACCCGATAGATTACGTTATCTTATGCTAACCTCACATAATGTTCTATAAGGACAGTGTATGTCATGGACAGTGTGAGCTTTTAACCAAATCAGAGCTCCTTCTCAACAGAATAGAAACTAAAGATGTGTAGAGGTACAATACTTTGAAAAACTCAATCTGAGTATCATTGAATTCAAAAGTTTCAAAGTAGAAAGTAAATTTTGCCTACAATGGTCGAGACAAAGTCAACTTTCCTTAATCTTGTAATTACTGATTACATGGTTTGGGTGATTGGATTAGATTAGATTACTTTACAGTGTGGAAACAGGCCCTTCGGCCCAACAAGTCCACACCGACCCGCCGAAGCGCAACCCACCCAGACCCATTCCCCTACATTTACCCCTGCACCTAACACTACGGGCAATTTAGTATGGCCAATTCACCTGACCTGCACATTTTTTGGACTGTGGGAGGAAACCGGAGCACCCGGAGGAAACCCACGCAGACACGGGGAGAATGTGCAAACTCCAGACAGTCAGTCGCCTGAGGCGGGAATTGAACCCGGGTCTCTGGCGCTGTGAGGCAGCAGTGCTAACCACTGTGCCACCGTGCCGCCCACCGTGGGACTTGAAGGAATTGTTAGAAGTCAAGTACATCATCGGCTCCAGTGAGCTGAGGACTTAAAAATATCGAATAAATAAAACAGAATAAGTCGCAAAATGCTTACCAAGGTAGTTATCATCTTCTGGCTTCCCTGAATAGCTGTGCTGCCGTACATCAATATTGGTCGCTCCTGAAGGTATTCTTACTACTATGTTATATCCTTAAAATAAATGAATAATATGAGTACAATGAGCAAATAAAACTCACAACACAAGCAAAGATTTGATCTTTTGATGCAAGTCAACAGTGAATTTGATTTTTAATCTTATGCTCTGACCAGGTTGCTGCAGCTCACTCAACAATAAGAATAACTTCTATTTACAGAAAGAAAGCACTTAGGTTTCATTGGAAACTATCAAGACCTGAAGGCTATTCCAAGGCACTTTGGTGGCCTGTTTTTGAAGGGGAGTAATTGCCATGAGGTTGGAAACATGCACAGCAAGGCCACATGAACAGAAATTTGCTGGTGACCAAATATTCTTTCGGTTGATTGAGTGATAAATAGAGTCACAAAGCATGAGAAAAGACCCTTCGATCCAACTCATCCATGCCAACGATGTTCCTTAAATGAAACTAATCCCACTTGCCAGCATTTGGCCCATATTCCTCTGAACTTTTCTGAATCATGTATCTATCCAATGCCGTTTAAACTTTACAACTGTACTTGCATCTATCACTTCCTCTGGAAGCTCATTTCACATACAAACCATCCGCTGTGTGAAAAAGTTGCCCCTCAGGTGTCTTTTAAATCTTTCTCCTCCGACCTTAAAAATATTCCCCTAGTTTTGAACTCCCCCCATCCGCAAGAAAAGACCTTTGCTATTCATCTTCTCCATGCCCCTCATGATTTTATATACCTCTAAGGTCACCCCTCAACCTCCTACACTCCAGTGAAAAAGGTCCCAGTCGATTTTTATAACAAATCCACCATTCCCAGCAACGTCCTGGTATATCTTTTCGAACCCTCTCAGTTTAATAATATCCTTCTTATAGCAGGGTGACCACAACTAGACAGAGTAAGCCAAAAGTGGCCTCACTAATGTCCTGTACAAACCTCAACATAATGTCCTTACTCTTATACTCAAAGGTCTGAGCAATGAAGGCAAGTGTGCTAAATGCCTTCTGTCTACCTCTGATATAACTTTCAAAGAACTATGTACCTAAACCCCTTGGTCTCTCTGTTCTACAACACTACACAGGGCCCAACCATTAACTGTGTAAGTCCTGGCCTTGTTCATTTTACCAAAATGCAATATCTCACATTTATCCAAACAAAACTCAATCTGCCACTCCTCAGCGTATTTGCCCAATTGATCAAGAGCTCTTTGTAATCTGAGATAACCATCTTCACTGTCGACTAAGCTACCAATTTTGGAGTCATCCATAAATTTACTAGCCATGCTTCCTAAATGCTCATCCAAATCATTTATATAAATTATAAACAAAGGTTGACCTAGCACTGAGCCCTACAGAACACTGCTGGTTACAGGCCTCCAGTCTGCCATTCTCCACCAACACCTTCTGTCTCCTGCTGTGAAGCTAATTATGTATCCAATTGGCAAGCCCTCCCTGAATCCCATGTGATCTAACTTTACTAACTGGTCTACCATGCAGTAAAAGTCTATGTAGACAATGTCTACCACTGTGCGTTCATCAACCTTTTTGATTAGATCAACAAAACTACTATCCAGTTTGTGAGACATGATTTCCCATACACACTTAATCAGTCCATGCCTCTCCTAACGCACGCAAATCCTATCTTTCAGAATCCCCTCCAACAACTTAATCACCACTGATGTCAGACTCAACGATCTATACTTCCCAGGCTTCTCCTTACAACATTAGCCAGCCTCCAGTACTTCACCCGTATTGTAGGTTATACAAATATCTTGGCTGGGACCCCGACAATTTCAACTCTAACCTCCCATAATGTCCTGTGCTACACTTTGGATCATGTCCAGGAAATTTCTCTACTTTAATGTTTTCTAACACTTCCAGCACCTCGTCTTCTGTAATGTGAAAGATGTTGAAAACAAGATGTTCTTTTTCCAAGTGGATATTTTTTACTCAACCTGCCAGATGTGTTATGAAACAGGTGGTACTTGTACTTGGGCCTTCTGGTTCAGACATAGGGTCACTATCACTGTGCGACAAGATCTTTATGAGAAGCTATGTTTAATGTTTCATTTATAAGACCACCTCGAGGTTACACAACAATCTCAGCCTAGATGCTGAGTCTCCAAAGTGAGACTAGAGTCCAAGATCTGTTGACTCAAAGGTATGAGTGCTACCCATGATTCATTTGTATTTAGTAAGAATGGATGTAAGCTCAAAAAGGAGCTGCAACCAAAGGCTGGGCTTATCCTATTTTGCAACATCTCCTTAGCCCATCACCCTTGATTTGTTGATCTACACTGTCAAGACATGAGGGGAGGTAGTGCGTAATGTCACTAGATTAGTCATCCGGAAACTCAGTCTAATATTCTGAGGATATGAGTGCAAATCCACCATGGTAGACAGCGAAATTTGAATCCAGATTTGAAGTTGACTTAATGACAACCATGTAAACCCTACCGCCTGTCGCAAGAACCCACTATTAGCGAAGAAAATCTGCCATCCTTACTTGGTCTGACCTCCATGTGACATCCAGATCCACAGCAATGTGGTTGACTCCTAACAGCTTGATGGATAATAATGCCAGCCTAGCCAGCAATGCCCACAACCCATGAATGAACAATAAATAAAAACTAAAATAGGTTTGTATTTAAATTCCACGGTCAGGATTTTTCCAATCAAAGTTAGAGAATGGCAGGAAGCAACTCTGCTACTTCTGAGGCCGAATTTTCACCATGCCTCAGGGCGAGTTCTCTCATTTTTGTGCTTCTTACGTCATTATGCTTGAATGCAAGATTCTGGGTGCATTACTCAGCAAATCATGTGGTGCACAAAATGGAAGTGCTGAACAGAGCAGAGATCTACTGGTGCCATATTTACATCCCGTCTGGACACCACTACAAGCTAGGAACATGTTCAGCCATCACACTTTGAACCTCCCTTTCCTAACACACTCATGCAACCCACCATCAGTTCAGCAATACCATATACTACTGAGTGACTCCAATTGAGCGTCGGGTTAGCAACTGGCTTATTCTCACAGCTATTTCATTTAAAGAAGTCATCACAAACTCCAAATGGCATCATCCATGCAGAAGTTTCATAAGCACTTCACCCGACCATCTCCCCACAAGTGATTAGCCGCTAGGGACAGAGATTTAACTCCTGTTCTGTTACCAATGCCTCTCATTCCAATATGTTGAATGCTCCACTGTGTGCACAAGCAATTATTAAGGAATTTACAAACCGAGGCTGAAGAAATGGAGCGGAGAAAATATATTAACTTCAAACAGATTTGAAAAACTATCACTTTCCAACAATTAGAAGGAGCGTATGTTGACCACCAATCACTTATAAAAATCACCACATTTTTAGGTTAGTTTTGAACTTGGTTTTCCATCTGCAAAACAATGATTAAAACTGCAACAAACACATTAAATTTCCATCGTCTCGGTTGAGGTGGATTCTCTCTCCATTGTAGGTAATCCTATTTAAAGGTGGACCATCATTTTCAAAATGGTAAACAGATCTCCTAACACTGCGGCCCCCTCAGTTTAGTATTACTTTAGGCAACTGCATCCAGTGAGTGTGCTTGCTGAACTTTCTGTGACCCGCCACGTGTTCTCATGGCAGCAGATGGAAACAATACTGGATTCTGTTCAGAACTAGGGGTAATAGCTCTGATTACACTGAAGTGCATTACACATGATTGGATACTACGCATGGGAATCCAGGCATAAATTACTTTTGTACACAGCTACAGGGTTGTATAAACAGAGGATAAAATCAATCCTGATTAATTCAATTTTTCCACACACAACGATGCTCACCGGTAGCGACAACAAACACGACCAATACTGGCGGCTGGCTTTTCAATCCTGCTTGGGCCAGAGTCTGAGGATGGTGGGGCTGACGACTAACCAATGAGTGAGCAAATGCCTCTGCTCTTTGTGGAGGCAGAATCAGCCCACAGGGAAAGACCAAACATAAAACACAATCAGAGCTGAAAATGTGTTGCTGGAAAAGCGCAGCAGGTCAGGCAGCATCCAAGGAGCAGGAGAATCGACGTTTCGGGCATGAGCCCTTCTTCAGGAATGAGCCTTCCTGAAGAAGGGCTTATGCCCGAAACGTCGATTCTCCTGCTCCTTGGATGCTGCCTGACCCGCTGCGCTTTTCCAGCAACACATTTTCAGCTCTGATCTCCAGCATCTGCAGTCCTCACTTTCTCCTATAAAACACAATCAGTAAGGTTTAGAAATGATCGCTGGACTGATCCTCCACTTTGAAGTTCACAAGCGAGTGGGATCAATAAAAGAGTTAGGCTCGCATAGGTTATGCTGGCGTTTACTTCTGGGGGAGTCATCTGAAAATTTTCAGAATCACTAACGGCCTGAATGAGACCAATTAAATTTTCCAATCGGCTTCCACATTCCAGAACCGGAAGGGACACCCCCTACACTGACAGGGCTGGATGAGGGTGTGGGGGGGTTGGCAGTGTGGTGTGTAGGCTTGAGAGTGTCCTTGCCAGCTTTGATACGCAGGAATTGCCATAGGTTGTCCATTGGCTGCACACCTCCCCCACCCTTCCACCCCTCCCCCTCACCAATCACTTCCATTCGTGATGGTGGCCTGACTGCTGAGTCCATCTTTATAAAGTGATCGCTTAAAAACAGTTGGTGAGAGAACACATCCATAATGAACCATTCTCTCTGTACAAAATTAAAAATCACACATCAGGTTATAGTCCAACAGTAGCTTTCGGAGCGCTGCTCCTTCATCGAGTGGTTGTGGGTTTTTAACTTTGTACTCCCCAGTCCAACACCAGCCTCTCCAAATCATTCTCTCTGTGACTTAGTTTCCATAATTCCTCTCAAGCTAGAAGACAGCTGACTGACTCCTCCACCCCACCAGGCTTCCAATGCTCTAACTTGGATAGAGAACCTGTCTCCACACCAAGGGGTGACTGCTTCCCCTAGGAGGTGGAGGGTAATAGCTTTAGGACCACAAATAGTCCCAATACACTCCTGGTTTCCTACACCCCTATGCACCCTCTCTGGGAGGGAAACTCCATTTAACTCATTAGAATCCTTGCTCAAAGAGCCGATTCCTCTGGGAACGTAGTCATTTTGAAACAGACAGTTGTCAAGTACCTCACCCAATTGAGCAGAGGCTTTAAACAATGCCAGACTAGTCAAAAATGCAAAAGTCACCAAGAAGCTCAGTACCAGCCTAATACAGCAGAGGGATCTTCCAGCAGGATTTGATGAATAGTTCCAATGATCAGAAGCAGGAATTCTGGGTGAAATTTTCCTGCTATTGCTCAGAAATAGATCAAATCTAGGTCTGGCCTCATAATACATAGAATCCCTACAATGTGGAAGTAGGCCATTCAATCCATTGAGCCCAGATTAATCCTCCCAAGAGCATGCTCTCCTCCCTATCGACATAGGTCAAACTCTGGCTGAGTTTTGCATCTCACTTTCAGATTTGACAGAAGTTACAAACCTGGAACCAAAGCATGTTATTCTTCATTTGTTTATGGGATGTGGGTGACAAATGGCCCAGGCCAGTATTTGTTGTCCAGCCTTAATTGTTCTGGAGAAAGTGATGGTGAGCTGCCTCCTTGGATTGCTGCAATCCTGGAGATGTACGACCACCCAATTCTGCTGTTAGGGAGGGGGTGTCAGGATTTTGACCCAGTGACTGTGAAGAAACTATGATACAGATCCAAGTCAAGATGGTGTTAGTTGGGGCAGAACCTGCAGGTGGTGGTGTTTCCATACACTTGCTGCCCTTGGCCTTCTAGAGGTTTCAGGTCACTGGTATGGACAGCAGTTGAAAAGTCCTGAGCGTTTGAAATCATTGTACTTGGTTTTCACAATTCATAAAGCAAACCTCTCAGTCTTTGAATGTCTAAGGGCTTAATGCAATTAGTCAGTGGCTCATGAAAAGGAAATATTCTTGACAAATTTGCTGGAATCATTTAAGCAGTGATGAACAGGATTGATAAAAGGGATGTAATTTATTTGCATTTTCCAAAGGTATTTGATAAGGTACCACACTTGAAAGTAATAATAAAATGTTGGAGGGAATATGTTGGCATGGATAGAGGATTGGTTAACTAATAGAACACAGATTTGGGTTGTGGGGTGGGGAGGGGGATGGTGTGGGAGGGAGCATTTTCAGGATAGCAACTAATGGAATGCAGCAGGGATCAGTACAATATATATTTACTTTATCTTTTTATGACATGGATGACGAAAACGAATACACTGTAGCTAGTGGAAAGAACAGTGAAGATATCAGGGAATGAACTGTCGCGCCAGCAGATAACGATTAGAATGAGGCTTTCAGCAGGGTCATGGTGAGGGCGGGATGTTAGTCAGCAACAGTCTACATTTCAGCTGAAAGAAAGTACCATGGGTGGTCACAATCTCAGCAGGTAACCAAGTTAAAAGCAAGACCAACCCAACTTTGCCAAATATGAGCAACTCTAAGATATTACGTCTCCAGGATTTGATGTTAGTGATGCTGTCGATCAACACCACTCAGTGGAAGTATAGAGATGTACAAGATAGGCTACAAACCAAGAACTATATGAAGCTGTGCAATGTAGGACAGATAGTGGAAACAAATGGGAAAACTGAACAGTGTGCAACATGGCAATGAAGTGAGATGAACATCGAGCCATCGTAATGGCACATTCTCAGTGCATTTATAGCAAGATCAACACAGGATTACAGGAATGGATGAACACTAAGTGCCAGATAGGCCGTGCGGTCCACCATGGAGCAGTAGTTTTGCCAAGTGATTGTTGCTGTTCCCTAGGTTGGTTTGTCCTCCCAGCCTCATTTCCTCAGAGCACAAAGTGCAGCAAAGTCAGAGATGCACCGAGAGAGAATCATTGATGGTTTTCAAGGTTTGTGTAAAGATTTGTAGCTCGGGTTGTGGTTGTGGGTATGTTCGCCGAGCTGGGAAGTTGATTTGCAGATGTTTTGCCCCTTGTCTAGGTTACACATTCAGTGCATTCGAGCCTCCTGTGCTGTACTGTCTCTTCTGGAATTTATTTGGTTCCGTTTCTGCTGTTTCCGACTGTTCTTTGTAGTAGCCAGCATATTGGGCCTTGGTCAATGTGCTTGTTGATAAGAGTCCGTGGCTGAGTGCCATGCTTCTAAAAATCCTCTAGCTTTCCTCTGTTTAGCTTGTCCTTTGATTGTTGTGTTGTCCCAGTTGTCATCTGTGTATGTCAATCAGGGATAGCTGGTCGTGGCATTTAGTGGTTAGTGAGTGTTCGTGGTTGCAGATTGTTAGTTGTCTGCCTGTTTCTCTTAGACAGCGTTTCATGCAGTCTTTGCATGGAATTCTGTAAATAACGTTTGTCTTGCACATGATGTGTATAGGGTCTTTTGTCCCGGTGAGTTGTTGTCTGAGCATGGTTCTCGGTTTATGGGCTGTTATGGATCTGAGTGGTCAGATAAGTCTGGTTGTCAGTTTTCTTTTGTGTAAGGTAGCCTGGCTAGTGAATTAGGTCATGGGGTGCAGGTGAACTTGAGGGGATATCCATTCTTGGCAAATACTCTGGAGAGGTGTTCTTCTTCCCTTTTTAGATTAGATTCCCTACAGGGTGGAATGTCCTAGTTCCTCTCAAGCTAGAAGACATCTGACTGACTTCCTCCATCCCGCCAAGCTTCCACTGCTCTAACTTGGATAGATTAGAGCATTTTTAGATTAGATTCCCTACAGGGCGGAAACAGGCCCTTCAGCCCAGCAAGTCCACACCGTCCCTCTGAAGAGTAGCCCACCCAGACCCATTCACCTACTCCCTACTAATGCACCTATCAATATGGGCAATTTAGCATGGCCAATTCACCTAACCTGCACATCTTTGGACTGTGGAAGGAAACCGGAGCACCCGGAGGAAACCCACGCAGACACAGGGAGAATGTACAAACTGTACATAGACGGTCACCCGAGGCTGGAATCGAACCCGGGTCCCTGGCACTGCGAGGCAGCAGCGCTAACCAATGAGCCATTGTGCCGGGAAGGGTGCAGTGTGTTGTAGCCCTTTTGAACAGGTCCTAACGCAGCTCCTCTTGCATGTGTTCGGGGGGTTGCTGATGCAATTCAGGTCCTTGTCAGTGTGAGTGGCTTTCCTGTCCACCTTTGTGGTCCATTCACCATTCTGTGTTCTTTGTACCATCACATCTCGGAATGGGAGTTGATTGTTGGTTCCTTTCTCTCTTGTAAATCTGATCGTTGAGAGTATGGTGTTGATAATCCAGTGTGTGACCTCAATATCTGTTCTCTTAATGATAACAAAAGTGGCATCTATGCATCTGATCCAGAGTTTGGGTTGGATCTTTGCATCACTGCTTCTGCTCTGAGCCCAGAGATGGGTGAGCCCATAGGTGTCCCATTGATCTGTTCATGTATTTGGTTGTTGAATGTTAAGTGTGTTGTCAAGCACAAGTCTAGTACTTTGAGTATGCAGTCCTTGATGATAGGTTCCCTGTCGTGTTGTCTGTTCTGCCGGTCCAGGACATTGGCTATTGTCTCTCTGACTAGGCGTTTGGCAATTGATATGAACAGTGCCATTACATTGAATGAGATCATTGTCTCGTCCTTGTCTATGTCTATGTTCTTGATGTTGTCTAGGAATTCCTGTGATGATTGAATGGAGTGTTTGCATCCGCTAATAAGATCCACATCCACAAACAGCATCTAGCCACTAAACACCACGACTAGCTGTGCCTAGTAGCCACACACTCAGATGACAAGGGTCACAAATTCGACTGGGACAACACAATGATCATAGGACCAGCTAAATAGAGGACAGCATGGCACTCAGCCACAGACTCCATCAACAAGCACATAGACCTAGACCCAATATACCGGTCACTACAATGAACAACTGGAATTGGCAATTGGAAGTAGCAGGAACAGAACCAAATAAATTCCAGAAGACACAGTACAGCAGCACTTCACAGGAGGCTCCAAAGCGCTGAACATGTCACCAAGACAGGGCACAAAACATCTGCAAATCAACTTCCCAGCTCAGCGACCATACCCACAACCACGACAATCATCGATGTTTTTCAGATGCTAACTGAGAGGAAATCTACTGTTTCTGCCAGTTACACTATTTATTTTTCAAGAGCAATATTTACTCACACATTGGAGTATTAGGAAGTTTAAATTATTCAATTATATTTCCAAGAATGAGTTAAGGAGACAGCAGTGACAAAATTAATTGAATCTGATATAATATAAAAGAAATAAACAAACAGAAAGATTCTATGCAGAGCTTGTTTTCCAAACGTGCTTAATTTTGGCAATGTCTTAACAGTGTTTAAAATACAGACTGGATTAATGTTCCTGAAAGTAGAAAGGTGGGGAAGGAAATCAAAAATAAATCCTTACACAGTCAATTGTCAAGCCTCAACAACCGCAATTTCCGAAGGAAAGAAAAGACAGATTTTTGTCTTGAACAATGAAGAACTGCTTTTTTAAAAAAATTCAGTTCCACTCGGAAGAGATAAATGAGTGACTGCAGTCAGAAGGAGCTCAGGGCAGGCCTGGAGGACTCCAACATTCACTTTGTGCCTCACGGATCACACCACCATTCAAAGGTTCTCGCTCTCTTTCTCTGTTAAACTTATCAGTTTGGCAGTTACTTCAACTATGCTATGGGTTCCAAGCCAGCATCACTTTATTTATATTCCTTGGCTCCCATTGCATTAACACTGCCCCAGGAGAAAACGCTGTATATTTCTGCTCACACAGGATAGCTGAACTCCCTTCACACTAGAAAACATTCCAAGCACGTAGAAAGAGTAGCATCTGCAATCTCCAAACATTTAAATCAACTCCAGCTCAGTTTCACACAGGTTCAGGATGGCTAAAGTAATCACACTAGTCATATTAGAACTAGGTTTGACATAGCACAGGATTTAAGCTACAAGAAAATAATTTTGTCAGTGTACCATAGCTCAAGCCAGGAAAACCTAAAAGATCAGTAAGCTTTAAGCATAAATACCTTGGATTTGGGAGTCAATGCAAATTGAATGGCACTTGTCATTCATTCCCTTTACAGTTGCCCACAGATGCTTTGTAATCATTTCAGCAGCAACTACTGCTAATTGGGATGATTCAACGCAGTTCCATGTGTGTGTGATCACGCACAGGTATGTGAGAGTGACTGAGCATTGCGGGTGGGAGAGAGATTAAAGAATCCTCATTGAACTTGACAGAGTCTAAGCCAGGAATATTTCATTCAATACAAAATATTGTACAGAAGGGAAAATAAAGTGGAAGGTAAGAAAAATGAAACGTATCGATGCAAAGAACTATAAGAGACAAAAACCAAAATGAAAAGCAATTGAACTCTACATAAACAAAATTAAAATTTCAGTGTAAGAGGTTGTCTTCCAATTATTAATTAGTTATCAATGCAACTGAAGTTTAACTAACAGGTAAGTATAGCAACTTCATGCCTTGAATGTATTTTAAAGATGAGTCTATCAGTCAGGTATAGTCCAGTGAAGATTGCGGAGGGCCACAGTAAATTAGACAGCACCTTCCCGATTTACATCTTATTGCCAAATTTACTTCTCAATACTAATGAGCACCAATATCCTCACTGTTACTCTCACTGTAAAATTTGTGTCCGCAGATGGTACACTGTGATATTCTCATCACAACTACAGATGTACCCTTCAAAAACTGTTGAAACCTTTGCACTCAACGTTATTTCTCAAATGCTCTATTTCTGGAAAATGCCTCGAATCTCTTAACTTTTTACCTCCTTATTCTCAATCTTATTCATACTTCACCTTTCTCTCATTTTATTGCTATCTTTCCTTCCATCTCTGTCACATTCCTCTCTTTTCTTGTTCCTTCCCTGATTATCTCTCTCTTTGCCTATCCACAAATTCTGCTCATCTTTTTCTACCCTCACCCTTGCTCCCACACTCCCAATCTCCCTGTTGCACCATCATTTTGATTTCTTTCCCAGTCTCATTTGTCTCAATACCGGTCAAGCCACCGGTACCAGAGGATGCAGTAAGCAGTCATGTAGTCCACTACAGGTACTGGAAATCAGAAATGGAATCTTACAATGTCTGTAATTAAATGAATTCCTGTGTCAGCTTTGGCTGGGAGTGCTAGCTGCCTAAGTGAGACCTGGACATTGCAGTTTAGGCAAATCAGTTTAGCAGGCCATTGGCCAAAACCAATCTCCATGTCATCTTGACACAAGTTTGGACCAAAGCATCGTGGGACTAGGCTCAATTACTAGGCTCAGGATGAAGGGCGATTCTCCTGCTCCTCGGATGCTGCCTGACCTGCTGTGCTTTTCCAGCACCAAACACTCTCAACTCTGATCTCCAGCATCTGCAGTCCTCACTTTCACTCTCTCAGTTCCACACAGGCACAGTTTCACTTCTGCGTAAAAGAGGAATTGAAAATTAAACATACATTTTCTCTGATTTGTGGCTACCTAAATGATGGAGCAATAAATGAAAATTCACCATGGAAACGGAATGATTGGATACCCTGTCGAAAATCACTTCCTGGTGATTTTCTAGAAGAATGAAGCCTCCAAGCCGGCACCAACATATTTTGCCCTTCTATATTAAAAGTGTCTTCACTTACAGGATCTGTACCCCTCTATTCTCTTCCTATTCATGTATTTGTTCAGATACTCTTTGAATCCTGCTGTTGTGTCTGCTTCCACCACCTCTTCTGGCATTGCGTTCCAGGCACTCACCACCCTTTGAGTGAAAAGCATGCCTTGCACATCTCTTTTAAACTTACCCCCTCACCTCTTGAGCCTGTATCCCCTAGTAATTGACCCCTCCACTCCCAGGAGAAGCCTCAAACGTTTCACTCTATCCATGCCACACAATCTTATAAACGTCTATCAGGTCGCCTCTCAACCTCTTACATTCCTGTGAAAACATACCCAATCTATCCAACCTTTCTTCATAGCTAAAATTCCCCCATACCAGGCAACATCTTGGTAAACCTTGCTGTACCTTTTGAAAAGTATCCACATCCTTCTAGTAGTGTGGTGACCAGAACTGCATGCAATATTCCAAGTGTGGCCTAACTAAAGTTCTATAAAGCCGCAGCATAACTTGTCTATCCTTATACCCAATGTACCTTCCAATGAAGGCAAGCATGTCATAGGCCTTTTTTTTCCCACTTTCTCTACATGCACTGCCACCTTCGGTGAAACATGGATCTGCACACCCAGATCCCTCTGCATATCAATACTCCTAAGGGTTATGCCATTCACTGTATAATTTCTACCTGTACTTGACCTTCCAAAATGCATCAGCTCACATTTGCCCGGATTAAACACCACCTGCCATTTTTCTGCACATGCCTCCAACTGATTTATATCCTGCTGTATCCTCTGACAATCGTCCTCACGAGACGTAGGTTAGGCCACGTTTGCAATATTGTGTGCAATTCTTGTCTCCCCCTTATAGGAAGGATGTTGTGAAACTTGGCAGGGTTCAGAAAAGATTTATAAGGATGTTACCAGAGTTGGAGGGTTTGAGTTAGAGGGAGAGGCTGAATTCGTTAGGGCGGTTTTCCCTGGAGCATCGGAGTCTGAGGCTTGAACTTATAGAAGTTTATAAAATCATGAGAGGCACAGATAGGGTAAATAGATAAGGTATTTTCTCTGGGTTGGGGGAGTCCAGAACTAGAGGGCATAGGTTTAGGGTGAGAGGGAAAAGATCTAAAAGGGCCCTAAGGGGCAACTTTTTCATGCAGAGGGTGGTGCGTGTATGGAATGAACTGCCAGAGGAAGTGTTGGAGACTGGTATAATTACAATATTTAAAAGGCATCTGGATGGGTATATGAATAGCAAGGATTTAGAGGGATGTGGATGAAGTGCTGGCAAATGGGACTAGATTAGGTTAGGATCTCAGGTCGGCATGGACTGAAGGGTCTGTTTTCATGCTGTACATCTCTATGATTCTATCGGCAACGCCACCAATCTTTGTATCATCTGCAAACTTACAAATTGGACCAGCTACATTTTTCTCTAAATAATTTATGTAGATCACAAACAGCAGAGATCCCAGCACTGATTCCTGTGGAACACCATTAGTCACAGCCCTCCATTCTGAAAAGCATCCTTCCACCACTAACCTCTGTCTCTTATGACTAAGCTAGCTCTGTTTCCACCTTACCAGCTCACACCTGATACCATGTGACTTCACTTTTTGTACCAGCCTGCCATGAGGGACCTTGTCAAAGGCTTTACTGAAGTTGACAGCATCAACCATTTTTCCCACAGCAACCATCTTCGTTTCCTCCTCAAAAAAACTCGATCAAGTTAGTGAAGCATGATCTCACCCTCACAAAACCATGTTGTCTGTCACTAATCAGTCCATTTGCTTCGAAGTGTTTCTGGATTTTGTCCTTGAGAAT
This sequence comes from Chiloscyllium plagiosum, assembly GCF_037043375.1. Taxonomy (NCBI): domain Eukaryota; kingdom Metazoa; phylum Chordata; class Chondrichthyes; order Orectolobiformes; family Hemiscylliidae; genus Chiloscyllium; species Chiloscyllium plagiosum. The sequence goes on along the minus strand of NW_028270157.1, from coordinate 60,453,192 downwards.
CTTTTCCAATCATTTCCCTGCCCCTGATGTGAGGCTCACAGGCCTGTAATTTCCAGGATTAACCTTATGACCCTTTCATTTTAACCTAGGTGTGTGGGCAGCAGATAACAGCAGAAAGTGCCTTTCTTCTGTTTTCCCACAATAGTCAGTGGTCACTGTCCAGGAAATCAGACAGAGTGCAATGCTGCAGGGCAGCTAGCAAAAGTGGTACTGTAGCATAATACCTGCTGCATTAGGTTGTGTGTGTGTGTGTGGGGGGAGGGTGCGGGGGCGGGCAGATAGATATGGGATGGAGCTTTTAAAAAAGGTTTTAAATAGTATTGTCACCAAGTGCCAGAATTGGATCCACATGTTAAAGACTAGATTGGATTCCCTACAGTATGGAAACAGGCCATTTGGCCCAATATGGTCCACACCGACCCACCAAAGAGTAACCCAACAAGACCCATTCTGCTACCCTATATTTACACCTGCCTAATGCACCTAACACTGTGGGCAATTTAGCATGACCAATTCACCTGACCTGCACATGGTTGGATTTGTGGGAGGAAACAGGAGCACCCGGAGGAAACCCATGCAGACACGGGGAGAATGTGCAAACTCCACACAGACAGTCACCGAAGACTTGGATCAAACCCTGGATCCCTGACACTGTGAGGCAGCAGTGCTAACCACTGAGCTCTAGAATCAGTAAAACAAATCATTTCTTTCAGAGGGAATTAATTATACTGCACACTGCACACCAAACAATCTGACTTCCTTAGGTTCTTTCGATTTGAGGCCTAACCAAATTGTGCACTCAAGATCAAATTGATGTAATAATATTGAGCACCACTTGGGGGAGATTATCTGTTCAAGCTCAAAACTTCAGTGACAAACAGAATTAGTTCCAGAGTTAATTACTTAAAACTTAATAAAATGACTTATTCACAAAGAAAAATCTTAAATGACTTGAAGTTCATAATCAAATTTGTAAATGGCACAACTTTAATTCTTAATACAAAAACCAGACAACAATGGAACTTTCCCTTATATTCCCTAAATAAAAAAAAGACCTGCACCTTGCAATGCATTGTCATAATTTGCAGACTAAATCTTGATAATTAGGCGATTCTTTTATTATTTTAACCTTCAATTTTACTTTGACGATTGTCTCTATTATATTATGTTTGCTTGTTTTATTTGTTCATAACCACAATTTGCCCTCTGTTGTCATGTGATCTTGTGATCTTTCAACAAATCAATTTTCTACCTATCCATAATATTCACATTAGTGTGAACTAACATTTTTGGATACAATTGTGAAAAATGCTTGTTACTGAGAACAAAGTATTGGTAATATCAGTCAAGATCAACAGTTGTAAGAGGCTACAGTGACCATTTAAAAGTCTTTTGGATCTATCCCTGACCCCACTATCTGTGCCCACCCTCCAGCAGACAGAACTGGTTGGGATACTGAAGTGAGAGTCTTTTTTGGGATTCTAGAACTCTAGATTCTAGCATTACCAGATTGATAAGGTTGGTGATCATAACCTAACTGTTCATCTCTCACCTCTCCCACCTATACAAACAAACAGAAATAACTGCAGATACCATAAATCAGAAACAAAAACAGAAATTGCTGGAAAAACTCCGCAGGTCCTGCAGCATCTGGGGAGAAAAATCAGAGTTAATATTTTGGGTCAAGTGACCTTTCCTGTCACCAGTTCTGAGGAAGGGTCATTCAACCTGAAATGTTAACTCTGATTTCTCTCCACCGGTGCTGCTAGACCTGCGGAGCTTTTCCAGCAATTTCTGTTCTTGTCTCCTACCTGTATGTTAACTCTCAGTAGACATCAAAGATGAGATTTGGGCTTGAATGTGTATCATGATGTGGAGATGCCAGTGTTGGACTGGGATGTCCAAAGTTAAAAATCACACAACACTAGGTTATAGTCCAACAGGTTTATTTGGAAACACCAGCTTTCGGAGCGACGCTCCTTCATCAGGTGGTTCAGTACCTCCTTCATCACAACCACCTGATGAAGGAGCAGCGCTCCGAAAGCTAGTGCTTCCAATTAAACCTGGTGGACTATAACCTGGTGTTGTGTGATTTTTAACTTTGAATGTGTACGACTAGGATCAAATTGCACTCCATCACAGAGCTGCCTGCAATCCTCATTAATGAATGTCCACCTTTGGTCCAGTAACAAAGTTCCATTGTTCCAGCCACGTGCTGACATATTGCCCAGGTCCAGTAATATAAAATCATTCTTCCAGGCACACACTAACTAGCAGGCTGATCATGATGCATGTGGAGGTAAGTGGAATGTAGAGGGTTATCTCAGTCCACCACCTCCTGCAGGCAACTTTGACAATCCTACATTAACAAAGCACTGAACATCTGCTTGTGTCAGATTTGAAGAACAAAATCATTGCAGCTGCCTATCTCATATTTGAAACATGGGTAATGACAGCAATCCCTTTGTGACAGCAGATATACACATAAAGAATTGGGAACAGGGTAAAGAGACAGTGTTTACAGAATTCCTACAGCTTTGACACATTGGATCAAAGTAGCCAGTTGCCATTGCATTATTAATCAGATGCATTGTTCAAATACATTTCCTGCATATTACAAGCTTTCAATGGGTTGTTTATCTTTTTCACACTTGATTTCAGCATCAGTAGCTTTACTTACTTTCATGTAATCAGCTGAGAATATTCCCTAAGTGCTCACTTTGTTCTTAAATCTCTCCACTCTGGTCTCTTTTAAACCTGTCTCTTTGTTCATGCTTTTGGTCGCTAATACCAATATCACTTTAGGTGCTCCAGTGCACTCATGTGGAGGGCACTGGGACATTTTACTATGTGCTAAGTAAACAAATTGCTGGCTGTCTTACACAAAGTATTTCAAAGTCATAAAATCAATTCTCATGAATTACAAGCATTGGAAAATATTATTAAAGGAAACCAGCTGGACTAGATTAGCCCTCTGCAGACAGGAACGCCTCCAGTCAGTTAAGCTTATTGTCTATGCAGAAGCCAATGCAAAAGAACTTTGCTTTCCATTACAAAAAAAGCAAGTATTTGAAATTCACTCGAAAAGTCTTGGGCTGGTTGTTGCAAGTGTAATGGCAGTGAAAATGCCAGTGCTCACCGAGGTTGCACAGTAATATTACAGTAACTTCTAGCGCGCGCGCGCACACACGCACGAAAATGAAAATAGAGAGGTTGCTGTCATTGACATCCAAGCAACACACGATCATTGAATTGTGAACTTCAACCTTCGACACTATTTTTATTAAGACTGTTGAAAATGTTAAGCCTTAATGGGGTGCAACTGCGATTTATTGGCATTGTAAGTCATATCACTGCTAAACAGATTTTTTTCTTAAAAATGTGGAACATCATTCCCTTAAATATTTTAAATTCTGTAATCATTAAAATAAATATTTTTTTCTCCAGCTTGTGATCAGTTTCTATACTAATTCACTACGTATACATGTACAAATAGTTATTTAGCTTTCATACAATGCCAAAAAATGTGAATCACAATCTCAGCTGTCTATTATCTGCGTTCTGATCTGTGAAAACTTTTTAATATGTTTGGCTGGCCAGCTTTCCAGGTGTATTCACTGTTGCTGGCACCACAGATTAAATGTCACATTTGAATAAAGAAAATTAACACGCGGACAGATTTTTGTTTTTGAATTCAGCAGCAAAGTCACTGACCTCAAAGTCCAATGTCATAAAAGCATATTAATGATAAATTAATTTTCACTATTCAACAAAGGAAGACCTCCTTCCTTACAATAATCATCATTAATTCTCAGATGCACAAACGTTCACTAAAGTATCTGATCCTTGATCAGTAGATTTTTACAATCAGTAACTGAAGTTTCGCAATTATCACCTGGATCTTAACTGTTCTTATGTTCAGAAACGTAAAGCTAGAATCCAAGATGTAAAATGCAAAATTGGTGCTTTAAGAATAAAAATGGGGTCACCAGTGAAGAAAAGCTCTTGTCTGCATCATATTGCTATTCCCAATCCATCCATCAAACACAGCTTACCATATTGTGCATTATTAAAAGTGCCAGCCAGAGTCCGACATGAGGAATTATCTCCACCACACACTCCACATTTATCCCTCCTTGCTTTGGAATTCAGTACATGATCACATCCAGCTTGCTGCAAAAGAGCAAATTAGGGATTAAACGTAGAACAATAGCTATCATAGAATGTGTAATTCCCCAAACCATGATGAATGCACCATTACCGGTTTCTATAAACTGTCACACAAATAAATTAATTAGGAGAGTAGGTAAAGCCATCAATAAACATAAACTTGTCCTAGTTAAGAATGCAGACAAATTTGGCCTGGTGCTGGCTTCACTAGTGAAGATAGATACTCAGCATTTGGCAAACCACAGCTGGGCCACACAATAAGGTATCTAACAAAGTATTATTAACTTAAACCAAACACCAACAGCGGAAATCAATATATTGCACTTATTGCTCATCCGAGTTGCCCTTGAGAAGGTGGTAGTGCTGCAGTCGCTGTGCTGTAAGTACATCCATGGTGCTCTTTGAAAGGGAGTTCCAAGTTCCAGATTTTGACCCAGCGACAGTGAAGGAATAATGGTAGAGGATGGTGTGTGAATTGGAGGGGAATTTGTTGGTGTTCCCATGCATTTGCTGCCAAGGCTGAGGACAGAGGGAGGGGCATTATGGCCCAATAGTTGGGACTGACGATGCCATGGGATCAGGGCAGGGCCATGGGGTCCATGATTTCTAATTTGGTCCTGCCTGCTGGCCTTCAAGGTTGTAGAGATTGGGATGTTTGTAAATTGCTACTGTAAGAGCTTGGTGGGTTACTGGTGTTTATCTTATCAGTAATAAAAACCACAACCAACCACTCTGCATCAGTAAGCAGAGAAATGAATATTTAAGGTGGTGGTTTGGATGATGATCAAGTGGGCTGCTTTGTCTGGATGGTGCCGAATAGTGATAGAGCTGCACTCATTCAGTTTGACCAGGCTCAGTTGTCATTGACACACTTCTATACCTCAGGGTGTCAAGCCAAATCTGCAAGCTTCCCAACCTCTCAGAATCAACTCTCATATGCTTCCCACTTTTCCGTAGTGTTTGCACAGCTTCACCTCAGCTCTCACCCAGCTCCATAGCTGGAGAAGAGGTTAAATGCATTAGGTTTGTAATAAGATGTAATTCTCAACTTACCCTGCACAGGCCTTGCACACAGACATCATTTGTATCAGGCCCGCAAGGAGTACCATCAGTGGCACGGTCTTTGAGTTGATAATATGCTGTAGTTCCAGCCACACGGCAGAAAAGTTTGCACCGATCCTTCATCAGAACTGAAACAACAGGGTACGCGTATTTGCAATGAGTTCAAATATCACAGATTTCTGCAGCGTTGCAAACACACTGGAATACTTACTGCCACTGTACTTTGGAAGCCAGCGCACGTTTGGCGGCAAGCCATTGATGTTAAAATGCTTCCCATCAAACTCTGAGCATTGCTCTTCCCTGAAGTCCTTCCTTCCCTTCGGACAAGGCTCTGTGTTACAGGATCGGAATTTCATTCTGCGACCCACACAATACTTCCCACCGTTTCTGGGTCTGTTTGGGACAAAAGCCAACAGCTTATGACAGAAGCAAATACATGATTCAGATGACTTGGATAGTAGGCAAAATCTCAATCTCGTGTCAATAAAAATTACCGCCTTACATGTCAGGTGCTGGAATGTCAAAGGGGTAACACCAAGAACTTGTTTTCCATTAAGCAAAAAACTTAAATGTATTATTTTCTCAGTCGAAATTTATGAGGTGCACAAGATCATTAATCTGAATTTATCCACTTTATTAAACAATATACAGACTGCCAAATTAACTTTCTTCAATCACCATGAGAAAATGCTGGAAAATCTCAGCAGGTCTGGCAGCATCTGTGGCCTTATGGTTTCAGATTCCAGCAACCGCAGTAATTTGTTTTTAACTTTCTTCAATAATTTGCTGTCCAGTTATAGGGAATTACACCCAAGTCTCAATATCAGCTGATAATCTGACAGAATAACTTCTCCACTGAAGACACAAAATGCAGCCATCTACCAGTAGCTGTCCCATTGGGTGCAGTCAACCACTGGCATGGCATGATCCTCATTAGAGATGCACACCAGCATTCTTTGATCCGCAAATTCTACTGACTCACTAAGTGGACTGGTCATGCTAAAGTATCCATAGTGTCCAGGGATGTGCAAACTGGATGGATTAGCAATGGGAAATGCAGGGTCACAGGAATAGAGTCTGGGTCAGATGCTGTTTGGAGGGTCGCTGCGGACTAGTTGGGCCTAATAGCTTGTTTCCACACTATGGGAATTGTACGATTCTATGAAAAGTCTTCCACTGCTTTGAAACTGAAGTGCAAAAATGCAGGACAAAGTCCATACTGAGAAGATAAAGATCTGAAGAGTTCGTATTAGATCTGAAACATCAACTCTTTTTCCCTTATCACAGATGCTGCCAAACCTGTTGAGTTTCTGTTTTTATTTCAAATCTCTTTCATGTGCAGTATTACCACACTGAAAAATGTTGAATCATAATGTGAATTTAAAAACAAATTTTAAATTTCATTGCAAAGCATCAAAATGTTGCTAACATTCAACATTTCTGGTAAAGAAATTACTGTGAACCTTTAAGATCAAATCAATGTTTGAACAACATGAACAATAAACCAATTAGAACAGTAAAGAGAGCACTGCAAACACAGAGCAATACAGTTTGTGATTGTCTACCTAAGAGCAGCAAATTGGTCAAACTGCCCTCACGATGTGTAGAACAAGAGATATTGCCTTTAGATATTCCTGTCTCTTTGCATGACTGAACTTTATTTACTTTTATGTGATGGCGATTGAACAAAGGACAAATAATACTTCGCTATGGAATAGCCTGTCAACTCTGAGATTTGTTTGAGAGGCCCACAGTTAAAGAGCACACAATTTCCTTCCTTTAATGGAGTGCAATAAAGGTCTTGTCAACAGCCTTGTTTTAGGAGCTCAGTTTAAGAATGTCTTTGGGAAGATTGGAATGGTTTCCAAGGTACATGAAAATCAAATAGATACGGCTGCAGAATGTGAATCCACTGGCACCCATCAACCACCTCAAGAAATCATTTTAAATTGTCCGGTGCACCACAGTTCAGAAGAAACTTACTCTGGCTTGTTGCAGTCTCTTACTGCACTCCTTATCCCTCCACCACATGTTCGTGAACATGCTCCGTATGATCCCCAGGGTCCCCACTCTCCATCCACCGGCCTCGCTGCCATCTCTTTGTTCACGCAGATTCCATGCCGGCAGTGCTGCGTAACAAGGAACAAAAGCTGTGTTTTAACATTACATAGTGGCTGAGAAAATGCGGCCCTTCATAGAATATAGCTGAGGGAAACCTTAAAGAGGATCAACCCAGCCATTACCACAGTGGGGTAGACCCACTAGCCGTGGGAATCAAACCGCTGATCTGTGGCACCTATCATAGACTGTGTATAGGCTCGATCTTGATTATAACTTGACAATTGAAACTCCTGAAACACATTTAGGCCATTGAATATGTAGCCAACCTTTAAGATCTTTGAACATCAATGCTTGTCAAGGACAAATATGAAGAGCATATCCTCTTAAACGAGGTATCAGAGGGCTTCTGCCTAAGAAAGTCATGGAATCAATTCTATTTTCCCTTTATCCAGACTTCTGGATTGCTCTCAAAGAATTCTGTCTGACACAACATAAGACAGTCTGCAGTCTGAGGTCCAGGTCACTGAAACAGACAGTTCCAGGCAGGAGTCCAGGAAGGTCTACTCCTGCTCCTATTTCTTGCCTTCTTGTGTGTGCTGTCACCAGTCTGTAAACAGCCTTATCAACATCACGCAGAATCAACACTGGGGAAAAGTACCTGTACCAGCTGGTTTAACTGTCTCAATAAACAGTTGTGCTCAAGAATGAAGATTGTTAATATATCTTAAGAGATATCCCATGTGATAAGTTTTGACTTGCATTCCTTTCTAGCAAGCTTCACAGATATGTGGCTCATTTATGTGCCTGTGTTTTGCAAGTTATCTGATGCTCAGGTGATAGACTCTTTCAGCCGTAATACTTGTTTTGTCATTTGAAAGTTCAGGCTTCACTGTTACTGTAGCTTCTCACCACAAAAACGGTAACAGGAAATAAACAAATTCAGGTCTCTGCCCTACAAAAACATTTGGAGGGCATGGGAAATCTGAACAGCACAGTGCCAGTACTGAATTCTTTTTTAAAAATCTGTGCAATGGAAGGTGAACCGCAGCAAGGAAGTCATCAAAGATCATGTCACAGAGTTACACGAGGCCTTAAACTGGTGCAATACTTACCATGTGGAGACATCAAGCTTTCTACTGCCGTGTGCTCTCAAGAATTAAAAGAAGGAATGAAAAGTAATCATTTTACACTTCAGCTCACTGCAGTCAAATTCTGTTGGACAACACTTCTGTGAAGGGGCTTGGGATGGTTCAAGATTTTAAATGCTTAATCTCAATGCAGTTGCAGTTATTCCATGACCTCCAATGCATTGTACATGAGGGTGGAAGGACAAAGTGACGTACTCACAAAACCACACAAACAGAGGTTCTCAACGTCCACCATAAATTCAGGACAGGCACCATTTGCAGACCCAGATCTATATCTGAATGAAACAGGGGGAGTTGTGATGACACTGTCACTTGAAAAGGGCACTTTGTCCTGTTTTGTTTTGAAGAGAGGTTGTAAGGCAGAGACACCAAACTGGCTATTTCAAGACGACATAAGTAAACAATTTGTGAGGCCTTTAGGTTTCTTTATAGAAGTTGGAACAACGGAAGCAGCCTGAATGGGTGTGGCCAGCTCTCACTGATCCGGATTTCTGGGTTTGGTTTCTTCAGTAACATCATAAGCTGTCTGGGGTCTTAAAAGAGTTGGAAGCTTCAAAGAAAGAGTTGGAAGCTTCTTGGCTGCAACATTGTTTGACTTTTCTCTTGAAAACTGCATGTAATCTATGTCTGAATTTGCTGTTTTGCCAGTTGTGTTTATGTGATGTTGCGATACTGGAACAGTTAATTAGTGATAGGTACTGTATCTATTATTCAGTGAAGTCTTCCAATAGTTCAGTTATTCTAAATTCCTCATTCTTTTGTTGGTATTTTAACTATACTGTTGAAATAAATTGAGCTTTGCTTAATGTCAAATAGTTTGACTAATCACATCACACACACTTCACATCTACCTTCAAAATAAGGAAATGTTAGGTCTAGGCTACCTTCTTAAAATATTTTGAGGGGGTCTGGTCTGGTCTGTAACAGAGTGGAGGTGGTATAGAAAATTTCAGAATCCCTACTACTCCCAGTTAGTGGTTAGCAGCACTGGTAGCAAGCTAAAGGCAAACATGGGATTGTTTTACAGTGCTATGCTAAGTGATCTGAGGTATGAGTTCACAAGAAATTATCATTTCAAAACAATATTACACTAGGCGTGACAAGACACTTGAACACTTACAATCTGGAAAGAAAACCAATTAAGAACAGACTGCTGTGAAAGATATTAAATATTAAACGGTATAACTGAAGAATTACTCAAAAATAAACCAATGGAGTACAAAAATAAACTGATGAAAAAAGTAACAACCAATGCAAAAGATGAAAGAATGGTAAAGGAATAGGTCATTGGGTTTATGCAAAAGGAATTTGAAGTGATTTTGGGAGTGTTAATGTTTTGGAGGAAGGAGCATTGGTATGCTAAAGGGAGTTGCTCGGTCTTATCAATTAAATCTTAACCTCAAGTGTTGTGGCAACGTAAAATGTGTTCCAATATTATTTTGTAATTGAGCAAAAATCTCTGAAAGCCAACCCTTCATTTTGATGCATCAAACATGCAGCTCGCAAAACACTGTGCTCTAAGGAAAGTGAAGGTCATGCATAAAAACATAAAATGTAATCTGTAAACACCGTGGCCATAGAGTCAATCATACAGCACAGAAACAGGCCCTTTGGTCCACCACATCCATGCCAACCAGGTTTCCTAAACTGAACTGGTCCCATTCGCCTGGTTTGGCCAAAACCCTCTAAATATTTCTTATTCATGTCTTTTAATTGCTGTGACTGTACCTGCACCTACCACTTCCTCTGGCAGTTCATTCCATATATGCCCCACCCTCAGTGTGAAAAGTTGCACCTCAGGTCCCTTTGAAATCTTTCTCCTCTCACCTTAAACCTATGCCCTCTAGTTTTGAACTCCCCTACATTAAGGAAAAGAACTTTGCTTTTCACCTTATCTATGGCTCATGATTTCATAAACTTCTGTAAGGTCACCCCTTAACCTCCTATGTCTCTACTTATGTCTGAGATCTTCCATTCCCTATAATATCCTGGTAACTCTTTTCTGCACCCTCTCTAATTTAATAACCCCCTTCCTTTAGCAGGGCAGCCAGAGCTGCACACAGCACTGCAGAAGTGGCCTCGCCAATGTCCTGTACAACCGCAACATGGCATCCCAACTGCTGTACTCTATGCATTGACCAATGAAGGCAAATGTACCAAATTCCTTATAAGGGTCTGAGGGACATGGGCTATGCCAGAATGAGTGGTAGATACAGGTAACTAATATGGAGAGGCCTACTTTGATATCAGGAGCAATGATAAGGTATGGCATGTGTTGCCTGGAAATGTGGTGGAGGCAGGTTCAATTCAGGCATTCAAGAGGACCTTTGATGTTTCTTTTCAATAGCAATGGTGGGCAGGAATTTGGGGGAGAAGGCAGGAGATTGGCACTAATTGAAAAGCAGAAACAATGGGGTTGAATGGCCTCATTCTGCACCATAACAATGCTGTGATTCTGTGATTGTTTATGTTTTTCAGACCCGGCATGGTGAGTTTCTCACTGGCCAATTGACAGGGAATAGTGCTTGTTAGACATCTCATTAATGAGTCAGCCTCCCATTTCACCAAACTCTCCAAACAACTCTTTGTATTTATTTCTTCTCCTCCTGTGGTTCCTTGAATAATTAGCAATTATCAGACAAAACGTGGCACCAAGTTGATTTTTTAAAGAAAAACTTAATGGAGAAATAGGAAAGAATTTCAGAGTGAAGCAATTCAAATGTGGGGTATAGAAGAAGCCAAAGTTGGAGGAATACAGATAGCTCAGAGGGCTGAAGAGTTACAGTAAGTTCCAGAGATACGACAGGAGGCTGCCAGTCCAGTTGAATACAAGGATGAAAATTTTAAAAAGGACAGGTTGGTAGAACAGGAGCCACTGTCGGGATAGCACAGGGATATACTGTAAGAGCAGATTCTAATATGAGCAGCAGATCCAAGTTTAGTGAGTAATATGGAATGGCTGAATCTGGAATAATTAAAGGTCTAAATGAGTCCCAACACAGATTAGCCCAGATGGAGCACAGACACAGATGTGCAAGTAGGCAGCTTTGGTGATGAGAGGTTATGTGATCTTGGGGTCCAATGGGATGGTGGGGTTGTAAAAAAAAACTCCAGAAGATTATGTTGAAGAGACAGGTGATCTCCCTCAGTGACCTGTCAACACTGAGCTCCCAGTGATCAATGGTAATCTCCAGAATGTTGGTAATGGCATGCCATTGAATATCAAGGGGCGATGGTAGATTCTCTCTTGCTGGAGATGGTCATTGCCTGGCACTTGCGGTGCAAATGTTATTTGCCATTTGTCAGCCCAAAGCTGGAGACTGTGCGGGTCTTGCCGCATTTGGACATGGACTGATTCAGTATCTAAGGAGCTGTGAATGGTGCTTAACATTGTGCAATAATCAGCGATATTGCCACTTCTGACCTTATGATGAAGGTCATTGATGAAGCAGCTAAAGCCGGGTAGGCTGAGGACACTACCCCGAGGGGCTCCTGCTGAGATACCCTGGAGCTGAGATGACTGACCTCCAACAACCACAGCCATCTTCCCATATGCAAGGTATGACTCCAACCAGTAGAGCATTTTCTCCCTGATTTCAGTGACAGTTTTGCTAGGTCTCCTTGATGTTAGATTTGGTGAAATGCTGCCTTAATGACAGGGGCTGTCACTCTCACCTCATGTCTGAACTGGAGTTCACTTGGCTATGTTTGGACCAAAAGTGGAATGAGGTCAGGTTCCGTGTGACCTTGGCTGAAAGTTAATTAACAGTGTAAATATTTTATAGGGTGAAAAGGCAACTGTGTCTACATTATATTGGGAAGTGGGAACATTTGTAGAGTTTTAAAATTACTGTACACAACTGCATGTACGGAATGAGCTGTCGGAGGAGGTAATGGAGGCTGATACAATTACAACATTTAAAAGACATCTGGGTGGGTACATGAATGGGAAGGGTTTGGCGGGATATGGGCTAAAAACTGGCAAATGGGAATAGATTAGGTTAGGATATCTGGACAGTTTGGACAAGTTGGACTGAAGGGTCTGTTTCTGTGCTGTGCATCTCTATGACTGTGACTTTAGAATATTTTTCAGTACCGGTGAGCAGTCATAATTTACTTCTTGAGCAGAAGGATGAACATTGTTTGATTAATTTTCCCTTCAGTTTTGTGACAACATGCATGAATAGGTCAGAGACAGGAGCTGCTACCAAATTTTCCTTTTCCTCTGGACTTGCCCAGTGAGGGGCCATTGAACTGGAATATAAGAGCACCTCAAATACACATTACACACAGAACTCTCTACATATCCCAGATACGTGCATATCCCAGTTAAATATCAACAATTCCAAAGACCAAACCAATGGAGAGAGTGACACTATTGAGGTTCTGAGCCCAATATGACTTCTGTTCAGAACAACACTTCAGGCGAACACTAGCTCTGCTCTCTCTCCCCACAGATGCTGCCATGCCTGCTGAATTTTTATTTCACTTTCTGCTTTTATTTCAGATTTTCAGCGACCGCATTTTTTTGTTTTGCCAAAGCATTGGCTGTGGGTCATGAATCGAGGTCATGCTAATGCACTGGAATGCAGAACATCCAAGAGTTTCCATCGCATTGATCAGATCATTGGAGTGTTGTTTTGTTTGACAGTAAGCTCAAAAAAATCTGCTCGTGTGTAGGATGAGAGATAATTTCTGGATGGCAAAGCCACTGGCTAACTTTGAGAATTCTCAAAGCCCAGATTACGCTCAGCTAACAGCAACAAATCATGAAGTGAGTGGGGGAATCCCTTCCTAGCCACTTCTGAAGGTCTCAGTACAGACTTAGGAATCATACCACATTCCAAAATTACTACCCACTGATATCATTGTACATCCTGTATTGTTAAAAATGGTTTCATTGGTTAGGAATGATGCAATACTGAGGAAAGACTCCTCTGGGTCAACAGTATGGGAAGTCATATTTAATGTAGTACTGAAGGGCTTTGTTTATGATAGGCAGACTTTAGGTTCTTCCCTGTGCTGAATCCATATGCAACTCTGAGTTCCACAGTGGCCCAATCACACTACACATCCACTTCTTAATGGAGGTGAGCATGATATTGCTTTTATACAACAGAACCACCTCTAAACAGCACTGGGTTGTTTGTACTAAAGGATTGTTTTACCACTGGACAAAGGGAAAGAATGTAGAAAATTCCTGAGTTATTAGCTGCAGGTGAACTTGGGCCAAGAGAAACATCTCCCCCAATTGATTAACGCTATGTGAACAATTGGGTCATCTTTAGTTTTTGACACCAATCATTAATTATCTCAGCTAAGAATTCTGTGACCATCTCAAAGCATTCTATGATAATGAATGAGTAGAATTTTCACATTTTAACCATTTCAGCGGATGCAAGAGATTTTGCCAGACCATTTCAACAGTTCAGTTGTGAGCAAGTCCATCTCTCCCCAATCGTTCTATACTCCTGGATTTGGATATTGCTGAAAAGAATTCATATTTTGCCAAAGCTTTTCAACTTGCACTCATGAGGAAATGTGTAAGAAATGCTGAAGCAAAACAACATTTCTGTTGCATGAGAGGAGAGTGCTGATTGGTTGGCAAGTGGTCGCTGACTGTTCGAGGCACTGGTATAGAGAATGTACCAGTTAACTGACGATTGACAGTTCACTTCCAAGCTTTGTCTAAGACTGTCAGTCAGGTTTACAATATGGTGTACTTGCATGTACTGGAAGCTACATTTAATAAGAAACAGTGCTCTGATCTTTACACACAGAAAGCTCATACAGACACACTATGCATACTTCAACTCAATAAAATAACTGGCAGTTTTGCTGAAGTTTCTTTCTCATGAAAATGCCTTGATTAATTTGAATTAACCCGTGGTTAAACGTAAACAAAGCTTAGCAGTTAACTATCCATCATCATTAACTGGTGCTTTCGCCATGACAACACCACTACCAATTAGAATCCATTGTGAGCCAATCAGCACTGTCCTCTCATACAGTATAAAGATTGTTAGCTTTTTACTTTGGTATTTATTGTAAATTCTCTTGATGGGTACAAGGCAAAGAGCTCAACAAAAGCAATCTTTGTTCCAGCAACTCCCTGAAGCATTGACAGGATAGTATAAATGTTTTCCACATAAAATATCACAGGCCAAAGCCTATCCTGCAAGACAGCTCTATGCTTAAAATGTCAAATAGAAGATGAGGTAGTTAGTTAGTAGTGATTAACTGGTGCAAATCTCATTTGAAAACTCTAATTTTCAGGAAAGAAGAAAAATCCAAGAGGGATAAGAAAAAGATGTCACAGTTTTGAAACCCTGGAAAAGGATAAATTAATCAAAGAGTCTAACTTGCGCACAGTGAAGATTTGGGGACGAGAAGGAATTTACCAAACACTGTACCTCACGGTTAGCAATGGATAAGAGGGAGAAAAACCAAAGTATCAACAGAACACAGAGTCAAGGAGGTTTCCTCTGGAAAATAAAAGGTAAAATCTCGAGATGTGTCACAAATTATATATTAGACAGCACATTTTTTTCCCTTGAATCATGCTCAGGAATGCAAGATATTTGAAGAGTCTTTCCAGACATATGAGTTGTGACCATGTTTCAGACTGACTACAGAAATATGGAATATTTAAACACAAGGATAAGGATAAGGACTTAACATTTTAGATATGGAGGACCTGCGAGTTTAGGTGAAGGGTAAGCAAGGCCAGATGCAGCATAGGGTACAGACTTTTATTTTCTACTCATTCACAGGATGTGGGCATCGCTAACAGACCAACATTTATTGCCCATCCCTAATTGCCCAGGGGGCTAAGTGTCAACCACATTGTTGAATGGTCTGGAGTCACACAGAGCCAAGATCAGGTTAGAAAGCAATTTCCTTCCCTAAATAGCATTCACGAATGAGATACATTTCTTTCCCCCGCTGACAATCAACAACGGTTTCATTATCATCAATTCCAGAATTTTACTGAACTCAAATTCAAATTCCACCCGCTACCATGGTGGGATTAGAACCTGGATCACTGGTAATCATCACTCGATTGTTAGTCTAGTGATTATACCACTACATAATCAGAGGGTGGAGGAATGGGTGCTGCCTGAAGAGGATTGTTATGGCTGAATCCTTAGGTGACAATGGCATTGGTTCCCAGAATTCTCCTGCCAGCCCTTTAAGTTTGTTCACTTCTCTTCTGAAGTAGTGCAAAGTGAATCCCAAGTCACCATTGAGATGACACTTCTACATTGCGGCATTGGGCAGAGATCCCAGACACCTGTCCTGGGAAAGAACTGATCCTACAGCAGAAAGACTGGTGTCATCAGAACAACAGTGATCACCATGGTCTGAGGTTCCTCTGGCAGCTAGAAATAAATCTGACCTTATGCCTTTGAAAAAATCCAAAGAAATTCAATTTTCATTGTCCCATGAAGGACATAAGGTCAGCCCAAGACGTAAGGTTCAAGCACAGAATGATCATGAGATCTTTGTAGCATGGATATCCACTGCTGAGATTTAGTGTATGTTAGCTGTAGCTCTGAGTAAAAGGTTTTGCTTGGCGGAGGTCACGGATATAAAGAAGCACATAGAAATAAAAGCCTTGAGGAGGACACCCCTTCCTCCTCACCTTCCATTCCACTCATCTCCGGAAAATATTTCCACCACCTAAAAATAGACCTCACCACCATAAATATATTTCCCTCCCCACCCCTATCTGTGTTCCACAGAAACCATTCCCTCCAAGACTCCCTAAGCCCCATGACCCCCACCAACCAACTTTCCACACCCAGCACCTTCCTTTGCCACCACAGGAGGTGTAAAACCTGCGCTCACACCTCCCCGCCTCACCTTCTTCCAAGGCCCCAAAGGATCTTTTCACATTCGGCAGAGATTTTCCTGCATATCCATCCACCTCATCTACTGCGTCCGTGGTTCTCAATGTGGTCTCCTCTACACTGGGGAGACAGGACGCCAACTCGGGGAGCTTTTCAGAGAAAATCTCTGGGACACATGCACCAAACAACCCACCGCCCTGTGGCCATCCATTTCAACCCCGCCTCCCACTTCCCCAAGGACATGCAAGTCCTGGGCCTCCTTCACCAAATCCAAGCCACCCGACACCTGCAGGAAGAACCCTCATTTTCTACCTTGGGACCCTTCAACTACACGGCATCAACACTGACTTCACTAGTTTCCACATCTCCCCTCCCCCCCACATCATCCCAGATCCAACCCTTCAACTCAGCACTGCCCTCGACTCATCAATCTTCCTTCCCACCTATCTGCTCCACCCTCCCCACCGATCTATCACAATTATCCCCCCCACCTGCATCTACCTATCACTTTCCCAGCTACCTTTCCCCCACTCCCACCCTCCTATTTATCTCTCAGCATCTGCCCTCCCCCTACATTCCTGATGAAGGGTTTATGCCCGAAACGTCGATTCTCTTGCTCCTCCAATGCTGCCTGACCTGCTGTGCTTTTCCAGTGCTACATTGTTTTTGAGTTGAGCCTTGGGGACCAGTTTAGTGGCTGGGAAAGAGGATTAGCCATCACTTACACCAGAAGGGCAACTAAGAGGAACATTATGCCCGAAACGTCGATTCTCCTGTTCCTTGGATGCTGCCTGACCTGCTGCGCTTTTTCAGCAACACATTTTCAGCTAAGAGGAACATTAGTCAGCACAAATATAATATTGGTGAAAATGACCATATTCAGCTGTAGCTGGAGGAAAGGAGCTAATGAAGGTGGGTGTTCAGAATGACGGAGATGCTGATTTGACTGTTAACACTTCTCTTCATATTCAGGGTTAGATGGAGCCATTGTACTCTAAGTGATAGGAGAAGAAGTGGATACAAGTGATGAGAGGTGAACAAATTAAACAGTTATCACAGGGCTTTTGGAGTTTTCACCATTCTCTGCATCTATGTAAGCCCTATCACAAAAGCAGATGAACTCAAAATGGATTTGAGTAGCAACCTATGATTGCACACTTTAATGCAAAAATTCAAAACTAAAGAATTATCATAATACCAGGCTGACCTTGAAAACAGAATGGGATGGAATCTGTTTTTCAAATGCTTTCGATTCCCTGGGTAACATGGGGCTGAAGGCCTTAATCTGTGCAGTGTGTATAGTTTTCATCAATAATATCATTGAAGAACTCAGTCCACAGTATTGTTGCCCTTAGGATATTGATGTACGTCTGTGTAGCCCCATCACAAATTAATTCCACCCTTCAGCATCTCTGACACCCTGCCTGAGCGGTTTTAATGCGGGTCCTTCACACAGGATCAGTACTCAGCGCTATCAAGTCAACATGGGGGTAAATCTTCAGGTACTGAATACTGTGGGAAATGGTGCTTGAATGATAAGGTAAAGAGGAATGATGATATCCTACACAAAAGGTCAATCAGTTAAGAACCAGCCGATTTAGTCACATGTTAACTCATGGCAGGAACTCATGACTCTGAGTAGACACCATCTTCATTTCAAGAGACAGCAGTTCTAAGTGAGATAGTCTCGACAACTACATCATCCTTCTGAGCCATCTTAATGGAAACATAGATTATAACATCATGTAAAACATAAATGTCAACAGAATTCATGAAAACACATGGAACACTTCTAGGAATTTTCCAGAGAGTAACAATACGCGATGTATGGAAACTATAAATTCTGTTTCTATGCAATTAACATCTCCAGTATGGTGGTAAATCCTTGCCCTTGTACAGAACTTCAGAGAATCATAGGTATAGCATGTGTCCCTAATTCCCTGTGTGAAATTTGGTATATGAAGTTCAACTATAAGATTATACCTTGGTCTCTTGCATAACAACATAGCGAACAAATTAAAATGCTGAAATAAAATAAACATTACCAAGCAGAGCGTTCTTTCTGAGTTTGAGCATTAGTTTATTGTCTGGGGTTTATAAAGAAAAAGATCACACAAACAGCCCAACCATGACCTGCTGGTTTATCCTCCATATGCCTTGCCCAGATTATATTATACCTAGATGTAAAAGAAAAACATTCTAGTCCCTGCATTTGCATTTAAAAATCAAGAGGTAATGTAATCTTATGAAAAATGAACAAACCAACTGAAAGATGAGATCCATCCAAATAAATTATTGAACCTAAATCCCTAGTTTATCAGGTGGTTAGTCAAATAAGATAAATAATTACCACAATTTCTTTGACAACTGAAGTTGCGAGTTAATTTTTTTTATTCATGCATGTGACGTGGGTGTTGCTGGCTGGCCTAGTTGCCCTTGAGAAGGTGGCGGTGAGCTGCCTTCTTGAACCGCTGTAGTCCATGACCTGTAGGTTAATCCACAATGCCATTAGGGAGGGAATTCCAGGATTTTGACCCAGCGACAATGAAGGATCAGCAATATATTTCCAAGTCAGGATAGTGAGTGGCTTGGAGGGGAACTTGCAGGTAGTGGTGTACCCATGTATCTGATGCCCTTGTCCTTCTTGCTGGATTTGGAAAGTGCTATCTCAGGATCTTTGGTGAATTTCTGCAGTGCATCTTGTAGAGAGTACACACTGCTGCTACTGAGTATCAGTGGTGGAGGGAGTGGATGTTTGTGGATGTGATGTCAATCAAGCGGGCTGCTTTTTCCTGGAAGGTATCAAGCTTCTTGAGTGCTGTTGGAGCTGCACTTATCCAGGCAAGTGTGGAGTATTCCATCAACATACCCAATGAAAAGGCAAGCAAAGCTAAGATCCATGCATGACCATAGCAACAACTTTTAAGTGAGACGGAACTGAATGGAGTAGAAGGGTAAATAGTTCAGAATGAAGTGGAAGAGGATGCTGGATGATGGGAACTAGTTAGACCTCCATTAAGGAAGTGCAGAGAGCTCAGAGGTCATCCTGGTGGAGGTTGAAAGTTGGAGGGATAGAATATCTGTGATAAAGAGCAGATAGAGAGGTCCTGGAATCTGGAAGTTTTTAAAATGGCGTCCAGCATCAGAAGAGAATGACATAAGGAGAGACCAGTTAAGGAGAGGAAAAAAATAGAGTCAAGGTAGGAAGAAGTCAGTTTAGGGAAACAGAAATGTGCTGAAGTGATACATCTATGATGGAAATGCTGTAAACGTATCTCAGGAAGCAGTATGCTGTAGGGGATTGTGGGTTTTATAAAGTGGGAATATACAGAAAGAAGACCAGTGACTGTTCTGGACACAAGGGCTTGATGGTCATGGGCTTTTGGTCTATGGAGTAGCCAGGAGAAAGTCATCATTCAGCTCTGCAAGATGGAGATGACTTTGTCAGACATTGACAATAACCCCCCTTGTCAAATGTTTGATAATAATGCCAAGATTAGACCTGAAAGAACGGAAAGGAGCACGTTCAGAAGGAGACAGATTAAAGTTACATGAAAAATAGCCTCATTGGTGCTCTTTCGAAATCATTACTAACTCTTCTTTAACTTCCTGATAAAAGTCATACTTTTAAAATGCCATCTTAAATGGGACGTTCTTCAAAAGCATCTTTACTTAAAAAAAACTTGGTTACATTCTATTTAGCTTTCACTCCCAACACCAGCCCGAATGTTTCAGCGTTACAGTGATTGCTATGGCAACATCTATAAGCCACTGAAGTCTCCATTAACCAGTCTCTTCTCTAGACAATTAAAATGAGGCGAGCAAAATAGACATGGGGAATATCAATAGATTTGGAAAAGGTTTTAAACTGGATGATACTGTACAATTGAACAGATGCACAGCAGACAAAATTTCACACTGATAAACAATTGGTCACCTTCAATAGACAGGAGAAAAGAACTTGCATTTACATCCAACTTTTCACAACCTCTAACTATCCCAACACACTTCAAATTCAACAAGCTGCTTTTGAAGTGCAGTCAATCGAGGAACGTAGAGCCACTAATTTGTCCACAGAAAGACAGCGATAAGATAAATGACCAATTTAACTGCTTCAGTAATGTTGGTCAAGGACATTGGGAGAAATCTCACTTAACATTGACAGAAAGACCTTAGACTTAGGGAGTGGACAGGCTAAATGCAGGAAGAATGTTCCTGATGTTGGGGAAGTCCAGAACTAGGGGTCACAGTCTAAGAATAAGGGGTAAGCCACTCCAGACTGAGATGAGGAAGAATTTCTTCACTCAGAGAAAGTTGTGAGCCTGTGGAATTCTCTCCCACAGGAAGCCGTTGGGGACAGTTTGTTAGATATATTCAAGAGGGAGCTGGATGTGGCCTTTGGGGGTAAAGGGGATCAAGGGATATAGAGAGAAAGCAGGAATGCAATACTAAAATTGCATCAGCCATGATCATACTGAATGGTGGTGCAAGCTCAAAGAGCTGAATGGCCTACTCCTGCACCTATTTTCAATGTTTCTAGGTCTTTCCCCCACTGCACCTTGGCAACAGCTGCCCTAAACTTTAGTGCGTCCCTCAGCATGTTGGCCTGGGCTTTGGAATGTGTCAGTCTGCAACACTCGGTTGAAGTCAACTTCTTGCTCTAGAAGTCAAACATGCTTCAGGCAGACCAAAGAGCGTCTTTCAACAAGTTGATGGTCCTCCAGGCGCAGTCGATGTTTTTCCCGATGTGCGTCCCAGGGAACAGACCGTAGAGAACAGAGTCCTGCGTCACAGAGCTGCATCTTTCTCCAGACTTCCTTTCCAGAAGGTGGTATGTGACAGTCTCTACACCACCTCCCTCCCCTCCCCTCCCCTCCCCACAGCCTCTTCGAGGGCAGCACACAGTGGCACATACAGTCTGGGCACAACATAAAGGATCTCACAGATACTGCCCTTCTCACCACCAGCCAAGCGATGTCTTGGTGCTTGCTGGAAAGTCATTAGCCAGTCTGCTAATAATTTTGACAGACTGCTCAGGGAACCACCCGACAGAATCCACCCTCTGGTGAATCGGCCATGCTAAATTGTCCGTATTGTTAGGTGAAGGGGAAATGTAGGGGAATGGGTCTGTGTGGGTTGCACTTCGGCGGGTCGGTGTAGACTTGTTGGGGCGAAGGGCCTGTTTCCACACTGTAAGTAATCTAATCTAATCTCTCCTATTGCCGCATGACGGTATGTGCTGACGACTTCCTGATAGACATGTGGTCAAAGGTGCTTTTCTTTGCAAATTTCTCCATGAGATGATACGGAATGGTCTGTGCTTTTGTCAGAATAGTGTGGGATCTCTTACACCTGACCCAAGGGGGTAGGATTTGGTTTGAGGGGGGCCTTTGGCAGAATGCATCTTCCAAGCACGGGCAGCCTTTACTCAGTGTGGCATGATATCAGCAGCTGGATCGTGTGCTTCAAATTTCCAGAGTGGAGCTTGAACATGTGAGGTGTGTGCTCCCACTGAGCCACAGCATGCAAGGTTTGTTATCACTCTCCAGCCATTTTAAATTACTACAATTTGCATTCTTCCCTTGTGTTTTGTGAAGATTCATCACCTCTCAACAGCCAGATAGTGGGCGGCACGGTGGCCCAGTGGTTAGTACTGCTGCCTCACAGCGCCTGTAGACCCGGGTTCAATTCCCGACTCAGGCGACTGACTGTGTGGAGTTTGCACATTCTCCCCGTGTCTGCGTGGGTTTCCTCCGGGTGCTCCGGTTTCCTCCCACAGTCCAAAGATGTGCGGGTCAGGTGAATTGGCCATGCTAAATTGCCCGTAGTGTTAGGTTAAAGGGGTGGATGTAGGGGTATGGGTGGGTTGCGCTTCGGCGGGTCGGTGTGGACATGTTGGGCCGAAGGGCCTGTTTCCACACTGTAAGTAATCTAATCTAATCAAATAATAATTAGTTCTATCAATCAAAGGGATGGAACCAGAACACCAGTCAAGTCCTGGCACAAAGCCCATCGACATTTTCCTGGCAATTTCTTACTGCCTGCAGCAATTGCAAACAACTAATTACACCTTTTTTTTAAAAACACAAATTTCAAACTGCATAGACTATTCAGCTACCAGTTAAATGAAACTGATTTGATTAACTTCTGATTACAATAATTCACAATACCCAACCCCCAGCATATCCCTTTGCCTCTAGCAGCTGCCTGTAGATAATGTATGTATATTTGTTTCAGTTCCTCTATACAAAGCCAAGAATCCAGTTATAAAGAAATATAACAACGGTTCCATTGTAAATCTGTGCTGTTAGCCAGTCTGTTTCCATAATGAAAACAATGAGATCTTACTGTTTAAAGCTTTGATAGGGTGTCATTGTCATTTTCATCGCAGTAATTCTCACCATGAAACACCATGAAAGATATTACAAAATCTTATGTTTTGTAGAAATGTTCAAAGAATTGTAGCACACAAGAGGACCATTCACCCATCATGTCTGTGCTGGCTGAGAAAAGTGTTAACTAATGTAATTCCGCTTGGAGCTCCATAAAGTGCATATCTGAGTACTGTATTTTTTAAATATATGGCTTTACCACCTTTACACACAGTGGTTTACAGAGCCTTACCAGCCTCTAATCTTCTATCAAGAAGGTTAAGTCAAAGCTCTTTAGTAGCTGACCTCACAACATTAGAAACAGGTCCTTCCTGTCTCCTCCATCCAGGTCCCTCAATTATAAAATTCATACAAATGTATGAATTGTATATTTTGTTCCTGATATAGTTAATACAGGGGAGCAAAGGGCTCATCAGAGACATTACTGCAGACTGGTTATTTGGGTGAATTGAACATTTGAGCTTTCATTTAAAGGAGTAAAAAAGCAAGCTTTCAACAAGTGACTGAAAAGAAAATTGCAATTACCAAAACCCGAGCAGTCATGTTTGTGTTCGAAAACATTTGTCAAGTGACTGTCAATACTGGACAGTTTTCTCAGGGGAAAGCAGAAAGAACAAGGAGACAAGTGAATAGCACCTGTAACAAGATAAGAGAGGCACCTACTCCACCTGGCCAGCCACAAATACCCCGCTTCTGGGATCACTGCTGCTTCAAGCACGCAGCCAAGTCTAAATGAAGATTTAATTGTACCAACAGAGTGAATGTTTGTAATTGTAACCTTAGGACCAGCATATAAATAAGATACATAATAATTCAAACGATTTATGGTGCATGTAAAATAACTTCAATAGACCGTGATGCTCTTAACCAGCTGTTGAGCGGTTTCATGTCTTCCTGTTTGTTGAAGCCAGAATCAAACTAACATGAAACAACTGACAAGTAGGAAAGATTCTAGCTGTCTGTAAAGTGACCAACAGATACTGAGCCAAGGGTGCAGCTGAAACAAAACCCAAAGGGTAGACGTCAGTACAGATTAATCCACAATATGTTTTAAAACAGACAATGTAACAGCAATGTAGAATTAAAGCATTAATTAATGATTCCAGCGTAGGGCTGGAAGTGCTAGGTTGGGAGTTGTATTTTTCATTGTTCCAGCAGTAAAAAGGTTTCTCCTGACTTCTTATTGGATTTAAAAAGGACGTCACTTAATCATTAACATTTTTTTTAACATTACTGACTACAATAAAAAAGGTCAGATTAATGTTTCAAATGCATTGTTTTAATCATTCATTTGATTTTTAATTAAAAGACAGCAAAAAATGATTCTGGTACTAGTCTATCTTCACAATTATACAAACTAGGACTGGATCTTTAAAACACTGAGAGCCTTTAAAGAAGTTAAATCCTCCATGGTTAATATCTGCTTAAACTATTTCAGGTAATAGTGAATTTCACTTTAGAAAGCTTAACAGAATTGACATGGCCAGTCTAACTTTAACAACAGTTGACAAGCATAGCATTGCATCATCTTTACATGCTGGTGAAATGGCGAAGGCTTGTAGTTAGTTTGAGAGTATTTACACGGAAAGCAGCAGACTCTGGCTTATGCTCCAGAATTTTGGATGCTTACTCTCTGTCATAGGGTAGACCTTGTTGACTACAAGATCCTTGATTGGGAAGGCCTGGCCGACCGATATAATTGGGGGGGAGTTTTAGAATCTCCTCAGTCCAGGGACTGACTGGCTGGCCACCATCAATGTACTGTGCACAAGTACATAAAGGGTGACTTGGTGATGGGATACCAGAAAACAAAAAAGATTAATGGTTATGACATACTTGACAAAACATCACCCAATTGAGATCATACAGACAGCACTTCAGTCCCTATAGACAAAAACAGAATACTTAGCAAGGTATCCACTTCAGTGGGTTAAACTGGGCATGTCATTATAGAGCTTTGTAGGTATATAAATTGAAGAAATCAATGCATTCCGCTGGTGTGCATGTTAACAGTGCAAACTAAGTCCTCACACCTGCACCATCTAAATCTTTAAACGGAATTAGTGAGAAAATGTACTGGTACCTATGTAATTAGAGAAGCCACTATCATACATAAGATTAGCTTTAATTACCATAAAGAAAATGTGAGTGATTCACACAGATGACCCCAATGTGTCTAAGGTTTGAATGAACACACTTATTTCAACTTACCATGCTCAAAATGTTGAGCATTAAACTAGGGGTGAGGGATATGGAGTGATAGCTGGTATGCATTCCTATTTGCAAGCTTACAAATACCTTTCACCCTTTTCAAAGAGAAGATGGCCACCAGAAACTGGAACTTGCTGCTAATTTGATGATGCAAAGATTAGCAACCAATCTCTTAAAAAAAAGATGACATCATCAGGAATGTTCACTTTAATCTCCCTTAAAGAATCCCACAGCCTGGTGAGCTGCAAAATGCATAGAATTCAATCGATCTTAGACTCCCACTTCAAGGGGAGAGCAGGTAAGGGGAAATTCAACCCATCAACCATCAGAAAAGTTCACATCATTTTACAGTATGGGAGGGGAGCTACTTGGTGTCCATACCTTTTTGAAAGTCATTCTACAGAAATACTTCGTGGTGTTGTTTTTTTTTCAGACATTTCCATGTGTATTGGTATGTTTTCATGGTAGTCACAATTCTACAACACAATACAGCTTGCCAACATGTCACCACATCCTGGTGCTTACATGCCCATTATTACGCTTCATAAATTCCAGTGGATCTGGATAATTTTCTTGATTCTAGAGGCTGTTGCAGGTAGTCCCTGGTTGTTGTTTTATAACGGTTCAAATGATGGACCTATGACACCAGGCAATGAGACCGCATAGTCGTTTTTAAACATCTATGCAGTTCGGTCTTGTGGTTAAAAGTTTAAACAAACAACTGCATCAATGCTTGCAAGGATAATATAAAGGTTGCTTTTCTGTTCTAGCAGCTCCCTCCATTTGTAGGATTGTAGAGTTAAACGGCACGGAGACAGACCCTTTGGTCCAACTCATCCACGCTGACCAGACATCACAATCTGACCCAATTTGCCAGCATTTGGCCCACCCCCTCTAAAACCTTTCTATTCATATACCCATTCCGGTGCCTTTTAAATTCTGTAATTGTATCAGCCTCCACCACTTCCTCTGACAGCTCATTCCATACGCGCACCACCCTCTGTGTGATAAAGTTAGTCCTCTGGTCCTTTTTAAATCTTTTCCCTCTCACCTCAACCCCATGTCCTCTAGTTTTGGATTCCCCCGCACTAGGCAAAAGAACCTGGTTGTTCATCCTATCCGTGCCCCTCATGATTTTATAAACCTCTTAGGTCACCTCTCAGCCTCCAACACTCCAAGGGAAAAAGCCCCAGCTTATTCAGCCTCTCCCTATAAGTCAAACCCTCCAATCCCTTATAAAGCTTTTCTGCACCCTGTCAAGTTTAACAACATCCTTCCTATAGATGGGAGACCAGAACTGTACAGTATTCTACAAATGGCCTCCCCAATGTTCTGTACAGCTGCAACATGATGTCCCAATTCCTATACTCAATGTTCTGACCAATGAATTGCATTCACTGCTTTATGGGATCCTAAATTCTGCAATCTCCTGTAGCAGTGTCACCATTTGAGAAATTTGTTTTCCTCCAATTATGACTTCTGACCTCCTGCCCCTGCAGCTGGCTAATAAGGATTCAGCTGCTGGCTCTGAATTTTGAATTTCCCTAAACTCTTTACCTTCCTCTCCTCATGTAACCAAGTTTTTTGGCACCTATACAAATATGTCCATATGCAACACGGTGGAAAATTCGATCTAACAATGCCATGATTTGCCTTGGGATCTTTTGCTATCTTAAAAGTACGATATAAATAAAAGTTGCTGTCAACGCACATTTCACTGATGGTAGTACTCAGTTTTCTGACCTTCAGGCCTCCCTCTCATATTTGAAGGTGGAGACTTTTGTCTGGTTCGATGGGCAGTCGAGATGCTGGAGTGGTATAGCCAATTTCAGGTGCAAGCTCACACAATGAGGGCTGACAGGTTAGGTATCCACAGGGCATGGCAGCAAGCAGCACCTTACACATTTCCAATGGAGACCAGCTGACAATGTAGGCCGTGGACCCTGGTTTTCCTTCTCCTTAAACGGCAGGTAGTGATTCCAATTGGAGCACTGCTGCAGCTTAGATCAGTGACTGGTGAGCAGAGGTGCCTTCAACAGAACAAATCAGCAACTCCATTCTTGAAGCAGGTGATTGATGAGATCCACTTCTTGGAGCTTGATGTTCAACTTTACACTTTATAAAATACGTAGATTTCTGAGGCATGTCAAGTGCATCAATTATTTTGTTAAGCGATGGCAAAAAGAAAATCGACAGGGAGTATTTGAAGTTCAGTGCATCAGCTGCATATCTTTAAGTGGTGTTGGGGACTGTTTGCCTGGAATATTAGGCTTCTCACCCCTACCTTTCTCTGTCACTATAGGCCATGCATGACGGACAGTAACACTGTTTCTGTGGACCAGGCAGTGGCACTGATTGCAGCACTGCCCTTAAAACAGAAATTTCTGGAGAAACTCAGCAGGTCCGTGGAGAAAAAGCATAGTCAATGTTTCGGGTCCAGTGACCATTCTTCAAAACTGCTCTGTGCTTGTAGGACAGACAGCAATGTTATGACAGGCAACAGCACGCCAACTGTAGGCCATGCATGATGGACAGCAACACTTGACTGTAGTCTACAGCAGCACTGTTACTGTAGGACATGGATACATCTGCACCGTGACTAGCGTTTAGGGGACAGACAACAGTCTATCACTGTAGGGGGTGTAGAAGTCAACGGATATCCTGAAGGACAGACAAACAGAACACTGGCTATCCACTCTGATCAAAACAACACGACATGATAACTCAAGAAAAACTGAATCAATTGTGGACGCTGTAAATCAGAAACCAAAACAGAAATTGCTAGAAAAGCTCAGCAGGTCTGGCAGCATCTATGGAGAGAAATCAAAGTTAAGAGTTGAGAGGAAGGGTCACTCGACTTGAAACGTTAACTCTGATTTGCCTCCACAGATGTTGCCTGACCTGCTGAGCTTTCCCACAACAAGACGTTTTACTTTTGAAAACTTCTTCAAACATCACTGTAACCTTTGTTAGAGTTTAATTGACTTTTTCAAGAAGGGAGTCATGAAATGAAAAGAAAAAGAAAGTTTCCCAAAGCTATTCCAAACATACATATTATCAAGAACAATCAGAAATAATGAGAGAATTTGCCATTTAACAGAACACTAAAAAGGTACTGTACACCAGAAATAACAA
This sequence comes from Chiloscyllium plagiosum, assembly GCF_037043375.1. Classification (NCBI taxonomy): domain Eukaryota; kingdom Metazoa; phylum Chordata; class Chondrichthyes; order Orectolobiformes; family Hemiscylliidae; genus Chiloscyllium; species Chiloscyllium plagiosum. Next base: position 60,425,160 of record NW_028270157.1, on the reverse strand, counting down.
GATTCATTCCTCATTTAAGAGTTCCACATAACCAGAAAATTGCACTGAATATTAACATAAATATTCCTGCATACTTCTGGGCCTGTGATTTAAGATCATAGGAGAACTCACCCAAAACATACACACTGCCCACAAGCTCAATTTACTTAACCACCTGTACTCAGATGCACCTGCACATCAGCCCAGCTGAGCAGAAAGTTACCCCTGTAAAACCAAACTGTTTTTCCATGTTCCCTCATCTGATTCCCTGGTGATAACTGATAGCATCTCTCACCACTGTTTAATCACAACACAAGGTAAATACTACTTTTTGATCAGTGACATACTTTGCTAACACAAATTCTCTCCTTGCTTCACAGCCCAGAAAACATTTGCACACCTGAAAATGCGTTGTCTTTGTTTTAATAGATCAAGTGCAATAATAATATTGAGCATGGCTGATAGAAGTTTATCCAAACCTGGCTGTGAACTGTAATGATCCTGACTGGTAGCAATACTGGCTAAAAGAGATCTTCGAGTGAAATCTGGCTTGAAAGGCTATTGGTTTTTATCTTGGCAATTTGGTTAACATTGTGATCAGACACTGAACATATTCACACCAGGCTGCTAATGCACTTTTAAGAAGAATGCAAGCTCAGTACACAAAAAGAAAATAAAGCTAAATGTATACAATATAGAAAGATATTGTCATAAACACTGAAAAGGTTCAACCTTTTTTCCCCTGAAATATCCTTTACAGATACTCAACCCCAGTGAAATATCTACCTTGAAGTATCGCTCCTAACCTCATTTTAATATTTCTTATTGAACTAACAAGGTCAGAAGCATTTCTTTTTGGAACATTCTTGCATATTCACCTGACAGGATTCTATGTGCTACTGCCCTCCATGGGTGATACAGACACAGGCTAATTTCCTGACTTTTCCTTGACTCTGAGGCTGCTAAAACAGGAAGACTCCTTTCCAGCTCTGATGATCTGAAGACTTACTAAAACTCAAAAAAACTCTGTCTTTCAGGTGAGGTGGATATTTTCTTCTGAACTCAACCCATTTGTGGCCTCTGGCTTTCTGTCTTTGCTGTAGGCCATAAAAATTTCACTTAGAAAACTCCCCAGCAATTACATGCTTTCTTATAAAGGCAGTCTTAAATTCACTGCTCTGAAGACGTTGACCCATCATTTTAAAGAAAAAGGCAGAACTTCATAGTATTGAAAATGGAAAGCAATTTACCTTTACTTCAGAATCCAAGCTCCTAGAAGTATCAATAACGTATTATTAGTTTCCACCACACTGGGTGGCATGGTGGCTCAGCTGTTAGCACTGCTGCCTCACAGCATCAGGGTCCCAAGTTCGATTCCAGCCTCGCGTGGCTGCCTGTGTGGAGTTTGCACATTCTCCCTGTGTCTGCGTGGGTGTGCTCCGGTTTCCTCCCACAGTCCAAAGATGTGCAGTTCAGGTGAATTGGCCATGCTAAATTGCCCATAGTGTTAGGTGCATTAGTCAGGGGAAATGGGTCTGGGTGGCTTACTCTTCAAAGGGTCAGTGTGGAGTTGTTGGGCCAAAGGGCATTTTCCACACTGTAGGAAATCTAATCTATTTTAAGATACAATGTCAATTCAGCTACAATTCTCAGAGCTACACCCTGAGCTGGCTGAAAACTCCTGCTTATATCAATTTGCATTTGCAGGTATTAAAAAGGGGAATTTATAGTGTTCCTACAGTTTCAGAGCAGCTCACAGACATCAGTTTCCCTTGAACCAAAGTGTCTGATATAAAAACATCCTTCACCTTCAGAATACTGGCCCTTGGGAGCTTACCATTCCATGACCACAATCAGTTCCATCAGCCAGTGGCATGTGCTGTGTCCGGCAACCTCTGTGTACCCCTTCCACACTCGTGCACCACAGACGCTTACATTGTTTCTGTGTAAAGAATGAGTTAATGTGGTAACTCTCCATTTATTTTTAAAAGTACAAAAATACATTGTATAAATTCAACGTCATGATTGTTCAATTTATTAAAAGCAATAGCCTGACTGAATGCACTATTCTGCAAAACCTAAAAATTTGGTATGCTCAGGGGAAATGCTTTTGACCACATGTTCCCAAGTTATGCTTACCTGTGACATGTAGATCGTATTCTGCCAGGAAACAATTAATGCTCAAAGTGGCATCAGTACTTCTCATATTAAGCTCCATTTCAGTCTTGTCTTTAATTCCAACACAATATATTTGCTTTTGTTTTTATTGGACAATAAACTCATCAATCTGAAGCCCTGTTTCCTTCACCCCAGATGCTGCCTGAGTATTTACAGCAGTTGAAGTATTTATTTCAGATGTAGAACATCCATTTGCAATATGTGCTTTGAATTTTAATGTCACTGTGTGTTTTGATTGCTTTTTCTTCCCCAAAGGCATGACAAAGACCAATTTAAAACAAGAATCTGGACAATTTGTTTAAGCAACAAGTAGCACTGAAAAGGTCTGGCATTTACGTACGACATTTAAACAAAGAATTTTCCCTTCTCATGTAGGTTAAGAACCTCATGACTTCTAAATCTGCATGACAGCCAATTAATTATTTCTGAAATGCAGTCGCTGCTTGAATGTAGGGAAACACAACAGGTAATTTGAAGCACGGCAAGATTCCATGAACTGAAATGAAATGCTGGCAAGGTATTGAGTTAATGATATTTTCGGTCGGGCAGGAGCAGGGTGGGGAGGTGACAACTAACAATTAGAACGTCAGAGAGAACACTCATTCTGAATAAGTGTCAGTCACTCTGAAAGGCTGCAAGGCCCTCAGTTGAAAGTGTTTTGCTGTTGATGACAACCCATCACAGGTGAAACAGATGAACACTATCACTATTGTAAGGACCAACTTCTGAAAAATACCACTTTTTAAAGATCAATTATTTTAAAATCAAGCTATAAATGCCTTTTCTTGCCAGAGGTTACATTAATTGCACACAAACATGGTCAGTGTCACAGTGAAAAGCAATTTAAAGTCATGAGCATATGGTATGTGTGGGGACAACACCTTAATGATCACCAATCCTGTCATTTTAATCGACATGGATACAGCAACCCACAGCATCTTGGCATATGCCAGGGAGTAACAACTGGGTGCGCACCCATCCAGATAGAAATTTGAGCTTAAACTTGCAAACCTGCCAGAATTTCTCTGTAATTCCAGCAGGAGGTTCCACAAAGAAACATCTGCAAAAACATGTGGTGCACAGTGATCTCCCAATCAGATTTTTGAATTCGTCAAATACATTGAACATGGTGGCTGTGGTTTTGGGCTTTAATTCATATTTGTTCTTTCCAATACTCAGACTGACCCTGAAGCAAGTTGTTTAGTACTTGTGATTAAAAAAAAGCATTGGCAAAATGACTTAATTACTCCTACAGAGAAATATATTCACAGCAGCATAACAACATAGATCTTGGCTTCCCCTACAAAAACTATGATACAACTTTGATCTAATTTCACTGGAAAAGTTGAGAAGTAGAGGGCCTTTAAAAATGAGTTAAGGAGAGTTCAGAAACAGTATGTTCCTGTTAATGTGAAGGGCAAGGCTGGTAGATGTAGGAAATGGTAGGTGACCAGAGAAATTAAGGCTCTGGTCAAGAAAAAGGAGGCGTATGGCAGATATAGACAGCTGGGATTGAGTGAATCCCTATAGAAGTATAAGGGCAGCAGGAGGATACCCAGGAGGGCAAAAAGATGACATGAAATAGCTTTTGCAAATAGGATTAAGGAGAATCCAGAGAGATTCTATAAGGTCATCACAGGCTAAAGAATAACTAGGGAGAGAATTGGGCACCTTAAAGATCAACATGGCCATCTATGTATGAAACCACAACAGTTGGGTATGATACAAAACAGGTATTTCATGTCAGTATCTACTGTGGAGAAAGACATGGAAGCTAAGGAACTTGGGGAAATAAACATCATGAGGTCTTGAAAGAGATTTTGTGACACAGGTGGTAGTATTGGCAATCTTAAAATGCATAGAAGTAGATGAGTCTCTGGTACCTGATGAGGCATTTTGCAGGAGGCTAGGGAAAAAATTATCAAAGGGTCAGTTAGACTCGAAACATCAGCTCTTTTCTATCCTTACAGATGCTGCCAGACTTGCTGAGATTTTCCAGCATTTTCTCTTTTTTGGGAAGAAATTGTCAGGTCCCTTACTGAGAAGTTTGTATAATCAACAGCCACAGGTGAGGTGCTGGATTATTGGAGGTTGGCAATATGGTGCCATTATTTAAGAAAGACTGTAAGAAAAAGCCAGGAAACTATCAACTGGTACGTCATATGTCAATGGTGGATAAGTTGTTGGAGGGGATTCTGAGGGACAGGATTTACATGTATTTGGAAATGTAAGGACAGATGAGAGATTGTCCTTATGCATGGGAAATTGTGTCTCACTAACTTGACTGAGTTTTCTTTAAAGGGATGACAATTGATGAAGGCAGAGTGGTAAAAGTTGTCTATATGGACTTCAGCAAGCATTCAACAAGGTTCTGTATGGTGGACTGGTTTGTAAGTTAGATCACATGGGATGCAGGGGAGAGGTCAACTTGATTCAAAACCGGCCTGAAGGTAGAAGACAGGGTGTGGTGGTGAAGGGTTGCTTTTCAGACTGGAGGCCTGTGACCAGCAGCATGCCACAAGGATCAGTGCTGGGTTCACTGCTTTTCATCATTTATATAAATGATTTGGATGTGAACATAGCAGGCATGGTTAGTAAGTTTGCAGATGACACCAGAATAGTGGAGAAAAGTACCTCACAGTACAAAGAGACCTTGATCAGATGGGTCAATAGGTTAAGGAATGGCAGATGGAGTTTAATTTAGATAAATGTGAGATGTTGCATTTTGGGAAGGCAAACCAGGGCAGGACATATACACTTAATGGTAGAGCCCTGGGCAGTATTGCCGAACAAAAAGATATTGGAGTGCAGTGCATAATTCCTTGAAAGTGGAGTTGCAGGTAGATGGGGCCACAAAGATGTTTGGCATTCTTGCCTTCATTGGTCAGAACATTGAGCATAGAGCTTGGGATGTCATGTTGCAGCACGAACATTGGTGCGACCACTTTTTAGAATACAGCATACAATTCTGGTCGGCCTTCTACAGGAAGGATGTCATTAAACTTGAGAGGCTGGAGAAAAGGTTTACAAGGACATTGCCAGGACTGGAGGGTTTGAGCTATAGGGAAAGGCTGAATAGGCTGGGGCTTTTTCCCCTGAGTATCAGAGGCTGAGCAATGATTTAAAGAGTTTATAAAATCAAAGGGTTATGGATAGGGTGATAAGCCAAGATTTGGAGATGCCAGTGTTGGACTGGGGTGTACAAAGTTAAAAATTACATAACACCAGGTTATAGTCCAACAGGTTTAATTGGAAGCACTAGCTTTCAGAGTGTTGCTCCTTCATCAGGTGATTATGGAGGGCTCAATCCTAACACACAGAATTTATAGCAAAAAATTTACAGTGTGATGTAACTGAAATTATACGTTGAAAAATTGATTGTCTTTCTTAAGACTTAACAGACAATCAATTTTTCAATATATAATTTCAGTTACCTCACACTGTAAATTTTTGCTATAAATTTTGTGTGTTAGGATTGAGCCCTCCACTACCACCTGATGAAGGAGCGATGCTCCGAAAGCTAGTGTGCTTCCAATTAAACCTGTTGGTCTATAACCTGGTGGTGTGTGATTTTTAACATGATAAGCCAAGGCCTTTTTCCTATGTTGGGGGAGTCCAAAACTAGAGGGCAGAGGTTTATGGTGAGAGGGGAAATTGAGAGGGCAACATTTTCATGCAGAGGGTGGTGCGTGTATGGAATGAGTTACCAGAGCATATGGTGCAGGCTGGCGCAATTACAGCATTTAAAAGGCATCTGGGTGGGTTGATGAATAGGAAGGGTGCAGAGGATATGGGCCAGGTACTGGCGAATGGAACTAAGTCAGATTGGGATGTCTGGTCACTGCGGACTAATTGGATGAAGGGTCTGTTTCCATGTTGTATGACTTGACAAATACTTCTGACAAGAACAGTGACCTTGATATTCACTGTAGTGTCGGTTCAGAGCAGGAGGAATTCTGGTCAAAAGTGAGTGATCCCTCACAATACTGAGTTTTTAAGTAGGAGGTATGCTTGAATTTATTTCCCATTCAGCTGCTAATTTGGCTGCCAATGACTGACAAGGCGACTGAGTAGCAGGGGTAGGAGCAGGATACAGAATGCTCTGGAGGAGGTTGTCCAACATAATTACAGGGCCCAGTGATTGCAAGAAAATCAGGAAATCTGATGGATCATGTGGGGAAGTTCATGACGGGATGCTGTATTTAGGGATGATTTTGTGGCAAGATTATAAGGAATCAATTTACAGGTTTAGATTTTGTACACTCTATACTCTCTACTCCACATGCAGTGCTGTAAAGGCATCTACTCTATGGTCTTCCTCCCTTCCTCCCTTCCTACTGAATTTCCTAGCATTCAGTTGAAAAAACACAAAACCGTGCTGTAATAGGGACATATAGCTTCTTTCTACAATTTCAACAACTGTCTGATATCTAAAGAGCTAATCAGTCCACATGTACCTTATCCAACCTCCATTACAATTGCATGTGGATGGCTTTCAAGGTGGCTGGGTTTGAAATTAATTCCAAGCCAAATCAAGCCCACCCATTACTGAGAGCTAACATTGTCCCCGTTTGGTTTGACTTGTGCTCCTAGCCATCTCTATTGTTTCCTCCAGGCTTGCAACCTGCTGAGAATTCTACATCCCTCCAGTTCTGGCCTTTGTTCATCTCTGGTTCATTTCATTTCTCCACTGACAGTTGTGTCTTTAACTACCTCGGCTCTAATCTCTGCAATTTCTAACTCGGTCCTCCTGGCTTCTCCATTGCAATTAGCACTGAGCCATTTGAAGCAGTACTGACACATTCCAATGACATTGAGGACATTTCACCTGATGATGTCCACTTATTGCCTCAGGTACTCTACTCTCTAGTCTCCTATGACATTGGCAATGAAATGCAAATCTGGAGCATAAGATAAAGGAGATCTGCAAGTAACTTTTTTTTAAAAGACATAAATGTAGCAGCTATTCAATGGTATCTCGTTAGTAGATGCAGGATACAAGAATGCTTGGGTCAATCATTAATAATGAAAATTACTGACCCATGAAATCTACACTAATGAACATGTCTCAATGTCAGCAGCTGTTGATCACATTGTACAATCTTGCAACTCTGAGGTTCTGGAAAAGAAATAAAATCCAGCGCTCACATGAATCCATCCATCCACTTATCCAACTACACACCTCAGAGAGAAGTTACTGTGGGATGGTCGTCTTGCTTGCTCATTGGATAACGAGTGGGAACCCCGCTCTATTATCGCGAGGAGATCTGACATAATCATTAGGAATCAGGAACTTATCTGGATAGCATCAGAAGTCCCGTTTCATTCAGCCCTGAGTACGGCAGAGATCCCATCCCCAAGACGTTCCCACCAATTAGAGGTCAGCAATTCTCCAGTTTCAACAGCAGAACCAAGAGTGGTGCCCATTGCCAGAGCTACACTGTAGGAGAGATCCCTAGATAGAGAGGCAAGTGTGGGAAGCAGTGGGATTAGGAGGAGGATGACTTTAAGGGTCTCAATTGGACTCCGCAAAGGCAGGGTGCTCTCCAACCTTCCTGCCTGTGATTTTCTAGGAATGGAGTCAAGAGGTTGGTTGGGTCCCCAGCCCATACCCTTCCTACTAAATCAAATGGTTCCCTCCTCATCTCCTGGGGAATTACAATTGGCCTCAGCAGGCACTGGGCTGGGGAAAGGAAAGGAAGAGGCTTCGGGAAGGAGGACTCAGCAAGGAGCTCTGCTCCAGATTGCAAAGCATGATCTTTATTGGAAAATGCATTTACATAGCTGCCAGAGGACAGGTAGGGACCTGGCTGCAATACCATCTAAAATTACTGCTTTTAATACCGAAGGCATGTTTTTCAAATTGGTTTATTAAATAATATTGAGGCATTAGGGATAGGTTCTCAGGCAAACAGTAAAGGATAGAGATTGGCATCTCTGGGAGAGCAAGGAAATTGGGTTGGGAAGGAGGAAGAAAAAGTTGAATGAAACAAAATGAATAAAGATGCAGTGGATAGTTTGCAGGCATTATGGTTCTATTACAATTCCATTATAATTCTATTAACACAGGAGGTGGCACTGTGGTTATCAAAACTATCCCTCAAAGACTGACTGAAACATTAGAGCAATAGTTGAATCAAACTTAAGGTTGAAACTTTATTGCTGGAACAGCACAGCAGGTCAGGCAGCATCCAGGGAACAGGAGATTCGACGTTTCGGGCACAGGCCCTTCTTCAGGAATGAGCAGAGAGTGTTCAGCAGGAGAAGATAAAAGGTAGGGAGGAGGGACTTGGAGGAGGGGAGTTGGAAATGTGATAGGTGGAAAGAGGTCAAGGTGAGGGTGATAGGTCGGAGTAGGGTGGAGGCGGAGAGGTCAAGAAGAAGACTGCAGGTCAGGAAGGCGGTGCCGGGCTGGAAGGATCCGGCTGAGACAAGGTGGGGGGAGGGGGGATGAAGAAGCTGGTGAAGTCCAAGTTCATCCCCTGCGGTTGGAGGGTTCCCAGTCGGAAGATAAGACGCTCCTCCTCCGACCGTCGGGTTGTTGTGGTTTGGCGGTGGATGAGTCCAATGACCTGCATATCCTCGGTGGAGTGGGAGGGGGAGTTGAAATGCTGTGCCACAGGTTGGTTGGGTTGGTTCGTCCGGGTGGCCCAGAGGTGCTCCCTGAATCGCTCCGCAAGTAGGCGGCCTGTCTCCCCAATATAGAGGAGGCCACACCGGCTGCAGCGGATGCAGTAGATGATGTGGGTGGAGGTGCAGGTGAATCTGTGGCGGATATGGAAGTTTCCCTTGGGGCCTTGGAGAGAAGTGAGGGGGGATTGTTCCACATACCCTCTTCGTAGGGTATGTGGAACAATCCATCTTCCGCAACTACACTGGCCCCACCCCCCATCTTTTTCTTCGCTACATTGATGACTGTATCGGCGCTACCTCGTGCTCCCACGAGGAGGTTGAACAGTTCATCCACTACACCAACACCTTCCACCCCGACCTCAAATTCACCTGGACAGTCTCGGACTCCTCCCTCCCCTTCCTAGACCTTTCTGTTTCTATCTCAGGCGACCGAATCAACACGGACATCTACTACAAACCTACCGACTCCCACAGCTACCTGGACTACACCTCCTCCCATCCTGCCCCCTGTAAAAACGCTATCCCATTCTCCCAATTCCTTCGTCTCCGCCGCATCTGCTCCCAGGAGGACCAGTTCAAAATACGTACAACACAGATGGCCTCCTTCTTCAAGGACCGCAATTTCCCCCCCGACGTGGTCGACGGTGCCCTCCACCGCATCTCCTCCACTTCCCGCTCCTCCGCCCTTGAGCCCCGCCCCTCCAACCGCCACCAGGACAGAACCCCACTGGTCCTCACCTACCACCCCACCAATCTCCATGTACAGCGCATCATCCGCCGTCACTTCCGCCACCTCCAAACAGACCCCAGCACCAAGGATATATTTCCCTCCCCTCCCCTATCAGCTTTCCGTAGAGACCACTCCCTCCGCGACTCCCTTGTCAGATCCACACCCCCCACCGACCCAACCACCACTCCCGGCACCTTCCCTTGCAACCGCAGGAGGTGCAACACTTGCGCCCACACCTCCCCCCTCACTTCTCTCCAAGGCCCCAAGGGAAACTTCCATATCCGCCACAGATTCACCTGCACCTCCACCCACATCATCTACTGCATCCGCTGCAGCCGGTGTGGCCTCCTCTATATTGGGGAGACAGGCCGCCTACTTGCGGAGCGATTCAGGGAGCACCTCTGGGCCACCCGGACGAACCAACCCAACCAACCTGTGGCACAGCATTTCAACTCCCCCTCCCACTCCACCGAGGATATGCAGGTCATTGGACTCATCCACCGCCAAACCACAACAACCCGACGGTCGGAGGAGGAGCGTCTTATCTTCCGACTGGGAACCCTCCAACCGCAGGGGATGAACTTGGACTTCATCAGCTTCTTCATCCCCCCTCCCCCCACCTTGTCTCAGCCGGATCCTTCCAGCCCGGCACCGCCTTCCTGACCTGCAGTCTTCTTCTTGACCTCTCCGCCTCCACCCTACTCTGACCTATCACCCTCACCTTGACCTCTTTCCACCTATCACATTTCCAACTCCCCTCCTCCAAGTCCCTCCTCCCTACCTTTTATCTTCTCCTGCTGAACACTCTCTGCTCATTCCTGAAGAAGGGCCTGTGCCCGAAACGTCGAATCTCCTGTTCCCTGGATGCTGCCTGACCTGCTGTGCTGTTCCAGCAATAAAGTTTCAACTTTGATCTCCAGCATCTGCAGACCTCACTTTCTCCTTGAATCAAACTTAACCTTGCCATATCTGTGCTCACATTAATTCATTTCCTTAGCATTTCTTTTTGTGAACAACTGTACATACACAACTCTTGACCATAAGAAATAGTTCTAGAATTCTTGCACGTGCTCAGCAGCATAAAATGTTCCCATCATATCGAATATTAGTGTATGCCGAAATGCCACTCTACAGGGAGAAAAATTCATTCATGGAGTGTCACCTCTCACAATGCTGCACAGACTTCCATGAATCCCCTGGGTTCAGACAGCACTGTTGTCCCATACCTGTGTGGCCCTCATATAATTTCTCCCCTCTTGGTTTTATATAGTCGCCTGCATAACAACATTTACATGTTTACTAAGCAAAAAGTTATAAAATAACTCACCATGTACGGGCAAACTTGCGACCCAGCACCGAACATTAGTTCGCATTGTTTGTTCACATCATAGATTTGACCGGGTAACTGGGCTGGAAGGTCATAGCTCCTTGTTACTGGCTCATCAAGCAGGCATTCTCCATATCCAGTGCTAGAAACATACAGGGCAAGTCTGTCAGCTTTTAAAGTCAAATATCATGACCATTTGTCGGGTCTATAGGTGGGAGGGGAGTGCAGGGGGGTAAAATAATTAAAAGAGCGCACAAGGCATTCATAGCATTTGTTGCGAATGCAGAATCCTTTCGACATACACATCTGTCAACGAAAGGCCGCCAGCATTCTCAAAGATTCATCCCACCCTGGCAACGCTTTTCTACAACCTCTACCATCGGGGAGAAGGTACAGAAGCCTGAACACATGCACCAGCCGGTTTTGTAACAATTTCTATCCTACTGTTGTTAGAACACTGAATGGACTCACAAACTCTTAACATTCGCCTGTACCTGTGTTTTTGCCACTGTTTACTTATTATGTATTTATCTATGCTACTTAACTGTGTGATCTGCCTGTATTGCTCGCAAGACAAGGCTTTTCACTGTGCCTCAGTACACGTGACAATAAATTCAATTCAATTCAATTCAATTCTCTTGGAATTCTGGACGACAGAAATGCCAATAACAAGTAGTAACATCATAAATCATGTGCTGGCCAGATTGAGTCTAATGTAAAATACTAATTACTAGCTGGTCCATGTTAAACCTGCAGGCCAAATATCAGAAAGAGATGCTTGTCTGCATTTCAATGTACCTAGTAATTCATACCAGCACAATCTGCTGGTCAAGCTGTTGCAATCATTAAAATTCCAATTCTGAGGGTCTTCATTTATAAACAATGACAAAATCAAATAGGATTCTTGCCTTTTCATCATATCAACTATTTTTAAATATTCCTTTTTGGGGATATGGATGAGGCCAGCCCTCGAGGGGGCTGTGGTGGACCATTCTTCCTAAAACGACTTTAGTGCTGATTGAGGCATTCTTCTGATAGGGAGGCAGTTCTAGGATGTTAACTGGCACAATGAAGTTCCCGAGTCAGAATGCTGGATGGTGGAGGTGAGGAAATGTTGATGCAGCCACTGCTCTTGCTCTCCACGGTGGAAAAAGTCACAGATTTTGAAACATTCCATCCACGGTTTCACATATCCCATTTCCTAACTAATATAGTAGACAGCTACATATTAAAAAGGGCCAGGATGAGGCACGTAAAGTTGGAAAGATTTTCGACAAATATGTTAGGCTCTGAAGGGGCAAGGAAGTGGCCAAAATGGAACCTAAAACTGAATTAAAGCCAGGAACTACCATACTAGAGTTTTATCAAGCTGACTATCACAATGCCTGCTAACATTCATTCAAGAGACTGTGTGATGACTGCTCCAGTTAATGAACTCCACAGACAGTGAGCAGTTACTTGGAGCTAAACAAGGATTTGAGATCGATTCCCAATGCTACTTAAAGGGACACTCGTACCTTAAAGCGACACTTAGCATTTGCTCATCACTGCTGCTGAAGATAAGATGGTGATCTCTGAAACACGTGGTAGACATCGTGGAAAGCTTTGCCTCCAACAAGTGATCCACTTGATCAACATTCATGTGCAAGCCAGTACCAACCACCACAGCTTGGTCTCGTCTCTGCTAAAGTATCTTTTGAACCAGCTTCCAAGAGGCTCTCAAGAATGATCTGGGGCAATCCAATTTTTACTTGTCTTTTCTCCCAACTGGGGAAGTATTTTCCTCTCAGTTTCTTCCCTACAGCGAAGTTGATTGTAAGGTCTAAGGAAAGTGCATTTTTGATCTTCACGTAAACTCTCAGCATAACCCTCTGGTTCTTTGGCATTTTTCCAACTGAGAGCGAGAGGGTGCGGAGTTGAAACCCTACTCCAGGGAGTCACAATGAGCACAGATTAGACTGACATGCAGTGATTACTTGGCATGGACGGCATCTTTCCCTTTATCATATTGTAAAAGTTCATGAGACCTTCTTAGCTTATAGAAGCAACCATCGAACTAATTAGTAAAAAGGTGGTCAATAGTATGGAAGGGGTATCACAGCCTATCAGTTCATCAGTCCTCTGAATCCTTCAACTACTTCACACTATTCTCCCAGTGAAGGTTCAAAAACAAACTAAAATTGTTTTAAAACACCTACTTGTGCAGAAAATGCATTGACTCCCTTGTTGTTATCTGCAATAATTGTATTGGCTTTCATGTAGATACATTTCCTGATGCTTTTTCTAATATATTTTCTTACATATAGCTAAAAAGGTTAGCATCACTAAGAATCATTAGGGAAAAAATGTCCAGAAGGTGATAACAGAACTTCATGGGACATTAAGCCACAGGACATAAAGCCACAGGACATAGAAAGTACCTGATTTAACTGCACTGCCAAGTCAGTTAATCTCAGCCAAGGTGCTACTAATGCTAGGAGAAAGTGAAGATTGCAGATGCTGGAGATCAAAGTTGAGAGTGGTGTGCTGGAAAAGCACAGCAGATCAGGCAGCATCCAAGCAGCAGGAGAATCGATGTTACTAATGCTGCCAAGTTCCAGTATATAGGTAATGCATGCAATACATTTTTATTACAATTGAAAAGGTTCCCAAGGTTGACGGATATCCAGTGACCTCTGCTGTAAAGAGCATGTACACAGATGTCAAGGGTGGAAAAATAGTCGCGTTTGGCTGCACTGCACTTTGCAAACAGGTCACCAGCACTGATTCAGGTGAGAAATGGAAACTTGACCAAAATGCCAGAAAATGCATGGTGCCAATGTGTGGTACTCCAGTGTAATTCAAACCTTCAAATAAAGAGAGGAGAGAAAGTTGGAAGAATGGTGTTTGCTTTTAATTTGGGAAATCTTATAGCTAGACCGGGCATTTTTTAATAAAAGGATGGTGAGTATCATCATCCAATATGTTGAAGCAGTTGCCGGTCACATCACAATATCAAAGAGACACATTAAATACCATGTTCCCAGAGCTCTTGAACTCAGCCATTGCACAGTGAAAAAGTAATGATTGGAAATGGTTTTATTTCCCACAGAGAGAAAGGGGATATACAAAGGGCTTAAATCTTGTACAATCTTGCAATCATTTCACAATGTTGGAAGCCTGATAACAGGTTCACCTCTCGACCACTGTCAGCGCTCTGACCTGTTACACTCCAGGGAGAAGCAGAAATGCAGACTACCATGTTATGGATAGACCTGAAATGTCCCATTTGCATGCAACTTTGTTGTACTTTTAATTGTTATCAGTTCTTAAATGCCCGCTGTATTTCAAAAGACCTTAGCACCGATCTACCAAAGAATGAAGTGATGCCAAGTTTCCCTCATCAACGTGGATAGCTTTTGTAAAAGGTTCACAATCAAGAGAGCGCAGGGGGAAAAGATCAAAGGGTCATGTCTGGGGAAAATCTAATTATAAATGACATTTCCCATCTTGAAAAGAGGCTTTTTAAGGCAGCTAGTGGCTCAGCTTCATAGCAATGAAAATCCATCTCTGCAGTTGCTATGATACCTTTTGCCCAGCAAAAACATGCAAAGGAACAGAGATTATTTTGTCAAGATAAAAGCCATCATTGATAAATGTGTGTGACAACTTCAGGGGCTTTTGGCCAATTACACTGTCTGCAAACAGCTAGATAAATTGTACTCGTTCAGGTCTACCCCAAACTACACTTCATGTGATATGTATCGTTTCAACACACTGGAAGATTAAACCAAGGAGAGTAACTAAAACAAACATACTCCAGAAAGTCGGTGATATATTTACGGCTACACTTGGACCAGGTCCATGGGCTGGTATGGTAGTTCAAGGTTGGAGCCATCACGTGGAACTGGTGTTTCATTCCTGCCTCTTTGCATTTGAAGCTATCATCGTGAGGCATGTTGAACCTACAAATTAAACAATGATTTACTAGACATGAATGCAAAACACAAATGTAACAGTTGGAATAAACAATAGCAAAGTATAAGCAGAGGAGGATTTGCACAAAAAATTAGTCAAACATTTCATTTAATAACTTGAATGCATAAAGACAGAGCAATGCATTTAATTATTATACTCATAAGTCTGATGAAATGCTGCTTTACAAGTGCAGGAACATTAAATGTCTGATGCTCTTGTCTCTGTAAAGCCACATTTCCAGCAATTGCATACAAAAGGACACTGAGGTCCTTGTGGTGCAGTGGTAATACTCCTACCTCTGAGTTAGGAGAACTGGGTTCAAACTCCACCTGCACTACAAGTATGTAATAACATCTCTGAACAGATTGATGAGATATTATTTAAACATGATTATGTCCCAAAGAAGGCCTGCTTTATGTTCGACCTGACAATTATTGAAGCAAATGGAATTGAGTAGCAGGTCAGGTTTTGAGCAGGAGGCCAGTTTATGTTATCACACAAGCACAATTTGGATCCCACAAATTGTTATAAAATTTGGAGCTCTTCGACTCAAGGTGACAATTAATCGAGAAACAGTTGAAAGAAGAATTCACCTTCCTGGCTTGAAAATATGCTGCCAGTTGTTTATAAACTAGCAAATGGTTGTAAATGTTCCTAATTTTTGTATGGGTTTGACTCTGCAGTCCAATATCTGACTGTTAGATGGTAAAACCTTCAACATGTAGTAGAGGATAAGTCATATTCTGAAACAGATCAGGCCAATGTGAATAGCCAAAGATTGTTTTGACAACCTAATTTTATTTTTATTTAAATTGCAAATTTTAAAAATTGGCAGCTTGCAAAATTGATCTGATCTGAATTTTACCATTGGTTAGTTTAAATGTTGTTGTTAATACTTCAATAATATGTAATG
Organism: Chiloscyllium plagiosum; assembly: GCF_037043375.1. Lineage (NCBI taxonomy): Eukaryota > Metazoa > Chordata > Chondrichthyes > Orectolobiformes > Hemiscylliidae > Chiloscyllium > Chiloscyllium plagiosum. The sequence goes on along the minus strand of NW_028270157.1, from coordinate 60,409,443 downwards.
TCAAGATTATTCAATGTTTGTAACACTGGGTACAGCAATGTTCCTTCCATTTTCAGAAATGTAGCTATTGTTGTCATACCTTTTTCCACTGCACATTCAACATCAGCCTCATTTATATTTGGTTCTAATTTAGCCCAGCTCATTGGTTCATCAGAAATGAAGACCATTGCTCCTAGTACCAATTACAATAACCCATCGAGAAATATAATCCACAATATAACTGTATGGCATGAGAAAATGCAAGGTTGAGATTCAAATAACTTCCATCATGCTGAAAAACCAAGAATTCCCTAAAATCTTCTGTTTAACTTGACAGCAAAATTACGAGTACAACAGAAAAATAACTGCAATATCACCTTATCTGGCCTTCACAAACAATTCAGAAAATGATCTGTGCAACATTTAAAAAAAAACTTTTGGCATTTTGTACTCATCTCTTATTTCTATTCTGCGTATAGGTGTTAAATTAGGACGTCTTTCCACACATGGTAATTAATAAACATTTTGTTAATTAATAAAAACCTGGTTAAATTGGCTCCTTCTAAAACATTTGGATTCAGGAGAAAGAGATCCACAAGGGAAGGAATCTTCTTAAATTAACCTTGTTGTAATCTTGTTAGTGAATAAAGAAGGGAAGCTAGTTCATCCTTCCTCACCCTAACAGCTTGTGATAGCCCATCTGGAACAGTAATGAATTGGCGTACTACATCTAGGGTCAACTCATAATATGTATAATCACTTTCGCTATGTAGGAAAGAATTTTGACCTAGAAAGCACAGAGCTGCCTGTTCAACAATAAATATTGTCATCCCCAGGAATAGCAAGACAGGGCGATGCTTTAACGACCAGGAATTTGCAGGTGAACGGTTAGATACTTGTATATAACATACTAGGCTCTGGAAAGGTTAATTATGAGGAGACCATTAAACATCACCCAATGTTAGTGATGTTGAATGGAGTAGGAAGGCAGAACAACTCTGGATCTCAAAGGAAACAGACCGACTATCTGTGACTTCCTCGTAGCTCCAGTGCCAAAAGTCAGTCTTACTAATGCAACCTGTAGCTGATTGCTATCATGCAATAAACTACATCTTATTTAAGAACAAAGCCTCTTCTCATTAACCTACCATGTCATTTCTCTCTGCCATATCAAGCCAGTCAGGTCCCTTAGATCACAACCTAAAAGAAGGTTAATGGCTGCGAATTTACCTGATCTGCCAAGGTGGCTGTATGAAGTTCCATCATACAACAGATACCAGATAGGTTTCCTCCCATAGTCCAAAGATGTGCAGGTTAGGTGGATTGGCCATGCTAAATTGCCCGTAGTCAGGGGTAAATATAGGGTAGGGGAATGGGTCTGGGTGGATTACTCTTTGGAGGGTCGGTGTGGACTTGTTGAGCTGAAGGGCCTGTTTCCATACTGTAGGTAATCTAATCTAATCAAAAAACACTGTCCAGCCGCATTAAAGCAGTCTTGAAAGAGTTTTGATTCTGACTACTTGACAATCAAGACACGATGGACAACCGGTTCGGGTTAGGCTCATTTTACAAAGAATACTCAAGTAATAGTCAGGGAAAATGTCCAAAGAATGAGTATTTAAGAATTCCAGAGTCATTTGATAAGGTTCTCCATAAAAGACTGCTCGCTAAAATTAAGGCACATGAAAAAGTGAAGAGAAATGACTCCCTGGATTGGAAGATTGAAGGTAAATGACAGAATGAGGATAATGGGTATGTTTTGAATTGGAAGGATGTGCCAAGCAGGGGAGAGGCAATAACATAGTGCTAATGTCACTGGTAATCCAGAAACACAGGGTAATGCTCTGGAAACTTGGGTTCAAATCCCACTAATGACGGAATGGTGATATTTGAATTCAATTGAATTCAACAATGGTGACTATGCATCGATTATTATTTTAAAACCCATCTGGTTCACATAATGCCCTGTAAGGAAGAAAATCTGCCATCCATGCCTGACCCAATATGTGACTTCAGACAGCATTGTTGAATCTTAACTGCCCTCTGAAATGGCCTAGCAAGCCATTTCAGTTCAGGACAAGTAGAGCTGGCCTTAAAATACTGACTTAGCCAGCAATGCTACATTCCATGAATGAATTGTAAAATAAAAGTTCACAATGACCTGAGTTCATACTTATTAATGACTTTGATGTTCCAATAGAAGCCGTATGTGCACATTTGCAACATATTATATAAAGATTGATGGCAATCCAGGAGCAGAGGGATTTCACCACAAGCAAATGGGAGGTAAGTTTGGTAAAAAAAGAACTGAGTAATATTTAAATGATGACAAGTTAAGAACAGGCCAGTGAGATTTAAGGAGCTACGTACACAAATCACTAAGCAATAGTAAACAGGCTAAAGATTAAAATAAAAAAAAACTAATGGGATCCAAGATGGTGGCGATCTAGGAAGATCACCTTGCAGAGCTCCATACCACATTGCAAGTGGGACAAAGTCCTATCCCACCCTACCTGGACCATTGCGATATCCTGGGACTCTGGAAATGTCGTGGAAACGGTCAAAGTGCAACTTCCTTGGTTTTCGCCATTCAGGGATGCCAAAGAAGGAAGGAGGTGTCTGAGGCCGGGCCCGTGGCCCAGGCTGTAGGATACTCGGACTCTATTTCTTACCAGGTGCTGGAGAAAGAGCTTGCAAAATCTTGCAAGATGTTGGGTAAGCAGATCGAGGAGAAGCTGGCCCCAACCTCTATCATGTTGCAGAAGCATGAACAGCAGCTGGGAGACCTGGAGAAAAGGACGGATGAGGTAGAACCAAGATTAGAGTGGTGCTGGAAATACACAGCAAGTCAGGCAGCATCCAAGGAACAGGAAAATCAACGTTTTAGGCAGGAACGCTTCATCAAGAATGAAGGCTCATTCCTGATGAAGGGCTCCAACTCGAAATATAGATTTTCCTGTTCCTCAGATGCTGCCTGACCTGCTGTGCATTTCCAGCACCACTGTAATCTTGACTCTAATCTTCAGCATCTGCAGTCCTCACTTTTGCCTGGATGAGGTAGAATACAGAGTCGCAGTGGTGGAAGCTGATATTGGCTCCTCCAAGTATAGGATCCAGGCCTATCTTTGTGCGGTTTTATCACAATAGAGATAAGGAGAGAATCATGGAGGCTTCCAGAGTCCAGGGGAGGGATCCAAAGGCCCTAGTTTACAAGGGCTCGAAGATCACGTTCTTCCAGGACTTCTCAGCGGTGGTGATGTGGAAAAGAAACTCCTATGTGAATGTCAAGAGAAGACTGAGGGATCTTGGGATTCTGAGGTATCCTGTGGTGCTTTGGATCACCTTAGATGGATCTGTACATCTCTTTCACACATCGGACAAGGCAAGTGACTTTGTGGACAAAATAACTTAATCTGAACAATTAAGTATGTACAAGTAGTAGTGTTGTTTGGATATGTCTCTGTGTTTCTTTTTAAAAAAAAGAGGAAGTCCGGGGCTTTCTTTTCCTTTTTCTAATTGATAATAATCTGGTCTAAACTATGCTCAGGGGCAGTTGGAAAGTGTACTTTCAATTTCTAAGTTAAGTTATACCAAAAGAAGGGTGGGATACTTACCCTTTTTTTTCAAAATTTCTTTGGTCACATTGTCATTTCATGGTGTATTTTCTTTCTTTTTAACTTGTGTTTGTGGTGCGGCTCTAGCTAGAAGAAGGGAAAATGGTTGGGTGGCTAGATGCCAACATACGGGCTGTTTATGCCTGGTTCAGGTATTTAAATGTCCTGGCTGCAGTATTGGCAGCAGGATGGAAAGTTGGGCTCTGGGGTGTGCAGATGCCTCCTTTGGGCAGGGGGTGAGTTCCCCTTTTCAGCACCAATGGCGCTTTATATGTTGATTTTTCTTTTGTTTTTTGTTGTATATAATCTTTGATAGTTTTGTAAGTTTGTTGACAGTAGTGGTTTTAGTTTATGTAGTTTTTATGTTCGATGGATCTTGTGATACTAAGGCTCGGCGATTTGTAATTCAAGTTGTTCCTCGCTGGAATCTAAATGTTACTGCAGAAGGTTATGGCTAATGACTTGATTAAATGGTGTACCTGGAACATCAAGGGGAGTCACTCACCAATTAAGAGGAAGAAGGTACTCTCAAGTCTTAGAAAGGAAAAGGTGGATATTGCTTTATTACAGAAGACACACATGGATGATAGCGAGTATTTGAAATGAGAGCAGAATGGCTTTGATTGGATTTACCTTTCATCTTTTCATACTAGAAGTAGTATTCTTTCCATCCTGCTGCCAATACTGCAGCCAGGGCATTTAAATACCTGAACCAGGCATAAACAGCCCGTATGTTGGCATCTAGCCACCCATCCATTTTCCCTTCTTCTAGTGGCTATATTGGTTAGGAGGAATCTCCCATTTAAGTTACTGGAGTGTGTTATAGACACACACGGGAGGTTTGTAATCCTCAAAGCCCTGATAAATGAGGAAGAATATGGTGTTTTAAATGTCTATTGCCCTCTGGACCATCCCCTCAAATTTCTAGTAGATGCGTTCTCTAAATTGATCAGTCTCGAGTCCCAGCATATCCATAAGACATAGGAAATAGGAGTGGAAGTAAGGCCATTCGGCTCATCGAGTCCACTCCGCCATCCTATCATGGCTGATGGGCATTTCAACGCCACTTACCCACACTGTCCCCAGATCCCTTAATTCCTTGTGAGATTAAGAATTTATCAATCTCTGCCTTGAAGACATTCAACGCCCAGCTTCCACTGCGCTCCATGGCAATGAATTCCACAGGCCCACTGGTCTCTGGCTGAAGAAATGTCTCCTCATTTCCATTCTAAATTGACCCCTCTAATTCTATGGCTGTGCCCACGAGTCCTAGTATCCCAGCCTGATGGAAACAATTTCCTAGCGTCCACCCTGTCCATGCATTATCGTGTAAGTTTCTATTAGATCTCCCCTCAACCTTTTAAACTCTAATGAGTGCAATCCCAGGATCCTCAGCCATTCATCCTATGTTAGGTCTACCATTCCAGGGATCATCCATGTGAATCTCCGCTGGACACAGTCCGGTGCCAGTATGTCCTTTCTGAGGTATGGGGCCCAAAACTAGACACAGTATTCAAAATGGGGTCTAACCAGATCTTTATAAAGTCTTAGTAGCACCTCACTGCTTTTACATTCCAACCCTCTTGAAATAAATGACAACATTACATTTGCTTTCTTAACCACGGACTCTGCAAGTCAACCTTTAGAGAATCCTGAACTAGTACTCCCAGATCTCTTTGTAGCTTGGCTTTATGAATTTTTTCACCATTTGTAAAATACTCCATGCCTGTATTCTTTTCTCCAAAATGCAGGATCTCACATTTGCTCACACTGAATTCCATCAGCCATTTCTTGGACCATTCTCCTAAATTGTCTAAATCTTTCTGCAGCCTCCCTACCTCCTCAGTACTACCTGCCTGTCCACCTAACTTCGTATCATCAGCAAACTTCGCCAGAATGCCCCCAGTCCCTAAATCCCGATCATTAATATATAAAATGAACAGCTCGGGCCCCAACACTGAACCCTGCGGGACACCACTTGTCACTGGCTGCCATTCCAAAAAAGAACCTTTTATCCTAACTCTATGCCCTCTGTCAGACAGCCAATCCTCAATCCATGCCAGGAGCTCACCTCAAATACCATGAGCCCTCAACTTACTCAGCAGCCTCCCATGAGGCACCTTATCAAAGGCCTTTTGGAAGTCTAGGTAGATTACATCCACTGGGTTTCCCTGGTCTAACATACTTGTTACCTCTTCAAAGAAATCTAACAGGTTTGTCAGGCACGACTTCCCCTTACTAAATCCATGCTGACTTGTTCTAATTTGACTCTGCACTTCCAATAATTTAGAAAGCTCATCCTTAACGATAGATTCTAGAATTTTACCAACAGCCGAGGTTAGGCAAATCGGCCTCTAATTTTCCATCTTTTGTCTTGATCCTTTCTTGAACAAGGGGGTTACAACAGCCATTTTCCTATCATTTGGGACTTTCCCTGACTTCAGTGATTTTTGAAAGATCACAACCAATGCCTCCACTATTTCTTCAGCCACCTCCCTCAGAACTCTAGGATGGGCCAGGAGATTTATCAGTTTTTAGACCTTTTAGCTTATCATGTACTTTCTCCTTTGTAGTGGCCACCAACTGTGCCCCTTGACTCTCCTTAATTGTTAGGATATTACTAATGTCTTCCACTGTGAAGACTGACACAAAGTATTTATTACGTTCTTCAGCGATTTCCTTATCTCCTATCACTAGCCTTCCAGCATCAATTTGGAGCGGTCAAGTCTCTACTTTTGCCTCTCATTTGTTTCTTATGTATTGAAAGAAACTTTTACTATCATTTCTAATATTACTGGCTAGCTTACCTTGATATTTGACCTCTCCTTCCTTATTTCTCTGTTTGTTAAAGGGAGAGATTTTAATCATCTTATGCATCCACGGTAGACAAGTTGCCCAAAGGATGTCTGTACAAACTAAACAATTAGTGGATCTGTGTATGGAGTTAGGGTTGGTGGACGTCTGGAGGTGTCTCCACCTGACAGGCAGGAATTCTATGTTTTTTTCCAATTTCACAGCAGGATTGATTTTTTTCTGACCCCCGTGGCAACCCTGGACTTGGTGACATCTTGTATGACTGGTAATATTACCATCTCCAATTACCAGCTCCAGTGCGCCTGTTGGTTAAGATTGAGGACACTATGGTGGGCCCGAGGCACTGACAAATGGATCCCTTTATCCTCAAGGACAATAAGTTTGTGAAGTACTTCTCTAGGGAATTTCGGCCTTTCCTAGACATTAGCTCAGGCTCGGTTAGTAGCCCCTTCGTCCTTTGGGAAACTGCCAAAGTCTATGTCAGAGGGTTAGTTATTTCTGACTCCACCAGTAGGAAGTGGCAGAAGGGTGAGCAGCAACGTCTCCTCGAAGCATGGTTGAAGGCAGCCGAGAAGGCTTACTTTGACAGGCCCTCATTGGCCAAGCTGCAGAGGATTACGGCGCTGCAGTCTACATTGAATTCCATGCTCATGTAGACAGCAAAGAAGGAGCTTACTTTTGCAAAACAAAGGTTATATGAACATGGTGACAAGCCGGGCAAATACTTGGCATATCTTGCCAGGAAAAGGAGTGCCCCTCAAGACAGAACATCCATTAAGGAAGGGTCTGGGAACCTAACATGTGATTCCAAAAAAGATTAATGTAGCATTCCAGAGATTTTACTCTGTGTTATACCAATCTGACGGTTATGAGGAGGGGAGGGCCAAGATGGAGTCCTTTTACAAGGATCTGGAGCTCTCAGGTATGACCCCCGAACAAGAATCTTTTCTCAATGTCCCCTTTATCAAAGCAAGATATGCAGGAGGTTGTGAAGCAGCTTCAGAGTGGAAAGGCACCCAATCCTGATGGACCACCCAGCGAATTCTATAAGGAATTTATAAGCATATTGTCAGGCCCAATGCTCAACATGTTCAATGACTCGTACAGTCATGATCATCTCCCGCCATCTCTAAGAGAGGCCAATGTTTCACTTATTCTTAAAAAAAAAGGAAGGTCTCGGAGCACTGTCCTTCTTACTGGCCCATTTTACTCCTAAATGTGGACCTTAAAATCCTCTCTAAGACTCTCGCATTAAGGCTGGAGACTGTGTTACCTTCTATTGTTAAAGAGGGCCAAATGGACTTCGTAAAGGGTCGCAAATCCTCCAATAATGTTAGGAGGCCGCTTAATGTAATTCAAGCATATTAACAACAGTCAATACAGGGATTGGTAATTTCTTTAGGTGCAGAGAAGGCATTTGAACAGAGTTGAGTGGCCGTATCTTTTTTATAATCTGGAGCGGTTTGGCTTGGGCGAAGTCTTTATAAGATGGGTAAAGGTTCTCTACAGTGACCCTCTCACTGCGGTCATCACCAATGGGGTACGATCAAACAATTTTAACATTTTCAGGGGTAGCCGGGAGGGCTGTCCCCTTTCGCCGTTGCTTTTTACGTGATTGAACTGTTGGTGGAGGTTATTCGTCGGGATCCTAATATATCAGCTCCAGAAGTGGGGACAAAATTATATTGATTTTTTTTGTCAAAATCAGCAGTTTCAGCGCCTCACCTGATCCAATACATCAGCTCGTTTGGCACCATTTCCAGGTACAAGATTAATTTTGTAAAATCAGAGGCTATGCCTATGAGTGGTCTTACGAAGGTGCTAGGTCTGGAGGGCGAATTTCAATTCCCATTTAAATGGTCACAGTGGGGTTATGTATTTGGCCACATTCATTACTCCAGTTCTTTAAAGCTAATTTTGTTCAATTATTCGACAAAATCAAACAATACCTTCAAAAGGCGGGAGGCGCTTCCAGTCTCATGGTTAGATCTACTAGCGCTTATTAAGATGAATATTCCCCCCCGTTTGTTGTAACCTATGAGGATGCTTCCCCTGATTTTCGATTAGCAAACGTTCAGGAGACTGAATGGCTGGTTCAGCTCTTTTATTTGGCATCGTAAGCGGCCCCTTATTAAATTAGCTAAACTGCAATTACCTCATAGATTGGGGGGAGTGGATCTCCTGGACATTAAAAACTATCAACGAAGCTGACTTTTATCTTACGTAAGTGATTGGGCTTGTGGGGACCCTCTTTCAATATGGTTAGATATCAAAACCTCTCGGGCAAGGTGCCCCCTTACTAGCCTGCTGTCTTTGGACAAAATGAGGACAGTTAAGGAATATTGCCATAACCCAATAGTTATTAATATTGTTAAAGCATGGAGGGCAATTCGGCAGAGGGAAGGCAATATTGGCAAAACATCTTTTTTTTAACACCTGTAATGGGTATGCCAGGTTTTCAACCGGGGATAATGGATTCAGGATTCAAACCTTGGGCAACTAGAGGTGTGTTTTGCATGGGTGATTTATTTGAGGGAGACACTTTTGTCCTTCGATCAGTTAGCACGGAAATACGAGCTATCTAACAAGGACCTCTTTTGATTTTTCAAGTTAGGGATTTTATTCAAAAAAAAGACTACACTTTTAACCGATGCCTACAAATCTGACATAGAGAGGAGGGTGCTCAGTGCTAAGAGTATACTTTCTGTCAGCACTTTATGTCATCAATTGGTGGGGTGGGGGGGCCCTCAGATGAGTTTGATTGACTCTGCAGGGTGTGGGAGAGACAGCTAGGCTTTGAGGCCTCCTCAGAGGCATGGGAATATATTTGGGAAAATGCAAGAAAGATATCAATTTGCAAAACGACACAAGCCTTACAGTTGAAGATTCTCCACAGGGTCCATTTGGCTCCGGATGGTTTGTCAAAATTTAAACTAGGGGTATCTTTAACATGTCCCAGGTGTGAAGTTGGTAAGGGCAGTCTTACCCATTGTCTCTAATCCTGTGATAGGCTTAAAACATACTGAAGCGCTGTGGTGGGTGCAATGGAGGGAATTTTGAGTGTAAGTGTGGAGAAGGACCCGATCTCTCTTCTACTTGGCCTGCCCAGTGTGTTACCTGTAGACGTGCATAAGAAAAAAATTTTCCACATCTTCACTTTCTGCGCAAGAAAGAATACCTTGTTAGGTTAGGTATTCGAAAATCTCCCAGGCCTGTCGAGTTGGCAGAAGATTGTTATGGAGCATAACCCCTTGGATTTTCTCAAGTATGGTGCACCACAAAACTGAGAATTTCTATAAGACATGGCAGCCCTTTTTGGAAGGCTTTTTATATAGCCGCAATGATTGTGTTTTGCGAGTCTAATATCCAGAGAGGGGGAACTGCGAATGTATGGATAGGTGAAAAGTAATGCTCTCAATATTTGAGTGTTAGTGTTTTGTTTGGCTGAGCTGTATTATTATTATTTATTAGTTTGTTGTTAGTCATTATTTATTTAGTTAAGTAATTGGGGTTATTATATTTTTTAATATACATATTTATATATCTGTACATGAGGGAAGTTTGGGTTTTTAAAAACTTTTTTGGTGCTCTTTCTTTGTATTGTTTTGAATTGTATTGTTTGTATTGGTTGTAATATTTAAAAATGTATTGTTCAATAGATCAGATTCCCTAGAGTATGGAAACAGGCCCTTCGGCCTAAACAGTCCACACCGGCCCTCCGAAGAGTAACCCACCCAGATCCATTTCCCTCTGACTAATGCAGCTAAAACTATGGGCAATTTAGCATGGCCAATTCACCTGACCCCCACATCTGTGGACTGTGGGAGGAAACCGGAGCACCCGGACGAAACCCATGTAGGCATGGGGAGAATGTGCAAACTCCACACAGACAGTCACCCAAGGCTGGAATCGAACCTGGGACCTTGGAGCTGAGAGGCAGCAGTGCTAACCACTGAGCCACCGTGCCACCCATTAAAGTATGTTTTTAAAAAAACTAATGGAGTGGTAGCTTCAATAACTAGAAGGCTTGAATATGAGAAGAGGAATATCTAGCTTTACAAAGCTGTGGTTAAACCATATCTGGTGTACTGTTGTAGTTCTGCCTATTGCACCTTAGAAAGGGTGTTAGCTTTGGCAGGAGTTCAACACAGATTCCCTAGAACGGTAAAGAATTCCACAAGGTAGGATTACAAGTAGAGATTACATAAAAGCAGCTTGTGTCCCCTTGGCACGGTTTGAGAACAGATTAGCTGTTCAAGTTTTGTTGCAGACCGACGGTGAATCAGAGGAGGCAATTCACCTCCCTGAATAAATTAACATCAACAATTCAATATTATTTTGAGTTATTTTAAATTGACACATTTCCCCATTCTGGTGTTTGATAAAAACAACTTTTAATAGTTTCTTTAATATTGCCACATGTAAAACAATTAAAGTTAAAATCTTAAATTTCATACCTAAAAGTTCTTTAATCAAAAGCCCTAGTTTCTGGTTAAACCGGTTTCAAAGCCATGTAATTATCACATTACATCTGAGAGGAAAGAAAATTAAATAACAGAGAGACTCCAAGTTGACTAGTAAAGATCAGTAGGGTGCAGGCCTGTAATTTGGCAGGTGCATGTGTAAAGTAAAAGGAGGAAAACAAAAATTTTCAGCAAGGAAATAGTAAATGTCACGCGGCTAAACATAATTTCATATCATGTCTGACCACTGCCTCGATCATATCCAGTTGCAAAAAACTTAAATAGCACAATTATCAGAGAGACGTCAGCCCTATAGACAGTAAAATTACTTACACATGTCCCAATTCGTGAGCTATAGTGAAGGCAGCACTTAGACCGTTCTCCTCACTAATGGAGCAGCTGCGATATGGATCGCACATTGTACCAAGTTCTGCTAATCCTGAAAAGAATGGGAACATGCAGTTTAAGTTTAGTAACAGTGAGCCAGAGCTTTATGAGAGTATAAGGACAGTAAGAGTTAGAGTTGTTTGCCTTGGATGGAAATATTCTGGCACTTTTATAACCACCCCTGTGTATTACATATGCCTTTGGCTGAATGGGTGGCACATAAAACTAAGTTAAAGATAAATTATCAAGATAGCTACTGGTCATTTTCTTTCTAATTTTCCCTCTTTGTGCAAAGTGTCACACCAACTTATTCTAACCTGTTTTTCGCACAGTGGAACATGAGTCCAGTGATGGAGGGAATCCTACATACACGAGGTCTGAATGTTCTCACACCATCACAGACAGAAATATTTTAACTTCTATTGTCTGGCAAATCAAAATGTCTATAACACCATTCTTTTTAAAAGTTCACTGCCAGTTATAAGTATTATTTATCATCATCAATCCAATTGACCAAACAAAACCAGTATGTTTCTATATATTGCACAAGCCCTCTTGGATCCTTTGCAACCCAAAGTTAGAAAAATTCCTTTGCCCAAAACCTCTCCCCACTGCTCCCTTCACTCGTCCGACTCAATAATGTCAAATTCCATAGGAATAGGTTGGCCTTCAATATCTTACAAAGTGCGTTTTTTTTTGCTGGTGACCTTCAACAACAGGAAAGTCCCTTCCCTTCACTCAGGAGCATTGCAGCTTGTGGTGATTGGAAGGAATTACATGGGGGTTTTCCATTAACATTTGCACTTTGATAAACCAGCAGGAAAGAAAAGTAATTTCAGGATTTGTACTTGTCTCTTCCAAATTACTTTCCACCATAAGCTTCCTTAGAGAACGATAGCACAATCTTCACCTCGATATAAGCAGTATTAGACGAGGAATAGGAAACATTCTTAATTGAACATGACACCAAAGTGTCACCTTTACTTGAAAACATGGTGGATTAGGCATAGTGGAGTTTTTCAAATAACCATCAGGAGTGAATTAAACATTGGGCTTTGAAAAATAAAGCTAGAGTTCATGCCCCAGGCTCAGGTCTGTTTTAGAATATACAAATTTAGCTCAAGTTAAAAAGGAAAGACATTAATGCAACACGATTTCTGGCTTCTCAGGGAAAACAGATGCAATGGATACAAATCAGGGATGTGGGCATCATGAGTTGTGACACTTGGGGGACTGGCTATCAGGGTAATTGAATAGTTGAGGCTGGACAAAGTACAGGTATCAGTAGCAGATGAGCTGAGATGGAATAGACAGAAGATACAATGAGATAAAAGTAGACAACCTTTGTGATGGGAAAGATATGAAGGTGAAATTTCAGCTCAGTGTTCAGATTGTGATTAATGAGTGAAGGAGCATGAAATTGATGCTGAGAGAACAATGTTTGTGACAGGGACTGATAGCAATGGTTTTAATTCTCTGAATGTTTAACTGCAGGAAATTACAGCATTCAAGACTGGATGTTGTCTTGGTACATTTTAAACCAACATATATCTTCAGTTGAATTCACTGAAAGGTTGCATGAAAGATGAAAAGAATAAAGAGGGGGAGTCAAGAATAAGTTCATGGGAAATTCCACAATAGCAGTGCAGGAATCAGAAGAGGAATCTTTACAAGTTTTTTCTTGGTTCCAATAAATGACAGTGGCAATTCTAAAGTCCACAATAATACCAACCAAATCAAATTGGAGTCCACGCTCTGTGATAACATGCTACAAAGAGTAGGAACAGACATTGCAGTCTCTCATTATAGTGACAACTACTTCTTCAGTGTTTCCTCTCATGTATAAGCAAACAGTCTATACCACTGCTCATCATGATCCTTCGGTAATATAGCACACTAAAAGAAGGATTTACTGCCATCCTCCTCCTTCAGCATGGAGGTCTACATGGCCTGCTTGGTCTAGTGTGAGTGAGGAAAACCACTTGATATTCTCAAGTGAAGAGGCAATTGTCTCAAACAGGATGCAGTTTATTGCATGACGCAATATATACAAATTACAAGAATACAACAGAGATTATTACAGAAACTACAGAAGCTTTCATCACTGACCATCAGTGGTAGCTTCCAAGGAGTTGTATGGATCAAGTCTTTAACCTGTGTCAGCAGTTCTTATTTTAAACCTGCCAGTAAATTTGTGTGCAAGTGTGTAGACTCTAACTTGCTGATGGGCTGCGATATTTTATTTCTACTTTGGTGACTACAGTTTTGTTGAAATCAACATATTCACTCCTTCTGTCAAATTATTTGAGGATTGTGTCTTGCTTAGCATTGCTTAGTATTCTTCCTGATCCTGGGAAGATAAGGAAATGAAATTCTTTGTTTGAACTTGTATCTTCTAAATCACCTCAAAATCCAACATCAGACTTAAATCTGTCAATACTAATGTTCACCAAGCTCTCTGGGACTCTGAACTACATTAGTTAAAGATTCACCAATGAGCTCAAGTGGGCTATAGCGCTCATGGACAATATGATTTCATGTGAATTCTTACAAGCTTTGCTGATTCTTGCAGTCTGAACTCTCTTCAATGTTGATAGCAGTGTAAAACATTTCTGCCAATCCAGTATAGTTCCACGTTTCTATCTTGCTTACAGTTTGAAACAAATTTCTCATGCCAACGTATTTAATCTCAATGAATACTGTCTTCTCTGTGTGTGTTCTGCTACAAGTCTAGGGAACCTTGTAAATTTTCTACCCATTTTCCTTTGGTGGATTGTTCCATGGCTGACAGTTCCTGAACCAAATGTTCCTTGATCTGTTGTTCCAAGACTGGCAGTTCCTGGATTAACAGCTTCTTGGTTTTGCATGGCTCTCAGCTTCTCCTATTTGAAGCTGGAAGTCAAGAAACACATTCGTACTCAGACTGAGAACTCTAGATTGTGAAGTATGTATACGCTCTCTATTATCCTAAGGATCAGTTCTTCTATAACACAATGGTTGTGTTCTTGTGAAACCCCATGTTTTTGGAAACAGCATTTAAAGTGCTTGCACTTTAGAAACAGTGCCCCCAATTTGCCAATCATGTTAGTGAATTTGTGTTGACAAAACGCACGTTATGACAGAACAACCTGTACTCCAACTCTGTTGGAGAGTTGCTTGGAGCTTACCTTTAACCTTAAGTGCCAAAACCTCTAGGATGACGTTGCTGCACTGCTGTTGGCTATACACAGAGTTTCTTTAACCACGGGGTTCTATTTGAATCGTGGTATCCTATTTGATAACACATCGACACTTAGTGCTGTATCAGGTTGAAAATTAGGCAGATACTAATTGACAAAAATAGCTTCTTGCCTAAAGACGAGATCAGATCGTCAATTAAGAGGAACTCATTCTTAGTTGTGTTTTTGATTCTTCAAAGAAGCAGTAAGATAAAAATCAAGTAGGCTATATGAAATTATTGAAAACTCTGCGTAGTACTCATGACTGAATAGCCCCATCCACTTCAATGGATGTTTATGCACTAGTGAGCTTGAATAATGAAGCTGTGAAGCATTATGGAAGCAAACTGCAGTGATATGATAATTTAGCCAGTTGGAGGAGGAGGAGAAACAGGAGGAAATTTGATTCCACGTCACTGTTTTTATTCAGTGAAAAAGCAATCAGTTCTGAGTGGCCATCTCATTTTGCTAGCAGAGATGGGATGGTTATTCTTCACCCTTCCTGATATGTGCACATAGGGGTCTTCACCTTCAATTTCTTTGTCATTATCACTCTCTTCAGAAAGGACAAATCCTTTCTACAGTTTGATTTTATGCAGAATACAGCATGCAACAATGACTGAAGATTCCTGTTGCTGTGGACATCAGATTGATGCCTATGGCTCACTTGATTAAAACCATTCCATTGTCAAAGAATTTTTATCTCCCACTCTTATCTGCAGTTGCCCTACTGGTGTCATAAACTAGGATTAGTGGGTTAAAAAAAATCACACAACACCAGGTTATAGTCCAACAGGTTTAATCCAATTAAACCTGTTGGACTATAACCTGGTGTTGTGTGATTTTTAACTTTGTACACCCCAGTCCAACACCGGCATCTCCAAATCATAGGATTAGAGGAATTATTCCTGATCATCAATCAACCATCCTGAGATATCTCCATCATCAAGGCTAGAATGTTGTTTAGTTGCTTGATAAAAGACAGCTTCATGAATAAGGGCTTCAGAGTTTAGGAATAATACCAAGAACTAGTTGAAAGCATTCTGAATAGAACCCTGATTAATGAAATTTAGGAGGTTGTTGCATGAAGCTTTTAATGCCAGATGTTTGCCAATTGCAGCTAAACGAAGTCTGCAAATCTACAGGATGGCCAGGTTCACTTTCTTGGATTTGCAAATTCAAGGGGAAAGATGCTAAACTGTGAAAAGATGATAACTGGTTCAGTAGAACATCAGTTACCTTATGCATTGATAAATGGCTCTGACCAATATGACAAACAACATTGAAGGCTGTCTGGAAGAATCCAGTGACAAGGAAACATTCAGGGCAGTAGCAAGTTATGATATGACAGTGGTCCATAGTTAACCACTAGCATAATATTCCAACAGCCTGTGGATAGAAGCAGAAACTTCTGAATTTCAACAATGTGAATCCCTTCCAGAGGTTCAAAAGGTTCAAAACACATACATCTCAGGATATATGGTATTTCAACGTTTCGCTAAAAAAGGTGTTTTGAAATTTGCAAGTCAATATGAGGGAGTTGGAAGCTGTGAAAGCTCCAGTGAATGAGAAACTGATTAATCTACTGCCCAATTCCAATAAAGGATAATTTAAGCAGATGACGTCAACACCATGTAAAATGGAACTGATGGAAAATGGAACAATTTAAACTTGAGGGCTAGCTTTATGATAACCTAGTAAAATACCACCCAGTAATGACTCTGAAGGCAAAGGCTCTGTCCGAGTACAGTTCTTTTATTTTATTCTTTTGTGGAATGTTAACAGGACTTACCCTTGAACAGAGGTCGGTTGAGAGTCAACCACATCACTTTAAGTGTGGAATCAAACACAAGTCAGACCAGTTCAGGATGAATGAGTTATTTCATTAGTGAACTAATTACATCAACTCCAAGTTTTATCAACAAATTGAACTTTAAGTTTGCTTTTTGTTCTGGACAAAAGGTAACTATTTTAAGACAGATGATTATAACGGGATAAAAAAGTGCTATCGAGCATTTGGATGAGTTATGTTGATGTGGAAGATGTTTATGTGGAAGATGTTTATGTGGAGCCCTCCAAGCGTTGAGTTTCCTGATTCTTGATGCTGTTGTAAGTGCAAATTACAAGTTAGGAGGAGCTTTTAAATCCAAAGAAGCACTTGAGGTGGTACAAAATAGATAACTGAGCAGCACAACAGCAGACTAATTTATATTACAGGCTGGAACAAGAAACGGATGGCATTTTAACTCTGTGAAGACTATGAATCTCAGAGATGGAGGAGTCTGTATATTTTTGGCTTGTGACTTTGCTTACACCAATTAAAGCCAACAGAGTACTGGATGATATAATTGAAGTCATAATTAAATTGCAAGACCATGTTGTTACAGTCTTTATGATAACTTAAGCTTCAACTGGGGCAAGAATGGAAACCAAATATTCCTATCCAAAAGAATTTCAGCAAGAAGAAAGGAACAGCCATCCATCCTGTACCACACAATTGTGATATCATAACAAAGACACTCTTCATCATACAATTTCAAGGCTAGACCAATAACCAAATAAAGAACTCAAAATGTGAGAAACTCCCTGCTAACGCTCCCTTCCCCACTCCAACTGCTAGGTGACCAAACTAGTACAGGGGAATGAGAAAGTTACTGGAATCAGATGTCTGACTGAGGGGTGGTGAGAAGGGGGGAGGGTTGTTCAATTTGCCAAATGTGAGAAAGCAAGCAACAAGACAGATAATCCTACTTGATATTTTCCTCGCAAAACTACCTGAAGCAGACACATCTGTCCAGAAACGGCCACCACAATTTCTTGCAGAGCCAACGGTCCATCTTCGCAGTGATGATACTTTTGCCACTGTTGTGTAACATAATAAACAAGAATGATTCAAAAACAGATCTCTCAGCTCAAAATTGGGCAGTCATGTAGTGCTGAGAGCCATCAGTAGCGTCAGGATTGTATCCAATATAATTGGTCAGCTCAGGGGCCTGGCACATCCCTCACCCTATTGTTCCCAGGAAACTGACTCTAGTTTAATGAAGAGGGTGGAAGAACATATCAGGCACCAGTCATACGTAAAGGTGAGATGTAAACCTGGCTAAACTACAACACAGGACTATGTTCATATTAAACATCAAAAGTACAATGATATACGCAGCCTCACACCAATCAACAAGCTCAAAGCTCTACACTCCTGATACCTCTAGTCATGAACAGTAGTAGCTGGTTAAGCAACCTACAGGGGCAGGAGAGTGCAAACATATCATTCCTCAATTGGATTTGATTCAGCCAATTCAATTTACTCCATGATTGCAAGAAATGGTTGAAAGCTCTCAATACAGTCAAGGCGACCTGACAATATACCAGCTGTGGTATTGAAGCCTTATTATCCCAGAAGTGGATGTGCCCAAGTTAGATTGTTCCAATATATTTACAATAGTGGCATCAACCTGGCAATATGGCAGACTGCTCAGGTGTGTGTGAGACTCAATGAGCAGGGCAAATCCAACCCAGCCAATTATTGATTTACTCCAGATCTCATGACAGCATTTTTCTCAATGAACTGAACTCTAGAGCTGAACTCTAGAGATGAAGACATAACATCAAAGTGGCATTTGTCTGTGTGACATTAAAGCAGTCTAGAAAATTATACTTAGTGGAAATTGGGGTATGCTCTCTGCTGGTTAGAGTCATACCTGGCAAAAATAACTCTACTTTGTGGTCATTGAATGCTAATTACTTCATCTCAGGACATCTCGGAGGATGAATGGTTAGAAATTGAGGATGAGTTTTTTTTAATTCAGTCATGGGATTTGAGCCAGTTTGACAAGGCAAGCACTTAATGTTCATCCTGGAATTATATATGAAAAGCTGGTAAGGAACCATCTTCTTGATTGCAGCAGTCTATGTGGTGTACATGCACCCACAGTGCTGTAGGCAGGGAGTTCCAGAAACTCTGGACAATTACACAATGCTCAGCCCCATTCATGACTCCTGAAACAGTCAGTAGCTGTCTGCAGTATCCAGGCTTAGGCTGAGTGACAAGTAACACTCATGTTTTACAAGTGCTAAGTAATGGCCATCTCCAACAAGAGAGAATCAAACCATCTCCCCTTGACATTCAAGACATTACCATCAGTGAATCCCACATGATCAACTCCTGGGGATTACAATTGATCAAAAACTGATCTGGTTGAGCCATGTAGATAATGTAGACAGGCAGGAGGCTGAGAAAACACAGCAAGCCAGGCAGCATCAGAAGGTGGAGAAATCGACATTTTGGGTGTTACACTTCTTCACGACTGAAGAAGGGTTATACCTGAAACATCAACTTCTCCACCTCCTGATGCTGCCTTGCTTGTTGTGTTCTTCCAGCCTCCTGTAGGTCTACTTTGGATTCCAGCATCTGAAGTGTTTTTTTGTCTCTATGTAAATAATGTGGCTACATAAGCATATTGGAGACTGGAAAATCTATGGCAACTAACTTTGGACTTTTGAAAGGGAATGATGGAATACTGTCCACCTGCCTGGATGAATGTAGCACCAATGACACTCCAGAAATCAACACCATCCAGGACAAAGCAACCTACTTGATCAGCAGCCCATCCACTATCTTCAACATTGACTCCCTTCATCACTTGCATTCAGTGGCAGAGAGTGCATACCATCTACAGTACACATTGCAGCAACTCATCTTTGACAACAAATACCAAACCAATGATCTGTACCACTCAGAAGGACAAGGACAGAAACCTTGAAACATTGACAACTTAAATTCCGGTCCCAATCATACACCATCCTGACTTGGAATTACATCACTATTGCTGCTCTGTCACTGGATGAAATTCCTGAAACTCCCTTAACAACATTGTGAATGTACATTGAACTTCAACAGTCCAAGATGGCGGCTCAGCACTGACTTCTCGAGTATAGGACACAATGGGCCAAAAATACTGGCCATGCCAGCAATTCTATGAATTACTTTAACAAAATTATATTGGGCAGGTACATTCATGTCTGACTAATTTTAGAAGCAGGCTAACAACACATTTTATAAGAAAGTCTCTATGGATGTTACAACTATAGACTTTTCTTTCATGCATGAGATGTGGGTGTCACTGGCTAGGCCAGCATTTATCACTCATTCCTAATTGCCCAGAAGGCAGTTACGAATCAACCACATTGTGATCCTGAACCAGGTAAAGAATGACAGATTTCCTCTCCTAATGGCATTAGTGAAGCAAGCAGGTTTTTCCTACGATCGACAACGGATTCATGGTCATCACTAGATTCTCATATCCAGACTTTTTTCATTGAATTCAAATGCCACAATCTGTCGTGGTGGGATTTGAACTTGGGTGCCCAGAGCACTCCTTGTTTCTCAGGATTAGAAATGAAGGGTTATGCCCAAAACGATGATTCTCCTGCACATCAGATGCTGCCTGACCGGCCACACTTTTCAACTCTTATCTTAGCATCTGCAGTCCTTTCTCCTAGTCTCAGGATTAGAGGTCCAGTGATAATACCACTACGCCATTGCATCCCCTAATTATTCTGGAAGACAACCAACATTGTTCGACTAAAGAGATTGTTAGTGCACAGAATTGGAATGGGGTGGATATTAGCTGGAGACAGAGATTAGGCATGAAGGGGACCTTCGTCTCCGCCGCAATATTCCCAATTCCTTCGTCTCCGCCGCAATATTCCCAATTCCTTCGTCTCCGCTGCATCTGCTCCCAGGAGGACCAGTTCCAAAACCGCACAACCCAGATGGCCTCCTTCTTCAAGGACCGCAATTTCCTCCCAGACGTGGTCGACGATGCCCTCCACCGCATCTCTTCCACTTCCCGCCCCTCCGCCCTTGAGCCCCGCCCCTCCAACCGCCACCAGGACAGAACCCCACTGGTCCTCACCTACCACCCCACCAACCTCCATGTCCAGCATATCATCCGCCGTCATTTCCGCCACCTCCAAACGGACCCCACCACCATGGATATATTTCCCTCCCCTCCCCTATCAGCGTTCCAAAAAGACCACTCCCTCCATGACTCCCTCGTCAGCTCCACACCCCCCACCAACCCAACCTCCACTCCCGGCACCTCCCCCTGCAACCGCAAGAAATGCAAAACTTGCGCCCACACCTCCCCCCTTACTTCCCTCCAAGGCCCCAAGGGATACTTCCATATCCGCCACAAATTCACCTGCACCTCCACACACATCATTTATTGCATCCGCTGCACCCGGTGTGGCCTCCTCTATATTGGGGAGACAGGCCGCCTACTTGAGGAACGTTTCAGAGAACACCTCTGGGACACCCGGACCAACCAACCCAACCACCCTGTGGCTCAACACTTCAACTCCCCCTCCCACTCCACAAAGGACATGCAGGTCCTTGGACTCCTCCATCGCCAGATCATAGCAACATGACGGTTGGAGAAAGAGCACCTCATCTTCCGCCTAGGAACCCTCCAACCACAAGGGATGAACTCATATTTCTCAGTTTCCTCATTTCCCCTCCCCCCACCTTGTCTCAGTCAAATCCCTCGAACTCAGCACCGCCTTCCTAACCTGCAATCTTCTTCCTGACCTCTCCGCCCCCACCCCACTCCGGCCTATCACCCTCACCTTGACCTCCTTCCACCTATCTCATTTCCAACGCCCCTCCCCCAAGTCCCTCCTCCCTACCTTTTATCTTAGCCTGCTGGACACACTTTCCTCATTCCTGAACAAGGGCTTATGCCTGAAACGTCGATTTTCCTGTTCCTTGGATGCTGCCTAACCAGCTGCGCTTTTCCAGCAACACATTTTCAGCTCTGATCTCCAGCATCTGCAGTCCTCACTTTCTCCATGAAGGGAACCTAGGCTATTTGACTGGATATGACATGAACGAGAGCTTCAGCTTGTGTAACAATGATTCAGATGAAGGTTTGAAGAGCTGTGTGTTGAAATGTTAGCTCTGGCTCAGCTGGCACTCAGGCAGACAGTTGTGCATCCAAGTCTCATGGCAATTCTTCAAAGAAAAGCTTGGAGGCTATCCCTAGTATCTTGGCCAATATTTACTGCTTAATCAACATTATAACAGCAGATTATCTCATCATTATCACATTACTGCTTTTGGACGATTGCTGTGCTCAAATTAGCCACAATGTTTCGGTTATTCTAACAGTACCTATACTTCAAAAACACTTCATCACTTGTAAATATTTTAAAGTTGCTGTGGTCGTGTCAGATTCCACATAGATAGGAATCTTTTCTTTTAAAGTTTGCAAATGACATTACATTGGAAGACACTGGGGGTTGCACACAGCAAAGAGAAAAAAATGATTTGGGTTTTCAAAACTGAGCAAATGGAGGTCAAAATGGCCGAATGTGTCATCATCCATTTTGGATCCAAGAAAGACAAATCAAAGTTTCCTTTAATTGTGTGTCTAGGAACTGTAAAGGAACAAAAAGATTTGAATTCCGATATAAATATTGCAATCAAGATATTGGATAGGTGTGAAGATTAAAGACGCTATAAGGAGGTGGGCATGCTTAATTGCACAGACATCACCTCAACAATGATAAACTATACTTGGAAGGACTACTCAGCAGAATAATATCAGGGATTAAAAAGGTTAAATCTGAAAATTGGCTTGCACAGATCTAGCTTGCATTGAGGGTGAACTTCTTGAAGTATTTAAATACAAAAACGTAAAGTATTTGCACTCGTGAGGGAATCAGACCAAGGAACCACATGGGGATATATGTACACAAATCAGTGAAGATAGCAGGGCAAGTTTGGAAAGATTCAGAACATATATACCAAGAGCTTTATAAATAAAGGCATAATGCACAGGCAAGAGATGTATAATAAATTTCAATTTAAAAAAACTGCTTCAGCCTCAACTGAACTATTATGTCCAACACTTAGCACCGTGCTTTAAGGAAGATATGGAAGCATTACAAAGTGCGCAGAAAGTGGAAACAAATAACTCTATCCCTTGAAAGCTAAGTCAGTTGTAATACTTCAGCCTGAAAATTAATATTTTTTGTTATATAATCATTTGAGTGCTTGGTAAAGGTGAGTAAATGAGGCTCATATCAACCAGCAAAAATGCCAGAACAGGATTTGGTGTTAATATAGCACAATCCTTTTCCTTTGTTCCTACACAGGGAGTCAATGATATCCTGTTAAATGGCAGGGAAAAAAATAGAGAACGAAGTGTTCTGATAATTTTAGGAAATTTAGAAAATTTACAAAGCGATAATGGAATTATTATTAAGGGCCATTTTAACCGTTCAAAGCTAAACTAAAATTGTAGTCAAATGGGGGAAAGAGTTGTTGAAATATATCAAGGACAGTACAACAAGAAAGGTTACTTCAGATTCGGCAGAACAAGAACACCTGAAAAACACTTCGTCTTAACTGAAAGAAACTTAGCTCAAACTATTTGACAAATCAATTTAAATTCTTGCAGTTCTTTGATTTTGATGCTCCTTAATGTACACAACTTTTGTGAAGGAGACAAGAATCCTCGAAGAGATACGGTACAGGAGGAGACCATTCAGCCAATTATGCCTGCACTGACGCTTCAAACAAGCATCATTACCTGGTGCTAATCTCTTGCTTCTTCATGATAATATTGCACAGTATTTCTATCCAAATTACCATTCAATGCCCACTTGTATGCTTTTCAAAGTGAACAAATTTAAATTAGCAACTTGACGCTAAATAACCTAATTGAGATTACAATGAAGAAAAGAGATCTTTAAACAGATTAAAAATCCATTAGACTGTTCATTTCAGTCAAATAAAAGACTAAATCTAGCCCAGATTAAAAGTCTCATTTCAAATAGTAGACCAGCGATGAGAGATACTCAAATGAAATGGTCAGGGCATAAGTTAAGTATGTTTGGACATTAGAGTGTGCATCAAAGCTTGAGGTTCTATGATTAGAAAATTTATGAAAAAGGCCTAGAAAGAAATGTGCTAAAAATCAAAAGGGAATAGTACAAATCCATAGAACCATAACGTATGAAGAAAGCCGATTACACCTGTACCGGCCCTTTGAAAATGTTATTCAATTATTTCCACTCCATAGCTCTGAATTTTATTTCAGTTTCAAATATCTATGCAACTCTATTTCAAGCTTCCTATTCAATGTGCTCCCATCACATTTTCAGACACTGTGTGTAAAACATAACTTGCAGTGTAAAAATATCTTCCTCACTCCAGCCCCTCTGATATTCTTTTCAACTGCCTTAAATCTGTGTCCTCTAGTTATCAATCATTCTGCCAGTGGAAACAGTCTGCTCAAAACCCAACACTGTCCCTTTAAACATCTCTCATAAAGGTCCATTGTAACTTTTCTACTCTCACAACATGTCATGTCTCAGCAGGGTTGAAATCTTAAAATCATTATAGGCTTTGGAAGAAAAGTCAAATACATGTTCAAATTATGGAATGAACATATAACTGTGAAATCAAACAGGTTGAAAGGGGTTGAGAATCGATTGTTAGTATAAGTATTTCCAAGCAATCCAAGGAAGCAAATGAAGTGTGAAAAAATGTTTAATCACTTTGCAATGAGGGATGTCACAATAGGAGCAAGTGAGGACTGCAGGTGCTGAAGATCAGAGTCAAAACGTGTGGTGCTGGAAAAGCTGGGCAGGAGGCATCCGAGGAGCAGGAGAGTCAACGTTTCGAGCATAAGCTTTTCATCAGGAATTCCACAGAGTGAGCAAAGGCAGAAATTCCTATTTTGTCAATATTTACTGAGGAAAATCAAAGCTGTGGCTGTCATAAATGTGACTGAGGGAAGCATTCGAAAGGACTCTGCACTGAAACAACTAAAATTAGAAAGAAAGCTAGCCCTTCATGGTGTGTACACCAGAATGTGGAGGGAAATTGGAAAAGAAATAATAGAGCGCTATTAGGGAAACAGAAATTGTGTCAGAAGGCTGGGTTGTGCAGGAAGTTCGAACAATTCCTACAGAGTGGAAGCAGGCCATTCAGCCCTTCAAGTCCACATTGACCTTCTGAACAGCTGCCCACCCTATTCCTGTAACCTGCATTCCCCATAGCTAATCCACTTAACCTACAAATCCTTGGACACTGTAGGCAATTTAGCAAGGCCAATCCACCATAACCTGCACATCTTTGGATGGTGGGAGGAAATCGGAGCACCCGGAAGAAACCCAAGCAGACACAGGGAGAATGTGCAAATTCCACACAGTTGCCTGAAAGTGGAATTTAATCTGGGTGCCTGGCACAGTGAGGCAGCAGTGCTAACTACTGAGCCACCAAGAAGGTAATGGTGAAGTTGAAGACACTGACTGAGTTATATAGGAATGATAACAGAACAATGAAGATTTATTAGAATCCAAGGCTTTGGACAAAGTTTCAGAATGTGAGCATTTCTTCCCCTCACATGGGCAATGTTAAGGGTGATCAAAAATATGAAAGATTTTGAGAGGGTAAATTATTGAAGATTATTTCAGTCATTGGCACTTTACAAATAAAGGAGACACAGTCACAGGATTAATGAAAAAAACGGGGTACTTCTTTCTCACCCCACAAGGATGGTTATTATAAAATGAAATACTTTATCACAGATAGTGATTGAGGTGACGCCCATACATTTAAGAGGAAATCGGAACAGTTTTTTGGAAAAGAAGCAATAAACAGGATTCAGTAAATGAATCACAAAATGGGGATATTATCAGAGTTCCAGTGGCAGAACTAGCACTGATTGTAATATCATAGCTCTTTCTGAAAGTTTTACCATTTTACAATTATATAAATCAGAGATAATAATGTTCAAATTCTTTAATCATAGTATCGCCACACTGTGGCAACAGGCCATTCAGCCCAACAAGTCCACACCGATCCTCTGAAGAGTAACCCACCCAGACCTATTCCCCTACTACTCTACGTTTACCTCTGATAGTGCAGCTAACCTATTGGCACTCTAGCATGGCCAATTTGCCTGACCTGCACATCTTTGGATTGTGAGAGGAAACTGGAGCACCCAGAGAAAATCCACGCAGACACGGGGTGATTGTCCAAACTCCACACAGACAGTCGCCAGAGGATGGAATTGAACCTGGGTTGCTGGCACTGTGAGGCAGCAGTGCTAACCTCCAAGCCACCGAGGGTCCTCTATTCATTTCCGACAACAGAATCAGAACTCGAGAAATATCTGGTCAGGGTCGTGAGTGTTTGGCTTGCTGGGTCGACAGATGTCGAAAGAATTTTCAGTGGATTTCCCATGCTGCCAATCTGGTAAGCCTTGCAGCTGACTGCGTATGCCCTGGCTGTGGGAACAGGTGGCACTAAATACTATTGACATGAAAGTGTCTGAGGAGAAAATAGTGTTGCAACTTTAACCTTGGATATGCAACAACTCTTCTACTGCTGAGAAGGAACTGAACATGTTTTAAAACACTGATAAGCTCAAGGCGTGCCTTTGCTCAATAAGTACAGTAACTGACAATGAAAACAGAAATTAACAAAAAAGAACGTGCAGCAGATTGTCTGCATCTTTTCGCTCCACAGGTTTAAGATACTGGAACAGCAGAAATTTCCTCCAATGAAACACTAGAAAGACTAAAACATTTTGCTGTTATTAAAACATAATATAATTGATCCTGCCATAGACTTCATGCCCTGGTTACCTCTTCCATCCCTGATAACGGTCCAGGGCTGAATACTGAGGTTATGTCTAACCCCGATGAATTTATGATCACAAATCCACTCCATCAGCAAAATGTCTGCAATGTTGCTGGACATTGACACGGTGTCAGCTGATCTGCTACTGTAACCCTTATCCTTGCCTTTGTTACCTCCAGACTTGGCTATTCCAACGCAGCCTGAATACCCTGCTGTACTCCACCCTGACACATTCAAAACTCTGACCCCATTTCTTAACTTGCACTAAACCTCAGTCACCCATCATCTCCTGTTTGTTGACCTCCACTCGCTCCAGCTCTGACAGTAACTCAATTTCAAAGCCTTCAGATCTCTCCATGGCACCTCTCCTAGCTATGTCTGTAATCTCCGTCAGCTCTGTAAGCCTTGGCAAAATCTCAGCACTCCTCCGATTCAGGAATGTTGTACTCTCTCAAATTAATCGCAGGTCTCTAACACCACTGGTGCCCAGGCCTTCAACTGTCCAAACCACTCTGTCCATCTCTCATCCTCTAAGATACTGCTTTGACCCTGATTTATTTGTCTTGATATTTCCTTTCGCACTTTGTGTCAAAAAAGATTCTTTTATTGCATCACTCTTGTTAAACACCCCATGGTATTATTCAGTATTTTATGTTATATAAATGTGAGCTGTTGTTGGGACATGTAGGAACACACAAGTTATTGCGGTTCTGTTCGCCGAGCTGGGAATTTGTGTTGCAGACATTTCGTCCCCTGTCTAGGTGACATCCTCAGTGCTTGGGAGCCTTCTATGAAGCGCTTCTGTGTTGTTTCCTCCGGCATTTATAGTGGTTTGTCTCTGCAGCTTCCGGTTGTCAGTTCCAGCTGTCCGCTTCAGTGTATTGGGTCCAGGTCAATGTGTTAGTTGATAGAATCTGTGGATGAGTGCCATACCTCTCGGAATTCCCTGGCTATTCTCTGTTTGGCTTGTCCTATAATAGTAGTGTTGTCCCAGTCGAACTCATGTTGCCTGTTACCTGCGTGTGTGGCTACTAAGGATAGCTGGTTGTGTTGTTTCATGGCTAGTTGTTGTTCATGGATACGGATCGTTAGCTGTCTTCCTGTTTGTCCTATGTAGTGTTTTGTGCAGAGCTTGCATAGGACTTTGTACACCACGTTGGTTTTGCTCATGCTGGGTATCGGGTCCTTTGTCCTGGTGAGTTGTTGTCTGAGAGTGGCTGTTGGTTTGTGTGCTGTTATGAGTCCGAGTGGTCAAACAGGAAGACAGGACAAACAGGAAGACAGCTAACGATCCGTATCCATGAACACCAACTAGCCATGAAATGACACGGCCAACTATCCTTAGTAGCCACACACGCAGGTGACAGGCAACATGAGTTCAACTGGGACAACACTACCATTATAGGACAAGCCAGAGAACAGCCAGGGAATTCCTAGAGGCATGGCACTCATCCATAGATTCTATCAACAGACACATCGACCTGGACCCAATATACCGGCCACTGAAGCGGACAGCTGGAACTGACAACCGGAAGTGGCAGAGACAAACCACTATAAATTCCAGAGGAAACAACACAGAAACACCTCACAGGAGGCTCCCAAGCACTGAGGATGTCACCTGGACAGGGGACAAAACGTCTGCAACACAAATTCCCAGCTCGATGAACAGAACCACAACAACGAGCACTCGAGCTACCAATCTTCTCCCAAACTTTGAACACACAAGTTAAGCATGATCAAATATCAATTCCGTCTGCAGAGTCTAATTCTGATCGTTCCAAAAAGTCTTCTTTTCCCTCAGAACTAAATTAATTATTCAGAAAATTCCTTTTGTAGTTCAGTATTGGAATTGTTTGTTTCCTGATTAAAATCAAATAACTGAATAATTCAAATCAAACACCTTTGAATTAGAGGAGTAGATATTAGTAGAGATTTAGGAGGACAATGAGCAGCAAAGATGTAAGTTTTGAAATCACTTTAGAGTATCGAAATGCAAAACTGTCTTGGGAAATTTGGTGCATGTGAAAAGAGATTACACATGAACCTCCCTCCACCAAATTTCAGTTATAAACCGGGAATCGCACTGGCAAAGAAAGAGTACAGCAAAGATACTGAAATAGAGAAGCATGGAAAGAGAAACAAACATGGACAGCACAAGGCAGAGAAAAAAAAACAGACCATGTTAAATGGAGGGAGAAAGAGAAAGGGCTGCAGAAAATATTGGGACAGAGAGTGAGATTAAGAGAAAGACTTCCGGTAAAAATTAGTGAACAAAACTGTCATTTATTTGAAACAGAGATACCATAACCTTCAAAGAAACTACACATTGCATTGATCAAAATTTCATGCATATTGATGAATCCATTGTTACAAAACAGACTGTTAAATAAAACTTATGGCGTCTACAAGTTATATAAGGGTTCAGTTGAGCAACTCTGTGAAACATCCAAACCTTTCATCAGAACTGCATTTTCATGCATAACAGGATTGAACAAGAGAGATTTAAATCAATATTTTTATGCTGAGACAATAAAAAGCAGTTTGAATCTCATCACATTCTAAAAGATCACCATTCCAGTTTTCTTAGCATGAATCTTGTACAGTAAGCCCACAATGCATGGTTAGCTGTGAAAGTTGGTCTGTTTCACTTACCCAAAGTATCACACTTGTTTCTAGCTCTACAAATGTCTTCCCTAAAATCAAACAAATTAAACTAGATAAGAATTTTTAATAAAGAATGAAATTCTGATCAGTACTGACAGAGGAAATTAATGTACAGCCTTGGGGTAGGGAATGGTTAAGGGGTTTAAAAAAAATTACTCAACTATTATTATTAGGAACTAGAGGTAATGTAGATTGGGCAGATACTGGCCTCTGAGGTTCAGAAAATAGAAGGCACAGACAAGCAAAGAAAGTTCTCCTTCTCTACTTGTCTGTGTTACTCAGATTTGGAATTTAATGTGCCCAAAGCTTAAATAGGACATGCTTATATAGATCAAGATTACACTGGATTCTTATTGTTGCTGTTTGGAAGTGTCAATGATAATTAATTAAAATCGACAACTGCCCAGAGATTTCCTCATTGCAACTTGCTGACTCTGATCATATACCCTGAAATGATGGCTAGTAACAATGTATTACACCCTTATTTTGCAACAGTACGCAGTCCAAGAATTGAACGGTACTGACTGATCTTCAAACATAAAACCCAGCCAGCCTGGTGCTTCATTCTAGCTTACTTTAGCTAATTTATTTTGCTAGTAATCCACATTTTGTTTGTAGTTAATATATTGCAGGATATTCACCTCGGGAGTCATCACATTAGGAACTGAACATAACAACCTAGAGTCAGGCAACAGAAGTGAAAATTCAGGAGCAAGCAATAGTTACCTAGTGATGAGGACTGCAGTGTCATGATGGGACGGGTGCGCATCATCCAGGATGTTCTGTGTCTGCTGCCACACACAGAAGTTATGAAGAGTTGTAGCTGCGTTAAAACTGATGGATGGTCCTTCCTGAATAGGCAAAGAAAGCAAGACATTAAGAATGTGGAACTTTCTTGCCTGCAGACTGCAGCAGCAGCAGCTTTTCAAAATGAATGGTACTATCATTGGAAAAAGGTTCAGAGTGATCAAGATTCACACCAGTCCTTAGAATTTCACACTGTCAAATGGCACTTTCAAACACCCCTGAGGGTCCCAGTATTTATTGACAGATATCAGGGGCAATTGGGCTCTTCCCATTTCACTCGCTGCTACTCAAGTTCGTAGTGAATTAAACTGGATGATTACTCTCGCCTCACTCCCACTCCTACTCATCCCAGGCTGAGAAAAGACTGAAATAAAAGCAAAGTGCTAAAAATGCTCAGCAAGCCCAGCAATATAAGTGAAGTGTTTCAAGATGAATGAGACTCTTTGCTAGAATTGGTCCTGTAGGAATACTCGTGAGATGAGGAGTTTAACTCTCAAAATATCACAAAGACTGGCTGATCCAATCCAGCCATATAAGTCAATTAGTGGCGGAGATCAGACAGGTGTATGGACTGAGGGAATAGAGGAGAGAGGAGGAGACAAATGGGATGTAACTGAGAAGGATGGAGAAGGTAACAGCAGAAAAGGAGAAATTATAGGAGTGGGTTGACATTTTCAGACAGGCAATGGTGATTCAGAAATGGGCAATAACTGAGGTAAATAGGCGGTCTATCTTTTTTTTCTTCATGGATATAATTGGCAGCTTATGTTGTAAAACCCACATCGCTGCTTGTTTTTTCTTGTCACTGCTTTAAGATCAGGACTATTTCTGAGATGTCAGCTTGCAGGGAACATGCCAGCTTTCCTAAAAAGGATTTCCTAAAGCAGTTTCTGCTTTTTGAGGGTGCACCAAATGAATCAGGAAGGAGTGGAGGTTTAGCATGGCTTTCACAGTTACATTGCCATGGTGTCGCTGGAGAAGGGCTGTCCTGTTTAATACCCAAATAAACAAGCTACAGAATTCATGGGAAGACGTGAAGCTGCATAAGATTGGCACAGTTAACTAGCCACAGGGGAGGGTTACTTTGAGGAAGAGACTTAACAAAAGAAGCTAAATACTTAAATCCTAATCTAGTCAGCGAGCTAGGTGAGTAGCCAGTAAATGTGCCTTTCCTTCTCACACGACCTTATCTTCCACTCGACACTTACCTCTCATGCCTGCTGAAGTAGTTGAGGCTTCCTCAGTCAATGTTTTGGAAGTTAAGATAGATAAGTTTTTGAAAAGTGAAGGAATTTCTGGTTATGGTGAGAGGGTGGTTAGGTGGAATGAAGATCTTGGAAAGCTCAGCCATGATCTTATTGAATGGTGGAGCAGGCTCAAGGGGCCAGATGGGCTCCCCCTGGTCCTGGTTCTTATGTTCATTCTGAATGAAAGGCACACACTGCAGCAGCAATTAATACCGATAACCCTTAAAATCCCTCAAATTAAATAAACAGCTATAAATCCCCTCTCTCTGAATATTCCCACTACATGTCGTCCAATCACATTAATGAGGATGTTAATACTCGCTATCATTTGAGCACCCCATATTTCTGATTTCTCGATTCTCTTTCTGCACGTGCAGGTCCAGGTGGTCTGACAGAAGGATGCTCACTTGTAGGGTACCACAGGCTAGAATTCTGGCTGCATGACACCAGTTCAAATCTGCATCATATGAAAATAGATTGTGCTCAAGCGTATGCATGTGAGACTGCCTGACAGCAACTGAGTGAGGGAGGAGGATGGGGAAGAGCTGGGATGAATCCTCCATCTTTGTTCAATGGTCCTGCAAGATGGACACGTAACATCAAATGTTGACAGTATTTGTATTTCCCAGTTGAAAGACCATTGGAGTGGAGGCAGTCCAAAGAATGAGTGCAGGAAAACTAGCCCAAGCATCATTTCATCTAACCTATTCACTTATGGAGATAAACTGAAACAAATATGTGACACATTGAAACAAAATTTCAATCATTGTTGTATTGAGAGTAACCTAGCAAAGTAAATTTCTGACCTGTTGGAGAATATGGATTGGATTTTGAGCAGATCCTATCATGAGTAATCAATCACTCCAACAGATCATTTAACTATTTACATACCATGAATTTTGGAATATGTGCTATGAAGCTTGAATTAATGACACATTCTGCTCTTCCCTTTCTGTAGGTATACCACAGGAAGCAATGTCATAACCTTAAGCAGATTAATAGATTATACTGATTTGATGCCTAGTGGCATGACTGAGGTGGTGAATGGGTATCAGTTGGTGCAGTAAATCTATATAAGATGCAGACTGACATGCCTGCCATAACTCTCTGCTTTCCCCTCTTTGTCTTTCAACGTCAGGATTCCAATTGGAATACTTATGATATAATTTATCATTGTGACAATTGAAAATTCTCCAACTGGAAGCTTGGCTGCAAACCTTCAAAAAGCACCAAATCAACCAGCTTCATAAAACTATCCTTAAATACTAGTTTTACTGTGCAGTGGTTGAAATCGAACAACTTCCCTTTAAATCCTGACCTGGTGTCACTTTCAGAATGGCCTAAACTGCAGTGGGCCACTTGATCAAAAGTAAGGCCATTGTTCAGCACATTATCAGCTTAGGTGATGGCAAAATTTTGAGGATGGGTTTAATATTATCATAAAATGCCTCACGATTTTGACATGAGCTTGGTCCAGTTTCATCACCGTCTTCTGAGCAGCAGACCATCAGTTTCCTGATGGGAATCATCTATTGCCCCATATTGACATCAGCAGAAATAATCAGAGAACACACATTGGGATGCAGACTGAGTGGTTAAAGTGATGAACTTGAAATTGATCAGTGGGCTCCTGGGGTGCAGTGCTAGTGGCCCAGCAGGCAGTTTTTTTTTTAAGATTACTTACAGCGTGGAAACAGACCCTTCAGCCCAACAAGTCCACACCGACCCGCCGAAGTGCAACCCACCCAGACTCATTCCCCTACATTTCACCCCTTCACCTAACACTAAGGGCAATTTAGCATGGCCAATTCACCTAACCTGTACATTTTTGGATTGTGGGAGGAAACTGGAGCACCCGGAGGAAACCCACGCAGACACAGGGAGAATGTGCAAACTCCACACAGAGAGAGTCATCTGAGGCGGGAATTGAACCCGGGTCTCTGGCGCTGTGAGGCAACAGTGCTAACCACTGTGCCACCGTCCCGCCCACTAAGTCAGGTTCCACCTACTCCAAAAGTCTGTCAAATTCTATCTGTGCAAGTTGATTAAAAATAGCAATACTAGGACATCCTGAAAATCCAAGTCCAAAAAAAATTGTTTTCGTTTAACTAATTAAATAAGCACCCGACCGAATGCCCACTGTCTAAATCCTGAACGAATGAAAGAGCTGGAATTCAAAAGAAAGCAATCCTATCAATGTTGGTTTGTGGATGTAAGGTTTTACATTGGCAACTGGACTGAAGGGGAGGGCAATTGGAGCAGTCCTGCCTATGTTGACCTCTGTACAGAGTGCTGTTAGGCATGTGCACCAGAAGAATAGGATTGAGTTTGGCTATGATGCCCCCTTGTGGCCAAATTGATGATTGATCTCAATATCAAGGTACATAAAACAGAAATGGACCTTGCAAAAAACTAATCCGCAAATTGTAGGTGTCTGGTGCCTGTGAATACCATAGCCCAGAAAATGTATCGTTCATCACCAACATTTGTTGTCTTTATTTTAATAATATGCAGCCTTCGTTAATATTGCTGAAAATCTTGCTCCTTCCAACCTATGCATTCACTTCCAACCGACCTGCACTTATTCCCTTACCATTGAGAACAATTGAGTCATCAAGCCTTCTCCTGATCTAGTTCATCCTACTCAGGAACCCTCAGCAATAAGGAACTCCCTTATTCAAAGTTTTCTGGCTTACAATCTTCAATCTTTTAAAATACAAGCCAAGTATCAAATGGTGCCTTATGAGAGGTCATTAACTGTTAATATAAAATATTAACTGTTTCTCTCCCTCCAGATGCTGCCAGTCCTGCTGAGTGCATTCAGCACAATCTCTTTCTGTTTCAGAATTTAAGAATCTGCCTTATTCTGTTTTTTGATCGAACCATCTTTTCTTGATTTACCAACACCCTCCCCCCACCCCCAACCCCCAACCCCCTCCCCCCAGGGTTGAAGTTTTGGTCGCTTGCCTGGGTTTCTCAGTTAAAAAAAAAAGCAGGAAATCAATTCCTTCAGTGGTAATGCAGACAGGAGGAGATTGGCCCAAAATGGGAAACTTCCTTTTTGCGGCATGTTAAAAGCTGCAGAATAATAATAACTTTGCACCCGAGCATATCTTTCTGACTACTGTCAACAAACCTTGGGAAAAGTTTCAACAGCATAACTGTACTTCCCCCATACGGACTTATCCTGTGTTTGACAAAGTTTTTGTTGTATTAACTTGGCTGCACTTTTTCCTTGTCTAAAATTATCTGTGGGAGTTCAGCCAGTGCCATTATTTAACCTGCCCCTAGTTTTCAAAGTATCCATTTTTCTATCATGTGATTAGAGTCAAAGAGTCATATAGCACAGATATAGACCCTTCGGTCTATGTCATCCATGCCAACCAGGTTTCCAACCTAAACTAGTCCCACTTTTCTGCATTTGGCCCACATCCCAGTAAACCTTTGTTATTCATGTACTTGCCCAAAAGTCCTTTAAAATGTTGTAACTGTATCTGTATCTACTACTGCTGGCAGTTCATTCCACATATGCACCAACCTCTGTTTGAAAAGGTTGCCCCTCAGGTCCCTTTTAAATCTTTCTTCTCTCACCTTAAACCTACGCCCTC
The DNA here is from genome assembly GCF_037043375.1 of Chiloscyllium plagiosum. Lineage (NCBI taxonomy): Eukaryota > Metazoa > Chordata > Chondrichthyes > Orectolobiformes > Hemiscylliidae > Chiloscyllium > Chiloscyllium plagiosum. Next base: position 60,374,983 of record NW_028270157.1, on the reverse strand, counting down.
TAGTTCTGAACTCCCCTGCTCTTGGGAAAAGACTTTTGCTGCTCACCTCATCTATGCCCCTCATGATTTTATTATGTCACCCCTCAACCCCCTGCACTGCAGGAAAAAAGGTCCCAGCCTATCCGGCCTCTCCTTATAACTCAAACCCTCTAGTCCTGATAACATCCTGGGAAATCATTTCTGCACCCTTCTCAATTTAATCATATCCTTCCTATAGCAGAGTGACCAGAACTGTACACAGTATTTCAAAAGTGGTCTCATCAATGTTTGGTACAGCCGCAACATAGAATTCCCACAATATCATAGCAGTCCATTCAGCCAATCAAATTCACACCATACTTCCGAAGAGCATGCCACCCAGCCCCATTCCCCCTTATCCTACCCCTGTATCCTTACATTCCTCGTACCTAATCAACTTAGCCTGCACTTCCCTGGACATAGTGGGCAATTTAGCATGGCCAATCCACCATCCTGTACACCCGGATTCAATTCCTGCCTCAGGCGACTGACTGTGTGGAGTTTGCACATTCTCCTCGTGTCTGCGTGGGTTTCCTCCGGGTGCTCCGGTTTCCTCCCACAGTCCAAAAATGTGCAGGTTAGATGAATTGGCCATGCTAAATTGCCTGTAGTGTTAGGTGAAGGGGTGAAATGTAGGGGAATGGGTCTGGGTTGGTTGCGCTTCGGCGGGTCGGTGTGGACTTGTTGGGCTGAAGGGCCTGTTTCCACACTGTAAGTAATCTAATCTACTCTGAGTAATCTAATCTAATCGTTCTTTGTTAGTTTACTTCTTCGCTGCCCCAAAATACCTTCCAATGGCCATCCACAAATGGAAGCACTTTCTAAAATCAAGGTATAAATAAAGTGGAACTAATCAGAATATCAGCACAGTCAGTGAAACTGAAATGTCAAAGTCTGTTTTATAAAATAAGAACGGAATGTGCTGGAAAAACTCAGCAGGTCTGGCAGCATCTGTGGAGAGAGAAACAGAACCGACGTTTTGAAGGATCTTTAGAAAAACTACTTGTTGTATTTTGTTTCTGGTCATTATTGGCAGATGTATAATAGCTGTTGCTCACAGTCAGATAGTACACAGCATTCTCTTGCTGTCTTGTTCCAAGCTTTTGCATGGCTACAGAGAATATTTGAGTCGCGAGTGTAGTGCTGGAAAAGCACAGCAGGTCAGGCGGCATCAGGAGCTCCTCGGATGCTGCCTGACCTGCTGTGCTTTTCCAGCATTACACTCTCGACTCTGAGCTCCAGCATTTGCAGTCCTCACTTTCTCCTACAGAGAGTATTATTCAGGCAGCGCTGGAACATACACTGTGGGATAATCACTGATGTTAATGCAATGTCCACAGTCACCTCCGTAATACATAAACCTTTCCAAATGCTACTGAAAGCAATGCCATTTTATATACTAGGTAATTTCCAGTTTAGTTTAGGCCTAGTTAAAGATACTTCAAATGTATAAGCTGTACCTAAACAATTCCAAACAAATATTGACTTAATAAAAACTTAAATGCAATTTCTACTTCATTAATTATAAAAGTTTACTTTCATACTTGCCATGCATCCGCAAAATGGGGTCAGTTAGCTCAGTTGGCTGGATGAAACTAGGCAAAAGTGAGGACTGCTGATGCTGGAGATCAGAGTCAAGATTAGAGTGGTGCTGGAAAAGCACAGCAGGTCAGGCAACATCTGAGGAGCAGGAAAGTCGATGTTTTGGGCAGGAGCCCTTCATCAGGAAGGGCTCATGCCCAAAACGTCAATCTTCCTGCTCCTTGGATGCTGCCTGACCTGCTGTGCTTTTTCAGCACCACTCTAATCTTGACTCAGTAGGCTGGATGGCTAGCTTGCAATACAGCAGAAGACCAATAACATGGGTTTAATTCCTGCATTGGCTGATTAGCCCTTGAAGGAATCTTCTCCTCAACCTCTTCCCTTGCCTTGGGAGTGGTGACCCGTAGGTTAAACCAACACCAGTCATTTTTCTCTAATGGGAAAGTAGGACGATCGTGATTTTATCTTACGTATGGCATTTCTACACCCGAACTGTTTAAAAAAATAATATTTTTATCGATCATGGAGCACGTAGTTATCTAGTGAACTGATCGTGCATCTCCTGGATTGAGGTGTGAATCCAGCCTTGAATAATCTCTACCTTAGATCTCAGCACTGGATAGGAAAGTGACAATGGAATGATGTTTTCACTGCAACTCACATGGAACCCAAGTCTAAACCATATAACAATGAAATAGGGAAAAAGATGCATCCTTTAAAAAAAAACATTGACTGAAAATGTCTGGGGAGCTTGACAACCCCTTGTGCAGCGTAAGGGAATTCTATTTACAAATTCAGGGTGAACATTTGTAGGTTAGAAGACTACTCCTAGTTAGAGATGGTATATCAGGAGAATATACCTATTTCTATCAGTTGGACCATCTGTGAGCATTATTATTAATTATGAGGAAAATACCTTAATTTTAAAACTCTTAAATCTCCTCTTGACCTTCTGTGTTCGAGGGAAAACTATGCCAGCTTTAATCTCTACATGTAACACATTGCCTCGTCACATGCATCATGCTGGTAAATTGCCATTGTGCCCTCTTCAAAGCTTTGAAATCCTTCCTGAACTGTACCCTATGTTGGAGAAAGTGTGGTCTGCAGATGCTGGAGATCAGAGCTGAAAAATGGGTTGCTGGAAAAGCGCAGCAGGTCAGGCAGCATCAAAGAAGCATGAGAATCGGCGTTTCTGGCACAAGCCCTTCTTCAGGAATGAGGAGGGTGTGCCAAGCAGGCTAAGATAAAAGATAGGGAGGAGGGACTTGGGGGAGGGGCATTGGGAATACGATAGGTGGAAGGAGGTTAAGGTGAGGGTGATAGGCCGGAGAGGGGGTGGGGGCAGAGAGGTCGGGAAGAAGATTGCAGGTCAAGAAGGCAGTGCTGAGTCCGAGGGTTGGGACTGAGATAAGATGGGGGGAGGGGAAATGAGGAAGCTGGAGAAATCTGCATTCATCCCTTGTGGTTGGAGAGTTCCTAGGCAGAAGATGAGGCGCTCTTCCTCCAGGCGTCATGCTGCCATGGTCTGGCAATGGAGGCCAAGGACCTGCATGTCCTTGGTGGAGTGGGAGGAGGAGTTAAAGTGTTCAGCCACGGGGCGGTTGGGTTGTTAGCCAATACCACGGCTGAGGCCTGACCAGTGAGCTATAGTAAATCTGTATTTGCACAGTGTGAAAATGTTGGTCTGACAGCAAACTCTAAACTGCTCCTCAACCGTGAAAATATTTACCTCAACTCATGTTACTTTTCAAAATTTAACAACGTGGACTAAAAATTGGTCAGAGCTACATGTGGAAGGCAGGCCTGCTGAAAGTAAAGGGTTGGAGTTGACGCAGACCAGGGGAGGGGGGGGGGGGGGTGGGGGATCTGGGGGAGTGAAGCAGAATAATATGCCAATTTTGGTGAGCCAGAGGTTCAGATTTATAGAACTTCCTCAATTTTAGTTGTGTTGTATTTTTCAAAATAATCTCACAGTTGGCAGACTAAGCAATCACAACAAAAATGTTTCCGAAACTGCCCCTTGTGACGTGACCCATTTGGTCAGTCTATGCCCTTTTTATTATTTTATTCAATGTTTCCGTTGACAAATTCTGATTGAAATTAGTACAGCCACAACCGATTCCTTTTGGGTTCGATTCCATATCATTTCATCAATTGATTTTGTTGGCTGCTAATGTGCAGTTCGCAGGACATAACATGTGTGAGACACAATTTGAAGAAATCAAAAATATAGGTCATCGAAGTGGATGAGGCAACAAATGAGTCAAGAGCACTGAGCAAAAAAAAATTGAGGTCTGACATAGGAAGTGGAAGACCATGTTTGTTATTGTTCTGTTTTTATGAGGCAAGTGAGGACAACTGTTCAGGAAACTTGACCATTTCTGGTTGACAATCCAGAAATCCCTACCTAACATCCACTTGTGTAATTACAAATACCACCAATTCTGCACAAAGCAAAGGCCTATCTTGACATACTCAGGGTTACCGGGACTGCCTGTTAATAACATCACCCACATTGCAAGAATAAATCTTTGGGAATGAGTTTAAGGAAAATAATGTCAAAGGGAAATGAGATTGGATATCATCATATACTGTTCCATATTTAAACTGAAGTACAGGTTGTTCCGGTATAACGCGTGTTTCGTCAATGTGAATTGCAACCGATGAATTGTGAATGCTGTTTGGATAACGCAAACTTTCTACAGAATGGGTATGGCAATCTTCTATAGTGATCTTCTACAGAGCGATTTTCTGTAGCATGAGATTGCGGGGGAACGCAACTGTCGTGTTATAGCAGAATGACCTGTACATCAATGCAAAATGTTAGGGTAACGTCACTATCTAGAGAAGCTACAATGAAGATTTGCACTCACCTGTTCATTATGAATCACATTTAACTTCACAATAACAATGTTGATGAGGTTTCCAACACTGGGGTCTCGGTAGATTGCAGCTACCTAAAACAGACACATATCAAAGAGAGGAATGTTGAAACAATGTCAGGTATAGAATCTATTCAGAACTGCCAAAGTTTACTGGAAAGTCATGACAAAGCTAGTTAAATACTCACGGTTATTAAAAGTTACATCCACCAAACAAAGGTATATATTTAGATCAAAATGAATGAGATTTAAGGCTTGACTTGCCTGTACTGTGGTTTAGCAATAAAGGTCAAGTACATTTTATGGAATTGTTATGTGGAGTGTAGGAGGTTGAGGGGTGACCTTATAGAGGTTTATAAAATAATGAAGGGTATAGATAAAGCGAGTGGCAGGTGTTTATTTTACTGAGGATGAGTGATTTCAAGACTAGGGGGCAAATGTTTAAGGTGAGAGGAGAAAGATTTTAAAAAAGATGTGAGGGTAATTTTTTTTTTCGCACTCAAAGAGTGGTTTGTGTGTGGAATGAATTTCCAGATGAAGTGGAGGGTGTGGATATAGTTATTTCACATAAAACTCACTGGATAAGTGCATGACTAAGAAATAGTTGGAGGAATATGGGCTAAGTGCAGGCAGGTGGGACAAGTTTAGTTTGGGATGGAGCGGTTGGACTGAAGGGTCTGCTTCCTTACCGTATGATTCTATGAAAGAAGAAAACTTTTTTGCTTAAATCAACCCTTGAAATATGACAGTTGAGTGCAATGTTCTCTGTAAGATCAGTTTCTCTCTCCACCCCGGAGGCTCCCTGCCCCTCATTCCTAATGAAGGGCTTTTGCCTAAAACGTCAATTTTCCTGCTCCTCAGATGCTGCTTGACCTGCTGTGCTTTTCCAGCACCACTCTAATCTTGTCTCTAAGATCAGTGTTTTACAGAGAAACAATTATGGATAAAATCAGTATTCCATCCCTGGCTCCAAATCATTAACGCAGGTTCCTTTTCACTCTGGGTCAATACAACAAATACTGAACTTCTCTTTTAATTCCAAAATAGGCAATCCTAAGCTGCAAATCATACTTAGATTGCCATTCTACTCCTAAGTCTGTAATAATAGACCAAGTTGTTTGTTGGATCTTGCTGCGTGCAATTTTCACGCTCGGTTTCCTACCTTGCAACCATGACCTAATTTCAGACGTGTCTGACTGACTGTAAAGTACTTTGGGACAACCTGAAACTATGTGGGAGGCACAATATTTTTGCAGGCTTTCCTTTTGTTTAAGGTGAGGATCAGAATTATTCGCTTACGAATAACCATGAAACATTGAGAAAATTTTTGCAGGCAGCACTACAGTTAAATTTACAGAAATACCTTTTAACCAAACACTTCACGTGGAAGGGGTGGTTTTGAGAACACACGCAGAGATACATAAATAAATATCTCTGTGCCTGTTTTTTCTCCACTGAAAAGAAAATACAGGAAATGTGAAAATGAGAATGTGAGAGAAAAGGTCGATACGTTCTCCAGACACAAGGTACATTTATATAGAATCCCAGTGCAGTTTAAATCAAGGTTTAATTAGAGTAACTGGTGCTGTGAGTCTTTTCTCATCTTGTTTTGAAACAGATGAAATCTGGTGCAATATAGGATATCCTCATAGTGAGCATTAAGCTGGTGATCAGCTCCAAAAAGTACACTTCAACAGTGAATTCTCCTTTTCGGAATGTAAGGATAAAACTTCAAGTTGAGCAGCTAAAACAGTTTCACTGTGGAGAAGACACACTTCAACCGCATTTGATCTGAACTGCTCCTTAAGAATTGGAAATTGTTATTTTAAAAATAGAGCTGACATACGTTCACTTGTGAAACAGATTTTCTGTGATATACTGAAGTGGAACATTTGCTAAACTTTAATGCCAGAGTTAAGGCTTGCACTTTAATGATCAACAGAATTTAATTCTTCACTTTATCACCTCAGCTTCTGAAAACTAGAGTCTATGAAAATTTTATTTGAAAAATCAGAGAAAGAATATTCTGAATAAATGTGCAACACTAGCAATCCCCAATAGTTTATTTCTAGATATTGTCCAGCTGCTTTCTTGTGTTTGGGTGCTCCTTTATTTTTGTTTGAGATTATGGCTCCCCAGCAAACATGTACCTGCTCTCTCTCATTCATAATTCTTTTGATTGTCATGTGCTTTCTGCTATAAGGATGTATGGCCCAATCTCCCAGGTTAACCACATGATGTTACAGCAACGTGTTTGCATTTACTATTAGTCTGGTGATGTTTAGGCCTCATTTGAATGGTCTCCAACATCCAAACAGTGGCTGCATCCATTGTATTTTAAATTTTCCTCTGTACATGCTAAAGTCTCTGATGTTCTAAGACACTGCACCAACTAGTCTGGCAAAGAAATCAGAGGGGTCACAGACAGTTAAGTTACATTGAGATCCCATGGAAACACTCCCAAAGTACGATAGTTTTGAGGCCCAATGACCAATAATAGTTATATCCAAGAGAAAATCCCATTGGAAAACACTGTAGTATCCAAGAGGCTTTGATGAGCAATGTGTTTTACACAGATGCCCTTGTGTCATTAAAATATTGGCAACATCTTGTGGAGAAAGTGAGGGCTGCAGATGCTGGAGATCACAGCTGAAAATGTGTTGCTGGAAAAGCGCAGCAGGTCAGACAGCATCCAAGGAACAGGAAAATCGACGTTTCGGGCATAAGCCCTTGTTCAGGAATGAGGAAAGTGTGTCCAGCTGGCTAAGATAAAAGGTAGGGAGGAGGGACTTGGGGAGGGGCGTTGGAAATGCGATAGCTGGAAGGAGGTCAAGGTGAGGATGATAGGCCGGAGTGGGGTGGGGGCGGAGAGGTCAGGAAGAAGATTGCAGGTTAGGAAGGCGGTGCTGAGTTCGAGGGATTTGACTGAGACAAGGTGGGGGGAGGGGAAATGAGGAAACTGGAGAAATCCCAGTTCATCCCTTGTGGTTGGAGGGTTCCCAGGCAGAAGATGAGGTGCTCTTCCTCCAACCGTCGTGTTGCCATCGTCTGGCGATGAAGGAGTCCAAGGACCTGCATGTCCTTAGTGGAGTGGGAGGGGGAGTTAAAGTGTTGGGCTACGGGGTGGTTGGGTTGGTTGGTCCGGGTGTCCCAGAGGTGTTCTCTGAAACGTTCCTCAAGTAGGCGGCCTGTCTCCCCAATATAGAGGAGGCCACATCGGGTGCAGCGGATGCAATAGATGATGTGTGTGGAGGTGCAGGTGAATTTGTGGCGGATATGGAAGTGTCCCTTGGGGCCTTGGAGGGAAGTAAGGGGGGAGGTGTGGGCGCAAGTTTTGCATTTCTTGTGGTTGCAGGGGAAGGTGCCGGAAGTGGAGGTTGGGTTGGTGGGGAGTGTGGACCTGACGAGGGAGTCATGGAGGGAGTGGTCTTTTCGGAATGCTGATAGGGGAGGGGAGGGAAATATATCCCGGGTGGTGGGGTCCGTTTGGAGGTGGCAGAAATGACGGCGGATGATACGTTGTACATGGAGGTTGGTGGGGTGGTAGGTGAGGATCAGTGGGGTTCTGTCCTGGTGGCGGTTGGAGGGGCGGGGCTCAAGGGCGGAGGAGCGGGAAGTGGAAGAGATGCGGTGGAGGGCATCGACTACTACGTCTGGCGGGAAATTGCGGTCCTTGAAGAAGGAGGCCATCTGGGTTGTACGGTTTTGGAACTGGTCCTCCTGGGAGCAGATGCGGCGGAAACGAAGGAATTGGGAATATGGGATGGCGTTTTTACAGGGGGCAGGGTGGGAGGAGGGGTAGTCTAGGTAGCTGTGGGAGTCAGTCGATTTATAGTAAATGTCCGTGTCGATTCGGTCACCCGAGATAGAAATGGAAAGCTGCTGTCTTTGTTGATGACAACTGGATAAAGGAACCGTGGGCAGGACTTTGCATTCACAGTTCCTCATTCACAGGGATTTCCTTCCCGAAATGAACGTCCTATGGAGGCAAGTCCCACTAAAATGGGGTGAAGAAATATTTTGTTTACTCAGTTAAAAAGAACTAAAAATTAATCATGTCTGAAGCATTTGCTCTGAAGATTCAGGTAATGCTTATTGTCAAAGTTAACAATGTCAATCATTTACTCCAGAATTCTGTGATAAATTAGGTTGATTGTATCTGCAAATGCTCAAACGCAGTTTTGGAAATGGAATATGTGGAGAGAAAGTCATACAGTCTGACTTTAATGCGTCCCTCAAGTATTTTCATAAATCAACTGGGTCATGTAAACTGCAGTAGTATATATTTGGGGCAAATATATTATCTGAAGTAGGTCTGGGTGTAGAATGGATTTTAAACCTGTCTTTTCATCATTGTGAGCCAGTTTTAAATATTACTGAGATTGGTTAGTGATGAAGTTTCCATATACTCTTTTTGATGATTGTTCACAAAGTTTAGTCTCCAGTAGATGGTCCACAAAACAAACAATAGGTGTTTAACGTTATAAATGTGGTTGACCAAGGTCCCACATAGTAGGCACGAGCAAATGGATAAACCTGAAGATCAAGACAAACACACCATCTTTATCTCAGCACAAGGTAACTACCCTCTGGTGTGACCATTAAATATGACTTCCAGAAGGAAAACTCTTTAACCTGAGTCACCTCCACACCCACACTAAATTGACCATAGCCATTAACTGCAGTGTTGTTGTACAAATCAGCAGCGTTGACCCTGATAGTGACATACCCATGTCCCACAAAAGTTTTTTTTTTAATTCAGAAAGGCTGATAAACTGATAAACTGAATAAAAGGTCACCAAATGTCACTATTTCAGAGAGAAACTTATTCCAACATTTCCATTTTGGGTTTTCCATTTTGACAGTGGTTTACACATGAATGAAATCACCCAGAATGATTACTCCTACTATGAGGGAAAAAAGGGTGAATCAGCTCCCCTTTTTGTAACCCCTTTCCGCAACTGCAACGAAGACTTTGAATTCTTTTTAAACACAGAACTGTATCACACTTCAATTAAAATGTAATTCACTAGATCAAAATTAAGGAGCCAAGTACAGAGTTTTCTTGAGTGAAAGAATGAGGAATTTTATTACTTAAGAAAAATAATAAAACATGTCAAATGCAGGCATAAAATCTAAAGGGAGATAAAAGAAAGGAAAATTAAAAAATGCAATCCTTAAGGGTTCTTGAGTTATAGTTGAACTTGAGACCGTGGCTATTGAGTTTCTCATGATTCAGATTTGCTCCTGACATTATTCTCAATATTATTCAAAACATAATCCTACAAGTCAGCAGGCAAATAGTCCACCATCTTAAACATACTCTTCCACTGTATGTGGGATTATATTAAGTATCCTAACTTCAGGACACAGCCAAGAAATGTTAGGAAGGTGGAACTGGGCTATCTTTGTGGTAAAGAGGTTATGGGATAAAAAAATTATCTGGGACTGAACTGAGCATCGAAGCTTTGGACAATCTAGCTCATCCCGAGTCTAAGGGCAGCAGGCAGGATGGATTGAGAAACGAAATGCAATGGCTTAGGTCTTCTTAACATTCAGCTGGTGGAGACTGTGGTGGATCCAATGCAGGGGTTTGACAAAGGCAATGAAATAATCCAGGGAAATGGTGGGGGAGGGTATCATAAGCTGAGCCTCATAGGTGAGATGAGACCAAGGAAGGAATGAAACATTAGAGAGAGATATGAGAAACAATAGGTGTTTAACGTTATAAATGTGGTTGACCAAGGTCCCATATAGTAGGCAAGAGCAAATGGATAAACCTGAAGATCAAGACAAATACACCATCTTTATCTTGTTCATAAAGAAATTCATCAGCTTCTTCCAGTGAGGGCAGGAGGAGAAGAGTTTAAGGAGTTATTTGCTTGAGCTTCAAATATAGTGGCTTCAGTAGAGGGGGAGAAAATTATTAGATCTAAATATAGCCCAGCCAAGGTTTACAAAGCTGAACTAGTTGGGTCCAGATGTGTAATACCTTCTATCCCTTTGACTTGAGGAAGATACGGGTCATACTGGAGCACTTGTCAGAAGAGAGAGTTCAAACTGTGCTGAGGACATGGGCAAAAAAGATGGATGCCAGAGAGTGGTTGCGCAGACTGACAAGCGATAGGGAATATTGTGGCAAAAGACTTGTTAGAAGTTGTAAGTACCTTAGGGGATGATTTATTTTCCTGAAGCAGATGCAGAAGTAGAACTATTAAAATGGGAATGCCAATGATATCAGGAAGAAATGGCCAATCGGTAATTAAACTCATGGGAATTACACATCATCAGAAACAGACAAGAATTGATCATGAATGCACATAGAAACGATTGCTTTGCTTATAAAGAGCTTGTTAGAATATGAGAGTTGAATGAAATTATGCATTTGTTATCTATACAGATAAATAATCAGAACCAGCCTAGGATCCTTTCTGGTTGCATCACTATTATTTTTCCAACTTAAGAACAGTGATGCATACTTGCCCTCACCCCTCATAATCTCCACGGACTGTAGTGAAACCCATTTCCAGAATATAGATAGTATCTACCTGGTGCAAGTAAGCAAGGTTAGAGCTCAGGGGACAGTTTTAACATGGTGAAGGTCGTTGTCAGTGAAGTGCTAGAGTTGTGAATGAGTACTGGAGTGCTGTTTCAGGGTGTAGATGGGTCTAACTCTTGCGAGGGAGTTTTGAGACTAGATCAGCAAAACCAAAAGAATTGTGATCCTTTGTGAAATTTAATAAGATTTGATGACTCACTATGTTATTAACATGTAGAGGGAATTATTGAAAAATATGTGATGTGTCTTGATTACATTTGTCACTTGACATGTATATACTATGTGGAGTTTCATCACAATCTATTATCCTATATTTGCTATGTTAATTCAGGGTTCTAAAAATATTATAGATTATATTACTCTTAACATTGTACTGTTGTGTTTATTGTTTGTTCAAAGTCATCAAAGTTTGTTCTCATAGTAAGTCACCTGAATCAGACTTTGTTGACTTCAAAATTAAAAGTTATTGGTTCCTAACCAGCTCGTAGCATAAATTTGGCTGTCTGGTCTGGGATCATGACAGAACTGAGAGTTGAATGAAGTGTGCTGTTGCTAGCTGTATGGTTGAATAATCAGAACCAGCCTTTAATCCTTTTTGGTTGCATCATTATAAGTTCTCTTTTTCAGATCCTGCTGGGTAAGATCACAAACATGGATGTTACTTCCCTTTGTGTTGATCTGTAGTAGACTCTAGTCAAGTCCATTGAGTTAAATCCATTAAGCTCCTCAAGAAAACTCATTCAACACCTGTATCCTGTTTTATCACCAAGATTTACCTACAATAATAACCAAATTCATTTCTTTTGTCAGTTTGGTCAGAAAACTCAGCCTGAGTTTTTAATCGTATGTCAGGTGTGTAAATTCAATAAATTTTCCAACTCCCAATCCCAAATCCCTTGATTCAAGGAAGTTTCCGTCAGATATTCCAAGGCCGGCACAGTGTCTCAGTAATTAGCACTGCGGCCTCACAGCGCCAGGGACCCATGTTCGATTCTACCCTCAGTGACTGTCTGTGTGGAGTTTGCACGTTCTCCCCATGTCTGTGTGGGTTTCTTCTAAGTGTTCCAGTTTCCTCCCACAATCCAAAGATGTGCAGGTTAGATGAATTGGCCATAGTGTTCAGAGATGTGTAGGTTAGGTGTATCAGTCTGGGGTAAATGAAGCGTAATAGAGTAGGGGAATGGGTCTGGGTGGGTTACTCTTCAGAGGGTGTGGACTTGGTGGGTTGAAGGGCCTGTTTCCACACTGTAGGGTATGAGTTGGAGTGGCTGCTAAGTGCTACTTAAAATGTTCATTTCAATAATCGGGGACTCTTGGCCAATTATAATGAAAACAATGCAGCCCAGAGGCCCTCAACACTCACATCACCTCACTCCCTACACACTTTGCATGTCCCATCCACGCCAACCTATGACATCTCACCACCCTACACCTGACCCCTTATATCCGCCATTCCAACTTTTGTACATCTATCTATCTCATTACCCCGCAGTCTACCTATTCAAACCAAAATCCTCCAGTGATCCCCATTATTCTGTGCAAACCCCAACACCAACTTAGTGTGAAGTCACACCAACACCAACTTCCAACCTTTGCTCCCTCCAAAGAACTCCAGCAGGTTTAGACCTTTCTCTCAAATTGGCAAAGGCACAAGTGTGTGTGCGCGCGCGTGTGTTAATTGCTTCTATAAGAAGGCAGCAGCACTTTTAAATGCATCACTGCCTCCACAAAGCACAGATATTTGAAGCATGCCCCAACCACACTGTCTCTGCATTTCCCCCTCCCCATAGCAGGTGGGGTTCAGATGCAGGGCTCCTGTCATATCTTGGCTGAAAGTGTAAAGCCATTCGACTTACTGAAACTTCAGGCCCTTCCTTCATACTGTCCTATTATAATATCTTTGATTGACAACTCTCCTTATCCCATAAGTCAGCCTTTGCTTTTCCTCATTAGTGGTTTCCTCTACTTCCATTTATGTTCTCAACCACTTCTCACAAAATTGCACATTGCTATACCCTTAAATGCAATATCTGTATTTAGTTACATCAGCATTCTTGCAAGAGTGTTCTGACTGAAATCCCAATGTCCACATTTTTCTAGTTACCCCAAACTGTATTGAGATTCCAGAAAACATACAGAACACCATTGTTTGCTTAGGAAAATATGGTTAGTAAGTTTGCAGATGACACCAAAATTGGAGCTGAGAAGTAGCAGATGGAGTTTAATTCAGATAAATGTGAGGTGCTACATTTTGGGAAAGCAAAACTTAGCAGGACTTATACACTTAATGGTAAGGTACTAGGGAGTGTTGCTGAACAAAGAGACCTTGGAGTGCAGGTTCATAGCTCCTTGAAAGTGGAGTCGCAAGTAGATAGGATAGTGAAGAAGGCATTTGGTATGCTTTCCTTTATTGGTCAGAATATTCAGTACAGGAGTTGGGAGGTCATGTTGCATCTGTACAGGTCATTGGTTTGGCCACTGTTGGAATATTGCGTGCAATTCTGGTCTCCTTCCTATTGGAAAGATGTTGTGAAACTTGAAAGGGTTCAGAAGTGATTTCAGAAAGGATGTTGCCAGGGTTGGAGGAATTAAGCTATAAGGAGAGGCTGAACAGGCTGGGGCTGTTTGCCCTGGAGCATCGGAGGCTGAGGGGTGACCTTATTGAGGGGCATGGATAGAGTAAATAGAGAAAGTCTTTTCCGTGGTGTCGAGGAGTCCAGACTAGAGGGCATAGGTTTAGGGTAAGAGGGAAAAGATATAAAAGAGACTTAAGGGGCAATTTTTCATGCAGAGGGTGGTACATGTATGGAATGAGCTGCCAGAGGAAATGGTGGAGGCTGGTACAATTGCAACATTTAAAAGGCATTTGGATAGGTATATGAATAGGAAAGGTTTGGAGGGATATGGGCCAGGTGCTGGCAGGTGGGACTAGATTGGGTTGGGATATCTGGTCGGCATGGACGGGTTGGACCGAAGAGTTTGCTTCCATGCTGTACATCTCTATGACTCTGTGAAAGCATATTTAAAGACAGGTGGAAATGCAAGGCCCAAAGATATTGCCTGCAGTTCGGCAAAATGGAAAAAGAATAACGTTCATCAGCATATGCAGTAAGTCTCTAAATGAGGCATTTACAATTGCATTGCATACAACAGTAAACCAATTTGAGAATTTTCAAGATATCAAGGATATGGGGATAGTGCGCACAAATGGTACTGGGACAGAAAATCAACTACATTGAAGTGAGGTGCAGCTAATGAGCCAAATAGTCTATTCCTGCTCCTCTTGCCTAGATTCCCATGTTCAGTTCCTCTGTTACTTTGCACTGGGAAATAAATACATGCTTATGGCAATAAACTGAGTCTCTACTAGTTGAAAACTTACATAGCGCTCACACAGTAAAACTACCGAAAGCCCAGAACACTACATCCCTATATTTAGACAACATAAAAGCATGCACAAAAGCAGACCCTATAATTACTGCCTTTTACAACAGGTTGCTGGAACTTCAAAAAGGAATTTTGCTTATGAACCCTTATGATTTTGAAAGTAATGATGACTATTACAATTGTAATCGTGGGAAGAAAAACCGCTTTGACTAACCAGCAACCACACACACAAACAAAAATCAGTTATTCATTAACAATGACCCACAATGCCAGAGGAAAGCTGGACTGACGGCAAAAAGACCTGCTGTCAATTACTGGAAGTCAAAGAAGTAATTAATCGAAATCTAATCACGGAGGAATTATTTATTTGAAAGGGATTCTGCTGACATGGAATGGAGCTCTGAAGATGCTCAAACCCAAGACCATCAATATTGGAGAGACAGCAATGTGCACTGGATCCATCACCAAACCCCTGGAGCATGAAGATCACTTTTATTTTTGCCTAAGCACTAAAATCTTCAGGCCAAAAACAAACCAGTTTTACCTGCCCAAAAGGCTTCCTCAAATACCTGAGTTAATGAGTCAGTAGCACTCCCACAATCCAAAAAATCTCATCCCCTCTATTTGAAGGAATACACACCATCCTACTGCAAGGCCTTACTGCCCAGATTCAACCAAGCATCGGGGAAAAAAAAAGATTTTTGCTGTTTCAACAAATATAGATAAGCATCCAGCTAAAAACCAAGCAGCCAGATATGCAGGACTTGGCTAAATATGTTGTAGAGATCTTAAAATGTTGCGCTGGTCCTGCAGCAAAGGGACCAAAATGGAAAACTGAGTTTCTCAATCTGTCAGCCTGCAGAATGAGCATGGTGACAAAAAAGAACTAATCGCCATTAAATTCAGCAGGACCGGAAGGAGAAATTGCACTCAAAGTTTTCCCATTGTCAAACTGCACCCCCTGCTCAGAGGTGGTAAATTTCAGAAAATTCACTTATTAAGACATTCGTTTGTACAAACTTTGTTCCATGCCATTATATATTAGTTACTGAAAGACCTGCATTTATATAGCACTTCTCATGATTTTGAGACATCATAAACTGTTTTATAGATGTTGAAGTGCTATTAAAATGTAGTTGCTGCTGAACATAACAGCCAATTTACATACCACAAATACAGTAGAACATAGAACAGTACAGCACAGTACAGGCCCTTCATCCCTCGATGTTTGGCCAACCTTTTATCCTACTCTAAGATCAAACTAACCGACATACCCTTCATTTTACTATCATCCATGTGCCTATTCAAGAGTTGCTTAAATGTCCTGAATGTATCTGACTCTACTACCACTGCTGGCAGTGCATTCCATGCGACCACCACTCTCTGTGTAAAGAACCTACCTCTGACATCTGCCCTAAACCTTCTTCCAATCACCTTAAAATTATGCCCCCTTGTGCTTACAATTTCCACCCTGGGTAAATGTCTCTGGCTATCCACTCCATCTATGGCTCTCATCATCTTGTATATCTCTATCAAATCACCTCTCATCCTTCTTGGCTCCAATGAGAAAAGTCTCTCCCTCTCCCTTTCTTCATAAGACATGCCCTCCAGTCCAGGCAGCATTCTGGTAAATCTCCTCTGCACCCTGTCTAAAACTTCCACATCCTTCCTATAGCGAGGTGACCAGAACTAAACACAACATTCCAAATGTGGTCTAACTAGGAACTTATACAGCTGCAGCATAACCTCGTGGCTCCTAAACTCAATTCCCCTGCTAATGAAAGGCAATACACCATACGCCTTCCTAACAATCTGAATAATTTGATAATGATAAAATAACCTATTTTGCAGATGTTGTTTGAGGGATATATATTGACCAGTACACTCAAAGTAATTCCCCAACGTATCTTTAAAGTAGTGTTACTTTTACATCTACACAATCAGGCATATAGGACCTTGGTTTAATTTCTGAGTAAACCAATGGCATTGTGACAGTGTAGATTAGATTAGATTAGATTAGATTACTTTACAGTGTGGAAACAGGCCCTTCGGCCCAACAAGTCCACACCGACCCGCCGAAGCGTAACCCACCCATACCCCTACATTTACCCCTTACCTAACACTATGGGCAATTTAGCATGGCCAATTCACCTGATGTGCACATCTTTGGACTGTGGGAGGAAACCGGAGCACCCGGAGGAAACCCACGCAGACACGGGGAGAACGTGCAAACTCCACACAGTCAGTCGCCTGAGTCGGGAATTGAACCCGGGTCTCTGGCGCTGTGAGGCAGCAGTGCTAACCACTGTGCCACCATGCCGCCCACGACCACTGTGCCACCGTGCCGCCCACTGTAGATCTCCTCAGTGCTCCAATGTGTGAACCAATTCCAATGTGATCCCTCAACATATTTACTGGCAGCACTTACAAGGTAACTATTTACATTCGGCCAGCTTGCTCATTTTGTTTTGTAAGGTTAGCAAACAGAGTGCCATCAGATCTCATGTTAGTTTATCCTGTTTTAACTATTTCAAAAAGATATGTAACTCTTTATGATCCCTATCATTCCAATCCACACAAGCTTTCAGTCCTCCTGCCCACTCCTTTCCATCAAAACCTATTACTGTTCCAGTGGATGCCAGAGCAGAAGAGAAGTCTGTACCGTCTACAACCTTTCTCTCTGTATATGGTGTCTACTTAAAATAACTCCATTGTCTGCGAGCCACACTCATTTTTATCCTTCTCACCTTTGATAGGCTAATTATAACATTATGGCACATCCTCATGGACAAGGTGAGATAGACATCTGCAATCTAGCAAATGGGACTAGATTGGGTTGGTATATCTGGTCAGCATGGACGGGTTGGACCAAAAGGTCTGTTTCTGTGCTGGACATCTCTATGACTCTAAATCAGATTTTTCAGCTTCAAATGGCCACAAACCAAATGAACAACAGGATTCCGATATTCAAATTGTGGAGTCCATTTTTTGGCCCTTGTCGATCATTTTAAAATGCTAATGAAGGGCTCAAGACCTGGCAATCAACCCTTTGAAGTATTAGTTCTTGAGAACCACAACGACCACTTCCCACCATTCCCCAGACAGGATTTACCAGTTACTGTCGGTGAGGTGACTGGCCCTGAATTAGTTGAGACTAGCCTGTGAAGGTGAAAGCAGGGCCAGCTCTGAGTAAGCACATAAGGCCTCAGGACCAGCATTTATTGACGGTGGTCACTCAGAGTCTTCGAGCATGGAAACAGATCCTTTGGTCCAACTCACCCATTCTGACCAGATATCCTAAATTAATCTAGTCCCATTTGCCAGCATTTGGCCCATATCCCTCCAAACCCTCCCTATTCATATACCCATCCAGGACTAGCATCTATTTAAAATTTTGTAATTGTACCAGCCTCCACCATTTCCTCCGGAACATTCCATACACATACCACACTCGCGTGAGAAACTTGCCCCTTAGATTTCTTTTGTATCTTTCGACTCTCACCTTAAATCTATGCCCTCTACTTTTGGATTCCCCTATCCTGGGGAAAAGACCTTGGCTATTCACCCTATCCATGCCCCTTGTGATTTTATAAACCTCTATAAGGTCACCCCTCAGCCTCCGGTGTTCCTAGTGGTTCAGGCAGCACAGATAACATACAGCCCCAGTCTACTATCTACAGCCCTATGACCTCATCAATCAGCTGCCGGAAACAAACAGAGCAGAAAATGTTTGCACATCTATTGAAAACATTGAACTTACTAAAAGAAAGAGAAAATACACAGCTAAAATACAATGAATCACATACGCGGTCCCTGACAGACTCGAGCCCGATATTGTCAAAGCCTACATTGACTCATTGACAAGGATAGTGCAAGTATAGCTGAGCTTTCATGGAATGAAAATGAATTTTGAATCACAAAACAGCACTATGGTGTATGTGGTAACCCCATGTTGTCCACAATGTGAGTTTGGCAGCTCTATTAAACTCACACGTCAGCAAATGGGAAGATTGTCCTGTTTGTTTGACTTGCAGGCCTCTGACCATGTGCAATTTACCTCAAGAAAGGTCAACCCCAGAAGCTCTTGTTAACTATTACATTGTTGAATACCCATTGCCGGACAGAATTGGAGTAAATTACCCAGACTTTATTCATTTGAAGAACGTTGCGAAAGAAATCATCCGCTAATTTCCAAGGTATCTAAAATTAAAGTCAAACCAATTCAAAAACAGTGCTCAGTGGCGCAACAAAGTGCTCGAACCTAAAATATAACGCAGAAATATTTTGGCTATTTGACGGAAATGAGTGTATTTTTACAACTGAAAGCAAAACCCAGCGTTTAATGGGTTAACATGTTGCTATGCACCTGCCACTACTATCACAAAAATGTTAGCAATTCCATATGAGCGTTTTCCAATTAGAGCTGGCTTTTCAACAAATCATGTATAATTCATCCAAATACAGAGGTTGAGTAACATGCTGAGTGTAGAGCTCAAGACAAACTAATTAAAAACGTAAGCATTCTTCAGGAAGAAATGTTGGTGGGGAATGGGGAAAGAATATAACAGATCCATCTAATCCCCAACAGTAAACAGTTATTTAAGTTATAAAGCAGTAAAACACCATCAGATGCTGTTGTGTTCAGCATTACTGATAACAGTCCATTATAATGTTGGGAAACTGATCAAGCTTCAAAGATCTGCATGTTCACAGTCTTTTGGTTGTGACAAATGGGACTTTAGTGCAATGGTATTTGCTCCTGTGCTGTCAGCTCATACACAATGTGGAAAAGGATCATATTGGATTGCATATGTTAACTCAGGATTTTCCCTGATATTGGTCGATTAAACACCTTGACAGCTTATCTATCACATCTATCTCTAGATGGCAAAATCTACTACATGACCAACAGAACACACTTAGCTATCGGGCCAGCACTGTCTCTCAGATACAAGTAGTCAAACCTCTGCTGAACAAGTTATACCCCAAGGTTACCTCCAACAGTGCTCTTGAGGATAGAACTTATACAATTTGGAGGAGGAACATTCCAAAATGGCAACATGCATCAAGAAGAATCTTTAAATGCTTGCTACACTTGAACGAAATAAGCGACAATTCAGATCAAAAATATGATTGCCAGAATTGCCTTCATTCTGAATTAAGAATATCATTAAAATAAATCAAGAACACTGCAATATAAGCCACATTTCTTATAGTAGTCTCTTGTATCAATATCACCAAAATGTGCTTATTGAAAAGCTAATTGACTTTTGGGAGGTGGTGGTTAAAATGCCCATATCCAGAGGAGGAAATGTTGGTAAAGATGTCAATCTCAGCCCATAAAGACAAATACTCCTGACTGCTGATACTGGCAAATGTAGACCTTCTAACCTGTTAGAAGCTTTGTAAAAGTGATGGTTTGACCAAGTGCCAAAAATACAGAGTCAGAGGTTACACAACACCAGGTTATAGTTCACCTGATGAAGGAGCAGGGCTCCGAAAGCTTGTGCTTTCAAATACAGAGGAACCTTTATTATCCAGCAGTCAATTATCTGAACATCGGATTACCCGGCAAGATTGCAATGTCCCGATGCCTGGCTAAACTATGTTATCCGACATTTGATTATCTGAAATTCGATTAACCGAATGAAATACTCCCTGCATGTGTCCTTCGGATAATCAAGGTTCCTTTGTAACCCTGTTGGACTATAAGCTGGTGTCATGTGACTTCTGACTTTATCCACCCCTGTCCAACACCTGCACCTCCACAGAAAAATACAGGATAAAGCCAAAGATTACCAGGGATTCACTTGGAAAGTATCAGGAACATTAGAGCCCAGAAACTTTGCACGACCTCAAAATGCCACACATAGAGATTGCATTCGCTGAACACAGTAGCCAACTTGTGAACAGCGTGGTCTCACAGACAGCAAATTAAACAAATAGCCAGATAATTAAGCACATCTGCTATTTGTTGCATAGCGCAAGAGAATGTACATTGTAAGGTTTGTACTGGACTCAACTCTCAATCATAAAGATTTCGGGTTCAGGCCCCAGGGCACGAACACAAAATTCTAAGTTTAGATGCCAATTCAATGTTGAAGGGGTATTGCATTGTTGAAGATTTCAGATCAGATGCTAACCTAAGAACCCCATGGGCTTGCTTGGGTGGATGTAAAAGTGATTCCATGGTGATAGCAGAGTGTTACCCCCAGGGTATCAGCCAGTAGAGCCCCTCAATCAACATCACCACAACAAATTATCTGGTCATTGTCACATTGCCTTTTCTGAGAGATTGTGGAGTTCAAATTTTCTGCCATGTTTCCTACATCACAACAGAAAAAAAGCACTTTAATGTCTGTAAAGCACTTTGGAGTGGTCATGAAAAACATTAGCTAAGTGCAAATCTTTGGGTTCTTCTAGCATGATTCTAGGCAAGCTTCAGACTAATGTTCCAACCCAAAGTGGCATTCAAGAAAGGTGGCGTTATCTTTCTTAAGGACCACTACTAAATCTGATACAAATGACAGTGAATTATTACAGGAGCGAATATATATGGAAGCATATGCATGTGTGTGTATGCGTGTCAGTCCCAAATTCCCGCTGTGTGGTGAGTTGGCTGTGTCCAGCCTAAGTGGTGGTCAGGATCTCAATAAAGCTTCAATGTTCTTGAGTTAAGAATTGGCAGCAGAAAGGAATCCACAGTGTGATCCCACGATCCCTGTTAAATACACACATGGGACGAATAGTCAAGGGCAATGTCAGCCTCTTCTGTAAAACTTTCCAAGGTAACATGTCAGGACAATTACCTACTGCTCGCCAGGTGAGCTTGCCAATTGTACACCCAATAGCCATCCTACTTCCCAGTGGGTTCTGCCCACTACCGACAGACACTGATACCTCCAACACCTCAATATTCCTCTGACACTGACCTTCCTTGTTTGCCATCCTTCTCTGCGCCACATCCAACGTCCTTTATCTGTGCCAAATGCCCATCTAGCACTCCACCCAGACAGCTCAAAAGGTATCCTGATAGCCCAGCATCGCATCCTCAAAAAACTACCCTGAAACCTTCTTTCCCAGCAAGGGATACCACCTCCATCATGACAAACCCCTTTGTCATGACCAACCCCTGTTGCCCTCCCCCATCACTCCAATAGAGCAATTAACACTCTGCCTCAACTCGCCGATGCATTCTTCCCCTTGATTGCCAATTGAGAGGGGGTGGGCTGTCGTTCCATTGCAAAGATTCATACTTTTTCTCAAACAACACATCAATCACTACCCTCATCTTCAACAATCCATCCCAACAGTCTATTTGGTGCTTCCCTACTCACCCACTTTGACAACTCATCTAACATTCCCTCCCTATCCAGCTAGTTCTGCCATCATTCCCCTGTGTCATGACAGGTCCTCTATTACCAACCACCTTTCCTGGTCATCCTCCAGCTTGGGACTTCTTACAGCCAGCCAATGAATCTGCCCAGTCCAGCCTGTCATTTCTCCTTGTATCCAGATATTCATATGGAATGGTCAACTGGGTGAAACTGCAAGTTCCTGTTAGCAGTAACCAATGTGAGGGAACTCCATCACTAAAAGTGATCAGACAAAAGAAAGATTTCCTCATCAAGCACCACACTATACTGAATATATGTCACTGAAAAATGGCCCAGGGTCTCCAAGTACATACTAAAGAGCTTGCAATCATTGTTTTACTAGCTTGTTGCCCTGAGGCTACAGTCTACATGTCACTCCATCGACAGGAACCAATTAGCAAACTATAAGCTGTGAGCTTGTCACACTATCATGGGGGTTTTCCTACAGAGGTCATCCGAAAATGTGTTATACAAGGACCAATAAATCTTAGTATTGCAAGCAACGTCAACTGATATTAACCATTCGTTAAAGTTTCTTCATCTCAAAAGTACACACTGCAGTCCAAAGAAGCAGTATTAACCATGTTCCTGGCTTCCTACCAGTTTACGTGAAAATAACAATCTCAGGGAATTAATTATTTCATCCTTCTTTTTGAATCTTTCCATAGCCTTGTCCCTCCTGTAGCCTCGCCATTCCTCTGATATAAAAACATCTAATTCTAACCTGTTGTACATCCCAAATTCCTTCACCTACTATTGTCAGCTTTGCCTTCAGAAGTCTAGGTTCTAAGTTTTGGAATTCCCTTCCAAAACCCCTCTATCCATACTACTCTTTCCTCTTTTGTAACTCTAAAAGCTAGAGTGACACGGTGACTTAGTGCTTAGCATGGCTGCATCACAGTGCCACAGACCCGGCTTTGATTCCACTCTCAGGCGACTGTGTGGAGTTTGCACATTCTCCTTGTGTCTGTGTGGGTTTCCTCTGGGTGCTCCAGTTTCCTTCCACCGGTCCAATTATGTGCACATTAGGTAGATTAGCTATGGTAAATTACTCGCAGTGTCCTGGGATGTGCAGGCTAAGTGGATTAGCCATGGGAAAATTTAGGTTATGAGGATAGGGTGAAGGGGGGTGCGTTTGGGTGGAATGCTCTTCAGAGGGTCAGTGTGGACTTGAAGGGCCAAATGGCCTGCTTCCATATTGTAGGGATTCTATGATGCCATTTTGACCCAGAATTCGGCTACCTGCACCATTACCTCCCTATGTGACTTGGTGTCACAGTTTACCCAACTGGGTTTCTGTGACCCACCTTGAGTTGCTTTGCGACATTCAATGTACTACATAAACTCAAGTTCTTCATACGTTTGTTAAATGGCCAAATATGTTTGGGGTAGAGGGGAGTGAATTTGTAAAATGACTTTCACAGCAGTTATTTGCTTAATTTATAACATTATTGCTGTTGACTTCAGATGAGCCGTGTTCTAAAACCAGAAGTACTTGCGTGGTAAAGATTTTACAACAAACTAATCCATAATATTTTCAGCTCTGTTAAATGATCTGGTATCAGCTGGGACTTTGGTCTCACTATTCCTGGCTTTTGAAGGCAGTGAGGGTTCCTCCATTACTTTCCAATGACTTGCACTGGAAAGCATGTGTCAACTGAATGAGGACAAAATCAGTTTGGACTATGATATCCTCCACAAGTAAATAGCCCATCAACACTCCCTGTCCAGTCCAACCAATGAAGAATGACTGGATGAGTGAGAGACTGCAACTGTGCTACAACCTCGTTGTTGGAATCAGTAAATCTGAGATATGGGAGGAAAAAAAAATTAACAAAACATAATGTTGTGTTTTCAGCTGTTTCGTCTGATGAGGATTTGTTTGACAGGTCTAACTGAAATGGGTAAAGATTTGCAAATACTTAGTAACTTGGCATTGTTGCAAACAGAAAGTGACACAAAACCAAGGGCATCACTGAAGTGGGGGCTTTCAACTACTGAATTTAAAAACATATGACAAGTTTATTCTTAATACATTAATAATGCACATGGCGTGAAAGTTCAAACACTTACTTTGGTACCAATTTGATCTGAACACTAAATATTAATTTTGGTGTCCTAAACTTCCAACTTGAAACAACAGTCCTTTAAATTGATCATTTTCATTTCATTTCGAGCCGATTTCATTTTCACTATATTTTAACTTTAATTTTCATGGGATGCTTTGAATTTGCTTCATCCTACAACAGCTGTAATTCAGATACTGGGGAAGCGCAGCAAGGATGTAACAGCTTTTGCAAAGCAAACAGCAGACAAATGACCTCTTTCCACTAGTATTGTTTCACTCACATTCACACAAACACATACAACCATTTACAGATATATACTCACTATTGACATAAGTGTTAAAATGTAGTGCTGCAAATTCCTCCCGTGATGTTGCGCCATTTTGTTGTCAGCAGTGACCATGACCTCTACAAATCTTGGATATGACAAAAAGCGTTTTTGTCTTGAATGCTGCTGGGTGGCATTGCCCAACAAGGTCTCTTCAGTCTGAGGATGTGTCGGTCTAATCGCAGTCTGTAAGATATCGAGGTGCTCTCTAAAACTGCTAGCTTTGTGCATCTTCACAAGTCTCTTCTTCCTTTGATGATATTGGTCTGAAATAGAGAGAAAGAAATAAATAAAACTAAGTGAGGGAGAAAGAGGAGAAGACAGTCTTAATCAATGCGTGGGAATCAAAGCCTCCCGATCAGATCTGGAGTCAGGCAGGGCTGCCCTCTCTTTTCAGCCTTGTTTGTGTGTTGTCCAGAGCCTTTTGCTGAGTCTATCAGGAAGGATGCGAGCTTGAGAGGGGTGATTTTCCCAGGCAGTGGTTGCCTGTAGATCAAGGTCTCCCTGTACATGGATGATGTCACCATTTTCTGCTTGGATCCACTGACAGTGCACAGCCTCATGAGCATCTGTGACCAGTTCAAACTGGCATCCGGAGCCAAGATAAAT
Organism: Chiloscyllium plagiosum; assembly: GCF_037043375.1. Classification (NCBI taxonomy): domain Eukaryota; kingdom Metazoa; phylum Chordata; class Chondrichthyes; order Orectolobiformes; family Hemiscylliidae; genus Chiloscyllium; species Chiloscyllium plagiosum. The sequence continues at coordinate 60,350,216 of NW_028270157.1, read as the reverse complement.
CAAGGTAAGAGACAGGCCATGTTTTGTGGGAACTGGGCCGACCGATCCTTTACTCCCTTCACTGCCAGAACAGATTACCTGAAGGTGCTGTGAATATGGTTCAGAGGGGCTAAGGATTGTGCAAAGACTTGGGAGGAGCTTATCACCAAGGTGAGGCAGAAGCTGGCTTTTGGGAGCACCACTCCCTCCCCATTGTGGGTAAAAGCCTGGTCATCAGGTATAAGGCACTTTCTCTGTTGTTGTACATGGCACAGGTCTGGCCCATTCCCCTGAGCCATCTTCCATTTCATCTGGAGGTCTAAGATGGACCACGTCCACAGGGACACCACATACGAAACTCTAGATAAGAGAATTAAGAATGTACCCAACACTGCCTTCATCCTGATGACACCTTTGCGTATACACCCTCAGTGTGCAAACACCAAGTGTCACTAGGTACGGATGTTCTACCTGTCCCTGGTGTTGTGAAGGATGGGACTGACATCATTGCTGTAGAACATTCCAAGTAATTGGACTGTTCCATATTACCTTCCCTTCATGGAGAAATTTGCAAAGAAAAATACCTTGGCCACAAGTCAGGAAGTGGTCAGCATGTAGCGTCCTCGAGAGCCTATGAGAAAAGGAGAGGGTAGTTCCTTGAGCGGAATATTTGGCAGAATGCCTCATCACCACAACTTTCCAACAAGCACCAAGACACTGCTTGGCTGGTGGTGAGAAAAGCACTATCTGTGAGATTCTTCACGTATATCTGGTCTCTCTGTGCCAACCAGTTCACACCGACCCTCCGAAGAATAACCCACCCAGACCCATTTCCCTCTGACTAATGCACCTAACTACTATGGGCAATTTATCATGGCCAATTAACCTAACCTGCCCATCTTTGGGTTGTGGGAGGAAACTGGAGCACCCGGAGAAAACCCACGCAGACACGGGGAGAATGTGCAAACTCCACACATTCAGTCGCCCGAGGCTGGAATCAAACCTGGGACCCTGGTGCCGTGCGGCAGCAGTGCCAACCACTAAGCCGCCTCTAAAGATTACAATTAAGAAACCCACTTACTTAAGATCCAAATTATTTAATTAAATTGAATAGAGAAGGCTGAACAGGTAATGGGTTGCAGCTACAGTAGGTGGGAACTGGTGGATGCTGGAATGATCCAGTGATCTACAGCAAGTGTTGGCTGCTCAAAGAACTACAGCTCAAGGCTGATGAACTGCAGTGTAAGTTGCTGACACCGTGATACATCAGGGAGAGAGAGAGAGTTGTCTGGATGCTGTGTTTCAGGGGTCAGTTACATCCCTTAGATATATTAGATCAAAAACGTTTCATGGTGAGGGCCAGGAATGTGTGACCACAACAGAGGCAAGTTTGGGGATCATGAATTTAGCTTTGCAAGGGTCTTAGTGAGTCTCCCTGCCCAATAGGGGAACTCATTAACAGGGGGATCGAGTTTAAGAGCTGCGAGGTTTTGCTGCAGCTCTACAAGTCTCTGGTGAGACCACACTTGGAATATTGTGTCCAGTCCTGATTGCTCTACTATAGGAAAGATACAGAGACTTTGGAGAGGGTGCAAAGAAGGTGTACCAGAATGCTGCCTGAACTGGAGGGCTTGTCTTATGAAGAGAGGTTGACTAAGCTTGGACTTTTTTTTCTGGAGAGGAGGAGGAAGAGAGGTGACCTGATCGAGATATACAAGGTAATGAGAGGCATGGATAGAGTCATTAGCCAGAGACTTTTCGTCAGGGCAGGATTGACTGGGACGAGGGGTCATAGTTTTAAGATATTAGGAGGAAGGTGTACAGGACACGTCAGAGGTAGGTTCTTTATGCAGAGAGTTGTGAATGGATGGAATGCGTTGCCAGTGGTAGTGGTGGAAGCAGAGTCAGTAGGGACATTCAAGCATCTGCTGGACATGCACATGGATAGCAGTGAACTGAGGAATCTATAGGTAAGGCTTTTTATTTTACATTAGGATTAATCCTCGGCACAACATCATAGGCCGAAGGGTCTGTTCTGTGCTGTACTTTTCTATGTCCTATATTCTAATAGAGAAATGAGATTGCAATGTGGGAAAGCATAGTTAGGGGAATAGATACTGCTCCTTGCAGCAAAGACGGAGGGTCCCACAGGCTATATTGCCCATCTGGTTAAGGGCATCCCTTCTGGGCTAGACAGGAAATTGGGGTGGTGGTTTGGGGGAGGAGGGGGAGGGGCGGAGGGAGTTGGGAGAACCAGGGTGCAACCGTCCACATAGTTACCAATGATATGCGTAGAATTAGGAAAGAGATTCTGCTCAGGCATTATAAACAACTTTTGGGTTATATTAAAAAGCAGAACTACACAAACACATTATCCTCCATATGTCCTCAACTTAAATATGGGCAATTATAGAAGCATGAAAAAAGACGGTGAGAAAATTAAGGGAAAAGTCATTGGATGAGCAATGACTGACATTTAAGTAGATATTTCATAACGCTCAGCAAAAAAAATTATTCCAGTAAAAACAACTCATGAACCACCTGTGATTAACAAAGGCAGTTCAGGAGAACATCCAACAAATACTAAATTAACTTGGAGAAGGGGGCATCGTGTAATCTGCCTAAGTTGCTGATGATGAAAAAGAAGGGGGGTTTGGGGGGGACATGTTGTGATGAGGACAAAAGCAACCTGCAAGCAGATATAGTGAGTGGGCAAGAACTTGATAGATGGAGTTTAAATGTAGGAGAGTGTGAGGTTATGCACACTGGTAGAAAGAAGCAGAGAGAGAGATTCCAAAGAAAGTGCAGTGTAGAAGGACCTGGGTGTTCCTGTGTATGAAACACAAAGTGTTGACATGCAGATGCTGTAAGTAATCAAGAATGCAAATAGAATTTTTAGCTTTAATCCTAAAGAGTTGAAGTTTAAAAATAGGGAAACATTAAAAATAGGGAAATGTGAGGCAGTACATACAGTATTTTGTGCCTATCTTTAAGGAAGGACATGTTGGCAGTGGAGACAGTAAAAAAAAGATTCACTCGGATTGATTCCCACGATGAAGGAGTTAACTTATCAAGACCACCTAAACAGGTCAGGCCTTCATTCATTAGTTTATGAGAATGATTCTGAGGGGGCTTGACAGGATAGATGTTGAGAAGATCTTTCCAGTAGTAGGGGAGTCTCAAATAGCTCCAGAATGAGGAGACACACTTAAAGCTGAGATCATAGAATCATCATGGAATCCCTACAGTGTGGAAGCAGACCATTTGGCCCATCGAGTCCACATCGAGCACCCCACCCAGTCCCACACACTACGCTATCCTTGGAACCCTGCATTCCCCATGGCTAACTCATCTAGTCTGCACACTATGGTCAATTTAGTATGGCTAATGAACCTAGCCTGCACATCTTTGGATTATGGGAGGAAACCGGAGCACCCACAGGAAACCCACATAGACATGGGGAGAATGTCTGAGTGAAATTTGCACAGTCACCCAAGACTGGAATTGAACTTGGGTCTCTGACGCTGTGAGGCAGCAGTGCTAACCACTAAGCCATCGTGCCGCCCCATGATGTGAAGACATTTCTTCTTTCAGAGGGTAGTGAATGTCTGGATTTCTCAACCCGAGAGTTGTGGATGCTCGATCATTGAAGGTATTTAAAGGGGACCAACTGCAATGAACTTCTGTGCATGGAGATCCTTCAGGGTTGGAATGAGCAACAAACTCCCTGCTTTTCATCCACTGTTAGACGGGGAAGGTCACTCAGGCCCTGTTTGCAAAGAGACCCACAAAGACATCTTATATTCTCTCTTGTTAGAGAGAAGCAGGTAGAGTTAGCATAAGGCTATATGAACATTGACAGCTTCCCCACTCTTTGCCTGTTACACATGCCATATTGTGGTTGTTCACATGTTCAATTCTGAAACAGACTACAATCAAGAGGGATTCTCCTCCCTCAACCTCCAGCTAGTGTGACCATGCGATCAATGTCTATGACCTTATCATGATGCCTCCATTCTGAAGCCATCCACTGTGCCCTCCAAAGTCAAACAACGGGAACAAACTAACACAGAGTGGTATGTGTGTGGAATGAACTGTTAGAGGAGGTGGTGGAGGCTAGTACAATTACAGCATTTAAAAGGCGTCTGGATGGGTACATGATTAGGAAGGGCTTAGAGGGATATAACATCAGTTTAGAATATCTGGTCAATAGAGACGATTTGCACTGAAGGATCTGTTTCCATGCTGTATAACTCTATGATTGGAGTGACAAATCAGCACAAGGTTATTCACCAATGGCATGTCCCTACTTGGATGCATAGCCAATTGGGCAGCAAAAGCCATTCTCCCACAAGAAATGTGTCAGAGGGGACCAGCATTTTCTCAGCCTGGACTAATGTGAAAGAGCCCAACAGTGAGTATGTAGCAGGAATTTCAATGATCTGCTGGATGCTGCACAGCCTCAATATCATGAGAGTCGACCTCCAACAACAGTTACACAGGCAACAGTTGGGACGGAGCAGCTCCAGGAGATGGTGACATCTAACACTGCCCTTTCCAGTCTTGGTTATCCATGAACAAAGTTAAGAATCACACAACACTAGGTTATAGTGGATACCTAGCAACAGCAAAATGGCTTAAGAGTGACAGCAATGGGAGAACGAAGGCTGTCATTCTGATAGAGAGCAGAAGCTTCATGCTCTGTAAAACCATGGTTACATATCGCAAGGTGGCGTCTCAATAATCCCAGTAATGTGTTGGAGGACAGATTGCTGGACTCCTGTGGCATCCTGCTAGCCTCTTTGAGCACTGGCATTTCAGCCATGTCGGCAGCTCTTCGCTGGATTGATTAGACTCCTAACTCTGCAAAAATCTCAGTGCCAAGTTGGTACTTGACTTTTTAAAAAATTTAATCATTCATGAATGCAGGTTTAACTGGCTAGGCCAGGATTTGTTACCCATCCTTAATTTCCCAAGGTCATTTAAGAGTCAACCACATTGCTGAGAGTCTGAAGTCATATGTAGGCTAGACTGGGTAAAGACAGCAGTTTCCAACCTTAAAGGACATCATGGATCCAGACTGATTGTCAGGGAAAAGACCGTCAGCAATGGTTTTGTGGTCATCTTTAGACCCTTAATTATAGACTTTTTATTGAATTGAAATTGCAACAGCTACCATGGTGGGATTCAAGCTCAAGTCCTCAGGACATTACCGGGGTCTCTGGATTAACCTAACCTGCAATCTTCTTCCTGACCTCTCCGCCCCCACCCCACTCCGGCCTATCACCCTCACCTTGACCTCCTTCCACCTGTCGCATTTCCAACGCTCCTCCCCCAAGTCCCTCCTCCCTACCTTTTATCTTAGCCTGCTGGGCACACTTTCCTCATTCCTGAAGAAGGGCTTATGCCCGAAACGTCGATTCTCCTGTTCCTTGGATGCTGCCTGACCTGCTGCGCTTTTCCAGCAACACATTTTCAGCTCTGGATTAATAGTCTAGCAATAATACCTTAAGGCCATCATCCCCCCTGCACGGACTCTTCCGTGATCCTTGACTTTGATCATGGCTTTCAGGTGGATCTGTCAATTTGGTTATATGCTCATCAGGTTGCAACAAAAATCTTCGCAACCACACTTGGAATATTGCATTCAGTTCTGGCGGCCTCATTAAAAGTAAGGATGTGGAAGCTTTAGAGAAGGTCCAGTGGAGATTTATCAGGATACTGTCTGGACTGGAGGGCATGTCGTATGAAGAAACGTTGAGGGCGCTAGGGCTTTTCTCATTGGAGCGAAGAAGAGTGAGAGGCAACTTGATAGAGGTATACAAGATGACGAAAGGCATAGATAGAGTGGATAGCCAGAGACTTTTCCCCAGAACAGAAATGGCTATCATGAGGAGGCATAATTTTAAAGTGATTGGAGGAAGGTTTAAGGGAGATGTCAGACGTTGGTTCTTTACTCAGAGTTGTGATTACTTGGAATGCCCTGCCAGCGGTGATTGTAGTGTCAGATACATTAGGGACATTGAAGCAATAGCACATGGATAAGAGTAAAATGAAGAGTATGTAGATTAGTTCGATACTGGAGTAGGATAAAAGGTTGGCACAACATTGAGAGCCAAAGGGCCTGTCTTGTGCTATACTTTTCTATGTTCTAAGCAAGACTTGTGCAATAGAGCCACTATTCACGATTACATTAACTGCAGCTCATTTACACCCATTGCCACAAGTCCCAGAGGATACCAGCAAGTCACAACCACCAGATGCCTGCTCAGGTTTCCATTTGGCTGGAAAATGGCAAACTATATATAAACGAAATGAAGTTAGGCAATAATGAGATGTTAGAGCTTGCAACTAGGCTTCTTGCCACTCACTGGTGAAATTGTCATCTAGCTGTTGAAACCTTGGGTTGAAAGTCAGACTTCTTTCCTCAACATTGACGATCTCCAGTTTCTAGTCTCATATTTTTCCAACTGACACACCATTGCGCCCTTGGTTTAGAGGCTGGGTAAATTCCACTCCATTAGAAAATAATCAGCACTGCAGTTACCTTGTTTGATGAGAGAGGGAGAGCGTGAGACAGAGTGTGTGAGAGAGAGAGAGAGAGCGCTCGAGACAGAGCGACAGAGGAGTGGGAGGAGAGAGAAGCTAAATGGAATGCAGGAGAACATCAGACCAAGCAGACCACCAGAGAACCAATCCGACGAAAGCCATGAAAGGTTCAAAATGGTGTCTCAGAAATATTGATGGAATTTAAAAAAGAAATAAAGGAGCCATGAGTTCAAGTTGGAAATTCATTCACACACAAAGAATAATCGACAGAAGGGCTGGACACGGTGCGGGGGGGGGGGGGGGGCGGGGGTGAACCTCACCAGAAATTGGCTTGGTGTCATTTTTGACTTGGTTTCATGGAGGGTTTCTCCTTATGAGTATTCTCACACCACCTTCCCAAACTTGCCATATTAACCATGCACCACTCCCCAATGACATCCAACCCTCTCACCAGAGTCAGAAGCATGGGCCACTAAGAGGAACTCCCAGGGTTCCCGGCCCTGGCACCATCTTTAAAGTCTACTCAAGCACCCTACTCAAGCACGGAGGGGTCTGCAGCCGCTCTGCACGTCCATTTTATTTGCCTGGTCACGTTAGACTGAGGGCAATTGACATTCCATTCATATGAACCAGGAAGTCCTACTGGACAGGAACTGGGTGCAGCCACTGCCCATGGAGCTGTCATGAGATGCTGGTGACTTACAGAAGTCTAGAGGGGCAAGCATTGAGCTGGAGGTGCCAGGGATCCGTTCAGACTTGCATGTCAAGAATTGTCACTGTCTAGTTTCTAACTGGTGGGTGGGAGAATAGAAAATTACAGGGATGCTTTACGACACAGTAATGTAACTGGCCACTCACTACTCATCAATGACAGTCTCATTTCACTGGTCAACATTTGGTTGGAAATGAACTTTTTGCTCTTCACGGTGTGTAGCTCCTCACTGTTCATCTCATACAATTCTCCTAAATTTCTTGCCAATGCCCCTTGTCATTCAGCATCTGGCAAGATTCTGCCCAGAAAGTGCAAAGGAGGAAAACTGCCTGAAATTGTTTAAAGAAATGCCTGTTACTGCAGTAAGAGTCCCATCAGTACATGTATTTGGAAAGGCAAGGACTGATTCGGGATAGTCAACATGGCTTTGTGCGTGGGAAATTATGTCTCACAAACTCGATTGAGTTTTTTGATGAAGTAACAAAGAAGATTGATGAGGGCAGAGCAGTAGATGTGATCTATATGGACTTCAGGAAGGCTTTCGACAAGGTTCCCCATGGGAGACTGGTTAGCAAGGTTAGATCTCATGGAATACAGGGAGAACTAGCCATTTGGGTACAGAACTGGCTCAAAGATAGAATACAGAGGGTGGTGGTGGAGGGTTGTTTTTCAGACTGGAGGCCTGTGACCAGTGGAGTGCACAAGGATCGGTGCTGGGCCCTCTACTTTTTATCATTTACATAAATGATTTGAATGCGAGCAAAAGAGGTACAGTTAGTAAGTTTGCAGATGACACCAAAATTGGAGGTGTAGTGGACAGCGAAGAGGGTTACCTCAGATTACAACGGGATCTTGACCAGATGGGCCAATGGGCCGAGAAGTGGCAGATGGAGTTTAATTCAGATAAATACGAGGTGCTGCATTTTGGGAAAGCAAATCTTAGCAGGACTTATACACTTAATGGTAAGGTACTAGGGAGTGTTGCTGAACAAAGAGACCTTGGAGTGCAGGTTCATAGCTCCTTGAAAGTGGAGTCGCAGGTAGATAGGATAGTGAAGAAGGCATTTGGTATGCTTTCCTTTATTGGTCAAAGTATTGAGTACAGGAGTTGGGAGGTCATGTTGCGGCTGTACAGGACATTGGTTAGGCCACTGTTGGAATATTGCATGCAATTCTGGTCTCCTTCCTATTGGAAAGATGTTGTGAAACTTGAAAGGGTTCAGAAAAGATTTACAAGGATGTTGCCAGGGTTGGAGGATTTAAACTACAGGGAGAGGCTGAACAGGCTGGGGCTGTTTTCCCTGGAGCATCGGAGGCTGAGGGGTGACCTTATAGAGGTTTACAAAATTATGAGGGGCATGGATAGGATAAATAGGCAAAGTCTTTTCCCTGGGATTGGGGAGTCCAGAACTAGAGGGCATAGGTTTAGGGTGAGAGGGGAAAGATATAAAAGAGACCTAAGGGGCAACTTTTTCACGCAGAGGGTGGTATATGTATGGAATGAGCTGCCAGAGGATGTGGTGGAGGCTAGTTTAATTGCAACATTTAAGAGGCATTTGGATGGGTATATGAATAGGAAGGGTTTGGAGGGATATGGGCCGGGTGCTGGCAGGTGGGACTAGATTGGGTTGGGATATCTGGTCGGCATGGACGAGTTGGACCGAAAGGTCTGTTTCCATGCTGTAAATCTCTATTACTCTATGACCAGGTTGTATTATGTAATCAAAGATGCCGGTGTTGGATTGGGGTATACCAAGTTAAAAATCACACAACATCAGGTTATAGTCCAACAGGTTTAATTGGAAGGACACTAGCTTCATCAGGTTGTTGTGTGATTTTTAACCAGCTACAGGTGGGTTGTATCATGATTTGCATCATATTATTTATTTATAAATTAGCTTTTAAAAAAAAAAGTACCTTCGCAAAATGTTTGCTCTGTGAAGGAACGCCCTTTCATTCCCTCTCCTTCTGCCCTGAATGCCTTCATCAATAAGGCAAACGACTCCTAAGATTTCCCATCTATCGTAATGGCATGCTTTTGGATACAAAAGGCATCAATCACAGATGAGAGACAGTGTGGAAACTTTAGCGTGTGCATTCATTAGAAAATGTAGATGGATGGTTCATCATTCCACAAAACATTTATCACAGGATCTCATGACAGCCCAACTACTTCAAACTAATTAATGACATCTCAGACACCTCCTTGACATGATTAGTCACTGCAACATTAGAAGCAGACAATATTTTAGGAGTGGAATCTGTAAACATTGCAGCGCTGTGCAAAGTATGAATGGCCTTTTTTAAAATGAAGACTGTAAAGTGATGTTTTGACTAAACTATGCTGACTATTGTGAACGTGCAGGAAAGAATATTTCAAGTATGATCAGTTAATGCAATAAAAATATGATTTTTAAAAACTTATTTGAGAATGACTCTGAAATTATAAATCTATTCAAAGCATGACAATTTATATTTATGTGACATAAATGGTGGTTTGTAATTAGAATTACAAAAGAAGGTGTTTTTCAGTATTGATTTTCATGGCTATAGGACATTCTAAAGCACTTAATAAAGTACAACAATGCTACACTTAAAAAGTAATATCGGGAAATGTATCAAATAATTTGCATAAAAGAGGACTGAGTAACAGCAGAGACAATAACTTGTAACCGATTTTAATACTGTTTGCTAATGATTAAATGTTGAGCAGTTAATTTTCAGTGTTTGATGCTAGCAGGCCATAAAACATTAGGAAATCAAATGTCTTTAAACATGGATTGCAGGGTACATATACCACAGCTGTTGGTAGTAGACTATGCAGATTGGGAGGACTCCAGGTAAAATCAGTACTCTAAGAGTTAGGCAATCCCAGCTGAAGTTGTGGTGAACGTGTTGTCTTTGGGACTAGTGTCCCAAAGCATGAATTAAATGGCAGACAGAAGAGTTTACCTTCTTTAGCGCAAGGATTTTGTCACCTAGCCCAACGTTACCAGTAATCAGTCTTTTTAAGGGACATATAGACTACAATCATGAAGGAAAATAAATGCAATGAAACTTACAGGTGACATATACTGGTCCAATTCATCTTGTCCATTTCAAACTGGAGACCCAGTACAGCAAGTATATTCACTAGCAAATACTACTGTTTTTATTTATGGTTTATATCCCTCTGGGAATCTACTGCTATGATGCATTGAAATACTTTCAACATTATTTTTACACCAATGTTAACAGGGTCAGTCCATTCATCCCAAGGATCAGTGTTGATCCTTCTCTAGAATCTCATCCCATCTTTTCTCACTACGTATGCCATCATAACCTTCCATTCTCTTTCTTTCTCAAACATTTGATGGTGCATTTGGCTAAATGGGGAGGGACTATTTTCCCTGGAGCATTGGAGGCTGAGGGGTGACCTTGTACATGTTCATAAAATCATGAGGAGCATGGATAGGGTACAGAGGCAGGGTCTTTTAGGTGGGGCGAGGGAGTCCAAAACTAGAGGACATAGGTTTAAGGTGAGAGGGGAAAGATTTAAGAGGGACATAAGGAGCAAATTTTTCATGGAGAGGGTGGTGCAGGTATGAAGTGAACTGCTAGAGGACATGGGGGAGGCTGGTACAATTACAACACTTAATAGGCATCTGAATAGTACATGAATAGAAAGGGTTTGGAGGGTCATGGGCCAAATACTCACAAATGGGACTAGATTTAATTAGGATATCCGTTTGGCATAGATGAGTTGGACCGAAGAGTCTGGTTATATGTTGTACATCTCTTTGATTCTAATTGTACCTTAACTGTATCTACACTTTTAGCTTCAATCCCTCTCTGTGGCAGAGAGCTCCAAATTTTTATCACTCTCTAAGTGAAGAATTTCACTCAGAATTCTCAATTATATTTCTCGGTGGCTGTCTTTATTAGATCACCCATATTCCTCTTTAAAACTAAGTTATATTTAAAATTATGAAAGAGAGTATGGGATCCAATTCTCACCACCAATCAGGCAAAAAGAAAATGCATAATTGCGACTTTCAGTGTTTTTAGCAGTTTAATGAGTAAAGGGTAAAATAAAGTCACCACAATGTCAGAGGATTACAGAGCTGCTCTCTCATTAAAGGGAGATAACTGGTGGTGAGATTAACCCAAGGGTCACCATGCTTCAGGCAAGGGCTGAAGTTGAGATTGTGGAATCTTCAGTGACCTTAGCTGGTACAGGCATTTAACCCACACTGTTGGCATCACTCACCAGCTTTTGAACCAACCTCCATTGGCTATAAAACATTTTGAGACCTCCAATAGTTATGGATTGCTCTTTATCATGACAGATCTTGCTTCCTACTCATTGTCCTGCTAGAACAACTAACAGCCTTTCAGAGAAGTGTGCATCAAACAAGGCAGCTCATTACAATTTCAAGCAGAGGCTGACTAACTTGGAGGAACAGAACAGGGTTACAACTGATGTGTTTTATTTGAAAAGCATCTCAGTACATTTTCCTCCTATTCTGAGCTCAACACCCGAAGCAAGTGACCTTTTCCAGAGGCTAACTAAACTACAGACTAATTACTGTAATGTAACACTGTAACAGGGAAGTGATGAGAGATTAGAGTGTGAGCTGCTACCGGCTCCAGGAATATGGAGCAAAGCAAAGTAGTTGGGTTGTTAAGTAGTTGAAAGTTCGAAATCGATAAAAAAGAAATAAAAAGAGTTTAACTTAGAAGGAGAGGCTGGATAGGCTGGGACTCTTTTTCATGGAAGCGTAACAGGTTGACCTTCTTGAGGTTTATAAAATCATGAGGGGCATGGATAAGGTGAATGCCAGGTGTCTTTTTCCTAGGATAGGGGATTTTAAGACGAGTGGGCATTTAGCAAGGTGAAAGGTGACAGATTTTCAAAAAGACATGAGGGACAATTTTCTTTTTAAACATAGTCCATGTGTGGAACAAACCTCCAAAGGAAGTGGTGGATGGGGACACAGTTAGAACATTTAAAATACATTTGGATAAGTACATGAAAAAGAAATTTTTGCAGGGATATGGGTCAAGCCCAGGCAAGTGGGACTAGTTTAGTTTGGGATCATCATCAGCATGGACTGGTTGGACTGAAGGGTCTGTTTCTGTGCCGTATGACTCTAAGTAAATAAACTTTACAGCTGTTGCTATAACTGGAGTATAATTTTTTTTGCAAAGAAGAATTTGCATTCATGTTTTCTTAATAACGATTTAGCATGCTAATCCTGACCTGCTGTCCTGTTGGGGGTCTGCACTTTCTGTTCAGTAAACTGAACTTTAACCTATTTGCCATGATTCATCCCCATGATATAGACAGAGCATTCCACTTAGCTGAAACTCAGCCTCTTCGTTTGACCAGTGAATACTTTCCACTGCTGCTCTTTCATTCTTCCCAGTCCAGGCAGTGACCCCAGGTCCCCCTCGGAGAGTTTAATTTCTTTTGCATGCAATGACGCGTTCCTGCAAATTTGTACCTGCGCTAATTTCACACAGTTCAGAGCCCTTTTTAAATAACTGCAGTAAAACAGCGCACACTGCCATTTATACAAATTCAGTAGCTGTTGTGGCAGCCAAAAATAGTGCAGAGAGGAAACTAAACCCACAGAAGTGGTTCAGTAAAACCACACAAACCACAGAGTCTGTACTGTATCCGCGCTCACAGATACTAACTGATTGCAACTTACTGGGTTCCAAAAAAGACATGACTTCCTGAATTACAGAAAAAGTAGTTTCAAGTGGGATTTACTGGAATGTTAAAAAGATATAATGGGACATTGCCCAAAATAAAAGATACAAATGTTGTCATTCTCTGTTTAATTAACATTTTTTAAAAAATAAAAGACTGGTCAATAAGTAAAACCATGTGAATAAAACTTGGGTTAGTGCAAATTTAATTCAAATAAGTTCAACTGTACATGGGGTCAGGCTTCACCAGTGCATGCTCGGAGTTTAAATATCAAGGGTTGACTGCAGTTATATCAAACCATTTTGAGCAAATTCTCCTGGTCCCCCATCAGTGGGTGAGGTAGCTCCAGCCCAGATTATATTTGAAAGCCAGCATCTGCAGTTCTCCCATCATTGAATTGGATTTCTCAATTGTTATAGGGCGGCATGGTGGCTCAGTGGTTAGCACTGTTGCCTCACAGCACCAGAGACCCAGGTTCAATTCCAGCCTCGGGTACCTGTCTGTATGGAGTTTGCACATTCTCCCCATGTCTGTGTGGGATTCCTCTGGATGCTCTGGTTTCCTCCTCCAATCCAAAGATGTGCAGGTCAGGTGAATTGGCCATGCTAAATTGCCCATAGTGTTAGGGGTAAATGTGGGGAATGGGTCTGGGTGAGTTACTCTTCAGAGGGTCGGTGTGGACTTGTTGGGCCGAAGGGCCTGTTCCCATACTGTAGGGAATCTAATCTAGGGTACCTCACCTCCGGTAATGGCTCAGAAATCCGATCACCATTCTTGCAACTAAGTATCCTGTATTTTTCACAATGAACAAAGTTGCATCCTTCATCAAAGGTTTAGAATAGGAATTGGTCCAGCAAAGCAGGAAAAAAAATAATAAACCGACCATGTTGAATATACAAAATGAACTCGTGAGTACTGTCAGGAACAAGTGCCTAATGCTCTCCAGCAATAAAAAGATCAGAGGTATCCATCTACACAAACTAGAAGCAACATTTGTTACAAAGACAGTTTATCAACAATTTTTCATCTGGAACATAAAATAATCCTGGAACAAAACAAAGTTCATAAGAACGTAAGAACTAGGAGCAGGAGTAGGCCGTCTGGCCCCACGAGCCTACTCCACCATTCAGTACGATCATGGCTGATCTTGTCGTGAACTCAGCTCCCATAATCTTAATTCCTTCACTGTTCAAAACCTATATTTGCCTTAACAAACATTCAGCAAGGTAGTTTCAACTGCTTCACTGGGCAGGGAATTCCACAGTATTACAAGCCTTTTGGTGAAGAAGTTCCTCCTCAACTCAGCCCTAAATCTGCTCCCCCTTATTTTGAGGGTATGCCCCTTAATTATAGAGCCATCTGCCAATGGAAAACAACCTCCCCGCTTCTATTCGCATTTATTCTCCTTGTAATTTTATGTTTCTATAAGAGACCCACCCCCACCCCCCAACCCCAGTCCCATTCTTCCAAATTCCAATGAGTATAGTCGCAGTCTACTCAATCCCTCCTCAGAAGCCAACCCTCAATTCTAGAATCAACCTAGTGAACCACCTCTGTAACCCTTCCAATGCATCACTTCTCAAGTAAGGAAACGGAACCCGTACCAAAGGATATCGTCACTGAAAACTTCAAGACCCATCTTCAAACATTTTTCAAATTAAAAGTTTTTATTATCAGAACCAGGATTATCAACTCAGCTGACCGTATCTGGTTTAGCTAGTGATACCTGTATACATGTTGCAGATTGTACATGTGGTCTGTGGTGTCTGTACAACTGAAGCAGAAGCAGAAGCAGAATTTTAGGAGCTGCATGGCAGATTTTAGAACAGAAGGGCATTTTCACCACCAAATTTCATACAGTATCAAAGGAAGATTGGATGAGTACCAGTAGCACTAAATGATGGGAATGGGAATTTGCTGAGGAGGGTATAATTACCATAGAGGGAGTTCAGGCTGAAGCAGGGGTTGGCAGGACAGTCGTATGAGGAGAGATTTTCAAAACTATTGTGAATACAGGTCCACTTAAAACAATGAGAGGACATGATAGAAATGTATACACACTTCTAACAGGCTAGATGGACTAGGTGCAGGGAGGATATCTCCCCTGGTGGGGCACTCTAGAACAGGATCACTGTCTCAGGATACGAGGTAAGCCATTTATGAATCATTTCTTCACTTAGAAGCCTGGTAAACCTGTGCAAGGCTGCAGGGGCAAGAGTATATTCAAGAAACAGATTGATAGATGTTTAGATATTAAAGGAATCAAAGAGTGTAGACAGAAAGCAAGATCAGCCATCATCATGCGAATGGCAGAACAGGTTCAAATGGTCAAATGGTTTATAGTTTCTATCTTTACGCATGTGGGAATATTAAAATGGAAGGGGAAAATTAACATGGAACCCCAAAATAAGGGGTTCAAGCCTCAATAATTTAGTAACAGCCTATTCTGAGATTGAAACGTAATCAAGCAAGAACCGACAGGAAAAGAAATATGAAGGGTACAGTGTTGGCATAAGTCTGCGGATGGCAGTGCAGAATGGTACAATTTCATGTCTGACAATTACTAAGACAATGTAGTGCTGTATAAAGTGTTTGGGAGGCAGTGTATCCACTTTGCTCACGATGGCACTCTTGATATTAGTCAACATTACTGCGTGCGGTGGAGGTAGTGTTCAGCTTTAGGCAACAGCTAACGTTTAAGTCAATGGATATGCCTGTCCTATACCATCTATTGGCTGCAGACATCCATACTGTAGGTGACACAGTTCCGCACACCTAGATGTCAGGTTATGAGCGAGCAAATGTCCCTGCACTTCAGAGGTACTGTTCTGCCATTGATTAGCCCCTCCTACACTGGTACAAATTCTGTCAGAAATCAAGTGAGGCTAAACTCCCACTTATTCTCAACAGAGGACTTCCTTCACATTATCTTCAGAGGTGACCAACAGAACAAAGGCTGAAGCACTGTCTTGGGAGTCTATCTCCCCTTTACCCCAACTTTTTAACGGGATATTGTGTCTCCACAGGAGCAGGCCATGTCAACAAAGCAGATTGTAATTGCATGTGATCTGCATATACCTCAAATGGTTGATATCACAAATCTTTACCCAGCAACCTGACAGTAGTTTTAACGATCACCCCGTGAACATGCAAACCCACAACATTTAAAGATGGGACTATATACAAAAGACACAAATTGAACAGTTGTCAGGGATTGATGAGTTGTCTGTGGCTTGACTTACAGGCCACAGGTGACCCTCGGGCCACATCAGAACATCTCTACATTATGCAAAAACATTTTAACTGACCCTACCTTAGTCCTTCCTTGTTTTTTATCAAAACTAGCAGCTCCTGGTATTTGAAACCTTCCACTCTAATAAACAATGTGCCTGGATATCTATCCGCGTTGAGCCATTGAGAAAACAAAAATGAGCCCATTAATGAGTTTATCAGCCACATAGTTCTCTGAAGATAGAATCACTTTAAATGGGCTGTTTGCCCTGCAGGCCAAGTTTCTAGCTCAGAGTTCCATCTTGAAAGCCTTAAGATCGCACACTATGAGCACTGATCTGCTGATATGACCCAATTGCCATTTCAGACACCTGCCTTCACACAACAGTCACTGGTTTCAGTTGCAAGCTGTTTTCTTTCTTTACCAGTCACTGAGCTGCCATCAATTCTGAAGTGTCATTTGGAGCAGAAGGAACAGAAGTTGCTGCCATTTATGTATAAGTGGTTAGCAGGTTCCTCCTCAATCCTACTATACTTCAAATTATCAAGAAATTTTAACACAACAGGAAGGCATTCACTCCTTTATGCCTTCGTTGGTGATAATACCATTCCTCTGTTCGCAGTACACTTTAATATCTTTATTATATGAGCAATTAATTAATTTCTAAATAGAGTCATGCTGTGATGCAATTGATTTCATTGACAACTTGTAGTAATGCCTTCCATGTCCTGGTATCCAAATATGTGGAAAATTCTTCAAATAATTGATTGCATGCACCCTCAATTGTCCTTCTAATGGTAATACTCTTTTGCCACAAATTCACGAATTTCATGGAAATTATCTTTCACTGTCGAGTCCTTCAATTCCTTTTAAAGCTTTTTAACATTCCATGTTCCCTTTCACTCTGTTGAATGCACTGAATCTCATGTACTACTAACACAGTATACTGCTCAATAGATTTTCTTCATAACATTTTGAATTGAGAACACAGGTCAGCCAGCTCAACAGCTCAGCAATATGCCCTTGAAGAGCAGCTGCAATGTTTTAGCTAGACAAAATTATAGCTAAAGCAAGACCTTCATGTGATATAAGCAAGGATTGAAGTCCCAATAGAACAATATATTTAATTGCTGATAAAACCCTACATAGTGGAGAGCATACTTTTACTAACCTAACGAGCACAAAATGACTATTACTCAGATATCCTACATTGGTTCAGGAGGAATTTTTTAAAGTTATTAATTAGATCCTTGCTTAAGTCATCAAGAAGTCAAGTTTTTGCTTCTACTCTTGCGTTAAGTATAATAAAGGCAAAAGGGACATTAAGCGTTGAATTTTGTTATGGCACCTTTCAGTCATTCATGGGTTAAACTTCAAAGTCTTCCCTAATGTCTCAGGCTCTCATTTACGTCTCAAAATGTCATTGAGAATGTGAAATCCCAGCAGGATATTAATAAGAATATATCTTAACAGGATGAACAAAATACATTTCTTTTCCCAAGATTGACAAGATATTCAAAATCACATTTTGAGAGAGTAGATGTGAAATATTGCTAGTATAGAAAGTTGATGATTTGTGCTGTGCATAAAATACCTCTGGACTTTAAAATTCCTATTCGACAATATGAGTCAAAAGGCAATTGAATGGAAAGGAGTCATAATTTAATGATAAAAGCTAATATGATTTTGAAAGTCAGCATAGATGAGAACTTTCATATCCCGAGATGCTGAGACTTAAATCCTCTGTGACTAGAATTAGAATTACGTTTATCATCATGTGTACTCAAGTACAAAGGACAGGAAATGTGCACACTGTTGCCACAAAAGACACCATCTTAGATTCAGGATACCTAGGTACAAATCTTAGGTTACATTAGGTACAAAAATAGAGAAATAAAGAGAAAAGCTACAATTCGACATTTTAATTCTTCAAGTAACGATTGGGAAGATAAGGAAATAAAGTGAAAGATAAACTTTACAGGCCTTCTATAGCCTGTAGTCTCTCCACGCTGTGCGTTTTCCATGTGGTCTCAATCTTCCCACGGTGATTCGGCATTGTTGGCAGGCCAGTCCCAAATGCAGTTAATGTAGATTAGAAAACACATTCAATATTTTGATCATACAGCGGACCCTCAATTATCCAGCGTTCAATTATCCGAATACTAGATTATCTGGCAAGATTGCAAGGTCCTGTTGGGTGGCACAGTGGCTCAGTGGTTATCACTGCTGTCTCACAGTGCCAGGGACCCGGGTTCAACTCCATCCTCGTGCAACCGTCTGTGTGGAGTTTGCACATTCTCCCAGTGTCTGCGTGGGTTCATCCCAAAGATGTGCTGGTTAGGTGAATCGGCCATGCTAAATTGCCCGTAGTGTTCAGGGATATGTAGGTTGGGTGCACTAATCAGGGGTAAATGTAGGGGAATGGGTTTGCGTGGATTACTCTTAGGAGAGTCAATGTGGACTTGTTGAAGCTACAGTTTCCATACTGTAGGGATTCTGTAATCATGACCTGATGCTTAGCTAAACTGTGGTAACCGGCGTTCGATTATCCGGAATTCAGTTAACCAAATGAAACATCGCCCGCCTGTGTCCTTCAGATAATGAGGTTCCTTTCTATATTGTCCTGGACTGAGTGATCAGAGTGAAGCAAATGCTTTTCACATGGACTTCATCTTTTCAATGTTAATTTGAATTTGGTGCCAAATCTATGGGATCTCTGGACATCCATCAACAGTGATTTGGCATAAGCAGGGTAAGCAGCTAAACACATTGAATAATTCCCACAGACAGCAAACCAGGAAATTAAATGCACTGATCAACCTTCACTCCTTAATGATTATGTAAAAAGGCTGAAATGAAGTTTGAACATGTACATGGGAAGATCTAAACTGAGGGATTATAAATAAACTTTAACAAACTTCTAAAATATGCCGAATTCTTATTAGACATTTGGGATTTCATGAATCGAAAACTAATTCTTTTTTAAGGTCCAAGAAGTGACTCAGCAATAATTGCTCATTTAGGAAGCCATTAAAATCCTCATTCCCACTCATTTAACAAGGAGTATTTCAAGAGTTTTTATAGCAAGATGAATAAAGCAAAAGTGATGTTGTGCCGACCTTTTATCCTACTCTAAGATCAAACTAACCTACATACCCTTCATTTTACTATCATCCATGTGTCTATCCAAGAGTCGCTTAAAAGTCCCTAATGTATCTGACTCTACACAGAGAGTGGTGGAGTGCGTGGAATGCACTCCCAGCGGTGGTAGTAAAGAACCTACGTCTGACATCACCCCTAAACCTTCCTCTAATCACCTTAAAATTTTGCCCCCTTGTGATAGCCGTTTCCATCCTGGGGATAAGTCATAGAGATGTACAGCATGGAAACAGACCCTTCGGTCCAACCCGTCCATGTGAACCGGATATTGCAACCCAATCTAGCACCCGGCCCATATCCCTCCAAACCCCTTCTATTCATATACCCATCCAAATGTCTTTTAAATGCTGCAATTGCAATTGTACCAGCCTCCACCACTTCCTCTGGCAGCTCATTCCATACATGTACCACTCTCTGCGTGAAAACATTGCCCCTTAGGTGCCTTTTATATCTTTCCCCTCTCACCCTAAACTTATGCCCTCTAGTTCTGGATTCCCCCACTACAGGAAAAATACTTTGTCCATTTATCCTATCCATTCCCCTCATAATTTTGTAAACCTCTTAAGGTTGTATCTGGCTATCCACTCTATCTGTGCCTCTCATCATCTTGTATACCTCTATCAAGTCACCTCTCATCCTTCTTCACTCCAATGAGAAAAGCCCTAGCTCCCTCAACCTTTCTTCGTAAGACATGCCCTCCAGTCTAGGCAGCATCTTGGTAAATCTCCTCTGTATCCTCTCCAAATCTTCCACATGAGGCAACTATAACTGCACACAATATTCCAAGTGTGGTCTAACTAGGGCTCTATAGAGCTGCAGCATAACTTTGCGGCTCTTTAACTCAATTCCCCCGTTAATGAAAGCCAACACACCACACACCTTATTAACAACCCTATCAAGTTCAGTGGCAACTTTGAGGGATCTATGGCCATGGACCCAAGATCCCTCTGTTCCACCATACTGCCAAGAATACTGCCTTTAACCCAGTATTCTGCATTCAAATTTGACCTTCCAAAGTAAATCACTTCACACTTTTCCAGCTTGAACTCCATCTGCCATTTATCAGCCCAGTACTGCATCCTGACAATGTCCCATTGTCACTTACAACAGCCCTCCACACTATCCACCAACCTTTGTGTCATCAGCAAACTTAGTAACCCACCCTTCCACTTCTCATCTAAGTCATTTATAAAAATCACAAAAAGCAGGGATGTCCCAGAACAGATCCCTGTGGAACACCACTGGTCACCAAGCTCCAGGCTTAATACTTTCCAAACATTACCACCCGTGTCATCTATGAACCAGCTAATTCTGTATCCAGACAGTCAAATTTCTCTGTATCCCATGCATCCTTACTTTCTGAATGAGCCGACCATGGGGAAGCGTATCAAATGCCTTGCTAAAATCCATGTCTGGTAGCATCTGTGAAAAGCAAAATGGACTTAGCATTTTAGTCAGAGTCCTTCCATCAGAATTGCAAAATGAGAAGTTTTAAGCCAATGGGTTAAAGACGAGAGGAGAGGAACATATTCTACCTGTTTGGTGTAGATGGTTCCGTCACATCGCAATCCAGCCTAATGATCTGCCACCTAAACAATGACCACTTCTGTTTGTTACATGTTGTGTTCTCAAATATCTTCCTCAAATTGAGATAAACAGTATCCATTGATCTTGCTATTGTCCATTAGAACTATCGCTTCCTCACAAAAATCTGTAAATTGGTCGTTCAATTAATTTCTTGAAGTTGTAAGATTGGGCTTCTTTTATAAGGGTTTGAATTGGAATGGTATAATGCAAGGTTAGTTTTGGAAATGGCCAGAATCGATTTTTACCATTGAGGGCAACATTTTAATTGATGATAATTGGCAGAATTCTTAATGAATTTCAAATGCAAATCCCTGTACAGAATATGAGCTTCAAACACAGCACATGCTAAGCAAAATCTCCTAGTTTCAAATCATTTTTTCTGGTAGCTTGTTCTTTGCACAGATATTCTCAATTTGAGTTGGAAGTACAGAATGACTTCCAACCCATTGCTTGGCACGGGGGAAATCTCCAAGTGGGGGAGGGGGGTGGTTAGCCAGATCTAGAACTATTCACTAATTGAGGGTTATAATTTACATGTATTTCTCACACAGAAAGCAGTTGAGGCCAAAGCATAACAATGTTTTCAACAAGAAGTTACATAAAGCTCATATGGTGCAAGGGGTCAAAGGTTATGGAGAGGAAGCCAGAACAGGGTACTGATCAGCCACAAGTGTACTAAATACCAGAGCAGGCTCGAAGGACTGAGTGGCCTCCCCATGCTTCTATTTTTTATGTTTCTATCTAAATGTGAGTGAAACAAACAGTCCAGAAAGAAAGGCTAGAACATGAAATGGCGTGGTCTGGGAGCAGCCCGTGAGCATGTTACTCTGGTGCATAAACAGGCCCTCCAGCTCCTTACCTCAAATTTCCTAGCATCAGTTACAGAGGCCAGGTTTAGAAGCAGCTGGAGAGAGTGGAAGAGAAGGCTGGAAGCCTAGCCTTCATCATTTCATACATTCACTATTACTAGTTCTGAAATACAGTACAAATTTGGAGACCAGTTTGCTCACCCTGTAGCTCCAGAAATTATGTGTGGTACTAGAGGCCAGCATCTCAACTAATAATCCAGAAGTTAAAACGTACATTTGCAGCTGGTCTCTACCATTCCCCCAGGTGTACAATATTTATAAAGGAGCTTTGATAGGAGCCAGCAAGAGAGAAATACTACTTCCCCTTGACAACACTGCTATTGCAATTAATTTGCTATGCTGTCTCTTTTAACGGATTCTTTCCTGACACCACACGACTGAAAATCCTCACCTCCCTTGGTCTTCCCTTCTACAAAAAGTCTCCAGGATTTCTCCCAGTTGCCTTCATACATTTTGCTCTCCTGTGGCCCTTGGATCTTCCATCCTTTCTTTAATAAATGCTCAAGTTTTGTTTTGACAACAATTTTTAAAAAGTCGACTAGCACGATTCCTGATCTCCGGATACTGTTCAAGGTTCTTTCATTTAAAACACAGACATCGTAAATATATGGTCAAATCGTGCGTATTTATTCCACTTAATTTTGATATAACACGTACAATTGGATAATGGCCAAAAGCGGCTACAGTCTCTCCAACATGGCTAAATTTCTCACCGAAATTTAGGAGACTGTATCAAACAGTAATGTTGAAGATATTAATCTCTTAATTAATATTCCGTGGCTCAGTGATAAGCGAGATGAGAAGTTTAAATTTAGTCATTTCATTTACATTTAGTTTATTGAACATTTTAATCTTTCTTCAGATACTGACATCTTGTTTTAGTGCAACTAGTACAGTGTCAACGCACAAGAACTGTACCAATAACAGCACTGAATTATTGCGCTGTACTGTTATTTTCATGGCTGTGAAACTATATTGACAAAACTAGATACTTTGATTAAACTTTAACTACTATTAAACAGGGCATTCTAACAAACCTAATTCTAATAAGTGGGTCAGGCTGTACTTGAATAGCTGCATTTCCATTAACGAAGACTTAGTGAAAGCTGCAACATTCAAGTACACGATATAATCCGAGCAGTCAAACAGTCATCCTGATTCCTTCGTACCTGCCCTGTTCCCATATCCTCGTATTCCCATTTTCCTTCAATCACCTACTATCTAAAGTATTCACAGTTCAGCTTCATCCAGTGGTACATTCCACTGTCGCACGATCTTCAGTGTAAACAGGTTTCTGGCTCAGGAATCTGTTTCTGACTGCCTTTATTTTTTGCTCATCCTATCCTCTTGCAGCACTCTTTGGCCCTCAGATTCCACTTCCTATGCCTCCCCATCTTTCTGCTGATTTGGATATCATGTAAGTTCTGGGCCTATATTCAAATATTCACCAGGTGCATTACCAAGGAAGGACTGCAGTGTCCAGTTTTTGAATAAGATGTTAGACTGAACCCAACCTGCCCGCTCAGGTGGACATAAAATAATTGACGATACTATTCAAAGAATACAAACTAGGTTCTCCCAATGTCTTGACGCTCAAACAAAATCACCAAAACTATTTGTTAATTTATCTTTATGGGGCCTATGCATGAATTGGTTAGCTGCAACGGAGCAGGGACTATGGGCAGAATCTGAACTGAATGATGGGTGCTAAGGTGAGAAATCTAGGAGAATCACGTGAGATGTCAGATGATACCTTTTTTTGAGTCAAGGCCAACTTGTTGCAGTTAGAATCCCAGGCATCAAGACAAGCTTCTCGTCTTTGATCGGCAGAATGCCAATTGACAGGAATTATTGCTTATCAACAGCCTCATTAACAGAAAATCTTGCCTCCTAAATATACTGCTTCATATTATCCCAACTGCAGTAAGGGAACTAGACATCAACTATCCCCAACACAATCATCAGAGGAGGTTTCAGTTCACCAGTTACTGTTACAGGCTGCCATCTTGAACTTGACGCCTCCGGCCACCCTTCCAGGGCACTTGTCACATTGAACACACGGGCGGGCTTCAAACACCTGCCAGCCTCTCAGGACCCTCTTTGTACTTTTCCAATCCACTTACCAGATACATCTGCACTTTAAAGCCGGAAAGTAGCATTGCAATGATGCTACAAGAATACAGGGACAGGCTCACAACTCCCAGATTGGACCAGGCTACATCTCAGGATTGTTCACTTGCTCTCTTCACACTCGCTCACTTTGCATCTTCCCAGACGCTCAGTGCCTTGCTTTGCATATTGATGTTTTAGCCCTTACCCACCAGAGTTACCGAGCTCACATTACTTCGATCAAGCCTTGCTGTTTAGCACAGATACAAAGACAGAAAGCTTGACATGTCTGTCAGTATTTCTCAGTCAAGTAAAAGGGAGATATCTTCCGTCAAAGTATCCTAGTACAGTAGTGCAAAGGGCAGACTTGATATCAGTCCAAAGACTTGGCTGCAGTCAGTTTACCATTTAAGGTCATACAAGTCAGGACCCTCTCCTTGGAGGAGGTGAAAGCCGAACGACAAACTCATCACCTGGATTGACTCCTTCTGTCTTCTTGAAGGCTGTTTCCTCCCAGATTGAGTGGAGTAAATGTGAGATAGCAGAAAGAAAATAGTGAGACTTACCCTGGCTGAGCAGAGAAGTTCTCTGACCAACTCCTTCATAGTGAGGTATTCATCCAGATGACTGAGACCACACTGACCCAGATGGCGACCTCAGACCAGACTAGCAAGGTCTATTGCCATGTCATCCTCTGCCAGTCCTGGCTGTGGAGGGAGGGGAGGGGGGGTGGTGGCAGGAGGAAGATGTTCCTACTCTGCACCACCCCATCCAATAGGACCTTTTCAGGTAAGAGTCTGCAAAGCAGGATGCCAATTTTCTCTTATCTGCCATGACTGGGGCAAGTGTTGCCCACCGCTAGTTGCCCTTGAGAGGATGATGCTGAGCTGCTCTTAAGCCTCTGCTTTCCAAGTGCTGTTGGTAGACTCACATTGCCATGAGGGAATTCCAGGACTTTGACCCAGCAAAAATGAAGGAACAATGATCTATTTCCAAGTCAGTATGCTAGGTGTTTGGAGGAGGAATTGCAGGTGGTGATGTTCTCATGTATCTGCTGCTCCTATTCTTCTACATGGAAGTGACTGTGGGTTTGAAAGGTGCCAAGAATCATTGGTGAATTTTGATAGTACACACTGCTGCTACTGAGCATCAGTAATGGAGCGAGTGGATGCTCACGAATATGCTGCCCAAAACGTGAGGTTGGGAGTGAGCGAATAAAGATTTATAAAATCATGAGGGGCATAGATAAGGTAAATAGCAAAAAGTATTTTGTTTAGGGTAGGGGAGTTCAAAACTAGAGGACATAACATTAAGGTGAGAGGAGAAAGATTTAAAAGGGACCTGAGGGGCGACGTTTTCATACAGAGGGTGGTTTGTGTGTGGAACAAACTGCCAGAGAACATGATGAGTGCAGGCACACAGTTACAATTGAAATTACTCCACAGAGTCCTTGACACTGATCCAGCTCCCTCAGAGGCAGCCCTTGGTGTCAGGATGTTCAAGATTTCTGTTTATTTTTGTTTCATTTTCCAATGTTAGCAGTGTTGATCTTTTGAGTTCATCTCTCATTTTGCTGCTAAAAGTGTTTTGAAATAGATAAAAGAAATACATTGTGTCAATAAAATGTGAAATAACTCCACAGAGGATGGTATCCTGGCACTAAGTCACCCTGTTATTTAAACGGGCACAGTCTATGAAACTGATCCAACTCCCTCAGAAACAAGACTCCTGTTTATATCTGTCTGCCAGGTATCCCTAACTGGACCAGATTAACAGCCCCAGTCAAGGAACTCATATTCTATGACATCCAGCTGGCTGACCACATGATAAATCACTGCATCCTCCCCCCACCCGAGTCCGAGGATATAGGCCGGTCCTTTTTGTGTAGTGTCTCCTGGGGCGTTTTACCACCGGGTCAGGTTCCTTGGACTCTGCCTTGGACACGAACAGTGGCTAATGCTCCGGAGCTCGCATCTTGCACCTGGAACACCTTGTGAAAAATGCACTCTCTTCTTCCGATGGCAACAGCATCAATGCGGCAAGATCTACCATGTTCATCTCAGATTGCGAGGTATCTTCAATGCTTGATGGGGGAGGAGGACCCACGGTTTCCGACAGGCATTCTGACTGGTCTGAGGAGCAGACAACGGTTTGCTCTCACACACAGTTTACACACTGATGGCTTTCATATGGTCCAAATGTTTGTTCAGGACCTTCACTCCTACGCGAACTTTATGTGTCACAGGTTCTGACCTTGCACCAACCATGCCTCTCACCCTTGCAGGGCCATTTCCTACATCAAGCTTCATCTCCTGTAGTCAACTCGCTCTCTCTGGTGTTCCTGATGTCATTTCACTGCGCCCCCTCCGGTCCCTGGCTGTGGGAAGATCAGATTTAATCTGGTGCGGAGTCTTCTTCCCCTTAGCAACTCTGCTGCAGCCATCCCTGTAATTGTATCAGTGGTGATCCTATAATCAAATAGGAATCAGGACAGTATGGTATCTCGGGAAGCTTTAGGCTTTTTCTTCAAGCCTACCTTCAAAGTTTGGACTGCTCTTTATACCATTGGATGATGGATGGTATGGAACTATCCTTATGTTGAATCCCATTTGACTTTAGGAAATACTCGAACTCCCTGCTGGTAAAGAATGGCCCATTATCTGTGATCATCGCTTCCAGGAATCCATGTTTTGCAAAAGATGTGTGCAGATTTTCTATTGTCGTCCCCATGTTTGACAAATGAATGCTAAGCATGTCCAACTACTTTGAGTGGGGGAAGGGTAGCATCCACAATAACAAAGGACATTAAGCCCATGAAAGGACTTGCATTGTCAATGGGTAACCGGGTCCAGGTTTTAACTAGCCATGACAATGATTGTGGGTGGGGCTACTGGAGTATAACTTTTGTCCTTAATGGCACTCTGGACACTGCCCAACCTTGTAGCTATGTCTGCATCCAATCCTGGCCACCAGATGTAACATCTTCATTTTGGAAACCCCCAAATGACCCTGGTGGAGTTCAGCCTGTATCTGGCAGTAACCTTTGCTCAGGTCAATCGCTCTTGCTCCCCATAATAATATACCACCCTCTACCGTGATCTGGTCTCTCTGGGTCCAAAAAGGTTTCAATTCTGGATGCGACGTCCTTTTGGTTTCCCCCATAACCACCAGCTGTTTCAGTTTGGCCAAGTCTGGATCCACCTGCATCCAAAGTCTTATATTGTCAGCTGTGACTGGAAGTATGTCCAGAAAATTTAAATCCATTACGGACATACTTCCAGTGGCAGTACTACCAGGACTGTATTTGTAAGCAAGAGGCAACTCTATGCATCCGTACTCGCTGCTTGGTCTCCCGTACAACGATCCAACCTGTATTTATACACAATTGGTATTACAGCCCACCGCTGAATTTGGCCTGAAAATATGGGTGGCACGGCCCTGGCCTCTAAGTAAACCTAACAGGAGTTTGTGGCCCATAATTATTACAAATTTACATCATAAAGGTACTGATGAAACTTTCCAATTTCAAATATGACCACCAAATCTTCTTTCCCTATCTGGGCATATTTATGCTCTGCATTAGCCAAAGTCTAGGATGCATACCCCATTGGGTGTTCCTTTCCATTGAACCACCTATGAGCTTATACTACCTGATGCCATACAGGGAGGCATCGCATGTCAATATTAGATCTTGCTTGGGATCACAGCATGCCAACACCTTAGAGGATGATAGTTGTTTCTTCACTTCCCTGAAAACGTTGTCTGGTCTATGTGACTATTTCCAAGGTTGACCCTTCTTTAGGAGATGATGCAAAGAGGTCAGGATGGAAGCCAGGTTATGTATGAACTTTCTGTAATAATACACCAGCCCAAGGAAAGACTGGAACTCTGGTGTGGACGTGACAGCTAGGACAAATCTCATTATATCTTCCAACAAGTGTAACCCAGTCGTCTTGACTCTGTAGCTCACTTGGGGTATCTGATAGATGGACCTTTCAGGGTGTGCACTCTCTTAGATATTGGCCTAAGAGTTCTCTTACTCAATTTAGGTCTCGTGGGACTCATTTGCTGTCTTAAGACCCCATACCAGTAGCAACTACAATGGCTTGCAGGCCTGGATCCTGAAGAAAATCTTAACTGTTTGGCCAAGGCTTGGCTTTGTTTTGGGCCTTTGGTGTGGGCTGACCTAGAGCCCCTCCATTCAGAATATGTCCTGAGTGAGGCTCTGCAATTGCCTTCACTCAAGTGGTGCTCCCCAAGCTCAGTCAGACTGGTGAGGGTGTCCACTTCCATTTTAATACGCTGCAACTCCTATGCTCCACTTGTTGCATTTTCCAATGATAAAGCCAGTTATAGTGCCTGTTTGAAGTCCAGTTGGGCTTCACCTAGTGGGCACTGTTCATAGTTACATCATTAATCCCACATACCAACCAGTGTCTCAGCATCTCATTAAGGCTTAAACTAAAGTCACAAGCCTCTGCCAGTCATCTTAACCAAGTCAAAAATCCCAACACAGATTCCCCCGTTTCTTGAATTGCTAAGTAAAAATTATAATGTCTCAGAATTCAACGAGGATTGTGGTCGGTAATATTCCTTTACTAAATCCGTCAACTCTTGAAAGGTTTTACTATCTGGTGCCTTATAACACATTCTTTCCACATATTGGGCCCAGTCTTGGTTGGCAGGGTCAAACAAATCAAGCTTCCCAAATAATGGCATGATCCCAGAAAAATGTTTGCAAGTGACTGCTGCAAGTGAATTTTTTCAGGAGCGTGCTTTGCTCTTGTCGCCACCAAAATAACTCCATCGATGCCGTTATCCCATCACCAAGTCATCCTTTATTTACACCTGGAAAGTCCTTGATATTGGTCCAGCTCCCTCAGTGTCAACTCTCAGTGTCAGAATGTCTGATATTCCCATTTTTCTTTTCCTTTTTCTTTATTCAAAAACTCCAATCCACCGTGATCTTACTGGAAATCAGTGGCTACAAGGGTAGGTTAGAGGCTGGGAATCTGCAGTGAGTCACTCAGCCCCTGACTCTATAAAGCTTGCCCATCATCTACAAGCCACAAGTCAGAAGTGTGATTGAATACTCCCCACTTGCCTGGATGCGTCCATCTCAAACAACACTCAAGAAATAACTGGATTAAATAACTCCACAGAGGCCGGTATCCTGTCACCAAGTCACCTTTTATTTACACGTGCATAGTCCTTGACACTGATCCAGCTCCCTCAGAGCCATCTCTCAGAGCGAGCAAAACACTGACATTTTTTTTCTCTCTCTCACAGCCAGCTCTCAGAGTGAACAGAATGTGTGACACTGCGGTTTATTCATTTCCCCTTTTTTTACCCCGACACTACCACTTAAGTGCAGTAGTGCTTATTTTTTCCCCAGCACCCATGTGTGTGTGCAGTTGGATATTCCCATTTAGTTTTTTTTTCTATTTTTTTTCCCCCACACTACCACCTAAGTGCGGTAGTGCTTATTTTTTCCCCCAGCACCAATGGTGTGTGTGTGCAGGTGTGAGACACAGTGAAAGACACAAAGTGCACGAATCTTTATTCAAATTCCACCACCAGGAAGATAGAAAAACACCCAGGTGGCCAGTGACAAACACTGCCCTTCACATCAGAGGGCAGTGATGCCCTGTTTATTTGTTTTTTTTCCACCACCAGGAATATTCCCATTTAGATCTGTAAGCCAGGGTTCCGTGATTGGACCAGATTAATAGCCCCAATCAGGAAACTCATGTTCTGGGAGGCCCACCTGTCTGACCTCATTACAATCACTACAGCAAAAATTTAAAAGACATTTGGATTGGGCAGCTCCTGAAAACTAAAGACTTAGAGAGATATGAGCTAACACAGGTAAATGGGGCTAATTTAGTTTGGGAAACTTGGTCAGCAAAGACAAATTGGACCAAAGAGTCAGTTTCCATGCTGTATGACTCTATGATTCTAGTGGGCTGCTTTGTTCTGGATGGTGTCAGGTTTCCTGAGTGGTGTTGGAACTTCACTCAAGACAAGTTGGCAGCATACAATTGCACTCCTGACTTGTGCCTCGTAGATGATGGACATGGCTTTGGAGAGTCTAGTGGTGAGCTACTCACAGCATTATTCCTCACCTTTGACCTCTTCTTGTAGCCATTGTACTGTTAAATTGCCTGTAGTGTCCAGAGTTGAGAAGGTTAGCCGTGGAAAAAGCATGGATAGGGTAGGGTGACGAGTCTGAGTGGGATGCACTTTGGAGAGTTAGTTTGGACTTGTTGGGCTGAATGGTCGTTATCCACACTGTGGGGATTCTACAGGATACAACATGTCCAGTTGCGCTTCTGCTCAATGACAACACTTAAGAGCCTGATTGTGGGGGTTCAGTGATGGTGTGCCATTGAATGTCTTGTTGCAATGGTTAGATTGTCTAGCACTAGCATGGTGAAGATGTTATTTGCCAGCCCAAACTTGGATATTGTCCAGGCCTTGTTGCATTGAACATGGGCAGCTTCAGGATCTGAGGAGTCATGAATCATGCTTAACATTGGGCAATCATTGGCAAACATCGCCACTTCTAACCTTATGATGGAGAGAAGGTCTTTGACGAGGTAGATGGTTGGACAGAGGACATTACCCAGGAGGAACTCCTGCAGAGATGTCCTGGAACTGAGATGACTGACCTCCAACAACCACAACCATCTTCCTACATGCCAGGTATGACTCCATCTAGCAGAAGGTTTGACCCGATACCAGTTTTGCCAGGATTCCTCGATGCCACACTTGGTCAAATGCAGCCTTAATGTAAAGGGCTGTCACTCTCTATTGTCTATGTTTGAACCAAGGCAGAACCCACACTCTGCATCACTGAGCAAGTTTGTATAGAATACAATAGAGTCCTTACAGTGTAGAAACGGGCCATTCAACATACCAACTCCACACCTACCTTGCAAATAGCATCTCACTACCCTAGTCCTGAAACTCTGTATTTCCAATGGCTAACACACCCTAACCTCCACATCCCTGAACACTATGGGTAATTTGGCATCTTTGGACTGTGGTAGGAAAACGGAGTACTCAGTGGAAACCCACGCAGAAACAGGAAGAATGCACAGACTCCACACAGTCACTTGAGGCTGAAAATCAATCCCAGGTCCCTGAGATGAGAGTTCTGACCATTGAGCCACCAGGCCACCCATACATCATTGCTGAGCATGTGCTGCTTGATAGCACTGTGGATGACACTTTCCATCACTTTACTGATGATCAAGAGTAGATTGATGGGTCAGTAATTGGCTAGGTTGGATTTGTCCTCCATATAATGCAAATAGTCATACCTGGACAATTTTCCACCTTGGGTGGCAATGCCAGTGATGTAACTGTACTGGAACAGCTTGGCTAGGGGAGCGGCAAGTTCTGGAGCACAAGTCTTCAGTACTATTGCCAGATTGTTGTGAGGGCCCATTGCCTTTGCAGTATCCAGTGCCTCCAACTATTTCTTGATATCACGTAGAAAAAATTGAATTGGCAGAAGACTGGTATCAGTGATGCTGGAGGACACTGGAGGAGGCAGCACTCCGGCAGAAGATTGCTGTGAATGCTTTTGCAATGACATGCTGGGCTCTGCTATCACTGAGGATGGGTACATTTGTGGAGCCTACTCCAGTGAGTTGTTTTATCGTCCACCGTCATTCATGATTGCTGGGAGAGTGGAGCTGGAAGTTGGAGTCACATGTAGGCCAAAGGTAAGAAAGACAGTTTTCCTTCCCTAAAAAGGGCATTATTGAAACAGGTCGGGTTGTTATTACAATTGGAAACAAGTTCCGATGACCAGTGAAATCAACTTTTGAATCGAATTTGAACACTGAGATTCGAACTCACGTATCCAGGACATCCAGCATGGGCTTTCGGAGTACTACCCTAATGTCATTTATACTATGTCACGATTACCTGTTACTCTAATATGAGGATTTTCTCAAGTAAAAACAAAGTGCTGGAGAGGTTTTGTTGGAACCAGAATCATAGCAGACTTGAAATAGCAACTCCGTTTCTCTCTCCACAGATGCTGCCGGATTGGTTAAGTTTCTCCAACACTTGCTGGTTTCATTTCAGATTTCTTGCAAAGCCCCCACAATATTTGACAAAGGGTCAGTTAGACTCGAAACGTCAGCTCTTTCCTCTCCTTACAGATGCTGCCAGACCTGCTGAGATTTTCCAGCATTTTCTCTTTTGGCCCCACGATATTTGTTTTTACAGGATATTTTTCTCATCCGAGATTGGATTAATAGAACATACTTTTTTCCTTCACAATTCAGTTCACATTGCATTACACTTATCAAGACAACATTTTTGCTCGTGTCAGATTCTTAGCTGAGGTCAGGAAAGATTATATTCCACTAACCTCATGGTCTAATATACTATTTCGACAATTAACTGATGGACACTGCAGCACATGGAATTGAATTTTCAACCAGTGACTGATCTCTTTCAATTCAAAATGGAACATTACGGACTTAAAACGATCAATTTCTTGCTGAGAAGTCGCTGCTCGTTTTTGGCTCACGTGAAGTGATCAGTATTTATAATGCTCTCACTTCAGAACAGATTATTCTCAATCCAAACACAGCTAAAGCCATTTCAAGTTCAAAATTAATTGCACGTATACAATCTGTCAAAGCAAGTCTTTAGATCGAACAGTCTCTTCTAAGCTGCCACCAAAAGACTATAATTAGGCTTGTATTATTAAATATCTCCTTTTAGAAAAAAAAGCTGCTGATCTCCAAATCCCCATTACAGCCCATTTAACATACACTTGCAGACAAAGAGTATCTTACCCTGGTACCCTGAATGCAAGAAGCTTACGTATGGAGTAATGGGATGTTTGATTCAGTCACCACATTCTCATCCAGCACATGCAAATAATCAGGTTGATGTTATATAATATCTAATTTTCTCTGAAAAATGGTAACTTGAAAAAAGTGGTAACTCCTGAAAGTGAATCATCCATTACATTTGAAACTCTGCTGTACGGGTGAAACAAATCTGAAATAAATCACCTTTCTATTATAGCGGGAGATGCTGTTGAGCTAACATTTCCATTAAAACGCTCAGGAGATATAAATTCCAGGCAAATGCAGTAAATGTCCACACACTAGAACCTTCAGTGCAATTTAGAAGAGTTTCCAAAGAAACTTCAAATAATTCTGCATAACTGAGAGGGAAAGGGAGTACTTCACTGGGAATTCCAGTTGCTAGGCGCAAACTAAGCAATTACGCAGTGTCTTTATGCCAATTCTCTACACTCCTCTCAACCCTTCCTTACTCATGCAGAGGTATTCCCGCATTTCAGTGAACACACCCCTCCCAATCACGAAAGAGGATTTCACTGCTGTACTTGTTTCCTGATAATATTTCACTTTAGAAATGTCTCCCTCGTTTTCAGGCTTGCATCCACTTTCCCTCCAAGATGACAGTAAGTTCTAACAAACAAAGCGACAACTTCTTTACGAATGGTCACATGAACTGGGTTTCAATATTCCACATGGTGGGTCGCACTGTGGGAACTTTACATTTGTGCTGGAGGAGGTTTGCATTCAAACATTGCCTATTTGGATCAATGTTTTATCGCAGTCTTTTCTCACACAGCAGCACTTGTGTGGTCTTTGACATGTGAGGGCAGCTAGCATTGCTTCCACTTGGCTTGTCGTTAAAAACCACTTAATACTGTAATTTCACATCTTCCAAGGACATTCTTACATTGGGCGTGGTGTATCACCATCATTCTTGAATCATCTGTAATTTTAAAAGGAAACAGAAATGCCCCCAGCACGGCAATAGTCTGTAACCGTAAAGCAAAAATCTTTTCTTTTAGATTCGTTTTCATGTTTTATGAACTACCAATTGAAACAAATTATAAGAAAACAACACATTATTTTACATCCTAAATCCAGTACAAGGGAATTACACTAATCTCCCAGCTTCAAAGCTGCTTAGTATCATTCTCTCTATTGCATAGGCTGCAATAAAACTTCCTCACGAATATATTTAAAAACTGCTGTCCTGGCAAATGGGTGGCACAATGCAATTTGGCCCAGAATCGCAGACACAAATCCTCAGTCTCAACTGAGCTGTATGAAGGACCACGGTGCACAGAGCAGGTGTATGCAGAGTAACTGGCATGCAACCAACTTTCTGTAATCCTGTGCATTTACACAACAGCAAATTGTTTTTTGTTTAAACCCTGGATGACCAAGGCTGTGTGATGAAAGAAAAATGTAAAAATAAAATTAAGATTAGAGTTAGCATTACTTGTTCAGTCACAATACCACTAGGTCACCACCTCCTAAATTACTTCAGTAAAATCTTGATGTATACTGGGATAGAGTGTGGAAAACAGTTCCTCAAAGCTGATCACAAAATGGACTCGAGATCATGTCAATAAATTTGTTTTGTCTTCACTTTGCCAGAAAGCTAGAACTGCAACAGCATTTACTCTGGCCTTTTTCACACAATATTCACTTATGCAAAACTGAAGCATGAACAGAAACATTTGGGTCAGAGATGTATCAATGCAATGGCACACTGCAAATCCTCTGAAGTGGCAATTCATCCTATTCACCATGCTTCCTGTGCGTAAGTTGAAATAGTGACACTCTTTAATATTTTACCACTTGACCTGCTAAGACCTCCTCTTTTGACTCACCATCCATTTTTTTTCTGATTACACATCTGCGATGAACTTGAGATACTTCTCCCATGTTACGGGTGCTATATAATGGACAGCTGTGTTGTACTCAGTAAAGTAATAAGATTGTAAAGATGATTTTTAGTTTTGGACTGTAGACTGAAAATTTTAAAAAAAGAGTTGCTTTAAACTAGGAAGCTAAGAAAAAGTTTGCAGAATTAAAATTAAACAAACTGGTAGAACACAGTGTGAATTAGAATTATTTTCTGATCAACCTGTTCAGAGATGTTATTACACATGTCTGTAACAAGTGGGACTTGAATCCACGCCTACTGGCCCAGAGGTATGTACACTGTGTCCGTCTGTGACATTCAGACCAATCTGCTCAGAGATATCTTGGCTATTCAATGAGCAATTGGGGCAAATCCAATGTTTTTTTTTTAACTAAGCGTCAATCTTGGAGGTTTTTTGGAAGGTTTCTCTCCGCAAGGCCTAGTGAGTTTATTTGTTACACTTTATCAAACTTGCCTAATTAATAATGTATCCTGCCTCTGTAGCTCACACCTCGTCTAATTCTAGCCAAATTCTATCACTTGTCGCTGCTGGGATATGCCAGAATGGACCAGCATCCCATGCATCTATGCCATCTTTGAAAGGCCATTGTGCACTCAAATAAGCACTTCACGCACAGCTACCCAGCATCATTGCCGACATTTAGTATAGCAGAGAAAAGATAATTGGTGCCCCACTTTGCAGGCAGAGACCCTGAGGTGCTGATGGAGGGCCTGGTGTAGAGGATAAATGTCCTCTTCTCCAGGATTGACAGAGGAGGCTACATCAGAACCTGCTGCTGGTCCAGTTCAGTGCAGCCTCAGCCACCTGGATAAATGGCATAGCACTGGAAAACGGCAGTGAATGATCTTCTCCAGTTCACCAGCCTAAGTACCACCATCTTCTCTCTGATACCTCAGAGTCCATCTCTTTCTGCTGTGCCCAGCTTGTGCCAAGGCTCACGCTCAACCACACTTACTATTGCCTGCAATATATTCCCTTACTCACTTCCACTGTCCCCACATGTCCTCTGCACTACCTCCTCACTCACTCTGGACACCTCCCACCTGCACCAAGAAGAACAGCTTTACCATCCACTTTCAACTCCCTGTGTAATACCGGATTCTCTCACTCCAGGAGAGAAACAGTCCCCAGTAGGGCTGGAAGGGTCCAGATGGATGATGGGCTGCTTGCCATTTAGCTCTCCACTGCTTATGAAGGAAGGATCTTGGCTCTGACTACCATGAGCACCTGACTGACCATGTCCAAGCTCCCAGACTGGTATCAGAGGTTGTGTTTGACTGAAGGCCATCTCCCTTGCCTTGACTGAGGGCTACTGACAACCGCGACAAGCTTCAAGGCAGGAATGCTGTGTGAGCATCCAGCTGAGCTCAGCTTGAGTGAGTGAGAAGACAGCAAGCAAAGATGCAGCCTGGTTCACTCCATGTGTTACATGCGTGGCTCTGAGTACAAAAAGTGTCCTTGCATCACCTTTGCAATGATAGTTGCTGGTGCAGCACTGAAGTACAGAAGTGTCTAGTACATCTAGGAGGACTGTTAGAAGTCTTCATGTGTTGGATGCCAGTATCAATGGATGTGGGTGCATGTGGAAGGTGTCCATAGAGCATGCCCTGAGATGTTGGTGCCTGGTGTCCAACATAGAGACCCTTTGGAGCAAGTGGTGAGCTGGAGTCACTAAGTACTTGCTCTGGCTTCCATGTCGAGAATTATCAGAATCTAGTTTGCGAGCAGGTGAATGGTGCAGAAGGAAGCTGCATGTTATGATATTTTATTAAACAAATTACAAAATACAGTTTCCAAAAAACTGTAACAGCTGTATACAACAGCAATTTTACAAGGGAGAGGAGCAGCAAAGCCAGGCCCCAAACCCTACCGTTCAACCAGTTTACAGGGAGATGAGGACAAACCTCAAATCCCAGTTTCACATGTAAGACACAGTGACAATGACATTTGTACATAAAAGGACAATCCAGTTACATAAAAAAGTGCATACAATACAGACCCAGCAAGCCCCCGTCCCTCCCACCTTCTGACCACTCTAAGACAGCCCGCCCCTACCCACCTTCCAGCTCTCGGTCCACCCCATGCCCCTTACAGTTAAGCTGCATGCTATGAGGTGAGATGAATCATTAATAAAGTCATAAACAAGTAATAAACCCTGTTTATTGGCAACTCACTCCTAATAAGCAAAAATCTCATCTTGACATCCAGAAGTGAGTTAACAAATGCAACAAAAGTGGTCCCAAGGTTGCAAAAGGCCTTGCTGGATGTTTTGCACAATTCTCTCAGATTTCTCATGTTGTTCAGGCTCCTTTAAAGATTCAGAAGGGCTCAGAACAGCTTATTGATTGATTCCTGGGCATATGGCTATAGCCCTGTATGTGGCCAATAGAGCAAAAGCTTCTCACCTGCAAAGAGGAAGGACCTAAATCTCTCTCTCTCTCTCTACCATAGCTTCCACCCTTACCTGTGTGGAGAAGTAACCAAAAATCAGCTATTTATACTCACCATTTCCCTGTAAATCGCTCCCTCTGCAAATTCCCTTGTTCAAAGAATAAATGGAAAAGCCCACCATCAGAGGCACTGAAGGAATGAATCCTCAAACGGTGACTGGAAGAGTGAGAATCAGTGTACCCCCAACGTCATGTCATCAGCAAGGAGTTTAAAAATGCCGTAAGTAAAAGCTCAATGTTTGTGATCCAGACTGGTATCCGAACTATTCTACTCTGACTCTCCATCCTTTCCTATTGCTCTGCATGCTAACATATCACATAATATCTTTGTCTTAAACATGTTGGCTGAGAAAAGGCTTTTTGCTTTTCACTGCTGACAAGAATGTGCTTTTTCGCAGTGACAACCAAAATATCAAAAGCTGCCTCATAGCAAAAGTGACTCCTGGTGGTGGAGCCACATAGCAACACTGACATCGATGCATACAATTTCTGGTGCTGACTAATCACTTCACCGAACCGCTACAATCGAAACGTCCTTTTTAAACAGATGGATAGAAGATACAAAGTGGGCGGCAATAACTCAGTGAGAGAGCAAGAAACACAAATAAAACAGTAAAACAGAACAGTGAGTAATACCTACACCCCAGCATGTTACCAGCCTGCAAACTGAAAATGCTGCTCATGCAAGTCTTTTAGCTGTAAGCAGAGTTATTCTAAACATTTATTTAATGCAATTACTTCCATTTAGAACAGTTTAGATAAACAAACTTGTCCTGTACAACCACTGATGGGAAATGGGATAGTTCGGTCAAATCTAGATCCCATCTGTTATCAACACAGAGCTACATTTTAACCCCTTCATTCTGCAGCATCCTGGCTTGGCCATCGTATCGAAGGTGCATCAAATAAATGGCAAAGATAGCTGCAAACATTATCAGAAGGATTCTAGGTTCAGCCCTATCCCCTTACTTCATTCTGCAGCACAGTCTGTATAAACACAGTGGGTAACCTTATTTCCACAACTGTGGCCAATGCCTACACTGGAAGCTGGATTTTCCTCCACTATTGCACCTCCAACTGGACAACACGCTGGCAGAAAAGGAATGAAACTAAGTGACAAGGCAGATTCTCCTTGTTAAAGATAGTTATTGGGAGCTCACAAAGGTACAGGGCAGCTTTCTTGAATGGTAATTCCAGATTTCTCTTAGCATTATCCACTGCACTGTCTAGCCCAGTGCATGAAGGGCTTAATCAGGCACTGCAATTTCCTAAAACTGACACCGTCAAAGACAAGTATTTTAGGTTTCCCTCAAAAACCAACACCTACATCTTCAAAGAAGAGAGAGAAAAAAAAAGGTGTAGAACAACTAAATTGATTTCCGAAAACAAAATGTGTACAGAAATGGTATCTTAAAATCAGTATGAATTACACTCTCGTTTACAGTTACTTGAATTTCCTCATTTTCTGAGCTATCTTAAGGAGTCATGACATGACAGCCCTCTATAACGTGAACACAATTGAATTTGATATTTCTGATAGTAAACCCTTATATTTTGCTCATTAGTAAATCAATTTGATTATGAATGAAGTAATTTGGAATGAAGGGAGGCAGACCACAAATATTTCCTACTCCTTAACTCTGTTAGCTGTGAATGAATCTCTTGACTGACAATTTATGACAATAAACTTTCTTTGAACAGGTTTGTGGCGTTTAGTTGTTACAGGAGATTTTGCTATGCTTTACCACATTATTTTTCATAATTGCAACTTTCCTTTGCACTGGTTCCTTTAGAAAATACTTCAAAGATTTTTGTCTGTCCTGTCACAGCGACTGTTCGATTATTCATTGAAAGCCAAAAGTAAAATCTCAAAATTGTTGCCTGTTTTGTTCTTATCTAAATTAGAAGTCTAACCAGAGAGACAGAAAACAGGTATCACCTCAGGAGTTGTCCCAAACTGTGGTTAATCTTGATTCTTTGGTCAGATATGTGTAATCAGCAAATCATGTCGACACTTTTCACAGGAGTTAGTGAACAAAGATATGCACAAAAAAGAATTGCTGAGGCAGAGGGATTTCTTGTGTATCAAAGGAAAAGTTTCTCCCCGCTCAGTTACACGGTGACTCTGGACTGAAGTATGCTGCTGGCAGAAAGAAATATCTACATGCTTGCTGCCAATTCGCTTTGCTCAGCTGGTTTAAGAAAATGCACGCTTGACTTCTTTAAAACGGAGATTGGTTTTGCTCAGGAGGCCAGCCTTTGTTGCCCACGTAAAGCTGGTGGGGAATTACCTTCCTGAACCCTTGTAGTATGTGTGGTGGGCCAACATGCTCCTACACTGGGGAATTGACTCAGAAGTGATGAAACAACTGTGCAGGTCAGAGTCAGGTGGGCTAATTGGTTTGCAGCATGTGTAATTCACAATCTATTCAGGCGTCTAACTCAACATCTTCCCAAAACAATAGAGATGTTCCCACTACATCAGTGGGTAGAAATTCATGAACGAATCATAGAGCCCCCTGGTTATTTCTCCTGTGCTTATGATATATTTGTGAAGCTTAATCGTACATGCTAAATAAAATCTACCCCATTATACAAATGGGACTTTTGGTGAGAAGAAAACATGAAAAGAACACAATCACAGAATTGTTACAACACAGACAAGGCCATTCAGCCCATCAAGCCTTCACCAGTTCTATTACCTACTACAAATCTTTTCTCCAAATCATTTCTAGTCAATAACCATCCAGCGTGCACTTGCATGCCTCAACTGAATCTACTACTCGCCTTTCCCAGGCCATGCATTCCAAACGCTAACACCTCACTGCATGCCAAAAGCATTTCCGTCCCCTGCAGCACCCTTGCTTCTTTCACTTTAAATCCATGCCCTCACGTTCTTTTTTTCCTTCCCAATCTTTTATTTTAATGGAAGACGACATTGATAAATAGGCTTGGATGAGCAAAAACGCGAAAGATCTATTATAAAAGTGAAGAAATAACTTACTAATAATAGACATTTTCGAATCAGAGATTAAATGGAGAGCCTCATGTCAGCATAACGTGATATCATCAGTTTACAGCAATCTTGCAACTTGAGGTGAAATAGTGTGCATTCACAACTCTAAATATTAATTGTACCATTTAAAAGTGGATTCATTGTTGGTCAGCACGCAAGGAGAAATGACTGGTGGAGGATGTAAGCTGAATGCATCTACAAGAATGTGTCAGGAAGAAGCAGACCAAAGAAGGATTTTCTATCTTTGGCAAAAAGTAGTTACAGACTGCTGGACAAGAGGTATCCCATTAGATTCAAAATATCCTGAGGGGACAAGGTGACACACGAAGGATTAGTCTTTCAGGAATGCTGTGATTAAGTCTGTGATGCAAGTGTGCCATTTTTCAAAGTATACTGAGTATGAGACTGCTCAGGAAGGTTGATAAAGTCAGGTGAACAAACATTGCAATATTCCAAATGAATGATTCTCAATGCAGGTCACTAGGTTTCTTCTTACCTTGTTTCACCAAACTTCCTCAGTTAAAACAAATGGACAGAAAGTCAGGCAGACTGCAAGTCACACTCCACATGCGAATTCACAATGACGGCTTCCAAAATTTAATAGCTTCCATCGAGAATGTTAACTTGAAAAATTTATCTCACACTAGAGTAAATTTCCCCAACCAGGTAAATACACAGCAGGTTAAATCTGGTTGCATTTCAAACTCCAAAATTTCCTTTAGAGAATACAACATAAAGCAATAGTTAGTTAAGAAGGATCCATGGAGTCTGATCAAAGTCCAATGTTGGTGAGGGTGCATTGTTGAGACAGAGAGGAATGTCACTGCATTGGTTGAAGGAATCACCTTGATAGAGGTCCATTGTGACTACATATTATCACCCTCCTTTTAGCCATTGCTTTGAGGGTTTTATAATCTAATCAGAAATGAGCGGCGATCAGTTTGACTTTATGACCCATTAGCCTTGCTGCTGCAGCAATGGAAGTGATGATTTCAATTACAGTTGACCCTATAGTGTCCTGAGATCAGTTGAAACTCTACCACCAAAACACTTGCACTTCGAGTGCACCTTCTCACTGGAAATGTGGAAATTGCTGAAGGGTATGAGATAAAATGCTATAGTACCTCTTTCAGCGTCTCATACTCAGTATACTTTGAAAAATGGCACACTTGCATCACAGCATTCCTGAAAGACTAATCATTTTGTTTACTCAAGCTTGGTAGTGCTGAATAGCTGGCGAGCGATAAAAAAAAACAGGATATGTAGCACTCCAATTACCCATACATTATAGAGGTATAATTCCACTTCTTCACAGAACAAAATTATCAGCATGTGACATTTCTGTTTACAGATATTAAAACAGGGATAAATATTTGTGTATGCTAACATACATTTACACAGAAGAATCGAGGGTTGAGAGATTATGCACAGCAGTCAAGTGACTAAAAATACAAATGGTTTTCATGCTGCATTCTCGTACTGAATAAATCCTCAATTTCAATAGCTTTAAGCTGGGAAATCATACGGCAGTAATCCTATTTTACACTCAGCTGAAGGGAATATGCTTCCTTAATTGCCCAGTGGGTTTAGGCAAGGTCTGAGCTCTGGACATCATGCAGTTCTCCTTGGTCGCTGGCAAGTCAGTGCATTCTGCGACAAAGGAGAAACACCGTTTCCCATTTCTGACAATTAACCAACAATGAGGGAAAGTGACCTCTTGAGTTATGCCCACCACAGGGGAAAAAAAAACACAATCTGTTGACGTGCAAAGAAGAGATGCTTGTGCAAAAAACCAACTCCTGCTAGCTTCAGTGAATAGACACAATAGGTTCTCAATGTAGGCAGAGAGAGGCCATGAGGAAATGAAAAGAAGAATCAGAACCAAAATTAAAGTCACCATAGTCCTACGCTCTCCTTCGAGAGAGATGGCAGGTGGCGGTTTAACCTGAGGGTCACTAATTCTGAGGGGAGGGGGCAAGGTT
Source organism: Chiloscyllium plagiosum (assembly GCF_037043375.1). Classification (NCBI taxonomy): domain Eukaryota; kingdom Metazoa; phylum Chordata; class Chondrichthyes; order Orectolobiformes; family Hemiscylliidae; genus Chiloscyllium; species Chiloscyllium plagiosum. The sequence goes on along the minus strand of NW_028270157.1, from coordinate 60,308,127 downwards.
GAGAGGATGGGAACTTCGTGACAACTTCAGCTGTTAAAAGGAAGTGAAGCCTTAACATTGGTGTCACTCCACAGTACAAACCAGTCATCCAGCCAACTAAGCTAATCAGCCCCCAAATACAAGGCAAATGAAAATTATTTGGTATGCTTTCCTTTATTGGTCACCACAATAAAGTTTGGGAGGTCATGTTGTGGCTGTACAGCTCTTTGGTTAGGCAACTTTTGGAATATTGTGTTCAATTCTGGTCTGCCTGCTATTGGAAAGTTGTTGCTAAACTTGAAAGGGTTCAGAAAAGATTTACAAGGCTGTTGCTGGCATTGCAGGGCTTGAGCTACAGGGAGAAGTTGAATAGGTTGGGGCCATTTCCACTGGATCATTGGAGGCTGAAGGGTGACCTGAAAGAGGTTTATAAAATCATGATTGGCATGGATAGGGTGAATGGCCAAGGTCTTTTCCCTGGGGTGGGGGTGTCCAAAACTAGAGCGCACAGGTTTAAGGTGAGAGATTAGATTAGATTACTTACAGTGTGGAAACAGGCCCTTCGGCCCAACAAGTCCACATCGACCCGCCGAAACTCACCCAAACCCATTCTCCTGTATTTACCCCTTTACGTAACACTACGGGCAATTTAGCATGGCCAATTCACCTAACCTGCACATCTTTGGACTGTGGGAGGAAACCAGAGCACCCGGAGGAAACCCACGCAGACGCGGGGAGAATGTGCAAACTCCACACAGTCAGTTGCTTAGGTCTCTGAACCCAGGTCTCTGGCGCTGTGGGGCAGCAGTGCTAACCACTGTGCCACTGAGATATAAAAAGGACCAAAGGACAACATTTTCACACAGAAAGTAGTACATGTATGGAATGAACTGCCCGAGGAAGTGGTGGAGGTACAATTACAACATTTTTAAACGGCATCTGGATGGGTATATGAGTAGGAAGGGTTTAAGAGGGATATGGGCCAAATGCTGGCAAGTGGAACTAGATTAATTTAGGATATCTGGTTGGTATGGACAAGTTGGACCAAAGGCTCTGCTTCCGTGCTTTACATCTGTATGACTTTACAACTTTAAATCACACATAGCATATTTGCTTCTGTAACTTTGATTTTATTCCTTCAAAAAGAAATAGAAAGAACATTATTTTGAAAGGATTTAACGGTAATTCACTGCACCACAATGCTGAAACTCTGTATACTTTTTTAAGAAATCCCATCTGAAACAGGTATTTCATCAGACACTAATCTGGAAACACCATACAGTTGAGACTGATATTCTGTTGGCTTCAATGCAGCTGTGTATTTGGTTTACCATCAGGCAATTTAAAAAAAAACGAGCAGTCAAGGTTGTACCTTATTAACCAAAACAAGCTGCAATTAAACTCAATAGAGCCATCATCTCCACTAAATACTTTTAAATTTAAAGTTTCTGTCTTTAGCATTCCATAATAATGATGCATAGCAAGAACCATTTTCATGCACTTGAAAATGTATTTGGTTGATAGCAAAATAAAAACTGGTTAAAATGCTCAGCACGTCGCAAGAGTATTCTGATGAGCAATGCCTGAACAAAATGCACCTTTCCCAGGATCTCCAGTAGCCCAAGTTGATATGGTTTATCCATTGTAACAAGACACTGTCTTTTTTTTATGTGCATTCTTAACCATGGTGGTAGGCCCTCATCACTATGACCAGCATCGAATGCAACAAAGTGAATGGCCAAGTCTGTGATTAGATCAGCAAGTCAAAACAGCAGTGAACATATAATACCTTCGGAGTATGTTTTAGAACAGAATGGAGTCAGCACAGGAACTCCTTGTAATACGAGTATCTCCATAAACTTTGAGGATTTAAAGAACAGAAAAGCACGGCCCAGTTATGCCCAGTGTAAATTCTCTGTCTTCCTCAACTCAGACTCCAGTGCAGTTATTTCTGACTAACATTTCCACATAGGCAAAAGCATCCACAAAATAATGGCCAATTTGACAACTATTCAACAGACTGACAGTGCATCTGAATGCAGCTCACTGGACTAATATTGTACAGTCAAAGTGTTGGGATGGGGCATTGGGGGGGGTGGGTTATTGATCATGGTGGGCGGGAGTTCCAGTGGGATAGTAACACAGAAACTGTGGGCCAAAACAAGCATTTCTACAAAACTAATTCTAAATTTGTCTTGAATGGACTCTTTGCTGAATGATCAAGTATCCTCAGTTTGTTCTCTGCTTTGAAATGGCAGCATAAATGCTGAGGGAACTGGAAAAATGGTACAGAATAAATCCAGTATGGCTGTTGGCAGGATAGTGGGCACAAATTGTTGAGAATGGTCACACACCAGCCATACAATGAGTGGTAACCTCTGCAGTTACACAGCATCCCAGAATTTAGATGTGGCTTCCTTAATGTATGTGCTACGTACCATATAGGTGATGGTACATTAAACCATGCAGATGTCTGCTAACTGGGCAAGTATGTAAAATGCATCTGCTTTTCTCAGCTCAAGAAGAATACAGTGCATCCCCTTCTTCTGTTCTGAATGGCATCAGTTATCGCCATAGTTCAACTACAGATGGTGAACTTGGAAACAGGCCTGCTCTTACACTGAAGAATCCTGTTGCTAAAGAAATTCAGGGCTACGGTCCTGTCATTTGCAATGATGAGATTGTTCAGCATTGAGGAAGCAAAAGGTAGCAGAACACTTTGCAGAGCAGATGTTGACAACTACAGCTCCTGACGTGAGCGCAGGTTAGAGAAATGCTCCTTGCAGATACACTTAGAGTAAAGGGTTAATATCAGAATCGTACACCTTGAAGCAATGAAGACATTGGAGTCACAAGTCTAATTGTGGAGAAAACTTTGTCAGCTTTATATAAAGAGCAGCATACATTTGGAAGGTTAGACAGTCCCACACTTCAAATATAAGAGGCATGGCAGCAGTGAAAAAGACAGAAAGAATTGATTAACCTAACAGCTGAATAGGTGTAAAAGTTAGCGGCGAGGAAGAAAAACGTTTTTTAACAAGTTGAAGATGTTGTAATCATCACTAAAGTAGCAGCATCAAGCTGAAAAACAGGCCAAATACCAGAGAGTAAAGACCCTGCTTTGAGCAGTCGGAAAGACAATATAGCAGATGCAGAAATAGGCCTAAGGCTTAAGAGAAGCAAGGAAACCAACTTATCAGAGTGAAGAACATTGCAGTCATAGAGATATACAGCATGGAAACAGACGCTTCAGTCCAACTCATCCATGCCGGCCAGATATCCCAATCTAATCTAGTCCCACCTGTCAGCATCTTAATTGGGAATGAATAGAAGAATCTGGGATGCTGCATAATGGGATTATCATCATCATGTATGCTTCAAATGTTTAAACAATCAGAGTCAAGTGAGATAGTAGAGACTTGTGGATTGTAGCAGATTCTCTAACGACTTGTGAAGAGAATGTGTGTAAAGAGTCAGTTGTAAATAAAGAACTGTTGTATAAAAAGTCTATTAGCTTGTGCAGCATTTTTTCAGAGACTAAACAGTCCCAACCCTGGAACACAACAAAAAAAAAGGCTTCTGCTAAGAGGTTTTGGTACCTCCTCCCCTTCACTCTGTGAGTAGCTTATCTTCTTTAGTACTGTCTCTGTTCAATTTTCCTCTCATGTTTCAGGTCAAGGGGATTGGTATCTACAGCACCACGACTGGGAGCTAGTGTAGCACCACTCACATCAACTTCCCCAGCTTTATGCAATTCTGCCAAACATCAAGCCTTATGACATACTCAAACACAGCAGCAGAAATGAAAAAGCAACTATCCTGAAAGAAGAAGATATTCATTTTAAATGTTGCTGATGGGGTGTTCTTTGAGCTGCTGATTGAGTGGTTTACCTCAGCATGTTTAAGAGAAGGTATTTACAAGAGCAGAGAAGGAGATAGCCACTTACTGGCATCACAATATCCCAAAGCTGCTTATTTCTGGCACTTACATCCAATATCTATCCTATTGACTTTCTCAGCTTTGGAACCATACCTGTACCTTAAGCATCAAAACTGCTACAAGGTTTAATTTTGATTCAACTTATTATTGTCACATGTACCTAAGTACGGTTAGTTTTCATATAACACGATAGTTCCTTTCTCGCATTATAGGAAAGTTGTGCACCATTTAAACTAACGAGGCTGGAATTACATTATAGCCAATACAGGAAGGAAAGTTCGCATTCTACAAATAACGGCCTAAATGTTTAAATCACGATAAAGCCAATTCATGTTGAAGAAACACACGTTATAGCAGAACTGACTGTACAGTGAAAGGTTTTGTTTTGCATGCAGCACAGACAGATCATACCACACAAAGATGGTTGGGTGATTGAACAGACTGAGGAATACAAAGGTACGGCTGCAAAGAAGGTTCACAAAAGCAAGATCAACATTGGATTTGAAATTTGAGAGGTCCATTCCGGAGTCTAATAAGAGTGGGGAAGAAGCTGTTCTTTAACCTGTTGGTAGGTATGTTTATGCTTCTGTATCTTCTGCCCGATGGAAGAGATTATAACCGGGGTGGGAGGGGTCTTTGATGATGTTGGCTCCCTTTGACGCATCGAGAAATATAGATAAAATCATTGGATGGAAGGCTGGCTGACATGATGGACTGGGCTGTGCTCACAACCTGCTGTCGTTCCTTACAGTCTGGGTGGAGTAGTTGCTGTACCAGGTTGTGATGTATCTAGATAGAATGCTTACTGTGGTGCATCTAAAGAAGTTGGTGAGAGTCCTTCTGGTCATGCTGCCTTTCCTTAGCCCTCTGAGAAAGATAAAAATCACACAACACCAAGTTATAGTCCAACAGGTTTAATTGGAAGCACACTAGCTTTCGGAGCAACGCTCCTTCATCAGGTGATTTTCTAGAGAACTCTGAGAAAGAGACATTGTTATACAGGAGGTATTTTATCTTCTAGTGCTCAATAGTGATTAAAGACATGATTGACCCAATAGCCTCCTTTTGTGCGGTACAACTCTGTGATCTACTGGAGACGACTATGATTTAAAGTGCAATTTAAATCAGAAGCCACTATTATATCTGGTAAACTGGAAGATGGCAGGCATTGCCTCCTTCAGCCTCAAGAGACTTGATGCATTCAGGGTCACAGTTGTCTGCAAAGCAATTAACAGCATCATCACTTCCTTAATGCCAGCAGTGCACTGATGTTCCCCTCTTTATGTGAGAGGAATTGATTCCAGAGATTCAGCAGCCTCAGTTCAACATTTCAACTACAAACTGATCCACACTGTAGCTGCAGCACTAGCCTCTCGTTGTCCTGAATACAGAAGCTGACCTTTGTGTTTACAATGAGGATGTTGCATTTCCTGTAATGCAATCTCCGATCACAGAAACTGCCTTTATCATCTTGATGACAGATTATGGATGTATTTGAGCATACAGGATATAAAGAAGTGCTAATTATATCCTGTGCAGAACTCCAGCACAGGAAATGGATGACAACTAAAAACCCAAATCCTCAAAACTAACCATAAATAACTTGATGTCTGAAGAAAATTCTAACTACCGTACTTCACAGAAATGGTGAAATTCTTTTCAAGAGCTTTTGGTCATGGTCTATGAGAATTCCCCAAAGAAAACTGCACCTTTAAGCATTATACTCTATGAATGAAGCTCGCCACATACTTAATCCATTACAGGTCTGTCTCCCAATTTATCAAATCGCTTCAACATGTAAAGTCAGCTTTAAGCCGCCAGTCCACTTTTATTTTCAAAAAAGGTGAGGGGAGAGAAATTGTCCACTACTTTTGTTTTCTGAGCAACTGCCGCCAAAAATAGATCAAAATGAAAACATTCCTAAACAAAAAACAGCGGATATGTAGAAATCTGAAACAACAACATTTCTCTCATATCTGAAACGTGCATAATTCTACATCATAAATTTTAAATTTACCATTGCATCATGGGAAAGTTCCCTACACTCACCCAGAAGTGAAAAAAGTTGTATGAATATAAAAAGAAGTTAATATTCAATTTTTCACTAATATTTCACTGAAAGATAACTTATCCCACTGTGTGGAAAATATACTAGATTAGATTCCCTACGGTGTGGAAACAGGTCCTTCGGCCCAACAAGTCCACAATGACCCTCCAAATAGCAACCAACCCAGACCCATTCCCCCTACATTTACCCCAACTAATGCATCTAACACTACGGGCAACTTAGCATGGCCAACTCACCTAACCTGCACATCTTTGGACTGTGGGAGGAAACCGCAGCACACCCACACAGACACGGAGAGAACGTGCAAACTCCACGCAGACAGTTGCGAGAGGTAGATATCGAACCTGGGTCTCTGGCACTGTGAGGCAGCAGTGCTAACCACTGAGCCACTATTATTCATACGTCTTCACATACTAAACTGCATATATAATGTAATGTTGACTGAAGAGTATTGTTCACTCGCAAACATTATCTTCCATATACTCTCAGTAACAGACAGTGATTCTAAATTTTCTATACATGAGATGTGACCGTGCAGTAAAAGACTACTGTTGTAGTCCCTGGGATGCAAAACTTCTACAATGTCATCTTCAGGAAGGAATCCCAGGATTCTGATTTAGCAATGCTGAAGGAATGATATGTATCCAAGTTAGTCTGATAACCAACCTGAAGTGTGGTTTAGAGGTGAGGGTATTCTTAGAGTTGCTGTTCACGGTGGTAAAGATAATGGGGAGAGGGGAACTGTAATAGTAACTTTGCAGAGTTGCTGCAACACGTGTAGATTTTACACACTATCGTAATGGAAAGTGTTGTGTCGTATCTCCAACATGCAACCAGGCCATTCAGCACAGCAAATCTACGATGCTCATACTCTACATCAGCCTAATTGGGTGTACAGTCCAATGATAGGGACAGCAATAAAGCAGATTGATCTGTCCTGGATAATGGTTGTCTTGTTGACTGTTGCGTGGCTGCAGCATTCCTGGTGAACACAGAGTTCCATCACACACTCAGTTTGAGCCATGTGCAGAGTTGTTGAGCATCAGGCATTCTCTCTTTTGGAGCACTGACTTGACATACTAATTGAAAAACACAGTGTTTAATCAGCAAAAATCCCCAGAGTGTTGCTGTCAGAGGGACTCAGTGATGGTGGTACCACCGATAATTCAGGGGACGAAATTAGACTTCCACTATTTAGGATTGTCATTGCTTGACACTTAAATGGGGCATACATGGATTGTAATCCTGTTCTAGGATGACATTGCCTGCTTCATTATCGTCAATGGCACTGAGTGCTTAGAAATTATAAGTGGACGTTCCCATTGCTAAGGAAAACTTATGCCCGAAACATCGATTCTCCTGCTCCTCAGATGCTGCCTAGATTGTTGTGCTTTCCCAGCAACACACTCTCAACTCCCACTGCCAACCTTATGTTGGAGGTAGGTGTTATTTTCTATATGGGCAATTGGTGAAGGATAGACTAAAGTGAATCTACACTCAGTCTTACTTTTGCTTAAAGACTGAAATATTACAGGCATACAATTCTTAATTCAACCACTCTAGTTTCAATAATTGATTACAAGTGCTCAACTGAGACCCTAGTAAGGTCCACCAGCCTCACAACTAATATTAATTAGAAGGAAGGTGGTTAATGAAGTAACTGAAGGTGCTTCAGTGAAGGACAGTTCACCAAACACTTCTGGCAATGTGCTACCAGGGCCACCTTCATTTAGATCAGGTATGGTACCAGCTAGTCCTGGTTTCAGCTCAGACCATCCACTCCTGAAATCCTCATCCATGCCATCATTGTGTCTCAATTCAACACTTCCAATGAAGCTGTCTGGTCTCCTACAGTCTATCTTTCTGTAAATTCGAGGACATGCTAAACTCTGCTCTCCGTAATTGCAGCAAACTACACACATCTTATTGCACCCCGTTTTGCAGTGTTAAATTGATTCCTGGTCAAGCAAAAATGTTGAATTTAAATATCTTGACCATGGTTTCCAAATCCCTTTCTGGCCTTGGGCGCCTCTACCTCTACAATCTCCTCGGAGATGTCAGCCCCCTTTTAGCTCTAGCGTCTTGTGCATTCCAAGATGTATGGTCCCATCGGTGTTCTGCATATTCTCAGGTGCCCCAACCCCAAGTTCTGAAATTTCCTCCTTATACCTCTCTGCCTCACTTTTCTCCTTCATGACATTGTTTCAACGCAATCTCTTCGACCAAGATTTTGGTCATCTGTCCTCCTATGGCTCGCTATTATAATTTGCTTCACAGTCGGTTCCATTATACCTCGACAATTCCATTCTCGTGCAATCTCATGTTAGCAGAAAATCGCACAATAGCCGCACCGTTTAAACTAATGGGACCGGAATCATGTTATAACTAATATAGGTGAGGAAAGAAGCTAAGTGCCACAGATGGACTTATAACTCCTCCACTGCTTAGGCGCAGACTAAGCTAACAGATTAAGCTGTTTGGGGTTGAATGCAATATATGGCAGGGTCCTGGAAAGTTGCAGTTAAAAATGATGCACTGTGAAGTTGGGTTAGGCAGGAGTTGGGAAACTCAGTGCTCCATTTTCCCACACCCAGATTGCCCAGATTGGAGGAGTTCAAATCAATGTGTCAAATTTTAAATCTGAATAGAATTAATAATGAGCTTTCTAAAAAAAACAATTCATTCTAAACATCTATGTTATTTGATATTCAAACCTCATCAGGTGTTGATCCTGGGTTTTACAGCTAAAGGAGGACCTGAGCTAACCCATAGTGGAGTTTCAGCTCCACCCCTACCAGCATGTGGTCCTGTTCATTCACTATCCGTGATATCGCTTGCTCCTCAAGCTCACTATCCCCCAGATAGATGGACTGTACTCACGTTTGCAATTGTGAATGAAGCAGGGTGAAGGGAGATGCTGAACTGTTGGAGGACGTTTCTACAGAAAACAAAGTTGCGTTAGAATGCATCAGCCTGACAATATACAATGGTGTTGCGGTTTATGGATCTTGTAGAAACATAAAATTATGAAAGGAATGGGCTGAGATGGAGTTTAATTCAGATAAATGCGAGGTGCTGCATTTTGGGAAAGCAAATCTTAGCAGGACTTATATACTTAATGGTAAGGTCCTAGGGAGTGTTGCTGAACAAAGAGACCTTGGAGTGCAGGTTCATAACTCCTTGAAAGTGGAGTCACAGGTAGATAGGATAGAGAAGAAGGCGTTTGGTATGCTTTCCTTTATTGGTCAGAGTATTGAGTACAGAAGTTGGGAGGTCATGTTGCAACTGTACAGGTCATTGGTTAGGCCACTGTTGGAATATTGCATGCAATTCTGGTCTCCTTCCTATCGGAAAGATGTTGTGAAACTTGAAAGGGTTCAGAAAAGATTTATAAGGATGTTGCCAGGGTTGGAGGATCTGAGCTACAGGGAGAGGCTGAACAGGCTGGGGCTGTTTTCCCTGGAGTGTCGGAGGCTGAGTGGTGACCTTATAGAGGTTTACAAAATTATGAGGGGCATGAATAGGATAAATAGACAAAGTCTTTTCCCTGGGGTGGGGGAGTCCAGAACTAGAGGGCATAGGTTTAGAGTGAGAGGGGAAAGATATAAAAGAGACTTAAGGGGCAACTTTTTCACGCAGAGGGTGGTACGTGTCTGGAATGAGCTGCCAGAGGATGTGGTGGAGGCTGGTACAATTGCAACATTTAAGAGGCATTTGGATGGGTATACGAATAGGAAGGGTTTGGAGGGATATGGGCCGGGTGCTGGCAGGTGGGACTAGATTGGGTTGGGATATCTGGTCGGCGTGGACGGGTTGGACCGAAGGGGCTGTTTCCATGTTGTACATCTCTATGATTCTATGAATAGATAAGACAGAAGCAGGAAGGTTGTTTCCACTGGGGGTTGGGACTAGAAGTAGCGGGAATAGCCTCAAAATAAGGGGGAGCAGATTTCGGACTGAGTTGAGGAACTAGTGAGTCTCGTTCAATGTTTGTTAAGGCAAAGATAGATTTTGAACAGTAAAGGAATTAAGGGATATGATGAGCGGGTGGGGAAGTGGAGCAGAGTCCATGAAAAGATCAGCCATGATCTTATTGAATGGCGGAGCAGGCTCGAAGGGGCCAGGTGGCCTACTCCTGCTCCTAAGTTTTATGTTCATATGGTATACTTGGACATTCATGTGAATTTTAATATGAACGAACAGGAGAGCGAAGCTAACAGGAGGTTCTCTGAATAGGATGCAATCTGATTTCACTATGTTTTATTCTTTTGGATTGTAGAAGAGTCTGGCTAAAATAAAAACTGTGCCCACCCCTTGGAGCCCTGGGTAGTTGGTAGGTAATTATGATTCGACAGCTGGATAACTTGTTACGCCACTTTAGAGAACTTGACTATCGTTTGGATGAGAGTTGTAGATGAAACCATGACCCAACAATTATGGTGCAGCATGGCTTATGTGATCAATCAGGTGCTTTCCTGTCAGTTAGCTCTTGGCTCTGCTGGACAGTCCTCAAACATCAAATGAAGTCACCTTCACACCTCGCCACGTCAACTTAGGCACGGGGGTATTGCCAGCGTGCTATTCTATGTAAAATAACCGGAAGTACATGCCAACTCATCTTGCTTATTTGCTTCCCCTTTTCGCGCACAATGATAATTAGAGCTTAAAGTGGCAACAACGTGCACAGAACATGTGAGATCACAAAACAGGAGAAATCCAGCATCTGCTGACAATGGTGAAGCTATGGGTGAGCTATAAAACTGCCTTTTCATCAAATAGGGAGGCTCTTTGTCACAACTCTGCCCAACTCTATTGCCATTAAAATAAATTGGAGAGTACAAAGGTAGTAGCAGAAATATAAATTCCACTTGTGACTATTTCAAATAACATCAGTTTTACTTTATTTGTTGAGGTCACCCTGTTATAAGAAGGATATTATTAAGCTAGTGAAAGTTCACAAGAGATTTACCAGGATGTTGCCAGGTATGGAAGATTTGAGTTATAAAGAGAGGCTGAGACCTTTTTCACTGGAGTGTAGGAGGTTGAGAGGTGACCTTTTAGAGGTTTATAAAATTATGAGTGATATGAATAGGGGCAGTGTCTTTTCCCTAGGATGAGGGATTTCAAGAGGTCATATTTGTTACGTGAGAGGAGAGAGATTTTTAAAAAAGACGTGGGGTAAATTTTTTTTAAACACAGAGTGGTTCGCGTGTGGAATGAACTTTCTGAGGAAGTGGTGGGGTGGGCAGAAAGCAATGCTTAAAGCACACTTCGATAAATATATGAATAAGAAAAGTTTGGAGGGATATGGGCAAGGAGCAGGCAGGAGGGACTAGTTTAGGTTGGGATTATGTTTAGCATGGACTGGTTGCACCAAAAAGTCTGTTTCCATTCTGTATGACTCTATGACTCGATTAGCTGAGGCAGAGAAGTACTGACGTGTTTTATGGTTGGCCCGCATGGATGGTTGTAGGGGAGTTTGGGACATTTCCTTGACTGTGGATGAAACAAAGTTCTGTTTTTCGCTCACTTGACGAATGTCTACGTTCATGCCCTCTGGTGTACTCATGGCTGAAGTTGCAGACTCAGCTGGCTTATCTCTGCATCCTGAAGCCTATGGTCTGATATCACTCCTGACAAAATAATTGAACTGCTGTAAGATTAATTCAAACCCTGGTGAGCCAATATCCTGAGGCAGACCCACAATTGTACAGCATTGACCCTGCCCTTGAGGCCCGTCATTGACAGTCCCTGCAGTGCCTCACACGCTCTACTCAACACAGGCAGAACAACTACTTCACCTCTCCACGTCCCCAACTTCACTGTCTATCATCACTGGAAGCCCGCTTCCACATGCCAATACCCTGACCCACCATGCGCAAGTGCTGCAGTTATTTAAGATGTTATCTTCCAAATGGGACATTAAATTACCTGCTCTCTCAACTCATCACAAAAGTTTCTAAAGCTCTATTTCAAAAAAGAGAAGTGCAGATCTTGGCTACCGACTAACATAACGACTAAAATCAACATGATTTTAGCAGATTGCCTGATCATCACTACAGTTTGTGGGACTGTGTTGTTACACAAATTGGCCACTGACAGAACTTCAGAATGGCGTCATTTCATTCACTGTCAGGAAAGTAGTTTGGCGTATCCGCAGCTTTCGACCAGCATTGTTAAAGTGCAAAGATTTCCTTTTTGAAACAAAGATCCACTTTTATGAATTTCAAAACTTGAGCTGGCGTCAAACTGGAATGATAATTTCAACAACAGCATGACAGAGTTGCAAGCCCACTGAGCACACAAGCCAACACTCCATGCTTTTTGTAGTGGTGTTAATCTAGATATCAGTGCTCTCATTCTTGCTTGACTCCAGGGTAGATGGCTTGCGTTCTATCAACAAAATTAAAAGCATAACGATGCGGCAACTGCCAAGTGCCACAGGCAATGTATCAAGTGAACGATCCTCTGCAATGAGGTGCCAAAGATGCACAAAGCTAACTTAGTTACATTATCTATGAGTCATTGCTCAGGACAATCACATGTCAAGCTTCGAAGACTGGCAGATAACTTGCCTCTATGTATGTATACAGCGTATTACGATCATGGGAAAAGACTTAAAAACTGCACACATTCATGAGGAGAAAGCGTGAATTCAGCTTCCCGTGAAGAATATTTCCTTTTGTGCAATGTCGGTCAAGCAAGTGCTGATCAACAGATAGCTACCAAGAACTAGAGGAAAATATAATTTGCTATCGGCAACCTGTGTATCTCATGAAACATTTCTATCAGCAAAAGCATAAATTAAATCTACAATTCAAACTTTAGGAAAATAAAACTGTATTGATTTGTCCAATTGTAAGTGTTTTTCTCTCCTTTACCTCGCAGCTTGAAAATAAATTTCCATTTAATCTTTACCTGAACGCTGTGCAACAGGATTTTCTTCATGCAGTTTTGAGGAAAATAACTGAACGATTTCAAAGAATCCATACAGTGTGGAAGGAGGCCATACAGACTATCGAGTTCACACCAACTTTCTGAAGACCATCCCATTCATATGCCCCTACTATATCCCTGTATTTCCCATGGTTAAACCACTTAACCGACACATCCCTGGACACTATGGGCAATTTAGCATGGCCAATCCACCTAACCTGCACATCTTTGGACTTTGGGAGGAAACCGGAGCACCTAGAGGAATCCCACACAGACATGGGGAGAATTGCCAAATTCCAGACAGACAGACAGTCACCCGAGGATAGAACTGCACCCAGGTACTGTGAGGCTACCGTGCCACCCAAAATTTGTCACAGAGTGACAGAAATGCTGAATTGTTAATGCTAGCTCAGTGCTACTGATGCATCTGCAGAAACTATCCTCTCAGTGAGACTGGAAGATCAGCTTTCAGCTTTGGACAGAAATATCAATTCTAAATTCTAGCTTTTAGACAAGCTAAGACCTTGAAGTAAAAACAGGTGTGAAAAGACATGAGGCATATTTGATGGGTAAATTTAATCTGGCATGTTTGAAGTATCTAATCTCTTAGAATCTTAACTTATGTTTAGGATCTTATTTTAGACAGAGAAATCTTGTCATGGTAGATAAAGGTGATTTATTTTGGCAATGATTGATCACATCAAAATTTGTTGATGTAAAGTTTCACATTATAAATCTTCAGCTTTGCTTTGAGAAATGTTGACATCTGGTTTTACATTATAAAAGCATGATATAAAGGAACACAACTAGTGTGTAAATATTTTGTAGATTTAATGACAATATTTAATGTTTAATATTTAATTATTTAATTTGTTTAATAACATGTAGATTTATTCTTAAAAACAGAAAAGCTTTCAGAAGTTTAAAAGCTATAAAATGGTGATAAGGAAAAATAAAAAAGCTGGGAAATTAAATCTTTTTAGATTAGATTCCCTACAGTGTGGAAACAGGCCCTTCGGCCCAACAAGTCCACACCGACCCTCTGAACAGTAACCCACCCAAACCTCTTTTTCCCACTGACTAATGCACCTAACATCATGGGCAATTTAGCATGTCCAACTCACCTAACCTGCACATATTTGGATTGTGGGAGGAAACTGGAATGCCCGGAGGAAATCCATGCATGTGGAGAATGTGCAAACTCCACACAGACAGTCACCTGAGGTTGGAATCAAATCTAGGACCCTAGTGCTGTGAGGCAGCAGTGCTAACCACTGAGTCACCGTATTACTGTATAAAAACACAAGAACAAGGGAAACCAAATAGTATTTTAGAGCAGAAAAATAAGATAGAGACATCTTTTAGTTTTCCTCAGATAAATTTCTATCACTGATTAGCCTTTTCTTTTTAACACCTTTTGCTTCACCAGAGTAGCAGCTGCTGTCTTCACTAGAATGACTATCTGCACCCATCGATGTCCACATCCCAGAAGAGAATTTAAGAAATGGGGTTGAGGATTTAAATATCCAGCATTACACACTGTCTGGGTTCACTCCGTACTCACGTGAGTGATCAAGTCCTTCAGAATTGACTGTGATAACATTGGGTTCAAGATAGTCATGGTGATCACTCCACTGATACTGCAGGCTTGCAATGAGTAAAGGCCTGTAAATATGGTGCCCAAACCTTTAAACTTGGAAAGTCTTCGCAGGGACAAGAACTTCCTGGCTGGATTCCCCACTCAACTTGCATGCAAAAATTACATATGAACAAACTCAGTCTGGGGCCCAAACTGAAGTGACAACACCTCATGGAATCCTTGCAGTGCAGCATGGCCAAAATAGTCTCTTTATGTCTGCACCAACTCTCCAAAGAGCAACCTCCCAGACTCTGATCCAACCCTCCCACCCTAATTGCATATTTACAGCAGCTAACACAGCAGCCTGCACATCCCTGGACATCATAGGCAATTTAGCATGGCCAATCCACCTAATCCACACATCTTTGGACTGTGGAAAGAAACTGGAGCACGCAGAGGAAATAATATGTAAACTCTACATTATCAGTCACCCAAAGGTGGAACCCAGGTCCCTAGCACTGAGGCAGCAGTGCTAACTACTGACCCACAGTCCCATCCCACCTATCTCACCTAATGCCACACTTGGACTCAATGGTGGAGTGGAATCTTCCATTATTCTTTCAAACTTCAATGGGTTCAAGCACAACCCACTTAACCTTTTCCTCATAAGAAATCCCCTTCATTCCAGCAATCTGCCTAGTCTGAACTGCTTCCAATGCAACCATATCCTTCCTGAACAGAGAGGTTACAGCAATCACACATTAGTCCAGGTGTTGAGTCACCAGTGCCCTGTATATGGAAGCCAAAGCCTTTCCATTTTATAATCCATCTGCCTTCTAATAAAGATCACCAACGTGTGTCCCAATTACAGCACGTGCTGTCCCTGCGTGCTAACATCTTGCGCTTCATTTACAAGGACACACACAAATCCCTCTGTACTGCAGTACTCTGAAGTCTCTTTTTCCATTTGAATAATTGTTTTTCTATTTTTCCTGCCTAAATATACAATCTCACATTTTCCCATATCTGTCAACTAACTTAACCTATAATTACCCCTCTTTAACTGCATGTCCTCCTCACAACTTGCGTCTTTACATTTGTATCGTCAGACCTAATCCAAGTGGTACTCCACTCATTACAATTTGCAACCTCAGAAGAATCCCATTTGTATGAATGTGGCTTGAAAACTGCCCTTAGTGTCCGATCTCAAAACAAACATTTTATTTTCCGTATACTGATCGTACTTTGAGATTTAAAGCTTTTTTTTCTCTGTCAGTCAGGATAATTGTAGTGGGTGGAATCGATTCCCTCCCTTTTCCCATTGCCGCCCATGACTGGTATCACACTTGGCGAAGAGGGAAGTGATGTGCATAAATAACTGAGACAAAGAAACAAGAGAGTCTGAAGTGGAGAAGCTGGAGTTTAACTGAAGCCATTAACTTTTAAGCATTAGCATGAATTTGTTTGCAGTAATTGAAGGTTGGGTGATCTTTAGCTCCTGAGGTCCAGCTATCTCAATTCCAAGCCTATAATGTGATTAATGTGGTATAACTGTGCTGATGTGATAGAAACTGAATGGATGAAAACCTGCAAAATGGTCCTCCTTGCAAGATTAAAAACTACATTGTACAGGTTAAACTTGTTATATTTATAACAGATAATGCCATATGGGCTGGTTGCATAGAAACCAAGAAGTTGGCAGAGATGAGATTATTTTCTTGTTTAAAAAAACAAAAATCAGAAACAAAAACAGAAATTGCTGGGAAATCTCAGCAGGTCTGGCAGCACCTGTGGAGAGAAAGCAGAATTAACATTTCAGGTCCAGCTGCCCTTTCTCAGTTCAGATGTGAATAAGGGCCACTGGAGCCGAAACGTTAACTCAGATTTCTCTCCACAGATGCAGCCAGACCTGCTGAGTTTTGCCAGCAATTTCTGCTTTTGTTATTGTCTAGTTTGTTCTCTAGCTCCCACACAACTGAGGACTAGCTACACAAGATAATCAAAAGAGCGTGATGAGGCTGCCAAGAAACAACTGGTCAATTCCTGGGCCTTGAGAAGGCAGGTTTCGCCTCAGCTGATCATGTGAATAGCAAGCCCCAAAGAGGGGTATAAGGAACTGTGCCCTGACAATGATAGCTCACTAGCTGTGGATGGAGTTAGCATATTAGTTACTTGGAGAACGAAAGAACAGAACCAATAACTTTCTACATTCCTGCCTCGGTAACCCTGCACAAGTATTAAACATATTGAGAATAAGTTCCTTTTGAGCACCAAGTAAATGTATTGTGTGCAAACAACAACTTGGGAGCCTTGAGTTGTTATTACTCAGAGGAAACTGCCAAATATAAAGGGGGATATTAACTTACAAACTGTGTTATTTTAGAAGGTTACAAATAGAGTTTGTTTTGATTTAGTGGCACTGCATCAAGATCAAGAGCAGCAAATGGGATGAACGTCAACAGCTAATCCTTGAAAACTAAATAAAGAGCGAGCTATTTCGCATTGAACTGACAGCATTCTTAATTTAGCCCATTAGGAAGTCAGCTGACTGCAAAAATTGAATGACCTGATGTGACTGTCACCTGAGACACCTCAAATCCTACAATAAGGCACCAGCTGCAACATAGTAAGTTTCAGAACACTACCAAGAATGCAGTTTTTAGACTCCCTATGACATTTATTTTGTCGCAGTTCATTGAATAAACAACTTTAGCAAACTATACATTTTTAATCGTCTATTTGTGACATAGCTATGTGAGTACAATACATTATCCTCATTAGTTTAAGAGAAACATTTGTAAGTGGCAAATAATTAACAATTTTGCACTGCTATGAAGCTTTTCCAGACAGTGTAACCATGTTTAGATTAATACCTTTCAACCAGCCACTCCATTACAATGAGACATGGCGTGAGATGAGAAACTCCCTTCCAGTTTTAGAGAAAGTACACATTTATACTGAGCTGATCACATTCCAGCGAAGCTGTTGATATTAGTGGGAGGGAAGGGCCAACAATGACAAGCTTTTATTAAAGTGAATCTCTGCTGGATTTTCTCCACCTGCATTTGACAGTTATAAATGAGATAGAAGGAAAAAGGAGGCAATAGATAAAAGGGATGAATACCAAAACATTCTTATGCTCTCCATTATCTAAATGCATATTTTTCTTAGTGTGGTAGAAAGTACACCATCTGCTCTCAAAGCTGACAATTTTGCATCTCCTACCAAACATCTTCAGGAGGAGTTCTAACATTTTCTAACACAGTTCGAACAGAATATGAAATCTGCACTCGGTGGGCAAAAGGGAGCTGCTGTCAGATGCTGTCCTGGAGGAAGCCTCGCCTTATGTATTAGCACCTGGTGATCTGCTGATTCATATTGCCACTTTACACAGAATTACACCGATATTTTTTGACTCCATGGTGACGCACACATTCCACAACAATATGAAAGTGAGCGCATAGGTACACTTCAACAGCCAGATGTCTGCCCACGCATTACTTTCTTCAAATGATATTGCTGACTTTGCAATTTGTTCTGAACTGAGCCACTGAGATTTTACAGCAGTTAAACATTGCTTGCTTTAAGTAAGAGAGTTAATCCATTTTTTCTAGCTGAATTAGTACAGACTCCCAAAATAAACTGTTTGTATTTCTGGCCCAGCATTAGAGTGCCTTGTATAGCTGAAGCACTGTAATATTACATCTGCAGCCTTCCAGTAATACATACCATACATCCATTCTTGGATTTCAAAATTCACACTCAAATAGAAGTCAAACTTACAAAATTAGGCATAAATAGAGGGTATTCTGGACATGAGATTAATGCCTGGGAAAGACATTTGCATCACAGAAGTGTCCAACAATGACCATCTCTAACAAGAGAGAATCTAACCATTGCCATTTGATATTTAATGATATTACCATTACTGAATTCCACCTTTCAATATCCTGGGGTAAGCATTGACCAGAAACTGAACCAGGCCAGCCATTCAATTACTGCAGCTGCAAGTGCAGATCAGGAGCTGGCACTTTGGTGAAAGTAACTCATTTCCTGATTCCTCCAAGCCTATCTAAAAAGATACAAATCAGCACTATATGAAATATTCTTCACTTGCCTGAATGTGTGCAACTCCAACAACAGTCAAGAAGCTTGACATCATTCAGGATGAATAAAACCCTTGTTTGGCACCCACCCAGCACCTTCAATATTCACTCTCTTCGCCACTAGCTTACATAACGTGCCTCTCTACAAGATTCACTGCAGTAATTCAACAGAGCTCTTTCAACAGCACTTTCCACACCCTAATCATCTACCACCTTAAGGACAAGGGCAGCAGATGAATGGGAATGCCATCACTGACAAGTTTCCCTCCAAGTCACACACCATCATGAATTGTAATTATATTGGATGCCTTCAGTACCACTGAAGGTCAAAACTCTTCTTAACAGCACTCTCGGTGTACTCAAGACTCCAAGGACAACAGCGGTTCAAGGAGGCAACTCACCAGAGTCACTTTAGGCCATTTTGGATTGGGAATAAATGTTGGCCCAGCCAGTGAAGACCACGTTCTTTGAATACATCCCACTATTAGAAATTATTGTACCAGTAATACTTACCAAGTAACTTAATATTTTTTAGTCAGTTTACGAAAGATGAGTGACAACTATTGAGATTATGGCTCTGAGGCAATATTTGCCTCAGGTTTCTTTCATAAACTGATAAAGGTTTACTGAAGTTTTAGTAAAAACAACCGACTGAACATCATGCCACATGGTACCGAACAGCACAGCGCGAGGTCACTCAATGCACAGTACCTTATACTGCTCTTAGAAAGAGAGTTATCCAATTACTCACAGCACTCTCTACTCTCCTTCATGTCACCATGCATCATTCTGTACTTTATGGGGATGAGCTAAGAAAGGCGAAGCAGTAGAAGTGAATGATGATGGAAAGTTCTACACTTGAAGCAATAACTTTTGTTCTTTCCACAGGTTCTACCTAAGCTGCTGAGTCTTCACAGTTTCTTCAGCACATGGTAAAGTTTGTTTTCCGTCAAATAGACATAATTCAGAATGAAGTATTTTGTGAGGACTTCGCAAGAAGCCTTTATCCGAGTGGACAGAGTGGCTAGGAAGTAATTGTATGAAGACTTAGGCAGGCAGATACTGCAATACAGTCCTGCGGGTGTGCAGTAGAAACACAGAATCCCGACATTGTGGAATCAGGCCATTCGGCCCATTGAGTTCACACTGACCCTCCAAAGAGGATCTGACCCTACCTTATCCTTGTAACCCGGTATTTCTCATGACTAATGCATGTAACCTGTACATCCCTGGACACTATGGGCAACTTAACAGGCCAATCCACCTAACTTGCACAACCTTGGACTGTAGGAGGAAATTGGAGCACCCAGAAGAAATGTACACAGATATGGGGAGAACGTGCAAACTCCATATAGATAGTTGCCAAAGGGTGGAATAGTACCCAGGTCCCTGGCATTGTGAGGCAACTGTGCCGCTCCCGGCCTTATATGGTACTTTTCCCAAGATTTAGCTTGGCTGCTAGTGATAATGGCATTCCCCATCAGACTACTCACTCCCAAACTCTACGCTACTGCATGCTGAACTCAAGGCAATTACAGTGGTGAAAGAAACATCGCACCTCTCCGTTGCTTTTACTGAGAAGGTTTGGAGATAGACGCAGTGATGTTCATCAAGATTCTTCTCAAGCAACTCAGGATTCTGCTCTGTAGGCTCTTCCAAGAGATATACACACAGATAAGTAGCAACTGCACCTTGAGGACGATAAACTCAGCCAATGATACTTTTAGATCTGTTTGAAGCATGGTGGTCTTCCAGTGCAAGAAGTTGTACTCAATGGAGTGTTGGAGACTGGCACAATCCAACATCTAGGACAAGGTGTTGTCTAGCTGTTGGCACACTAATGGTTGAGGCGGACCCTGCAGAAGCACAATGGTAAAAGATCATTGACTAAGATCTTTCAGGCTGGAAGCTTAGAAACCTCTTGGCTAATATGCTGGTCTCTGATTACCTAAATAAGTTTCATACGTGTTGTAATTGGATGCTCAATGATGAAAAGTTGTATTTTCTTCTAGTTTCCACAATGTCCAATGTAAAATGTTTTGGAACATTCTTTAATCATAAAATATTTAAAAGTATATTTTTGGGGAGATAAAACTTTTCCCAGTTGGCCACTTCTCATACCTTGTGGTATTTGCCATCTCTACCAGCAATTGGCACTGGGTAAGAGTTGTTTAAGATAGCTCACTATCATCAATGCACCTTTGTCTTGGGCCTACCTAGTGATTCACGGTAATGGATACTTAGAGCAGCTGCAGAAGAGGCACTGTTCTTAGATAATGGGAAGGTTTATTGCCTAATAGCAATAAATACAACTAAATTTGATTAGAAGTAATTCTTCCGAGCTGGTACAGATACATTTGAATCCACCCATTCTACTGATCTCAATGTATCATTTACAGTAACCCTTTCAGAACCACTACTTTATACAGCAAAGGAGCTGCCTTTCACATGAAATGTTAAACTAGGGTTCTATCTCCTTCTCTGGTGAACACAAAACATCCCACATTTTAAAGAATAGGGGAACTCTCCCTGGTATTTTGACCAATATTTACTTCTCAACTAACATCACTAAAGCAGTGCATCTGGTTAGTATTTATTGCTGCTTGTGGGATCTGGTGTGATCTTGGCTGAGTGAATTCAGTTCAAAAAGTGTGTTGGAGCATCCTGAGGGCATAAAGGGTGCTACATAAATGCAAGTCTTCTTTCCTTTACATTGTTTATTTCATAGCTGCACTTTTGGTAGGCCTTTTCTTGGCGGATATCCTGTGGCTAATAAACATCTCTCTTGACTGCCCTCATTTCTGGATATCGTTTCAACTCCAGGAACCATCACCCGCCAAGAATTTCGGAGAAGGTTGTCGTGATGCTGGTGCCCTGTGATGGCAACCTTTGAGGTTGTACAATTTCTACAATAAACTCAATACAAACCTCATGGGGAAGTTCAACAATGATTTTAATGTTTACAACCAGCAATAGATGCAGCCCTCTTTAAGTATCATTGACAGCCTGAATGAGCTTCAAGGTGTGTGCTATTTCTATCTCCCATCAATATTAAACCTTTGCAGCTATAGCCCAGTTAATGCCAGGAACCTTACATCTGTTGCATTTCAAAATGTCGAATTGTCGCACACAGTTCTCACCTGCAGTTGTAGTGTCAGAAATCAATTTCTTTTTGTAAATGCAAGGTTGGGACATTTCCCCACCACCTGCACCATCCTGCAAATGAAACTATTTGTCTGTATTCTCAAACGTTCATTTACAATTGTACTGCCTTCTGGCCCAAACAAAAAAAAAATTGAAAAGAAAATTTGGTCTGTTCACTTCAACTTTGTTCAGAAACAAGCTAACACTCACAGGTCTTGGTATGTGCAAGAAAGCAGCAGAGTGGGCAATTACTGGCACCACTAACCTGTAGTGATCTGACCTAACAATTAGCTTCATAATCACCTACTCAATACCAATTGAGCTCAGGAATAGCAACAACCATTTGTGTTAATGCGGACGAATTGGTTTAAGATGTCTCACTTTTCTCACTGAACAGGAGGGGAAGAGGTCCTCAGAGAGAAAATCAAGTTCTGATGGTGATGTTTAAGAAAAAAGTGGATTTATCAATGCCTAGTTTTTCACTCTTGGAAAAAAATGCAATATATAACTTTTAAAGGTATGATCATTTGATATGGCATCCAATTTTGGATCACTTCTGACACACAGTGGAATAACCTGTATCTCATATTGAATATCAAATCACTTAAAACAAGGACTAATGTTGGGGATCATATCACCCATTTTAAACTATGAAGTAAAATTGAAACCCTCAGTGTTAATTTATCTTTGGTTTAGAAGGCATGTGAGGATTTGTTTTAACCAAGAAGGTAATCTTAATTTGGAAATCATTGTGTAAAAAGGATGATAGAGGTAGAAACCTCAACATTTTGAAAAAAAACTTGAATATGTACTTAACATGCTGGAACCTACAGCGCTACAAAACAGAAACTGGAATGCAGGAGTAGGCGGAATGTTTAGTTCAGGCATGATTGTCAAAAGTCCTCTTCTGAGCATTAACTTCTAATCATTTTATAACAACTTGCATTCATATATCACCTTCAGTATTGTAAAACATCCCAAGATGTTTCAGAGAGGTACAATCAGACAATTGACTAAGAAGGAACTGTTTGGACCAATGATTGATTATAGCTGAGATATTAAGCAGCATCTTAAAACCAGAAGATACTTTCTGAAGTTATTGTATGTGTAAAGGCCTTATAACTAATCAATAGATGACACCTCTGTTTGCATCTTGGAGATCGATTTGGCTGCCCACACTTACGAATCCCAAAGGGATCAGTACTTGCATCAGCTCTCTGACATATATAAAGCAGTGACCTCTTCCTGACAAAAGTCACAGCTATTTGTCCATGACCTTACCCAGGCTTGCTAAGGCTCAAGAGCTCCAAAATATTGAGAAAGTACTGATACAAAATCGGTTTTCTGCAGAAGCGCAATTCTGTAAAATGGAAATTGAGTCAAGCACTATCAGATTGTCATTTGGACTTTCATTCCAAGGAGACCAAGGAAGAACTTCAGCTGCTGCTGTTGTGTGATTTGAACTCATGCTTCCCCATCTCAGTCCCAGAGTCTGGCCTTCACCACTGTCTAGGCCTGATTGTTAACCTCAACATCAAACTGTAATTCATTCTTGATGAAGGGCTTTTGCCCGAAACGTCGATTTTCCTGCTCCTTGGTTGCTGCCTGATCTGCTGTGCTTTTCCAGCACTACTCTAATCTTGACATCAAACTGTAAGTGCTGTCCCAACTGTACGCATTTAAAAAAGAAAATGTGGAGAGACCTAAAAAATGTAGAGCTTCACGATGTTGAACAAACATAATGAGTTGTTCACAAGAGGCTAGAATTGGAGGAACACAGATTTCACAGAGAGTTGCAGGTGTGGCAGAGATTTCGGAAATGGGGAAGAATACCAAGCTTATAATCTAGGCTCACACATCAATTCTACTTCGTAGGATACCAGAAAGATTATATGAACAGTCTTTTCTCCGAAAGAAGCCAATAGCAGAATTTCAGCTATGTTTACACTTGCTTTCCTTCAAAGAACTTGGGTTTAGTTAATTTGCAGCAGTTTGTTTACTCGGAAGCAAAGCCTTGAATATTGATATCGAAGTATTGAGTACAAAGACTTTGAAAACGCTGAGTTAATCCTCTTACAGCAGACAGTCTGTAAGACATTAGTAATAGGGTTAAACTAATCACGGTAAAGAAAAGATGACACAAAATGACCATGAAGTAAATCAATAGCTGCAGAATTTTAAAGTGGACTTCAGCTCTCAAAAATAGATCTGGTGATTGAATGATGTTAGTCACATACACAAAGCACCTCAGGGTGTACAGACACCTCTGCATTATAATCATAGTCCACAGGCTTCTAATCAAGAACTGTTTGAGTGATGGAAGAAGTCAGGTTTACAGTTTCTGCAACACCCACTCTCCTCAAAAGATAATTATAATTTGGTATTCAAAGCCTACAGCAAACATACGTGATATCTCTGTTACTGAATGA
Source organism: Chiloscyllium plagiosum (assembly GCF_037043375.1). Taxonomy (NCBI): domain Eukaryota; kingdom Metazoa; phylum Chordata; class Chondrichthyes; order Orectolobiformes; family Hemiscylliidae; genus Chiloscyllium; species Chiloscyllium plagiosum. The sequence continues at coordinate 60,283,946 of NW_028270157.1, read as the reverse complement.
AACCAGCATTTGCTTCAATATGTTTGCTGACACCAATGATTGGATGACAAATGCTGGCAGCACATGGTCACCACTGATTATTTCAGCACGCACAGTGTAACACTGCTCTTTACTGACCCCCTTTTCCCCTAAGCCACCCAACAAGCCCAGAGCAAAATGTAATATTCACCAACATTGAACAGCATATGAAGCTCAGGCATTGTTATTAGGTAGTATAGGAACTGGACACTATGCCAATTCATCGTGGGAACTTTGCAGTCTTGGCTGCATGTGGTAAAGGGCAAGCACGTTCCCAAAACAGAGTAGAGGCCCTCAAGCACTTTCTAGTGGTAATTTAAGCCTCCTCTGAAAGAAATCTCATAACGGGCCATCAAACATTCTTTTTGATATTAAGATGAGCAAAAATAATAACTATGGGGTAGATTTGCAAATGGGCTCAATTGATTTCAGGAGCATGGATCATGGGAGTGCCAAGAAACTGGGAATGTAGGCTGTTTATAACCCAATTCAAAAGAAGAACTAATTTCCAGTTGTGAAGGTTCCATGCTTAAAGGTGCTTTGATATAAATGAAGACCTGGTGAAGCCACAGAATTATGCAATTATGTCCAGATAGGTTGAAAGAGTGGTTTCCTGTGTTTTTTGTACTTCATGTGATCTCCTATTCTCATCTTCACTGTCCTTTAAAGCCTCAGCACATTTACTTTTCACCCCAAACTTGATTTTTTTTTCCAATGGTCTTCCTAGAGTGAACCACACTAGCTAGACACTATTTAACCTCACTGATTACACATAGAATGGTGGTGTAGTGGTAATATCACTTGGCCAGTAACCAGGTAGCTTCAACCAAGCATCTAACAGCATGAGTTCAAGTTTCTCCATGGTGGCTGGGAATTACAAAGTCAGTTAATTAAATCGATCTGGAATTATAAAGATTTACAGCACAGAAGTACCTACTCAGGCTGAAAGACTGCTATCCAGTCTTGGCCTGTAGATTTCAGCACCTTAGATTAAATTCCCTACAGTATGGAAATAGGCCCTTTGGCCCAACAAGTCCACACCGACCCTCTGAAGAGTAACCCACCCAAACCCATTCCCCTACCTTATATTTACTCCTGACTAATGCACCTAACACTATGGGCAATTTAGCATGGCCAATTCACCCGACCAGCACATCTTTAGATTACACAATGAGGATGACTTGTAAATGTTAAAAATCACACAACATCAGGCCACAGTCCAATGGGTCTAAGTGCATTATTAATATTCTGAGGCCAGTACAGAGTTTCTGCCTCCACTATCCTTTCAGGCAGTGAGTTCTATATCCCCACTATAGGAATAGTGACAGCTTTTGGTGTAAAAGAATGAGAGAAGATCTCATTGAAATATGAAATTCTTACAGAACTAGACAGACTGGATGCAGGGATGATGCTCCCTCAAACTGGGAGGGGTCTGGAACAAAGAGTCACGGTCTCAGAATAGAGTATCTTAGACTGAGATGAAGAGAAATCTCTTCACTCAGAGGGTGGTGAACTTGTGGCGTTCTCTACCACACAAGGTGGTGGAGGCAAGTCACTGAGAAAGGAAATTGATTTCTAAACACTGAAGGTGATATGGGGAATGGAGAGAGCAGGAGATTTTGGAAATCTATAGGTTACATAATTATTGTGAGAGTGATCTAGTGTTAAGTTGTGATCACTTAGAAATTTTAAACAATAATTACTTTATTTTAAACATGTATTGCAGCATGGCAAGTCACGAATTTGTATCACTAATATATTACACATGTAGGTAGATGTGAGCCAATTTCTTATCATTTCAATGTTTTGTTCTGCCACTTGTTTTGATTTCTTTGAGAGACGGAAAAAAAGGAACCCTCATGTTATGATAGAGATCACTGTGCAAACAGTAAGTTAAAAGGTCAGGACTACAACCTCAATCACATCCCATGTAACAATAGTTAACCAACACAGATAGTCTTATGCTGGCAATGACAGAGAAGAGCTCTCCTTCATTCTTCAAAGCCATCTCGTCATTCCATCTTAAAATAGATGGTATCTTTCAGAAAAGGTCTGAGGCCACTGGCACTGGACATCCACAGTTCAAACTGGAGTCCTTTATTAGAGGCAATTTTATGCTTTGATGGTGGCTGCAGGTGTCTTATCTGTCACTCTGTTATCAACCGGTATTCAAAAGGAGGGGCAAGCTGTCAGTAAAGCAAGTGCCTTTATCCAGCCATCTATCCTTCCTCCAATCCATTAAGCAGCATCCTTAACCTCGGAGTCTCTTGATGGAAAACTTGACGTGCTCCGTACGGCAACACAAGCCAGAGATTGCAACACATTGAAAATATTTTCACTTTATGTAAATATTTAGTAATCTCATGTAACCAGATGTGTCCCTATAATGGATCTGAGGAGGAAAATAATTAATGGGTCTGTGCTTAAATGTATATATTTCAGAAGTTTGTTTTTGTTGTTTGAATGACCTGAAGTTCGAAAGTATCGCTTCTGATCAAGCAAAGAGTGAATAAGAAGAGAGAATGGAGCAACTGATGTCAGGGCAAGATTATATGAAGGAGGACTTGTTGCAGATATAGGATAGGGTCTTTCCTGTCTACATCACTCAGGGAGGATGTAAACTACAGCCTCCCTGCTTGGGTTCCAGGTCCTTTTAGGCCCTATTTGCATTATTCCATTTGCTTTATTGAGCACTTTAATCCAGTCAAAGTCCTGCAGGTTAAAATTGAAAATTAAAATACAGAAAGGCTGAGCTCCAAGAATGTAAAAGAGCTGCTAACAATTAGCCATCTATCCGCAGGGCATAGAACGTTGAAATCAACTCAAAAGGGTGCTGCCTTTATATCTGAAGCAAATTGGAGTACTTCTAGAAACTTGCTGCACTGAAAACTTAAATTGACAATATGCCAACTGGTAGAAATCGAATTTAGAATCCATAAGAGCTTCCATTTATGCAGCATACCTAACATACAGAAAAATTGCAAAGAGCATCATAGCATCAAATTGGACACCTGCAAAGAAATGATTCAAGGGATACTGTCAAAAGGTAGTTCAAAAAGGTAGGTTTCGAGGAATGTGTTAAAACAGGGGAGATGGAGAGTAAGAGATGGAGGGATGATGGAGATTAAGGCAATTACAAAGGAGATTCCAGAGTAGAAGATGATGGTTTGATTACAATGGTAGGGGCTGGTAAGACTATGATATAAACTGGAAGTCATTACGAACATACAGTAACCATCAGGAAAGACGCTGAGTCAGTGTCAGAGTCAAACAGCATAGACATAGTGGGCCAAAAAGATCTGTTTCTATGCTGTCCAACTAACTCCAAACTACACTAACCCAATTTACTTGCACTTGGTCCATAGCCCATACCTTGGCATTTTAAGTACCATCCAGATGATTTTTAAATGTTGCCAGATACCTGTCTCAATCGTCCTCCCAGCTAGAATGTTCCATATATCCATGTTGAAGAAGCAATCACAAAATTCTGGTATCTTTTCACAGTAAATATACTTTTCACCCCATTCAAAATATGTGATTTCTTATGATGGGAAAAGCTGAAAGCAGGTTAAAAAAAAAATCCCCAGGTCAATCTGGTGGGAAAAACAAATCTGGAAAATTCTTCTTCAGCCCATCCAAGCAATGGAAAGAGATCCAAGAGATCACTCAAGCATAGAGTTAACTGCAGGACAGGTCATTCTGCTATAACACGTGTTTCATCAAAGCTAATTAGCAATAACATGATTGATGAATTGAGGACACTATTTTTAAAGCATGTATTGGTTATAACATAATTCCTGCTTTATTAGTTTAAATGGTGCTGCTATTACGTGACTTTCTTATAACCCGGGATTGTACAAGAGCAGAACTACTGTGTTATAGCAGAACTGGCTGTATCTGCCTATTGTAAGAGGATGCAAACTGAAACAGGGGTATCTTACATCTCACGGACAACATAGAAAATGGCATTTTATTAAAAAAAACAAGTTGACATACTGCCCACAATTTTCTAATCCATACTTGCCTCATGAACTAACTGGCATAATTCATCTTTATAGAGCTTTCCTGCAATTGTAATTGAAATGAAGGAACGAATAAAAAGACTTTAAAAGTAGTGGATCTTGCCTGTTCAGAAACTTTAGTTGCGTTACATATCAGTTCTGCTTTCTTTTCCCAGTTCTATCAGGTCCACACTATCATATTACAGGTGATTGCATAAATACGGTGGTCTACAGGTTAAAACAGAAGCAACTTGATGAGCCCGGATCAAGACAGCCCCCATCAACACATTGATTCAAACTTTTCTCTGCAGTAACAAACCATGGGGAGAAGTGGTGGAACCATTACAAAACAATAATTAGGGCTGTAACACCCCAAAAACAAAATACACCACTGAAAATGGGACTGACAGTTCAGTGAAGGTCAAGATTCAATGATCAATCTGTGTCATTACATTCCCTTATCTGGCTGGATTGAACAATTTGTGATGCAATTTGGTGAGGTCAAATTGCTCTGAACTAGGCAAGGTATTTTCAATACCAACAATTTGCGTATGTGTGACATTTAACATAGTGAAATATCCCCGAGAGAGTATTATTAGTGAAAATTTCAACATGCATTAACTTGGCTAGAAAATTCATTAGACCTCACCCAGGAGAGCTGAACAGGATGGCAAACTTGATTCTTTTGGGCTCAAACTTGGATGAGGTTTCAGGGGAATTGATGGTTCCCATGAATTGGAGCACTGCTGTACTCAATAAACAGTGTCGCAGCAGCATTATTGATTTCCAACTTCTCTGGGAATCAATCCTTAACTCCAAAAGTCAATTTTTTAAAATATTAATTAGGGCATATAAGCAAGTTTGGAGGATCAATCACTTATTCCACATCCCAATTGATTTTAGTCTCAATTTCTTTTTCAGCCAAGTTAATGGGAGATTTGACTGCTCCAGATTTAGTTAATCCCAACACATCTCCTGTGCAGGACAGTTACGGGAACTGAAAATATCATTGTCATGGCATCCTTCCAAACTCCTGGAAGAGATTAGACTGGATTGTACAAAGTTCAATGTCACATTATATACAAGTTAGCAAAGCTTTAATGGCAGGCTCTTGAAACTTGAAGACAGCAGAAATTCAACACACCAGCTCAATTTAGCAAAGAAGTGACTGTGACTAATCAGCTACATCTTGAAATAGGGACCTCCTCTTAAAAATGGACGGATGAATGTCACTTGACAGGGACCCTGATCCTAAAAATATGCAAGAAATTGGATGCGCATATAGCATAATAGTGTTGATTCAGCTGAGTTCCCAGGACTTCACATGACTCTTCAAACACTGCAACAACCAATTTGTGAGCCTGTAACTAACTGTAAGGCCAGCTGTTAAGACAGAGGTTGGCAGGTGTGAGGAAGAAGGATTGAAAAGGCCATACATTTGCCCAACCCATTAGTTTCACACATACTCGATTTCTGCAAACACTGATTACAGAAGGAGTTCAGTTGGTTCAGTCGGCTGGATGACTGGTTTGTGATGCCAACACCATGGGATCAATTCTTTTCCAATCTTTCCCCTGAAGCAAGATGACCCTCAAGTTAAACTGTCACCAATTACCTCTCTAATGAGAGAGCCACCCTACGATCTGTTAAGACTACAGTGACTTAACATTATTCACTAACTTTGCTTTTGCACTCCAAATTGTTACTGTTACATGCCATTGTTCATAATAATGGTTAGCAAACAGTTAAGTTCTATTAATCAAATTTTACAACTGTTTATAATCGGAATGCACTGCTCAGATAAGTAATATGAAAACAAATGGGTTCAATTAATTTGTTTAGTGGGATTTTCAACAGATCTTAAAAATGACTGAAGAAAATGAGATATTGTGTAACAATGTATTATGTATATTGCTATATTTGAGTTTTCGTCTTCTGTCATTGGAACAATATTTTACATTGATAAGTCCATTGATGATTGATTGCAATGACTAGATTAATGTTTTAAAAATTTTATCCTGGAAGTGGGGACTGAGTAGAATGAGTCCATTCTCTTTGAGGTTTAGAAAAATGAGAGGTAATCTTATTGCAATATTTAACTGTTCTGCGAGAACTTGACAAGGTTTGATATTGAAAGACTGTTTCCCACGGCTGGAGAGTTTTGAACTAGATAGCATAGTCTCAGGGCAATAGTTCAGTTATTTCTGACTAAGATAGGAGCCATGACTCTATGACTCTATTCACTCAGAGCATTGTGAATCTTTGAAATTCATTATTCCAGAAACTGCAAACGCTCAGTCATTCACTACATTCAAGACTGAGAGCGATCAAGGCTGGAAGAGAATCAAGCAATGTGGGAATCAGAAGGGGAAAATGGAAGTTGAAAATCAGCCACATTGATAATAGTGCAGAGACCTGCCCTATTTCTTATATTATTAAGAACAGTGTCTTTTCAAGTGAGGACATAAATTCAATAAGAGAATCAGAAGCATTGGCTGTGCATCTACCACATTTCAACAGGTAGATTCCATATTGGTGCTAATCATGTTTATTTTGCTCAGTTAGCAAAGGGATTGGCTGACAAGTTTCTCAACACATTTTAGACATATCCTATCTTGGTATTTAGACATTGTTGACCTGGCTAATATCTCCTGCCCACCTTAGTTTCCTAGTTCGGTACACCTGAGTGACTGCCTAGGCCACTTTGAGGGCGATAGAAGTCAACCATTTTAATGTGGAACTGGAATCACATATAACTGAGACTTGGTGAGGACAGTAAGTATCTTTCTTTAGCACTAGTGAACAAATTTTATAACAACAGCTTTTATGACATTAGTTTCATTATTTTCAGATTTGATTTAAAATGACTTCAAATTGGCAAACTGCAAAAGTGAATTTTAAATTCTCACTTTCTTCACCATTAGCCCAATCTCTGAATTACCAGTCTAGTATCATTATCACTACACCACTATAATGCCTGTAACTCAAATCAGATATTTTAATCTGGCCACCAAACTCTTTGAAACCTGCCCGACTCTCCTTAGCTTTTATAAGTGGCTACAATCCTGATCTGAAACGTGCCAAACTCAATCTCCTTCACCAATATCATGTTGCTTTATCTAAGGTCACCAAAATAATCAGCAACAGGCTTTGATGTTTGAATGATACTGGAGCGCAGCACCTCCTGCAAATCAAAGACTGCTTGTTCAATGTCCTTTGATACGTGGGGCTTCAAATGTTCTATCAAACAGCAAATACACTGTAGCTGCAGTAATTCTCCTGACCTCAAAACTAAGCAGAGGCATGTTCCTATTCACAGGACTTTTCTCTCCGATTAGTTTCTTTAGTTTGACTATATCAGCTGGTTTTGTTGATTTCTCTGAGCTTGTGTCCGGGAAGGTAACTGTTAATCAGTGTTGGCAATGGAATATGCTTCTTGCAATTCAAGTACTGGAACACTTGCAGCGTACAATTAGATGACTTGTTGCTCAAACGGGAGGGTCCGAAGTCTCTCTCTAAATTGAAGAGAATAACCGCATTAGGAAGACATCATACCATTTTGTTAAAAGTTTGTATCCTTCAGAATTTGAACAGAATTGTATAGATAAACATTGTCACGGTTTATATATCATATAGCAGACAATTGTATCTCGTGAATTTGAAAAAAAGTAACATTATTCCACAATATTTCAAGTCAGACACTTACCAGAGTTTGTTACACCAATTTCCCACACTCGGCTGTGCCCAAGGAATATTGCAGGACTCTCTTCTTAGCTGCAGTTAAAAATCTAAGTTCTTTGATCCTGCTCCAGTGGCACCTCCAGATCACTGATTAAACACAATTGCTTATTTGGCAACTCACTCAATGCCATTAATTCTCTTCCATGTCCCCTGCCAGTTTCTTCCAACTGCATTCAAGCACTGGACCCTGCTTCCCATATCTTCCTCTTTTCCTAAGGGTTGAAGATTCTTTCGTGACCTCCAAAAATTGTGGACATTTCTATCATTGCGCCATCCACAGATACATCTCAATTTATGTTGTCAGAGTGTACTCGGATTTCCATTCCACATTTTTAATCAGTGTGGCCGTAACCAACTTTGCACTCTATTTCAAAGATGTCAAACATGCCTGAGTCAAACATAGTCACAAAGGTTCATACACTCTTATGACTGCAATTTAGCCTTCCCATAGAAGCAATTTAGCCTTTGCAACGGTGCTAGATTTTTTTAAAAAAACTTGCTGTTGAAGCAACATGTGTAGATTTTTTATCCCCAGGAAACTGTCAAAAGTCCAAAAGTTCTTTTCCTGCATGACTTAAAAAACAATCATGAAATATTTATTTGTCAATCATTTGAGAGTATGCATTTTCTCATCCATGCACCATGTTCTTAAACATTGTGTTCAGAAGAGGGTATTTTGAGAGAATTATAATGAAAATATAATGAGCGACAATGCAAAATTGTTAATCTTCAATACCAAATTGTATTCAAAAAAGGTTTTTTTTTAAATTAAACTTCACCAGATTTTTCAAAGACTTGAGACTTCAAACAAGTTTTCAGGTTATAAATTCAGGTCTCGCTAACATTTGCTTGTTATCAAAAGTGCACATGTATTAAAAATCCATGTCATCATTTGTAACGTAATTCTAAGCCCAGAGTCAACAAATAACCTATATAAATAATCTGTATTTGCTCAGTTTAATCTATCAGTTGATTACAACTTGAAAGGCCTTTCAAATAAAACAAAGGTCTTATGATCTCTCTTTGGAGAAGAAATTAACCAACTAACCTCTAAAGCTATTAGAGATAACTAACTTATTTGGTTTTTTTTACTTGTGCCAAGGCACAGAATGGGACACAGGATCAAACAGTTCAGAAACCATCCAAGAAGTATCAGACTCCTCTTGAGCCATTTAGAAAAGGGTCCATAAGTAGGCCAGTTGTTTCCTTCTACAGGAAGGCCCAGTCTTGCCTCCATGTGTACTGTGAAAGGTTGGTAAAAAAGTCCAAGTCACCATAGTCCTAACAGACCATTGGATGACTCTCTCATTAGGTGGTAGTTTGACCTAAGGATTACCATACCTCAGACAAGGGGACAGGTTGTGAAGGAGTTCCTTTCATTGTAACCTCAGCTGGTACAGGAATTGAACCCATGCTGTTGACATTACTCTGCAATACAAACCATCCAGCCAACTGAGGTAACCAATCTCCCTTATAAAGGTGTAAAGATGTTGGGTACTACAAATTTTAAAGTGGGAGGAAAGAAATTCTCAGTTATTCAGAAGGTTATGGTGGTGGGTAAAGAGAGTCTGAGGCAGTCTCAGGTTGTCCATGTGAGCTGCAGTAGCTGATCTTAGCTGGAGGGCATGGGAACCAATTAAGGAAATAAAGTTAGTTGTAATATACTGCAGAATATGGCCAGGGTTTCCACTCCTAATTACTATTTAACAATATCTGCTGGATATACACATGAACAGATGCTTGATGAAGACAGATTCAGACTTGCCTATAACAGCATCCTAAACAGTTGTTTAGTTATCCTCACTGTCAGTGCACAAGAACCAGAGAGGGAAAGAAAATGCACATTACTTCTTTATAAAGCAAAGCACACTTGGTGAATCCTTTACAATAAAAGTGAAGCGTTCCCACCTACCGAACGTTGCACATGGATGAGAAGTTTTTCCCAAAGGATTACTATTCAGTGCTCCATGCTTGTATATGAGATGTGGTTTATTGTGCTCATCTTCATATTGCCCTCCATCTGGTTTCATGAGCGGTTCCAAAAAATATTGTCCATCAGATGTCTGAAAAGTGCCCATCTGTCACAGATAATAAGAACAAGGATTTAACACCAAATATGCTGTTCATTCAAAATGGTGAACAATTCTGCTTAAGCTACATAGAATCATTCTTCACTTCTCCATCACAAGGCATGTGACAGAAATAACATTCAACATGAAACATTTACCATAATGGCATAAAGCTAAATTCCTGGAATAAAGCCCAACCTAATAGGAATGCAAGTCAGAAAATAAGATATGATGCAGCCTGGAGCAAGCCAGGACCACAGCTCACTCATTGTAGCTGAAGCCTATCATATGCCTGTGCTGCGACTTCTTTCACTGAAGAGTAAGAGGCTGAGCGGTGACCTTATGGAGGTTTACAAAATCATGAGGGGCAGGGATAAGGTGAATAGCAAAGGTCTTTTCCCCAGGGCAGAGGAGACCAAACTAGAGGGCATAGGTTTAAGGTGAGAAGAAAAAGATTTAAAAGGAATCTGAGGGGCAGCTTTTTCACACAGAGCATGGGACATATGTGTAACGAACTTCCAGAGGAAGTGGTAGGTGCACATACAGTTGTAACATTTAAAAACATATGAATAAGGAAGGTTTAGAGTGACATGGGCCAAATGCTGGCAAATAGAACTAGTTTAGTTTGAGAAACTTGGTCTGCATGAACAAGTTGGACTGAAGGGTCTGGTTCTATGCTGTATAACTCTACTGTATTTATAAGCTCCTCTGTAAACAAAACTGCAAATGGTTAACCCACTCCAAGTTATTAAATTCCCATCACCTCAACTGACATTAAATGTTCATTACTATGATGAGGTCAATAATAAAACATACACTCTATGTACAATACGTTTGTGTGAGGAGGTTTTGAGTATTTGCATTGGAGGTGATATTGAGCTTTAACTACTTTGCAGTTAACCATTTTATTAAATCAAGGTTCTGAATTAACATTTACCAATTTTCTGAGTCCTACCTGTTAACAACTATTAAGAGAGAGACTGTCAACCCACCAAATATCAACATGCTGAAAATGCGCAATAAATAACAATTTGAAAAAATATGGGATTGCTAGGGAATTAGCAATTCATTAACAATTCCAGCTATGCATTCCAATGAACATGGCATGTAGATCATGTTTTAACATAGCATGTTTAACAACATGCAGTTGTAGAACAACTCAATGTGAACAAAGCAACAATCTGTACTTCGAGCAAACAACTGCGGAAGATTTCATCTATTTATTGTTGGGAGCAAAACTGTAAATAAAAATAGAATAAATACTGTTACCACAGATAAAAATCTCACTGCAAACACTGGTTGTGAAAATAAGCTTTAAAAAGGAATTGCCACATTGGGAAATTCTAGGGCTGTTTCTACTCATTTCTTAATATCATCCTTATTAGAAGGACCATGACAAATACATGTAGTAAGACAATTTGTACAAATATGTCAGGATATAACTATAATAACTACCCATGCAAACTCTGCAACTGAAATCACCTTTAACTTATTAAAAATATTTAAATTTATGACACTTATGTAACAAAAGATGATATTGTGCTACTTTGCCTTTCCACAAAACATTCACAGATGTTGTCAAAGAAAAGGAGCACAGTGTTTATTTTACAGATATTTTCCATGCATTATGGTCCCTCAACTAGAATTGAAGGCATCCTATGAGATGCTGTGTCGCCATCTGCCATGTGTAAGATCAGATATAGATATAAATTTTTAAAATTTTACTCAAGAGACATGGATTTCCAGCATCTATTTCCTGTCCCTATTGGCCAGCAAGCAGTTAAGAATAAATCACATTACTGGAGTCTGGAGCCACATGTAGATCAGACCAAGTAAGGTCAGCAGATCTCCTTTCCTAAAGGTCATTAGTGAGTGAATTGGGTTCTTAAACAACAATTGACAATAGTTACATGGTCACTATTAGGCTAAGTTAAAAATCACACAACATCAGGTTATAGTCCAACAAGTATATTTCGAATTAGCTTTTTGAACGCTGCTCCTTCATCAGGTAGCTATTGAGCAAGACCATAATACACAGAATTTACAGCAAGTAAACCTGTTGGACTATAACCTGGTGTGTGATTTTTACACTTTGTCCACCCCAGTCCAACACCGGCTCCTCCACATCATGACTATTAGGCTAGCCATCTGCCATGGTGGGATTTGAACCCATGTTCCTAGAATATTAACCTTGAGATTCTGGATTGCTAGCCCAGTAACATTACTATTACACCGTCACTTGCAAGGCAGGAGAATGAGACTGAGGGATTTAATGGAGAGCTGGCTGTCTGGCCTCCTACCGCGCTGTTTTATGATCAAAGTCTCATGTTTATGATTCTGTAATGAAGACCAATTAAAAACCTCGCTGTGAATTTTGTTCTGGGTTGAATATTTTTGTTACAATCACATTGAGAAATCTATTGTGTAACAGCATAGTTTCCTAAAAGATCCTTGCTTGGAAGCAGTTCAAAGAAAGTTCACTAGATTAACTCATGGAATGAAAGAACTAGTTGAGTAGATTTAGAGTTTTGTAGAATAGAAGGCCACCTTATTGAAGCATATCTAGAGATTTTGAGGAGGTATTGACAAGGCAGATGCTGAGAGGAAGTTGCTCCTTGGGAGCATTGAAACTAGGAGAGACGATTCCAAAATAAAAATAGTCTTATTTCCCATTGAAGGTGAAAGTGAGAAATCTCTTTGAAAGTGTCAGTGATATTTGGAATTCTCTTCTGCAGAGACTAGTGGACACCTGGCAATTGAATATAATCAAAACTGAATGGGACAGGTTATTGATCTAAATGGGAAATCAAGGGTTATGGGCAGGAAAGTGGAGTTACGCCACAATCAGATCAATCATGAATGGTACAGCAAGTGGGCCAAATGGCCTCCTCCTTTTTCTATTGCTAATGATCTTAAGATCAGCCTTGCAAGCAACTCAACAGTAAGAGTATTGCAAAATCTATATGCCCTGAAATTATATCCACTTCAAGTACTGAAAGATTGTTGGAACACCCTGATTGCAAAATGCTGATTGTTTGATTCAGTATAAGGAATATAATTCAGAATCCTAACCTACATTGTACAAATAACACAAATACTTTATGAACCAAACAAGAGCACTGAGGGAAACTGTTCACAAGCTTGTGCAGTCTGCAAGTGGGGGATATGCAGGGAAGATGCAAGAAAATAAAGAGGAACATGATTTTATAAAGCGGTTTTTACAACTTCAGTACTCATCCCTTACTACTGAAGTACTTTATAAACATAATCAATATCATCATTCTGCAATATAGAAAACACAGGAGCCTAGTTTTGGACTGCAAAGTAACTAGGTATTGAGATAAACAGTCAGACTATCAATTTGTTTCATGTGTAGGTTGAGAGGTAAACGTTGACAACACCTCAGGAAAAATTCCAGTGTACTCTTCCAAAATAGTACAGTGGGATCTTTAACATCCATAGCCTCAGCTGAACATCTGAAAGGCAGAGCCTCAGCTGAACATCTGAAAGGCAGCACCTCAGTGAGTTCAGTCAGTGTTGCATAAGCCAAGATGATGTACACAAGTCTCTACAGTGGGAGATGAACCCACAAGTCAAGACTTACAATCATTTTCCAGCACTTGACTCAAGTGAGATTACAGAGCAATAGAGTCATGCAACACGGAAATAGACTCTTCAGGCCAACCAGTCCATGCTGACCATAATCCCAAACTAAACTAGTCCCACCTCCCTGCATTTGGCCCATATCCCTCCAAACATTTCTTATTCACGTATTTATCCAAATACCTTTTAAACAGTGTAACTGTACCCACATCCACCACTTCTTCTGGAAGTTCATTCCACACATGAACCATTGTGTGTAAAAACCATTGCCCCTCATGTCTCAAAATCTTTCTCCTCTTTCACCTTAAAAATATGCTCCCAAGTCTTGAAATCCTCACCCTAGGGAATAGTCACAGGTCATTCACCTGATCCACACCCCTCATCAATTTATAAATCTCTACAAAGGTCACCTTTTAACCTCCTACATTCTAGAAGAAGTCCCAGCCTATTCAGCCCCTCCTTATAACTCAACTCCTTCCAATCTTAGTAATATCCTGGTAAATCTCTTCTGAACTCTCTGCAGCTTAATAATATCCTTCCTATAACAGGGTGACCAGAAGTTGACACAATAGTCCAGAAGGTGGCTCACCACTGCCCTGTAAACCTCAACATAATGTCCCTACTCCTATACTCAAAAGATCTGAGTAATGAAGGCAAGTGTGCTACATGCCTACTTAACTACCCTATCTATGTGTGACATGATTTGGAGATGCCAGTGTTGGACTGGGGTGTATAAAGTTAAAAATCACACAACACCAGGTTATAGTCCAACAGGACCACCTGATGAAGGAGCAGCACTCCGAAAGCTAGTGCTTCCAATTAAACCTGTTGGCCTATAACCTGGTGTTGTGTGATTTTTAACGATGTGTGACATAAACTTCAAAGAATTAGGTACCTGAACCCATGGGGTCTGTTCTACAACACTGCCCAAGGACTTGCTTTTAACTGTACAAGTCCTGCCCTTGATGGTTTTACCAAAATGCAATATCTCACATTTATCCAAAATTAATCTCCATTTGTCACTCTTCAGCTAATTGACCCAATTGGTGAGGATCTCTTTGTAACCTTAGATAGTCAGAATAGTTAAGAGATTGAGTTTGCACTGGTCAAAAACAATCTGCTGAAAAGCCTTGTCTTTGACTCAATGACTAAGTTTGGGGTGAGAGATTGCTATCATTAAGATACATAAATTAGACAGGAATGCATAACAACAATCCTTAAAAATGACTTATTAAAAACGCATAGAACGTGACAAACAAAAGCTCAGAAGAACTTTATCCTTCACGTCAAATGTGTGAGCAAGATATCAGAGTAGGGCAAAGTCCTAATTTTGTCAAACACAATTCAGAACATATTTCCTTTACAGGGTCTCAAAACTTATAATATAGCTAAGACCAGCTGAAAAAGGCTGAACTGGCTCAACCTTCTCAGTTCGTCACAACAAAGGTTTCAATTCTTTTTACACAAGGCTTAGCCTCTCTCCAATTAAAAATGCAATGAATTATTCTTGTTAAGATCAAAAGGGAGCTAACCAACAAGGTTTTTGTGAGCTAAAGAAAGAGGAAATGTATTAAACCCAACAAAGTAATAAAACAAAACAAAATCTTACCTCAACCATAAGGCCTTTGTGCAGTCATTTGGGCTGCATACAAACAAGTACAAGGTTAAAAGGGAATACTGTCAGAGGCAGCACACAAAAGACTGGACTCACAACAAACTGTCAGATTTGAGCTCTGCAATCTTGTTGCACCCTTCACAATTGTGAACGGTAGGGGTCAATTAAACAAAAAGAGGTGGAAGATCCACAAACATCTGACCATGAATCCACTGTCAGATGTTGGAAAAACCCATCTGGTTGATTCATGTCCTTGAGGGAAGGAAACTGCTGTCCTTACCTGGTCTGGCCTACATGTGACTCCAGACCCAGAACAATGTTGTTGACTCTTAATGGCCCTCTGAATAATTAGGGATGGTCAATAAATGCTGGCCAAGCCAACACCTCCCTCATCCTGCGAATGAGGCAAAAACAATCCCCCATCCTTACTGAAGGAGCCCAACACATTAATGCAAAAGGTACAGTTGAAACGTTCACATCCATCTTCGGGCTAAAGTGCCAATCAGGTAATCCAGAAGATTTGTCCTGAGCTCCCCAGCATCACATTAATCCAATTTGATTCATTCTACATGGTATGAAAGAACAACTGAAGACAATGGATTCTGCAAAGTCTAAGACCCTGACAACATTTCCACAGTAGAGCTGAAGAATTGTGCTCTGGAACTAGCTGCACCAATAGGTAGGAGAAAGTGAGGACTGCAGATGCTGGAGATCAGAGTTGAAGAGTGTGGTGCTAGAAAAGCACAGCCGGTCAGGCAGCATCAGAGGAGCGGGAGGGTCGATGTTTTGGGCAGAAACCCTTCCTGATGAAACTACCACATTGGCATTTACCTGACCATGTGGAAAATTGCCTAAGTATGCCCTGTTCACAAAGGTCAGCACAAATCTAACTCAGCTAATTACCACCCCAGTCGACTCTTCATCATCAGCCTGGTGTTGGCAGGATCAGCAACAGTGCTGACAAGTGGCACATGCAAAGGAATAACCTAGTCTCTGGTGCACAGTTTGGGTTCCACAAGGGTGTTCAGCTCTTAACACCATTACAGCTGTGGTTCAAACATGGATAAAAATGCTGAATTCCAGAGGTGAAGTGGTAATGACTACCCCTCATATAAAGGCAGCATTTAACAAAATATGAAATAAGAACCCTAGAAAAACTAGAATCAATGGAAATGCAGAGGAGAATGCGGAAGGAGAGATGTGGAAGGAGGACTACACTAAGAGTTAGAGTTATACCTCACACAATACCTGGTAGGAGGTCAAATCAATTCAGCCCCAGGCTATCACCACAGTAGCTCTTCAGAGCAGGTATTTGGCAGACATTACATCAATGTCTAATACTTTATATTTGGACAAGTCTTCCCAAGTTAATGCAGGTTTCAACGGCAGCAACCTGGCTACATTGAGTGTTCTCATTGTGGGCCAATTTTTGCAACGTGTTTCAAGATTTTATTTCCATGTTGTCTATGATATAGATGGTGGGGGTTCATTCCTCCTCTTAAAATTTGAGATTTATATCTCTAATCCAACAATATCCATGATGAGAAGTTTTGTCACCTTTTTGTTCCAGATTACAAATTTTAAAAGTTCATGTAAATTACCTATTGGACAGACCCTCCCAGGTCTGTTAATTCCACCCATTGGACATCCCTTTGTACATTCTTGTCTATTTTTCAATCCACTGACTTAAACATTTTTAAGTGTCCCAACTCATTTCTAATCCCTTCTCTCTCAACCCAAAGTCCAAGGCTTTTAATTCAGTCAATGTGTTTTTAAAAAGATGACTACGCCATCTTGTCAAAAAAGGTGAATTACAAGTACATTGTCAAAAAAGGTGAATTACAAGTTTTAATCTTTAAATACTGTTGTAGAAGCTCCAGGCAAAATGAAAATACATTTGCCATCTTGGAAACTATGTAGCCTCAACATTGCAGTTACAGTTGGGATAATGTTTTATTTGGAAGAATTCTTCAACAAACTTCAAAAGGTAAGCTCACAGGGATGTCAAAAGAACTGGCATCAGCATTCCCGCCCTCAATCTGTCACTTCACCTCGCTTCACAATATTTTGGTTCCACTCCCACTATCACCCAGATGTCTTGCTGCATTGTCATCATGGTCATGCCCACATGTCGATTCTAAGAACAAAGTAGTAATACAGTCACTCCAATCATACTGCAGGTTTTCAAACAAACCAACTTTGCTTTCCTTTATGTTCAGTGCGAAGTTAGATATTGTTTTCTCCCTCATTGTTTATCAGTTTGACAAAAGCAATGTAAAAGCTTAAATTGCTGAATCATGCCTTTGTCCAACAAAGGCAACCAAAATACAATATCATGGATATTGTTAAAACTACCCAAAAATCTAAAAGATAGCATTGAAAAATATTAAAAGTCTATTTTATCCAGAACAACCTTAGAAATAATCATGAACCATCTAAAAATCTAAGATGTAGCATTTAAACAGATGAAAGTTTATTTAGTCCAACAGATAACATGATGAGTAATGCTGAACTGTCCAAAATCTAAAAAAGGTAGGAATAAAACAGACTAAAGTTTATTTCATTACAATAAAATGTATTTGCACAGGAATAGCAAATATACTCCTAAATTCTCAGAGAGCCCTTAAAAAAATGGTTCAGTTTGAAATTAAAAAAAACTGAATAACAAACTGCTCATATATTAATTGAATTGTATGAGAAGCTCTGATAATGTTAGAAGAAAGTATTTTTCTTGCTTAAAATAGGATATTGACAAATATTATTCATCGGACCCCCAACCACTCAGTAAAACCAAATGAATCAGACACAAATTACAAAATTGGAGATTCAGCCAAAAGTACATTACTCACAAGCTCAATTCTTTTTGCATTATTTAAATATTCCTGCACAAAATTATTAGCAGCCCATGGTGAGTTAGAGAAGCCATGGTGTTGTGTTAGTTTTATGCCACTATGTGGTACAAGTGCACATTAAAACCACCATATGACTTAATCTACATCCTGAATATCTGCCATTTCCTCTCCCTGCAATATTTGGGAAAAGAGCCAAAGTTGCAATGCAGTTATTTAGATAGCTGCATCAGACAGTTATTTATACCATAAAAGAACAATAGCATGGCTTCACAACATCAATGTGGGAACACTGCAAAGGAATTTAGAGCTGCAAATTAAACTGTAAGCTCTGATGTCAGAAGGCAAAACCTATTGAGATTTTTTTTACAAGGTATAGAGATATACATTACTACTTACTCAAATTCGCCCCCCTTCACTTTGCCATCTTCTATGACCTCAAATATTGACAAGGTCACTGCCGGCCATGCCCTACTAATCCTCACCAGCATTATTCCCTTCGAACTGCATCAAAAATGCTTATTCTTATCTATTCAACTCTTGAACCACCTTTGGCCTTCACTCAACACAATATTTCTACAGTTGTTAAATTCCTCAACCCACAACCCCAGATTTTGGTGCCTTCACTCAGCAAAACACTTATTCCCTTCCATTATGCTTGTCCCCTCTAGGTTGCCCTTTTAACACCTTCAAGGCCACAAGGAGCAAGACTTAAGTAGACATAACACTAAAGTGTTCTCACCTTCCATCACCTGATCTGGTAGTACCACATTACTCCTGCCTCTCATAACAACCTACTGCTCCAGGAGCTTCTTAAAGTCCAACTACTAGTCATCTCCACAAAACACTCTCTCCTTCCATCCAATTTCAGCTCCTACAATTATGAGCTAATGGACTCCATCATTATAGTCAATACCATCCAAACAGCTACTTCCTCCTTATCAGTACTCTGAATTTTTTTCTTTCTGAGAACCTTGTTAATTCTTTTTCACTCACTTCCTAGCCCAAAAGGTGGATAGTTACCATTCTTTAATTCAAAAATATACTTTTTTCATAAAATTTTAAAAAAGGATAGTACAACGCAATCTAAATGCCACATAGTACAATATTTATTAATTAAGTTAAGTACATTAGGTCATATGATTATAAGACATAGAAGAAGGCCATTCAGCCTATCGAGACTACTTTACTATTCAGTAAGATCATTGTTGAGGTGATTGTGGCCTTACCTCCACTTGACCATCCCCTAATCTGTGACTCCCTTGTAGATAACAATCTGATATTTTCAAAGCTGAATTAGATGAATATTTAACCTCCACTGCTGTCCATGAAACAGGATTCCAGAGACTGACAACTGTCTGAGAGAATACATTCCACCCATTTCCATAGCATTCCAGAGTGCCTCATCCATTTAAAATGCAGACTGCATCAACATTTACATGGTATGAAAGATTTGAGACCTATAGCTAGAGGGATTTTACCTTGCTTCCAGCACTTCAGTGTACACAAATGAGAGGACCTGAAACCATACCAACCACTCCCTCATGATGTATTTCTGGGCCTAGAATATTTTGGTCTGCAACACTTAGTCATGGACAGTTACTTGCCATGGAAAATCAACAAGTTACAGACAGACGAATGGGTGCCTTGCACTAAGTTGCTGGTGCTTCAGCAGAAACCAATATTAACTTCGGTAAGTAATTGAGCACGTAATGTTGTGTTATGTGTTGTGGAGGTGACAAGACAGGTCGACGAAGGTCGAGCAGTGGATGTGGTGTATATGGACCTCAGGCAAGGCATTTGATAAGGTTCCCCATGGTAGGCTCATTCATAAAGTCAGGAAATATGGGATACAGGGAGAGTTGGCTATTTGGATTCAGACTTGTTTGGCACTCATAAGGCAGAGTGTGGTTGTAGATGGAAAATATTCTGCCTGGAGGACAGTGTTGAGTGGGTTCCCACAGGTCTCTGTTCTTGGGCCTCTGCTCTTTGTAGTTTTTATAAATGACTTGGATGAGGAGGTCGAGGGGTGGGTTAGTAAATTTGCAGATGTCACAAAGGTTGGAGGTGGCGTTGATAGTACAGAGGGCTATTGCAGGCTGCAGTGCGACATTGACAGGATGCAGAGCTGGGATGAGAAATGGCAGATGAAGTTCAACCTGGATAAATGCGAAGTGATGCATTTTGGAAGGTCAAACTCGAATGCTGAATATAGGATTAAAGACAGGATTCTTGGCAGTGTGGAGGAATAAAGGGATCTTGGTGTTCAAGTATATAGATCCCTCAAAGTTGCCATTCAAGTGGATGGGGTTGTTGAAAAAGCACATGGTGTTTTGGCTTTCATTAGTGGGGGATCGAGTTTAAGAGCCATGAGGTTTTGCTACAGCTCTACAAGTTCCTGATGAGACCATACTTGGAATATTGTGTCCAGTTCTGGTCACTCTACCAAAGGAAAGATAGAGAGGCTTTGGAGAGGGTGCAAAGAAGATTTACCAGGATGGTGCCTGGACTGGAGGGCTTACCTTATGAAGTTGACCAAGCTCGAATTTTTCTATCTGGAGAGGAGGAGGAAGAGAGGTATACAAGATAATGAGAGGCATGGATACAGTAAATAGTCAGGAGACTTTTCACCAGGGCAGGATTGACTGACGCGAGGAGTTATAGTTTTAAGATATTAGGAGAAAGGTATAGAGGAAGGTTCTTTACGCAGAGAGTTGTGAATGCATGGAATGCGTTGCCAGCTGTGGTAGTGGAAGCAGAGTCATTAGGGACATTTAAGCATCTGCTGGACATGCACATGGATAGCAGTGAACTGAGGGGTGCATAGGTTAAGTTATTTTATTTTGCATTAGGATTAATCGTCAGCACAATATTTTGGACCAAAGGGCCTGTTCTGTGCTGTACTTTTGTGTGTTCGAAAAACTTGGCATTTCTTCTCACACTTCTTGTGCAAATCCTTATTCCAGAAGGAGATGGGAGAAGGCCCTTTTACCCCAGTAGAACCACCTCAACATCAGCATGTGATAGCAGTGAGACACTGGGTATACATGAGTAATCTGATTATCATTACTGTACTACCTGAGATCGGTTAAATCTCACAGACGTGAGTGAACCTGTAGCATAGCAGCAGACCTGCCAGTGCACACACTACATTCAATTACCTTCTCAGAGTCATAGAGATGTACAGCACGGAAAAAGACCCTTCGGTCCAACCTGTCCATGCCGACCAGTTATCCCAACCCAATCTAGTCCCACTTGCCAGCACCTGGCCCATATCCCTCCAAACCCTTCCTATTCATATACCCATCCAAATACTTTTTAAATGTTGAAATTGTACCAGCCTCCACCACTTCCTCTGGCAGCTCCTTCCATACACGTACCACCCTCTGTGTGAAAACGTTGCCCCTTAGGTCTCTTTTATATCTTTCACCTCTCACCCTAAACCTATGCCCTCTAGTTCTGGACTCCCCGACCCCAGGGAAAAGACTTTGTCTATTTATCCTATCAACGCCCCCATGATTTTGTAAACCTCTATAAGGTCACCCCTCAGCCTCCGATGCTCCAAGGAAAACAGCCCCAGCCTGTTCAGCCTCTCCCTATAGCTCAAACTCTCCAACTTGGCAACATCCTTGTAAATCTTTTCTGAACCCTCTCAAGTTTCACAACATCTTTCCAATAGGAAGGAGACCAGAATTGCACGCAATATTCCAACAGTGGCCTAACCAATGTCCTGTACAGCCGCAACATGACCTCCCAACTCCTGTACTCAATACTCTGACCAATAAAGAAAAGCATACCAAACACCTTCTTCACTATCCTATCTACCAGTGATTCCACTTTCAAGGAGATATGAACCTGCAGTCCAAGGTCTCCTTGTTCAGCAACACTCCCAAGGACCTTACCATTAACTGTATAAGTCCTGCTAAGATTTGCTTTCCCAAAATTAAACCCCATCTGCAACTTCTCAGCCCAGATATGCACCAGAAATTTGTTCCAAAAGGGTCAATCAATATACCATTAATTACTTTTGATGGAGCTTTGTTCCATGTTATTGATTTCTAAGCAGTGGGGCAGATCATGGACCTTGGTGCATTTCAGTTAAATTCTTGGTCTAAACACTGACCTACCATCACTGTGCTTTACATCTTTTAAAACTATTGCATGCAACTCTATTTCTTTTCTCACATGTGAGGACAAGTAAAGACCTACGCGTGAAGGAATTATTGAACACACCCAAACCTAAAAGATGAGGTCAATTTTTCTGAACATAATTGTATCACAAGTCACTGTTTTAATGAATAGAACACAGATGGATTCATATTGCATTCTGCCTATCACATCCTAGTACAACAAGGTTGCAAATAATTTCTGACAATATTAGATACACCCTTTGTACCCTGACCAACGTTTACGTCCAAAAAAATCAGTTACTAATGAAGAAATGAAACTATCTTTAAACAGTTTTATATATGTTTACTAACACAATTATGGAATACACACAAGGACCTCCTAACTAACAACTATGTCTGTGTCTATTGTTACGGTTTCAAGTGAATCCCCATTTAATGTCCATCACTTGCAATCAATTAAATATTAGCATACAATTAACCACTTGGATGTCATTCAATTTGGCACTTGATAAATCATTTCATCCACTTGACATCTAGTTAACTTTCCATTATTAAATCATATCAGTATCCCTGCAGATACAAATTTGAGGCTTTTTTTTTCCTTTTCATACACAATGTAAATCAATCAAAAGACATTATAAATAATATGACTTTAATGACATAATGTTTCATATCCTCGGGTTTTTACTATCAGTTTGGCACCAGATGAAACCAATGTTAATCAATGTTTGTGTTTGATCAGCTTCAAACACTCAAGAAATTCTCTGACCACTTAAAGTGGCCCGTCCTTCCTCCAGTTCCTCATATCAGGGTTTAAGGTTAAGGTAATACTAGTAAATAGTGCTATGAATTGTAAGAGAATTGCAAGTAAATGGATTTTTTTCTTTACTCTCAAAATAAACTGAAGCAGAAAATGACCACTTAATGAGTGGAAAACATGAGCACTGGTTCAAAGATACTGTACTCTTTTTGTGTACACAGAAAGCATAATAGCAAACCAACAAGTACTAAAGGAAACCCCACACACAAAGAAAGAATCGCTTTGAAATGAGGGTGAAGGATACTGGTATCGCACCTTCATGCCTTGACTCTGGAGATTTGTATAATGGTAAACTCACTGTTCTGGAAATGCTTTTGTATCTTTATCAACTCTCGAGAACATAAGTCAAAGCTGTCACCTTATTGCAGTATTGAAGAAGTACAGTACAGTCAGATTTGCTGCCTTCAAATGAGATGTCAAATTGAGTTATGTCTCTCCAATCAGATGGGCGTTAAAGATGTTATGGCACTATTAGCAGGAGGATTCTCCCAGCTTTCCGAGTGAATATTGATCTGCCAACAAACATCAGATGATTTCACCATTGCCTCAAGGAACAAATGGCATATGACTCACAGGTACTATGCCATCTCCCAGAGATCTTGCAGTCCAAAAGGAGTTCACTTAATCTGATTGTTTATTGCTGATAATCAATACTGCAGTTACACTGCCTATAACATGAAGGTGATGTCCGTTCACTCGGCTATTGGCAAGTTAACTTATTCCTACAGCATCTTCATAAGACTGCTTTGTGATGAAGTTGAAATGCCATTACCCCTGAATCAGGATGCTTGTGTCCAAGTCTCACCTGTTCAGAGATGTAAGCAATCTTACATTAATTAATTAAAAATTAATTAAAAATATTTAGTGCTCTTTTAGCACTGAAATATTCGAAGGAACTTCACAGGTGCATTATCAGATAAAAAATACAATTGCAAAAAGATTTACTGCTCCATCTCCACCAACTGAAAGATCCTGCCATGTGCTGACCACTCTGAGTCTAAGAACTTCCTCATATCAATCCCAAACTTTTCTTTTATTTGAACATGCAATTTCTTATGCTACTCTCCTGATTTGATTTGACGCTTCCAGATTTAGCTTTCATGTATCTTTCGCTAACTTAAATCCTTCAGCGAAATCACCTTTAAGATGCCTCTTGTCGAGAATAAAAGTGCAAGTTTCTCTGTTAACTGAGCCCTCTTAACATCAAGGTTTTGTTGTTTTTCCCTTTGGAGTTTGGAAATCTCTACAACTTGCTGAATAGTTTAGAGTTTGCCACAGATGCCACTGTTTTGATTCTAGATTTCAAAATCAGTTCTCGTTAATGATTCCTTCTGTTCAGTGGTCTGAAATATTATACTAAAGTTTACTGCCTCTCATTCAACCACAGTTTTCATTATTTCAGTTAGACTGGAATGCAACAATTCTCCCTTTTTTTCTTGTCTATACTAATTTGCATTTCCATTTATTTATCATCATTCTGCCCAATGACATTTTTTCCAACTTAATTTTGCTGAACCTACCCTTTAAATCAATTTGTCCAAATTGCATTGAATCCAGGGACCAGCCCACAGGTTGGAAACCTTGTAGAATCCAAAACTGACTCTGTGTGAATCTAACTCACTGTTTTCCTACTTTCCCCACCACCCCACCTCCCCACTCCTAATGTTACACCAGTAAAAAGTTTTCATTGTATTCTACACTTCTATCAACCTCTCAAGCCCTAAGATTTATCCTGCAACTTGACAGCATTCTGTGTGAAACTTTGCCAGATGCCTTGGAAGCTCAAGCAAACTACTTCATCACAACAGTCCGCTGAAGATATCACTCCCTTAAATAAGATCAGGAGGTTGTTCAGACAGGGATCGTTCTTGTCAAATCCAAGTTCATTAGGTTTTTAGTGAATAGATAATCCTCAAGTTTACTCTGGTTTCTGTCGGATTGCTTGGGAGTGTCTTAGACTAGAGGGTGAATTATTGGACATTGATGAAAATGGAAGTGGAGAATGTCATTGTTCAAAATTTACAACATTGCTTATCTATCAGAATTTTCACTTTTCTTTCCCCCCTCTTGTTTCTTGCTTTGTGGCTACATACGTCTGCAACGTAAAAGGAATATTGTTTTTTGCAATGAATTTGTAGCATTTTGCTCCAGATTTCAGCATAGCTGACCCCTTGTACAGTTTTCAGGGAACGCAGGTCTCATGCCCTCCATTAAATCACTGGCTGACAATGGAGAAATCTCAGATGCAAGAAGAAAGTTCCGGTTATCCTTTAGCATAAGGACCACCCAGTGGACTGAATCACAGAACATCAGAACACCGGGAACTGAATCACGGAACACCGGGAACAACCAGCAGACTGAATTATGGAATGCTGGGAACAACCAATGGAGTGAATCAAAGAAGATTGAGTCTATGCTGAAGATTGAGTCTATTCAGCCCATAATGTGTGGACCAACTCTTCAAATGAATATCATTACCTAATGCCAATCCACTGCTTTTCCTCTATACTCTCACACATTACTTTTATCCAAGCAAGCGTCTAACTCCCCCTTGAACGCCTCAGTTGAATCTATCTCCACCATAATTCTTGGCATATCATATCACCTTTGCTGCTTTTGCAAATCAATTTAAATCCATATGACTGTTGATTCCATTCTCAAATAATTGTTTCTAGAAGCTGCCCCTCCACTGAACCATACTGATGTCAGAATGGACAAGGAAAGTGGTTGGGGGAAGAGAGGTAGTTGGAGATGTGAACCAGAGGAAAGAGAGACCCTGGAACGTTTGAGTAGTGAGGGAAAGAGAGATCATGTGTCTGGGATGGAGACTGCAGGCAAAGGTAGCCAACTACAACCTTTATAAATCAAGTGTTGAAGATATTATTTGAACATGCGTTGTGAGATTAGAATGTCATGTGGTCAAACTTCCAGGGATGCTTCCTCCCAGTGATGATAACCAGTCTTACAACACTGCCCACACAACTTCTTTATCTTTATTCTTTCTTAGGATGTGGGAATCACTAGTAAGGCCAGCAGTTGTTGCCCATCCCCAATTGCCCTTGAATGGAGTGGCTTGCTAGACCATTTCAGGAGAACCATTTAATGGGTCTGAAGTCACACTGAGACAAGATCAGGAAAGCATGACAGATTTTGTGCCTTAAAGAAACAAATTTAATTTATAATAGTGACTCCATTAGGTTTTTAGAACAATCCCTGATGGTTTTCATGGTCACCATAAGTGAAAATAACTTTACACTTCAGATTTATTAAATAAAATTAAAATTCGTGAGACTTGAACCTGTGCATTGGCCTAGGCCTTTGGATTACTCAAGACATTACCAATATATCACCATCTCCCCAATTCATAAGGTAACCAGTACCCAATCTACTGGTAACAACCCAAAGTCCAGTGACTCACTCATAACTTCACAATATCACACTGAATAACAGTACTGTGCATTCCAAAAAACTTTGCTTATTTTATTGTGTTCATGGATATACTCTTTTTAATCATATTGCGGGCATAGTTCAGAATTATTCACAAGAAGGAACAAGTAAATAGAGTTGAATGTTTCCATGCTTATTGGCTTTGCTATCCGACTTTACACAGTTTATTCAGAGGCAGCGCATTACTGCATTCTTCACAAAGCTCAGCCTTTGGACTGTATCCCTGTCAAACATCGTGGCCATGTGCCAAATTTTAATTGATTACTTGATATATCAAGTTCATTCCAAAAGGACTTACTTCAACTTTTGTTCAACCCTTAACATACAGCTGGTACATCCACCATTTATCCCTGCCTCCTTCAGTACAGCTGTGCTATCAATACATTCATTACTTAAGCTTGCCTTATTCTGGGAAAAAAAAACTGTTCACAGCCTCCTTCAGAGAGAACACCCCCGTACGTTATGCTGTGAAAGTCTCTTGTTCCATGATTTTTATGATAGAGTCAGTCAACACACGATTATAAGTATTTCCACCTACGAGCCTCATCCAAATGCATTTCAGTGCAACATAAACTACTTCTTTGCTTCACTACATTGCATTTAATGAATTTAAAACAGCACAAAAGTCCAAGCCTTTTCCACCTTCTTGTACAATCGGGTGGTGACATTTGAATTAATGATGGAGAAAATGACATTATGTTGTAGTGACGCATACATGACATTCAGCCAACTTCCTGGGATGGTACTGACACAGGAACCATTCAGTCCAAAGATGCTGAAACACAGTTCCTTTTTTTTAACTGTACTTACAATTTTGTTAACTTCAAGCAATTTTGTACGAACTGAAAAGCTATATTCTGAGGATGTTGGAAATCGTTTGACTTTGCATGATGGTTGTTTCAGTTAATCCTGCCTTCCACTCCCCTGGATGCCTCTTCCCAAATCCTGTCCAGCTCTTTCTCATGGTTTGATTTGCTTAAAAGCTGCTCGTCAATAGCAGCTTTGAGTTCCAGTGGAAGGTCATGGATTAGAAGTGCTGGCTCTGATATTAATTAAGAGGAAGGCAGAAGGAACACAGTAGTAAACTCAGAAAGGCTGAGCTTAACAGAGGGGCCTCACTGAGAAGGCTAGTGGAGCATCCCAGCTGACAGCTGGCCAAACTGACAGCCAGGCCAGTGAGCAAGAGTGGAAATTTACAGCTTGCAACCCATAGGAACAGCCTGCAGCAATCGTAGGGGCTTATAATCAGGAAGTCCTGTCATGACCAGTGGGAAGGGACGTAGGTCAGTACAAGGAAGCCCCAAAGCATAAAAAGATGCCTGGATGAACACTCTTGATTCTCTGGATGAATACCCATGAGAGAACCTAAACTATATAAAACTCAGCCTCAGCCAGGTTTACAGTGTGGAAACAGGCCCTTTGGCCCATTTTGTCCATGCTGCCCAATTTTCACAATTAATCTAGTCCCATTTGCCTGCATTTGGTTCATATCCCACCATGCCTATCTCATCCATGTACCAGTCTAAATGTTTCTTAAAATACAAAACTGTATTCACCTCCACCACTATCTCTGGCAGCCCCTTCCAGACACTCACTACCCTCTGTGTGAAAAGATTGCCCCTCTGGACCCTTTTGTATCTCTCCTCTCCCACCTTAAACCTATGCCTCTAGATTTACCATGGGAAAAAACTGTTGGCTCTCTACTTCCCATGATTTAATAGACTTCTATAAGGTCAACCCTCAGTCTCCTGTGCTGCAGGGAAAACAGTCCTAGCCTATCCAACCTCTCCTTATAACTCAAACCTTCCAGTCCAAGTAGCATCCCAGTAAATCTTTTCTGCACTCTTTCTAATTTAATGATATCCTTTCTATAGTAGGACAACCAGAATTCCAGGCAGTATTCCAAATGTCGTCTTACGAATGTCTTGTACAGGTGCAACATGATGTTCCCAATTCCTACATTCAGTGCTCTACCCGATGAAAGCAGGCGTGCCAAAAGGTCACCATCCTGTCTACCTGTCACCCCACTTTCACGGAGTTATGAATTACTCCCACCTTTATGCCTCAGCTTCACACTGCAGATCACACAATCACAGAAGTCTGAGGGCACAGAAAGAGGTGATTCAGCCCATCATGCCTGCACCAGCTAGGCATATGTATATCATGACCGAGTGCTAATCTACTGTTTTCTCCCCCATTCCCTCACACATTGTTTTTAACCAAATAACTGTCCAAGGCCCTCTTGAATTCCTCTATTATAACTGCCTCCACCTCACTTGCAGGCAATGTATCCAGACCCCAAATACTCACAGGTAAAAAAAGATTTTTCTCATGTTGCTTTTACTTCTTTCACAAATCACTTTAAATCTGAGTGCTCTCACTCATGTTCCTTTTCCTAGTGGGGACAGTTTCTCTCTATCTACTTCTTCTGCCTGCCCATAATTTTGACAACCTCTATCAGACCTTTTAGCTTTCAGTCCCAACTTCAGAGCTGGAATGCAATAGTGTTTTAAAACTGACTTTGTTTCCTTTCTCTCAGTATCCTGCTCACATGCTGGAAAAGGATGTGTTATTTTAACTGTTGTGTCTCTGCCCAGTTTCTGCCAGATGGAGATGGTTTAAATCTAGGCTGATAGATCAACTTCCTCTCTTTACATACAGTGCCTGACTTGGAAGCGTTTCAAAGGTAGTTGCAGTAAGTAAAAGCTCAGTGTGGGAAGGAACATACTTGCAAGAATAGAAGATCGGCAGGCTGATAGAAAACAGAGAGTATGCATGGCAGAATGTAACAAGTGGTCGATACTGAGGCCACAGCTTTTTACAATTTAGATGTATGACTTAGATGAGGGAAGTTAAGGCATGGCAGTTATATTTATAGTCAACACCAAGACAGATAGAATGTATGCTGTGAAAACGTAAGGAAGATGCAGACGGATATAGGTAGGTTGAGAGAGTGGGCAAAAAGTTGGCATATGGCATGGTCACAGTGAAAAGTATGAAGCTTTATCCCAGAGTGTAAGGGTCAATTACTGGGGGAGGGGGGGCTGGAGTTTGAAATGTGTAAGGCAGGTTTGTCACACAAAGGATGGTGAGTCTAGGGACCCGCTGCCAGAAAAGGTGGTGGAAGCAGACACAATAGCAGCATTCTAGAAGAACCTGGACAAATACATAAATACGAAGGCAATAGAATGATACAGATCCTGGGAGAGAAGATAATTTTAGTATAGAAGGGCAAAATGTGTCAGCGCAGGCTTGGAGGGCCAAATGGCCTGCCCTGTGCTGTATTATTCTTTGTTCTCTTTATGGCATATTATGTGGCAAAATATAAAGTTATTCACTTTTGCAATAGTTAAAAAAAGAACAAGGCATTTCTGAAATGGACAATGACTGCAGACTTCTCAACTGCAAAGGGATTAAAGTGCTTTTATGCAATGGTCAGAAAACATTTGTATACAAGTAAAACTCGCAATTAAGATGACTAATGGGATTCTATTCATTATTACATAAGGAATTCAACATTAAGCAAAACACTGTCAATGCTGGGTACTGCTCTATCAGATGTGCAATCTTGTGAATGAAAACTTAAACCAAAACCCTGTCTTAGCTGTAGGGCGCATTGGAGGTCTCATGACACTATCTCAAGAAAGCTCATGGGTGTTACCTTGTTGTCCTGGTCAATTATCCCTCAACTGACACAATGAGAAACAAATCACCTGATCATTATCACAATACTGTTTGTGTAAGCTTGCTGTGAGAAAATCACTGTGGCATCCATTGGTAGGAGAGACTAGGACCCGAAGGCACAGCCTTAGAGTAAAGGAAAGGCCTTTTAAAAGAGAGATAAAGAGAAACTTCTTCAGCCAGAGAGTGGTGAATCTATGGAATTCACTGCCACAGAAGGCTGTGGAGGCCAGGTCATTGAATGTATTTAAGATTGAGAGAGATAGGTTCTTGCTTGTAGAGGGGACCAAGAGTTACAGGGAGAAAGCAGGACAATGGGGTTGATTGAATAGCAGAGCAGACTTGACAGGCTGAATGGTCTAATTTCTGTTCCTATGTCTTACAGTCTTAAACTGTACAACACTTCAAAATTAGTTAATTGACTGTAAAGTCCTTTCAAATGTCCTGTGCTCATGAACAGTCAGTCTGTAATATTATAGAATCGATTAGTAGTTAATAATCTCGTAAGCAGTTGTCAGGGATTCAGAAGGGAAAATTCCTGCCTGACCAACTTTCTCACCTTCACTGAGGAAATGATAAACAAGATAGACTGGAGAAACCCTTAAAATTAACCCTTAATTATCTATCTCAACTTCAAAATGTTTTCTGAGACAGCTTCAGATGAATGATTATTCCTGTTAATACAATACAAGAAATCAAGGCATGCTAGGGCAGGGTAAGAGGGTTCAATGTTGAATGGACGTATAACATTCATTGAGATGTTTGTTGGAACCCATATGGTGTGTCATGTACGTAAATGACTGGATTCTGAAGCTCAGTGCAAAACGGTCAATCCGCCAGATGATACTAAACAAGGAGCTATCGAGGGAAAAGAGGAGGCAGTTTGAAAAATACAAAATGACTCGAAACAATATATTCAAAAGTGGATGTAACAATAGCTGTGCAAAGAAAAGAAAAAGCAGCCTTGGGTTCTGAATTTGACACTACAGCCTCCTAGATGACCAAGCCAATTAAAACAAAGGAACTGTCCATATCCTGAGAGTCAAGATCCAGTTACCAGTCAGACATGCATACTTCAGAAATGCTGTTGAAGCTGAAAGACAGCAATGTAGAGAAAATCCACAAAGCTCTGAGAGGATTGAGACAAAACTGTCTTAATATAAAATCAGAGGAGGAAATGTTCTAGTCAGTGTCATCAAGAAACAAGGGAGATACTCAAGCATTGGAGGCAGTGCAGGAGGAGCCACCATCAAAGCTAATGTCAAAGCTCTGAGTTCTAAGAAGAAAAACTGTAGAAATGTCTGCTTCTTATCCTAAAGTGGAGAGTTAAGTGTGGCGGTCTCAGGTTCTTTTTTTTGTGTGTGAAGAAAATGGTAGAAGTAAATCCAAGATATTACTTTAACTGAAATTACAGGATAAGAAAGCTCCTATGAGTAATGGGTAAGTAATTTTTTGACAGCTATTACATATTCTTACTTGACATAACTCATGACTGACATGTGAAATAAATTTCCAAATAGAGCAAAATCCAAGATCATTTAAAAAACTATATGGGGAATTTGCATGTTTCAGAATAGAGCAAATGATCATTCTTATCTTCAATTCTTGCAAACTGAATGGCTAGTTATTACAGGAAGTGCAAGTATAGTCAATAGCATATTCAAAATTATGCCAAATTTTAAACAACGTATATGATCTTCACAAATCTGTATTAGGTTTTCTCACTTAAAACAGCAACCTTGGGTTCTGAACTTGACACTTCAGCCTTGTAGATGACAAAGCCAGTTAAAACAAAGAGATTGTCCATATCCTGAGAGTCAAGATCCAGTTACCAGTCAGTATCAAATCCCTGACCATAGCTTAGACTGCTTTTATCATTTGGATGATTAGCAAATCAGACTTTAAACCAAGCTAGCTTCTGCCCATTTGATGGATTCAGGTAGATGTTAAAGATCCTTTGGTACTTTTTCAGGAGTTACAAGCTCCCCAGGCCAATATGCTTCCTTTAACCAAAACTAAAACTACAACACAAGTTTATTCATCTGAATTCTGACTTGCCATGTACAAAATGATTGCTGCTGTATCCAATAATGTTCACTACATTTAAAAGTACTTCATTGTATCTTATGTCTACAAAGAGATTTAAGAGAAATGTGATACAATACATCAAAAAGCAGACTGCAAACATTCTAACTAAGCAAGACAGAATGCTCTCTTCAGCTTTGTTCCCCTCATCATCATCACTTGCAGGAAGAGTATGTGCATAAATGTTGGCTAAGGCCATGATTGAGTTTAAGATGAAGCCACTCATGGGAGCCAATGTACTGAAATTCATAATTCAGGATCATACAGGAATTACCATTCTGCTCAAATTAGATAAGATAATAGATTCTGGAGGATAACCTGGACTTGCAGATCTTTTCTGCAGCAAGAAGTCCATGCCTCCAGAAGTTTATGAGGCTCAAGCGATATTATTTGAAGGAGAAACTCAATAGACTTCCTCAGCCATTTCATACCTTGCAGCCAAGATGAAGAAAGCTGGAAAAAGCAGCACATGTTACTGCAAGTGCACCACACCTCCTACCTAACAATCATAGGTTAGTATGAATAGAAGCCTTGAGAAGAGCCCACAGAATTATGCCTTCTAAATGAAGAAGAATACACAGTTATCAATAGCCCTTAAGGACATACAATAAGTGAGTTGGAAAATAATAGAATTAGGCACAAAACCACTTTGCTGTGTGTCGTAATAGTCATTACACTAGAGAGGCTGAATTTGCAATGCACGTTTTGTCTGGGAAGCTGTTGAGTTTAACATATGTTGCAAAATTGGTCTTTAAACTTAACCTTATTGACAAGAATGAAAGCAAAAGATCATTGCTGATGGTGCGCGGGGGAAGCAAATACTGTCACGAAAGAACAAATATCTTAGCATAATCAGACACACAAGGGGTAGAAGCAAACTAAAGCTGTGATGTTTCTTACATCCTTGACATCAGTGAAGGCCCTGCAATCATTGTGCAGTATTTGCCAGCGAAGTAACATGTATATTCATGGAGCTGGGAGCTCACAATGATTGTCTAAGTTCAGAAGAATGAGGAAGAAGGATTCAACTACAGGAGCAAATTTAATAAAAACACATTAATGAGAAAAGGAAACTTTCTAACCTTAGATGATGTGTGCAAATGGGCATCAATATTTGCTTCCACATCCTTATAGTAAGCTCCCAGTTAAGTGTTCATAGGAACCTGAAACATTCAGGACACATCACTTCCAACTTCTCACCACTTACCAGAATTATGTTGGAATGTAAAGAGTTAAATTCTGCATAGAGTTGGCTTACATTCTTAAGGTTAGAATGTTGATCTACTTGAGCCATTTAAAATAATGAATAGATTTGAAAGAGTGAATATTTCCTCTGATGTGGTGAAATCAGGGCAAGGGTCATAATTTAAAAATTAGAGCTAAACCATTTAAGGGGGATCATAGGTCACACTTATTCAGATAGAGGGTTAAGAAATCTGGAACTCTGTCCCCAAAATGCTTTGAATTCTGGGTGCATTGAAATTTTCTTTGAGTTGAATAAATTTGGTTAGATTAATGTATTGCAGGATACTGAACAAAGAAGAGTGAATGGAGTAAGCAGCCATGATATAAAAGAAGAGAGTGGGAATGGGCTTTGACCCAAAAGGATGGATGATCTATTCCTGTGCTCCTAATTTCACTGCTAGTTAACAAACTGTGACAGCAATAACAGTCCCAAACTGCACTATACACAATTAGCACAGCAACTTATTTTCAAATCTTTATGTTTGGCATACAGGTGCAAGATCTTCACTCCTACAGTTCACAAGTTTGACGCGGATTATCTGTTCATTAGCAGACAGACAAGTGTAGGTATGTAAGCAACAGTTGTTCCCCAGATGAACTGCTTGCTCCCTGATGTCAAAAATGAAAAGATGTGCATCTCTCTAATGCTCACTCCAAATGAATGAGGCACGAAAGCCAATGTAAAGCTTCCAATTTAGATTTATGGGGTGGACAAAACTCGCAGATACTGGATACTCTCTAGTTTCATGCCTCTGACTCTTTCTGTTAACACTCATGGATCGCATTCTGAAACTCAACAATGATCTTGCCTTCTTGAGCTGTCAATATATAGACAGGGGACAAGAAAGTGGGCCAGCTCACTCAAAGCACTTCTGATTATATTCTCCCTATCTTCCAATCTCAACCAGTCCCCTGCTGCTCCCCACCACTAATACTGAAGCAGGAAACCCAACAAGTATGCCTGAATGAGGGTTATGTATGGAGGCGGGAACAGAGAATTTTAATGGCAAAGAAAGCTAGGCTGAAGAACGATTTAATTGAAGTGTATAAAGTGATGAGGAGGATGTGGCAGCATGGTGGCTCAATGGTTAGCATTGCAGCCTCACAGCACTAGGATCCCAGGTTTGATTCCAGCCTCGGGTGACTGTCTGTGTGGAGTTTGCACATTCTCCCTGTGTCTGTGTGGGTTTCCTCTGGGTTCTCCTGTTTCCTCCCACAGTCACAAAGATGGTCTGGCCAATTGGCCATGCTAAATTACCCACAGTGTTGGGTGCATAAGGGAAATGGGTCTGGGTGCGTTACTCTTCAGAGGGTTGGTGTGGGCTGAAGGGCCTCTTTCCACACTACAGGGAATCTAATTTCTTCTGTATTTTAAACATTGATAGTTTTATTACTCAATGTATCTACGCTCCGTCACCAAGCATAAGATATGACCATTTGTGGGTTTGTGTTTTCCTGTGCTCCTTCAGTTTTGCTAATGCTGGGATGCACATCTGAATAAAATGATCTTTTCAATGTCCCTCTGGAGAAGGGAGACCTGCCAGCCCCCAAATGCAACCAAAGGGTTGAGCACAATGCTTCACATCGGATGTGTGAGCACTGACAAGTAAGTTTCTTTCAGTCCACCTCCTGCCAGAGCTATTTCTTCTTTATTAACAAATGAAAGAATGTAACTGGGATTTGAAAACAGCTCCAATTGAGCTCTATTGGCAGCAAACACACTGAGCCCCTTGCTCGATTGATCCTTAGAACTAGCTGTGACCATTGAACAGAAATGTACTGGGTCAAGCCCACTTGCCAGTATTGCCTCTTGGGACTTGGCCAATGTCCTCTCTTTCCCCATTTGTTGAGTATGCACCACTGTGAGTGTGGTGCATACTTCCAAACCGTATAACATGTTTAATTTAGAACAGGCGCTGGGATATTTGAGAAGGCTGAGAATCTGACTGCTGCAATTACTGTGGAAATGGCCGGTCAAATTTGTTTTCTGGCGATTATAAACAGGCCGGCCAGAAAGAGACAATCGCACCTCTTTAAAAAGGGGCAGAGTCAGTGACAAGCCAGGCTGCCTGGCCGTGTGGACCTGCTGTACCTGATCGGCCCCATTGGCTGAACTGCTCAACCCGCTCTCCCCTCTGCCAGTTAAAACAGCGGATAACACATCAGCCCAGCGACAGCGATAACAAGCTCCCGAAAGCAGCGGGTTCCAAACTCACCCCATCCCGAAATAGGGGATGATGCCAAGTCGGGGTGCAGTCTAAGTTGAGAAGGACCGATCGCGACACCATGACTGAGAGCCTCTGACGGGCACCCCAGGTCGCGGTCCCTACCTCCGGAGCAGGTGGTCTGAGTTCAAGCCCCAGAGGTCTGCAAATGACATTTGTGGAACCTTCAGTTCTGAAGGAGGAAGTGAAACTCTGCTTTCTCACCCCCACTGTCAGACTTGCTGAGTTTTTTTTTCTCCCCCATCAATGTGTCCCACCCTCCAACTCCAGATAATCCCCTTCTCTAGGAAAACACTTATAGAAATAATCCGTAAGAGTGGAGACAAGAGTGTGGGCAGGAAGGGGCTGCCTTTCCCCCGGTTTCTAGCCCGGTATACTCACAATGCCAGTGCACAGGCTGACCACCACGGTGTGCCGCAACTCGGAGTTGACATGCCCGCTGTAGAAGCAGTGCTTCAGGTCCGAGTCAGGGTGCGGGCTGCCCGGCTCCGCTCTGCCCAAGTGTCTGACCCGGTACGTGGCGGCGATGAAGTCCGAGTGAGCGCTCAGGTTGAGTCGGTAGAGCTGCCCGAAGGCGTGGAACTGGTAGTGAGTCCGGGAGGCCCAGGGTTCCGAGTCCGGGCTCCGCTTCCTCCTCCTGAAGTGATGGGTGTGCGGGAAAGCCTCGCCGAAATCGTTGAGGCGCCTCGGAGAGGTAATCTCATAGGAGCTCAGCTGCCTGACGAAGCTCTCTGTAAGGGGTTTAACACGCTGGTGAGGTTCAACCTTTAGGTCAAAAAGTTAAGGCAATCTCAAACCCCAGCTCATCATTCTATGCTAACAATAATGTGAACAGTCAGTGTGGATCATTTGCAAAACACTCCGTTTCACCGTACGTGACAATAATAAAACAAACTTAAATATAAAACACACCTTCGGTACATTCACCTATTCTAATTTCTCAAACAGATAGAAGTGTGTGTCTACATCTGTCTACAACTCATCCCCCATTCGGATCCGAAACGAATAGAAACCCTGCCACCATAAAGCCACAGTACCTTGTTGAGGATGTAAACGCAATTCTCGAGTAAGAGGTATAAATACAAGCAGTTGACTCAGCAGCCCTTTTACCCAGAGCATCAGCTGCATGGTTTCCCCCGGGGTCTGCAGCACCTTCTCCCGTCTAACACACAAAATGCACTGGCTTTCGATTTGCCCGCAGCAGCAGCAGCACTGGGATGATCAGGAGGGGCAGCCTCGTCGCTTACGTAAAGGTTCTTTGCAGTAACATCCAGCGCTGCAAACCCCCCCTCGATTGCGCCCATTGCCCACACGGACTCATTTCAGCAGCGGGCTCAGGCACACAGAGCTCGCCGTGCCTTGTGCATCCCTCCGCCCTCAGCGAGCGGCTCTCACTCTGTCCGCAGCCCGGCGGGGATGGTGCAAGCTGTCTGCGCATCCATTCATTCTCTCGGCCAGCCCCGCACATCAAACGGGCCGGAACCCGCCCCTTGGGCTTGCAACCTCACCACTCCGCCTCTGCAGCCAGAAACTCACTTCCAGCGAATTTAACCCTTGTTTTCCGCAGCGCAGAGCCGGGTGCGCGCTTTGAAAATACCCCGAGCCCTTGCTGTGCCCGGTAGCCGTCCCTCTGCTGGGAGCACCGACCGTGCAAAATGTTCTTCCAATCCCGTTCACGCTCGTTGCGAACTATGCACGCTCCCCCAGCAGCAGCGAATGCACAGGGAGCTGAGCTTATCGTTGTAAATTACAGTACTGACGCCTTTGAAGTAATAATCAGCTACATGAATCTCTCACTCTGAATGCGAAAGCCGATTCTCAGCAAGACAACATGAAAGACTTGGCGTGATACGTGTCATTAAACTGTGTTCCAGTGCAGCCCTGCTAGACACCGACTCCATGCCCAGAACTCTTGACCAAATCTAGAAAACTGTGAGGAGAGAGCAGGAGAATGGCTTTGACAGAGAGGCCCAGCTGTTGAGTGGTGGAGTGGGTCCAATGGACCATTTGGTCTATTCCCTGCCCCATGTTTCTACTGTCACCACCGGAGATTCCCCAATGTGTTAGGGATCCAGACCTAACTGTTAAACTCCAAGGCAAGGAGATTTGAGCTGGCACCTCTCCCGCATTCACCCAGGCCCTCAGTTGGATGCACCAAAGTTAATGTAAAAACACATGCCTCCCCTCTTTCTCCCGAACCCAAAATGAACTTGTGCTTTAAACAGAAGGAACCAGTTTAGCCAGGCTTTCTTAAATTAACAAATAAGACCGATAAGAAACACTAACATGACGTGTCTACATAAAGAAAGATTAGAACCTGTGTCATAGAATCCCTCTCACAACAGAGTTAACGAGGGATAATTATTCAAATATAACCTACTAATGCTCAACTGCAGGCCAGTGCACACCAGTAGAGTTGAAAATTGCTTGTTAATCCCTATTCTTGTATTCTTCAAATAAAAAAGCACAATGCGTTTGCAGTTTGGAATGTAATCTGCAGATGAGTGTCTACCCCTTGTCTTTGTAATCACAAGAGATCATAATCCAGTATGATTGAAATTTCTTTAGCATCTTTAAGAGTCACACAGATCTGTTGCACAGCCAGATCCCAAATTTACACCTGCAGTTAATTTGTCTAGGCAGCTGTCCTCCTGGATTTAAGAGACAAAAATTCAGGTTGTAATCCATCATGACACTCTGGGCTGAATCTTAACAGGAATAGAGTCAGAGTCATAGAGATGTACAGCATGGAAACAGACCCTTCGGTCCAACCCGTCCACGCCGACCAGATATCCCAACCCAATCTAGTCCCACCTGCCAGCACCCAGCCCATATCCCTCCAAACCCTTCCTATTCATATACCCATCTAAATGCCTCTTAAATGTTGCCATTGTACCAGCCTCCACCACTTCCTCTGGCAGCTCATTCCATACATGTACCAACCTCTGTGTGAAAATGTTGCCCCTTAGGTCTCTTTTATATTTTTCCCCTCTCACCCTAAACCTATGCCCCCTAGTTCTGGACTCCCCAACCCCAGGGGAAAGACTTTGTCTATTTATCCTATCCATGCCCCTCATAATTTTGTAAACCTCTATAAGGTCACCCCTCAGTCTCTGACGCTCCAGGGAAAACACCCCAGCCTGTTCAGCCTCTCCCTATAGCTCAAATCCTCCAACCCTGGCAATATCCTTGTAAATCTTTTCTGAACCCTTTCAAGTTTTACAACATCTTTCCGATAGGAAGGAGACCAGAATTGCACGCAATATTCCAACAGTGGCCTAACCAATGTCTTGTACAGCCGCAACATGACCTCCCAACTCCTGTAACTCAATACTCTGACCAATAAAGGAAAGCATACCAAACGCCTTCTTCACTATCCTATCCACCTGCGACTCCACTTTCAAGGAGCTATGAACCTGCACTCCAAGGTCTCTTTGTTCAGCAACACGCCCTAGGACCTTACCATTAAGTGTATAAGTCCTGCTAAGTCCTGCTAAGATTTGCTTTCCCAAAATGCAGGCCCTCGCATTTATCTGAATTAAACTCCATCTGCCACTTCTCAGCCCATTGGCCCATCTGGTACAGAGCCTGTTGTAATCTGAGGTAACCCTCTTCGCTGTCCACTACACCTCCAATTTTGATGTCATCTGCAAACTTACTAACTGTACCTCTTATGCTCGCATCCAAATAATTTATGTAAATGACAAAAAGTAGAGGACCCAACACCGATCCTTGTGGCACTCCACTGGTCACAGGCCTCCAGTCTGAAAAACAACCCTCCACCACCACCGTCTGTCTTCTACCTTTGAGCCAGTTCTGTATCCAAATGGCTAGTTCTCCCTTTATTCCATGAGATCTAACCTTGCTAATCAGTCTCCCATGGGGAACCTTGTCAAACGCCTTACTGAAGTCAATATAGATCACATCTACTGCTCTGCCCTCATCAATCTTCTTTGTTACTTCTTCAAAAAACTCAATTAAATTTGTGAGACATGATTTCCCACGCACAAAGCCATGTTGACTATCCCTAATCAGTCCTTACCTTTCCAAATACATGTACATCCTGTCCCTCAGGATTCCCTCCAACAACTTGCCCACCACTGAGGTCAGGCTCACCTGTCTATAGTTCCCTGGCTTGTCTTTACTGCCCTTCTTAAACAGTGGCACCACGTTTGCCAATCTCCAGTCTTCCGGCACCTCACCTGTGACTATCGATGATACAAATATCTCAGCAAGAGGCCCAGCAATCACTTCTCTAGCTTCCCACAGAGTTCTCTGCTACACCTGATCAGGTCCTGGGGATTTATCCACCTTTAACCGTTTCAAGACATCCAGCACTTCCTCTTCTGTAATATGGGCATTTTGCAAGATATCACCATCTATTTCCCTACAGTCTATATCTTCCATATCCTTTTCCACAGTAAATACTGATGCAAAATATTCATTTAGTATCTCCCCCATTTTCTGTGGCTCCACACAAAGGCCACCTTGCTGATCTTTGAGGGGCCCTATTCTCTCCCTAGTTACCCTTTTGTCCTTAATGTATTTGTAAAAACCCTTTGATGGCTGTGCAAAGTTTGGCAAATGCTTGGCATAGTGAGTTTCTCCCCCTAATGAGATTTCCCATGCATTCATCCTAAATTTGCCTCATTTGTCATGCTCCACAACCCTTGTTCAATTCTGCCACTCGCCACTGCTGGATCCTTGTGGGATTCCTGGTGTCGCACTATACTTAAAAGGCCATTGGTGCACCCAGTCAATCATGGTCAGCCCTGAGTTGCGTTGCACAGTTGTGTCATTTGCCCAGGATGTGACACATAAGGGAAAACTGGCATCCCACTATGCTCACAGGCAGAGGTTGACAGGGTGGTCTATGGATGGGTTATCCTCTTCTCAGAAGATTAGCAGAGGAGACCACGATACCAGACCATTCCAGCCTGGTCTGTGGTTGCCACCTGTGTCAACATGAGCTCAACTATCCAGAGAAACACCCAGCAGTGTTGGAAGAAGGTCAATAACCTTCTTCACTCTGCCGTCATAAGTGGCACTACTTTCTCTCTGTTGCCACACACTCACTAACTTGGCAACTCCACCCACCTCCTATCAAGGCTCATGCACTATCATTCTCATTAATGCATGCAAACTCTTCCCTCACTTGCTCTTGTGCTCGGACTCTCTACCTGAAGCGTTTCTCCCTTAACTGACGACTACTCCTGTTCCATTTTGAGACACATTGAAGCACACATACAGTGTTGTTAGTGCAGGTGACTGGCACTGCTGGAAGTGTGAGACAGACATGGTGTGGTACTGTACAGCCACACATTCACTGCTGACAACCACGACAAGTCACCTAGCTTTCTGTCTGCACTGCACAGCAAGGCAAGACAGAAGTATCATGAGTATTTAATCTAAAGTTAAAAGAAAGAACTTAGATATCTTGCATGACTTCAGGATCCCAAGATATTTTTGAAGCACAGTTACTGTCAGAGTGTAAGGATTACAGCAAGTGATTTTCATTCACAAGCTCCCACAAATAGAAATCAGAAAAATGA
The DNA here is from genome assembly GCF_037043375.1 of Chiloscyllium plagiosum. Taxonomy (NCBI): domain Eukaryota; kingdom Metazoa; phylum Chordata; class Chondrichthyes; order Orectolobiformes; family Hemiscylliidae; genus Chiloscyllium; species Chiloscyllium plagiosum. The sequence goes on along the minus strand of NW_028270157.1, from coordinate 60,242,865 downwards.
CCAAATATTTATAATTTTTCAATTTATTGCAGTTGTTGAGGGTTAAATGAGGACTAGGACACTGGAGAGAATACCTCACTCATCTCGTGGGATCTTCACAGAAAAGCCCTTAGTTTACTATTTCATCCAAGTGATAGCATCTTCCTCAGACTCCACTGAAGGGTCAGCCTGGGACACAAAGTGAGAAATCAACTCACACTGACATTCCCTACTGAATCAGAACTGGGACCAAATGTACAGGGAAGTACTGCATCCACACAAATATAGCACAACAAAATGGCAATGTCTATTGGTATGGCCATCACTGAAAAGCAACTTTCCATTCTCCAGATATTAAAGTCAGCTCTCAATCAACTGCAGAGAGAAACAGTGCGAGACCACCTGAGCTACGACCATAGAGACTCTTGCCACTAAGACTGCATACTACTAGGAGTAAAGCAATGTTCAAAAAGTGCTCAGCTGTCCTTTGTCACATGGATACTTTTTACTTGTAAAGCAAAGACAACAAAGATACAATGTTCATCTGTTCTCAAAGAGTGAGTTTTAACTGTCAGGAGGGGAGTTTGAATTGACCAAACACTTCCAATATTCCCTCTTGGGTAGTTTCCCTGGAACTAAGAATTTGCAAACCCTAGTTTGCATATACCCTCAAAGGCTGTCATGATCCTTTTATTGTTTAAAATCTGTTTTGCTTGTACAAAATATTTTTCCCTTAATACAGAAACCAGAGTGGGGCTTCACCCATGTAGTGCAGTACATTATGGTGTCAGAACACTCTTTATGCAAATTGGAACTGAACAATGTACAGCCAGTGTATATGAGATTACTGGTCCAAAAGCTAATTTAGAAGCTTCACGTGGGCATTAATGGGTCATTCAGTTCAACCGAGTGCTAGACTGATAATTTTCATTTTCAGTGTTTGTAAGTAAGAACTTGATCTGCTGGGGAGCAATTGTTGTACAATTATGTGTATGCTGTGTATTTGCTTTCCTAAAGATCTTGTGGTACAGTGGTAGCATGGCCCTACCTCTGGACCTGAAGGTGTGGGTTCAAGCCCCACTTGCCCAGAGGTGTGTTATGACACATTAGGACAGGTTGATTCAAATATTTATCTTCACTTTCCTGTTCATTATTGGGCACAGAGACCTGGGATAGTACAGGTCAAATGTTTGAACCATACAAGTGCACCTAGACACTAAAAGTTTTAATTGAGATCATAACCACAGTACTAATTATATAAAAAGTGGTATGGGAGGTTTACTGTTGCTGCAGTTCTTTCATCTAACTCTGGGGCTTGGAACACAAGAATTAGAATTGGACATCCAACTCCTTGAGTTTGGTTTCTTTTTGTTCATTATGTTTTTGGCTTTATTTTGGAGGTATGTGTGGTAATCAGACCTCAGGGATTTGTTTTGCTGGATTGTGATGTGGAAGGTAATTTGGAATGCAAGAATGATTACACTTCAAAAATACTCCATTTGCTGCAGAGTATTTTGGTGTGCCCTAAGATAATGAAATTCAAGGTTTTTTTCTTTAACTAAGTTGTAGCTAATCTCTCTGCCAGAGAAGGTCTCCTCTGGGAAAATGGGAGTACAAAATGATCCCTAAGATTGCGTGAGAATTTATGAATGGTCCATTGCTAAGAAAGCCTTCATCTCCAAAACTTTAGCTGATCTCAATCACTAACAAAACCTCTCACAGATTTCTGAAAACAAAGATGATGGTGAACAAGCTTTATGTTGAGTGTGTAATGACCAGCTTCAGGAAATGTCCTGAATTCTATCAAATACTTGGATCAGAACAGATAAAGCATTTTCCTTACATTATTGGAAAGCTGTCTCCTTAGATGATGCAGATAGTCTAAAATTCACTCATCACTCCAATCATATTGCTACACTTATGAATGCTTTAGTTTCACTGTCAGGCATGCGTTTGAGTTGAAACTAAATTTTACAGAATAGTTCAGTGTACCAAAGTGAATAATTATAATACATATACAAAGTATAAGTCACAAATTAATAATGATTAAGGCTTCAGGTAAAGTCATGTGCAATATATGTTGAGATATGTTTGATAAAATAACAAACAAAAAGCCCTTTTCTATATTGTTTTAGTTATTGGTGTAGTTTTATCCCATATTCATAGATTATCTCTCCCCTCTGATTGACAGGAATTTAACACTTTACCGGATCACAACAAATGAATGTATCAAAAAATAACTGGACAAATAAAAATTTATATGAGGCATTTTAAAGTAATTGTCAGATCTTACTAGCTGCTTATTTAAGGAATTTTGATGAGTTAGTGTGGAACTCTATATCTAGAAAGCAAATACGTCACACAATAACTGGGGGGCTTTGGCAGAAGTTAGTGGAAGATCCTATAGTTTAGTAGCTGAGGCTTGGAACTATAGAGGGACTACTTTGTTCTGACCTCAGTGCAGCAGAGAAATAAAATGGAGGGAATATGGCTATGATTTTCAGACACCATGCTGCTGTGTGCCATATTCAACCATCACTTACTTGGGAAGTTACTGATGTAAAATAAGCTTAACCAAATGAGATTCTTAACCTCAAGCCCCATGGAGGAAGTATTGGAAAGCCATGCTGAATGTCAAAGGAGACAATAGCAAAGTTGGAGATAAGGCATTCAATAATATTTTGAATGAAAGGAAATGTATGTTCTTCTAAGATGCAACTGCATACAAAAAACAAACTCTGTAATTAACAAATCTTAATGGACCAATTATTGAATCACATGTTCCCACTGATTGTAACATATCTAATTTAGGAGGTTTGTTTCCTTCCCATTCTTCAATAAAAGTAATGCAAATGTTGGAAACAGATAATGCTGAAAATACTCAGCAGGTGAGGTAGGAAATACGGAAAGAATTCACCTTTAGGGTTGATCACCTTTCAACAGAAGTTGATAAAGCTACGAATGTACCGAGGCAGGGAAATAAAGTGTGGGATAGAACAAAAGAGAAGGCTAGAAGGCAGGAGAGATGAAATGACAAACAGAATGGTGGTGAAATGCTGAAGGTGATGCCTATGGGACATGTGGAAGGTTAAACATGGGTCTAGATGAGGTGCAACTGGGTGAAATAGAATCACCACAAAGCTATCATCCAAAGACAAAAACAAGTGGTCGCAGAGGTTATGGTCTGAAATGGTTGAACTCAATGTTGAGTCTTGATGACAATGACATGAAAGATGAGTTGCTTTTTCTTAAGTTTACATTGGGATTCAGTGTTTGGGGCTGAGAACATAGCAATCAATGTGAAAAGGGAACAGAGACTCGAAAGCTTGGGGTCACATTTGTGGATTGAACAGAGATGCTTGTTAATATGGTTAGCCAATACTAGATTGACCTCTTCAATATAGTACATGTAAATTGTGATTTCACCTGGAAGGAATATGTGGATCCTGGGACTGTGAGAAGGGAGATTGTAAAAGGACAGATGCTGTATATATCCCACGCTTGCACAAGAACATGTTGTCACTAGAGGAGAGGTTTTTGAAAGTGATTGAGAAATGAACACATGTATTGCAGAAGGAATGGTCTCTTCTGAATGCTAGAAGGAGAGAAGATGGAAAGATATGCCTTGTTGTGCCATATAGGTGGTGAGAATTGGCAGATGATATATTGAATATGGAGGGGGACATGTTGGACGATGAATACAACGAAAGCCCCAACGTAACTGAGAAAAGAGGGATTGGAGTGAAATCAGAAGTCTGGAAGATGGGGTATAGAGTCCTTGCAGGAAGCAGGGTGAGATGAAGTGGAGTTAAAGTAGCACTGGGAGTCAATGGCTCATGTTGGAAATTAATCAAGAGTCTTTCAACAACAACCCCCTCCACCCCCCCCCCCCCCCCCCCCCCACCACACCACCTCAAAAAAAGAGACAGTGATTTTCAGAAAGTGTAGACAAGATTGGAGATAGATAATAAGAAAGAGAGAATTCAGTGGAAATTGAAAGCAAAGTTAATGAAATTTTCCAGTTCATAGTGAGAGCGGGAAATGGCACCAATCTTGAGCACGCCAGTTCTAACAGAGTAACAGTTATGCAAATAGATTACATCATCTCTCATGCAATTGAGTAAATGGATTATTGTTCTGGCTAAAATCAATGTTCTCAGCAAAATGGGGAATGCTGCAAGACTTAGTCTTCTGAGTATGAGCTAGGTCATCAGCCAGAGTGCAGGAAAGCAGCAGCAATTGAAGACTAACAGATAAGTGCTTGCATCAATGCAACAAATTTCCCAGGTCCATCATTAATCAACAAGACTAAAGAATAGAAACACACTTTACATCAATAAATATTATTACCAAAGTCAACATGGTTTATACTTGGCAGCACAATACTGTATTTGTCTATAACTGGTGAAAAGGGCAATGAGGATAGTAGTTTCACTTTACCCACACATACAGCATCCATTGTTTCAATTAACTCAGCCAGAATGGGATTCCAAAAGATCACAACTGTTAGGAAGGAAGGAACACACAATAGCAAAAGTTGCTTCTACATGTTCCTGATTCAGATTACTTTAATTTCCTTCCCTTAAATTATGCACAGCTAAATTTTTTCTGATCGCATTTTTTAAAAGATATCTGTGGCTAAAGATTCCATAATTACATTATCATAATGATGTAGTGTTATGATTCATTGTCCTTTGTGTTTTTAATACTCTTACAGGCACAAGCCATTATTTTCAAAGAAGTAAATGATTTTAAAAGGGAAATCATCACTTGTGGCTTGGTAAGCTATTGGCATCGCAGAAGTATGTTTCACTCGAATGATACCTGGGCTAAAACAGATACATATGAGGACAAGTTGTGTAAACAAGGCTTGTATTTCTTTAAATGCAGAAGATGAAGAAATACTCTAACCAAGGTATTTCAATTAAACATTTGAAAACTAACATTGAAAAGTTTTTGTGAAGCAAAACGACAAGGTAAGTGGAATTGAGGTACAAGTCAAGCAGGATATAATTGTATGGCAGAACAACTTCAAATAGCTGGATTCAGTCTAATCCTGTCACAGTGTTCCTATGATTCTTATTGATGTAAAAGCTATACATACCTGAGGGTTGAAAATGTGACATGCAAAAGAATGGAAGTTGCTTCAGAAATGTATTTAGTCTCCCAGATTTTTACATTCTGGAAATGACAGCTAGGAGTAAATTCAGTGGTCAAGTATACCTAGATTGATGGTATTGATGGCACAATTGGCAGAATTAGACAGGGTTTAGATTAGTCTTACAACAGCGATTTCTGAACACTGCTGAATTTTCAACCTCTGCTGTACATTTTAAAACTGGGTATTTCTTATAGGAGGGAAAACTGGGCAGAGACGTATCCACAAAATATGTGCACCCATCACTGGATGGTTTCAGAACATCTTTGTCAGACAGCAAGAAATACTTCAACCACCAATCCCGAAAGCTTCAGGCGTGTGTGAAAACTCTATTGGAGAAAGGGTAGAAAATAGATTAAAAAGAGCAAAATTTAAAAAAATATAGAATCAATCATAGAATCCTTACAATGTCAAAACAGGCCCTTTGGCCGAACAAGTCCACACCAGCCTTCCAAAGAGTAACCCACCCAGACCCATCACTCTACACTCACCCCTGACTAATGCACCTAACCTACACATCCCTGAACACTATGGGCAATTTAGCATGGCCGATTCATCTAACCTGCACATCTTTGGATTGTGGGAGGAAACTCACGCAGACACAGGGAGAATGTACAAACTCCACACAGACAGTTGTCCAAGGCTGGAATCAAACCTGGGTCCCTGGCGCTGTGAAGCAGCAATGCTAACCACTGAACCAGTGTACCACCCAAATGTGGTAACTTTAACCTGAACACAAATTAATCCCTTCTTATTACAATATGTCAGAACAAAATAATTAAGAAACATTGCAATCGCTAGATTTTTAAAAAAGGCTATTTCCATCTAGTTTGCTTTCTCAATTTCAGGTAATAGACTTGTTGATAAAGTACAGCATTTGTAATCAGTTAGTCCTCAATTTGAGGATGCCAACAACCTTGGGTGGTGAGTTTCTGGCACATGCCTTCATGTGACAATTTTCAAGTGGCAGATATTTAGGATGATGGAGCAGAACATCCTGTAAAGGTTGTAGGGTCCAGGCAGCAGGAATTGCTTCCTTTCTTTCCCTTTCTACCTTTGCTGTACCTCATTACGAATATTTTGAGATTCAAAGCATGCTGCAGCATTTTGGACAAATTGGTGCCATTCGATGCACATGGCAGTAAACTCCTCCCAGTCAACAAGATCAATGCTGCCAGGTTTTAAAGGGAAATCCAAAGGGTCTTCGAAGTGTTTTCTTCATTCCTTCCTGGAATATTGTTCCTCTGAGGGTTAAGAGAACACAACTTGGTGGGGGAAATGATTTTCATCTTTGCAGACACAATAGACACTCCATCAAGATTGACTTTGCAGAAGTGCCAGTAACATAGTAAATCAGTCCCTGCCAATTACTCTACAGCACACATGATGTGAGGACAATCCCAGCAATGAAGGCCTTTGGGAATCAAGGATACAAAGTGATATGTTTTCCTCTCGAGCATGCTGCACAACCACATTACATGTCTCCAATTATTACCATTATACCAAAATATTATTTTCGGAAAGAAGTCTATTTAATTTGCACTTGAATAAAAGAAGGGTGGCATGGTGATTCAGCAGTTCGCAGTGCTGTCTCACAGCACCAGGGACCTGGGTTCAATTCCACCCTCAGGCGACTGTCTGCATGGGTTTCCTTCGGGTACTCCAGTTTCCTCCCACAATCCAAATATGCGCAGGTTAGGTGGATTAGCCTTGGGAAATGCAGGGTTGCAGGGATTGGGTAGAATGCTCTCTGGAGTCAGAGTGGACTTGATTGGCTGAATGGTCTGTTCCCACAGTGTAGGGATTCTATAAAATCAATACCAACTGCTTCCATTATCATCCTTGGGAGTCTATTTCATAGATAAACAACTCACTCGCTGAGAACACTTTTCATACTTCCCACATCTTATGGTTTTTAGAAGAAACATTCATTCAGCTATATTCCTTTTTTGGCTGAGTTATAACAGCTCTTTTTAAACATCTCAACAGTTAACGTATATTGACATTTTAATGTCTATAATTACAATATGAATTCCTGCCTTCACCTTATCTAATTATATTTTCCAACTCAAAATGAATCAGTAATACAAAGTATAACAGGCTAAACATCATTGTCCAGCTCCGGCACTGAGTAATGAATAACCCAGTCAGTAAAGAGAGTGTAAATGTGAACAAAGCCACCATTTTATCACAGAAGGGAATACCCTGGCACAGGTAAGATAGAATTACCTGATCTCTTGTCACAACGTATGGAAATCAGGAGAATTTGGGACAAAATACACTGAGTCAATTAGTGACATCACTAACTCTGAACAAGATTCTGGATGGGAGTTGAACAATTGACTAGAAATAGCATATATTTGTGCACATTCGTCAGCTCCGTACATCAGCAGTTTGAAGTAATATTTGTTGAATTGATCACAGTGGGAATGTTCACTTGTCTGACATTGCTGTTCTGTACATGGGGGCTGCAGTTCAGACAAAACTCATAATTGTTTCAGTTACAAAGTGTGGGGCCAGCACTGATATGTCACTTGCCACAACCTCCAAAATGTGCCAACATGTGTTATAGCCACTAAAGAACTTTTGAAATTACGATTGTAGTGTAGGGGGGAGAGAGGCAGCAGTCAGTTTTGTCCAGCAAGTTGGGAATCGGTGTGACAATGGAAGGATTTCTACCAATATGGTCCAGTCTGTTCTTTATGTCTGGCCAGGTTCAGTCAGTAAACATTGTCACCTCCACTCTACTAGTAATGTGGATGTAAGCATGGTCGTGTCACTCCTCTCTCAGACGATTCTGTCTATCTCATGCTTAGATCACCAGTTATCTCAATAACTAATTTACATTAAGCCCTTATACGACAGCAAGATCCCATAAATTACTGTATGACATTAAATCATTGAATAATCTCAGTGTGGACAGAGGTCATTCAGCCCACTGAGTCTGCACCAAACCTTCAAAGGGCATCCCACCCTGACCCTGTCCCCTTAACCCCACATTTATCCTGGCTGACTTGCACATAACTAGACACTACAGGGCAATTTAGAGGGGCCAATCCACCCTAACCTGCACATCTTTGGACTGTGGGAGGAAACCAGAGCACTCCATGGAAACCCATACACATGGGGAGAATGCACAAACATACACACAGTCACCCAAGGCTAGAATGGAACCCAGGTCCCCAGCACTGTGAGGCAGCAGTGCTAAACATTACCCGTGCCGCCCCAAAATATTTTAAATTGAAAATATTCCTCGGCTACTGATTGCAGAATATATATAAGCCAGCGAGAACATACCTGCTCTTCCTCAAAATATAGATTTTTACACCTGCATGATTGGACAGGGGTACCTGTTTCAACATCTCGTCTGAAAGACAGCAATCCCAGCAGTGCAGCACACTGTCAGTAATGCTCTGAAGTGCTAATAGTGTTGATACACTGACACTGATGTGGGACTTGATCATACAAACTACTGGCAAAAAATGCTGCCACTGAGCAATCACTAACATGCTAAACATTCACATTAGCTAGAAGTCAATCATGAGGCTGTAGTTTAATCAAAGGAGGTCTATTATAACCTGTCTAAGTGAAGCTCCAGCTTGCCATCCAAATTTCCACGATTTAATTCCTGCCCTTCCTAGTGTGTGTTGGTCTCCCTGGCAGCAGACTTAAAGTTGGCATTTCAGAATAAAAAGGCCAGGTCTGAGGAAGTTGTATTACTTAACCAAAGTGATCAGGAATAGATCAGGAAATCCATAATTAAAAAAAAATAAAAAATATGCCATAAAAATATTCTTAAAAAGCTTTAATCCTATTGGTTTTAGCAAATTTGAAGATGTATCAGAAAAATGTGAACAAAAACAAAAAGACAGTTTTCTGATTATATTCATTGAAGAACTGTCTGGAAGAGTTCATGTGGAAGATTTGTTTCAATCTGTATCAGAAAGCTAAACGATATAGGAAAACGAATATCTCAAACCAGTTCTGATGTTCGACAGAAGAGCTTATTGTGATCACACCCCCGTCAGGATGTGCTGTGTCTTGATGCCATTAGCAACTGGGGTGAAGGTAAAATTGCCATAGTACAACTCTCCAGCTAGAGAGAGACACCACGCCTCAGGTGAGGGGTGAGCTTGCGAAGGAGAGTCCTTCATGGTGACTTCAGCTGGGGTGGGAATTAAACCTGTGCTATTAGTCTCACTCTGTCTCGCAAACCAGCCATCCAGCCAACCAAGCTAACCGACCCCCAATTCGCAAATTTGCAAATGGCAGATTTATAGCTGACAAGAAGAACATCTGCTTTTTGTGTCTTATGTAGCAAAATTGCAAACCGATTTAGAAAGAACTGCAATTTATTACACATCACGATCAAAATAATCTCCCTTCTTGTACATGGCAAAAATGGATAATAAGTTGCCCTAGTCCAGTTATAGATTCTTCACACACACGTGAAAAAAGAAAACTGACAAGCAATTAAATGCAATATCGCAAATCCTTTATTTTACAGTTATTTTTTTTTAACATATCCTACCAAATAAAACTTGCAATATGGATCAGCCATATTTCCTGATGAAGGGCTTTTGCCCAAAACATCGATTTTCCTGATCCTTGGATGCTGCCTGACCTGCTGTCCTTTTCCAGCACCACACTCTCAACTCTAATCTCCAGAATCTGTCGTATTCACTTTCACCTATATGGATCAGCCACCGATTTGTGAAAAAAAACTAACCTGATTTCATTTAATTCTACATGAGGTGACAAGTTGTAAGGCCATGTGGATTGACCTCAAATTCTGAGTAAACAAACAATATTCCTTACCCTTGTGTTTTGAGACACTTCCTAGACTAAGCATAATTTCCCAAATGGGATCAAATGTGTAATTGTGCATGTATCCCTTTCACTTTTTGAAAGGCATTTTCACATTATTTCCAAGGAATATTGTGCAGGTAAATGCTGTGAACTTTTGTGCAATGTGTATGCAAAATCTAACCTTTCCCTCTGCAGAAGTTATTTTAACATTTTGTGAATTATCTTGGACTTATTAGATCAGTAAAGATCTACAAAATTTTGTTGCACTTAATTTTTCATCAAACATTCAGAAATCTTCCACAACACCAGGATTTTGAGAGGGTGGGGTGAATTCTTTGTTCATTCTGCTTATTATTTGGACTTTCTCACAAAGCTCCAGATATTTGCAACTAACTCCATCCCTTCTATACCTAATCACCCAAATTGAACAAGATGTCCTGTAATGATTTTAAACAGTGCTTCTCACCTATAATTAAGGGCTACAGGGAGAATGCGGGTAAGTGGAGTTGAAATGCCCATCAGCCAAGATTGAATGGTGGAGTGGACTCGATGGGCCGAATGGCCTTACTTCCACTCCTATGTCTTATGGTCTTATGACCTATCACTAAGATCTTTTCATGCCCCACTAAACTATAAAATTTCAGTCAGTGTTTCATCATAGGTTGGAATGATGGTGCTCCAAGACAGAATGGGGACAACAGCTTCATAAACATCATGAGAGAGAGTGGGGACAGTAGCTCCTGAAACTGTGCAAGGAAGGGAGAGAGAATGGAGACAGTAACTCCTGAAACAATGCAAGAGAGAGTGAGAATGGACAGTAACTCCTGAAACAACACAATAGAGAGAGAGAGTGAGTGAGTGAACAGCAATTCCTGAAACAGCAAAATAGAGAGAGAGTGGAGACAGCAGCTCCTGAAACAGTGCAAGAGAGAGAGGAGGAACAGCGGCTTCATAAGGAGTAACAGAGACAGTACAGAGACAGTACAGAGACAGCAGCTTCTGAAATAGTGCAGGACAGAGTAGGAAAAGGGTACAAGAGTGTGGGGACAGGACCTTCATAAAGAGAAGAGAGAGCAGGGACAGCAGCTTTATAAAGAGCAGAGAGAGAGAGCGCAGGGCAGGAACTCAATAAAGAGTGGGAGAGAAAGTGATGTAAAAAGGGATTTACTTTCAGGAACAGAGGCACAGAGAGGCGCAGACCTTCTAGAATGTGATTCAGCAGCAGATAAACATAACAACTGTGGTATCACAGGAAGGTCAGCAGTAGACTGGCTGTTACATTGCTGCTGCTAGGGACCATATTACAACTCCAGTAACTTTGAACAATGAAACTAGCACAGGATGAGTAAGAATTTGTAGGCGTAGCAGAGGCAGCAGACTTATGTGTAAGGGAGGAGAATTTCTATTTCTTTACTAATCTCCAGTACAAGAATAAGTTTAAAGCAATTTCAAATAAAAGTAACTAAAGTCAGAGAAAATAAAAGTATAAGCATAAGATAGGACAGGGAAGCTCAGCCAAGTGCAACACCTGTCCTGTGGCATGTGGAGAGTTGTGGCCACAACTCAGAGCATGAGACAAGCCTATGTGCAAGAAATCTTTGAGGAGAAAGTGAGGTCTGCAGATGCTGGAGATCAGAGCTGAAAATGTGTTGCTGGAAAAGCGCAGCAGGTCAGGCAGCATCCAGGGAACAGGAGAATCGACGTTTCGGGCATAAGCCCTTCTTCAGGAATGAGGAAAGTTTGTGCAAGAAATGTCACTGGCTACATAAGCTTACGCTCCAAATTTCAAAACCTGAGCTGCAGCAAGAGTCCAAAAGAGACAGGCAGGTAGTGCTGAAGTCCTTCTCATTAGGTGGTTTTCCAATCAGAATATTGGAGAGGACAATGGATCCTTAGAAGAACGCAGGAAGAGCCATGATCTGGATACCATAGGTGTTCCAGTTCAACAAGACGTGACCAAGAAGGCAGAGCAGTAGATGTTGTCTACATGGACCACAGCAAAACCTTCAATAAGGTCTCACACGGTAGACTAGTTAGTAAGGTTAGAACACATGGAATCCATGGAGATAGCCAATTGGATATAAAACGGCTTGATGGTAGAGACAGAGGATGGTGGTACAGGGTTGTTATTTGGACTGGAGGCATATGACCAGTGATGTGCCGCAAAGATTGGTTCTGAATCCACAGTTGTTCATCATTTATATCAACAATTTGGATGAACACATCAGAGGCATGGTTAGTAAGTTTACAGATGACACCAAAATTGATGATATAGTGGACTGTAAAGAAGGTTATCTAAGAGTACAACAAGATCTTGATCAGATTGGCCAATGGGCTGAGAAGTGATAGGTAGAGTTTAATTTAGATAAATGTGAGGTTACATTTTGGTAAGGCAAACCAGAGCAGGACTTATACACTTAATGGTAAGTTCTTGGGGAGAGTTGATAAACAGAAGGACCTTGGGGTGCAGGATGATAGCTTCTTGAAAGTGGCATTGCACGTAGACAGGGTGTTGAAGGTGGTGTTTGGCACACTTGCCTTCATTGGTCAATCATTGAGTATAGGAGTTGGGATGTCATGTTGCAGCTGTACATGACAATGGTGAGGCCACTTTTAGAATACTGAGTACAATTCTGGTCACCCTGCTAAAGAAAAAATGTTATTAAACTACGAAGGGTACATGAGAAAATTTCCAAGGATGTTGCCAGGACTGGTAGATTTGAGTTATAAGGAGAGTCTCCTTGGCTGGAGGTATTTTCCCTGGAGCATTGAAGCTGAGGGGTGACCTAATAGAGTTTATAAAATCAAAAGCAGCATGGATAGGGTGAACAGCCAAGGTCATTTCCCAGGGTAGGGAAGGACAAAACTAGAGGGCATAGGTTTAAGGTGAGAAGGGAAAAATTTAAAAGGGACCTGAAGGGCAGCAACTTTCTCACAGAATGTGTGGAATGAACAACTAGAGAAATTGGTAGATGCAAGTAGAGTTACAACATTTAAAAGACATTTGGACAGGTTCCATGAATAGGAAAGGTTCAGAGGGAAATGGGCTAAATGCAGGAAAATGAAACCAGTTCAGATTACAAAACCTGGTCAGCATGGATGAGTTGGACCGAAGGGTGCATTTCCATGATATATGAGTGTATGACTCTAGCAGGGGATGAAGAAGAATGGAAGGGTGGTATTGAGGGGAGGACACTTTATTTTGGGTAAGAAATAGATCCTTGTGTGCTCAGAGGTATGACTCCCGGATGGTACATTGCCTCTCTGATGCTAAGGGCAAGAATGTCACAGGAGAGCTGCTGGACATTATAGTGGGCAGGGTGAACATGGTCCACTTTGGTAATGACAACATAAGTAGGGAGAAGGATGTGGTCCTGAAATCAGAACTTGGGACATGAGGTAGAAAACTCTAAGACTTCTAAAGTAGTAATCTCCTGACTACTCCTAGTGTCACCTGTAAATGAGTCCAGAGACTAACAATAAGCCAGATGAACACATGACCTGAAAGATGGTCTGGTTGGAAGAACTTTAGATTTCTGGGACAGGCTCTGGAAAGATGGCACCCGTACAAGCCAAATGCATCTGAACAGGGCTAAGGGCGAGTTATTTGGAGGGCACTTTGCTTATGCTGATGGGGAGGGTTTAGACTTACCTAGCGTGGGTGTGGAAGCCAGGAGAGATTATTAGAAAGTAATAGCAGAGTGCAAAAAGTGCTGGGACAGGTAAATAGCACTAAAGTAGAGAATAATAAGTTAATAGGTGAGGTTGAGTAAGGGAAGCAGTGATGAGGTCTAAAACATTGCATATATGGAGGATAGTTAATAAGATTAGGAAACTACAGAGACAGGTTGTCATATGTTGTGATAATGGAGACCTGGCTGAAAAGAAAGATAGGTCTGGATGTAGGTGCAGTTTGCACAGTGTCCAGAAAAGATAGGAAAAGTAAAAGAAAGATATGGTGTTTGGTCATGAAGAACCTTGCAGTACTGGAGAAAGGAGACATTTCAGAGGGTTCAAGATCAGAATCAATTCAGCTTGAACAAAGGAATAGAATGGCAATATTATATTACTTGGATAATACATACACCACCAACCAATGGGAAGAATGTAGAGGAACAAACGTGCAAGGAAATTACAAGGAGGTGTAAACATCACAGAGTAGTTATAATAGTGGAGCTTTTTAATTACCCGGATGGAGACTAGACTGGTTGATAATGAGGGACAGGCATTCCTAGATTTTGTGAGGAGAATTTTCTACAACAATGTGCACCCAAGCCAAAAAGAAAGAGATGCTCTTTGGGGGAACCTTTGAGGGACAATGATGATTATATCATAAGGTTGAGGATGACAGCAAAATGTGTCACTGGCTAATCCAGGGAAAGAATAATCAACTGGCAGAGAGTTGGTTTCAATGAGCCAAGAACAAAGCTGAGCTGGATAGACTGGAGCCACAGTTTGTTGATCGAAACAGTTGCTGATCAATGGACTACCCTCAAAGAGGAGACGATTTGTGCACAGTCAAGGTATATTCCCTAAAAAGGCAAAAGGTAAGGCAAACAAATCCAAAGCCCCCAAGATGGCAAAGGAGACAGAAATTAAGTTAAAGAAGAAAATGTGTGCTTTTGGCAGGTGTCATGTAGAAAATCCATTTGAGATACAAGCTGAATACAGAAGACTGAGCAAGGAGGTGAAAAAACAAATAACAGAAGCAAAGACAAATTGTAAAAGAGATCGGCAACTAACATAAAGGAGTATCCAAAGTCTTTAATGACATAAATAATGAAAGGGTAGTAAACGGAGGATAGGACCAATTGGGGGTTAAAAAGTCAATTTACACATAAGAGAAATAAATACTTTATTAAATGAATACTTTGTATCTGTCTTTATCTGTGATGAAGATACTGCCCAAGCCACAATGACAGAGGAGGAAGCTCTGTTACCTGAATCGGTTTTAAATTGATAAAGAGGAGATACTTCAGGAGTCAAGCTGACCAGTCTGCAGACTGGGTGAGATGCACTGAAAGTCATCAAAGAAAGATCAAGTGGAAATTTCAGAGGCACTGTCTATCATCTTTCAAATGTCCCTGGATTCAGGAGTGGTACCAGAGCACTGTGGACTGCAAAGGTTAGACCTTTATTCAAAAATGTTTGTAAAGATAGGCCCAGCACAAACAAACCAGTTTAATTTCACCGGTGGGGAACTTCCTAGAAACAACTATTTAAAATAGAATTAGTAGTTACATGGAATATTGGGAGTTAATTAGAAAGGGTCAACACGGATTTGTTCAGGAAAAATTAAGTCCAAATAACTTGCTGAAGTTTTTGAAGAAGTAACAGAAAAAGATGATGGGTGCAATGTTGAATGTAGTGAACGTGGACTTCCAAATGCTTTTGATGTAATGCCAGACTTGTGAGGACAAGTCATAGGTCATGGATTAAAAGTGATAGTGGCAAAGTGGATATAAAATTGGCTGATTAATAGGAAACAGAGAGTACTGGTTAATGGCCATTTTATGACTGGTGGAAGGTTTGTGGCTCCCCAGCATCAGAGTTGGCACCCTTGCTTTGCCTGGTATATGTAAATGATCCACACCTTGACGTGAAGAAGATAGTTTCAAAGTTTGCAGATGGCAGAAAAGTTTGGAGAATTTTAAACAGTGAGAAGAATAGTGTAGAACTTCAAAAGGATGTGATAAGTTAGGCAGTGGGCAGTTAACTGACAGATGAAGTTTAATGCGAAGTGTGAGGTGATACATTTTTATATGAAGAACATAGAAAGACAGTTCAAAGTAAAGCAAATAATTGCAAAGGATGTGCAGGAGCAGAAAGACATTGGTATATGTGTATGTAAGTCATTAAAGGTAGCTGGACAGATAGAGAGAGGAATTAATAAAACAGACAATATGCTAGGTTCCATTAACAGAGGAAAATAGCAGAGAGCTGATGAATTTTTATAGGTCTTCAGCTGGCGTATCGTGGACACATCTTGGTGTCACACTATAGGAATGATCCGAACGCATTAGAGAAAGTACAGAAGCAGTTCACAAGGATGATTCCACAGATGAGACTGTAGAATAGATTAGACAAGGAAGGGACTGTTCTCCTTGGAGACAAGAAGGTCAAGAGAAGATTTGAAAGAAGTTTTCAAAATTATTACGGATAGGGGGGGAACTGTTCCCTCAATAAAAGCATTGAGATCCAGACAGCACATATTTTAAAGTATTTTTCAGAAGAAGCAAAAAGGAGGTGAGAGAAATGGTTTTCACAGCACAAGCAAGTAGGGTCTGGAATGTATTGCCTGGAAGTATGGTGCAGGTAGGTTTAATTGAGGGCATTCAAGGGGGAGTTGGGTGATTATTTAAGTGGAAATAACATGCAGAGTTACAGGGAAGTAGCAGGAGGCTGGTACTCATTTAAAATATTTCAAGAACTGATGCAGATTCAATGGACATGATGGCTTCCTTCTGCCCTGTGATTCTCTGGATTGAAACCATTCCCTTGTCTCAAGAGAGAATGATAGAAACATTTCAGACTGATGTGAATCAAAACCCTTTCCTGTAATCAATCCAAAAGGCTATCTCCAGACAGATTCCATCGCTTTAAAAAACAGTCATTGAAAGTCGCTAACCCTTAGCATAAACACCACCCCTTATTTGAGAAAGGAGTCTAAACTTGTAGGAAGTCATATAATGAGGAAGCCACATTGTTACTGCTTTTAAAATCAGCTAAAAACTAGATTGCAGACACTGATCCATCAAACTAGCTGCAAGTATTTCTAGCAGCCAAGGAAATTAACAGCAATAGCTGGGAAACAGGAGATCCCAACAAAGAGAAGGACTCCTGAAACATGTTCCAACTTCAACTTCATCAGAGAATCAACCTCCTTGAAGTTTGACCACCAGTGAACTCACAACCTGCTGAGAACCCTTCACTTTATAAGATGTTCAAACTTTTCAAAATCAAAATCATCTAAGAAAGTGCAGGTCTGCTATGAGGGAGGCAGAGATTGTAAACCTGAAGTTAAATATAATGTGGAAAAGAATATCATCTTTTCTGTGTTTAATTTTTGTATGTGTGAGAACATTGTATGGGTGTGACCTTGGCTCCTTTTGGGGGACTTAACAATGTAATCTTTGACAATACTTACAACAAAAGTAGATGAGATATCCAGTGAGGTCGTCTCAAGATCAGCAGTAACTCACTGTATGTTTTATGCATTTAACAAAGAGCAAGGATTCTCACTAGGCAGCAGCAAGTTGCCAATTAAGGGTAAGTTGTAGCTTGTTAAATACCTTATTAATGGGCCAACTGACCCCAATAATATTCAGATATCAAGTGTTAGATATCAAGTGTTCTTGACATGAAAGTAAGGGCAGGTATCTGGTAACCTCAGCTCACTGCTGACTCAGCACCAAAAAGCATCTCAGATTACAATCCATGGGCACCAGGCACATGCACCTCTCATCCATGGGCATTGGCATCCAATATATGCCAATACCTTACAATCCATTCGCAGGACCCTCAGGAAGTTGAGATTTGCATTGCAGGGTGTACTGGAACCTAACATTGAAAGGCCGCTGCAAGAGCCCATTGCGCACACATGGACAGGCACTCAGCTCAAGACTTGAACCAAGCGACATCTCAGGGCTGCTCACTGCCTGTCTTACCTGTACATTCGCAGCATTTCAGCCTCACCTTGCCTTGCCTTACCATGGGGTGCCAATTAGGACAGTCACACAGCAATAGACATCAATGCTACAAATGGCATTGGCCAACACTCAATACTTTTCGCAGACAATTGGAACAGCCATATAACTCAGCATGAACATTGCCAGTCAGTCAGGGCACTGGCACTAAAAGTCAAAGGCAGCCTCTGATGTCAGTCCAGGGGATTGGCCAAAGTTAGACATCTAATAGGAATATTCTTGGTTAAGGGTCCATGAATCTGCAGCCCAGGGAATGGGTCACAGTCAGTCCAATAGCTCCATAGCAGCCAGTCCAGAGTCGAAGTTGGACTTAAGTCAGAGGTCTGGGCACTTCTTATCTGGAGCTGTCTGGTTAGCTTATTTAAGGGATGAGGCCACAGTTAGATCCATCCACAGAGACAGAGGGATAATGGGGCGACATGATGGGGGAGCAGGAAGGAGAGTGGGGAACCTATTTGTGGGATTAAGGGCTTCAGGCTGGGGACAGGGGAGAGAAATGTTGACAGGAGCAACTATATTTGTGAGGAGGAGACACAGCAAAGCCAAGATAGGAATGGGGTTACGTGGCAAGGAGTCTTCCACAGTTCACTGTCACCTTTCATCATGATGGAAATCAAAAGTACACAATAGGAACAAAAATGGCCAGTGAACACACCCAGGGTAGGTGGGGTAAGAGTCTTGACCAGTGTGGGAGGAGACTGCAAGTCTCATTGATGAGACACTCTTTACAAGGAAGGTACTACATGCAGGTACATGCCCCGTCCAGACACAGATCTCAGAGCCTTGATTATTGCAATCCGACAACATTGGCTCCCTGTGCACCTTCCTGACCCACACCTCATCGATCACTTCACCTCCATCAATTATTTTGGACAGAATGGCCAGGGACACGATAGGGACATTTTAACATGAAGGGCAATGGTGTCATCATAACTCATTGCACTATATATGCCTTGTTCCTCCTGATTCCATTTGCTACAGTAAGCTCTTAACAGAAACATTGTTCCTTTGCGCACATCCTGCACAGACAGAGTTAGGCATCATGCTCATACAGTCACCTCTGGGGCAACACAGATACCCAGACAAAAAGAGGTTGCACAATACATCTCAAACCTGTACAACCATGAGACTGTAGTCATAGCTTGCTGATACCATCAGAACCAAACTGCCCAAGGATACTTTTATTTTTCTTTGCCTCCCATTACATCTCAGTATTGTCCACAGTGGAGTTGGTGAAGTGGAACTTTTGACCTTGGAGATTTGGTCAGATGACCTGTCCCAGGAGCGTTTGTGTCTGGTTGGTCCAGGCAAGCTGAGGGTCTTCATGTCAGAGGCAAATGGACTATCCTTGGGCAGGGTGGAGGTGGAGGATCCAGCCTCCTCTGTAGTTTCCTGAGGGGTGGTTTTGAGGGTGCTGTGTGTTGTTCCTTCTCTGGCTAGAGGTCTCTAGGTACTTCCCTGTCTCCCTGTGAGGAAATGGCATCTACAGTGCTGGTGAGACTCCCATCCCCTCGTCGCCATGGTTTTGGTCCCCAGGATGGGTGACTGGGGCAATGGAGTGTGGGTGTGAGTGCCTCTGCAGTAAACCCTGAGGGACCTGGACCTAGCTGTCCATGGCACTGCCAGCCTGTCCATGGCACTGCCAGCCTGTCCATGGAGGCAACCAGATGGTCACAAAACTGCACTCCTGCAGCATCTGGATAATGAGGGTCCATTGCCTCCCACATTGCTGTTTGCTGCTCCTGTTGCTCCTGGTGTGTGCGAATGGAGTACCTTATTGCTGACCCCACAGGGCACTCTCCTGCCTGGGGCTGAGCAGGTACCTGGTCTCTGGCAGCTGTATGAGTGCCAGGGGTCTGGGGTGATTCTCCCTCAGTCAGCTGTGGAGCTATCGGTGAGTGAGGAACTTACCAGACTGTGTTCCCATACTCTTAAAGTCGACTGAGGCATGGGTATCACTAAACCTTTTTAAATATTGTTTCCATTTCTTTGACTAGTTTAACTTCTCAGTGTCATAGATTTTGAAATGTTTCAAAAAAGCTTTAGATGCTTCATGTATCTGATTTGTTTTGACTCTGAAGTCCTCCCATCCATTTTGAAAGTTAATTTTCCTTGTTGACTATTTAACTAAATGAGGCTCACAGCTATAAAGACCAGTCTCGTCATGTGGTTGCGTGAGCTGGTCAATTTATTGGTATAGTTTCAGCCATGATATTAAATGCTCCAGACAGAAAAAATGAAGTAACTGAATGCATTAATATATCTGGGCCAACAAAATAATTTTTCAATGGTAATGTCTGGATTCGGATAGGTGAAACAGTCATGATTGTATGATACAGAAGTATCATTGCAGTGGAATATTGCACAGTATCAACATTCAGTAAAGTCTATTCCTCTCATTCTCAAAAAGCATATTAAAATCTCTGGCATGTGGTGTTGCAAAGTTGTAAAATAATCCTTCTGCATTGTGATTCTGCTCTAGAATGTCACAGTGAAATCTTTGCATCTGGGATGGTGACTGTGGAAAACAGGATCTGATTTTTCAGGCTGATGTCTGAGATGGTAAAAACATAAAAAAAATTAAGGACTATTCAGGAGAACCAATTTCTGCTACAGTAGTTGTTAATTGCATTGAGACTTTGCCTTTAAGTAAAAGATGATAACAAAGGATTAAAATTGTTCCATTTAGAACTTTACAGTGTTTTCACTTGACTGATCAAGGCATTTTGACCTAGAAATCTGTCTTTCATACCTAAAACAGGATTTGCTTTGGCATTATTTCTGTGTAATATGAGAACTTCATTAGAACAGAAAGTTTGTAGTCTAGGTGTGAATATTAAACTTCTGAAAAATGAAGTTTTGTTGCAGCAAGCATGCTATTTGCCTTATTAAATGCATGCAAGAAAGGTTAATTAAATTCACCAACCTTACTAGAGCCTTCCATATCCCTTTCTTCTCCAGAAATCAAAGATGAGTGCAAAAGCTTTTCATGTTTCAACCAAACTGTTTAGAAGAGTTATATGACATCTCCAGAGCAGGTGGGATTTAAACCCAGGCCATTTGGCCTAGAGGTAGGGGCACTACCATGGACCCATAAGATATGTTGGATTCATTTTATTAGGGTTCCACATTATTAGTCATGATCAGTTGTTGACCTCATATCTCTAAGGGTTGGGTCTGTATGTTTTTCTCGTCATTGTTAACACACAATAGCAAGAGTCATGATAGTGGTTCCTTGCTCAGTATATAATAACACACTTACTGCAACCCAACCCCTGCTCCTCCGCAGGATTTAAAACAATTCCGTCAATAGGACTCATATAGTCATAGAGTCATAAAGTTGCATAGCGCATAAACAGACCCTGCGGTCCAATTCATCCATGCCAACCAGATATCCTAAATTAATCTTGTCCCATTTGCCAGCATTTGGCCCAAATTTTCAAACCGAAAACTGTTTTATTCTACAAAGAAAACCTGCCTGAATAAGATGAATGATTTACTGATTCTTCACTTACATTTTGCAATTACAAGCTAGACATTGCCTCCTGCTGAGGCCCTTTCCCCTTTCTCTTCTCTCTTCCAGCAGCTTGTTCTGCTCTGCTTTGCATCTCTTTATTCTCTGCATCAGTCTTAATTAGTATGGAAACCTGAACAGGCCACCCATATCTAAATTTGTGCTGTTTCAGTACATTTTTACATTTACAGCTGTCTGGCTGTAACAATATTCAAACTTCAGCTGAGCATATAAAAGCTACAAAATCAATGCACCAACTGCCCAGACTAAATTTATTGCAGAAGGTGTTAGGCTATGAATAGATTAATGCTGAGGAATGTTACTGGCATTCTACATCTGGGGGAATGGGAATTATGTTCCATACCATTGCCTCGTTGATCCTATGATCCTTCCAAACTTCAATATTGAGATGCAAGCACACTGATGGGAAGTGCGTCAGGAAATCTCTCAGCAAAATAATTTGCCATCTATACTTAATGACCATCAGCAGCATGCACTTCCATTGTTGGAACTCCATACTCTAGCTGACACCCTCACTTGACCTTACATGACTGAACATGCCATCAAACAATGGAGAAGACACCACAACAAAGCTTTAAGAGGATCAGGATTTATTTACAGGTTAACTATCAGATCATTTTGATCTCTGATGGGTCAACTTGGTGAAAGGTACATCAGGTAGATTTGCTGCCACCATCCTCCTTTCAGACTGGGATCTAAAGTTGGCTGATGCAGAATGGCTGAAGAAAACACTTGGTAATATGATAAGAAGGGACTGTTGTCTCAAACATGAGGCAGTCCATTGCAATCAGTTACAAGATATATGAAACCAAGCTGATCCAAATCAACCCTTGTTACTAAGACTATGAGGGAGAGTTGAATGGTAGTTCTATCTTCTTTGAGAAACAGTGCTGTTCTCCAACCCAAGTCCAGCTGACACCAATATATTGGGAAGAGTTTAATGCATTCCTCAGCACTAACCTATTCATAGCCTAACACCTTGTGCAATAAATTTAGTCTGGGCTGTTGGTGCATTGATTTTGTAGCTTTCATATGCTCAGCTGAAGTTTGAATATTGCTACAGCCACACGCTATAAATTTAAAAATGTACTGAAACAGCACATATTTAGATATGGGTGGCCTGTTCAGGTTTCCGCTATTAATTGAGAATGATGCAGAGAATAAAGAGATGCAAAGCAGAGCAGAACAAACTGCTGGAAGAGAGAAGAGAAAGGGGGCAATGTCCAGTAAAGGTGGTTAAGGAGCAAATTCTTGTCAAGTCAATGAGGATCAGTAGTTGAGGCTTCTTTGTTTGTCCAAAGAGACTGTGACCAATGTTTCCACTAAGCTTAGTGCATGTATGACTGCACAGCAGCCCAGAAATTACCATGCGGGCTCACCTTATGTTAACTAGCATATCTGCGTGGCTGTGCAAAAAATGTTATAAATATCACATATTGAAAATCTGACTATGCTCAGCAACAAGTTTGGAATATTGTTCATGACTGAAACTTGCTGTCAGTTGCTGCAGCCACACTACAACCTGAACGCAGGCAAGGACAGCAATATCTGTGTCTGACAGGGTGACTGTGGCTAACTATTATTAGCCAAGCAACTGGCTGTTGTTGGAGGTTTTAGCACAATTTTGTTGGCTGCAGTGTAAAACTGATGTAATTGAGATTTTCTCCACACAGAAAGACAGTTTAACTTCACACTCTGTTGAAACAGATAGCCCGCAGAGTGAGCATGACGACTTGGTTTGATTGCTGGCACCTCCATGGTGTAGGCTGACATTGAGTGCGGGCATTTTGCCTCCTGTGCTTCTCATCTGTACTCAGCCAGCTTTCTGAAACAAAAGGAATTCCTACTCCAAGGCACATTGCTATGTTGGATATTACAGAGAAGAACATTGGTATCCTCAAGCAACATTTCCAGTGACAGTGTTTTAGAATCATAGAATGGTTACAACAGAGAAAGAAGCCAGGACAATTCAGGCCACAGCTGGGGAGGTCAGAGTAGGGGGTTACACAGTTTCAATCAGGTAAAATATTACATTGTTGTTCTAATCATTCAAGTTAACTTTCTTCACTATTACATTGTCATCTAGTTAATTTTCCCATTGGCAACTAATTGGCTGCTCTAAAGATGTTAATTCTGTTGTCCTGAGCACAGACTGGCAGGTCTGTGGTGTGAACAGTGTACTGTGCATTATATCATTCAATTAGCCCTTTATGTTCCAAGTTGCAAAACTTTAATTTTAAACAAGTTAAAGACATGCTTATTTTGCAGATATTGTGATAGTAACGAGGTTAGCCAGGTAGTCCTCACAGAATATGAGTTCCCTGATTGAGGCTGTTAATCTGGTCCAATCAGGGAGCCCTGACTGACAGATATAAACAGGGGTGTCAGAGGTTTTAGTCACTACAAGAGCTGGCTCTGAGCTAGCTGGGTCAGTGTCAAGTACTATGCTTGTATAAATAACAGATGATTTAGTGATGGAATACCAGCATTTATGCAGACTTTTTCAGCAAGTATTGCTGAAAGTTACAAAACAAAAAGGTCATAAAACTATTAGATAAAATAAAATACAAAAATTGAAAGTATATTTAGATAAAATGTACTTTATAAAGATGATGGTAAGATCAATCAATTAACATTGCAGAGTTGTTACTAACTTAGGTGAAGGTGTTGAGAACCTGAAGACAGAATTCAGCTATTGCAATGACTTCCACGGTTGACTAGTTGCAAGTTACATTTACAGTTGAACAGGTTCAGGGAGGTTTCTTTATTTCACTTTCATGGCACATCAAGTTGTACCCGTTGGTAGCCTGGTTCAGTACAGCAGTCCTTAATAGTCACTTCGCCCTGATTAGAGCCTGACTGTCAGAATTCTTCTTGGTCTACTGTTTAAGGTGGTGTCTCATATCGCGTCATAAACAGATCAGACTTAAGATGGCTCCTTTCGACAAATTGCTGTTTGACAAAGTACATTTAATTATGTCAGAATACCATATGATACTTCTTCGTCTCCTATTAGTCTTGGAAGCTTTGAATTCTCATACCTGTAACAATCCATTGCATTGCTCCAGAGTTAGCCAAATTCTAAGTGGCTTTCTACATAAAGTTTAGAGTTGAGATAAAAAATCAGCCTGGCTATCTATCTGGCTGAAGAATCATGCTGCTATGTCCATTTCTAAAGATCAGAAAAGTCTCCCTTATAAAATATATAATAGTTGAATTACATAGTCATGGTGTAGACCTCTATTGCTGACATCACAACTGCTTGTAGAGCCTGGTCAAAGAGTCATGTTTTACTCTGTTAGCTATAAAATGTCACTCGGTTGGTTAAGGTTAAATTGATAGCATCAAACTCCGGTAAATTATCCCATTATCAGCTTAACCGGAGTTACAGAGTTGTGCTGTAGGCTAAGAAGTTGGTGGCTGTTGGGGAGGCTAAACTGGACATTATTTTACTAAGAGCTCTAAGTATACTGGAGAATACTGCAGCCAGAGATCTTCCAATCCTGAAGGCTATCCCCAACTTTCTCACTACGTCCACTTTCTCGAAAAGTTTCACTCAGGCAGATTTAAACCTGTACTTCATGACTCTTGGTACAGTGTCAAGTAAGTACTATTTGAGAAGGGTGTCATTGCAGCCAGTGAAACCTGTTCTGTTTTTTCTTTTTACTTGCTTTCCAAGAAACCAAGATTGGCAACCTATTAATACTGTATTAATCAAAAAGCTTTCACCACTCGCTGCAGCTGCTGTAGATATCAGCAAAGTTATGTACACACCAAGGCACTGCTGTCCAGAAACCGTCGGTTAGAATTACTCACGCTGAATATGAAACTATTTCCAATATTTTTAGTATCAGCTTGGCTTATGCTGACCTTTATAAATGCAAACTGTTGCACAGTTTCCTTTCCAGCAAGATGCTGTAATAAGAATTGCTTGCATGGCTGGAAAGAACAAAGTCGAGGGAAGCTCATTCATACAAGCATTGCTCGAATTCAATCAAGCGCTTGTTTCCATGCTAGAAGGATATAGAAAAGCTGGAAAAGATGCCACAAGATTTCCAAGGAGAGGTTATGCCTGTCATGTAATATTGAACAGCCTGGAGCTCATTTTTGTAGCTAAGAGAGGGATAAGAGGTAGCCATTAGGTTGCAATTATGAAGGGATTTGACAGAGTAGACAAACATTTCCAACTTCTGGGGAAATCCAAAATTAAGGACCTTAAGTACAATTGTCACTAATAAATGACCTCAATCGAGTGTTGCAGACTGGCACATTCCAAGTTCCAGGAGCTTGGGACAGCTGCTGCCAAGGTGCACTGGGAAAGACCACCGTCTGAGGTCTTTCTGCTGAAGTGAAATGGCAGTCCATTCAGTTATCAGGCCCTCCCAGTGCCTCAAATACATGTAAATATAGTCTTTTACATGTAAGAGATGTGTTTGGTTTGTTGGACAGAGTCAAAATCCAAAATCCAATCCTTGATATGCTAATGTATAGAACCAAACTGTGTTTGTGACTGTGTACATACATAAAGATAGTTTTTATGAATAAAGTATACTTTTCTAATAAAAGAAAACGAATTGAGTGGAAAGATGGGTTTAGGGTTGGACCAGAGAGTGAATTTTCATTGTCACAAGCAGCAGTTGAGCTGACACACTTAAGGGAAGCTAGATACCATGCATAAGGGAGAAAAGGATCTAAAAATACATAGATATGTTTAGATGAAGAGAACTGAGAGTACTGCTATGCATCAGATAGGTTGAATGGCCTGTAAATTCAATGTAATGTAATTATTGACTGTTTATTCAGGAGTCCACTCATTTATCTTGTCATGATTCTATAAATAGGCCCCAACACCCTTCACACCTTCCTCCCATTCCATCTGTAACTTCACAGAGAATGGTGGAAATTCTGTCTGTGCTTCCAAGCTATGCTGGTTGCTTGTATATTAATGTCAGTGAAAGTATTGCTCAGGTTTCCAGAGAGAACAATAAAATGACAGAGATCACCAACCACCTCATTGAACCAACACAATGCCAAACATTTGACTTCTCTTTTCACTTGCTTTCCATGAAAGCAACAGGCAATCTACTTTGTGTGAACTTCAAAATGGCATTCAGTGTTCACTGTAGCTCATGTACAAGTCCACCCAGCATGCCAGCTTCAGCATTGGTTGTGGGATCACTTTGCTCTATCCATCACATGCTGCTTCCACTGTTCGGTTTGCAATTTGTCCTGTGTTATAGTTGTAGCTGCACCAGGTTGACACCTCATTTATAGATATGCCTGATGCTGCTCTTGGTGTGCCCTTCTGAACTTTTCATTGAACCAGGGTTGATTGCTTTACTTGATGGTAACGATAGACCATAAGACCATAACAAATAGGAGCAGAATTAGGCTATTTGACCCCCAGAGTCGGCTCCACCATTTGATCATGTCTGATAATGTTATCATGTCTGATAACCCCATTCTTCTGCCTTCTCCCTGTAACCTTTGATCAAGAACCTATCTATCTCTCACTTAAATACTCTTGGTGACTCGGCCTCCATAGCCTTCTGCGGGAATGAGTTCCACAGACTCACCACCCTCTGGCTGAAGATATTCTCCTTTGTCTCAGTTCTACAGAGTCAGCTCCTAAACCTGAGGCTGTGCTGTTGGATCCAAGTTTCTTCTACTCATGGAAACATCTTCTCCACATCCACTCTAACCAGGCCTCTCAATATACTGTAAAGTTTCAATGAGATCCTCCCTCACCTTTTCTTTATCTAGGTATTTTTATTGAAAAAGAGAAATTTTTAAAGATTTTTTTTACAAAATTACAAAAGTAATACAAACAAGCATAAGCACCAATATAAAATTAAATAATTTTTTTTAAAAACCAAAAAAGGGCAAAAAAACCCAACTATTAATCTATCCTACAAACAACCAAAACATAAAATAGGATATCATGCATTACTAGCAGTAAACAACAAAATAATTAAATAACCAGACACATGCTCAAAATAGATTTACATCAAGACATAATAAAACCCATATTTATACAGGATTCCTCCTCCCGGAGGTCCCCGAACCAAGCAGAATCATTACCACAGCTAGACAAAAGCCCTGGACAATATGGCCAAAATATCTGTGTCGATATAGTTCAAAAAGGGCTGCCAAGTTTTATAAAATAATTCCGTTTTTTGGTGAACCATATTTGTGAGGAAGTCAAGGGGATATATTCCATGACTATCCTGTGCCAGTTCAAAAGTCCTGGGGGGCCTTCAGCTACCCAATTCATGAAAATATTTTTCCTTGCACAAAAGGAGAGAATGGCAAATAATTTCCTCCTGTACACATCCAGGGAGAGAAATCTGAAGAGGCCAAATGTAGGGACACTGGATCCAATCTAACCTCCGTACCCTAGATCTCTGTCAAGGCATTCGTTACTCTATCCCAATATCTGTGGATCTTATGGTATGTCCATAGACAATGCGTGAGACTGCCAACTTCTATTTTACATTTAGGACATGTTGGGGATACTCCTGCCTTGAATTTTGTGAGTCGTTCAGGTGCAACATGAGCCCTGTGGAGTATTTTTAATTGAATAGCCTGAGTTCTATTACAAATAGAAATCTTTCTGGCATTTCCCCAGATGTCCTCCCACATTTCTAAAGAGATTTCCAACCCTAATTCTTGATTCCAGGTTTTAAATAATCATTCCATGTCCTTCGATACCTCATTATATAATGAGTGATAAAGAGTACTGACCGAGGGCGACCCCATCGGCCATAGCACTCTCCTTTCCCTATCCGATTTGTAAGGATTGACTATCAGTGTGGTCTTCTTTTGTACAATGTCTCGTATTTGGAAATACTGAAAGAGGTCCCTGTTCGGCAATCCAAACTTCTGGTGCAACTGCTCAAAGGACATCATAACCTCCCCATCAAACAGGTTTCCCAAACAGGAGATACCTCTGGACTTCCAAGTTTTAAATGTAGCAGCTGTCAACCCTGGCTGAAATCCCGAAGCTCCCACTTTAGGGGTATAAAAGGAGGTTTTTTTGCAGGTTACCCTCATTTTGTCGCATTATCCTCCAGGCTTTAATTGTATTTAATACAATAGGGTTTTTACAATAGACCATAATAGCTCTCATCTTGTCCATAAATAAAAGATTGATGAGGGAACATTTTGCTTGGGAGTTCTCAATATCTAACCAGAATGATTGTGGGTCACAAGAGATCCAATCAGCTACACAGGATAATAAAGAGCTCAACTGGTACCTCCTGAAATCTGGAAAGTCCAGTCCTCCCCTTGCTTGTGGGAGCTGCAGCTTTTCTAATTTAATAAGGGTCTGTCTATGATTCCAAATAAAGGAGTCGAGCCAGCCGTAGAGCTTACGCAATGCCTGTTTCAGCAACATCAGGGGGAGCATTCTCATAGGATATAGAAGACGAGGTAGAATATTTATCTTAACCCTAAGGCTACTCTGCCGAACCAGGATATTGGAAGATCTCCCCAGCATCGAAAGTCCTGCTTTATTTTCTCTATTAAGTGCACAAAATTGGCTTTATACAGCTGACCAAATACTGGAGTGATAGAAATACTTAAGTATAGAAAACCTTCTAGTGACTACCGAAAGGGAAAGCAAGATCCGTCCGGTAGATTGGATACACTGACAATGGCATAGCCTCCGATTTCATAAAATTGACTTTATAACCTGAGAACATACCAAATAGATTGACCACTTGAATTAGGCGGGGCACGGATATCAAAGGATCACTTAAAAAGAGGAGAACATCAGCCACATAGAGAGTGATTTTCTGCTTGCCCGATCCACCCCTCGGAGCCGTTATGTTAGGGTCAGTTCGTATAGCTTCTGCTGGTGGTTCAAACACTAGTGTGAGTAATAATGGTGAAAGAGGACATCCCTGACGACAGCCCTTGCCAACACTACAGCTATCTGAACCTAAACCACTGGTGATCACCGCTGCTTTGGGATCATTATATAATACTGAAACCCATTTAGTAAATACCTCTCCAATACTGAACCTTTCCATCCCACCCGATTAAATGCCTTCTCTCTGTCCAAGGAGACAACTAAACCTGGTATTGTTCCCTGCTGACAGGCTTGTATTATATTTAAGACCCTTCTAATATTATTAGTTGACCTGCGACCCTTTATAAACCCCATCTGGTCCTCTTATGATGTGTGGTAAGGCCCTCTCCAGTCTTAATGTTAATGTTTTGGAATGAATTTTGAAATCCACATCTAGCAAGGGTATGGGTCTATATGATGAGCAATCTTCTGGGGCCTTTCCCTTTTTCAGAATGAGAGAGATATTTGCTTCTCTCAATGAAGCCGTGAGGCAACCCTGACTATGTGAATACTTATACATATTTATGAGTAGCACGGCCAGTTCCCCTATAAATTCTTTATAGAACTCAACCTGAAATCCGTCTGGCCCAGGTGCTTTGCCACTCTGAAGCTGCCTAACTGCGTCCTGTACTTACTGGGTTGTCAGGGGGGCATTCAAGATTGACACCTGCTCCAAGGTTCAGCCCAGAAGGGCCAAATTTTTAAAGAAGAAATCCATCTTCCCAGTTCTATCCTCACAGTCCTGTGATTTATACAGTTCAAAGTAGAAATTTCTAAAGACTGTATTGATCTTTTTACGATCACAAGTCAAGGTACCAGCACTTTCTCTAATGGATGTAATGGCTTGGGGAGCCTTTTTCTTTCTAGCAAGGTATGCTAGGTATCTGCCAGGCTTGTTGCCACATTCAAATAATCTCTGCTTTGCAAATAATATTTCCCTCTTTGCTGTTTGGGTAAGTGTGGTATTCAAGGCTTGTGTGATCCTTTGTTGCTTCGTAATGGAGGGCCTGTCAACATACGCTGTCTCAGCTGCCTTCAAGCAGGCCTCACGCAAGTGCTGTTGCTCTCCCTTTTGTCTTTTCCAGGTCGCAGAGTATGAGATGACCAAGCCACACGTATAAGCCTTAATGGTCTCCCACATCATCGACGGGTCACTGGCCGTACCTGAATTAATTTCCCAGGTTTTGAATTCCTGCAAAAAATACTTTATAAATTTGCTATCCTTCAATAAGAAGGGATCCATATGCCAATGTCGGGGGCCTATCCCATCATCCCTAGTCTTGACTTCCATACATACTGCGGCATGATCAGAAATAGCTATATTGTCTATTTTACATGACAGTGTTGAATTCAAAACGGTCGAGGGGGCAAAAAACATGTCAATTCTGGTATGGCACTTGTGTGGGTTAGAGTAGAAAGTAAAGTCTCTATCCTGGGGATGAAAGCACCTCCACACATCTACTCGCCCTAGCTCCTATTCAGATCCGCCAGTTGTCTAGATCTCAGAGATACACCCGTAGTGCTCCTAGGTATCCTATCCATCTCTGGGTCCATAATACAATTAAAATCTCCTCCTATAATTGTATGGCAGACCCCAAAAGCCATCAACTTAGAGTATGCTTCCGTTACAAATTTAAAAGGGTGTATGGGGGGGACAATAAAGATTCAAAATTCCGTATTCCTCCCCATGTATTAGGGCTTTGATCAATATATACCGTCCAGACTCATCTTTTGTCTGGCTTTACGTTTGGAAAGGAAGATTCTTCCGAATAAGAATGGCTACTCCCCTACTTTTTGAGCTGAAAGATGAAAAGAAAGCCTGATCAAATCCACCCTGTTGTAGCTTTAAGTGTTCTTTATCTACATTGATCTTTTCTTTTTTAAGGTTTGATAATATCTTTTTCCTTTTGATTGGTGAATTACTCCCCTTGACATTCCAGGTGCACCACCTAAGCGAATGGCTAGCCATGATCGTCCAAGCAGGCCCGAGACCCCCCAGGAGGAAGAACCCCACCCAAAAGACCTTGAATAAAGACCATAGAAAATTCACAGATACAAAAATTCTTTAAAACATTTAAACTAACACAATTAAAAACTACTCCTAAATTAAAAAAAAACAAAACATATTTGAAAGGAGACTTTCCCCCTTGCTCCCGGGGGCATAACTACCTATCACTAACCCCACCATAACCTCTCCTAGCTAGGGCCCTGCCTTCGGCCCAGGCATTATATAATGGAGTAAACAAATTCAAGTGTTTTATAAAACCAGAGTCAAAAGTGAGTGACACACCACCCGTCCCCCCCACACCAACACCTGGGTGCGTTTCACAAACACAATACAAAATAGAAATATATAAAGTTACAAAATTACAATCCCAGCAAGTATTAGGCAACTAAGTAAGATGAAGAAAGGGGCTCTAGATAAAGAGGC
Source organism: Chiloscyllium plagiosum (assembly GCF_037043375.1). Taxonomy (NCBI): domain Eukaryota; kingdom Metazoa; phylum Chordata; class Chondrichthyes; order Orectolobiformes; family Hemiscylliidae; genus Chiloscyllium; species Chiloscyllium plagiosum. Next base: position 60,211,395 of record NW_028270157.1, on the reverse strand, counting down.
AAAACAGAACAAACCTCCCTCCCCCACAAACTAAGCCGCACGAACTATAAAAAAAAAGACCAAAGGAAGAGTGAAAAAACAAGCCCCCTCCCCACCAAACCCCCAGGGAAAGATGAGTGGAAGAGAAATGAAGAAGGAAAAAAGGGTGAACATAGGAGGGGCAAAATAAAGTCATTATCCATACGGTTCAAGTCCCGCAGTCTATTTAAGAGAGTACAAGAATTCTTTTGTTTCCTCTGGTGATCCGGAGTTATAAACGGATCCTCCATGGCTGAGGCGCAGCGTTGCCGGATAATGCATAGACTATTGAATATTTAGGTCTCTTACATGCTTCTTCGCCTCATCGAATGCCCTCTTCTTGCAGACCACGGCTGGAGAGAAGTCCTGGAATAACATTATCCTGGAGCCCTTGTGCACCATGGCCTGGGGGGTCCTTCCCCAGGACTCTGCAGGCTTCCAGGAGCATTTGTGTTTATTTGTAGCATCGGAGTTGAATTAGAACTGGGCGGTGGCCCTGGTCTGACCCGGGCCTGCGTGCAGCAACTTGGTGGGCCCACTCCACCCACACCCAGCCCGGTCCCGACTCCAACTTCAATAATTAGATTAGATTACTTACAGTGTGGAAACAGGCCCTTCGGCCCAACAAGTCCACACCAACCCACCGAAGCGCAACCCACCCAGATCCATTCTCCTACATTTACCCCTTTACCTAACACTACAGACAATTCAGTATGGCCAATTCACCTAACCTGCACATTTTTGGACTGTGGGAGGAGACCGGAGCACCCAGAGGAAACCCATGCAGACACTGGGAAAATGTGCAAACTCCAAACAGTCAGTCACCTGAGGCGGGAATTGAACCCGGGTCTCTGGCGCTGTGAGGCAGCAGTGCTAACCACTGTGCCACCGTGCCGCCCACATGCTCCAAAAAGTCTACAAGCTGGCCTTCCTCCTCCCGTTCGGGAAGGCCCAGCAACCGAATATTTTTCCAAGACCCCGATTATAGAGGTCGTCGATGCGCTCCTCCAGGGTCCGGATTCACTGCTCGAGAGCCTAGACCTGACCCACGGATGACTCGGCAACAGTCTCCGAGGCCACGGCCCGTTGTTCCGCCCCTCCGACACGCTGCTCGAGTTTTTCAATCTCTCGGTAATGCTTCTGTGGCATGACTGAGATCGACTCCCACCTGGACTGGGTCTCCTCGATGAAAGCGTCGATCTTCTCTTGGAGTTTGGTGATTCCTGTGAGCAGACTCACCAGCGAAGGTAAGTCCCCAGAAGCGGCCGCGGACATCTAAGCTGCTGTGGGAGGGGGTGAGGTAGGGGTCCCTGCCTGCTGCGAGCTATGGGAGTTTTTGCCCTTAGTCATTTAAAAAAACTCCAAACTATCCAAGTTTGATGTAAAATGACTAAGTATGCTGGGCAAAAGCTATCCTAAATGATTTAAAGGGTGAGGTGAATATGGGTGAACCACTTTGCCCCAGTCTTAGGCAGAGCACTACAGACTCAGACTTACTGGGTTGCCGCCATCTTGAATCTCCCTCCCTCACCCTTCTAAACTCCATCATGTACAGACCCAGAGCCCTTAACCATAAGACAAGCCCTTCATCCCCAGGATCATTCTTGTGAACTTCCTCCAAGGCCAGAACATCCTCCATAGATACAGGCGCATAACATCAAACTTTCACACATGTGCCATTCTTTTCCGCACTCTCCTAGCCAGTCCAAGTCCTTTTGCAGTCTCTCTACCTTATCCCTCCAATTATCTTTGTGTCATCTGCAAATGTGGCAACAATTCCTTCAGTTCTTTTGTCCAGATCATTTATGTATAACATGAATAGTTGTGATCCCAACAATGATCCCTGCAAAACTCTATTAGTCCCTGGCTGTCATCCTGCAAAAGACTCCTTTATCTCCAATCACTGCCTCTACCAATCAGCCAATCCTCTAACCATGCCAGTACCTTGACCCTAACTCCATGGGCTCTTATCTTATTGAGTAGTCTCCTATGCGGAACCTTGTCAAAGGCCTTCTGGAAATCCAAATAGATCATGTCCACTGGCTCTCCTCTGTTTAACTTCTTTGTTACTTCCTTAAAATGTTTTAACAGATTGTCAGTCATACCATTCTTTGTTGAAGCTGTGTTGACTCAGCACTATTTTACCATGCACTTCTAAGTACTCCCCATTCTTGTCTTTAATAATGGACTCTAAAATCCTACCAACGATCACGGTCAGGCTAACGGATCCATCACTTCTTGTCTTCTGCCTACCTCCCTTCTTAAACAGATATGTTACATTAGGCATTTTCTTGTCCTCATAGACCTTCCCTGACTCCTAGAAGATCACCACCAATGCCTTCACAATCTCCTCAGCTATCTCCTTCAGAACTCTGGGGAGATTTATCCACCTTCAGACCTTTCAGCTTCCCCTGCCCCTTCTCCTTAGTGATGGCCACTATACTCACCTCTGCCTTCAATTCTCTTGAAGTTCTGGTCATCTACTGGTGTCTTCCACTGAGAAAAATGATGCAAAGTACCTATTCAGTTTCTCCGCCATTTCTTTGTTTCTCATTACAACTTCTCCAGTCTAATTTTCCAGTGGGCCAATATCCACTCTTGCCTCTCTCTTACCTTTTATATATCTAAAAGTAAACTCCTGCAATCTTCTCTACTACAATAGGAAGGAGACCAGAATTGCACAAATATTCCAAAAGTGACCTAACCAATGTCCTGTACAGCTGCAACATGACTTCCCAACTCCTGTACTCAATACTTTGACCAATAAAAGAAATCCTACCAAATGCCTTCTTCACTATCCTATCTACCTGTGACTCTACTTTCAAGGAGCTATGAACCTGCACTCCAAGGTCTCTTTGATCAGCATCATTCCCAAGGACCTTACCATTAAGTGAATAGGACCTGCAATAATTTGCTTTCCCAAAATACAGCACCTTGCATTTATCAAAATTAAACTCTATCAATCGGAAAGATGTTGTGAAACTTGAAAGAGTTCAGAAAAGATTGACCAGGATGTTGCCAGGGTTGGAGGATTTGAGCTATAGGGAGAGGCTGAACATGCTGGTACTGTTTTCCCTGGAGTGTCGGAAGCTGAGGAGTGACCTTGAGGAGGTTAATAAAATCATGAGGGGCATGGATAGGATAAATAGGCAAAGTTCTTTTTCCTGGGGTTGGGGAGCTCAGAATTGGAGGCCATAGGTTTAGGCTGAGAGGGGAAAGATATAAAAGAGACCAAAGAGACAACTCTTTCACACAGAGGGTGGTGTATGTATGGAACGAGCTGCCAGAGGAAGTGGTGGAGGCTGGTACAATTACAACATTTAAAAGGCATCTGGATGGTTATATGAATAGGAAGGGTTTGGAGGGATATGGGCTGAGTGCTGGCAAGTGGGACTAGTTTAAGTTGGGATATCTGGTCAGCATAAACGAGTTAGACTGAAGAGTCTGTTTCCATGATCTACATTTCTACGACTCTATAACTCTATTATAAGCTAGCTTGCCCTTATATTTCATCGTCTCTGCCCTTATTGCATTTTTAGTTGTCCTCTGCAGGTGTTTAAAGTCTTCCCAATTCTAGAGCTTCCCACTAATCTTCACCACATTGCATGCTTTCCCTTTTGCTTTAATGCTACCCCTAACTTCTCTCATCAACAATGGTTGCCTCATGTTCCTTTAGTATATTTCCTCATTCTTAGGATGAATTTCTTCTGTGCTTCCAAATTACCCCCCCAAAGCCCCTGCCATTGCTGCTGCACCATCTTCCCTGCAAGGCTCCCCTTCCAATCAACTCTCTCATGTCTTTGTAGTTACCTTTACTCAAGTGCAATCACAATACAATTGATTCCAGCTTCTCTCTCTCAAACTACAGGATGAACTCTGTTATATTGTGATCACTGCCCCCTAGGCATTCAGTGTATTTTGATTTCTGTCCGCTTCCTTCATCGTAAACTCCCTTTCAGATCTACTTCATTATATATCACCAAATCCAGAATTGCCTGTGTCCTAGTGGGCTTTATCACAAGCTACTCCAAAAAAAATCTTGTAGACAATCCACGAATTCCTTTTCTTGAGATCTGCTACCAATTTGATTCTCCCAGTCCACCTGCATATTGAAATCTCCCATGATTATTGTAATAGTACCTTTCTTACACACCTTTTCTATCTCCTGATGTATTTTCTTCCCCACATTCTGACTACTGCTAAGAAGCCCGTACATAACTCCCATTAGGTCTTTCTGCCTTTGTAGTTCCTCAACTCTACCCACACACAGAATCAATGCCTTCTGACTCACTATCACTTCTTGCTATCAATTGAATTTCATTTCTTACTAACAAGGCAAACCTGCCCCCTCTGCCTTTCCTTTTGATAGGATGTGTATCCTTGGATATTTAGTTCCAAGTCCTGATATCCTTGTAGCCACATCTCATTCACCTTATTCAGAAACTGCATGTATTTAAGTACAACATCTTCCATCCTGCGCTGTCTGCCACTTATCTGCCGTGGTCTGCCTGATGTTCAATTCCTAACCCATTCTATACTCTCTGTCCTATTACTTGCTCTAAAAACTTTAACAACCTCTACTAAATCCTCCCACCCCTCCCTTTAAAGTTTTCCATAATTTTCAATTGAATCAGTTGGACAGAACAATACCCAGGAATGGAAATGTTGGTGTCTGGGACATTGTAAAATATGATTCTCTCAGTATGATTACTTAAGGCTACATAAGTATGAGTAGTTTCTGGGACAACTCTCCCAACTTTGAGGCAAACTCTCATATGCTAGTAAGGAAGACTCTGCAGGGTCAACAGGGCTGAGTTGTTCATTGTCATTTTCAATGCCAGGTGGTCCGTGTGATAACTTTCCTCTATGAATTTGTAGCTGTCTGATGCAACAGAGTGGCTTCATGGGCCAAATCGGGGGCATTTGAAAGTCAACACATAGCTGGGGGTCTGGATTTGTCTCTACATGAATGTGCCTGGCCTGCTGTGACCTCCAGCATTTTTTGTATAGATTCCAGCATCTGCAGTAATTTGCTCCTTCAAAGATGCTAGATTGGTCATAATGTGCTTTAGGATGATCAGAGGTTCTGAAATTTACGGTACAAGTGCATACCTTTCTTTATCGTTTTATGGTGTCGAGTTTCAGGATACCTCATGGAGCCAATTATGACACAGCAATGTAACCAAAATATCAGCGTTCTCAGAAATCATCAGAGAATATACCCATAATATACTCAACAACTCAGTGTGAAGGACCCAGCTTGCTGGATGTATGCAATGTGAATAACTATTATTTGTACAGCAGTATGTCATGAGCAAGTAGCAAATTTACAAGTACCTGTATTGGTGTCCACCATGACTTGTCCTACCCATCCATCTTCCTTCCCACCCATCCATTCCACTCTCCTCTCCGACCTATCATCATTAGCCCCACCTCCATCCACCTCTCGCACTCTCAGCTACCTTTCCCCCAGCCCCACCCCCCTGCCATTTATCTCTCCACCCCTTTATTCCTGATGAAGGGCTTATGCCCGAAACGTCGATTCTCCTGCTCCTCGGATGCTACCTGACCTGCTGTGCTTTTCCAGCACCACACTCTCGATTCTCAAACCTGTGCTTTCCTTTTGAGTGACGACACTATGCACCCAAACAGGTTCCACTTGCTGCCCTCCTTTGTGGGGGCAAACTTTTGTGACACATGCAAAGTTGGGGAAAATTCATCTAATACGTTTGACACATTGTAATGTGCATGCATTTTCAAAACCAAATGAGAAGAGTCATAGAGTCAGGCAGCACAAAAACAGTCCCTTGAGTTCAAACAGTTCAGAGAACAACTAAGCTCCAACTGAATAAAAACTAATTTAAATAGCATGTAAAAAATAGAATATTTATATAAAATATGGAAAATATGGCACCTGAAGTCTTATCGTTGTTGTAATATGAAGAAATGCAGCTGCCATTCTGACATAGCAAGATCCCACAAATAGCAATTAAATAAATTACCAGATATATTCAGATCTAAAGATGTCGGTTGGTCACTTTGGCTAGATTGCTATTTAGTTTTATAGGAATTTTTACATCAAACTGAATGGATAGTTCGGGCCTCGATTTACTCTCTAAACAATACAGACCTTTCTCAGAAGAGAACTGATATCATCCTCAGTCCCTAGAGTGAAATTGAACTCAGAACTCTCTGATTAAGAAATGAAAGAGCTACTCCCAGTACAATATGAATACTTGAATGGAGAGAAAATTCTATTTGTGACTCTAACGCGCAAGTATTTAAAGCCACAGTACAGCACTTCAATCAAGAATCTTAGAATGGTTACAGCTAAAAAGGTAGTCATTTAACCTGTCACATTCTCTGCATGAACAACTCAACTCATCCCACTCCCGACCCTACCCCCGTAGTTCTGAAATCCTCACTCTTCAAATGCTTCTCTGATTCACTTTTGAAATCTATGATTGAATCTGCCTTCACTCAGACTGTGCATTGCCAACCACCTTTTTAAAAAAAAATTCATTTATTGCTATATTAAAAAGGTTTTCCTCATGTCACTGTGAGCTCTTTTAACATTCACCTCATATTAGTATCCTCTGATCCTTGCCGCTTCTACTAAGGGGTACAGTGTCTCCTTCTCCACTCTGTTTAGACCCCTCATGATTTTGAAGAGCTCTACCAAATCCCCTCTATGCTCTAAGAGGAACAGACAAAGGATCTCCACATAACTGAGTATGACCATGTCATTCCGCCACTCGACAGCTCTTCCAATTTTTTTTTGGCATATGTCCTCAGCAGTTAAAAAGGAGGGCTTTACAGTGTTCGACTAGTCTGAGTGTGCCTTTGTTATATCCAAAGCCCGGCTTGATGCTGGGTGGTCTGTCTGATTTTCCTGCCCAACAGGACATCAAATCGGTTTTAATGACAACAGAAGTCAAGCAGTGTCACTAGAGAGAGTCTCTGATTTATGAATGGCCAACTTACGAACGCTTCTACTCATGAATGTGATCTCAGGTAGAGCTCATAAAGACTCAACATATGAATATTTTCTTCTGTGTACAAATAGTTTCTTTACATTGCCTTGCATTGTGTTCTGACTTCTGTACAAATCGACTTATGAATGGACTCCAGAATGGAATCAGCTCACAACCTGGGGACTGCCTGGAATAGTAATAATAACAACAGTAATTTCACCCTTACTGAGATTAGTTTTTTTGTCCAGTTTTATTTAACTAATTGAATTTAAATTCCTCCAATCATGCTATTTATCCAGATATTGAATGGATAATTACATGTGTGAGAGCAGCAATGTGATAGGAGATTATTAAAAATCTGTACCTAAAGTTCTTCCATTGGAATTTCTGAGAGAAATACAGATAATAAAAGAGTTTAGATCATAATAAGCAATTTTAGCCAGGCTTTTTTCAAAAAACTCTCTAAAACTGTTTTTTTATGAATCAGTATAAAGCAGCAACCCACTACATCGAAATTCCTCGCATATTCGTCATTTTGTATTATCATAAATTCCAACAAACATTTTGTCATTTAGATTAGATTCCCTATAGTACAGAAATAGGCCCTTCGGCCTAATGAGTCCACACTGACTCTCTGAAGAGTAACCCACCCAGACCCATTCCTCTACCCTATATTTACCCCTGACCAATACACCTAACACTCAGGGCAATTTAGCATGGCTAATTCACCTGACTTGCATATCTTTGAATTGTGGGAGGAAACCGGAGCACCCAGAGGAAACCCATGCAGACACAGGGAGAGTGTGCAAACTCCACACAATCACAATTATATGCAAAAACCTGAACGAAGCCTGAAAACTAATGTAACAGGAATTTGAAAAAAAGGGTTTTAGAACTGGTGAACACTTTTCTATAAAAACACAAGAACAGAAGTAGACCGTTCAGCCCATCGAGTCTACTCTGTCATTCAATGAGATCATGGCTGATCTGATAATCCTCAACTCCACTTCCCTGCCCTTTCCCCACAACCCTTGATTAAAAATCTGTCTACGTCAGTCTTGAATATGCTCAATGACTCAACTTTAACAATTCTCTGCAGTAAAGAATTCCACAGGTTCACTACCCTCTGAGAAAAGAAATTCCTCCTCATCGCCATCTTAAGTATGTGACCCTTTACTCTGAGATTATGCCGTCTGGTCCTAGACTCTCCCACAACGGGAAACAACCTTTCCTCATCTACCCTGTCAAGTCCCTTAAGCAACTTGTGTGTTTCAAAAAGGTCACGTCTCATTCTAAATTTCAATGAGTACCTTCTCAACCTCTCCTCCTATGACAATTCCTCAACCTAGTATCAGTCTAATGAACCTTCTCCAGGCTGTGTCCAATACCAGTATAAATTGATAATAATTATGGTCACAACAGCACCACCCTTCAGTGAGGCACACTGCGGAGGGTCTGTGAATAAATATCACAGCCGAGGCCACAATTTCAAATTCTGTAACACTGCCAGCATTACTGTTAGAAATGCTGCTGTGTCCTCCACCAGTCAAGTGCATGATTTGTCTCAAAGGCATCTACAGTCTGTTTTAGAAACTATTAAGTCAGCCTACATTATCATATTCCCTGTCTCCTGGCACTGTAGTGTTGAGAGAGTGCTGATTGTTAACACACAAGAGAGCTTTTCCATATTTCATTTGCAGCCTGAAAGAGCATTCTCTCTCAGCAGTAAGTACTTTAGTATCAACACGTCTAAACTGTTGGAAAAAATGACATCTTATGGAGAAAGAAAAGTTACAAAGTAATGAGCTTTTGAGCTGACTGGACTGTAATTGAGCGAGATGACAGAATATCCTTCTTTCTAAAATCCAAGCCAATAAATTCTAAAGCGTGCACATGCAAAAGTTGTACAGTGCATGCCTTTTGACCATCATGCTTGTACACAATCAATGATTTTTATCTTGAACTTAATGAAATTTCTGTTCTAAGTAAATAAGTGATTGAGACATAAATAGGTTTGGAGGTCTGCAGAATGAAATATCATATTGTGAAGAAAAGGGTCAAATGGAAATCACTCTATGGGTATAGCTAAAATGCCTAATCATAAAGATGCATCTAAAAGAAGTATTAAATGTATTTATTCTGATCTCAAAACGGAACTCCAGCGAAATTTAAACACAGCAACTGTTTTGCAATAAGCAACATCTCTCCAAGCAATAAAGGATAGAAGACTAATGAATCACTATTCTCTCAGTATCTGTTGAGAAGTGTACTTTCAGATTGTGAATGAATTCTGGAAATCCTCCCCTGTATGTTCACCAAGGCACCAGGACAGCTTTGTGTAGTATATTGCACTATCAACAATCAATGAAACAGGCAGACAAGATCACCTTTGAAAATCCTATCAAAGTTAAGCATTTCTGAAATTGTAGCGCTCTCACAGTACTGTATAGTGTGTCAGCTCCCTTCAGTAGACAGTCAAGCCCATAATCTCTGACACAATACCCAAGTTTGTAAATGTTTTAAGAAGGATCACTGGACTTGAAATGTTAACTCTGCTTTTTCTTCACAGATACTGCTGGAACTGCTGAGTTTCCTTAGCAATTTCTGTTTTTGTTTCATAATTATATGGTTGTGTTTAGTGTGGGCTACATATTGCCTATTTAACTGTTAATGCTAATTCCCTTTTTACTGTAGTCAGGCACTACGTAGCAGCCCAAGTAAGTAATGAATTTAGCTGCTTGGAAGGACAGAAGCATAATATTCCCCCCAACCCAGCAAACTGCCTCCAGTACAAACATGAAGCATAAACAAACTGGGCTGGAGTAGGAGTCCTGCTTAGTATAATCAGAACATTCTAGTGGCCTGGTTTTTTTCTATTTGATTCAGTACAGTTTTTCAGCCTCATGACAATGTATAGAGCTGTGCGTGATAACTACAGAAGGAACTATATAAACAATCATCCTACAAAGGATAATCATGGTGCTTTTTTTAAAATTCATTTTTTGGGACATGGCTTTCAAGCAAATCTAACTTTATTTGGCCATCCCTAGTTGGCCTTGATAATGTGGTGGTGGTGTGCTATCTTCTTTAACTGCTGCAGTCCATATAATAAAGCAGCTCCCACAATACCATTAGGTACAGGGCTCCAGGGTTTCGATCCAGCGGTATGTGTTGATTTTATGCTGATTCAACTTGCTGACATGGGCATGCAGGCAGACTGAAGTTAAATTGTTTGTATACACTCCTTTCGATTGTAGTCGTCATATTTGTATGCTCAGCAGCTTATGTTATTTTCAATATTAGGGAGGATTTTCTTCTCTTCCTGGGTGGTTTATTACAGCAAAAGATTTAAAAAGTGAAATCCTGACTATCAGATTCCTTTTCATTGGCATCCTGGGGATTTGTTTCTTTTAAAAATTCTCAGTCTGCGCAGTTTGTAACAATGGCCAGGAAATGAATGTTGGCAGCCAGTTGGACTGTAAAACACATTACAAGCGTACCTGCTTATTCAGTCTCCTCTGTAGCTAAGAGCAGAGATCACTGGACTGTAAACTGGATCAGGAATGGTGCTGTTTCCTCTCCTGAGGATCATGAGCACTCAGGTCAATGATAATGCTAGCAGTATGATGAGATCAACACATTTGCGTGCAATCTGACAATCAAACCTGTGAGTCTCTGTATCATGTTTATCAGTACGATACCTCCAAGTGTGCTTGATGAAGCTGTGGATGAGCCTGTTAAAGATATGAATTAAACCATTGCCACTTACTCATGAAAACTTTGACAATTACATTTTGCATAAATAAAACCCCTTCTGATCTGTTAAACCACACTAGTAGAAGAAATGAGAAATCTTGATTTAGTAATGCTATTAAAATGTTAGGCAATGCATTATGCAGTTGTATTAAGGTGGAGGTTTTAAGTGATGGATTGGCTGCTCCTGGAAAATTGTTAGAGTGAACGCTTATATTAATATTATATTACTAGAAGATGAAGATCCTGTACCAGCCTGCTCTTGTTGTGCAACATTGTCCCCAGTTATCAACATCTGAGCAGCTGGGGGTTAACGTGGATCAATTCTTATAACCTGAGGGCACGCATCCATGATTAAAATCAACACCTCCAGTGTGCCAGTGCATTTTTTTTAAATCTGAGGAACACAGTCGTTGATGACAATGACCTCAAATTCACCACCAAGTTCATAGACCACAGGGCAGGAGTGTTACGTGCCCTCCTGTATCAGAGCCATGGATTACGTACAGGAGACACCTCAAATCACTAGAGATTTACCATCAGTTATACTTCTGCATAGTTCTGCAAACCCACAAACAAGGTACGCAGTCCAGTCTCAGTGCTCTCTCTCAGGCCAATATCCCCAGTATCAAATAATCAGTTCCATCAAGCAGCTTTTTTTTGGACAGGCCATAACATTCATAAGCATAACACCCCAAGATGATCAAAGCAAGCTCTCTATTCTAAGCTCTATCATCACAAGTAGCTATCAGGAGGACTGAGGAAACGCTTTATAGATGTTCTCAAAACCCCCCTGACAAAATGCAATATCCCAATGACATGTGGGAATTGATCTAGAGAAGAAACGTCTTCCAACCATCTCTAGCATCACCAAAAGTACCATGTAGAAGTGTAGTGCAAACAGCAGCAGGAACCTGAGCATCCCACTTCCCCACCTACGTCCGAAAACAGCACCACCTATGGCAGGGTGTATGGATCCTGTATTAGAGTACTTAGTTACCTCAGGACCACAGGATGGCAAAAGAACAAAGTCATCTTTAATCTTGAGGGACTGCTTAAGAGGATAAGAAGGTGGACTCACACACGAATGTGAGTCATTATAGTATTTTAAAATAGCAATGTGATAGTTTAAAAATAAGGGAGGAGCTAGTACTTGTAAACATTGTGAGCCAAAAAATGGAGGAAATTGGAACTAAGGCAGACAGGCCAAAGCTTTTGCCTCACATACCAATATTTTATGAACAAGTTTTAAGTCAGGGATACAAACACATGGTTATTTAGCTGAGTATTTATCTGTCAATGGGACAATATTGCAAGCAATAAATAATATATGGAAACAGAAAGCGCTGAAAATACTGAGCAGCTCCATAAAAAAAGAAAGAATTAACTTTTTGAGTCACATAGGCCTCTCCTCCAAAACCATTGATTCTGTTTCTCTCTCCCTTGAGGCTGTCAGACTTGTGGAGGCCCATACTCACAATACAGGCCAAATGGTAACTTCAAACACCATGTCCACATTGTATACTTGTGACAATTAAACTGTAACTCATAGGCACGGGAAGTCATTTTACTTCAATGTTATTACATATGTTTTGTAAGCTTTGCTTTCAAGATCTGGATTCTTGTTCAGGAGAGTGATGGAATACTCCTCGCTTGTCTGGACGGGTTCAGCTCCAACAACACTCAAGAAACTTGACACCATCAAGGACAAAGCAGCCCACTTGATTGGCACCACATCCGCAAGCATCCACTCCCTCCACCACTGATGCTCAGTGCTGTTCTGCAAATATTGGTATTGAACAATTAACATTATTGCTTCACAGAAACATGTTTCACTAATATGCTCCTTCCTCCATACAGCAAGTACATCCTCATGACTGAGGCTGAATGCTCAGAAATTCGGTGAGTTTCCGACCACACCACAAAATGCACTGCACAATTCAGCAAAGATCCTTAAACAACACCTTCCAAAACCATGACCACTTCCATTCAGAAGGACAAAGACAGCTGATACAGGGGAGCGCCACCATCTGTAAGTTCACCTCCAAGCTGCTCACCATCCTTACTGGGAAATATATTGTCATCCCTTCAGTGTTTCTGAATCAAAATCCTGGAATTTCATCTCCAGTGACATTGTGCATGTGCCTACACCAATGGTTCAAGAAGTTCACCATCACCTTCTCAAAGGCAACTAGGCATGGAACCTAAGTGCTGGCTCAGACAGTGTACTCATACCCCATGAGTGAGTAAAGAAGCAAAACGAAGATTCTTATTATTAGAGAGATGAAAGTAGGCTCAGAGGTGATGCTGATCTAAATCATTAAAGTTTGCATCATTGCAAGCTGATAGAGTGGTGATTATTGTTCATTGTCATTTTATCATTTATGCCTGTGTGGCACCTTCTGAGCTGCTCACCTAGTGCAAACATTGGTGACAGAAACCCTGCACAAGTTCACATACATGCTTACTCTCTGTTTTCTGTCTTTCAGCTTTCAATTCCATTCGTTTCTCCAGCACTTCTTTTTTCTTAATACTAATTTCCTTCAAGTCGTCCTTCTCAGAAAACTGTTGCTTCTTTCGCACTTCTGGAAAGCTTTTTGTGCTTTCTTCTGTGAAGATAGAGCAAAAATGTTTGTTTAAGAGCCCTGCCATTTTCTTGTTCACGATTATTAATTCATAGAATCCCTGCAGTGTGGAAGCAGGCCATTCAGCCCATTGAGTCCACACCAACCCTCCAAAGAGCATCCCACCCAGAGGGTCAGGTACGTTTTGGCACCGCCTTTTTGGTGCCGATCATTTGGCCCCGCCGTTTTGGCTCAAAACTGTTTTGGCGCTCATTACTTTGGCGCTAAGCTGTTTTGGCGCCAATTCAGAATAAAAGAAAGTCTTGTTTGGTTAAAGAAGAGAGGATGACTAATGACCCAATGTAATTTTCTCAACTAGCAAGAGTTGATAGTCAAAGCTGTAATGACCCGATGTAGATTCAAATCTCGTTTTGTAATCGTTTTCTCATTTAACAATTGTTAATAGTCATCTACTGCCTTGATGATATTTAAGCCCTTCTGTCTTCGCATTGGAAAGCTGTAATACAATTTTCTTTCTATTTTTTTGTAGAGCCGATACCAGAAATGGCTGAAAACATTCTAAGCAAGAGAGACAAACCAAAATTTTCACACGATGGTTATCTATATGTATTGGTGCCAAAACAGCTCAGCGCCAAAGTAATGAGCGCCAAACCAGTTTAGAGCCAAAACAGTGGGGCAAAATGATCGGCGCCAAAAGGGCAGCGCCAAATAGTCCCATTATGCCACCCTGACCCACTCTCTACCCTATCCCCATAGCCTTTGCATTTCCCATGGCTAATCCACCTAACCTAGGCATCCCTGACACTACAGGGCAATCCAGCATAATCAGTCCACTTAACCTGAACAGCTTCTGTCTGTGGGAGGAAACTAGAGCACCTTGAGGAAACCCACACAGGTACAAGGAGACTGTCTGTGTGGAGTTTGCACAGTCTCCCAAAGGTGGAATTGAACCTATGTTTCTGGCACTGAGTGCAGCAGTGCTGACCATTGAATCTTGCGTCAGACTCAAAGAGCCTACAGTTTTTTTCACTAACATTTTACTTTTTACATTATTATGGAGGATTTCAACTACCTCAAGGATACCCAGTTGTCTCTAACCCTCAAGATTGTTTGCCATTGCAAGACCTTGCCATCTACCATGAGTATGTGTGCATTTATATTGCCTCAGATGACAGGCTCATGCTGCCATTGGCTTTGTATCATTAGATACAGTGGACAATTACTTGGAACAAGCCAGTATATTATTGTTGACTTTCTTGGATCTGCCAGTTCTTATGATGTAATCAATGTAGTAAAATGATGTTTAAAAACATGCTATGGCAAAAAAGAGCAAATTTGGCATAAGAGCATTTTAACTAGAATTGAACAAGTAAATAAAACTCAGTACTATTTCATTAGAAACCTCTTCCTGGCCACAAAACCATAATGCATTCTTGAAATTTGTATGCACAATTTATAACAGGCTAAGCAATGTAAGGAATTTCAGAGCCTAGAAACTTTGAGTTTCAGGGAATGTTAAATCAAATTTTAAGTGCATATTTCATTTCCTTTTTTAATATGTTTTGAGATGCATGTCTTTCCCTAATTTGGACCTTAACATCTATCAATGTGGCACTGTCTGGTTTTGAACAATTAATAAACCTTTTTTTGGGGCTCTGTCTTCTTGTTGGAAGCAAAATATCTGCTTTTGAGTGTTACTCCATCTCAACCTTACAACCAGGTTACAAATGTTCAGAACAATTCACTAAAATTTCCACCTTCTCGATTCCTGAGGAACAAAAGGCCCTCTCATATCCGAATTAGATATTATGTTCCATTTCAGGAGAATTCTTGCATTGCTTTCCTGCTTTTACGTCTACACAAGGCAACCCACGTCCATAAATAACTGGCCTTCTCTGTTACGTAAGAGGTCCACCGACTGCAAGAGTTTAACTGTGTCTCGATTCACCTTTACAAATCCAACTGGACTTCAACCTCACTAAAGGCATTATAAAAACGAAAGTTGCTGTTAACTGTAGTCTCTCATTTATAATTCAGATATCAACTCATTATCCCAATGGCCAAGTTCATTTTCTTGAATACACCATGCTCTAATTCTTGAATTTGGAAACGCCTGGAGAGCAGAAGGAAGCCTGCTCACCCTTACTTCATAGTATTCTCGTAGTGTCATAACATACATTGATTCTGTCATCAAAAACCACAAATACATAGGAAACAAACATTTGTATCATTTGTAATTAGTTCAGGTAATGAAAAATCTACCATCCCCATGTATTTAGGATCTGCTAGAAAACAGACAGGACAATGGAAGAAAGACATTTGATTGATAGATGAATTCTTCAAGCCAGAGAGGCAGGACTTGTGCTTTAAATTGATAGTCATTAAACTCATGACAAAAACTACAACAAACACTGTCTCTGCTGTGCAGCTGGCTTATTTCTTCAGCAAAATGCAGAGGGAAGGATAGTCATATTATACACACAATGTGTATAGGTTAATCCCAGTTAAAGCAATGTGGTTTCTATGCAAGATTAACAGAGAATTACCCAATCATTTCCATTCTGGCTGAGAATGTAGCCATTTTTAACAAATTGTATCAATCATGCCAAGGAACATGGTGAACATACTGTGCAATCACAGGAGGGAGGGTCTTTACAATATCCCCCATTCCAAAAAATTTAAAACGTCATCCCAACAACTACCAACCTGTCAGTGTAACCTCAGTGTTGGGGAAGCTTTTAGAAATAATAATTCAAGACAAAATTAGGTAAGTGTGGAAGGCAATACCGATTTTTCACAGTAAACCATGATTAACTAATTTGGTGTGAGTCTTTTAATGAGGTAACAAGACAGCGTTGATAAGGTGCACATGAACTACGAAAAAGTATTTGATAAAGTGCTGCACTATAGATTTGTGAATAAAGTTACAGCTCATGGAAAAGGGACTGTACCAGCATGGATACAAAATTATCTGTTGTAAAAGCAATCCCAACCACTGCTCATCATGCTGAATGGTACAACCTCGCTGTACTATTGCTCAGCGAGTTTTGAGAAGATTTGTTCAGCAAAAGGTAAATTTGCTGTGACCATCATCTGCCTAGTACAATGTGGTAGAGGATACCAACTTATAGTCAGATAAGAAGGCTCTGTTGTCTTAATGTAGTTTATTATATATTACCAAATCAGGTACAAGTTACACCGATGTGATAGACAATCGAGGCAATGAGGAGGACCTAAATGATAGGTCATACTCCTTTGAGATCCTAAGCTGTTCTTTCCACCAGTTCACATGATATCATAAGACCATAATAGGGACAGGAGTAGGCCATTCAGCCCCTCAAGCCTGTTCTGCCATTCAGTAAGATCCTGGCTTATGTGACATTCCTCACATCCACTTTCCTGAATTTTCCCTGTCACCATTGATTCTGCAACTGATCAAGAATCTATCTATTAGCCTTAAATACACAGAAGGACTCTGTTCCCAAAGTTCTCTGTGGCAAGGAGTTCCAAAGACACTCAATCCTCTGAGAGAAGAAATTCCTTCTCATCTCAATCTTAAATTGGTGTCCCTTTACTCTGAGACTATGCCCTCGGGTCTATGAAGGGAAGCATCCTGTCAGCATTAACGCTAATAATCCTATATAATTCTTCTCATTGTTTTAAGTTCCAGGGAGTCCCAGCCTTTTAATCTTTGTCCATAAGACAATCTCTCCATCCTTGTGAACCTTCACTGAACTGCTTCCTTTGAAATGATATTTTTCTTTTAACAGGAGACCAAAACTGCTCATGGTACTCAAGGTGTGGTCTCACCAGCACCTCGTACAGTTGCAGTAAGACTTCCCTACTTCAACCCCGTTGAAATAAGGGCCAACAACTCATTAGCTGTCCTGATTACCTGCTGGACCTGTGTGCTAGCTTTCTGTGTTTCACATACAAATACCCCCAAGCCCCTTTGTGTTGCAGCTTTCTGTAGTTTTTCTCCATTTAAATAACATCCTGTTCTTTCATTCTCCCTTTCAAAATGAACAACTTGACATTTTCCCACATTATCTACATTTGCCAAATTTTTGCCCACTTACTTTATCTATCAATATCTCTCTCTGTAAACTGCTTGTATCCCTCTCATAACCTTCCTTTCCACCCATTTTTGTGTTGTCTGTAAATCTGGCTACAGTACATTCAATTCCTTCTTCTAAGTTATTAATGTATATTGTAAACAGTTGCGGTCCCAACACTGAACCCTGTGGAACCCCACTGGTCACAGGTCACCAATCAAAAATAGAACTCCTTATTCCCACTCACTGTTTCCTGCCCATGAGCCAGTTCTCTATCCATGCCAATATACCATCTCCAATATTGTGGGCTGTTATGTTATGACTTAACCTTTTGTGAGGTACCTTGTCAAACACCTTCTGGGAGTCCTTTAAAACACATCTACAGATTCCTCTCTATCCACTCTGGTTGAAATTTCCTCAAAAAATTGTAATAAATTAGTCAGACACAATTTCCCTTTCATGAAGCTGACTCTGCTTAATTAGATTATAGTTTCCCAACTGTTCTGCTATTTCTTCTTTAATAATTGATTCTGTTACTTTTTCAACAATAGATGTTAGGCTCATTGGCCTCGAGTTATCCATTTTCTGTTTCCCTCCCTTTTTGAATAGGGGTGTCATGTTAGCAGTTTTCCAATCCTCTGGCACTTCATCAGAATCCAAGGATCTTTTTGGAAAATTATAACCAATGCGTCCACTCTCTCTGTGGTCATCTCTTTTAGGATCTTAGGATGTAATGCATCAAGGCCTGGGGACCTATCTACCCTTAACCCCATTGCCTAATACAACTTCTTTAGTGATGGTAGTGGGTGATGCTTAAAGCACACATCATTATTAACCTTTTCAGCTGCTTAGACCTTTGTACAACAAACTGAATGACACGAAACAGAGTACTGGTGAAGGGTTGTATTTCAGGCTGAAGATGGTTCATAATTGTGTTCCTTCAGTGTTGATCTTAGGATTCTTCTCTTTGTATATATTTATGACGTCGACATCCTGGGCACACTTGGAAAACCTGTGGATGACACAAATCTCAAGCAGGCTGGCGTCCAACTTCAAAAAGAACGTGGGCAGATTAATGGAATGGGAGAACAGGAGGCAGATAAGATTCAGTGTAAAGAAGTGTGAGGTGAGTCATGTTGGCAAGAACCTGGAGAGACAACATAAGACAAAGGGTACTATCTTAAACAGGCTGCAGAAACAGAGAGACTTGACAAGGTCACATATCATTGGAGGAAGCAGGACCTGTTGATAGAACAGGGCTGTGGAGTTCCTCAAAACACTTGACAGAAGTCAGCTGTAAAGTAACTGAAGCAATAGTTTAGTGTAATACTTGGATTCATCAAATGTCCACTCAGGGGAGAATGCCCTTTACATTGTTCCGATAATTGCAACATTCAACAATCCTCTCATGCCATTTATATCATCTCTGTAATATCATGTCATGGACCAGCATGTTGTACCAGAGAATGGGAAGCACCAGCTTGCATCTACTCATGTAAACATTGGTACATGTACCTCTACAGCGAAATGTTTACTCTCTGCAAAAATGACCAAGCACTGCAAACACACTATGTCATGTCAGGTTCTGGTCAACATTATCTGTGCTTCTACTGATTGTCAGACTGTTTTCATCAGTATGCTCAATCTTGAGCATCTCACGGCTTCACACAACTGAGTATCTGATATGTTGAGCAGTATGACTATCACACACAACATCACCGATAGGGAAGCAATGTAGTGATGTTAAAGATTATGATTGAAACAGGGCGAATGTGCAAACCACACAGACAATCGCCCAAGAGTGGAATTGAACATGGGTGTTTGGCACTGTGAGGCAGCAGTGCTAACCACTGAGCCACCATGCCGTCTTATGGGAAGGCTGAAGATCACGACAATAAATTTCACAATTACACGTTCAGTCATTGACATTCTAGACAAGTTATTTACAAAGTGAGGGTTGTCAAAGGTTGTCACGACAGATTATGGTCACAGTTTGTTTCTAATCAGCTCACAGAGTTCAGAATTCTTCACCACCTGATCTTGCACAAATCAAATAGTGGCATTGAATGATTCAACAGGGTGGCAAAGGTCAGTTGAAAGCTTGCATTCGTTTGAATAATCCATTCACATCCTATTCACATGTATTGATCCATCCCCCAACACCTGACCAGAAAGGAACCAGCTAAACCAATGATAGGTTGTAACAATCATATGCCACTCTCAATAACAGTTAATGAGAATGTCAGAGTGAAAGCGGATGAAATTGCAAAGTGATAAGGGAAAGCAAACTTTGACAAAGGTCAAAGACACAAGGGAACCACAGTTTGAGGTTGGAATTGCATTTAACTGAAGAAACAATATTGTTGTTGCAATTTGGCATCATCTCTACTAAGTCCAGATAAGATCAAGAAGGTGCTCAGTACCAATCTTGTGTTGGACGGCAACATCAAGTGGAATGTGAGATGATTTTCTAGCAAGACAACTGATTTTGAGGATAGTGAAGATGGGGATACTTTTTCTTTTCTTTTATTGATCATCTGTCTAATAGATTGATCAGAGAACCACAACAAAAGATTTGTAGATCTAATCCTAAACATCAGAGACCTTCGTATCTCAGATATTACTTCTCCACACTGAGGAAACAGATATGTTAAACTCTAAAATGATTTTATGTATATATTTTTGGCTTTTTAGAATTAATTGAAAGTAAGGTCTTTAGGCAAAAGGAAGAAAGCTGTACTGTTTGGCTACCTGATCAAAAAACCTTTGTATAGTACTTGAGTACCTTAGATTGTGGGTAGAATTAGTGAGTCGAATGACTGACTTCTTACTGTCAGAGACAACATTCTAGATAGAGAGAGAGAGACAGAGAGAGAGAGAGAGAGAGACTAAACCTATGCTTCTAACTATGGCTATCTTTGAGTTGAAAGTTCTTTAAAGTCCTATGATGTTTTAAGAAATGTAAATAAACTGTTTGAATTTACAAACATCTCCACATTACTCTGAGATAAATAAGATATACAGCATCTCAAACATAATATTAAGCGAAGACCAAAGAACCTGCTTTCTTCTGAATGTGGGAACCAGCAAATAAGTGGTTAACAGAGAAGAGATTCATCGTATTTCTGCATTAGGAGTCTGGATCTGATTCAAGTAGAACTTGAATGAATTATTTGAAGAACAGGTAAGAAAATAGAACAGAGTGAGCAACTGTTAGATTTGGGCAATGAGAATGAATGGTTGTACAAGACACGAAAAGTTAGATCCCAATCAACAAAGCTCTCGCAATACGTAACTGTGAACAATTAACTAGATCCTTGACTTCCTGACTCACAGACTACAATGAGTGAAGCTAGGAAACAGCAACTCTTCCATGACAATCCTGAACACAGGCGCCCGGTGAGGATGCATACTCAGCTCCTTACTGTACTCCCTGTGCACTCATGACTGTGTGGCCAAATTTCACCTGAACTCCATCTACATATTCTTTGCTGATGCCACCATTGTAGGCCGTATATCAAATAATGAGGAGGCAGAATACAAGAAAGAGGTAGAATGCTTACTTATGTGGTGCAAAGATAACAATCTCTCCCTGAATGTCAGCAAAACTAAAGAGCTGATCATCGTCTTCAGGAAGCAAGGAGGAGGTACCGCCCTCATCAACTTAAATGGAGCTGAGGCAGAGATGGTCGAGACTGTCAAGTTCCTAGGTGTGATGATTATAAACAATCTCTCCTGGACTGCCCACATTGATGTGATGGTCAGGAAGCTAAGGAAATTTGGCATGTCCATAAGGGCCCGCACCAACATTTACAGGTGCACCATAGAAAGACTTCTATCTGGATGCATTGTGGCCTGGTATGACAACTGCTGTGCCGAGGCCCATGAGAAACTACAGAAAGATATGAACACAGCCCAGACCATAATAGAAGCCAATTTCCTATCCATGGACTCTATCTACACTGCTCGTTGCCGTGGAAAGGCAGACAACATCATCAAAGAGCCCTCCCACCCCAGTTATAATTGTGTCCAATCTTTTCTGTCAGGCAGAAATTATCAAAAGCTGAAACAGGCTACCAACAGGTTCAAGAACAGCTTATAGTTTCTTCCCCACTCTTATTAGGCTCTCAAATTTAATGTTGATCTTGCTTGTTGTACACCTTCTTCACAGTCATAACTCTGTATTCCTCGCTCTGTTCAATCGCCCTATGATCTTCGACTAGATTAGATTCCCTCCAGTGTGGAAACAGACCCTTTGGCCCAACAAGTCCAAACTGACCTTCCGAAGAGCAACCCACTCAGACCAATTCCCTTACATTCACCCCTGACTAATGCACCTAACACTATGGGCAATTTAACATGGCCAATTCACTTAACCTGCTCATCTTTGGACTGTGGGAGGAAACCGGAGCACCAGGAGGAAACCCACGCAGACATGGGGAGAATGTGCAAACTCCACACAGGCAGTTGCCCGAAGCAGGAATTGAAACCAGGTCCCTGGTGCTGTGAGACAACAGTGCTAACCACTGAGCCACCATGCTGTACTGCACACTAAACAAAACTTTTCCCTGTACCTAGATACATGTGACAATAATAAATCAAATTAAACTAAACCCATATCAATCTTCTGGGATAATTTACTTAACAATTAGTTAGTTTATAAGTAATTCGACTGAGTAAAAAGCCAGCAAAGGTTTAGTGGATTACTCCTATCCAAGTTTAGATAGCATGAGTCATCAGCACAAACTGAGTGGTGCAGTGATCAGGAAGGGTGGATGACAACTTAAACTAGCTCAGTGGGTGCAGCGGCAAGTATTCCAGAATTCCTCTCGCACACTTCAGGGATTTGTTACATGTAATTTACAACATTCCCCTGGCTAGTTCTGTGGTTCAGATGATTAAATTCCACAACAGATTCTTGAGCACATAATCCAGGGAGCTGATACTCTGTACAGTATTGAGATGGCATTGCATTGTTACAGGGACGATTTATCAGATGGGACATTAAACTGAGACGCTCTCAAGGACTGTAAAAGATCCCATAGATCAATTTAATGGACAAGGGAGTTCTTCCCTGTTCCCTGGCCAATATTTATCCCTCAAACAATACCAGAAAAACATTACTTGGTTGTTTCACAATGCTGTTTATTGGACATTGCTGCAAACAAGTGGAATATGGGTTGCCAACACCAAGATTGCTGACAAAGATAGTTACTGCCTTCACATGTGAAAGTGATGCCCGTGATAGAAATGTAGAAACAGGAGTAGGTGTCGGTCATTCAGTCTTTTTGAGCCCGATCCGCCATTCAACTTGATCGTGGATGATCATCCGACTCAAAACCCTGTGCCCACTGTCACCCCATCCACTTTGAGCCTATTAGCCCGAAGAACAAACTCCTGCCTGCAAATATTCAATGTCTTGGCCTCAACTGCTTTCTGTGGCAGAGAATTCTACAAGTTCGCCACTCCCTGAATAAAGACACTTCTCCTCATCTCAGTCCTGAAGGGTCTTCTCCATATCCTTAGACTCTGACCCCTGGTTCTGGACTCCCTGCTCATCAGCAAAATCCTTTCTGCAAATACCGTACCCAGTCCTGTCAGAATTTTGTAAGTTTCTATGAGATACCCCTCATTCAACTAAACTCCAGTGAATATTATCCGAGCAATGGTTTAGTGGATTACTCCTATCCAAGATTAGAAAGTATGAGTCATCAGCACAAACTGAGTGATGCAGCGACCAGGAAGGATGGATGACAACTTAAACTGCCTTCTTATGTCAGTCCTGTCATCCCAGGAATCAGCCTGGTGGCTCTAAATCCATAGCCAGAACATCCTGGCTTAGATAAGGGGATTTGAATTGCACACACCATTCCCAAGTGTGGTCTCACCAAGGCCCTGTACAGCAAGAAGCACACCGTGATGTTGCCCAGCTGTGGAAAAAGAAGATGCATTTGTGAACCTGCGAATGGTATTACTCAGGTCCAAGGATCTCTTGCTACCCTCACTCCATGTACAGTTATGGCATCCATCCTCTCTAGTTATCCTACTCAGTTCAGCAGTGATGTTATAGGCACTGTGACTGCATGGGCTGCCAGCGCCAGTAAGATGGTGGTGGAGTAGGCCTCTGAGCCAGAGACTCACCTGCTCCATCTGCTTTTCTTTTTGCTTCTTTTCCTTTTTTTCCCCTCTGCCTTCTTGGCTTTATCTTCGTCTTAGTTTACTCCCCACTTGCTGAAGAGCTCAATCACACTGTCAGCATCAACGATGATTGGTGGTCAGCGGTTAGGCCCAGTGTGGACTCAGTCGGTCACATCTCTGCAAAATGGCAGCGGATTAGGCTCATCCACTTCATCCGCTCTTCTTTCCTTTCATTTTCTTCTTTTCCCGTTTATTTTTCCTTTTTACAGTTTTAGTATATCTCTTTAGTTTTTTTCTCCACTAATTTAATTCCCAGAGAGTGACAGTGGCGGTGTTGGGCTGGTTGAGTTTGGCGGTCAGCTTGATGTGCAATGCAAAGCAGAAGCTGTGGGACTCTCGATGCCCGGTGTGCAGACCCAAGGGGAGACCAAGACCTGGCATGGATGGCACGTGGACCGGGGCTTTGGCGGTCTGAGATCCCAGAAATGAGCCCAGCGTGGCAATAGCGGTAACCAAAACATCTGCAGCGATGACGAGAGCAAGGGAGACCAAGCCAATGTGGGGAAATTGTGCCAAAGCAGAGGAGATTGACCCCTTGTAGGAACTGCAGTCCTAGCATGGCCAAGCATTTAAAAAAGACAACGTGGAGAAGGACTGTAATGGTTAACTTTCCACTTTATTTTAATGCTATACCAAGAGTGATTGTAATGTTTAACCTCGAACTTTGTTCCTTATTTCTTTCTACCTTGTTCTTAAGATTTTGTCTGCAGGCACTTGTACGTAAGAGAGGGTGGAGGGTTGTTTTTCAGACTAGAGGCCTGTGACCAGTGGAGTGCCACAAGGATCGGTGCTGGTCCTCTGCTTTTTGTCATTTACATAAATGATTTGGATGCGAGCATAAAAGGTACAGTTAGCAAGTTAGCAAATGACACCAAAATTGGAGGTGTAGTGGACAGCGAAGAGGGTTACCTCAGATTACAACAGGATCTTGACCAGATGGGCCAATGGGCAGAGAAGTGGCAGATAGAGTTTAATTCAGATAAATGCGAGGTACCGCATTTTGGGAAAGCAAATCTTAGCAGGACTTATACACTTAATGGTAAGGTACTAGGGAGTGTTGCTGAACAAAGAGACCTTGGAGTGCAGGTTCATAGCTCCTTGAAAGTGGAATCGCAGATAGATAGGAGAGTGAGGAAGGCATTTGGAATGCTTTCCTTTATTGGTCAGAGTATTGAGTACAGGAGTTGGGAGGTCATGTTGCGGTTGTACAGGACATTGGTTAGGCCACTGTTGGAATATTGCGTGCAATTCTAGTCTCCTTCCTATCGGAAAGATGTTGTGAAACTTGAAAGGGTTCAGAAAAGATTTACAAGGATATTGCCAGGGTTGGAGGATTTGAGCTGTAGGGAGAGGCTGAACAGGCTAGGGTTATTTTTCCTGGAGCATCAGAGGCTGAGAGGTGACCTTATAGAGGTTTACAAAATTATGAGGGGCACAGATACGATAAATAGACAAAGTCTCTTCCCTGGTGTCAGGGAGTCCAGAACTAGAGGGTATAGGTTTAGGATGAGAGGGGAAAGATATTAAAGAGACCTAAAGGGCAACATTTTCACACAGAGGGTGGTACGTGTATGGAATGAGCTGCCAGAGGATGTGGTGGAGGCTAGTACAATTGCAACATGTCAGAGGCACTTGGATGGGTATATGAATAGGAAGGGTTTGGAGGGATATGGGCCGGGTGCTGGCAGCTGGGACTAGATTGAGTTGGGATATCTGGTCGGCATGGACGGGTTGGACCGAAGGGTCTGTTTCCACGCTGTACATCTCTATGATTCTATGGCTCTATGTTGCCGTGCGGAATAACATCAAAAACCTTTCATGTACTCTTCTATTTTTGTATTTGAATACACTTGTTTAAATCTACCTCTCCTACAGATGCAGTGGGACTAACTCAGCAGGCTGCTACACTTCCCACGTAACAACACTAGCTACATGTCAAAACTACTTCATTGGTTGTGAAGTGTGTTGGAACACGCTGAGGTTTTGAAAGGCAATGTGAAAATGCATGGCTTTTAAAAATGCCTTTCTTGATGCCAACATTGGTATTGGTCGACCATTCTAGGGAAGGGAATCTAGTCACGCAGAATGTATGGTTGGCATCGAGTGAACTGACAGATACTGCAGTCCCTGCTCTCCTTTTGCAACATGATTTAGACGGTAAGTCTGAAACAGCTTGAGCAGCTTTGTTTACTGAGATTCTCCGATTATGTCAGTATGTTGTACAAAGCAGCCTTGTTATTGAAAATTTTAAAGATCTGTCTGCTCTGTAGGGATTTAAAAGCTTGCTTTGACTAAGCAAGCATGCAGGAGACACTAATTGCAGACATGCTGCTTGCACGTTTCAATTTAGTTTCAAAAAATATTTTACAACCAGCCAAACTTCAAAAAGAAGTTGATCTCAAGGAGAGATTAAGCAGTACTGTTTGAGACGTTATTTCAAACAATGTTGGAAAATTATGTTAGAACAATATATATTTACTTTTTAAAACACTTAAATGAGTAAAATATAGATAAGAACTTAATACATGAGGTAACAAGGTAAACCTTTATCTTGATACAATGTTTTAAATGAAAGGAGCTCTTACTGCTAAGTTTTTCACCATAGATTGTTTTGTCATTTACATTGATAACCCCAGCTCATTTCTCTGAGAACCGTGTTTTAAAATCCATGGCAACACATGTAACCTTCGTTTAAGTGTACTTGAGTGCTCTTGTGGTAGTGTCTCTATCTCTGAGCTCAGTTCAGGTCCCACCTGCTCCACAGACATATAATAATATTTCTGAACAAGTTGAATTGTTTATCTTTTTTATAAAATTCATTCCCACGATCTCTCAATTCAGAATTCCGACTGTTCAGTTGTCAGAAGACACCAATTCGCTGATAATACAATCGCATCTGCACTCCTGCCAGGTGCTAAGTGACATTATCGCCCCTAAAAAGAATTTGCATTCATCTGTAACCTTCTTATCACATTTTCCAGTAGGAATTTCAGCTTTATCAACGTGAAGTGGTGTTATAAATTATTGCAATGTTCTTTATAGGGCTTTCACTGTGTGAATTTTTGGATTGTTCACCGGAGACAGTAGGAGGAACGGAGATGAAAGAAAAGTGGACCTATTCAAGTAGTGGGTTACCATGGGTGTGTGTTGCGAATCTGAGTGCAGTCTGACCGCTCCAATCAAGATATAGGAGACCTCCCTTCTGAATAGTCACTTACAAGTGTACAGTGGGCATGTTAAAGACCTCAGATTTCTGTGTCCTATTATGAAGCATGACTGCCCATGTGTTCTGTCTTCCTGCATTATGTACCATTGCCTGATGGAGAGAGCTTTATGATCCTTACCATAATATCAGCCTTGAATCAATGAACGGAATCATCCTGTCAGGCTCACGTCCTAATTTACACGATCCTGTAGGCAGCTCATTATCTCCATCTAATGGTGTGTGAGAAAATGCAGGTAAATACTTCTGTTCTCAGAAGTCTTTAAGCTGCCCCAGTATTAGAACTCCAATTAGAACGACTCATCATCTTGGAGTTTTCTATTGCAGATTGTAAACAGAAGGTCATTCTTTTTTTAAAGAGCAATGTAACTTTTAATGACCTAATTTGGAATCATTATTTCCTCTCCAGAATTGAGCTCAATTGCAATTGTAATAAAATGTCAGCAACTGATTCAGAGGAAAATTTGACAATTTCACTCAGCTAGATAAACACTCTACATCAGTAAACCAGCAGGTAGGTAGTATAGAGATATTGATTAATGCTAAAGCTAAACTTAGGGAAACACGAACCAGTGTTGCAGTAAGAGCAAATAATGTACCATTTACAGCTGACTATTTGAGTAAATTAACACCAGGAAATTGTCTCAGGCCCGAAAGCAAACAATTTAAGCTCTTTGACTAGTAATTTATGGTTAACTGTGTCAAATGCCATCCACAGGTCAGGACACGGTTAACCATTAAACTGCGATCAAAGCCAAGAATATGTTGAGTGAATCCTGACAACTGTGAATGGTAAAATCAGCTTGATTCGGGCTGATCTTACTTTAATCAAGGAAGTCACATATTTGCTGAAATACTCCATCACTACATTTAAAAGCGGAAAGGAACAGAGCTCTTAAGTTAGGTTGCTGTACACAGCCCTTCTTTAAGTCCAGTTTAAGGGAGTGTCACATCTATATTTTCAAGTTGCTAGTGTGTGGGTAAGGCTGGAAAGAGAATTACATTATTCTCTATCTTTTTTTGAGAATAAAAGATAAAATGTGTTCTGTCTTCTGAAGAAGAGTTATAGTTGACTCTGTTTATTTCACTTTGTTTTTAAAACAGAAAATTCTGACTCTGCGTATTCCATATTTAATAACTGAGAATGATTTCAGCAGATGGTGGGTCATGTACTGATTGCCATTCGCTATTCCATTCACAAGTTCCCAAATCAGCTGGATCACCAAGGAAAGAGAGGAAGTAAAGTTTCTGTATAATCTGTCCTGGTCTTTGGTTCAACTCGCTGGGTCTGTCAGCCTGGCATGGTGGTATCTTGGTATGCGAGTGGGTCCTGCCTGCCCTGGCCCAGGCATGTTTCAGAGGCCAGAGGAGATTGGGAGATGGCAGCTTCAGTTACAGCAATGGCCTTATGGTCCAACTTAGGAAGAGCGAGCAGTGAGGGAGCTCCCCTAGTATCTACAGCAGTGAGAACAGGCAGCTGAGGTCTCCCAGAGAGCAAGCCAACTGAAGGGGATTGAGGCCCCAGAAAGCACTTATCAAAGTTTGTTGAACATTTAATTTTATCCATTTATTTTTCTAGAAGGTCTTTAATGTTAACTATTACCGTATTTCTTTATTTTTCGACTTATTCTACGAAGGTAGTGCTTTTAATTTTATTTCTTTTACTATTTTGTACCTGAGTTTTTTTTTGTACCTAGATGCAGTTGCAACTAAGATTGTGCTGTTTGTGGCAACATTATACACTTTTCACTGTACCCCTGTACTTATGTACTTAAGTACACATGACAATAAAATCTAATTCTAAATCATTTACTGTCATACACCAAAACACAGCCTTCCAGTCCTCCATATGAAATAGTTGTCTCTCACTCTCAACCTAAACCCCTGATATTTTACACTTTATTGGTGTGCACTTGTTCCAAATGTCTCAGTTTTCAGGAAAAGCTTGTTTCTAGTCACCCCTTCACAATTTTAAACAACTTTCTGATTGAAGAAAAACTCACTTCTGCTGCGGTGAAGAAAAACCCTGGAATTTTTTGATTTTCAACTTTAATTTTGTACTCTCTCCAGACAAGTTCTTAAATGAAACAGCACTGTGGCCTTTCCATTGCCTCAGCGTATTTCTTGCAATGCACAGACCAAACTGGCACAGAATGTCAACTATGGCCTTGTTAAAATATTATAGTGGACTCATTTAATCCATCGAAACAAATCTGTAATTATCTTTGTTTTATTGCCTTATCCACTGTAAACCCTAATTTTCATGTCTTAGTGAAGCTGAATCCCTAATTCCCTCTGTTTTTCCACATGACCATAAGATTTAGGAGCCAAATTAGACATTTGGCCCTTCGAGTCTGCACCACAATTCAATGGTAGCTGATAAGTTTCTCAACCCCATTCTCCCACCTTCTCCCCATAATAGGGTGGCACGGTGCTCAGTGTTTACCACTGCTGCCTCACAGCACCAGAGATCCAGCTTCAATTCCAGCCTCGGGCAACTGTCTGTGTGGAGTTTGCACATTCTCCCCGTGTCTGTGTGAGTTTCCTCCGGGTGCTCCGGTGTCCTCCCACAGTCCAAAGATGTGCAGATTAGGTGAATTAGCCATGCTAAATTGCCTGTAGTGTCCAAGGATGTGTAGGTTAAGTGTATCAGTCAGGGGTAAATGTACAGTAATAAGATAGGGGAATGGGTCTGGGTAGGTTACTCTTTGGAGGATCAGTGTCGACTTGTTGGGCCAAATGGTCTGTTTCCACACTGTAGGGATTCTATGATAACCCTTTATCTCCTAACCAAGAGCTAATTTTCTGACTGGAGATTCCAATCAGCACTCCTGCAGAAGTGTGGAGTTGTATTTACATTCTGACAGTTCGCTTAGAAAGCAGAACTGTCAGGGGAGGGCAAACCATGCCCCCTTTGATAAAGCAGTTAGCTGCTGTATTCTGAAAGGTGAAGGTCCAGGGTTGCAGGCGAGCACTTGGATAGCTGCTGCTACATGAAGTAAGTATGAGGTTAGGGTGCCAGACAATTAAGGCCAAGAGTGTGTTGCTGGGAAATCAAAGCAGGTCAGGCAATATCCGAGGAGCAGGAGAATCGACATTTCAGGCACAAGCCCTTCATCAGGAATGAGGCTTGTGAGCTGGGGCTGAGAGATAAATGGGAGGGGGATGGGGTGACGGGAAGGTAGCTGAGAAAGTGATAGGTGGATGAAGGTGAGGGTGAAGGTGATAGGTCAGGGGGGAGTGAAGGTCAGGTCCGGAGGGCGGTGCTGAGTTGGAGGCTTGGGACTGGGATAATGTGGGGGGAAGGGAAATGAGGAAGCTGTTGAAATCCACATTGATCCAGTGTGGTTGCAGGATCCCAAGGTGGAATATGAGGCATTCTTCCTCCAGGCGTCAGGTGGTAATAGTTTGGTGGTGGAGGCGGCCCAGGACCGGCATGTCTTTGACAGAGTGGGAGGGGGAGTTGAATTATTCAGCCACGGGGCGGTGGGGTTGGTGGGTGCAGGTGACCCAGAGATGGTCTCTGAAATGACCCACAAGAAGGTGTCCTGTCTCCCCGATGTAGAGGAGATCACATCGGGTGCAACAGATGCAGTAGATGACATTGGTAGAGGAACAGGTAAATTTATGACGGATATGAAAGGAACCATTGGGGCCTTGGACGGAGATGAGGGGGGAATGTGGGCACAGGTTTTGCACTTCCTGAGGTGGCAGGGGAAGGTGCCAGAATTGGGGTGTGGGCTGGTGGAGGGCGTGGACCTGATGAGAGAGTTGCGGAGGGAATGGTCTTTCTAGAACGCCGATAAGATTGGGGAGGGAAATATATCTTTGGTGGTGGGGTCTGTTTATAGGTGGCAGAAGTGGCAGAGGATGTAGAGGTTGGTGGGGTAGAAGGTGAGGACTGGGGGTGTTCTGTTCTTTTTGCATTGGGAGGGGTCGTGTTCAAGGGCAGTGGTGCATGAAGTGGAGGAGATGTGCTGGATTGCCAACCACATGGGAAGTTGCGATCGTGGAGAATGACACCATCTGGAACTTTCTGAGGTGGAATTGGTCATCTGGGAACAGATGTGGTGGATGCTGAGGAAGTCGGAATAAGGGATGGTGTTTTTAGAAGAGTTAGGGTGGGAGGAGGTGTAGTCTAGGTAGCTGTGGGAGTCGGTGGGCTTGTAGTAGATGCCTGTGGTTAGTCAGTCGCAAAAGACAGTGTTTGAGTGGTCCAGGAAGGGGAGGGAGGTGTCTGAGATGGTCCAGGTGAATTTGAGGTCAGGGTGGAAGGTGTTGGTAAAGTCAATGAACTGTTCAATCTCCTCTTGTAAGAACGAGGTGGTGCCAATACAGTTATCGGTGTAGCGGAGGAACAGGTGGGTGTGGTGCAAGTGTAACTGCGGAAGAAGGACTGTTCCCCACCAGCCCAAACCCCACTCCGGGCACCTTTCCCGGCCACCACAGGAAGTGCAAAACCTGTGGCCACACTCCGCCTCTCACCTCCGTCCAAGGCCCCAAAGGATCCTTCCACATCTGTCAGAAATTTACCTGTACCTCTACCAAAGTCATCTACTGCTTCCGTTGCACCTGGTGTGGTCTCCTCTACATCGGGGAGACAGGACACCTTCTTGTTTCAGAAAACATCTCTGGGACATCCGCACCCACCAACCCTAACGCCCTGTGGCTGAACACTTCAACTCCCACTCCCATTCTGTCAAGGACTTGCAGGTTCTGGGCCTCCTCCACCCAGGTTCTGGGCCTCCTCCGTTACCACCCTACGCCTGAAGGAATATGAAGCATTCCTGCAACCACACGGGATAAATGTGGGTTTCAACAGCTTCCTCATTCCCCCTACCCCCACATTATCCCAGCCCCAAGCCCCCAATTTGGCTCTGCCCTCCGGATCTGTCCATCACTCCCCCCCCCTTCCCCCCTGATCTATCACCTTCTCCCTCAGCTTCATCCACCTATCGCTTTCTCAGCTACCTTCTCCCTCTCCACCCCCCTCCCATTTATCTCTCAGCTCCGGCCCACTAGCCTCATTCCTGATGAAGGACTTATGCCCAAAACGTCGATTCTCCTGCTCCTCGGATGCTGCCTGACCTGCTGTGCTTTTCCAGCACCACACTCTTCGACTCTGATCTCCAGCATCTGCAGGCCTCACTTTCTCCCAGCCAATCCAGGCGTAGAGTACAAGGTGGGGCCAGCCAGCTGAGTTGGGTGTTGAGTTCGTGGTGGGGGTGCCGGGAAGAGGGTCTAGAGACAAATTGGGTCTGGAGCAGGGGCTTAACCTGCCAAGGATGAAGGAAGAGCCGGGATAAAACAATGGATGTGGAGTGGGATCCAGAGTAGGGAAAAGTGGGTCAGGATCCTGGTGGTCAGGTCTAGATTGGAAGAACGGGTAAGGAGCGATGGCAAAGTGGGCGAAGGTCACATGGTTAAGAGGGGAGAGTGTATCTGAGGAAATTGTTAGATGGACCCCTGCAGGAAATTTTATTCCAATTCATTATTACTTGCACTTTTTAGTATCAAAGTGTACCAAATCATATTGAGTGGAATGAATCCCATCTCTCGCATCTATTGACCTTTCAAGCAGTTCATTAAAGATCCCCTTTAGTTCAGAAAAAGTCTTCCAATTTTGGTATCATCTGCAAATTTGGGCACTATTTCCAGAAGATTTGTCACTGAATTATTCACGTATATGGTAAATATAATCAGGTCAAGAGCAGAACCCAACAGATGAGACCCTGACAAACTGGCAGGGACACTACCACTGTGCTGCAAAATCCCTGAAAGATAGTTCATTACAGGTATTTTCTAATCAACCTGTTCAGAAATCATAGAATATCTACAATGTGGAAGCAGGCCATTCAGCCCATCATGTCCACGCCAACCGCCTGGATTTCCCATAGCCGATCCAGCATCTTTGGACTGAGAGGGGAAACCTGAGCCACCAGAGGAAGCCATGCAGACATGGAGAGAATGTGCAAACTCTACATAGGCTTTCACCTGAGGCTGGAATTGATCCTGACTCCCTGGTTCTGTGAGGCAACAATGCTAGCCACTGAGTCCTTATGTTCTTACAGACCTTTGGCTCAGAGATAGGGTGACCAGCACTGTGCCACAAAATCCCTAATTGTTAAAGCTATTGGGTAAACTTTTGGCATCTGTGTGCAATTAAGCATATAAAATACAAACTGGCATGGATTATGCTAAAACTAAGTCTACCACAGAAGCTAGCCACAACTTCAAACAATGGTAATTAAATGGCAATCCTATTACTGACAGGACAATTCAGTTTATATTGTGAATAAAAGCTATATAATTATATAAATCATGACTGATGCACGGATGAAAGCTCGAGCTCTTCTATATGGTTGCAATTGAGCATTCAGATAATGGAATGCAATTTTATCACTAAAATCATTTGAAACATTGAACCACAATTTTAAAAGTGCAGCTCCACATGGACTGGACTCCCAATGGAAATACAACCGACAGCTTAGGACTCTCAACACCATCCTCAACCTTGACACCCCATACCCCTCAGGCAATTCTGGAAGCTTCCATAGGTGACTGGGAGCTTCTTGGAATCTGGGCTTCCAACTACGAGTAGTAGTCCCAGAGTCCTTTTCATTTCATTTTTGGACTTATTCTTAACATTTTAATGATTGATATATCCGAATTCCAGGATCCCTTTGATTGGCCAGCATTTCCAACTTTTACCATTTATCCATTTTTTGCCAATTATATAATAAAGTAGAACATATTTGAATTAGCAGCCCTGAAAGTCCGCTGTCCAATGACCCTGATGTATTAATACTGGGCTGGAAAAGAACGGCAAGATTGATTTTAAAATTATTATCCATCATTTACAATAAAGGACAATAGAAGGCCAATTTGCTGTGCAATTAGATTTATGCTTGAAAGACTGACTAATCTTTTGCATCAAGTGTATTGAATGTCATGTAAATGATCCTGAGCAATTCTACATAATGATGAGGGTTATATAATATGAGAGGTTCAGATTAGCTTCTACGAAAGGAATCTCAGACAAAGATCTTAGCCCAGAAATGTCTATACTTGGGAAGGCTTTCAACAAATCTAACAACCTAATTTCAGGCCCACCATGTTCCCAACCCCCTCCATTTTTTTAGTACCTCTAACCCCTCCTAATTCTAATGTATACAACCTCTTCTGCTCATGATTTTTTACTGGTTAGGATATTGGCTGTGTGGTGGA
Source organism: Chiloscyllium plagiosum (assembly GCF_037043375.1). Taxonomy (NCBI): domain Eukaryota; kingdom Metazoa; phylum Chordata; class Chondrichthyes; order Orectolobiformes; family Hemiscylliidae; genus Chiloscyllium; species Chiloscyllium plagiosum. The sequence goes on along the minus strand of NW_028270157.1, from coordinate 60,177,362 downwards.
ATGAGACAGAGAGTATGGACTATAGCCTGATCTTCTAATATGCAGCTAATGGTGACCCAACTTAAATGCAGGGTGAGATTTGTCTTCACCTCTTCAGATTTGTCAATAACACAAAAAGCAGATGGTTTTGTAGCCAGTGCAGATGGAGGCATAAAATCACAATGCGACATTGAATGAATTAAGTGAGAAGGACAAACTGTGGCAAATAGATTTCAATGTTGGCAAAAAGGAGGTCAATTATTTTGGGTCTGAAAGGGTACTTTCTAAATCATAAGAGAGCTAGATAGAGCAGAGCTTTAATGAGAATCGTGATCCAGGAATAAAAATGGAGGTGTATGGGATATGCACAGAACATAATGAAAAAGCTACAGGTAACAATGTTTGCAATAGCAAGCCCCAATTCTAAGAAACCCCCATCATTCTTTGATTCTTTGAGTTTTGCAGGAAGGGTACGAAACCCGAAGTTTGAGTCGTTTTTTTTTATATACAGTGGGCTTCCACCCTTTTGCTTTAAATCAGTTGGTCATGACCATGGATGGATATTGCACTCAATACTTCTGCTCAAAATCAATGAGAAATCCCTCCTTTCAAGCATTTGAAAAGCCTTGAGCAAACTGGGAGATGCTGCAGGTCCCTTTGCAGAATTCCAAAGATCATAGGGCTGTACTCAGTTGTGAACAGTGACTGCTCAGAGTGTTGACCAGCTTTTTTTAGTGACAGCTGATGAATTTGAAAATAATAGTTTTACTGTTTCAGCCCACTTGGCTTCTAGAAAGTTGTGCTCATCCTTCCGAAGACCAGCCTGCTATGGCTGTACTGAACCTCCCTATAAAAAATAGCTTTTGTATTTGTACTCTGCCCTTAAGTCCATTCACCTTTAAGGACTCCATGTGCAGTACGTATATAAAGTGGTGAATCTATTTGATGGTCAACTGTTTTGTTATAATATAAATGAGAACTGCAGATGCTGAAGATCTGAAACAAAAGCAGAAGCTACTGGAGAAACTCTGCTGGTCTGGCACCATCAGTGGAGAGAGAAACAGAGTTAACGTGTCAAGTCCAGTGACCCTTCTTCAGAATTTGTTGTAATGTCTGCTTCATAACTTATGATGTGTTTTACTGTTTGAAATAAATTAATCCCAACTGAATCAAACGCTGGTGAGTGATTGACTATTGGACCTTTATCTTTAACATGACATTGGCCACATATTCCTGAATTATACAAATTACAGTATTCTCAGATGTCTTTACCCCAAAATGCAGGCAATGTTTCTGCTCTGCCAATCACACACCAGTAAAAACTGTCAGCCAATCCTAGAGTTTCCAGATCATCTTTCAGTGCTTTCAACTGAGAACTCATCCCATAATATCAGCACCAGCAATTTTTGTAAACAAAATAATGTGGATATTGGAAATCTGAATTAAAAAGAGATAATATTAAAAACATACAGCAGGTTTCACACATCTGTAGAGAGAGAAACAGAGTTATCATATCAGGTTGATGGCTTGAATGTTAACTTGTGTTCCCACACTTGCTATAGGCCTGTTGATTATTTCCAATATTTTACAATCCAGGACTTTGTCATATTTAACAGGTAGGTCCATCGGTTCAGGTTTTGAAGTAACATGAAGAACAGCAATTATTACAACAATGTCGCAAATTGAGGCATCTGCTAGTGGCTTCAGTATGCTATATGAATTGCTGCAAAATGGGATTGTGGCTATAATATCACACAGCATGAATTCCTGTTCTCAGATATTCCGCACAGAGCTGGGGAATAACAGTGAGCCATTTCCAGCAGGGAGACAGGAAACACCAGGCAAACAGTAGTGATTGGGAGCCCAGAATGATCTCTGCAGTGGGACAGGGGAGAGAACACCAAATCAAAGCATTTCTGAGATGGCTACTCTCCTTGCTGACACAACTGCACACACTGGACAATGGTTACAGTGAGTGTGATACTATGGTTTATTTTTAAAAGGCTGTTTTGACCACCTACATCAACAGTCTTGATTTCTCCTGTAATTATCGTATTTGTTTTAATGAAGTCCTGCATTTAGATGCCCTCTCAATTTGTGACGGTGACCTGTTTTGGAAGCACGTTCATTGCAACATTACTCCCATCTCCTGCAGAGCACTGAGGGGAGTGACAAGAGAGATGGTGAGTGGGATGGCAAGGAGAGTGGTACACGGAGTAGTGAACAAAATGGTGAAAGGAGGGCAGAGTGAGATGGTGGGGGGGGTTTGATGAGTGAGTTGGTGAGGGCAGAGCAAGTTGGCAACTGGAGTGCAGAATGAGTTGGGGAGGGGAGTGTTGAATGAGATAGTGAGGGGAGTGTTGAGTGAGATGGGGAGTGCGGAGTGGGTAAGTGCTGAGTGAAATGGTGAGAAACGTGCGGAGTGAGATGGTGAAGGCAGTGTGGAGTGAGATGTGAAGGGAGAGTGGAGTGAGATGGTGAGGGGAGTGCTGTGTGAGATGGTGAAGGGAGTGCGGAGTGAGATGGTGAAGGGAGTGTGGAGTGAGATGGTGAAGGGAGTGCGGAGTGAGATGTGAAGGGAGAGTGGAGTGAGATGGTGAGGGGAGTGCTGTGTGAGATGGTGAAGGGAGTGCAGAGTGAGATGGTGAAGGGAGTGCAGAGTGAGATGGTGAAGGGAGTGCGGAGTGAGATGGTGAAGGGACTGCTGAGTCAGATGATGAAGGGAGTGTGGAGTGAGATGGTGAAGGGCGTGCAGAGTGACATGATGAAGGGAGTGCAGAGTAAGATGGTGAACGGAGTGTGGAGTGAGATGATGAAGGGAGTGCGGAGTGAGATGGTGAAGGGAGTGTGGAGTGAGATGGTGAAGGGAATGCGGAGTGAGATGTGAATGGAGAGTGGAGTGAGATGGTGAGGGGAGTGCTGTGTGAGATGGTGAAGGGAGTGCAGAGTGAGATGGTGAGCGGAGTGCGGAGTGAGATGGTGAAGGGACTGCTGAGTCAGATGATGAAGGGAGTGCGGAGTGAGATGGTGAAGGGAGTGCAGAGTGACATGATGAAGGGAGTGCAGAGTGAGATGGTGAAGGGAGTGTTGAGTGAGATGATGAAGGGAGTGCGGAATGAGATGGTGAAGGGAGTGTGGAGTGAGATGGTGAAGGGACTGCTGAGTCAGATGATGAAGGGAGTGCGGAGTGAGATGGTGAAGGGAGTGCGGAGTGAGATGGTGAAGGGAGTGGGGAGTGAGATGAGGAAGGGAGTGCTGAGTGAGATGGTGAAGGGAGTGCTGAGTGAGATGGTAAAGGGAGTGCTGAGTCAGATGTTGAAGGGAGTGCGGAGTGAGATGGTGAAGGGAGTACTGAGTGAGATGGTGAAGGGAGTGCTGAGTGAGATGGTAAAGGAAGTACGGAGTGAGATCGTGAAGGGAGTACTGAGTGAGATGGTGAAGGGAGTGCGGAGTGAGATGGTAAAGGGAGTGCGGAGTGAGATGGTGAAGGGAGTACTGAGTGAGATGGTGAACGGAGTGCAGAGTGAGATGGTGAAGGGAGAGTGGAGTGAGATGGTGAAGGGAGTACTTAGTGAGATGACGAAGGGAGTGCGGAGTGAGATGATGAAGGGAGTGCGGAGTGAGATGGTGAATGGAGTGTGGAGTGAGATGATGAGGGGAGTGCTGAGTGAGATGGTGAAGGGAGTGCTGAATGAGATGGTAAAGGGAGTGCTGAGTGAGATGGTGAATGGAGTGCGGAGTGAGATGATGAAGGGAGTGCGGAGTGAGATGGTGAAGGGAGTGCGGAGTGAGATGATGAAGGGAGTGCGGAGTAAGATGGTGAAGGGAGTGCGGAGTGAGATGATGAAGGGAGTGCGGAGCGAGAATGGGGGTTAGTGCAGAGTGAGTAGGTGAGGGGCGTGCGGAGTAGGTTGGTGAGGAGAATGCTGAGCGAGATGGGGGGATGAGTGCAGAGTGAGTTGGTGAGGGGAGTGTGGAATGGGTTGTTGAGGGGAATGTGGAATGCAGCATTATGCTGAGTGTTGTGCAGGGCTGCATGCGGGGCAGCGAGTATGGCAGAGGTGGCGATGGGAACAAATGGCAGCAACAACGTGTATCAATGTCCTGTTGTATTTTGGTGTGGCTGTACAATGTTAATATAAGCAGCACCAACCCCCTGTTCCTGAGCACTGGCAAGGGAGATTTTGGAAAGCAGGTTTTAACTCTGACAGATCCAAGTCTAGACTCCAAGACATCAAGATTCTCATGCCTGGAAAACATTGTAAAGTGTTGTGCATTATCCTGGCAGTAATCAGGAGGATTTTACTGGTGTTATATACATTGAGGGTAAATGGTACTGGTCCTTTATATTAAAAATCCTTAAAGTTCATTATGTATATCCATAACATTAATAAAAGAGAATTTGTGTATTCACTGCAAACATTGTTATACATGATACGATGCACATAATAAACTGAACCAAATATTATTGTGTTTTATAAACGACATTGAATTATGTTGTATCCGGTGAAATAGATGCTTCATCATTCAGATACTGCAGTTTTGACAGTACTAATCTATGGCAGATCCAAGAGTTCCTAATGTATTGGTATCAAAGCATTTGTTTAATAGCCAAACACAAAAAAAACTTGATAATTAAGTCAAATGACAATTGGCTAAAACAATTAGACATAAAAATAATCTCTTAGGCAAAGCAGTGCTCCATCTTCGAAGTGGTTGCCGGCACAGATGTATTTCATTAATAAATGGCACTAAAATGTTTTTAATCATCTTTGTAGTGAAACTATATCCTCTTACAGCAAACTTTGCTCAAAGACAAGCTAGTTAAAGATAATTATTGAAAAATGTCACTGTAAAACAAAATTGGTTCAATTAGAATTGGCATAACCTCAAACCACAGGACTATTGCTGTGTTAGATTGGCAAAAGCAGTTTTAAAAGAATCACAATTAGGGGCCATGTTTTGTCCTCCTATAAGAGGAAAAAGAGAAAGGCCAATTTCTTTTTTCTTTTGAAAAGTATAGGAATGTACAGTTTTGAAATGTGTCCCGTCTAAATTTCCAGTTTAATAAGGGGACTAAACTAGTCACAGCATTCTTTGAAAATTGATCCTTGAGCTCAATCTCTCCAGAATAATGAACAGTTAGGACAATGAAAGGTCCGTGAGAAAAATGGCCTCTGCTCTCTGGCTTCACCTTGTCAATCTTCCAGTCTTTCAGAAACAGTTGGAGAGGAATGATGTTCATGGTCACCTTTCCAGCTGCCTACTTTATGATAAGCAACTCTGTTTATCAAAAATGTTCACACACAAGCATGAAATCGGGTCAGACAAATTACTTAACAATAGGGCAAACACATTTTGTTGTGTAAAGCGATTGGGATTCTGGAGTTGGTCAGAGTTAGAACGCTCTGGAAGAAGCTCACTAGAAGACACATTGGAATGTGAGACTGTCCGAAAGACACACAGAGCACATTCACATGAATACTCAAAGTAGCTCAATCAGTTATTATCTTGTGTAACTATCAGACAGTGCCTGGTCTATGATTACCAGGTATAATAGTAGTTAGGATGAAATACTGTTACTTTGATCTGAAGATTGAAGATTGCCCTTGACTTTGCCTTCTTGATCACTCTGTCTCAAACCCAAATGCGTAGTGTAGCATTGAACACAAGACACTAAGGCAGGGTACACAAAATGAAGAAGCTCCAGCTGTATGTTGTTCAGGATTCTTAGGGTTTGTATGTACCCAGCTTTCAAAAATAGGATGCTTGGAGATGGAGTCATCTAAAAGATCTTGCTGCATGTTTATATGGAGGGCCTAAGCACTAATAAAATAAGCTTTACGAAGATCATTGAATCAAGATTTCCTCTGAACAGCTCAGCAAATGCCTTCTTCCTTCCATTGTATCTGGGCTGTATTTTCCCAGTGAGACAGGAAGAAGGGGTTGGGATGGTTTCCGAGTGCCGAACCTGCCCTATTGAGAAAACAGGCGCGAGCTGCGATTCTCATCGGGTTTCAATCATGGAGCCTCAATGCAGAATTGCCAATCAATCACTGGGAGGCAGGCTGTCAATACATGGTTAGAGGCTGCAATCGAAATTTAAAATAGCTTTGAGACACTGCGAGGGATGGGAGTGGAGGAAGACAGGGGAACGCTTCTACTGGTTAGCTAGTATCTTATCCTGACCTCCAGATAAGCTGAGGGAGGAAGACCATATCTTCTGCCTCAGTGTCCATCCAACTTGGCCTACTGCCATGACGCCAAACTCAGATCACGATCTGCACCCTCCACCCCCCCCCAGACAACTAACCTGGACCCTAGTACGCGTGCAAATCTGGAGCCGAACAGGAAAATGCAAGGCAGACTGACATACTCTGCCATCCCTCCTCACCCTGGATGCCTTCTCCACAAAAGAAAGCCCAAAGGCAGAGATGGAACCAGAAAGATGCACATGAAATGGCGGAGTTATTTTCATCTTCCCATCTCCAATCCAAGATCTAGGGAGAGCCAAAATTCCAGCTTCTTGCTTCAAAGTCTGAGCAGTCTGTCCACAACATACAAAGTATTCTCAAGTTAAAGCATTAACCATACAGGTATTTTCGTGGTGGGAGCAAGTCTGCCTCTAATGTCTGCCAACTAGAAGGCCCATATCCTGGAATCACAAACAAACGTACCAGTGCACAATGAGTTAGAATTAAGAGTGACTAATACAATGTATCATTGAAACATTGGATGTAGAATGAGAATTGTCCAAACAATGAAGCTAAAATGACAATTAACTCAGTGAACAATTAATAAAATATACTGAGAATAATAATCCAGTAACAGTTTGTCAAACATAATGTGCAATAAGTAATGTATCTAGAATGGACCTATCAGTTTAAGAACACTGATCCATGCCTGATCCAGAGTAATGAACATTCAGTATAATTCCAGTATAGAACACCAGATTAATCAAATGAGCATTTTGCAATTTTTGACAGAAACCAGCAATGAAAATGAGCAAATCATTGCCGGCCCACAGCGCTCTGTGTTCCCTACCATTTTATAAAGGAGTCTCATAGTAATGTTCACAGCTCATTCTCACTTAACAACATTTATTTACTTATTCACAAAAACTGTGTGCACACGTAGGCTTTTTTTTTAAAGCTTTGCTAGTGACTTTAGTATGAAACTTGGAAAGCTTTATCTCTGCAGGAAAGATGCTTCATGCCTGGCATCCAGTGAAACTAAAGCTTAAAAGTGCTGTGGGAGATTATTTGACAAATCTGTACTATTAAAGACAATTTGGCAGCAATCCTACTCCACTTGTTCTTTGTGATCTTGATAAATGCATTTGTTGGACATACACTTTTTGTACAGATGTAAATGTTTTCCTTTCATCCAGTTGCTCTCTCCCTCTTCTTAATTAACTGCATTTAAATCAAGGGATTCAGATAAACCCCTCATACCTTCCAACCACACCTTCACTGTAAACTCTAGTCTGGATTAACACTTCAAGATCTTTTGGCTTTGAAACTTCAAAGTCTGGACCTGACCCAAAAGGGGCAAAACACCACTTTTCCATTTGATTGCAGTTCAGAAATGTTTGAGGTCTTTTTCCTTAAGGATCTTAAATAAGGCTTTAGCAAGCACATGGTAAACAAAATCAGAATATTTCACCTTCGTCTTTGGTGAGAAACTCAGAACAGAAAACAGTATAGCATTCCACTCTAACACTGCAATAGACTTTAGTTTAAACTACTTGCTTATTAAAAGTACAGAATGGAGGAACCTTCAATCCAAGATGTCATCTTTCCATTTTCCACGTTGTTTGTGGTTTAGATTCCTTCCATTGTTGTCAAGCTGTCTCCAGTAAAAGATTGTAGCTTTTCGGAAAGTTAATTGGGGTGGAGGGAGGGTGACATGTATTTGGTTAATTACAGAAACTACTGGGTTGTTGTCCTTTAGCTTAGTAACCAAGTCAACCTTTTTTTTGACAATAAAGCTCCTTATCATTCCAAACAATCAGTGTCACAATAATGACTGGCTACAGACTCAAAAGAATCCTTTGAAGAGAAACCACCAAGACAAAAGTTTGATCTGCACATAAATGTGGTTTCTGCTGATTGGAATGTTCAAGATCTTTGAACAGGCAATGGACTTCATTACCAGTTTCATCAAGACACACTATATAACCCTTATTTTGTCATTCCAAAAATAGAAATCTGTGTGACAGACAATTTAGATTAGCAAGTTTGTGGTCATCCAATTAAAATCAAGTTACATCCCTTCAAATGTTAACATTCTATTCTGAGTGTTTGGATTGGGAGGGGAAAATTGTCTCATTTTGTAAAACTGGCCACAAAACAAAATTCTACCATTTTGCACATTCCTGACAAGGACCTTTACACCTTTTTTCAAGTTAACTCTGAAATCTGTTAAGAATCATTTTGTCATACAAATGCAGCAGCTACAGCAATATTGGTCTCTTGGTCAGTGGTGTCTCCATTGGCTGTCATGTGACCTGAATGGATGATGACCACACCCCAAGATGTACGCTACAGTGTGCTTTTTATTGGCACAGATCACCCACAACTTGATTCACAAGGATGTCTGTAAGACCTCAAATTGACCTGATTCAGAGACCATGCTGCTGACTGGTTAGGGGTTCATGCACACTGGCGTACTCACATATTTAAAACACTCTGTCCTGCCAGGACAGGTCCATAATCCTTCTGAGGCAGTGAGGATGGAAGTTGCTCAGCCTCTTTCCATGGTTTGCCTAAGTTGTCCATGTATTGTTGCTGAAAGGAGAGTGCTGAGGACTCAGACCAGGTACATGCAGAGGCCTGGTACATGCAGAAGCCTGGTACATGCAGAGGCCTGGTACATGTAGAGGCCTGGTACATGTAGAGTTTTGTATTAGCGTCAGTTTGCTGGTCCATACTCACATTCTTGATATTGATATCAAGCCACAGTCTTGACAAACCTGGAACTGGTTTTGCTATGCAAGGGACACATTGTCGGTGATTGCTGATCCAGGTTATGTCAAGCTGTCAACAACATCTAGAGCGAGATTGTTGGTGTTGATGTAATAAAAAGCATCTATGATCTGTTTGGTATCTTTGCTTTCCTTCATGCGATTGTCAGTTCAAACTCCATAGATACCCAGGCAAACTGATCGGCAAACCTGTGCGTGCGAACTTTAGAGTCATAGAATCATATAGCGCTGAAATAGACCCTTCAGCCCATTCGCCCATACTAACCAGGTTTCCTAAACTGAACTAGTCCCATTTGCCTGCCCTCTAACCCTTTCTTGTGCATGTACCTGTCCAAATATCTTTCAAAGATTGTAATTGTACCCACCTCCACCACATCCTCTGGCAGCCATTCCCTATATGAACCATCCTCTGTGTGTAAAAGATAACTCTCAGGTCCCTTTTAAATCTTACCCCTCTCATCTTAAAATAATGCCCTAGTTTTGAACTCCCCTACCCAGGGAAAAAGATCCTAGCCATCCCCCCTTTTTTATGCCTCTCATGATTTTATAAATCTCTACAAGGTCACCCCCTCAGCCTCCTATGCTCCAGGGAAAATCCCAGCCTATCCAGCCTTTCCTTATAACACAAACCCTCCAGTCTTTGTAACATACTTGTAAATATTTCCAGTTTAATAATATCCTTCCTATAGCAGGGTGATCAGAATTGTACCTGGTACTCGAAATGTAGCCCTACTAATATCTTGTACAGCCATAACCTGACGCCTGACTCCTGTACTCTGAACGATGAATGTAAGTATGCCAAATGCTTTCTTCACCAATCTGTCTACACCACTTGCAAGGAACTAAATCTCTCTGTTTGACAACACTCCCCAGGGCCCTACCTTTAACTGTGCAAAACCTACCCTGGTTTGTCTTATCAAAATCCAACACCTTGCATTCATCTAAATAAAACTCCGTCAGCCATTCCGCGGCCCACTGACCTAGTTGTTCAAGATCCTGCTGTAGTCTTAGATGACCTTCGTCGCTGTCCACTATGCCACCGGTTTTGGTGTCATCCGCAAATGTACTAACCATGCCCAATATGGATGCCAGTGTGGCATCATCTGTAAACCACTACTCATGGAATTTGCATGGTTTATTCTTTATTGAAATAGCAATTTGCCATCATGTGTATTTATGAAAATACAGAGAGATGTGTATCCACAGTTCTATGCCATGTTAAGTAGAGAAATTATAAAAATAAATAATTGAGAAAAGGTTAGGACAAATTTCATCTTTTGTTACCCCATGGTAAGCTGGGTTTCTGGAGTGGCTATGGAATGCTGCCGCTGAAGCCACCAAGCAAGGATTTGCAGACTGGATCCATCACACTGCCACCACTGAGCTGGCACTGAAGACATTGCATTGCCACCATAGCAAGGAGGGACTGACCGGACCCACCAAGTCACCGATGCTAAAGTCGCTGTTAAACCATTGCCACTTCAGTCACCACCCGAAGCCGCCATATTGCTGCCATAGCAACAAGGAATGAACCAGAATCACCATACTGCCACTGCCAAAGTAACTGCTGAAACTGTCCCTTCACCACCAGGAGGAACACACGAGAACCACCAGCGATGGAGCCTTCGGTAAAGCCGCGGTCATTATGGCCATGAGGAATGGACATCCGGATCCACCATATTGCCACCACCACAGCAGGTCCTCACAACCACCTTCCTCATACAAGAGTTCATGGAGAAGATGAGGTAGAGCCAGGTTTCCACTGGTGATGATTTCTGGGGGATTGTCATCATTTTCTAGGCTTCAGACCAAGTGAGAGAGTCGACATATTGTTGAGCTCTGCTATGGTGGACTCACTATCCAGCTCCTCCCTGAAAGACAGTCTGGATTGAAGCCGAGAGCTTCTTGCAAGACAGTGCTGTCTGATGCACAGAATTCAAGGCAATGGCTTACCCATTTTCTTCCTGCTGAACCTGTTGTTTTCTCAATTCCTTTAGCTAACCCTATAGCATCCCCGAATTCACCACCAAATTGTATGTTCTTGCAGAGGTTCAAGAAAGATGGAGTGGTGCAGCTCCAAGCAGTCTACTGAGATTTGTGTCTGCCTGCTCTGAAAGCGTTGTTAGGGATGAGCTTGTAATTCACAAGGGGTCTCCCCCATGGGCTGGAGCAGCTGACTCCACTTCAACCCAATAAGTAAATCTTCCAGTATCATCTGGAGAAGAGAATTCCATACACTAATGACCCTCTCAGGGGTAAAGTTTTCCTCAACTCTGTCAAAAAGGGAGGCATCTCATTCTTAAATTATTCCCCCCCCCGATTTATTCATGCCCACAAAAGGGAACACCCACCTATCTTTCTTCCAAAGCAGATTTTAAACCAGAATGAGAACATAGTTATTTAAGAACAATGAGGTTATTTGAGAATTTTGAAGGAAGGATAGGTTTTATAGAATTGCACATATACATATCTGGTGTTTCAATGATAATAAACAGCATCTCATTGTGAACCACATCTCATTATAAGTGTGACACAAGTCCCAATTGATAAGCAAGTTAATCAGATGCACACAAAGACAATGCTTAGACTGCTTATAAAATATTCCACATTCTTGGCACAGACAGTTGGAATGTTCACCTTAGAACAGATAGTGAAGAGCCTACAATGTAACAGCACTAATTTCTGTGAGTACAGATCTATAAATTGAACAATCCCGAGCTTTCTGCTTAGACTATGAGTTTTGTCAAGATAGAAGTCTTGTTATACATACTTTTATTTTTTAAAAAGCTATTTGCCTTCTTCCTGATTTAAAGAGTCAAAAGCTATTGTCGGCTTAAATAAAAGAGCCCTCTTGATCAAAAATACAGCTTCTAAAGCATTAAAAGTGGCATTCTAGGTTGAGGAAGCTTACCTGTGTGTAGAGGTCAGTTGGTTTCACTGTCTTGTTTCTCTAATTCAGTGCCAGAATACAGGGAATCCTGCATGATGTTATACCTTATTTGGTGTGTGAACACATTCAAGGGCAGCTACAGGCTGATATTAATTAAATGAATGGTCAGAAAGTGATTAAAAATCATCCCTGGAATGAATTCAGTTGCTGAATAAGAAGCAGGAGCTAGAGCTTTTCCTTGTCCCTTGCTCACGTATAACTGATGTGATCTTACCAACTCTTATTCCTGCTGTAGTTTGCTAATTCAACACAATTAACAGCTAAAATCCACAACATTGCTGGACTGCATGCCTCATTGGTTCTTTTATTCTGAGGTACTTTAGTATGCCTTTCAAACTAGCTTATTGATAGTACAAGGTCCTAGTTATTCTCTGAGTAATACTCCAGGCGTGTTTCTCCAGTGGCTGTACCCAGTAATACACCTTAACCCCTTTCTAGTTCAAGATATGTGTTCATATTTTTAAACTTAAAGAACAAGAGTAGGTTTTAAATGGTTCCCATTTCTTTACTTGTAGACATTCATAACAATAATGATGTTTTTCCAAAGATAAAAGGGGTCAGACCATGGTATCAAAGCAAACGTACAAGATAAAGGGCTACTCTCCCATTGATGACTTGATCACATCTCCAAGCAACAGCATATGGAACACAAGAATGTTGAGACTATCCAAATTTCTGAACTCCTGACCTCGGCCACCTCACTGAGTGAAGCCCAACAGAGACCGTGACAGAACAATGGAGAACACAGATATTTTCGAGTTGTTCCTTCACAATTCTTATAACGTCCCCTTTAGGGACAACACATGCTTTCAATCACGGATTATTGAATGGGAGGTGCAGTCAAAGGAGTCCCAGAATATTGAGTTTGTGATGATAAAGGACTGCTGCATGTATCGTGCTGTGATTCAAACTTGCTAATGATCTCAGCCCAAATTCTGAGGATGGTATCATTTAAAGAATAGGATCTTCCCACTCCACGTGGCAACAAGCAGTTGAAGGCAGTACCTTGCTACTCCAGCAGGGGAAGGACTTCTCAGGACGAAGAGGAAACAGCCAGAGGTAAACATTTCCTCTACTATGTGGTGACTGGTCCTCATCACTACAGCAACTGAATCTTCTTGCTCACTTTGATATTCTGCAAATAAGGTTCTCCAGAGTGGTTTCCTCCAAGTGAACCTAAGGGTTCTGGTAACTGAACCTTTTTTTCCAGTGTATCACCATTTCCTTATGTTAATTCACTACATTCCATCCAATCATATGTAATCTTGATATGCTGCAATTTGAAAGAGATGACAAACATGTTGCAGCCCATTGTGTGCCAGTTGGTGATGCAGTTACATTCTGTTATTGCTTTCCAATATACTTTCATCTTTATTGCAAGTCACTGGTGTAATGCATGCCCGGTAGATGTATAGTCTCAACAGTTAAAAGAATTACAAGATTGACAGATGCTTGGCATGGCCCAGCAGTATATGTGGAGCAGCTACCTACCTACTGTCATGGCATGCAATTATGGGCCATGGATAGGTATGTTTTGACTGTATTGGTAATTTTATGCTTACTTGTGGAACTTCTATGACATTAGATTATGTTGGCGTTGCAGTGGCTAGTGTCCCTGACTCTGAGCCAGATGCTCAGTGTCTGAGTCCCACTTGTGGACTGATGGCTGTGGAAGGTCCACTTATAATGTGGCCAAAAAGGTGAGAGAGAGAGTGAGAGAGAGTGAGTTCATGCCTCCACCATCCCTATTCATTGCTCCAGATCACAATGTCCATGTCAAAGTGCATGTTGCTGTAACCAAACAGACTCTCTATGTGAACTATAACACACCACCACCAACATTATTAAGCTTCATTACCAGTTCTGATAAGACTCAAAGATGGCAGGCTATCACCTGCTGCTGTGCCTCCAACTCACCAGCCAAAGAGAGTCTGAATATTGGACTGTTTCACTACTTGTCTATGTACTCTGTCCCTTGCCTCCACATTTATTCAGTTTGCTACCTTTTGCCCAAACAGCTATTGTTGCAAAATCCACTGAAAAATGCACAGAACATCAAAGGCCAACAAAACTCCCTCCCATAGAACATCTCTTATTTTAAGTTACCACGTTTGTTAAATTCTCCCAGCATTCCTTGCGCTACCACTACCGAATTATCCACCTGGGTAAAATTATATTAAACCTGTTGACCAAGGAAAGTCAGCATTTCACAATCGGTAAAATAATTGACCACTTAAGGGGAATCCAAAGACCAACATTCTCCAACCCAATGTCATAACCTTGCGACTGCATGCTTGTTTGACTTCATTCAAAGACTTCCATTCTGCAATAAAACACAGGATAAAGGATTTCTGTTGCCTAGACCCTGAAAAGATTAGTATTAATGGGCCTCTGTCAAATAAGGATAGTGTGCACATTATGTCACTGCCCATCACATTTTAGGTTCTGTTCTGCATTAAGTTAGATTCCCTACCATGTGGAAACAGGCCCTTCGGCCCAACAAGTCCACACTGGCCCTCCGAAGAGCAACCCACCCAGACCCACTTCTTTCTGGCTAATGCAGCTTACACTATGGGCAATTTAGCATGGCCAATTCACCTGACCTGCACATCTTTGGACTGTGGGAGGAAACCGGAGCACCCGGAGGAAACCCACGCAGAATGCGCAAACTCCACACAGACAGTCGCCCAAGTCTGGACTTGAATATGGGACTCTGGTGCTATGAGGCAGCAGTGCTAACCACTGAGCCACATGCTACCCCCACCTTCAAGATGTTTCGGATGAGCTTACTTGATATCACACAGAGGAAAGTTATAGGTAGTTTTTGGAATCAAATTTTTGTAACAAACTCCAATCCAGTTCAAACGGAGTACCGATCAGAAACTAACATTTTAAACAGTGCACTTTCCAACTCAACTTCAAACAATTGGCATCGTGTGCTGGGCATCAATTTTATATCCTACACAATCCAGATCTCTTAAAGATACCGCTGCCAGAAACAGTAGAGCATGAAAGAAAATACTTCACATTTTAACTGCTGCGCCCCAGTTACTTGCAAGAAAGCAAGCATCTAACGTACTGTGTCACTACTGATTTAAATTGCCAAAAAAAAAAAATTGCATTTATATACTCAAGTTCACAACATCAGGTTATTCAAAACTACTCCACAACCTGTGAAGTAAAATTTAAAGGTGTGGTCACTGCTGTAATGTAGGAAGTGTGGCTACCAGCTTACACAAAGCAAGATCTCTTTAATAGCAATGGGGTATGACCATATAATCTGTTTTCATGATGGTGGGTATAAATGCTTTTATTTTCTCCAATAAAATCCCTTTCTTTTTCAGCCAGTCCACCTTCTTCCATGCTTCTCGTTCACAACAAGTCTTAGCTGATGTGTACATTCTCCGAGTTCTGATGACAGATCAGTGATTGGATCAGCTGTTGAATGCTGTAACTCCTTTTAATGTTTTTAGTGGGTACCCTGGCAGATGTGAGTGGCAGGACCATTGTGGTGCCAGGGGTGGTCCATTGGTGCAATAGGGATGAAGTGACAGACATTGATTGTACATGAGGATCTGCTGGAGATACCTGATGCCCACCTTTGTGTGGAAATCCTGTGCAAGCTAAGTGGACAATACTAACTTACATTGATAGAGCCATGAAAGATGGAATAGACAGTGATACGTACCTTGGTAGAGTACAGCAGATCATTCATTGCAGCACAGTTACCAGTCCCTTCTCTGGATTTGAAGGGAACTGAGCTCCATAGCAACCTCAGTCCAGGCTGGTTTTGTGACTCACAATTACCTCTTGTTGCCATCTTCGGAAAACAGCAAAGCAGACACCCCACAGGAGTTCTGCTAGGGTGGCATTGCTGACATGAGACTATCAGACATTTGCAGGGGTGGCTGGGACAGATAAGCAGGAGGTGAGTGACGCTCCTGGGTTGCAGAGAGTGAACAGTCGTCTGTTTGTGTGCCTTTTAAATCTGGTACCTAATAATTGAAGCGCAGCTGGGTCTAGCAGGCAATGGGCATAACTTCCATTCCCCTCCAACTGTAAAATCAGTGGTTTTACCTAAATATAATGATGTAATGAGCATTAAAGGACACGATCACACTAGAAAACCTGACCCATTCCAGATTGGGGGTACAACCTGCTTCTCGACCTGTTGTTAGACTTGGTCTCAAAAGAAGAGAAACTTCTGGCCAGTGTCTATCATATCAGTGTTACCTATCCCCTAGTTATCATGCAATGAACTACATCTTGGTTAAAGCAAGAGCCTCTTCTTATTATAGTTATAGAGATCTACAGCACAGAAAAGGTCTCCTCATTTGTGCTGGTCAAAAACACTCCATCTATCTTTTCAAAACCCGTTTTCCAGTATGTATCCCATTAGTCTATCGAATGGATCTCTTCTACAACTCTAGACAAAGCAGGCCTTTTGGATTCCTACCAAGAAAAGGGACATTGACAGCAAACCTACCAGACAGTTCACACAACATGACAAACAGAATTCATCCGACATCCTCAAAGTGCCGCTTTAAATTGATCCATCCGAGTAGCCAGCACATTCACACGTATTAATTGTTCAGGAAACCCAGACATCAGATGCAAATGTAACATCACTTACCTTTTCTCCTAAATAATTTTGTGGGACATGTGCGTCACTAGCTGGGCCAACATTTATTGTTCAGCCCCAGTTGCCTATTGATTTCGGAGAACTTGAGTTCCACACCTGCCACTGGTCTCCACACCCCATCTCTCCGTGAGTCCCTTCAGTACCTTTTTTGGTTGCCCCACACCACCCCAATCAAGGGCCTTGTGAATTTCTTATTTACATTAATGGTAATGTATAAATACAAGTCGTTGTGGAGTCATAGAGATGTACAGCATTGAAACAGGCCCTTTGATCCAACTAGTCCATGCCGACCAGATATCCTAAATTAATCTAGTCCCATTTGCCAGCACTTGGCCCATATTCCTCTAAACTCTTCCTATTCATAGACCCATCCAAATGCCTTTTAAATACTGTAATTATACCAGCGTCCATCACCTCCTCTGGCAACTCATTCCATACACACACCACTCTGTGCGTGAAAAAGTTCTCTCTTAGGTCTCTTTTAAATCTTTCCCCTCTCACCTTAAACCTATTCCCTCTAGTTCTGGACCCCCCCACCCCAGGTCTATTTACCCTATCTATGCCCCTCATGATTTTATAAACCTCTATAAGGTCACCCCTCAGCCTCATGTTGTTGGGAATTGTTTGGCCTCCATTTGTCATTTTGTGGATTGAGCTTATGGGGAACTGCAATTAAAGACTCACATGCCAGTATTCAGCAATTGGTGCACTAACATTCAAAGTGAAAATAATCATCCTTTCCTTAAGCACAATAAAGTTAGAGAGACCAAAGAGATCATTTTAGTGATCCTTATTAACTTTTCACGTCTCAGTCTTTTAAAATAGAAAATCACGTCAGAACATAGTGTGCTCCTCCAATGACAGCTTTGCAGTGGAGAATCGAATCAATTGACACTTCAAAATAGGCTTATAATAAAATTTACATGCTGAACAAACTCACTCTTTGTGGTCAATGATTTGATGAAGGAGCGGCGCTCCAAAAGCTAGTGTGCTTCCAATTAAACCTGTTGGACTATAACCTGGTGTTGTGTGATTTTTAACTTTGTGGTCAATAGTAGTTTGGCCATATGTGCTGCTGATAAAATGCTGCTTTAAAACAACATTTTCCTTATGAATGGCTCTGAAAAGTCAAAGTTCTGCCACCCACGTTGACAAAGGACCAATCCAGATTTCCTACTAAGGCTACAAAAAGTCTTTAAGAACTGTATACTTTCATTGTGCCATTCACCAGTATTGTGTTGGCTGTTTGCAGAAATACTCTGGGTGAAGAATTTATGCCTTACTTCACACTTGGCTCACTGCTCTGCTCAGTCATCCATCTGCTCCAAATCCCTCTCTGTTCTTAACAAAAGCACTGAACACACAACAAAGCCTAGCGCTAAGACTCTTAGACTATGCGTGCCAGCTAACTTGTAACGTGCAAGTTACAGAATTCAAGTTCAAGACAAAGTCAACAAGTTGGGATGTCTTGTTGAAGAGGTGCAGGACATTGGTGAAGCCTCTTCTGGAATACTGTGTGCAGTTCCGGTCGCCCTGTTATAGGAAGGATACTACAGACCTGGAGAGGGTTCAGAAAAGATTTACCAGGACGTTGCCAGGAATGGAGTGTTTGAGTTATAATAATAGATGGAAAGACTGGCACTTTTCTCGTTGGAGCATAGGAGGTTGAAGGGTGACCTTATTGAGGTTTTAAAAATCATGAGGGACATAAATAAAGTGAATGACAAGGATCTTTTCCCCAAAGGAAGGGAGATCAAAACAAGGGTTTTTAAGGTGAAAGGAGAAAGTTTAAAAAGAGCACGAGGGGCAACGTTTTTACACAGAGAGTGGTCCTTGTGTGGCACAAACTGCCAGAGGAAGTAGTGGATGCAGGTACAGTTAGAAAGTTTAAAAGAAATTTAGTTAAGTCCATGAATAAGAAATGTTTGGAGGGATATGGGTCAAGAACAGGTAGGTGGGACTAGTTTAGTTTGGGATTATGGTCGGCATGGACTGGTTGGACTGAAGGGTCTGTTTCCGTGCTGTGTGACTCAATGATTCCAAAATGGTCTTAATGTCAAAAAGCCAAATAGAAAACATTAAAGATGTACCATCAGTTGTGTTGCACACTAGGAAATGGCAGATCATGTCCAAGGGGGCAATGACTCATCTCTGGCAACACAAACAAGAAATCAAAATAAACAATGCCCAAGGGCATAAGCAGTGGAATTCACTTGAACAGCTTGAATTCATCATCTAAGAGGGCAATATTCATCTGAAAATGGCATCCTTCTTCTCAAACATACTATGAATAGGGCATGTTTTACAAGTGTTGGCAGGGATGAACACAAGATGTAAGCAAATTGGCAGCTATACCTTGTGTGCACAGATTTTAGGTTACTCTATAATCTCTGAAATTACATTGTGGGATCATTCTGTACAAACCTTCAATGCCTTTGTCTGGAGTTTTTCCCTCTGTACCTTCAACATTAACCTGGGCACCCATGAAAATAGCATTGAGAGGAACTTCAGACACAGACTTCCAAGTAGCACACAACCCTTTTAATCCATTTCTTTTCAATTGTAGAGAAATGATGATGCCTCTGAAACATATCGATGTGACTCATCAGGGTGAATTTTCAAGAGTAAGCTGCTCCTAAATGGAAGCTCACCCACAGGAAGAAGATGTGAGAACTTTGTGCACTTTTCTCTCACAGAATTATGACCATTAATTTAAACAGCATGGGGGCAAGGGATAGACATGCACACAAATTGCACTGATGTACATCATCATCATCATCCTCTGGAAACTATTTTTACAGATAAGATACTGATCTAATTGCAGCAGCTTGAGATAGTAAACATGAGAGAATGGCGTACGTGGATTTGACAGTACCTAAATTCCGTGGTGCAAGTTTAAAATGTCAAAGCTGTGCGCAAACACAAGCGAGAGAGGATTTACAGAGAGTTTCAACAAGGAATCGTTGCTGAAAAGAAGAAAGACCCACTTCAGAAAGTTAAGCTTTAAATCACTTGCAGTGTAATTGTAAACAATGACAAATGAAACGTTTGTGATGTGCAACCAGCAGCGTGGAATTCCAAACATCTGCAGCAGCTTTGATTAATCGAAGTCCATTGCTCTGTTTAAACCAAGCAGCTAGTCTTTCAGGGCAATTTTTCTCCATTCCCTGGATGGACCTTATGCGCGACTCAAGTATTCACATAGTTGCCTGCCCAAGATATTGTCAACGTGTCAATGCAGTCACTGCCACTAGGGCTCAATAGGGATAAAAGAGAGACTCATTTAGCCTGGAATCTATTCCTTATAAGCTACTGTTGAGTGTCAAGAGACAGGACGGCCATTTACTAAGTGTATACTACTGTACAGCAGTAAGCCTATTACCACACTAATCTAATCATTGCTGTCAAAGAGGTGTTTCCTGACATGATGCCTTTGCCGGGGGTATTTACACTGTCTTTCTCATATACCTTATTATCAAGACAAACAAATAGTCTAGCTTGCCTGTATAAACAGAAATCCAAATATAGATGGTTGCCTGAACTCTTCCAAACCGTATCCCTCTTTTTGTTAAAACCTGCAGTGCTTCCCAAAATAAGTACATTTGGGGCAAAAATTGAGATTTGTGTGTTTTAAAATGGAATAGATGATCAATCAGTTTAAAAGATGTTTCTTCTTTGGCATTATCCACAGCTCAAAATGTGATTCACCTTCTTTATGCCAGAATACTGCCATGAGAGGATTGTATCCAACTCAATGAAGTGTAGAAGGGTAAGGGGAGATCGCATTCAAACTTACAGAACATTGAGAGGCCCTAGATAGAATGGAGCTGAGAAGGTGTTTCTACTATAGGAGAGACTATGACCCAAGGGCTCAACCTCAGAGAGAAAGGACAACCCTTTAGAACTGAGATGAGGAGGAATCTCTTCAGCTAGAGGGTGGTGAATCTGTGGAACTCATTGCCACAGATGTTTGTGGAAATCAAATCATTGACTGTATTTAAGACAGCCATAGATAGATTCTTGCTAAGGGGATGAAAGGTTATCAGAAGAAGACAGGAGAATGGGTTTGAGAAACATATTAGCCATGATTGAATTGTGGAGCGGACTCAATGAGCTGAATAGCCTAATTTTACTCCTGTATCTTATGTCTTATGGTTTCGTGGTATTTATTTCTTTAGGAAGGAGGTATGACTTTCTCCATTTCTTGTGACCTCTGTGATGATTTATCTTGTGTCCAAAGTAGGAGACTATCTTAAGTTAGATCTAGAGCCTCATTAAAATAGAGTGAACTGTTGTATCTGTCCCACCACTCAATGTAGTTCACCCATGTGACTGCTTTGCATTTTTTAGATTAGATTAGATTACATTACAGTGTGGAAACAGGCCCTTCGGCCCAACAAGTCCACACCGACCCGCCGAAGCGTAACCTACCCATACCCCTACATTTACCCCTTACCTAACACTACGGGCAATTTAGCATGGCCAATTCACCTGACCTGCACGTCTTTGTGACTGTGGGAGGAAACTCCACACAGTCAGTCGCCTGAGGTGGGAATTGAACCCGGGTCTCTGGCGCTGTGAGGCAGCAGTGCTAACCACTGTGCCACCGTGCCGCCCACTGAAGAAAAGTAATTTTAACCTGTCAGCCATGCCCACAGCAAGTATCAAGGTCAGGGGCAGGGCAGAGAGATGAGTCACAGGTAAGGTAGGAGGGGATGGGGAGTCCAGATGAAGATTGGGAAAAGAAATAAACATAGATTCACTTCTTTGATGCCATGGCATCTAGGTCTCAGAGATTGTGAGGGTAATCTCAGCAGAACTGACCATCTTGCCATCTGCTAGAGCAACAAGCAGGATTTTGATTCCTGGGTCAGGATGCTGACATCACAGTGACTTCTGGGTCATGAGTCCGAATAATACCAAGTGGTATTATGACTAAGACTATCAATCCCGAGAGGTCAGGTAGTGTTCTGGGGACCTTGCCATGACAGATGATGGAATTTGAATTCAATTTTAAGAACAAATCTGGAATTAGGAGTCTAATGGTGTCTCTGAAACCATGGCCGATTGTCAGGTAAAACGCATCTAGCTCACTAATCACTTTGAGCGCAGGAAACTGCCATCCTAACCTGGTCTGGACTACATGTGATTCCAGGCTCACAGCAATGTGGTTGACTCTTAACTGCCCTCTGGACAATTAGGGATGGGCAATTAATACCAGGCCAACCAGCGACACCCTCATTCAGTGAGCAAAAATGAGAAAAAAAACCTACATTGGCAGGAACTACATCATCATTTTAACTTGCAGTTTGTTTAATTGGCCTAGAGTCACATTCACTATCCCATGAGCGACGGCAAACCTTGGAAGTCTATCGTGGTTTAATTTAAAGGGTAGTAGCAGTCATTGCTGAAGGCTGCCATTCATCAGAAAGATGGAACCACATGCCAAATAACAACACAGGACAGGGAGGAACCTCCTGTCATCACCAATCCCACCCCCTGTTACAGATGAGAGAGAGAGAGAGAGATCATTTGAATTATTTTATAGAGTCATAGAGTCATAGAGATGTACAGCATGGAAACAGACCCTTCGGTCCAACCCGTCTGTGTTGACCAGATATCCTAACCCAATCTAGTCCCACCTGCCAGCACCCGGCCCATATCCCTCCAAACCCTTCCTATTCATATACCCATCCAAATGCCTCTTAAATGTTGCAATTGTACCAGCCTCCACCACTTCTTCTGGCAGCTCATTCCATACATGTACCACCCTCTGCGTGAAAAAGTTGCCCCTGTAGGTTTGTTTCATATCTTTCCCCTCTCACCCTAAACCTATGCCCTCTAGTTCTGGACTCCCCCACCCCAGGGAAAAGACTTTGCCTATTTACTCTATCCATGCCCCTCATGATTTTGTAAACCTCTGTAAGGTCACCCCTCAGCCTCCGACGCTCCAGGAAAAACAGCCCCAGCCTGTTCCGCCTCTCCCTGTAGCTCAAATCCTCCAACCCTGGTAACATCCTTGTAAATCTTTTCTGAACCCTTTCAAGTTTCACAACATCTTTCTGATAGGAAGGAAGCCAGAATTGCATGCAATATTCCAACGGTGGCCTAACCAATGTCCTGTACAGCCGCAACATGATCTCCCAACTCCTGTACTCAATACTCTGACCAATAAAGGAAAGCATACCAAACACCTTCTTCACTACCTGCGACTCCACTTTCAAGGAGCTATGAACCTGCACACCAAGGTCTCTTTGTTCAGCAACATTTTCTAGGACCTTACCATTAAGTGTATACGTCCTGCTAAGATTTGCTTTCCCAAAATGCAGCACCTCGCATTTATCTGAATTAAACTCCATCTGCCACTTCTCAGCCCATTGGCCCATCTGGTCAAGATCCCGTTGTAATCTGAGGTAACCTTCTTCGCTGTCCACTACACCTCCAATTTTGGTGTCATCTGCAAACTTACTAACTGTACCTCTTATACTCGCATCCAAATCATTTATATAAACGACAAAAAGTAGAGGACCCTTATATTTCTCTTTTTCTGTCTGTAAGCAGAAACCTTTTCAAAAATTGTTTCCTCCTGTTCTTTCAAAAACAAACACTCTTCCCCAAACAATTGAGTCACCCAATTTCAAAGTGACCTGTAACAAACTCTTTTTCAGGCTAAATCAGAAATATCGTTTATTCATGTGTACCAACCTGGAGGGCTGATTGTCGCAAACACACAATCATAAACATGGAGGAGGTAAAGAAAGATTATACAATCAAAATCAAAGTCCAAGTCCACAAAGGCAAGATGCGGTGAAGGTTCTTTCCTGTCAGTGGTCAGATTCAGGAGGATGCAGGTGGCTGACGATGCAGAATCCCTAATGAAATTGATGAAGGCACAGCATGATCATTTTGATGTGCATACCTTGTCCACATTTCCAGCAATACCAAAAAGAGGGGATTCTGGGGAATCCAAGCTGGAGGACGGGAAGACTTTCTGGCTGTAACAGCTTCTCCTTTTTTTGAGGTATTATGGGTGCTGGAGGTGATTTCCTCAAATTCCAGGAGCAGCAATTACTGTTTCATATGCTGTTGCATTGTTTTGGAACTTTGGGAAAAAAAAGTCAAAACAACAGCAATTTTAAAAGGGAGAAGAACAGACAAAGGAAGCACATGGTGAGGACAGTGCAGGAGAGAGAGAAAGAGAGAGAGAGAAAGAACCTGCACAGTTACTGCCTTTGCTGTTTGAATTCATGTATCACTGGACATCGGAGTGCATCTGGGAAAATTAACAAACAGTGAAATTCACAACTAATCTTGGAGGAACCCTGTTTGGCTGAAGTTCACAGCACAGAATCAGATAAATGAATCATTGTTTTAAGTGTGTCCAACAGAAAGGCTGCAGTAGTGAGTAGAGTGGCTTCTTTCTTGATTATATGTTTTTTGGAGATATGTCTCTTGATTAAACTTAAAATATAAGCCATAACTATTGTTTGAACCTGGGGCAGTGTTTTGTAGAGGAATAAGACTGTTAT
The DNA here is from genome assembly GCF_037043375.1 of Chiloscyllium plagiosum. NCBI lineage: Eukaryota > Metazoa > Chordata > Chondrichthyes > Orectolobiformes > Hemiscylliidae > Chiloscyllium > Chiloscyllium plagiosum. The sequence continues at coordinate 60,153,276 of NW_028270157.1, read as the reverse complement.
TTTCTGGGTCTATAGATTGTGAAGGAGCAAAAATGGCCTTTAGTACAGTGATATGTACTTCTTGTCAGATGTGGGAGTTTAAAGGGAGTTTAAGGGTTACTGCGGATTATATCTGCCATAAATGCTGTTGGATGCGAATCTTATCAGATCGAATGCATCGGTTGGAGAGACAGTTAGAAGCAATGAGGAATTTGCAATAGCAACAGTATGTGATGGATGGCAGTTATAGGAAGGGGAGAAAGTCTCAGATACAGTCACATAGATGGGTTAACTCCAGGAAGGGTAAGAGAGGTAGGCACCTAGTGCAGGAGTCTTTTGTGGATATACCCATTTCAAACAGGTATGCTGTTTTGAAAAATGTAGGGGGTGATGGATTCTCAGGGAAATGTAAAACAAACAGCCAAGTTTCTGGTATTGAGACTGGGTCTAATGCAACAAGGGGTATGTCAGCTTCCAAGAGATCAATTGTGTTAGGGGATTCTGTATTCCGAGATACAGACAGACGTTTCTGTGGCCAGCAGAGAAAAAGCATAATGGTGTGTTGCTTCCCTGGTGCCAGAATCAAGGATGTCTCAGAGAGGGTGCAGAATGTTCTCATGGGGGATAGGGGCCAGCAAGAGGTCATGGTTCACATTGGAACGAAGGACATTGGAAGGGAAAAGGTTTAGATTCTGAAGGGAGATTACAGAGAGATAGGCAGAAATTTAAAAAGGAGGTCTTCGAGAGCAGTAATATCTGGATTAATCCCAGTGCTACGAGCTAGTGTGGGCAGGAATTGGAGGATAGAGCAGATGAATGCATGGCTGAGGAGCTGGTGTATGGGAAAAGGATTCATATTTTTGGATCATTGGGGTAGAAGTGATGTGTACAAGGGACGGATTACACTTAAATTGGAAGGGGACTAATATACTGGCAGGGAAATTTGCTGGAGCTGCTCGGGAGGATTTAAACTAGTAAGGAGGGGAGGAGGGGGTGAGACCCAGGGAGATAGTGAGGAAAGAGATCACTCTGAGACTGGTACAGTTGAGAACAGAAGTGAGTCAAACAGTCAGGGCAGGCAGGACAAGGTAGGACTAATAAATTAAACTGCATTTATTTCAATGCAAGGGGCCTAACAGGGAAGGCAGATGAACTCAGGGCATGGTTAGGAACATGGGACTGGGATATCATAGGAATTATGGAAATATGGCTCAGAGATGGGCAGGTCTGGCCACTTAATGTTCCAGGATACAAATGCTACAGGAAGGATAGAAAGGGAGGCAAGAGAGGAGGGGGAGTGGTATTTTAGATAAGGGATAGCATTACAGCTGTGCTGAGGGAGGATATTCCCGGAAATACATCCAGGGAAGTTATTTGGGTGGAACTGAGAAATAAGAAAGGGATGATCACCTTATTGGGATTGTATTACAGACCCCCTAATAGTCAGAGGGAAATTGAGAAACAAACTTGGAAGGAGATCTCAGCTAAGAATAATAGGGTAGTTATGGTAGGGGATTTTAACTTTTCAAACATAGACTGGGACTGCAATAGTGTTAAAGGTTTAGACGGAGAGGAATTTGTTAAATGAGTACAAGACAATTTTCTGATTCAGTATGTGGATGTACCGACTAGAGAAGGTGCAAAACTTGACCTACTCTTGGGAAATAAGGCAGGACAGGAGACTGAGGTGCCAGTGGGGGAGCACTTTGGGGCCAGCGACCCTAATTCTATTAGATTTAAAATAGTGATGGAAAAGGATAGACCAGATCTAAAAGTTGAAGTTCTAAATTGGAGAAAGACCAATTTTGACGGTATTAGGCAAGAACTTTTGAAAGCTGATTTGAAGCAGATGTCCGCAGGTAAATGGATGGCTGGAAAATGGGAAGCTTTCAGAAATGAGATAACGAGAATCCAGAGAAAGAATATTCCTGTTAGGGTGAATGGATAGGCTGGTAGGTATAGGGAATGCTGGATGACTAAAGAAATTGAGGGTTTGGTTAAGAAAAAGAAGGAAGCATATGTAAGGTATAGACAAGATAGATCAAGTGAATCCTTAGAAGAGTATAAAGGAAGTAGGAGTATACTTAAGAGGGAAATCAGGAGGGCAAAAAGGGGACATGAGATAGCTTTGGCAAATAGAATTAAGGAGAATCCACAGAGTTTTTCCAAATACATTAAGGGCAAAAGGGTAACTAGGGAGAGAATAGGGCCCGTCAAAAATCAGCAAGGCAGCCTTTGTGTGGAACCACAGAAAATGGGGGAGATACTAAATGAGTATTTTGCATCAGTATTTACTGTGGAAAAGGATATGGAAGATATAGACTGTAAGGAAATAGATGGTGACATCTTGCAAAATGTTCATATTACAGAGGAGGAAATGCTGGATGTCTTAAAATGGGTAAAGGTGGATAATTCCCCAGGACCTGATTAGGTGTACCTGAGAACTCTGTGGGAAGCTAGAGAAGTGATTGCTGGTCCTCTTGCTGAGATATTTGTATCATCAATAGTCACAGGAGGTTGGCTAACATGGTGCCTCTGTTTAAGAAGGCTGGGAAGGACAAGCCAGGGAACTATAGACCAGTGAGCCTGACCTCGGTGGTGGGCAAGTTGTTGGAGGGAATCCTGAGGAACAGGATGTACATGTATTTGGAAAAACAAGGACTGATTAGGGAGGTCAACATGGCTTTGTGTGTGGGAAATCATGTCTCACAAACTTGATTGAGTTTTTTGAAGAAGTAACAAAGAGGATTGATGAGAGCAGAGTGGTAGATGTGATTATATGGACCTCAGTAAGGCGTTCGACAAGGGAGACTGATTAGCAAGGTTAGATCTCATGGAATACAGGGTAGCCACTTGGATACAGAACTGGCTCAAAAGTAAAAGACAGAGGGTGGTGGTGGAGGGTTGATATTCAGACTGGAGGCCTGTGACCAGTGGAGTGCCACAAGGATCGGTGCTGGGCCCTCTAGTCATAGAGTCATAGAGATGTACAGCATGGAAACAGACCCTTCAGCCCAAACCGTCCATGCTGACCAGATATCCCAACCCAATCTAGTCCCACCTGCCAGCACCCGACCCATATCCCCCCAAACCCTTCCTATTCATATACCCATCCAAATGCCTCTTAAATGTTGCAATTGTATCAGCCTCGACCACATGCTCTGGCAGCTCATTCCATACACGTACCACCCTCTGCGTGAAAAAGTTGCCCCTTAGGTCTCTTTTATATCTTTCCCCTCTCAGCCTAAACCTGTGCCCTCTAGTTCTGGACTCCCCGACCCCAGGGAAAAGACATTTTCTATTTATCCTATCTATGCCCCTCATAATTTTGTAAACCTCTATAAGGTCACCCCTCAGCCTCCGACGCTCCAGGGAAAACAGCCCCAGCATGTTCAGTTTCTCCCTATAGCTCAAATCCTTCAACCCTGGCAACACCTTTGTAAATCTTTTCTGAACCCTTTCAAGTTTCACAACATCTTTCCGATAGGAAGGAGACCAGAATTGCAAGCAATATTCCAACAGTGGCCTAACCAATGTCCTGTACAGCCGCAACATGACCTCCCAACTCCTGTACTCAATACTCTGACCAATAAAGGAAAGCATACCAAACGCCTTCTTCACTATCCTATCTACCTGTGACTCCACTTTCAAGGACCTATGAACCTGCACTCCAAGGTCTCTTTGTTCAGCAACATTCCCAAGCACCTTACTATTAACTGTATAAGTTCTGCTAAGATTTGCTTTCCCAAAATGCAGCACCTCGCATTTATCTGAATTAAACTCCATCTGCCACTTCTCTGCCCATTGGCCCATCTGGTCAAGATCCTGTTGTAATCTGAGGTAATCCTCTTCGCTGTCCACTACACCTCCAATTTTGGTGTCATCTGCGAACTATAGGGAGAGGCTGAACAGGCTGGGGCTGTTTTCCCTTGAGTGTCGGAAGTTGAGGGGTGACCTTACAGAGATTTACAAATTTATGAGGGGCATGGATAGGGTAAATAGACAATGTCTTTTCCCTGGGGTCGGGTAGTCCAGAACCAGAGGACATAGGTTTAGGGTGAGAGGGGAAAGATATTAAAGAGACCTAAGGGGCAACTTTTTCACACAGAGTGTGGTACAGATATGGAATGAGCTGCCAGAGAAAGTGGTGGAGGCTGGTACAATTGCAACATTTAAGAGGCATTTGGATGGGTATATGAATAGGAAAGATTTGGAGGGATATGGGTCGGGTGCTGGCAGGTGGGACTAGATTGAGTTGGGATATCTGGTCAGCATGGACGGGTTGGACTGAAGGGTCTGTTTCCATGCTGTACATCTCTATGACTCTAATCTTCAGGAGAATTAAGCTTCGATGAGGCTTTGGTTTTAAGGTATACTTAGCTCAGTCTGGGGCATCTATGAACCAATGACTGACCAGCAGCAGACCGTAGGTCACTGACTTCCTCAAGCCAGCTCCTCGGTAACCATTCACTCCCTTGCCTCTTTAAAAATATTTAAAGGCTCTGCTTCCACAACATTTTGAAGCAGTCAAAACAATTTTCCCATCATCTCATCAGAAAAATAAGGGGGTACCCATTTAAGCAGTGACCCAACATTTTCAATTCTTTCACATCATTTCGTCCTGACAATACCCCTTCTCTATTAACTTTTATTTCTGCAATAATGTTTGATCTGACACCTTATCGAAGGCTTTCTGGAAACGTAAATGTTAAACAATGCAAGTTTCTAGAATTGTAGATAACTTGTATAAATCAGGTTGATTGATAAGAGCCATGTCTTAATCAACAAAGTCCATATTTAAACATTTTACAAGCATTGACTTCTTTTACAAATAAGAGTATCACCGTCTCAAAACTCGTTAAGTATCACCTTCTTCAGGTCTTGGGGACCAGGTGGACATCTTTCAGATGACTTGCTGGAGTCCTTCAGGTGCTGAGTTCTTGCAATAACATTCTCTTCCCAGCCAGCAGTCTCAGAAGACCCAAATGGTGGAGGTGACACTGTTATGGGGAAAATCACCAGTCTCGGAGATTGAGTCCGGGCTCAATGACAGAGTTTGTTGCACCAGGAAATACTGGCGCTCCGGGGAGAAAAAGACACCAACAACACAGTGGTCAGCTGCGATTCTTTTCTCGACCCAGAGCACATGTCAAAATACTTTTATACATCTTGTGATACAAGAGCTCAGTGTTGAGATTATTGTCTTTTTAACATGGCTTGTTTATGGTAATTATTGCAGAATCATTGATACTGTCGATACAGTCATTGTCAGTTCCAGCTCAGCCTTTGTTAATTTCCGCGTGGTCGTTGTCAGTTCCAGTGTAGACATTGTCAGTTTCATGTCTGTACGGAAATCCATTGCTGTAGTAATGGACGCTAATTGCTCTTCCTGAGAAGGACGCTTACTGCAGCCCTGGCTATTAGCACTTCGTATTGAGTCGGTATCAAGCTTTTAGCATTTCTATCAAAGCTGTTGGCCGGACCTAGACACTTTGGCGGGCGGTGTACGCTACTCATGTGTATTCTCTCCCCCACCTGCCGTAAACTAATCAACTGGGTTGTGAGTGCATTGTGCTGGCATTCTGGTGACCGCAGGCAGTATCTGTATTTGCTCTGCTATTTCTCTCCATATTGTGGTCCGGCGGCCATCTTATGTGTCAAGTGGCCAACGTATGGCTCAGCGGCCATCTTGTGTGTCCGTGTGCCTAGTGCCACCCTGCCCCGTGCCAACTCCCACTTCAACGCACAGCAGCAGGGTTGTAAGCAAACACTACATTCAAAGCAGAGAAGCTTTTAATAGTTTTTTTAGATCTATCTTGCTGAGGGGCACGAAAAACCCAAATGTGTCTCCCAGTCAACAGTCTCCAAATTTCAAAAGAGATGAACATCCTGAAGATGCTTAAAGATCACCTCACCATTGGAAGGAAGGTGTGCTCCAGTGTTTTGTTGACCCATATGGAGAAGTGTACATGCAGCTGGACAAGAGGATAGAGCACACTGTGTAACATTGTATGTGAAAGAGAAGCTGAAAGTAGTGAGGGTGGAGGCTTTAGGGTGCCATGGTGTTTTATTTTGTATACAACAAACTTGGCTGTGAACATTCGATCTGCAACAGAAATAGTTTTGGAAATCTGGTGTCATTTATAGATAAGAAACAACTTTTTCACTTCTTTATTGAAAAATCTGTAGCAATTATTTTCATGCTCATTAAAGAGGGTGGAACAATAGTAAAATAACTCCACAGAGGTTGGGATCCCATCACCAAGTTGTCCTTTATTTCACACGTGCACGGTACATGGACTCTGACCAGCCAGCTCAGAGCCAGTCCTTAGAGTGTGGAGAATCCTTGAGGCTCCTGGTTTTTTAAATATATATTTTATTAAACAATACACAGTTTACAAAACAATTAACAGCTATATGCAGAGAAACAGTAATTTTACAAGGGAGAGGAGCAGCAAAGCCAGGCACCAAACCCTACCATTCAACTTCAAATCCCAGTTTCAATCATTACAAAATAGTAACAAAGACATTTGTACATACAAGACAGTCCAATTACATAAAAACGATCATTCAATACAGGCCCCCAGCAACCCAGCAAGCCACCCGTCCCTCCTACTTTCTGGCCACTCCTAAGGCCCTTCCAGCTCTCAGTCCGCCCTGACACACCTTTCAACCACCTCTAGGACAGCCTGCCCTGCATCCCCAACCCCAACTCCCCCCCCCCCCCCCCCACCCACGATGACAGTGATCAGGACGGCCTACCCACCTTCTGGTTTCCCTAACCACCCTTTGTACCTTGCGGCCACTTCTGGGACAGCTCACCCCAGTACCTGCCTGGGATGACAGCGCTGAGGATAGTCTACCCGACTTCCAGTTCTCGGTCTGCCCTACGTACCATCTGGCTGTCGCCTGCCCTGATGCACCATCCAGCATGTGGACTGCCCTGACATACCTACCGGCCACCTCTAGGACAGCCCGACCCTTCCCCTGGAATGACAGCATGCAGGGCAGCCCACAAGCCTTCCGGATCTCAGCCTGCCCCTACGCGCCTCCTGGATCTCAGCTGTTCTGACACACCTTCCGACCACCTCTAGGACAGCCCGTCCCAATTACCCCTTCTCAGGATGACAGCGCTCAGAACAGCCTACCCACCTTCTGGTTCTCAGGTAGACCGGTATTGGGGTGGCCTACCCACTCTCCAGCTTTTGGGACAGCCTACCAACCTTCAGGTTCACAGGACAGCCTACCCACCCTCTGGCTCTCGGGGTGACAGCTTTCGGGATGACCTATGAGCCTCCCAGCTCACAGTAAGGCCTGCCAGACCCAGGGACACACAAGACAGTGCAGGTGATAACTCCAACAAGCAACATGACAGAGTCAATTATCAGCAGAGTCCTTTCTGTTACAGAGTCCATTACCATAAACAGTTCTCTTCAAAATGTAGAGACCATTCCCAGAATACTGCTATTTTGTTTACTGCAGTATACAAACTGCATTATCAGAAACGGTGTTCACTCCAAACTGCAGAGTCCATTGCTAAACAACTAATAAACTTGTGGGAAGATGCTTTTACTCTCTCCACAGACCTTTGGCTTTACCTTCAGGAAGTGAGAGCTGAGACTGCTTCCAAACTCACCCCTCCTGGGTTCACACATTGGAATTTTGACCTGGTGTACACTCTGGTTTCTTGTTCAATTAAAGGCCATGAGTGGGTTTGCAAATCTTCCAGTTTCTGTGGAGCACCCAGCTTCAATGAAGGATGGGTTAGGGCTAGGTAACTACAAGGATGCATTAACATAAAGCTGCACTTACCTAGCCACATCGTGTGGCTCACAATATTGGCATGGAGTAGTTGGGTTAAATAGATTGAAATGACAACACCAAACAATGTGGTACAGTTGTGGCATCAGATGTTGCGATAATGTAAATTCCAGAACACCCAAAGCCATGCTTGACAAGTGCTCAACCCTAGCATTGCGAAAACCCTCAGTAGAAAAACAAGCCCAAAATAGCAGTTCATCATTTTGTGGGTAGACTTGGGTGCTAAAGGAGGACCACATTTAAACCAACAGTGAACCGTGTAACATGTGTATTCCTCTCAGATACAGAAAACAATTATAGCTGCTTAATTTTTAATCTTCTCTGACAGATATGCAGCTGCATTTTCAGAACTCTGCCAAATAGCTTGCCAAGAAATAATATCAAGATGATTATGTTTTCTGTTCAAAGTCCATGTGTCTGTGTTCACTTGGAAGAGAGAAACTATTCAAAGGAGTTACCTCAGTGCGTGTTTTGTGGGTAGCATGCAGAGCATCTTTTTGAATACTGTTGATCTTCTGTTGCCACAATATATTTTCTTGGACTAAGTATACTGTTTTAGAGAGTGACTGACTGCGTGTCTGGCCACTGAGCGATCTAGTGACAGATGTACATTGCTTTTCCCTTATATTTGATTTTGTAGACGAAGCAGGTTTGTTTGATCTATTTCTACCTCAAATCCAATACATAACCCTAGTAATTATAATTTATGCTGTGGTTAGTAGCAACGCCTACTGCTGAAAATGTAAACAGACTGGTAGTACTATCCTTTGTTCAGAGCTTAAGAATAATGATGGATAAGATGGATGCATCTCATTCCTTCAGCAGATGCTTAACCCTTTGTTAACAAACTTGACTTTGATGCAGAATCATGATCTAAATCTGTGCATTTTATTATTCTGGTAACATTGAAGACTAATCTTAATATTTGTTTCAAATCAAGTCATAGATTTTACAGTACAGAAGGAGGCCATTTGACCCATCATGTCTGTACCAAATCTGGATCATTTGAGTACGTTTATGCAAAAACATCTTTATTGTGTTAAATGACGCACAAACAGCCCAAACTCACTGCTCCTTGTGCATGTTCTCATCTGTTGAACCTGGAATATCATCAATTCTGTGATCACTGCGAAAAGGTCAACAGGATGACCCATGTACTGATGGTCTCTTACACATCAGAAACAAGGTTGACTTATTTGCATGTGGCCTCGGCATATTTCTCAGAAGAACAAGGAATGACGTCAGTGGAAAAGGGATGGGTGGAGGCTGGGAAAAGCCGGCACTTTTCAGGAGCTGCTGCCTTTGTTAAAATGAGGCTCCTTGTGGCCGTATTGGACACAAGATAATCAAGTGCAAAAGTGTCCACCTCGGTGATGTAAAATTGGATGTTCTGCTTGAAGGCTTGTAAGAGAGCAGGTCAATAATACCTGCAGCAGAGAGGAGTCAACAGGAAGCTGCTTGGAAATCCGGTTTTTTGATCTAACAGTCAATAGACAGAGAGGAATTTGGATTCTTGACAAACCAACCAAACCACCACTTCCCAAAACCAATTCCACTGGTCTTTTCACCTTTTACAGAGACAGTTTGTTTTGTTTACATACTCTCCTGACAATATATTTTTCTCTCCCCTTAATTCATGGAAATACTCTTTGACTTCAGCGTCCACACTGATACATTCTCTCATTCCAATGAACCATCAGTTTACAGACATGCTGATCTCCCCTGACCACTTCCCCATTTCCAGTAGACACTCTTCATTGCCCTCCTGCCTGCCTACCCTATTGTTATTGCTACTGCTTCTGTGCTCTCCCAACTTCAACTACTTTCAGGGTACACACTTGAGAAAGGGCACATTGATTTAGAGGGATTTACCAAAATAATATCCACAAGTTCTGAATATTGGGAGAGTAAGCGGTTATTTGACTCAGACTTTCAAGACATTAGGTTGAGCTGACAGAAAACATTTCGATTGCTCGTAGACTCCAGATCTATGAGGACGTTATTAGAGCAACAGAAGGAAAGGTTGTAAGTTTGCTTGATGAGCTGGTAGATTTGTTCTCAGATGTTTCATCACTATACTTGGTGACATCATTAGTGCGCCTCCAGTGAAGCTTTGGTGTTCGGTCCCACTTGCTATTTATCTGTCTTAGTTTATTGCAATGGGTGATATCATTTCCAGTTCTTTGTAAATGGAGTCCAAATCTGTATGTTTGTTAATGGAGTTCTGGATTGAATGCCAGGCCTCTAGGAATTCCTGTGCGTGTCTTTGTTTAGCCTGTCCCAGGATGGATGTGTTTTCTGAGATTAGATTAGATTACTTACAGTGTGGAAACAGGCCCTTCGGCCCAACAAGTCCACACTGACCCTCCGAAGAACAACCCACCCAGACTCATTCCCCTACATTTACCCCTTCACCTAACACTACGGGCAATTTAGCATGGCCAATTCACCTAACGTGCACATTTTTGGATTGTGGGAGGAAACCGGAGCACCTGGAGGAAACCTACGTAGACACTGGGAGAATGTGCAGTTGCCTGAGGCGGGAATTGAACCCGGTCTCTGGCGCTGTGAGGTAGCAGTGCTAACCACTGTGCCACTATGCCGCCCACAGTTGTCCCAGTCAAATTGGCGTTCCTCGTCTGTGTGTTGGTCATGTCAGGAACTACGAAAAACACCTGTACAACATATCCAGGAACAACGGGTCGAGACTCTAGCCAACCTACCGTATATCACAGACATCTCAGAGATGCTGACCGGACTACTCCAACTCCTAGGCATCATGCTAGCCCACAAACTTACCACCACACTGAAACAGCTCCTGATGAATTTAAAGGACCCTGTACCAGCAACCAGCAGAACAAACATCATATACAAAATACCCTGCAAGGACTGCAACAAACATTACAGGAAACCACCCACCAGGATACATGAGCATCAACTAGCCTCCATAAGACATGACCAACTATCACTGGCATTCATACACGCAGACAAAGAAGGACACCAGTTCGACTGGGACAACACATCCATCCTGGGACAGGCTAAAGAAAAACACACATAGGAGTTCCTAGAGGCCTAGCATTCAATCTGGAACTCCATTAACAAACATATAGATTGGACCCCATTTACCAACCTCTCAGAACCAGAACCTGAAATGACATCGCCCACCGCAACAGACCAAGACAGCAAGTGGGACAGAACACCAACGCTTCACTAGAGGCTCACCGATGATGTCACCTGGCATGGGTGACAAAACGTCTGAGAACAAACCTACCAGCTCAGCAAGCAAACTTACACAATGATCCACAACCTGAGCTACAAATCTTCTCCAAAATCTCAAACAAGAGGAGTAAAATTAGGAACCGTTTTAATGAAAAAAAATTGTTAAATTCTCCACTGAAAATAGTAATTGTTGCTCGATCAATTGATAATTTTAAAAGCTGAGGTTGATAGCTTTTTGCTGTCTGAAGGTGTTAAGGAATCGGGGTAAAATGTGGGAAAGTGGAGATCAGTCGTGACTTTGTCAAATAAGAGAACAAATAAAAGAGCAAAATGGTCTATTCCTGACCTTGTGTTATATGCTTCTAATTCAGGGGATGAAGCATCACTATGTGGTGAGTAGAACTGAATGGCCTGGACAAGAAATGGTGCTCTCCATATTTCACTAAAACAGCACACAGAGTTTGAGATGTCTGAGTTGCAAATAATGATACAAATATTCTTTTCATCACAAAACCTGATGGACTATAACCTGGTGTTGTGTGACTTTTAACTTTGTCCACCCCAGTCCAACACCATCAAGTCATTTCATCATGGCACTTTCCACAGAGGAACTGCGAGAGCAGGTCCAATGACTATATATCTCCTCAAACAGATAGATTTGCCATTGAGACACATGGAGTCAAAACCGGGAAGTATAAGTTAGAAAATTTCATTCAATGAAAGTTAGTGTATAGAGAGCAAAGAAGGGAAGGAAAGATGAAATTAAGAGCTTCAGATAAAAGGAGACAAAATAAACTTGATAAAAATCTCCAACAAAAAGTACACTCAGAAGAAAGGAGATACTATGCTTGGAAAATTAAATGGAGTATCTCTTGTCACTGCATTAGTACAAGATATTAGTGACATTGACATCATTGATAGGTGCCTGGGACAAGACACTCCTGACTGGCACAGGCATGATGCCACCTTGCCCCAATGCTGGGCTCAGTGTCCTGCCTTGTCACCCTGCCATCTCACTTGACTCTGTGAAACCTATAGAAACACTTTTTAAAAAGGCACATTCTACCACTTCTGAGGTTACTAATAAAGTTTTGAATGGCTCAGTGTCATAGATGTCATTAACTGTCGAATAGGAAACATCTCTGGCATTGATGTGACAAGCACTGCGACTGTCAGGTGGGGAGTGTGCCCCATGCAGACACAGTGTCATCAAATGCAGCCAAAATTAAACTTTCAACATCCAAGAAGCTGTTTGCCATTTGTTATCACACTGCTAAAAACTCACTTGCAGCTCAATGCATCAATCTTAACTTTTCTCTGATGTGTTTTGAAGGTGACCAGAGGACACATACTTTACTTCACACCATTGCACAGGTCTCGAAGCTGAGTCTGTTGGTGAAGCATCATGTCAGGTATGTGTTGGAAAAGCAGGGCAAATAAGTCAGCAACTTTCAGGTTTTTACATTCAACTGGACGTGTGTTTCGTCCAAGTTACTCTCTCGTCAAATTGAACACTGACAGCCTTGCCTTAATCCTATATAAAATCCAAGCCCTAATCTCACAAATATGAGGCTTAATACCTGGGGAACCTGCCTTAACAGGAGCTAGGAGCCAGGAGTATCACACTGTGACTGAGCTTAGGTCAGCGCTGAGTGTAGTTCACCACAGACTTTGTTTTATTTCAAAGATATGCTTTATTCTAAAAATACCTTTACATACACATAGTAACTAAAGCAGTTCAGTTCCTTACAATCTTTACACATGGAGAAACAAGCAAACATTGGAGTTTGACTATCCCAACAATTCCAAAAAACAAAACCAAGGCGTTCCCCACTTACTCAAGAAACAACTGACATACACCTGAGGCACAGGGACGGGGGATGCTGGGGAGCGTCCAATAACTGAACCGTCCCTTGTTTAACTTTGGCAGAAAGACCTCAAACGGTGGTCTTTCCCCACTCTGCCTTGGTGGCAGCTGCCCAAGCTTTACTGTGTCCATCAGCACAGAGTCCTGGACCTTGGAATGTGCCAGTCTGTAACACTCCGTCAAGGTCAATTCCATGCCCTGGAAGACTAACAAGTTTCGGTCTTTCACTGAGTTGATGGTCCTCCAGGCACAGTCAATATTTATCTCGGTGTACATCCTGGGGAACAGGCTGCAGAGCACAGAGTCTTGCCTCATGGAGCTTCTTGGGACGAATCTCAACAAAACCCACTGCATCTCCCTCCGGACCTCCTTTGCAATGGCACATTTCAGAAGGAGATGTGTGACAGTCTCTAAACCCTCCTCCCATCAATCCTCTTTGCAGCCACTTCAAGGGCTGCATGGAGTGACGGACAGTGTCTGGCCATACATGGAGGATCTTACAGGTAGTGCCCTTCTCATCACCAGCCAAGTGATGTTTTGCTGCTTGTTGGAAAGTTCTGGTGATGAGGCAGTCTGCCAAATGACTTTTGACAGTCTGCTCAGGGAACCACGTGAAAGGATCTGCCCTCTCCTTTTCCCTCAGGGCTCAAGGATGTTATGTGCTGACCACTTCCTGATGGACATGCAGCCAGATGTGTTCGTCTTTGCAAATGTCTCCATGAAGCACAAGTGATACGGAACAATCCAACTACAGTACTTAGAGTGTTTAGCAGCAATGAGGCCAGATCCATCCTTCACAACAGGCAGAACTTTAGTACGTAGTGATACTTGCTGTTTGCAAACTGAGGATCTGCCCACAGCTTGGTGCAGCCACATGCAAAGGTGGCCATCACAATGAGAGCAGTGATGCATCCCCCCCACCATATCCAGAGATTTGTATATGGTGTCCCTGCAGAAATGGTCTATCTCAGACTTCCAGCTGAAGTGGAAAACAGCTCAGATGACTGCAAGAGCAGGTTCAGGGAATGGACCAGACCTTTACCACATACAACAGAGAGAGTGCCTCATATTTGATGACCAGGCTTTTACCCACAATGGGAAGGGAGTGGTGCTCCCAAAAAAAACAGTTTCTGCCTCACCTTGGCGATACACTGCTCCCAAATATTTGTACACACCCCAACCCCTCCAAACCATATTCCCAACCTTTTGTCCTGACGGTGAAGGGGTTAAAGGGTTGCTTGGCTGAGTTCCCAAAGAACATGGCCTCTCTCACTCACCTCCATTTAGTTTGGCTCCCAAGGCCAGTTCAAACTGGTTTGCAGATGCTCATGAGTCTGCGCACTGACAGTGGATCTGAGCAGATTATCTGAAAAACACTGATTGCACAAAACACTACGGTTCATGTGCATAAGGGCATCTTTTCCAGATGATGAACAACTTTTACAGAGTGCGCGCTGCACCATCACCACCCAAGAATTTTACTTTTTTTTCCTTTGGAAATTGCCATTCTCAACTAATCCTCTGCTGACAAGGTATTTTATCAAAGTAAATTGCCCCTTGAATGTTCTGTAAATGTGACATCGTTAATATCCTTGACTTGAACTCACTCAAACATGATTAGTCATTGCATTTTCTATTATATCCCACAACACTGGTGCACTGGTGTTTTTTTGTAAGAAATTGCAGTCATGGTTGTGGAATGCAACCTATTAGATTCTCTTAATGACCAGAATTCTCTTTCACAATGTAAACATTACTTAAAGCAACTTACAGTGCTCCTTTATTGACAGCACTGTGATGCTCGAGCAGCTTCTATGTAGTTAATCCTGATAGGCAGACAGACACAGCTCGCAGCTGTCCCACTAGAGTGTTCTGGTGCATGTACAGGAATATACATTTCAACAATACGCTTGGCCCGCAGATAATATCAGTGATAAATTTGTTGACCAAAAAGATTGTTCTAACTTGACCAAAATGCTACCTCATATCCAGTCAAACTCCTTTTTTTTTGTCCCTTGCCTGCATTCTTTCTTCACTAAAGAGAGATAAACATGAGAATCACTGATGCACAAATTAACAGAGACAAAGGGTTTGAGATTCTGCAAGCAGGAGAGATTCAGGATGCTTGGAGTTGGGGGTCCATGGGGTTATAAAATGAAATGGTCAGTTACGCAGCCCCAGTCTGCTACGGATGGCTGAGTGTTCTGTCAGGGGAAGCTCAGATGTGAAAACAGCATTTTTAGTTCAGGCTGTCAAACTGTAGTTGGAGGCGCAGCATTGAAGCAGAGGGACCCACCAAGAGAGTGATTGTTTCTGTACACTGTGTGAGCCAGCAGGAGCACAAATACTTCAACCTGTCCAGCTTCCAATAACAGTCTTCCCCTTCATCCCACTTCCAACACTTGTAACTTGCCCTCAACTCTATTAATTGCCAGCTATCCCCTACTGCATCGCCACCATTCTCTCCTGCCAGGACTGACTGCTATGGGTCATACCCAAAGGATGCCTAGGTGTTCACACTCCAGCAATTGATGCTTCCTCCTGCCCATTGTACCAGCCTATCCAGTTAGCGCAAGACCATGTGTCAAATTGATAGATCAAGGCCTTACTGTTAAAGATCAGAATGGTTTTGTTGATTCTTCAGCCATGTTGGGCCTTGTTGTCTGATGTCCTATCGGATTTGTGATATACCTTTAAGTGATACGTTCATGTTGTCATCAGCATATCGTGGCATGAGCTCCAATGGTATAAGTACTCAGTCTCCATCTTATCGAGCTCTGTCCTCCTGCAGTATGACATGCTGAGGGAAGCATGTCACACTATATCTGAATTGCTAAGCTTCAGTATAAACACACAAGTGCCTATGATTGTCAAGTACATATGTAGAGACAGGTGCTATAATACAGGTTGTTGTTGAATTCTTTTAGTACTGTGTTACCCAGACTTGATTGTATGTTATGGAAGCTAACATAAATATCACATCACAATAGTTGAAGATCCTCAGCAATAACATGATATCATGACAGGCTTCACCTGTATCTTTTCTGCTTCCCACTACTTGTCTAAGCCAAATCTGCAGTTATTCAAAATACAATCATACAGCATGTGCCAGAGTTAATAAACTACTCATTCACTTTGTGCCTACTTGAATGCTCACAGCACTTCTATCTTGCCATACCTTTCAATACAGGTGCAAAACCAGTTTGCCAGCAATGATCAGTCAAGGGCTCAGACACACTGTTTTATGGCACTGAGCTATTTCTATGTCACACCTACAACATGTGTCAGCTTATGTGACAAGCATACCGAATGCACTTTCACCACATGGTCATGTCTCAAAGTCCACGAGGAGTAGTCTATGTCTGTTCTGCCTCGCCATAAAGGGACCTGCTCATAGTGTCATCACTGTATTATGATATATAATCTAAGGGCTAACAATCTCCAGTCTCCATTTCACTGAGCTCTGTCCTCTTGCAGCAAGTCACACTGAGGTAAGTATGCTACAGTACATCTGAACTGCTTAGCCTAGTTAAGGTATAATCTATCAAGGAGGTGTTGTCAAAGCATCCTCCAAAGTGGACTTTGAGATACACAACATGTAAAATCGCCGAGCAGAGACTGATAGCCAAGTTCCTTACTCAGGAAGATTGCCTCAACCATGATCTTGGGTTCACCTTGTACTACATGTGAACCCACCACACTGTTCTGTATCTGTAGAATCTTCTTTACTGTTCTGTTTTGTTGTGATCTCTCTACCATAATTAATTTTGAATTACTTATTACTTCAGTTCAACTTTCATCATGCGACTCTTTTACACATGATATTATGTTTAGATTGTTTCCAGCACCACCTTATTTTTAATTTTGTGTAATTATCTCCCTGTATCACTTAATCGGATTATAGGTCATCCTTTCACTGGTTATTCAGTTGCTGACACTTTACCCACCATCTAACACTCTTGGTCACCTGCAGAGACTTATTATCTGAGACTCCACTTACACCAGCCGTATGATCTTTTGACCCCTCTGTCTATAAACTCTGTATCTGTGTGCTTTTCTCTCTTACTGCACCTGACGATGGGGCTCCACCCCAAATGTTTGTGATTTCAAATAAACTTGTTGGACTATAATCTGGTGCGGTGTAACTTATGACTTTGTCCACCCCAATCCAGCACTGGCAACTCCACATTATGGACATCATGTCATTGTGACAGTTCCTAGTAAGCAGCAGTAAATACGAGTTATAGAATCCTCACTGAAGATGAGACAGCTCTGGATTGTAAACATACAAACAACCAACTACAATATGGTTATTCGAACACAGATCTTTTACTTAAGTAACCAGGAGGCAAACCTTTCTTCCTTCTACTTAAAATTCATCATCTAGCAAGCTGCAAGCCCTGTATTGCTATCACAGAAATATTAAGATGAAGTTTCAGCTTAGCGAGTTTTGAAAAGATTTGTAGCTCAGGTTGAGGTTCTGGATGTAGGTTTGCTCACTGAGTTGGAAGGTTCATTTCCAAAAGTTTCATCACCCTACTAGGTAACGTCTTCAGTGGGCCTCTGGGCGAAGCACTGTTCTTGATTCCTGCTTTCTATTTATATGTTTTGGTTTCATGAAAGTTCAGATGTATCATGAATCATGAACAGTGCTTCACCTGGAGCCCACTGAAGTTGTTACCTGGTAGGGTGATGAAATGTCTGGAAATTAACCTCCCAGCTCAGCGAGCAAATCTACATTCAGCTTGCTTCCGAACAAAAAAATCTTTGAGGAGAAAGTGAGGTCTGCAGATGCTGGAGATCAGAGATGGAAATGTGTTGCTGGAAAAGTGCAGCAGGTCAGGCAGCATCTAGGGAACAGGAGAATCGACGTTTCGGGCATTAGCCCGATTCCTGAAGAAGGGCTAATGCCCGAAACGTCGATTCTCCTGTTCCCTAGATGCTGCCTGACCTGCTGCGCTTTTCCAGCAACACATTTCCATCTCCTAACAAAAAAAAATCAACATACAGCAGATAAAAGGCTTCTTACACAGCTGAATACGAAAAAGCCAATAAAATGGCTTCAAACTAACTTCAATAGTCAAAGGATATTGTCAGTTTGAATAAACAGCGATTTAAGCACTGAAGGGTGATTTTCTAGAGCAGTTGACCTGCCTGCAGCAATAGGTTTGTTCCGCCATTTTGCCTCTTACAATTCAGCACAAGAGCTGGCATAATGTCATCATGTCTTATTTAGTGCACCTTCCCCCCAGTGGCTGAAACTTACCACTACAGAACTTTACCTCTTGTAGAGAGAGACATAACACTCTGCAAAACCTCTTGAAGAGGCCACAACTATGAAAAATAAATGAAAACAGAAGCAAAAGAAGGAAAAATAAAAGGACAGAACACTAAACCAAATAAAATAAAGGATGAAACAATCCCTGCACTCTACTTTAATAAAACAAGAACCACAGGCCTTCAACAAAAAGTCAAACATTTGGCATTGGGTGATATCTTCACTAAACTCCAGAATGTTTGCAGCGTTATCTCACAGATCAAGCCATAATTGAGGAGATGTCTTAAAATGTTACTTGCGATCAAGAAGTAGAGTAAATGCATTAGATTTTCTAAAGAACAATAAAAGCATCCAGAGAAGATCTGAAAAGGACTTTCAGACCAGCAAAAGCTACAAACAAACTTCTGGATCAATAGACTCCGATTCATGTCACACAGACAGAGGCTGCAAGTGTCTATTGACAATATGTCACTAAATTCCTTAGAAAAAAAGAATTCAAAAGATTGTGATTTCTCTGAAGGAGGATGCCAGTCAAGTTGGTAGCCGCTTCTATTCTGATTAAAGCACTCAAAAATCTTCCAGGGCAAGAAAAAGGACCACATAAATTGATGTCTTGCTGGAAGATAGATGCCAGTAACAAGGCATAATGGCAGGCCAATATCAGTTACGTGTTTTTTTCTATAGATGACGCTATTATTACAGTCAGCAAAGTACACCAAACCAACACGACCCATTATAGATGTCCTTTGTCATATTCACCAAGAGGGTTGTACAGTGCCTCCCCATATTTTGAAAGCATGTGAACTAAGTGTTATTGGGCACACATGTGCAGAAAATCTAATTTCAAAGGCTAAACATGAGACAGGTGACCAACAATATGATGCAACATTGCAACGCTGGGAGGACAAAAACTCACACAAACATATCAACAAGGCTATGATCCAACAATCCAAAAAGCAACCTTTGGAATATGGCCCATGCTTTCACGTTGACGTCA
This sequence comes from Chiloscyllium plagiosum, assembly GCF_037043375.1. Classification (NCBI taxonomy): domain Eukaryota; kingdom Metazoa; phylum Chordata; class Chondrichthyes; order Orectolobiformes; family Hemiscylliidae; genus Chiloscyllium; species Chiloscyllium plagiosum. The sequence goes on along the minus strand of NW_028270157.1, from coordinate 60,134,115 downwards.
AAAACCATGGCGATGGTAGAAGATGAGCAGAAGTTTTTATGATCTTCAACAATACATGGCTCAAAATGGCATGCTTACACGGTCTGAAAGGTAGAGTTGATGCAGGAGCAAGTGCTAACAAATTAACACTGCACTTTATAAAATACATATACACCAACAAGTGGTACTGTACAATCACATTGCAGTGTCAATATACCGGTTCAGCTTTGATCCCTAATATCTTCTACCTAGTAGTTACCAATGGCAGAACAGTGGCAGGACTATTTGTACGTATTGGTGGTGGTATCATTCAGGAGATTCAAGCCATATCCATTGTCGTAGAACAGTTCAAGCTTGACAACTAGATCAGCATTTTTAAGGGTTATGTGACATTGCAATTAAAATGGATGCAAACCCATTCCTCAATCCTCCAAAGCAGTATTTCATGCAGGTTCAGGAGAAATTTCAAGGGAAAGTGAATGAAACAGAGTGAAATGGTGTTATTCAGAAAGTCAGCCACAACACAGATGAGTGTAGATCCATTGTATTTGTCATAAAGAAGAATGGCAATATAAAATGTGTCGAGAGCAAAGGTAGCTCACTTCAAAATAAAATCTGAAACACCTGTGGTTGCTGTAACTCTGAAACAACATGGAAATTGCTGGAAAAACTCAGCAGGTCTGGCAGCATCTTTGGAGGGAAATGGGAGTTAACGTTTCGGGTCAAGTGAGGAATTTCTGAGGAAGGGTCATTTGACCTGAAACGTTAACTGTAATTTATCTCCACAGATGCTGCCAGACCTGCTGGCAGCAATTTCTGTTGTTGTAGCTCACTTCAAAGATGTCTCATAAAATGGAAGAATTAGGTGCCAAATTTTCAGGACATCAACTTGGGGAGAATTTCTTGGTCCTGCCCTTAGCCTCCATCAGTGTCAGATACCCATTGCAATGTTGGAAGTGTTGGCTAATTAAAGACATGAACTAACCATCCAGTTGAAGACAAATAAGCAGCTCTTCAAGGCTGGTTGGCGCGTCAAACACCCCACCAGGACTGCAAGAGAAGCAGGACCCACTGTCAGAGCTGCTGATTTAGGTAAGAGAGGGAATGGGTACCCCAAAATGGATGCTCCTTTCGAATGCTTACAAACTTTCTGCATTTAAAACCTTTGCCTGATAGAAGAGGAGCTCTTCTGCTAGGTGGACTGGCTACAACTGTGGTCATTTATAAGAGACAGCAATGGGGATTGGGGGTGTGCCAGTCTATAGAGCTAATTGGTGCACTGGCTCCCCATTCCCACCCCAACTGATCAGTCTAGTCACCTCAGCACTTTTTGCTACTTTCCTATTTTTATTTTAGATTTACAGCATCCACAGTATTTTACTTTTGCATCAGTCGGCGTTTGAGTTAGCCTGCTTTACAGACCTCTGGAAACCAGGCAGCTATAGAAAGATGAGGCCTGTTTCAGGTGCTTTCATGTTGTCACCATCACGATTGAGGCCTAAGAGGAGCAGTATACTCCCCTACGATCTCTTCACACTCAGACCCTTTCATTCCATTTCAGAGATAGCATTCATCTTGCCTGAACTTAAGTTCCAGTCAACATTTATCAGCTGAGATGCATGAATACACAGAAAAGTGAGCAAAGATCGAATCACACAGAAGTTAGAAAGTTCTAATCAATAGTTTTTTTCTCTGCGCCAGAATAATAATTGAGAATAATGAGAAGCAAAGTCAGTCAAATATGTGTACTTTTTTAAAAATCAGACTATCCGCAGGAAGGGTAAAAACACCACAGCATTTTACACAAGACAATACATCTGAACATAGAGACACCACAGAATAAGCATTGCTCTTGAAGATTTCAACAGATCATATCAGCAATTTACTAGAATTCTTTGGGTCAGTAGCTATATACAGGAATAAGACAAAACATTTAACTGCATTTTAGAAAGTTGCGTAAGCCTTTTAAAGTTTAAGAAACAATTAATGTGAAATAAACAAGCAACCAAACTGAAAGCAGCTTTGCTTTAGAAAGCCAAATTTGACAATAAAAAGCATAGTTGAAGGTACCACTGATTTCTGGCATTTCGCAGAAATCCCATTTAGATCCTCTGCAGATAACATAGTTCATAAACATGTGAACATAGCTCTCATCACCAAGAGCAGTGCTTGGGAACCAAATGGGAATACCTTGCCAACATTCCTGACTCTGTCGCAATGCTCAACTTTAAATAAAAATGACAAGTGACAGAAAACATGTCCAGCAATTATAATCAAGGGCACTTCTCCTGAACTATGTTTTCAGATAATCGAGTAGAATAATCACATTGCATTTAAGGTCATGACATCTCCTTCGGTAACAAAATTAAAAATCTTTTACCAATTCTTTTAGTTGGTTTCATTTTTTTCAATGTCTGCAGACAGAGTGTAAAATATTTAAGCATGGCATCACTTGATAGAATTACACCTATGACCAACTGTGCAACATCAGTAACCTCAGGACTCAGTGGTACTGTCTCTATCTATGTCTGAACCAAGAGGTCCAGATTCAAGTCCGACCTAATGCAAAGGTTTGTACTAACATCTCTGAACAGATTGATTAGGAAATATATATATATGCTATTTCAAATGAAGAAATAAGTTTCAAGTATTAAAATGGCTATCATTGGATTGTGTTATGTTACCTGTATCTAAATAGAATTAATACTCACACAACACCAGGTTATAGTTCAACAGGTTTATTTGGATGTACTAGCTTGTACTGCAAATAAACCTGTTGGACTATAACCTGGTGTTGTATGATTTTTAACTTTGACCACCCCAGTCCAACACCGGCACCCCCACATCATGTATCTAAGCAGGCAGCTCTTTGTGACATTCAAAACTATAGCCCTTAAACTAAGTCTTTTCCTGCGCTAGTTAATGGAAAGTGCTTCAGGGAAAGCCTACAGGACACAGCAACATTGAACAGCCAAGGAAGATGAGGTACCACTTGACCCCGTTGCTTCAGTATCTTTCGTGTAAGAACATCCAGCTACTGAGTTTATCAAAACAGTGCCACCCAATGGAACGTTCAGAGACCTGTTGTTTCCAGTTGTGACATTGTCAAAGGGTGGGGTCAGGTTTGCTGTCTTGATGATGAAAGGCTGCACCAACTGATCAATGCGACCAGGATCTGAGGCATTAAGAATGAACAACTAAATGAGCATAAAATGCAAAATTCTACAGAATGAATGTCTACACCTGTCCTTACTTTTCTAATGCACATTGATACTAATATTGGTCAGCATATTTTAACTCATTAAAAATCAAGTTGATTTAAGTAAATTTGGAATAGTCTCAAATTAATTCAAATTCACCTCTCCAGTGTTCCTGAAAAGAAGTTTGGATACTGTTTACAGTTGAAACTTAATGCACCACTTTGAGTGGTAGATGTTGCTTGTCAAAGGTGGTAGCTTGATAAAAATTCAGATAGCTTGCATCTTACAGCCAGAATGATGCAGAACTACTCAAAGAAAGACCACTTGTATTTGTACTGTGCTCTTCATCTCTGCCAGATGTATCAAAATGTTTTACAGTCAATCCAAAAGTTTGTGGAGATTACCTTTTTCAATTCAGACACCAAGGCAGTCAGTGACTATCCTGGAGTCAGTTCCTGCAGAGAGATATTGTACCGATAACAGAGATGGCACACTCCTCAGTTAGATAGCAGTGATTGTTGGACATTCATTTATGAAGGGGACAATGTATCCATTCTGACCAGATAATTTCTTGCTACAACCAAAATCAAACATTTTCACCAACGCCCAAACTCTATTGGACAACAGTTTATAGATCCACGCTCATTTCAGTAGGCTGCAAGGATAAATCCAGCCCCCCTCCCCCAGCATTTATCTTCCACTGCTGTTTCCTTCAGTCCCTTTCCCTGTTTTCTGCACACTCACCTCCAATAACATGTTCAAGAAGCTCACAAACTTCCTTGTCACTTGTCCATTGGTGTCCAAACTTCTTCGAAAGATACTCCCTGCCCCAGCCCTGAATTCTGATTTTATTATTTTCTCTCTTAGCTCCCCTCAAACTCTCTTTGAACACCTTGTCCATGAAATCCACTTCTTATTCCCTTCACCTTATTCCCACTAAACTGCTGATAACCCAATGTGCCCTCCTCCTGGCCTCCAAGTTAACCAATATTAAGCATTATAAGTATTATATATTAATAGTACTGAGAATGGAATTCACTGACTGCTGGAAGATTGCCTGTGAGAACTTCTGTTGCATTTTATAATGTGCCAATGGAGCTTCAAAGGCAGACATATAAGGCAATCAAATTACTTTGCCTTGGCAGGAAAACATCTCCTGTGTGTTTGTGGGCTGGTGTTTTACTGTGGATTAATGAGCTATGAAGGTGACAGTTTTAGGACAGAGATTATAAATCCCAGCACTGCAAGTTAAAAAGACTGTTGCTCATTCTGACTGTGAGAAGCCATGTCAACTAGTGATGTCACTGTCAGGAAGGATAAAAACGAAAAGCCTGTGAGTCAAGAATCTTGAAATCAAGGGGTGGCTCAGTGATTAGCACTGCTGCCTCACAGCACCAGAGACCCAGGTTCAATTCCACCCTCAGGCAACTGTTTGTGTGGACATACTCCCTGTATCTATGTAGATTTCCTCTTGGTGCTCCAGGTTTCTCCCACAGTCCAAGGATGTGCATGTTAGGTGGATTGGTCATGGTAAATTGCCCCATAGTGTCCAGGGATCTATTGGATGGGTAGATTAGCCATAGGAAATGCAGTGTTACAGGGATAGGGCAGGGGGAATGGGTCTGGTTGAGATGTTGTTTGGAAGGTCAGTGTGGACTCAATGAGCTGAATAGGCTGCTTCCACACTGTAGAGATTCTATGAGCTACTCCAACGTCAGTGCCATCCACTGGAACTATCATAATGTCCCACCATCCAATAAGCACAGAACCCAGAGAGTGATGAGGATGTCTTTTTAATTCACTTCTTAATCTGTCTGCTTCTGAGTCACCTTTTATCCCTTCTTGCATTTAGTAGCTAATAAACGTACAATTTCTCTTCAAGAAATAATGGCTGATTTGGCTCATATTAAAATATAAAGTTAAAAGTCACACAACACCAGGTTATAGTCCAACAGGTCTATTTGGAAGCACTAGCTTTCTGAGCGCTGCTCCTTCATCGGGTGGTTGTGAGCAGTGCTCCGAAAGCTAGTGTTTCCAATTAAACCTGTTGGACTATAACCAGGCTTTGTGTGATTCATAACTTGTACATCCCAGTCCAACATCAGCATGTCCATATCATTAAAATATAAATTCGAGGGATCTAAGATGGCGGCGATCTGAGAAGATCACACTGCAGAGCTTTGCATCGCAGCAGGAGCAGGACGGTCCTATAACCCACCCAAACCAGGTCATCAGGATTTCTTGGGGCGTAGGAAAGATTGTGGAGCCCCAAGAAACATTTAAAAATTGACTTACCTGTATTTCCAGAAATGCCTAAAAAGGGAGGAGGAGCATCTGAGGCCAGGCCTGCAGCAGCCTCGAGCCGATTACTCTCCAGGACCTGGTGAACCAGCTCTCGAAATCTCGCGAGATGTTGGGGAAACAGATTGAAGAGAAGCTGGCTCCAGTCTCTCTCATGCTGCAGAAGCATGAGCAGAAGCTGGGAGACCTGGAGAAGAGGACGATGAAGTGGAGCACAGGGTCACAGTGGTGGAAGCTGATGCCAGTTCATTCAAGGAAGAGATCAAAGCCCTGAAGAGACAGGTTCGTAATTTGCGTGACCAAGTGGGTGATCTTGAAAACAGGGGCAGGAGAAAAAACATTCGGATCATCGGTCTGCCTGAGGGTAAGGAATGTGAGCGGCCTGTGGAATTTGTTGAAGATTGGCTTCCGAAATTCCTTGACTTGGAGACTGGCATGAGAGGATTGACGATAGAGAGGACTCACCGGGTCGCAGCACGGAGGTCGGGTCTGGGTCAACGCTCTTGTCCTTTCCTGGTGCGGTTCCATCATTACCGGGATAAGGAGAGAGTCATGGAGGCTTCCAGACTCCAGGGAAAAGATCCAAAGACCCTAATTTACGAGGGGTCTAAGATCATGTTTTTTCAGGACTTTTCAGTGGCAGTGATCCAGAAACAAAAATCGTATGATGGTGTCAAGAGAAGACTGAAGAAGTTTGGGATTCAGTACTCCGAGATATCCGGCAGTGCTTCGGATCACCTTAGATGGATCCATGCACCTCTTTGACACATCGGAGAAGGCAAGAGACTTTGTGGACAAACTAACCTAATTTAAACAATTGTAGTATGTATAAATATTGTTGCTTGGGTGTGCGTTTATCATTCTGTAAAAGAAATGGAGCTTTGGTTTTCCCCTTTTTTTCCTCTATTGATAATAATTTGGTTCAAACTATGTCTGGCGGTGGTTAAGATGTACATTTTAAATTTCTAAGTTAGGACATACCAAAGGATGGGTGGGGTATTTATTCCCCTTTTTTTTAATGAAAGAATGTATTTTTATTCATATTGATATTCTATGGGGTGTTTATTCTTTTTAGCTTGTGCTTGCGATGCGGCTCCAGCTGGGAGAAGTGAAGGTGGTTGAGATGGTTAGATGCCTATTTATGGGCAGTTCAGGATGGGTAGAGTTGCCCCTTCTGGGAAGGGGGTGAGTTCCCCTATTCAGCGCTATTGGTTAGTTTGTTTTCTGGTTTTTGTTGTTTTTTATTTTTAATAATTTTGTATGCTTGTTAAATGTAATGGTTTTAGTTTATGTAGTTTTTATATTTGGTGGACCATGCGACACTAAGGCTCAGCAATTAGTGGTTCGGGTTCCTCCTCTCTGGAATTTAAATGTAATTGCAGACGATTATGGCTAATGATTTGATTAAATGGTGTACTTGGAATATCAAGGGAAGTCACTCACCAATTAAGAGGAAAAAGGTACTCTTGAGTCTTAGAAAGGAGAAGGTGGACATTGCTTTGTTACAGGAGACACATTTGGATGACAAGGAGCATCTGAAATTACAGCAGAATGGCTTTGACCGAGTTTATTTTTCATCATTTAATACCAGAAGTAGGGGAGTGGCTATATTGGTAAGGAAAAATCTCTCATTTAAATTGTTGGAATGTGTTAAAGACACATACGGGAGGTTTGTAATTCTTAAAGCCTTGATAAATGGGGAAGAATATGGCATTTTAAATGCTTATTGTCCCCCAGCTCATCCTCTTAAATTCTTGGTAGATGCTTTTTCTAAACTGCTAAGTCTCAAGTCTTGGCACATCATTATACGGGGTGATTTTAACTGCCTCATGGACCCCACAGTAGACAGGTTGCCTAAAGGTCCCTCGATACCCTCTGCACAAACTAAACAGTTATTGCGTTTGTGTGGGGAATTAGGGTTGATGAACGTCTGGAGGTGTCTCCACCCTACAGGTAGGGATTTCACGTTTTTCTCCAATCCACACAGATGTCACAGGAGGATTGATTGTTTTCTAACCCCTGCGGTAACCCTGGATCTGGTGGCATCCTGTACGATTGGTAATATTGCCATCTCTGATCATGCTCCAGTGTACCTCATGGTTAAAATTAAGGATGTTACAGTGGATTCAAGGTGCTGGTGAATGGACCCCTTTATTCTCATGGACAGCAAGTTTGTGGAGTATTTCTCTAGGGAATTTCGGGCATTCCTAGATGTCAACATAGGCTTGGTTGATAGCTCATCTGTTCTCTGGGAAACTGCCAAAGCTTATGCCAGAGAGTTAGTTATTTCATATTCCACAAGTAGAAAGTGGCAGAAGGGTGAACAGCAACGTTCCTTGAAGCACGTTTGAAGGCAGCCGAGAAGGCCTATTTTGACAGATCCTCGTTGGTCAATCTACGGAGGATTACGGCACTGCGGTCTACACTAAATTCCGTGCTCATGCAGATGACAAAGAAGGAGCTGGCTTTTGCAAAGCAAAGGTTATACGATCATGGTGACAAGCCAGGCAAATACCTAGCATACCTTGCCAGAAAGAGAAGTGCCCCACAAACCATTACAGCGATTAGGCAAGGGTCTGGGAACCTAACGTGATTCTAAAAAGATTAATGTGGCGTTCCAGAGATTCTACTCTAAGTTATATCAGTCTGAGAATTGTGAGGAGGGGCAGGCCAAAATGGAATCCTTTTTTTAGAGATCAGAAGCTCCCGGGTGTGACTCCCGAACAACAGTCCTTTCTCAATGCCCCATTATCAGAGCAAGAAGTGCACGAAGCTGTGAGGCAGCTTCAGAGTGGAAAGGCACACATCCTGATGGACTTCCCAGTGAATTCTATAAGGAATTTATAAGTATACTGTCAGGCCCGATGCTGAATATGTTTAATGATTCAGACAATCATCTTTGTCTCCCACCATCTCAGAGAGGCCAATATTTCACTTATCCTTAAAAAAGGGAAGGATCCAGAAGACTGTGCTTCATACAGGCCCATCTCGCTCTTAAATGAGGACTTTAAGATCCTCTCTAAGGCTCTTGCGTTAAGACTGGAGACTGTGTTACCCTCTATTATTAAAGAGGATCAGATGGGCTTCATAAAGGGTCGCAGATCCTCCAATAATGTTAGGAGGCTGCTTAATGTAATTCAAGCCTGCCAACAGCAGTCAATATAGGGATTGGTGGTTTCTTTAGATGCAGAGAAGGCATTTGACCGAGTTGAGTGGCCGTACCTTTTCTATACTCTAGACCGGTTTGGTCTGGGCGAAGTTTTCATAAGATGGGTAAAGGTTCTCTACAGTGTACCTCTCGCTGCAGTCATTACCAACGGGGTACGATCAAGCAATTTTAATATTTCTAGGGGCAGCCGGCAGGGCTGTCCCCTTTCACCATTACTTTTTACGTTGGTGATTGAACCGTTGGCAGAGGCCATTCGTGAGAATCTCAATATATCAGCTCCAGAAGTGGGGTCAAAATTACACAAGATCTCGCTGTATGCAGATGATGTTCTAATTTTCTTGACAAATCCAGCAGTCTCAGTGCCTTGCCTGATACAATGCATTCACGCGTTTGGCGCTTTTTCGGGGTATAAGATTAATTTTGCTAAATCAGAGGCTATGCCTATGGGTGGTCTTACGAAAGAGTTGGCTCTTGAGAGTGACTATAGATTCCCATTTAGATGGTCACAGGGGGGTTTTGTGCATTTGGGCATATTCATTACTCCAGTTATGGGATTAGCTGTTCAAAGCCAATTTTAATCAATTATTTGAAAAAATTAAACAAGATCTCCAAAGATGGGAGGCACTTCCAGTCTCATGGTTGGGTCAGATAGCGCTTATTAAGATGAATATTTTCCTGTGTTTGCTATATCCTATTCAGATGCTCCCCCTGATTTTCAATGAACAAACACTCAGGAGACTGAACAGTTGGTTCAGCTCCTTTATCTGGCACCGTAAACGGCCCCTCATTAAATTAGCCAAACTGCAGTAGCCTCACAGATTGGGGGGAGTAGGCCTTCTGGACATTAAAAATTACCAATTAAGCTCGCTCTTGACCTACGTAAGTGATTGGGTTTGTGGGGACCCTCTTTCAATATGGCTAGATATCGAAGCCTCCCAGGCAAGGTGCTCCCTTACCAGTTTGCTGTTTTTGGACAAGGTGAGGACAGTTAGAGAATATTGCCATAACCCAATAGTCATCAATACTGTTAAAGCATGGAGGGAATTCGGCAGAGGGAAGATAATATTGGCAAAACATCTTTGTTTACACCTTCAGTGGGTATGCTGAGTTTTCAACCAGGTATGATAGATTCAGGACTTAAACATTGGGCAGCTAGGGGTATATCTTGCATGGGTGATTTATTTGAGGGAGATGTAATGATGTCCTTTGATCAGTTAGTACGGAAGTATGAGTTACCTAATAGAGACCTCTTTCGTTTTTTTCAAGTTAGGGATTTTATTCAAAAAAAGACTGATCCCTACAAATCTGACGTAGAAAGAGGAGTACTAAGGGCTAAGAGTACACTCTCTGTCAGTACTTTATATCACCAATTGGGGGATGCCGCCTCAGATGAGTCTGATCAACTCTGCAAGATGTGGAAAAGAAAGCTGGGTGTTGAAGTTTCATCAGAGGCATGGGAGGATATTTGGGAGAATGCAAGGAAGATATCAATTTGCAATAGGACCCATGCTTTACAGTTGAAGATTCTCCACAGGGTCCATTTAGCCCCAGACCAATTGTCAAAATTTAAACCAGGGGAATCTTCAGCATGTCCCAAGTGCAAGGTCTGTACGGGTACTCTTACCCATTCTCTTTGGTCTTGTGAAAGGCTTCAAACATATTGGAGCGCTGTTGTGGGTGCAATGGAGAGGATTTTAGGTGCAGGGGTGGAGAAGGACCCTATTTCGCTCATTTTGGGCCTACCCATTGTATTTCCTGCAGACTCGCATAAGGAAAAACGTTTCAATCTTCTTACATTCTGTGCAAGGAAGAATATCTTGCTAGGTTGGATATCAGAAAACCCCCCAGGCCTGTCGGGTTGGCGGAAGATTGTTATGGAGCATATTTCCCTGGATTTTCTCACAAATATGGTACACCACAAAACTGAGAATTTTTACAAGACATGGCAACCCTTTTTGAAATGTCACAGATTTATCTGCCTCACTAACAAGGGCTTTTATATAGCCGTAACGATTGTATTTCATGAGTCCAATATCCAGGGAGGAGGAACTGTGAATGTATGAGTGTTTTGTTTGGCTGAGCTGAGTGTTTACTATTTATTTGTTTGTTGTTAGGTATTTATTTAGTTAGTTAAATAGCTAGTTTAGATTTTTTTTTATTTTATACCTCTATATATGTTTATACATTCGTATAGGAGAGTGGGTTGGGGAATTTTTTTTATTATTTGGGTTTTGTTTTGTACTTTTATTTGCATTGTTTTGTAATTGTTGTAATATTTGAAAATCTATTTTTTCTTAATAAAAATATATTATAAATAAAAATATATAAATTCATTTGGACTTGGAGGAATGTACCTAAGGGGAGGCGAACTTTTGTTGTGACCAATTAAGAAGGTGGGTATTTCAAGAACAGGAGTCAATTCATCCAGCCTAACAATATGTGGTGTCCCATTGGGAACAGTAATGAATTTTGGGGGCCTCATATTCTAATTCTGGCTTCTTGTGCATCTCCAATTTTAATCCCTCTACCATTAATGGCTGTGCCTTCAGTTACCAAGGCACTAAGCTCTGAAACATCCCACTCCATACCCGACTCGTCTCTCCAGCGTCTTCCTCCCTTTCTTATTTAAGACATTTAGAAAGGCTGGATAGGCTGGGACTTTTTTCATTGGAGCGTAGGAGGTTGAGAGGTAGGAGCTATATAGACGTTTTTGTAAAATCATGAGGGGTATAGACAGGATGAATGGTAGGTGTCTTTTCCCTAGGATGGAGGATTTCAAGATTATGGGGCATATTGTTAAATTGAGAGGAGAGAGATTTTTAAAAAGCACGAGGTGCACGTTTTTTACACAGAGGGTGGTTTGCAGGTGGAATAAACTTTCTGAGGAAGCGGTGGATGCAGGCACAGTTACAACATTTAAATTTCACTTAGGTAAGAACATGATGAGGAACAGTTTGAATGGATATGGGCCAGGAGCAGGCAGGTGGGACTAGTTTAGTTTGGGATTATATTTGTCATGGGCTGATTGGACTGAGGGGTCTGTTTCTGTGCTGTATGACTCTATAGCCTACCTCTTTGACCAAGCTTTTGGCCACCTAACCTGACATGTATGCAGCTCAGTGTCACACTTGTTTCATAATATTCTTATGAAGTGTCTTGGGAACATTTAACTATGTTGAAGCTGCAGGGTGGCTATAAATTGTTGTTTTTGTGGCCTGCAGCCTGCTCTTGGACAATGGATAAGTCACGTGGAGCTTCTGAAATCTTTCAGTCAAGTGTGCTTTCGTTTGGAACTGCTTTGATTTTTAGCCATCTATCTATATATATGTTGGGTACAGGAATTCGTTGAAATGGGTTGCCTTTGGTTTTCCTTTGAAAACTAAAAGTCTAGCTCCCCCTATGGTGCAGTAGATAAAATCTCACTAACTCAGCAATACCACATTGAATTTCCAGCTTACATTCATTTAACTGAGCTCAGCTGGTGTCAGTTACAGGACTAAAACTGAGACAAGAATTTTCAGCAGAGTTTTCCAAGTCTCCTTTGGTAATGTCAGATGAAGGCCACAAAAGCTCCAGAAAAATGCCACTTCTATTCCTTTGTCTCTGTTGTATTAATGGTGTAGATTCAAGACCAGGAGAAAGTGTGGACTGCAGATGCTGGAGATCAGAGCTGAAAATGTGTTGCTGGAAAAGCGCAGCAGGTCAGGCAGCATCCAAGGAGCAGGAGAATCGACGTTTTAGGCATGAGCCCTTCTTCAGGAATTCCTGAAGAAGGGCTCATGCCCAAAACATCGATTCTCCTGCTCCTTGGATGCTGCCTGACCTGCTGCACTTTTCTAGATTCAAGACCAGACTGGCCTGCACTGCGAAGACAGTTATGTAACATCATGACATGTCATGTTCTGGTATAAAGGTACCTTCCCACCTGCAGTCACACTCCCTGTGTAATCGAGTCAGATATATGTAATATATAGCTACATCAACAAACACAGTCATAGCCAGACTGCGTGTATGTCTATGATATTGCAGCCTTGTAAATAATGTTGTAAATAAACTTCAAGATATATGACTTAACTGAACCTGGCTGTCTGTGGAATATCTTACATAACTAACATATAGTAAAACACAAAGCACATCAGTGTCAGTACATGTACCAAATGAGGGGTAAAGTTAATCAGGGATCCCATTTCTCAGTGTAACGTTTATGATAAGTGACAAAATGGTTAAATTTACCAAAATCCTGGACAAAATACATAACCAAGCATCATAACAATTGTGAGAATGTATTGTAGACAGATATGAATTATTGCAAATCAAAAGGAAGAAGGGAGGACACACAGCATTCTTTCTCTTCTGGGTGGACCTCCGATATCCATGCACGGCACTGACTTACATCAGTGCTGCAATTCATGTTGGCATGACGATCATCATGCGTGGAACTCAGAGAGCTAGGCATGTTGGTGATGCACCTAAACCATAACATTGAAAATATCTGACTAATGGAAAACACAAATCAACAAAATAGATAGAAAGCTTGAGTATATCACCAAAATAATAAGTTAAAGAGAATCATAATCAAACAACATGATACTCTGGTCAGTCCATATCATGTTACAGTCTTCAGTTCCAGTCACCAACGTATGGGAGACATTTAAACATTGGAAGAAGCAGTAAAGAGGCAAATCATGTAGATTATAAGAATAAAAAATTGGCAAAGTTGAGGGCTTTTCAAACTTGTAAAGAGATAAGTAACCAATAGGTGATAATGAAGGGGAATAGAAGAGAGTAACTGGCATAGAAAGTAAATTTAAAAGTTATTTTAAACTGAATTGTGAGTCAGCAGAGCTCAAAGTTAAAAGTAATAATATTAGGAGATTTGTTCCGAAGATCTTTCTTCACACAGAGAGCGATCAATTAATGGCATCAATTCCCAGAAAGAATTAAGGGATAGTCCCTCGAGCATTTAATAATTGGGTACTGACTTTAGAATCCTTCTGCATTAATATGCTAAGATTAAGTGCATGACATTTCTAATTGGTAATAACATTGTAAATAATCACCATTGGAATTGTATTCAAGCAGGAGTGTTGTTTTTTGGGAGAAAATTGAAAAATGTAAAACTGCTTTTTGTGTGTTTTATACAAAGCAGGCCGTTCTTGTAAGGAATGTAAAGATTTCTAAGTAATTTCTTTCTCACTGTGGTGTGAAATGTTAATTACAAAGTGAAAAACTACTGATCCATGACTTCATCCATTTTAAAGTCATGCTCGTTAAAGTTGAGATCTTCAATGCTGTCGTGAATGAGAAAGTAGAGTACAGATTTTTCACAGCGTAGGATTACTTTCATTAGCTATAATTACTTTAAAACCATGCTGAAGATTCTGGTAGATTTAGAGTTTGTTTCAGGTAGTCTTCCAGTGGAATGAAATCAATCTGCCTACTGTTCAATACATTCAACATTCTCTCACCATTGTATTTGGTCAGCCATCTTACTAATTGATTTATGAGTAAGTGTGAGTAAATGAAGATTCATGCAATGGGAAAAAGGATCATTCAATCATTAAATTTAGCTCCAATGTGCCAATGCATCATCTTTACTAAGGGAACAGTTAATGCCTTTCACTTAATTCTATCTATTTTAATACTTCTTACCATATTTGTAATACATTCTGTTTAGTGAGTCAAGGTAAGGAGTATCAGTACTTGGGAATGTAGCATTATCATTCACTGATCCACCTCATCCCCTAAACTCACAGGAACAGTAATGTGAAATTTTGATTTCTTTTAAGTATTGTCCCTTGTTGTCTCAGCAAACCCCTATTTCACTGTCAGTTTGCATTAAGTAGCAACTCCCCAAAAGAAACTAGGTTGAAGATACCTAAGGCTATTGCACACAGAACTTATATAATATGTAGCCAGAGGCTTCTATCTCATTGTCTGGCCGACATTCAAACCCGAGTTCCAGAGATGAAAGTATTGTGTGTAACTTACTGGATTATTCAATAAGGAAGTGGTCAAATCAATTTTCCTACCTTGGCATTTGATGTTGGGAGAGGGCTTGGATTGATTTACCTTACATTAGATAAGTTTCAAGCTTCTACAATAGCCCAGCTAAGATTGGGAATATGATATTCCAAAAAATATCAGGGCCCTAGTTGTGTTGCAAAAATGTTAACTGTACCAGAAGATAGTTATTCAGAACAGATTTTTTTTCACTCACTCTTAACAAATGCGACTGGTGGAGGAAGAACAGTTATTGTCTAGACTGAAACAAATGACTAATATTGAATCTCTTTGCAGTCCTGCCACATCTAGTTGTGAACAGTCAAGGCCAATGAAACAACAAGCAGAAGCTGAACCTTCCACATTCCTCAATCCTCAATGATGGGGACGGTCAGCACGTGATTGGAAATGACATGACTAAAGCAATTGTAACCATCTTCAGCAAAAGATGTCCACAAGTAGCAGGATACATCCAACCCAACCAATTACCACCACATCAGTCTACTCTTGATCATCAGCCAAGTGATGAAAGGGGTCATTGACATGTTACCAAGTGGCACTTTCTCAGCGTTACCCTGTAGTTTGGGTTACACCAGACCTACTCAATTCCTCACTTTATTTCACAGAAATGGTCCAAATATTGACAAAAAGAACTGAACTCCAGAGATTAGATGAAAGCATTCAACATCAAGGCTACATTTGACTGAGAAGAAAGTGAGGACTGCAGATGCTGGAGATCATTTGACTGAGTTCTGATGAAGAGTCACCAGACCTGAAACGTTAATTCTGATTTCACTGATGATGCCAGACCTATTGAGCTTTTCCTGCAATTTCTGTTCTAGCTTATGATTTACAGCATCCACAGGTCTTTCAGTTTATATTTAGTTTTTGACTGAATGTTGGCCAAGTGGCCTGAGCAAAACTGGATCAATGTGGATTCTGGCAGTTCATCACCAACTTCCAAAGATAATTAGGGATGGACAAGAAAATGCTGACCTAGCCAGGGATGTCCACATCCTTTGAATGAATACAAAATGGACCCTGTGCAATAGTCCAGTGTATTGCCTTACAAAAGGTCAGGATACACCAAACTTTCAGATATCTTTGGCTGTTCAAACTATAAATGAAGTGTGTTTTTCTCTGTTAAAAACTATTTAAAGATTTGCATACCTTTTGGTTTGATAAACATTTTAATAGAAGAAACTTGTATTCCACTGAGAATGATTCTTTTAGCTTTCTTAAGTTTGGTCTGTTTCACATTGTTCCCAATGTGTTGATATTCTGGATGCCGATTGTAAAAGGAATGCGATTTAATCCACATGGTGGATCTTCTCACTGACTCACACCTTTTAAAAAAAAGCTTTAATGTTGCATTTAAAGAATGTAATGTCTGATGAACTAAGTTAATTAAGCTCTGCTTTTACTAAACCCTGTAGCTGCTTGAAGACTCATTACCCTTCATATACAATTGGAATGGACAAAATGAAATCTCTTCTGAGTACCCACTTCTCATGTTGTCTTTCGATTGTGAGGTCTACAGTATTATCTGGAATCTGTGCATGTACACCAGAAGAAAAAAATAAACCAATTTTCATGAGGAAATAGTTTATTGTACAGAATCAAGTTGTTAATGTGTAATGACTTCTCTTTCACCCTGGATATTTTCATTTATGTAAACCACATACTGCCCATGCAGTTTGTAGAATGAGAGTGGTGATATAATCACATCACAGCATGCGTTCATCTTGTAAATCACTAAAGGCTGGAACCATCAGTCTCAGATCAGCTGAAGTGTTAAACGTGCACTCCAGAAAGGCAAAATAATGGATTGTGGATTCACCCACCTAAGCCAAAGCAAGATTCGCGTTCCACATATTAAATTCACAGAAATGTGGATTAACAAATGCCAAGGAATAGGTAACTATGTGTTTTATAGACTTAAATCTAGGCATAACTGGTGGCCATCTGAATGCACATTAACGTTGATTCCTTTGGGTGGTTTAATATAACAAAAGCAAAACAAACAAAACAGCAAGTAGAAATTGGAATAATCTGCTGAACATATGATGCACAGTTTATTCATGATATTATACAAGGCAGATTAGAAGGGAGGAGTTAACTAAACAATAACTGCAGTTAAGTTAATGAATTAATTTGAATGGATAGAAAAGCTTACAGGAAATATTGAGCAATGGAATCTGAATCTCTTGAAGTTATGCAATTTAAATTCCTAACTCATAAAAATTACTTTATATTGCTTCAATCCTTAAATGTTACTTAAATTCCTGCTGCAGTTGTTACATTGTTTCAATATTCTTTAAATGCTAGGAATTAATCATTACTTGAATATACATCCTGGCAGGCCATAATTACAGCTCAACATAATCATGTGCTGAGTAACAACGTATCAGTCCAGCAGCCATGTGGAAAGTAGGAAGAAATGCACTGAATGAAGTTCCAACATTTGAGTCTAAAAGTGCAATTAGGTCAAATTCTGGCAACCAGAAGCCATAACAGCAGGGATCATCATTCTTGTAATAGATCACCACCCTGCGCAGTGAACATTAAGCCAGATTTATTATAGGATATAAGAGAAGATACTTCTTGGGGATACCACACACCTTGGGCTCCAGTTCCATGTTTTCTAATGTCGCCGATGACATGGTTCACTTATTGCCATAGTAAGTATTATCCTACCGATCAACACCTTCCTCTGAAGTCTTTCACTCTACCTACTACTCCTGTTAACCATTAACATGTTTTCTTTGAATCATTATCACCTTCTTCAAACTCCCATTTTTTTGCCCTTCTCTACCATCCAGGATGTCAATCTCTGACAATACTATTGGCCATTTCTGAAGAAGATCGGGATGTATTTGGATAAAATCATTCACCATGGAAAGGAAAATCTTCAGCAGACAGGGGTTCCAGCCCTTGACAGCAACTGGCATGATACTGTGTGGAATGTAAATGGTAACTTCCAGCTCCAACAAGAAAACCTACAACTGTATCATTTAGTGCTGCAGTGATAACTAAATAATAATTGAACTCTGCATACTCTTCAACTGGAGGTTGTCCTCTGTGTAAGACAAGGTTCCTGGTACCCCCCAGTAAAGTGGTGTCACTCTGTCATGAACAGCAGAAATCTACGGAAGATCCGAAGATACTGGAGCCTTGGGAAGTCCTTCATTGGATCTGACAAAAACAAACTCTCCAGGATTCAGGCCTGGGATACCTCAATGGTTCACTCCTGTCTGCTGACCTAGTAGAAGATTGAGCAATTGCAGGCTGTCCAGAGTCTGTGTTTTACTATGTAACTTTAATGTAAGTCACTAAACCCATCAATTCACAGTCACCGTCTAACAGGTGCCTGAAGTTCATCACTGCCCCAATGTCATGGCTTCATGGTGGTTTATTTTCCTTTTGTTTTGTTAACTTTGAACTAAGTAAAGGGAATATTATAGGCTAAATTACAAGTTAACCAAATGCAAGAAGTTAACATTTTGCAGAGAACCCAATGGTACAGCCATTGTATAAGTGTAACATTGAGGTTAAACTTCTGAGTTGTTTCACTACAGTGTTCTTCCTGTCCAAATGTAAAGATCTAGCATGGAAAATGGGCAGGGTTTCCATTCAGGAAGATTGTTAACAATGAACTTCATTTTCCAGTATTTTCCACTGGAGTAATGTCAACCATTGAGTATGACAACCCAAATATATATTGTTTAGTAATGATGATGTGATGCATTTGTTCTTAATTTCCTTTGTTAAAAATGTAACACCACACTGCTGCCAGTGGAACATTAGCACGTACGGGGCAGTCAGCTATGACATATAGGGAGGAACATTGATTTTATAAGTTGCTCTTAGGGAGTGCATTAAGTTCCCATTCAGTAGAGCAATCATTCATGTTTGTGACATCTTTTTAAAAAATGGCTTCCTTGTCAGTTGATTTGAAAGGGATTTGCCAGCCTCTGCTCCTAAAGACTCCCTAGGCAGGTCACATTGGGTATTTATGCCACTATACCAGTTTGATGACCTCAATGAACACCCCCAGGTACAAATGACCATGGCTATGATAAAAGCAAATTACTGCGGATGCTGGAATATGAAACCAAAAGAGAAAATGCTGGAAAATCTCAGCAGGTCTAGCAGCATCTGTAAGGAGAGAAAAGAGCTGACGTTTCGAGTCTAATTGACCCTTTGTCAAGGCTTTGACAAAGGGTCAGTTAGACTCGAAACATCAGCTCTTTTCTCTCCTTACAGATGCTGCCAGACCTGCTGAGATTTTCCAGCATTTTCTCTTTTGAGATCATGGCTATGACTTTGATTTACAAATGATCATAGCTATGATTTTGGATTGGCCTGAAAGGTAAGCAAGGGCTATTTGACCCCAGAAAGACTCACAGCCGTAAGATCGCAGAGTCATATAGCATGGAAACACACACCAGTCCAACGAGTCCATATTGACCATGCTCACAAACTGAACTAGTCCCACTTTCCTGTGTTTGGCCCATACCCCTCCAAACCTTTCCTCTTCATGTTATTATCCAAATGTCTTTTAAATGTTGTAACTATACCTGCATCCACACTTCCTCTGACAGTTCAATCACCATACTCCCAGAGGACCATAGGGCACCTCTCTCATTAGATGCTATCAAATTTTCACACAAAGTACTAGAATGCTGGTTTGATACCAGCCTCAAATGACATTTCAATATGAGCAACCTCAAAGAGTAGGTTTTTACAATATTTGGCGAAATGAAGAAAGGTAAGCTAGAGTGTCTTTAGAAGTAAAAATATATTGGTGAAAACAATAGTGACCAGAATGGTTTTACTCTATCAGGTAATTATAAATTATATTAGAGAATGCAATTCAAACCTGAAACAGGAAGGAAGTCAAGTCACTCCAAATAAGCTGAGAAAAGCCAACAAAAAGATTGAGGAAAATAATGGCCTGCACAGATTTGAGGCCCTGTGTAGGAATAGGTTTCAGTAGCAGAATGTCAATGAGATTTCTTTTCAACAAAGCTCCATTCAACTCAAATCTTTGAAATCCATATTGAGGGAGGGATATGATTGCTGATGGTGCAGAGGAGATTTACCAGGATGCTGCCTGGGCTGGAGAGGTTTTAGTTAAGAAGACGGATTGGATAGTCTGGTGTTGTTTTCCTTGGAGCAGAAGAGACTGAGAGGGAAACATAATTGAGAAGCATTAAATTATAAGGGGAATGGATAGTGTAGACAGAAACAGACTTAGCTCCTTGATAGTAGGATGAATGAACAGGGGGCATAGATATAAGATACGAGGCAGAAGACGTAGAAGGAATGTAAGGAAATATATTTGCACCAGAGAGTGGTGGGAATCTGGAACTCATGAGGTAGTAGGGGCAGAGGCCTTCAAAACATTTAAGAAGCATTTAGATGGAATCTGGCAAAGCCAAGGCATCTGAGGCTATGGGCCCCTCAATATACTTGTAATAGTATTAATGCTAACAAGGTACATTTCATGGTTATACCGCCTAAGGGCAAAAGCACTTCAAATTAGAATTTTCAGAAAGTGCAACAGATTTTAGACTTCCTAATCACTTTGTTTCACTCTTAAGTGCCTCAGTATATTTTCACTACTCTTGACTCATAACGTACACTCTTTGCAAAGCACACACTCTTTTCTAATAAAGTCCTCTTTACTGCTAAATAGAGGGAGAAGAGGCAGTTTATTTGTGACATTAATACCATTTAATAATAGCGACTGCTTGAGGTAAATAAACATTTCAGTTTAAAGGCAACTTTCCTTTTATTGTACGGACTGTTCCAGAAAGGCATGCAAGTCAAATAGTTTTTATTCCTAATCATCTATGTGTCACTGTTACACCTCAAATGACACACCTGTATATGTTTATTGGCTCAAGGACAGCAATGACATGGGCCCTGATAAATCAGTGACTAATTTCACGGAGTATTCCAGCATTAGCAATCATTCTGCTTTGAAGATTTTAATCACCAAAGCAAGTTGTCTGCTATTCACAAAAGGTCCTGTGCCATTTCACAAGGATTCCTCCAACAATATTGTCCTTTTAGGAAACAAAGCTGCAAAGGATTAAGCTGTAGATGGAATAGTATTGTGCTACTGGCTTGCAATGCTATTTGCCAAGAGGGAACTCAAAGACACATTGATAAAGCATTAAGGCCCTATTAGAATACAAACTGACCATATCATAGCACTTATATATCATGTTCTGGTGGATTTATTTATTTCAAAGTAGTTAACTTTTAAAGAAGTGAATACAATTCAGTATGTACCTCCTGGTAGATATTATATATTCTAATCATTTAAGAAAAAAAACTGAAAAACATGAAAATAATGTAGGCTTATCTGACTTGTCTTGTATACTTGAAAATGATACTCCAGTATGTTAATTAGCTTCACTGATTCTTGTTAAACTGACTTTTCCTTGGAGTCATATTTTCAAATCCATCTCTTACCATTGCAAACCAAACCAACTTCTGTCTCAGAGCTACATTTAAGACTCCTACATATTAAATAAGAAAGTGTACGTAGCCTGCAGAGAAAACCTACACTGTTAAAGAAGGATATATATGAAGGAACACTGATAACAGGCCTACTCCATTGTTAAATATCCACAGCCCCAACTACTTAAACCGCTCATGATTAAATTGGGGAATTAAAGTTATTTGCTTTAAATTAACAAATATTCACTGTTACAGTCACAATGTGTGCCACCGTCATTTACAGCAGTACCAAATGTTCACCAAACACCTCTTTACCCTTCATATTTCTTGCTTATGGAGCCATACAATAACAATGTGCATTTATGTAGCATGATGGATAGGGAAATCAGCTTGCAGACAAGCTGGGAGATGTTGACGGGTTTCTCTGTAGAGCCTCAATGTGGAAGCACAAGTGTAAGGTCAGTGGGTCATGCAAAATATTAACTATGAAGAAGGTTGTATAGTCGAAGAGTAGAAACTGGTCAGAGGCATAGAGCTCTGGGTTCCAGCAGCATATCCTATGTCCCTGACTGTTACAAAGCAGCTCAGTTGGACTAAGAATCCATCACATATAGCAGACAAACCATGTGGACACCAATGTGACTGCAGTTGGGGCAAAAATAGGCATGTCCAATAATAACAGAAATTCATTAAACAGACTATTTTGCAATGTTGAACCTATTGAAATATGGGAATCTCATTGGAAATGAATTTTGTCAGCTCATGTAAGTTGTATCGAAGATTATCTGGAATCCTGCATATATAGGAGGGGGAGGCAATGGTCTAGTGGTATTATAGCTAATTCAGCAACTCAGCTAATACCCTGGTGACCAATGTTCAAATCCTATGACAGCAGGGATTTGAATTCAATAAACTTTGAGAAAATCTAGAATTAAGCATCTACTGATGACCATGAAACCATTGCTGGTTGTTGGAAAACTAATCTAATTTACTAATGTCCTTCAGGAAAGGGAATCTGCCATTCTCACCTGGTCTGGTCTACATGTGACTCCAGCACAGCAATGTGATTGACTCTTAACTGCTCTCTGAAAATGCCCGGCAAGCCACTCAGTTCAAGGGCAACGAGGGATGATCAATAAATGCTGGCCCAGAAGTGAACAAAAACAAAATATAGCATATCAAGGTCATCCTCCAAAGTAACCCTAAAGGTTAACTCTGGGAAAAGAAGATTTAGTCCAAGATTTAATTATTTACTTTGTCTTAAGCTTTAGACAGCCCCAGGAAATAAAATGGAGCATTTAGAGTCATAGTCATAGAGATGTACAGCACCGAAACAGACCCTTTGGCCGACCAGATATCCCAACCTAATCTAGTCCCACTTGCCAGCACCCGGTCCATATCCCTCCAAACCCTTCTTATTCATATACCCATCCACATGCCTTTTAAATATTGCAATTGTACCAGCCTCCATCACTTCCTCTGGCAGCTCATTCCATACATACACCACCCTCTGTGTGAAAAGTTGCCCCTTAGCTCCCTTTTATATCTGTCTCGTCTCAACCTAAACCTATGCTCTCTAGTTCTGGACTCCCCGACCCCAGGTAAAATACTTTGTCTATTTATTGGACGAACATAACTTGATCTGATATATCTCTGTTATGATAATGTGCTCAAAGACACATTTACAGGAGACAATGGATACTAAAGGCCTCAATACTTAGGGAGAGAGGTCGTAACAACAGGAGCAGCTTGAAGGAGACAGAAATTAAGAGGTTGTGTCTTTCAGTGGGCAAGAGCAGCAACTGGAAGAACTATGGGAGTTTAGAGGAATGGGGAGAAAGGTCAATGATCTTAATAGGGAAAGGTTAGATAGAGGGAAGAATTAACAGAGGGGAAGCCCAAGGCTTCCTTGAGGACTTCCGCACCTCATGGCCAACAAGGAGTGCCAAAAGCATTTACCTTCTTGATCTGCAGCTTCCATCTCCAGATTGATGGGAATATTTGGCATCAGAGTAGGCTATTTGGCCATTGAAGTGTGCTCTACCATTCAATAGGATCATGGCTGATATGGTTGTTGCCTCAGCTCTTCTTTCCTGTCTGCATCCTTCACTCCTTGACTACCCCTGATCAATCTGACTCGGGCGTGAATAAATTTTAAGACCCAGCCTCCATTACCTTCTAGGGAAGAGAATTCCACATTTTACTGACTCTTGAGTGAAAAAATATTGTCCTCATCTCCATGCACTATACTTAAACAATGCTCCCTTGTTTTAGTCTGCTAGCTAAGAGAGAACATCCTCCAGGTATTCCACCCCATCCAGTCCTCTCAAGATCCTGCATGTTTCAAGAAGGTCACCTCTCATTCTTCTAAACTCCAATGGATCTCGGCCTAACCCGGTTCAATCTTCAATCACAAGATAAGCCCTTCATCCCAGAAATGAGTCAAGTTAACTCCCTCTGAACTACATCTGATATAATTAAATTCTCTCGCAACTAAAGAGACCAAAACTGGACATAGCATGCCTGATGTAGTCTCACCAATGCTTTGTACAGCCCGAGTAAAATGTCCCTCTTTTTATATTCTATGTCCCTTTTAATGTTGACATTATTGAACCCTAACAATGTGAAATATGTATTGTACAGAGGGAATGGTGGGGGTGGGAAAACATGAATAATTTGGAGGAAAGTTTGAAATTTTAGAAGAACTAAGATAGGTATTGAGAAGACCTTGATGAATGTGTTGGGATGGATGATGGCTAGAGGATACAACATTAATAATTACTCGTGAGGAAGCTATTCTTCAGATTACGTGAAGAAAAGAGAAGGCAAACCAAATCTGCCTAAACAAGTCCTTTTGGCAGATGCTTAGGAAATGACAATTAGCAGTCTGGGGTGAGACAAAATGGCCTAGGTGGTGACTAGACCTGGATTATAGTGTAAGAAGGTGGTGAAAAGGTTTAGCGTTAGGCAGTAATGTGGAGTAAAAGATCATAGAATCATTGAATCCCTACAGTGTGGGAGTAGACCATCCAGCCCATTGACTCCACACTGATTCTCCGAAGAACATCTGAACCAGACCCATCACCACTACACTACCCTATCCCTGTGACCCTGCATTTCCAATGGCTAATCCAACTAGCCTTCACATCCCTGAACATTATGAGCAATTTAGCATGGCTACTCCACCTAACCTGCACATCATTGGACATAGATTAGCCATGATGTCATTGAATGGCAGAACAGGTTCAAGGGATTGAATGGCCTACCCCTGCTCTGAAATTGTATGTTCAGGTGTAAGGAAAATCAGCTTATCTCAAACACAGGGATCCCAAACCAGGTTCACTCAGGAGGTAACGCTGACCTAAGGATATTTAGTCATTGGAGATCAGGTACCAGTGAGTGGATTCATAGTCTGAGAAATTCCAGGATTGATTTGAAGGATGCCTACACAGTGGAACGTAATGCAGGCAGCAGAGAACAGCTGAAGAGGTTAAAGTTGGAGAGGCAGAGAGATAAAAGTAAATGAGATAAAGGGAGAGGATTCATGTTTATCACATCAGCTTAGCCTGGTGCTAAAATCAGTGATTCACATCGGGTTAGGTCATCTTTTATGACCTGAAAATAAAGGAATGCTGGCTCTTTTCAAGGAGAGTAGGCTGCAGGTCAATAAGACACTTGTTAGGTATGTAAAGCTGCCATCATCCATTGAAAAAGCAGATAATACACAGCTCCTGGGATTTAAAAGTTCCAAGACCATAACCTTGCGTTGATATAATTAACTAATTAGCAAATAATCAGCATATTAAAAGAATTTACAAAGCAACACGGCTGTACAAAATTTCAGTTGTGTTGGTTGATTTTTGCTCTCAGTTGTAGACTTCAGCTTAGATAATTCATAGCGGTACATGTGACAAAATACATTAAGTCACAACAGGAACATGGGACAGCTTCTAAAAAGTCTCTATCTAACGAGATGCTTTAGTACAATTTGACCTACTTAATCATGTCATTCACCCGTCCAGAAAATGCCTTTGTCTCTCAAACAGATTGAACGCTTTGTCTTTTTAACATATGTAGCTGGATGGAAGCTTGTGGGGCCTTTAGATGCTGTGCTTAAATTGCTGTGCTTGAAGAAGGAATCAATTCATCAAACGAATTCATACGTTAAAAGACGACCTCTCCTTTACAACAATGGGGACTGCAAGAGAAAAGACACATCAAAGTCACCTGATAATCTCCTCTAATAATTTTAACGTAATTTTTCACGTCAATGCAAGAGATTTAAGTGGAATGACATAGTCATTAGCCTTGTGTGGTTTAGTTGACTAACCCTTACTAACTTTATCTGGCACTCAATTTCAAAATAACTTTGTTTAGTTCTGGGCAAAGTAACAAGTTGGAATGAATAATTAGAATTCTCCTTCAGATTGCTCAAAGTACAACTTATTTCACCAGTTAACATTGATTTTCACCCACTTCCCTTGATAAAATATTGCCCTGGTTGCTAATGACTTTGTAAATGCATCCTTGAAAATTGCTCAGCTCGCTAATCCTGTAGATTTATAAACATGCATATAAAATTTAATACTGCCAGAAATGTTCGCACATTTAGGAACAACTACTTGCATTATGCACCATATTTAACAGAGTAAACTCTCTTACGGTACTTCACAGGAGTGTTATCAAATAAAATTTAACATCGAGAGTCATAAGGAGTTAGCTGACTAAAAACATGGCCAAGGAGGCATTTTCCACAAACAGCGAAAAGAGAGGCGGGCGGGATTGCAGCATTTAGGGTCTCGGGTGGAAAGCACAGCCATTGATGTTGAAGTGATAACAATCAAACAATAGCTTCTGAAGAAACAAAAATAGAAATTGCTGGAAAAACTCAGCAGTTCCAGCAGCATCTGTGGAGCGAAATCAGAGTAAACATTCCAGGCTAAATGACATCTCCTCAGAACCCTTTTACAGCACCCACAGATCTTTCAGTTTTTATTTAGCTTCTGAGAAAACATGGGCCAGGAAAGCATGGGGTGGGGAAAGAGATAACAGTGAAAATGTAATGTGCCCAGCTGCTACTTTGTGCTGTGTACTATGAGGTAGGTTGTGTACTGCAACTCAACATAAAATGATTATCGCATACTTTTTGGGACTTGTACCTTTCTAACTAATTCTGGATAAAATCTTCAAACATTTGTCTTTGAATGATTGATATTAACATAATTGCACTTTAATTTAATCTAATAAACACCCATAATCAATGTTCCCATTTGGCTCACTTGGAGATTTTGTACAGTAGTTGACAGATAATTTTCTGTCCTCCCCACATACCCACCAGTGTTGCCTTCTTTGGGTGGTCATTCTTCATATGTGAGGTTAGACGATTAGAGACATAGAGTAACTGAGATGTACAGCATAGAAACAGACCCTTCAGTCCAACTTGTCCATGCCAACCAGATATCCCAACTTAATCTAGATTAATCCTGTCGTCTTATTCCAGGTTGGGAAGTCTGGTCTTCTTCACAATCTATACCCACAAATCAATGTTTTTGTACTAGTGAGGGGTTTTCGTAATCTTTGAGATTTGGAAAGGCAACTACATTAAATGTAACAGCTCCATGTTTACACAGTGATGGAGTCACGCATTGCTGGGTCACATGTAGGTTAACTTCAGTGCAGGGCCTTTATCGGATTTCTTGTGAGCTGAAAAGGTCCTACTGTTTCAGGTGACATGTCCATTCTCCATACTCTCATTTCGAACAGGTGAGACTGGGCATTTAAATATCAACACAGGTACATTTTCCTGCTGTTTTGCATTCAAGAAACATTTGAACAAAACTTATCCAGTTGGAAATGTATTATTTATAATTGAGAGTGTGTTGCTGGAAAAGCACGGCAGGTAAGACAGCATCTGAGGAGCAGGAAAAACGACGTTTCAAGCCAGAGCCCTTCATCAGGATGTGCTTTTCCAGCAACACACTTTCAACTCTGATCTCCAGGATCTGCAGACCTCACTGTCTCCTAGTGTATTATATGTAGGCCATTTAAATGAAAATGTTATTTTTGCTTAAAAATGAAGCCCATGTAGCTTAATGGACAATTAACATATGTTATTAGTAAATATAAAATGCTAAAGATGGAAGAGAAATTGTACGTTATATTGTGGCTCTGTCTTAAGTAAATACAGCAACTTCTCTTCACATGTTCTAAGGACTCAGAATGCAACTGTAAATTTGTGAACACTAACATTTAAGATTCATTACATTTCACAAACTCAAAGCATTATTGAAATGAACCTCATATTATACCCAGTTTATACAATTAATTGTTGGCCATTATTTCTTATTGATTATTTCTTATCAATAACTCTAACTGGTAAGTTCCCAAGTAAATTATTTCCTTCCTTGCTGCTGGAAATGGGAGTTTGTATCATCTTTGTCATTCCAAAATGATACCCTAAGCTTTCAAAGACTTATTGTTCAGATTAATCTTTTATCATCCACTTCATACAGGGCAGGGCAAGCACACAAACTATGAAATAGACATCAGATTCCAAAGCAGGAGACTATGTAAATCCAAAGTTATACAAAGTCACTGCCATCTAGTGTCAAGCCTGCAGCACTGAAGGATCGAGTCACTAATCTGACAATGTCCAGACCAAATTCTTTAATTTATGGAAATATTCAGGAATCAGACTCAAAGATGGTCTTTTAATCCTATAAATGATGACAGCAAAACAATGCAAAAATCTATTATAAACAAGCAAACCTTTAACACCAACATCATCCCCAAACAGAATAATCAGAAAATATTTCTTTGCTCTTATTTTACTAAACACTGCCTTACCTTTCTTTCACAGAGATGCTGTGTCTTTGCTGGTGTATAGCTCTACAAATACCCTTCAGCAGTACATGTTAGTGGTTTAAACTCTATCCTCATTGAGAACTCACAGATATTTTTAAACCAACGTGTTTAGGTCTGATATGACTCAGCTCTGGGAGTAGGTAGGAATTGAACCCAGGACTCCTGAGACAAGGATACTATCACTGTGCTATTCAGCACCTTGAATGCCCAAACTGATTCAATTCCAATAAGATTCATCTGATAGTTATTAAAGTGACAATCCTGGTTGTTTGCATCATCTGCCTTTCCTAATAATGAGAATAATTGTTGCTCCGTTTGGATTGAGATGATTCAGCAGAGATCAGGTTTTAATCTTGGAATCTTGCTGGAGAAACTCAGTGCTCAATCAGTGAAGTATTCACCAAATTAGGAATTCCAATCTGATCAAAATTATATGTGACTCCTTCCTCATCTTCTCAGGCCGAACACTAAAACTACTGGGAGAAAGTGAGGACTGCAGATGCTGAAGAAGGGCTTATGCCAGAAGCGTCGATTCTCCTGCTCCTCGGATGCTGCCTGGCCTGCTGTGTTTTTCCAGCACTAAAACCACTGGTGCAACTTTATAAAAATTTAGCTTATTTTCTAATCAACCAGTTTCAGACATGTTATGTCACACCTCTGGAGCAGATGGGACTTGAAGATGGGCATCCTGGTCCAGGGAGCAGGACACTAACGCTGCACCACGAGAGAGCCCCTGGTGCAGTTTGAAAGGGGACCTGAACAATGACAAGCAATTTTAAGTCGTGCTTGTTAATTGGTCCTTTCATTAGAAACACCAGGTGACTTGGTGAGGTTACAGAGAGAGAAAAAAATAACTACCAACACAGTATCGTAACAGTGCAGAAAGAGGCCATTTGGCCCATTGAATCTGCAATGACCCTCCCGTCCAATCCCCATAACCCTGCATTTACCATGACTAATCCAGCTGGACTATACATCCCTCTAGGACGGTCAATCCACCTAAGTTGCACAGTGGGAGGAAACCCACACAAGCACAAGGAGAATGTGCAAACTCCACACAGCCAGTCACCCAGGGCCGGAATTGAACCCAGGAACTGTGAGGCAGCAGTGCTAACCACTGAGACACCATGCCCACAAGCATGTTAAGAGTTCTTATAAATGTTTGAAAAGTTAGTCTTCACGCAATTATAATTATAGCTATATAGTAAAACCAAATCTTTAGTCCTAAACCGGATAATGACAAAAAAAAGATGTATCAGTGTGTTAACAAACATACAAGTGTAGTCACACACAGTTCCTACCAAACCCCTTCCAAAATGATCCAGACTGTACACATTATACAAAACAAAAGGACACATGGCAGTGAATGTTCTAAGTTGGCTATAAACACTACCTGAAATTTCTAACAAGCCTGTTATCCACACAAGGTTGTTGAGATTGTGCAATAAACAGGGAAAGCAAACCACTCTGAGTTTACAGTCATTTGAGCCGTAACATAGTGGCTGGAGTTTAGTAAAAAGACTGTGGCTCCCAATGGCAGGATCGGAAGTGGACACCACTTCCATTTATGTATCAGGACTTCCCGCGCATGCGACTGCAATGCAAGTTTTAAGTTCATGGAATAAGTGTGTGAGCCTTGTGTAAACACATACCACGGGGTAGGCAGACACTGTTTGCTCCTTTCATCAACTATATTAAATCCAGTTATTGGGGTGGGGGGGGAGTTTGGTTCTTAAAGCCCCTCATTTATAAGCAACCAGTGTCTACAGACAGTGCTGCCACTGTGAGAATCCCATCTCCATAGGCATCCACGTCTACTGTCATCTTTATATTTCTTTGGCTACTAGCCACCTCCTTGATGTCGTCCATCAGATAATCGCATTATCTCCTGTTTTCATCTGTCAATTGATTGGTGAGGTGATGGTATAATCACCAGACTGTTAATCCTGTGACCCAGGTAATGTTCTGTGAACATGGGTTCGGTGGTTAACACTGCTGCCTCACAGCACCAGGGACCTGGGTTCGATTTCACCCTCGGGCAATTGTCTATGTGGAGCTTGCATATTCCCCTAGCATCTGTGTGGGCTTGCTCAGGTTTCCTCCCACAGTCCAAAGATCTGCAGGTTAGGTGAATTGGCCATGCTCAATTGCCCATAGCATCCAGGGATGTGCAGGTGAGATGGATTAGCCATGGGAAATTCAGAGTTACAGGGATTGGGTGGGATGCTATTTGGATGGTCAGTGTGGACTCAATGGGCTGAATGGTCTGTTGTCATATTATGGGGATTTCATGAAATCCCATCCTGGTGGAATTTCAATTAGATAATAGTCAGGAAACCTAAGCTTTAATATTGTCCATGAAGCCATTGCTGATTGTCAGGAAAAACCCATTTGGTTCACTAATGTCCTTGAGGAAGGGAAATCTCTCATCCTCACCTGGTCTGGCCTACATGTGATTCAAAATCCACAGCAATGTGGTTGACTCTTAATTGCCCTATAGACAGTAAATGTGGCCTGGACAGTGATGTCCACATCCAATGAATAAAACTAAATTATGTTCTTGGACCCCTATCATATTTCCCCTATTCACTTGCATTGTGATCATTTTTGGATGCCTATCATACCTCTCCCTAGTTGCCAAAATGAACTTCCCTTCATGATACCTGCTCATAGAGGCTCTCTGGGAAAGGCAGGAAGTTCTTTTCCCCAAAGATGGGAATCAAAGACCCTCCCACTTGACCAAGGCAGCCTGGACAGAGATCTCAGCCTAGGTTCCACCCCAAGACCCTGGGTCCAGTGTTAAAAGTGTTACAATCAGCTTGGGTGATGAACTTTGCATCAAAACACCTCTGATGAAGTTATCAAACCAACGCTTTTTGCAAGTGGGAAAATAGCCCAAGCTGAGAAATGCAGTCTCACCATTGGAACTGACTGGAAAAAGAGGCCACCCCCTTGTGACAGTCATGTTTAATAATAGTTTTGCAAAGGTTAGAATGGATAGTCAGTATGTGGCATTGAAATACATGAGAACAAGGCAATAATTCCATTGAATGCTCATCATTTTTAGCTTGCCATGCAGGACAAGGATTGGCCTAAGAGAGGAGGAGGTGTCACCAAACTGACAGTCATCAATCTTTGGAACAGGAGCTCTTGGAGGTTGCTGGATAACACTTCTTTGCACCTGACAAGGCTGGACTAGATACCCAACCAGCGACTGAGAGTGCCTCTAGGGTGGTGTTCGGACATTGGCAAACCGGAGACATATGTGAAACTGAGAATCCTGATCTGATGAGCTAGTCCCTGACAGCCCTGGTACATCTTCCTTGGCCAACTGCTCAAAAAACTCTGTCCTCCTCCTCATCCGCCTTATACACCATCCTAGCTGAAGCCATACTTCGTATCAAAAATAACTACATTGCCTGAAAACCACTGAATGAGTTTTAAAAAGTCAAATTAGAGTTTGTCCACCATATCACAAACCTCGCTCAGCTTCACTCTGCCTCAGTTTCAACAAGGAGAATGCAGCAACATTTCGATTGTTCTGTGCCAACATATGATTGTATTGCTAGATAAATAGCACAGCCTACTTGTACAAGCACTAGTATAATGGTGCTTTCGCTCACTGGCCTGTACTTAATTTACTTTATCACTGCGGCAAATATAATGGACAAAAATGAATGAACCATAATTTGAAAGACCATCCATGTTATAAATATTTTCCATTGTTCCAGTGCTATGGAATACTCCTTACAACATCAAAGGGCTTTCCAAGGTAAACGAAGTCTTGAGCAGCACAACATAACTGCTTCAGAGGTGCTCAGTGGTTAACAGTGCATGTTTCACAGCGCCAGGGACCTGGGTTCGATTCCAGCCTTGGGCAACTGTCTGTGTGGAGTTTGCACATTCTCCCTGTGACTGCATGGGTTTCCTCCAAGTGCTCCAATTTTCTCCCACTGTCCAAAGATGTGCAAGTCGTGTGAATTGGCCATGCTAAATTACCCATAGTTTTTAGAGATGTGTCGATTAGGTGCATTAGTTAGGGGTAAATGTAGACTAATAGGGCAAGGGAATGCGTCTGGGTGGTTTGCTCTTTAGAGGGTCAATGTGGACTTGTTGGGCCAAATGGCCTGCTTTTACACTGTAGGAATCCTATGAAATAAAACATATCAGCAAATTAACTGCTTATATCTGAAGTGCAAATCTTCAGTTGATTCATGTTGTGTATAAGGGAATACTATAGATTCCAACTCCTGACATGCACCATGACAGCATTAAAAAGGGTGGTGCTGGAAAAGCAGAGCAGGTCAAGCAGCATCCACATGAAGGGCCTACGCCCGAAACATTGACACTCCTGCTCCTCAGATGCTGCCTGACTGGCCGTGCTTTTCCAATGCCACACCTTTCAACTCTGCCTCTCCAGCATCTGCAGTCCTCACTCTCTCCTCCATGCACCATGACAGGCCCCAAGAGTGAATATGCTTAATGTGCTGAAACTAATGACTGGGAAGATTGAAACAAGAACTCTGCACTAGGATAATTGCAAGCATGCAAAGACAGCCTGAAGAATTCTACAGTTTTATGTTTTCTTTTCAAAGTGTTTTTGCTATGATTAACACAATTTGATCTCAGTTACCACAGTATTTCTTTCACTTAAGAAAAAGCTGACAATGCTAAACATCTGCATGTCATAATGACAGTTTTCATGTCTTCTCTGGTGGACAGTGGAAGCCACTTGAGTTTGGCAAAGAAAATTGCCTTTGAGGTTTAGAAATTGAAATATAATCCTCTTGCTTTGCATTACGGTATTTACAACATCTCTTTGAATCCTGTCTCCAGATGACACAATAACTAAAGCAATGCCACATTAAATGTTGCCACTAAAAATATTACATTAGCCATTTAAAACCCTTTTGATTTAGAGTGGTTTTTCCCCCACCCCAAGTGATCTTACACTACAATCTACAGTACAGCAAGGGGAAATGTGGGTGGCTTTGGCACTGCAAACATCAGAAATGGGTAAAATCAAAAGTATCGTTGATACTCAGATTGCTACAATTCAGTCTAAGATCAACCTGTGGTTGCATTCAGATCAGATCAGATGACATCCAAAATTACCATGAGCAAGGAATACCAAAATCTTTCGCAAGATGAGTAATCTATATCTATGGTTCTCAAACTTATTCAAATTTTCTATTTTCAGATTTTGGCCAAATATTACTTGACAAAGGTGACTGTGAAACAGTTGGTAAAGGTAAGTGCGAGTTGTTAATTTTCCAGACAAGAGCATCTCTGCCACCTCACTTCAGCATTAGTCAGATAGGAAAGTTCATTTCCGTAAAAAACAAAGAGCAAGTTTGTTTTGGTGTAAAAAAAATTGTGCAGCAATTCCACAGTCACCTGAATGTACTAAAATAATGGCACAACTAGGTGGATAGGAATAATGTGAAATATCAAAGTTAAATGAGAATCCATTGTTCCAAGCTCCAGAAGAATCCCAACAACTTATGGCATTTTAGGATAGGATTTTTACCAATAATATGGAGGTGCCAGTATAGGATTGGATTGGACAAAGTTAAAAATCACACAACACCAGGTTATAGTCCAACAGGTTTATTTGGAAGTATAAGCTTTCAGAGCATTGTTTCCTTATCAGGTGGTTGATGAAGGAGCAGCATTTCGAACACCAGTACTTTCAAATAAACCTGTTAGGCTATAACCGGATGTTGTGTGATTTTTAATTTCTTCCAATGGTTACTATTTGAGTTATGAGTTAGACAGGACATAATTCCGCAGTATATAGATAGGATCATTCAGAATGTACGGAGCTGTGTTTGCATAGCTGACAATATTATGGTCATGGGTAGACCATGACCACAACTTGCACTTTCTGATGGATAAGCACAATGACAAGAATTGCTTTTTAACAGTACAAAGTGTCATGTCAACATCAGACAGCTTAACCGTCTTGGCTCCATTTAGTCCACCCATGGAGACCATCCCAATCTGAGACAGCAAGGTCAAGGATGTTAAACAAATGTCGACTCCACAGGATAAAGCAGATCTTTGACAATGCCTTAAATTCCTCCCACCATTTATTCCCAACGCCACGGATAGGGCATATTGATTGAGATATTTTCTCAAGAATATCCCCTACGTTGTCGAGAGTGTGGTACTGAAAAAGCAGCAGGTCAGGCAGCATCCGAGGAGCAGGAGAATCAATGTTTCGGCATAAGCATTTCTGATGAATTCTCATGCTCATCAGGTGCTGCCTGGTCTGCTGTGTTTTTCCAGCACCACACTCTCCACTCTGATCTCCAGCAGCTGCAGTTGTCACTTTCTCTATCCCCTACATTGTCAAGATGACCACTTTGATTTCTCAAGCAGGCTCTGTCATAAAGTCATAGAGCTATACAGCACGGAAACAGAAACTTGTCAACAAACTTTTACCTATTGTAATATTATGACTTTTGAAGAAGATGCATCAGAAAAAGGCCTAGACTTGAATCTTTTGAAAGATGATAAACCTATTGCCTTTGGTTTGAAAATGCGGTCATCTGAACAAGCCACCTATTCCACTACACACACGCATACAGCGATGTTACCTCTTGTATTTGGCATCATGTGGTATCAAACATCTGTTTTTAGCAAGAGTTTAACCATTGGAACCGATCACAGACTATTGGAAATAATCTGCCACAAAGCACTAATGAGTGAGGTTCACTAATGTCCTTTATGGAAGGAAACTGCTGTCCTTACCCAGTCTAGCCTCGATGTGACTCCACACCACAGCAATGTGGTTGATTCTCAATAGCCATCTGTGCAATTAGGGCCAGATAATAAATGCTGTGGGAAATTTAAAAAATGGCAGGTAATAAAAAAAAGCCCTCATCCTGTGAATGAATAAAGAATAAAGTGAACCACCACTTTTGAAGTATACATTTGTTAAGGAGCAAGAGCATGACCTCAAAATTAGATGCTAGCTAGATACCAGGATGATTATGGAATATTTTATGGGAAGGGTTTAGAGGGACATAGGCCAAATGCTGGCAAATAGGAATAGATTTATTCATGATATCTAGATGATATGGATGAGTTGGACCAAAGGGTCTGTTTCCATGATGTATAGCCCTATGACTCTATGCCTTTGGGAGGGGTTAGAAGAAAACTGACAAAGGACTGATGCCAGTTGTTTATATGTAACTTATTTCGTGGTCAACTTTAATTTTTTGAAATAACTCTCCAAATTGATTGGGTTCAGTGTAAGAGCTCTGTGAGTGATGTGCAGAGAAACTAAATGGTTACAGTTAAATTTGTCTAAACGCCTAAAGCCCAGTTAGATACAGGGATCAATTCTCAGTTAGGCGTTTTTCATTTTCTTTCTACCTATGTTGTGATCACCAACAATGATACAATTGTCAGCCATCTCTTCCCTACATTGTTAGTCAGCACAAAGTGCACCAAAGCCATCAGTAGGTAAAGGAAATATGGCTCATTCCTTTAGGTGCAAGATTTCTCATTTCTCTAAAGCCACTCATTTTAAATAAATGCACATTGAAATGAACCATAGGTCAGAATTTAAGCATTTACAAAAGGAATGCAAAGTTAAATATGCTTTTTGAATAAATGAGGCAACTGGAAAGATAGTCATATTAGTTCAGTAATCAAAGAGTTAAAGAATTTATAAAGTATAGTTAAAGACCTTGCTATTTAGGAAAGTCAAGATTTCTTTAAAGACTTAATTGATAGCTATTTTCTTTCTGAGGATATCATGTGATTGAGTCCCATTTCTTCACAGGCAACAACCATCTTATACATTAAGCCTTCCCATCAAGTAAACATTAGCCGAGGGAAAATGCTTTAGATTCCTGATACATTATTTTTATAAAAAGGATGAAGTCACCCATGAATTGCAAGATTTGAACACCCCCACTGTGTCTCTTGCAATGACATCATGACAAGTAATCTTGTTTTGTGTGAATGGCAGAAAAAAAGGGCTGTATTGAACAAGCTCAATCCTTTATTTAAACTGTTAATCCGAGGCCACTACTGAGATGGAAGAATGAGAGCACATCTGAGATGCTGACCTCTCTATCTTTGCTTAGTCACCGATAGAGATACATCAACGCATTTGCTCATTATGTGCATTTTTGAGAGATGATGTGTGAAACCATAAATTAAGGCACACAAGTCCCCCCAGAAAGGGGTACAGTTTCAATCAGGAGTGCCACATGCGCAACATATTATTTCATTTCCTTCCAGAAAACAAAGTATTGAATTACTTTAAATAAACTTAGAGGAGATTCACCAGAATGTTGCTTTGGCTGGAGCATTTCAGCGATGAAGAGAATCTAGCTAGGCTGAGATTGTTTTCCTTAACGCTCAGAGGACCGAGGGATGGGAGTGGGGAGTTAATTGAGGTGCACCATGTTATGAGGGGCTGTGGAATTATTTACCACAGGGTCCTATAGCAGCTCGGTCATTAAGAATATTTAAGGCTGAGACAGACAAACTCTTGTTCAGT
Source organism: Chiloscyllium plagiosum (assembly GCF_037043375.1). Taxonomy (NCBI): domain Eukaryota; kingdom Metazoa; phylum Chordata; class Chondrichthyes; order Orectolobiformes; family Hemiscylliidae; genus Chiloscyllium; species Chiloscyllium plagiosum. Next base: position 60,097,604 of record NW_028270157.1, on the reverse strand, counting down.
AAGAGGATCAAGGGCTATGAAGGTAAAGCAGAAAGGTGGAGTTGAAGATAATCAGGTCAGTTATGATCCCATTGAATGGTCCTGCTCCTACATCATATGGTCTCATCTGGGGAGGAGCGGTAAATCAGTCAGGTAGCTACATAGAGAGCACTGATAGATGCTGAAGAGCTGGGAGAGGGGCAACAGTCTTCTGAGGAGGAAGATAAAGACATTAAGGAGGAGGAGAAATATCACCCTGATAAGCCAGACAAGACCTAATTGACGGTCAGGCAGCATTCAAGAAGCAGGGGAATCAACATTTCAGGCATAAGCCCTTCATCAGGTAGGGCCTCCTCTCTTTACAAGGATCTCAGTGGATTCCTGATGAAGGGCTTATGCCCGAAACGTCGATTCTCCTGCTCCTCAAATGTTGCCTGATCAGCTGTGCTTGTCCAGTGCCACATTCTCAATTCTGATCTCCAGCATCTGAAGTCCTCACTTTCTCCTAGGACCTTACTGGCACCTGGTTCCAGTAGATGGGAATTGTCTCATGAGATGATTCGCAATAAGGTTAAAATCAACTAGGTGAATGTGGGACTGGAGATGCTAGAGATCAGAGTCAGGATTAGAGTGGTGCTGGAAGAGGAGCTGGAAAATCGACATTTTGGGAAGAAGCCCTTCATCAAGAATGAGGCAGAGAGCTTCCGGGATGGAGAGATAAATGAGAGGGGAGGGGGGAGCTGGAGCTGGGGAGAAGTTAGCTAAGAGTGCAGTAGGTGGATGGGGGTGGGGATGAAGGTGACAGTTCAGAGAGGAGGGTGGAGAGAATAGGTGGGAAGTGAGATTGGCGGGTAGGACAGGTCATGGGGACAGTGCTGAGCTGGCAGGTTGGAACTGGGTGAGGGGAGGGGAAATAAGGAAACTGGTGAAGTCCAAATTGATGCCCTGGTGTTGAAGTGTTCCAAGGTGGAAGATGAGGCATTCTTCCTCCAGGCATTGGGTGGTGAGGGAGTGGCAGTGGAGGAGACCCAGGACCTGCATGTCCTCAGCAGAGTGGGAGGGGAAGTTAAAATGTTCAGCCACGGGGCAGTGGGGTTAATTGGTGCAGGTGTCCTGGAGATGTTCCCTAAAGCGCTCTGCAAGAAGGCATCCAGTCTTCCCAATTTAGAGGAGACTGCATCGAAGGCAACGGATACAATAAATGATATTGGTGGATGTGCAGGTAAAGCTTTGATGGATGTGGAAGGCTCCTTTGGGGCCTTGGATGGTGGTGAGGGAGGAGGTGTGGGCACAGGTTTTTCAATTCCTGCGGTGGCAGGGGAAGGTGCCATGAGGGGAGGGTGGGTTTTTGGGGGCCGTGGACCTGATCAGGTAGTCACGGAGGGAACAGTCTTTGTGGCAAGTGGATAGGGATGGGGAGGGAAATATATCCCTGGTTGTGGGGTCCGTTTGTAGGTGGCAGAAATGTCAGCAGATGATATGGTTTATGCGGAGGCTGGTGGGGTGGAAGGTGAGAACAGAGGGGTTCTGTCCTTGTTGTGGTTGGAGGGGTAAGGTTGGAGGGCAGAAGTGCAGGACATGGATGAGATGCGTTGGAGGGCATCTTCAACCATGTGGGAAGGGAACTTGCGATCTCTAAAGAAGGAGGCCATCTGGTGTGTTCTGTGGTGGAACTGGTCCTCCTGGGAGCAGATACGGTGGAGGCAGAGGAATTGGGAATATGAGATAGCATTTTTGCAGGAAGTAGGGTGGGAGAGGTGTAATCCAGGTAGCTGTGGGAGTTGGTGGGTTTGTAAAAATGTCAGTGTTAAGTTGGTCTTCATTGATGGAGATGGAGAGATCCAGGAAGGGGAGGGAGGTATCAGAGATGGTCCAGATGAACTTAAGGTCGGGGTGGAATGTATTGGTGAAGTTGATGAACTGCTCAAACTCCTCATGGGAGCACGAGGTGGTGCCGATGCAGTCATCACTGTAGCAGAGGAAGAGGTGGGGAGTGGTGCCAGTGTAACTCCAGAAGATGGACTGTTCTACATAATCGACAAAGACACAGGCATAGCTGGGGCCCATACGGGTACCCATAGCTACCCCTTTCATCTGGAGGAAGTGGGAGGATTCGAAGTGAGGACCAGTTCAGCCAAATGAATGAGAGTGTCAGTGGAAGGGTACTGTTGGGGACGTCGGGAGAGGAAGAAATGGAGGGCTTGGAGGCCCTGGTCTTGGCAGATGGAGGTGTAGAGGGATTGGATGTCCATGGTGAAGGTGAGGTGTTGGGGACCGGGGAAACGGAAGTCTTGGAGGAGGTGGTGGGATTGGGGGGTGTCATGTACATATGTGGGGAGTTCCTGGACTGGGGTGGATAGGACAGTATCGAGGTAGGTGGAGATGAGTTCAGTGGGGCAGGAGCAGGCGGAGACAATGGGTCGGCCTGGGTGGTCAGGCTTGTGGATCTTGGAATGGAGGTAGAATCGGGCGATGCGGGGTTCCCGAACTATGAGATTGGAAGCTGTGGGTGGGAGACCTCCTGAGGTGAAGAGGTTTTGTATGGTCTGGGAGATGATGGTTTGGTGAAAGGGGGGGTGGGGTCATGGTCGAGGGGGCGGTAGGAGGAGGTGTCTTCAAGTTGGCGTTTGGCTTCAGTGGTGTAGAGGTCAGTGAGCCACACTACCACTGCAACCCCTTTACCCACTGGTTTGATGGTGAGGTTGGGATTGGAGCAGAGGGAGTGGAGGGCTGCACGTTGTGAGGGTGAGAGGTTGGAGTGGTGGAGGGGGGTAGACAGGTTGAGACAGTTAATGTCTTCAGCAACTGTGAATTTGTTGTTGACTAAAAGACAATCGGTCCCTGTTTGTTCATGTCCAGTTTTCTTATTTGCTGTTACTTCTGTTGTTCAATAAAAATGAATGTTAACTGTTTCAAGTCTTTCCACCATGTAATGCTGAGATGACAAGATTTTATGCTCTGCTGGGCATTTGGGAGAGAAAAGAACCTTTTCAGACAGGATCCATGACATAATCAGGCAACAAGAATGGATAGCTTCTGGAGCTTAATTCTCGTGGCTTCAGTAAAAACAACAGTGAATCAGAACGGTGATCATGTCGGGCGGCAATACATTTACAAATGTGACCTTTTTCCAGTGATGTGGTACTTATGTGCCCTCAGAAGCTTTCTTTCTGACTTCCTTCACCTTATGCGCACTGTGAAGGGCTAATCTTGACTGGCACCATTTGGTCTAGTGAACTGCTTTCAATATGGCACCAGCAGCACAAATCTGGAAAGATCCTGGGAATCGCATGTACTTCAGTCTCTGGTGAGCACCCGGTAATGTGAGCATGTGCTGTGGAGTCATGCTTTGCACAAAAAAAAGACGAGCAGCAGACAATTGTGTGAGATAATGTGCTGGAGCTCACAGAGAGAAACTCTGTTTTTTGGGTAAAATTCAGCCCTTTATTGCTTTTCACTAGCACATGCGTGCGGAAGTTCTCAACCATACATTTTTCACGATATACTTCAGCACACTCCAACATGAACCCCAAGCCAGCACCCTTGCCCACTAGCAGCTGGCACTCTAGTACACAAGGCTTGTTGTTGATTTGACTCCCAATGTTGTGTTTCCTAGTGAGGAAAAACAAACAAGCCTTTCATCCAGAACTGCCTTTCTTTCAACTCCTCTGATATTTGCAATCTGGGAGACAACCCACAAGAGATGGATTCATACCAAATAGAGTTAATCAGCCTCACACTAACTCTGTATCCACAAGAGACCATATAGTTCAGTTTCTTGGATGGCATCTCTCCCTTTGAAGTGTTTGTGTCTGAAACTCCTCGGGTGTAACATTCTACGGTTCCTCTTGAGACTCATGCAACCCACACAGAGATTTTTCAGAACGGCACTGAATTTGCATCGTCAGCCATCTTTTCTCTTCCTTGGAGTGTAAATGATACCATAATCGAATCTCATCCCTACGCTTGAAACTTTGAATATGTTAAGAGACTTTTTAGATTTTGCTTTAGGTCCTCATAATGTTACCAATGGTTTGAAGTCCATCTATACCTGCAATTGCAGCCTCAAGAAGTAGTTTACACAGGGTATGTGTCCCCTTATAACTGCTAATGCTTCTGTCTCTCTGTTTTAGCAGCTCTGTTCAATCCCCATCAGGGTTTACAATGTAAAACAGATCAGTATCTACATGCCATCAGTTTGCACATGAATGAGGAATGCTTCCAGACCTGAAGGTGATGCATCTGCTGCTACCTTGATGAATAAGCCTGACTAAAATAAAAATGGTGGAAAACTTCAAACGCTAACTCTGTTGCTCTCTCCACAGACACTGTCAGACCTGTTGAGTTTCTCCACCACTTTCCGTTTATATTTCAGATTTCCAGCATCCGCATTTTGCTTTAATCGTGACTGGCTGACCTAAGGGTTTATTCTTTCTATTATCAAAGTAATCTGTGTTTTTCCCTCTCTCTAGAGTATTGCCAATTCATGGTTGGGCTTCAAGGCCTTTCAAGGTACTTTCCATCAACCCCACACCACACGATTAAACGATCACACAGAATGATGCTATGATGCCTGCTATGCATTAGTTAAAATATTAAAACAAGAGGAAATTACATTGCAAGCATTTTTCCTGACTAGCTAGGTGGTCATACTATAGTATAATTTTGCCTCTGATGTCCTAACATTGACTTTGCTAAACAAGTCTAAGGCAAGCTTAATTGAAGAAAGCTAGTTTGTCATGGCTCAAGAATTTGATTTTAATCTTTACTACTATGCAAAATTAAAGAAAATATGGAAAAAATTATTCAGGTCTTGATTGGAGGTCTGAAGAACAAAGCAGTCCCCACAAATATTATTTTAAAAAGAAATTGATATTTTAACATCTGTTCTATAAAGTCAGGAAAACCTCAACACAGTACTATTTGATCAATTGTGCCTGTGCTGGTATTAGCTCCATATTTGAGCTATCTTCAGTAAACCCATTCCCCTACACATTTTGATACTACCATTCTGCCAACACTCTCAAATGTTGCGTTGATTTACCTTCAGTACATATTTGTATTCCATATTCTAATAACCTTCTGTGTTAATGGAAAATAAATTCTAAACTTTCCTGAGCTTTACTTGAGCTTGAAGTTAGCATTTACTTTTCCGGAAACATTATTTGATTTGACGTCTTCTGCTCTTGAAATATCAAGTCACGATGGTTTATGCTTAATGGAAAACATAACTTTATTTGACTAGATGTCAGGAAGGATAAATGGCCAGTCTAATCCCAATAAGTATAATATCACAAAGAACCTTGACAATGCTACTCTTCCCATGAATAGATGACAGATTAACAGTCCATGCTTCATTAAATTAAACAGTACAATCTCCAGTGTGCTTTATCTTTGTGTACAATGACCATTCAATGATGTTCAGTTATCACAGGGATAAAACTACCTTGAGAATGAAAGTAACAATATTGTGCATGTTAGATCTTCTTCATCACAGGGATTGTAGTTAATACTAGTGGTGAGGTGTCAAATTCAATTATTTCTAATACTTAGTTATTCAGTCCTTTACTCATTCATGTAATTTCTCCCAATACAACAGTTACAATCTTTCACTACAGTCAAAAAAAATCATTTGCAGTTATTTACAGTAGTTTATGACATAGGCATCAGTCGCTTTAGTAGCCTTCTGGAGAAAATCCAATCCTTAATTTAAAAACACTTGTTAATAGAAAGAGATTCAATTAAATTTAGTGTGAACTGCTGCCAATATTAATAAACACTTTAAAAAAGTATTGTTCTGGAACTCCTGGGAAGAAACTTAAAAGTCAATGAGGAATAGAACTGTCTGTACTGATGAGACATAGATTCCTTATAAAGTCAAGTAACCCGTCATCAGAATTATTCTCCTGCTCCTCGGATGCTGCCTGGCCTACTGTGTTTTTCCAGCACCACATTTTTCAACTCTGGTACTCCAGCATCTGCAGTCCTCACTTTCTCCTATGTCATCAGAATTACCCTTGTAGTCTCTCTCTCTCTCTCTCTCTCTCTCTGGGTATGTGGAGAGTTCCATGTGAATGAAATGTACAATCCAATTTTCAAGATACTACATCCTCTTAACAAATGAAAGCTTCAATGGTTTGTTTCCAAAAGTGTAAGCAATAAGCCTAAATATTCTGTTTCACCAATAATATTATAGCTTCTAACTTTTATACTTTTAATAATGCACGCTCTATTATACAATTAGATCATTTAAAATCAGATGTGCTTTAATTGAACACATGTTCATCATCTGAGTTGTCAATGATTGACTTAATTCAATGCTAATGAATGACATTTTCAGTATTTTGAAAGTGGCATACCCTTTGTGATCAATTGCATGTTACATTTAGGTCACAACAATTGAATTGAATTAGCTTTATTGTCACATGTACTTGAATGAGTGCAGTGAAAAGTTTACAATTGTCACACAATAAATGGCTGGATGTTCATAAAGGCTGTTTGCTTTTCAACATGATCATTATGTTTTTCAGTGGTGTAGCTCTAAGTTTCATCTTTCATTCATTAATGTTTGGTTCATCGCATTTTTTTAAGTTTATCAATGTCTTTATTTCATTTTAAGAGAACCTGGTGACTTGTATTTGTCGGAGCACATATAAATTAAGAGTAGCTGTGACACTGAGGGTGGAATGAGAAGGCCAAGACTGAGTAAGTCAATAAACTTTTTTCCTCCAAACAAAATATATATGTGTCTTGGTTTCAATCTAACCAACTGCTTGGAATCTATTAATATTGTCCTTCATTTACTTTCGTCCAATGCTTTGCTTCTTAATTGGATTTGCTTGCCTGTTAATTGATTCATGGGGTAACTCCAGAAGATACATGCACATGGACTGTGTAAGAAAGAGTTCAGCTGGAGGTCTGGAAAAGTGAGGAGTCAATCTGTAATTACAATGAAAGCAAGATGACTCTTGCACCTGTCACTTGCTCAGTAGTAACTGAATATCACTCTTTTCAAAGTATACATAACTCTTTCAATTTCTCCTTCAGCTCTTGGTTAATGGGATGTGGTATTTCAATGCATGCAACCTAGACAATTTGTAAATTTTTCAAACTCCTCACTGTTGAATGGGGCCATTGCCACTTCTGACACTTTGCAAATTCTTGTCAAGTTTTGGGAAGACTGCATTGTTGAAGCAGATGTAATGCTTTCTGTGACTGGGAATGTAGTGATCAGTGAAAACAAGCAGCTCTTTGCCAATGTGCAAGTCTACAAAGTCAGTGCTAACTCTCATCCATGATCCTGGATTCAAACAGCTTCAGAGAATCACAAGGATTTGGTGTTGCAATTGACTCTGTAATTCACTTTACAGGCAATTCTTTGAACCAAACCATTTTCGTAAGGAGCTGTTTGGTTTTAACAGTTCTCTAGTGATCTTCATGTGCTGTATTAACACATATTTCATCTCTGATTGTGGAATGATGATACAATTGCTATGTAGCTCAAGATTAGATGTGATTATAACAGTGAGCTCATTCTGATATTAAGATACTGTGGCATATGAATGATTTCATTTGGAGACACATTTTTGATCTTGTCTTTCCATTTTCATGATTTCATAGCTGTCATGAATTGTTGCAATATTGTTTTGCTGCCATTTCAATATTTGCCTAGTTTTAGGTTTCCTGAAGTTCAAGTGCTTTTGACAATATTTTGCTCACAATTATTAACACTGATTGTTGGCAATGGATGTCATGAGAGATCATCCAATGGGCTGAGCTAACCTGATTGCTATATAACATGGAATTGTAGTTTATGTATTGGAGTGGTAGCATTTTTGAACAAGCTTATTGTTCTAATATTGGTTATTACTTGAAACACTTCTGCAGAAGTTCAGATAAAAGTGTAAGATCTCCCAAGTGATTGAGAGCTCCTTATTTTCTGCTTGCAAACGTTGACCCTCCCAACATTAGCAATTGGCTTGACACTATAATAATGGTTGGGTAACCTGCTTTGTCTTTCTGCACTGGAATTGCCAACCAGGCTTGCAGTATGATTAGTTAGGTGGTTTTCTCGGCGTCAAAGTAGGTATTTGTATACCATGCTGACAACCATTGTTTGGTCTAGTGGGAGCACGAGGAGGTTGAACAGTTCATCCACTTTACCAACATCTTCCACCCCAACCTCAAATTCACCTGGACCATCTCAGATTCCTCCCTCCCCTTCCTAGACCTTTCCATTTCTATCTCAGGTGACCGAATCGACACGGACATTTACTATAAACCGACCGACTCCCACAGCTACCTAGACTACACCTCCTCCCACCCTGCCCCCTGTAAAAACGTCATCCCATATTCCCAATTCCTTCGTCTCCGCCGCATCTGCTCCCAGGAGGACCAGTTCCAAAACCGTACAACCCAGATGGCCTCCTTCTTCAGGGACCGCAATTTCCCGCCAGACGTAGTCGACGATGCCCTCCACTGCATCTCTTCCACTTCCCGCTCCTCTGCCCTTGAGCCCCGCCCCTCCAACCGCCACCAGGACAGAACCCCACTGGTCCTCACCTACCACCCCACCAACCTCCATGTACAACGTATCATCCGCCGTCATTTCTGCCACCTCCAAACGGATCCCACCACCAGGGATATATTTCCCTCCCCTCCCCTATCAGTGTTCCGAAAAGACCACTCCCTCCGTGACTCCCTCGTCAGGTCCACACTCCCCACCAAGCCAACCTCCACTCCCGGCACCTTCCCCTGCAACTGTAAGAAATGCAAAACTTGCGCCCACACCTCCCCCCTTACTTCCCTCCAAGGCCCCAAGGGACACTTCCATATCCACCACAAATTCACCTGCACCTCCACACACATCATCTATTGCATCCGCTGCACCCGATGTGGCCTCCGATATATTGGGGAGACAGGCCGCCTACTTGAGGGACGTTTCAGAGAACATCTCTGGGACACCCGGACCAACCAAACCAACCACCCCGTGGCTCAACACTTTAACTCCCCCTCCCACTCCACCAAGGACATGCAGTTCCTTAGGCTCCTCCATCGCCAGGCCATGGCAACACGACGGTTGGAGGAAGAGCGCCTCATATTCTGCCTGGGAACCCTTCAACCACAAGGGATGAACTCAGATTTTTCCAGTTTCCTCATTTCCCCTCCCCCCACCTTGTCTCAGTCAAATCCCTCGAACTCAGCACCGCCTTCCTAACCTGCAATCTTCTTCCTGACCTCTCCGCCCCCACCCACTCTCCAGCCTATCACCCTCACCTTAACCTCCTTCCACCTATCGCAATTCCAACGCCCCTCCTCCCTACCTTTTATCTTAGCCTGCTGGACACACTTTCCTCATTCCTGAAGAAGGGCTTATGCCCAAAACGTCGATTCTCCTGTTCCTTAGATGTTGCCTGACCTGCGCTTTTCCAGCAACAAATTTTCAGCTCTGATCTCCAGCATCTGCAGTCCTCACTTTCTCCTCGAAGATAATCTAGTTAGTTCAGGAATGAACAAGCCTGAGCTGACTCTGCACTTCCTGCACATTTTATCCACAGAGCTGGCAATACCTCCAATTTTCTGCACATATTCTTTCACCATTATACACATAACCAAATAATTCAAAGCAGCTTTCATTGATCAAGTGCCTGTCCTTGTTCAAGGTGAGGTTACATTCTCAAAATACATTGTGGGCATTCATGTAGCTGTGAATTGAGTTTGCTTTCAGAGTACCCAGCGATAAGAACATCATTGCTGATGCTAAGGTGACTTCAAGTCCTTCCTATGCTGGGATGCTTAAGCTGTGGAAGTGAAAAACAATCTAATGTCAGTGGAGAATACTCTAAGATATCTGTTTCACACGTCTTGTTGATATCCTGCATTAGGTCAAGTTTACCAAAATGCTTAGCACGTTTTACCTTCTCGATAATTGCATCGATCGTTGGTCTCAAGTGCCTTTTTCATTGCATGGCTTGGTTTGGTGACTGTATGTATCAATGCAGGTTTTACATTGGTTCTCACTCCTGGGGTGCTTGACAGTTTGTATGGGTGAGGCACAAGTGGCTTGCTCATTCCCAACTTTCTCAATAACTCCAAGGTCAAGTAGCTGCTGAAGTCCCTGTCTGCTTTGACATGAAATGCTATTCACCACCATTGATGTGCGACCGGAGACGCATTAGGTGGTGTCTATCCAACTTGCATATAACACTTTTCAGTTTGCTGAAACCAGTGAATCAGTCAGCATACCACTCAAGAATGTCACTGGTATGTGCAGAAATTTTGGAAGTGCCTGTAATCATATGCAGATCTGATGTTGTGTAAAAACTGATAAGCATGTCACATTCTTCACATTCGTTCTGGTGTCTTTGAAAGAGATTGGAATTTGAAGAGTCCTGACATCCTTCAATAGTGGTAAGGGAATTTTTTTGGATTGCCTGGTTCGCAAAGGCTGGGTTTGCAAACAATGAGGTTTGTTGAATGCTTTTTGACATTGACCGATGTCCCTGTATTTATGAGATCATCGATGTCTGAGCACCCGTGATCACTGTCACCTCTGGCTGGTTTCTGTGTCAGGTAGAGAGCACAAAAGTACATTCAAAGTTAGCTGCTTCTACATTAGCTGCATTCTGTCATCCTTTTACTGTGTTGCATCCAAGTAGCACCCTTCTGTTGATGTTGGTTGATTTTTTTGAATGATAAAGTCTTTGCGTTTTCACAAACTTTGCATTGTTTGCCAGTAGCATTCTTTTCCAAGTGGACAGGCGCTATCAACAGTCAGAACATTCTTCCGACAAGTCACGTTTTTGTTGTTTTGTAAGTGGTTTCCTGGCAGGTCACTGATGAACAGGAATTGTAGTTGGAATACAGTATTGTTGGCATCTTCAGCAGCTCCAGGTTTTGATAACTACCTTGCTACCTCCAGCAGGTCAGTATTCTGTCTTTCTCGAGTACATCCGAGATATTTGACTAGAGAATCAATATTTGATTATTTGTTTTGATTTCCCCACTTGACATATTCCACATCACCAAAATTAAATTCGGGTATGAGATGCTTCAATCATGTGCAATATTGATTAATATGTTGCTTACTTAATGCATCAGAAGACAGGTTTCTTGTGTACTGAATTGTTCCTGAGCATGAAATAGATTGTTAGGGCAGGTTCTTACTTAGTCTTTGTCACTTTTGTTTCAGAAAAGTTCTCACGTCTCAAAAATATCTTCCAACTCTTCACCTCTGCAGTGGACAAGTAATGATTTGGAGGTGTCATTGTTGGACTGGGGTGGACAGTGTTAGAAATCACACAACACCAGGTTACAGTCCAACAGGTTGATTTGGAAGCACTAGCTTTCGGAGCACTGCTCCTTCATCAGGTGTTTGCCTGTTGGAGTGGTGTGGAGAAGTATTTTTTTTCTCTATTTGACATCAGTGATTTCAAAATTTGCCACCTTCAAAACATTTCGACCACTTTTCCCAATGTGGTAACACAGGCAATAGTTCTGAGGTACATCCAAACATGATAAATTCGACATAGACAACATAATCTTGAATAGCATGCACTGATAGTGCCTAAACAATATCTGAGATCACATTGCTATCAAATAAAATTGTATCTATAATTATCCAGACTTATTTTGTTGGTTGGCTTGGTAAGTTGTGTATGTGCGTGTGTGTGCATTGAGCAGACTATTCTGAAACAGAGTGCCTCTTGTGTGTCTGACACAGGCTAGATGTTCAATCTATTCCCCGATACTTCAGCTTAAAATATTTTCTACAGAAAGTGGGCAAATGGTTTCTAGAATTCTGTACCTGAAAGCAACATTTCCTATTTCTTACCATTCTTATGGAGTTCTTAGGAAGCAATAGTAACATTCAGTAAGGAACAGAACTGCTGTTAAAACATGGATGTTTTATTATGCTTCTTGTTGACTCCCTCTGCTGGTATAGGACTAAGTTAGCCTTAAGTGGATACAACACAATGTAATTTTCAATATGTTACAACTGTTGTATTCTCACCAATTGCCCATCAGGCAATTGTATGCTCCAGACCATATGTTTTATCAACAATACTGGAAGGAAAAGAAAGGATGTGGATCATTGCTTCATTGCCTCATTGTTTGACATGTGTTTCCAATAAATGCAGCTCATGTTCTTAGACAACTAGAATAGAATTTATTTTCAGATAAACCAAACAATATCATTGCACAATAAGGTATATTAAAACCAGCTCTGAAATCTAACTTTAAAATATTATGTTTGCTTCAAGAATGATTAACAAATGTCTCCCTACCTGTAGGAGACCACAATGATTGCTACCATGAGTTACCACACAAAACACTTCAAACACAGATGTTAATTGTTCAAAGAGGGTAAAAGATGAACTTCTGGAGTTGTTATGAGGGGACATTATATTGGACTTCAGGAGGGATGAAGAAAGATTATACTGGATGTCTGGAGTTACTTTGAGGAGAAATTATATTGGATTTCAGGAGTAATGTTCTGAAGGGAGATTGTACTGGACTTCAGGAGTTAAGCTATGAGGAGAGACTATGCAAATTAGGCCTGTTTTCTCTTGAGTTTCGAAGGTTAAGGGGTGATCTGATCGAAGGCTTCAAGATATTAACATAAGAAATAGGGTAGATAAAGATAAAAGATTTCCACTCCTTTGGAATTCTAGAACTAAGGAGCTTAGTCTGAAACAGGAGAGATACTAGAAAACACTTACAGAATCATAGAATCCCTACACTGTGGAAATAGACTATCTGGCCCATCAAGACCACACCAACCTTCTGAAGAGTATTTGATCCAGATCCTTACCCTATCACTCTGCATTTCCATGGTTAACCTAGCCTGCACATCCCTGGACACTATAGGCAATTTAGCATGGCCAATCCACCCAACCGGCACATCTTTGGAGTTGCACATACGAAGCGTTGTGGATGTTCGGCACTTTCTTCCACATCAGTTCATTTTAAATCTGAGATGGAGAATTTGTTGTTACGCAGAAGTATTAAGTGATGTGGGTTAAAGGCAGGTAAATGAAGTTAGGCCACAGATCATCCATGATCTCGTTGAATGTTGGAACCGGTTCAAGGGGCTAAATGGCTTACGGCTGTTCCTATAACATCAGTGCTTTCTTTATTCATACATGGGATGCAGATATCGCTGGCTAGGCCAGCACTTATTGCAACACAGCACCAAATATTAGATTTGGTTTCTTACCTTTGCAACATTTGCTCGCTAATCCTTAGTGTAAGAAGAATTACATTGACAACCAGTTTATGATTGCCAGTTGGGCCTGCAGTCTGGCGCCAGTGTAGCAGATGCTGTGTACATTAATACACAGGGTCTCATTCTTTGCAGACAAAAAGCTCATATTCAAGCACTATGCCTGTTACAGCTCAACAAAATAAGTGACAGAAATTGGACATCATGCTTTTGGTAAACAATTGAGATAGGTAGAAAACTAAAGAATACTGCAAAGGCACTGGAGTATTCTAACAGACAAGGAGAAGTAAATTGCCTCTCCTCTTTTCAAAAAGAAATTAAGAAAGAATGTTTTTAGCAATTAAAATGTAGCTAACCACTTCATCAGAAACTAATAAACATTCAATTACAAGGTGTTTTTGTTGAATGGAAAAAGAAAATTGATTACTTGCTAACCCCTAGAACAATAAAAAGATGCAACATTAAACAAATAAATGACAGGCAAAAAAATTTAAAAGAGTAAAAGGTCCGAAACAAAATAAGATAAGTGAATATGCCATTTAAAATCCTTAGGGTGCCGCTGGAGCGTTAGATTTTACTCTGAGACTATTGTTGGTTGGCAGCTCTGAATACTGCAAGCATCTTTGAATGCTCAGTATTGAGATGTTTCTTTCCAGTTTGTGTTATCGACAGATGCTTTATCTTTCAAAAGGCTGAGGGAGGGGTGAAGGACCCTCGATCAGTGTTAGATACAAATCCAATACTCTGCTGAAAAACTGGTTAAATGTTCCAATTTCTGAATGCCTTGTTTTCAAGTTGGATATTACAGATGATGTATTTTACCTCCATGTGCAAACTCATCATTAAGGTGTAAATTAAACAGGTGATTGGGGCCTGGTTAACTATTTGCACTCTCACTCAATAAATATATTAGAGCTCAGACTAGTTATTGATTATTGATAGGATGAGTTAAGCTGCATGAAACTATGGTCAGGTGATTACTCCATCTTTAAGCCAGTGAATTATTTTCTTTTTGAAGATATTAAAGTCTCCGGTATTAGAATCAGATGATGAAATTTGAAAATCAGTTGTAGTGTGCATTTGATCACTGTTAGGACTGCATTTTAAAGATTCAGGCTTAGGCTAACGCACAAGGACTTTGCCATAGTCGAGCTAACAGTGGACACAGTCTCAAGGGCATTAGTGAATTACAAAATAAAAGAAGCTCTTCTTCTTATCGAACTAGAATATTATTCTACTGCAATTCACCAGCAACTGAGGGAAAAACGAAGGCAAATTCGTGCAGCTCAAAAATCTGACAAATTAGAGTGCAGATATCAGACAACAAAAGGTAATGAAAATATTAATCCACAGATCAAGAACTGCAGAGATACCACCAGCAAAAGGAACTCTTGACAAGAGTGGAAGGTTTATTGTTGAATGACCATAGAATGGTTATACGAAAGTCAAAGCAAAGAGAAATTCAACAGAAGCCCTGTTCAAATTCAAAAGAACATGTAAGTATGATGAGTTGTGGAGCGAGAGCACAATGATCAGTGCGGTGACAAGGCGTTTGGAAAGACATGGAGGATTACATTTCACTGTTGAGAGGAACAATGGATTTCATCAAGATTTCTGAAAAAGCCATGGGAAAGGCTAGCAACAGATCAGTTGGTAGATGTATTTGATCCTCATTAACTCTTATCCGAGATAGTTTGTTTGAAATGGCAATACATCATTCATCCAGTGATGAGAGCACTGAAAAGTGACTTTACAAAGCATGGTTTCCTTGAGGAATTGATATCGGACAATGGACCTCAATTCATGCATGAGGATTTCAGGGAGTAAACTTCAGGGACAGTCATCAGAATCATATAAGAGTCCCGACCGGAAATTAGCTTAACTCAATTAGAAATAAATACCATTGAATAATGAATATTTACCAATGAAACTGTTAATGAGGATTTTTTTTTTGACACAACGTCAGGTCAAGCACAATCTTGTAGGACCACAAGAAGGTAAAAGAAAAATAGAAATAAAAAACCCACAAAAAGCAGCAGAGATGGCTCAATGCTAGACAGATGTGAAACGTCTATCAGCCTTAAAGCCTAAGGCAGAGAGTTTTAAGGGAAAGGAAGTCTGAAGCTACAATGATCTAAAACAGATCAAATGAGACCTTATGTTGTTAGAGGGGGCTGGAGGAAATTCTGGAGAAACCGGAAGATGTTGATGTTATTTGAGTTAAGAAATGAGACTGAACATGATTATTGTAAGATGTGGGATTAGAACACCCATACTACATCAGACAGTGTACAACAATTCCCGACATAGAAGAACAGCATTATCCTCTCGTTGGAGTCAAGCAAACCAAATTGGGATGCCCTGTTAGTGTTTCAAATTGTGCCAACCGATGAGATTCAGACTCTAGTAATGGGAGGGGCAAGGTGGTGATGGTAGTGATAACAATATTAACAATGTTAATAATTATATTAATGAATACAAAGTCTATGTAAGAGTGACGATACTTTAGTTTTGGGAAGCGTATTTTGTCCTTTTTGTTTTTTGAAGAGAAATTTTGAGCCAGAGGCATTGAGTTGTATCCTCCAAGCCAATAAACTAACCAGCTTGTGAGGCCTTAGGTTTTTCTCTTAAGTTTGATGCAGGCATGAATGGGTGGAGTCCAGTTCCCACAAAACCAAGATTTTAATTCAGCTTTCAGTTGGGGTTCAGAAGTTGGTTGTGGAAGCTGTTATATGTCTCTCTACTACAGCAGAAAGCTGTTGTTTTTGCTATCTGCCAGAATTTTCTCTTGGTGTTCTTTTCTCCTGGACTAGAGACTCCACCTGTGAGTCAAGAGTGTGGTGTTGGAAAAGCACAGCCAGTCAGGCAGCATCCAAGGAGCAGGAGGATCGATGTTTCGGGCATGAAGTCTTCATCAGGAGCTTATGTTCAAAACATTGATTCTCCTGCTCCTCGGATGCTGCCTGACCTGCTGCGCTTTTCCAGCATCACACTCTCTACTCTGATCTCTAGCATCTGCAGTCCTCACTTTCTCCAAGTTGACTAAACACCACAGGTGAGACAATCTATTTTGCTGAATATGCATTTGCCAAGGATGTCTTTGAGATGTTACTAAATTGGAACAGTTGCTGTCGAGGAGCTAATAAATCTTTTATTCTGTTAAATTTTCCAATAGAGTTAACGTTATACCAATTTTTCTTTCTTTTTATTTGTATTTAACTGGTTGCAAGAATAAATTCTGTTTTGCTTAGTGTGACAGGACCTTACACTTGTCTTTAAATGGGGTGGCATGGTGGCTCAGTGTTTAGCACTGCTGCCTCACAGTGCCAGGGACCCGGGTTCGATTCCAGACTTGGGTGATTGTCTGTGTGGAGTTTGCACATTCTCCCCATGTCTGTGTGTGTTTCCTGGGTGCTCAGGTTTCCTCCCACAGTCCAAAGATGTGCAGGCCAGGTGAATTGGCCATGCTAAATTGCCTATAGTGTTAGGAACATTAGTCAAAGAGAAATGGGTCTGGGTGGGTTACTCTTCGGAGGGTCAGTGTGGACTTGTTGGGCCAAAGGGCCTGTTTCCACACTGTAGGGAATCTAATCTAAGATAAAAGTTAGGGTCTAAGTTATCTCCTTGATATGTTTGGTTTGGTCCATAACATGAGTAAACCAAATTAAGCTACTGGAATAATGGAGATAAAACAGGAAGAAATTTGGGGGAAGACATAGTATAATGGGTTTTACATAAATAATGATGATGTAACTGACATCATTCTGACATTGGTAAGACAGAAGACACCAGTCTGAACTGAGTTTATAAAGAGAGAGGTCGTAGATACTACACCAGAGTTGTATTTGAGAACCTATATTGTACAGATGTTGGTTAAGGAGTGTAACAATATATCAGGAGTGGAAAAGCCTCACTATAGAGATAAGGATGACTCAGCCTCGGGAGCAGTGTATGTGCAGCCCAGAGATACTCCAGGCTGATATCTCAATGTGCAGGTAACAGTGCTGGTGTAAAGCACAAGCTAAAGCAACGCTGACAATCCTGTGTTTTTTTAACAAACATATCTCTCAGCCTTTTAAATTCCAACCACTTTGAGACAACGGTTAACATCCTGTTAGACTTTTTTAAAGTATCTTTTTGTAGCTCTTCTCTAGCATTCAGTGATTCCAGTATAGGGATCCCTTTGATGTGGAGCAGGCAGAGGGAACCTAGGTTCGTGAAATCCATTTATTGGGTGATGATCTTCATGACAATACTATATTCTTTACCAACTGGTTACTGACCAATGAAGACACTTTCTTTATTTCAAATTATCAGGGCTCTTTATAATTTTAAACAACCCTATTGAATCTCTTTGTCATTTCTTTGCTCAAATGAGAAACCTCTCATTGCTGGATCCTGTCCTCTCACTCCTGCTATCACTGAGGTGCCAGTGTTGACTCAGTGTGGCACCCTCGCCACACTGAGTCAGCTGTGGGCTCAAACCTCTTGTTCAGATATTCTTGAGCACACAAACTAGGCTCACAGTCTAGTGTAGTCCCAAAAGAACGCTGCACTGCCCAAAGTTGGTGTTTTTAGGTTGAGATGTTAAACCTTTCAGGCTTTGGCAGGAGAACAATGTATTAGGGACACTGAAGGCTGGGCTGCATAGGAACTTTCGCAGCTTCTGACACTCCCCCAAGTCCGACCTACACACGAGCTACCAAGACACAAATTGAAGGATTAAGAGTCCAGCCTTGCAGGCAAATCCAATACATCCTAGCTGAGAGATCTAGCAGACACTTGCCAGTCAGTTTCCACACTGAATAGTTAGCACTGGTAACATGGCCTAAATTTTTGAATTGTCAGCTAAGCAAAAGGTTTTGCTTAAAATGTTAATACCACAAGTTGTTGATGACTAGACACAATATTCAGCAACCCTAATAGCTAACAGAATAAACAATGATACCACCTTGATAATCTGCCAAAAACATTACACGGTAATTAAATAAACAAATAATTTGATCTGCTTTTATTGCGCTTAATTCAAATACCCTCGTTCTTTTAACAAAAGTCAAAAAATCTACTTTCCTTGAAGATCTCCAAATTGTTTGAGCTATCAATTTAAGTACGGTTATTTGAGTAAAGCATGTTACATGAACGCTGAAATTCATTTGAACAGATGTGTACTTAATGACATTTGGAGAACATTGCCAGACAGTCTGTGTGTCAATTCAGTTACAGAGCACGTTTGTGAAGCCTTCCCTGCAAGGTGTCTCAATACAGAACACATTTGACCTGTCTCAATGTTTCCTGCAAAGGATGACATTTCTGCTGTTGAATAAACGAAGACTTAAAAGTATTTTCGATGCACTCTCCCAATCACTTATCCTTTGAAGTTGCCAAATCTCTTCTCAGTTCTCCAATGGGATCGGCATCAAAAAGAGTCCTGAGGGAAAGTCACTAACCACCAGTTGCGTGCCAGCTGTGTAACCCAAACAAATGCAGATCCTGTACAAGCACATTTTGGGTTGTTTGAGGCTCTGCGTTTGTTGTGTAAGTTATAGTGTGAGAAACCAAAGCAATGCTTCTGAGTAAGGACCTCCCAGCAGGTGAAAAAATACAATTGAGTTTATTTTTTGAAAAAGGAAATAATGGTTGCACAACAGCAAGGGTGGGCTCCTACCCTTCAACTGTGTATAACAACAACTGTTTGATCAACAATTGTGGGTACCATTCCCTCATTAAAACAGGCTGTTAAGTTTTGTCTACACAATGAAGCAAACATAATTTTAATCATTCTTATCCTAAATGATGCAATCAGGTTCCGTTGTCACATTATATGACACCATGCTGACAATTTAGCTGATAAGAATGCCTTTCTTCAGAGTATCTGTTTGTACAGGTGACTGAAATCAAGCCGCTATTCAGACTTAACAATGTTAATGCAAAAGACTCCGCCTTGAACTCTGGCTTTTTACCACTTGGATCTTTTTTAAGTAGCGTAAATGGAAAAGTGCTCAGAGTAAATGTTCTCTCAATTTCACAGCAAAACCAAAATCAATTCTGCTCACGAGGTATCATACTCTACAATGCAAAAATTGATAAAACTGATAGAAGGGGTCCTCTAAAAGACAGAAGATCTTAAAGATGCAGTAGCACATAACATTGCAAAATCAAATACTTTATATCCAGAAGTCAGAGAGGAATTCTCCCACAAAACAGAACATTACAGAATGAGAAAGAACACAAGAAACTGCAGAAAATCAAGACAGAATGCAGAAGTTAACAGTGCCTTTGAATGAGCGAGTAATAAGAGGTTTGCTGAGACCATCAGACAATAACTACCAGCGAGAGAAAACCACAAGGTTATTTGATGCAGGCTGAAAATTAGATAAAGGTTTGTGGGAAATCATTTCGGATTGATGGAAATGTAATGCTATAAGGAGCCTTTACAGCAAGAAAAATGAGATCTGATATCCTGTTAAATGACTTGAGGAGCCCTGCTCAGCCTGAGCTGCACTTAGCAAACCAAACTACCTGCCTGGTATTCCATCAAACTGTACACTCACTGATTTTCTAGCAGCCTTCTGGCTCTTGTTGACCACTAATATGCAAGCTCAATAATAAATATTGACAAGGTGCAACAGTCTGGCATGGGCCAAGCTGAAAACACTGCTAACTGGACGCGGTATTTCAGGAGATAACTGGCATCTCCTGATTCGGTTAGCAGTCAAGGGCAGGACAGTGTGGCTGTAAGAATGATGATATGTTTTCAACTTAAGTGAGGGTGAGGCTGCAAGATGGATGAGCAACTGACCATGGCGCAGAAATCTTTTCAACTGGGGAGAGCAGAAGTATTGTACCAGGAATGATATGTTGAGCCAAGGATTGATACTGCTCTCTATCATAAAAAGCTTGCATCTGGACAGCTGTATTAACTACCTGATGCCAGCATTTGGGATAGCTGCCCAAGACTGAAGAGAATGTTGCAGTGGGAGAGGGAGAATCTAGTCATTGCGGTTCATGTGAGTACCAAGGTCGGCGGATAATGCGATTTATGTGAAGAATGGAAGGTGGCACGGTGGCTTAGTGGTTAGCACTGCAGCCTCACAGTGCCAGGGACCCGGGTTTGATTCCAGCCTCAGGCGACTGTCTGTGTGGAGTTTGCACATTCTCCCCGTGTCTACGTGGGTTTCCTCCGGGTGCTCCAGTTTCCTCCCACAGTCCAAAGATGTGCAGGTCAGGTAGATTGGCCATGCTAAATTGCACATAGTGATAGGTGCATTAGTCAAAGGGAAATGGGTCTGGGTGGGTTACTCTATGGAAGGTCGGTGTGGACTGGTTGGGCCGAAGGGCCTGTTTCCACACTGTAGGGAATCTTAAAAAAAACCAGGAGCGTTCTGTCCTTGTTACAGTTGGAGGGGTGGGGTTTGAGGGCGGAGGTGCAGGATGTGGATGAGATGCGTTGGAGGGCAGCTTCAACCATGTGGGAAGGGAAATTGTAGTCTTTAAAGAAGGAGGCCATTTGGTATGTTCTGTGGTGGAACTGGTCCTCCTGGGAGCAGATACGGTGGAGGAAATGGGAATACAGGATGGCATTTTTGCAGGAGGTAGGGTGGGAAGAGGTGTAATCCAGGTAGCTGTGGGAGTCAGCGTGTTTGTACAAAATGTCAGTGTCAAGTTGGTTGTCATCGATGGAGATGGAGAGTTCCAGGAAGGGGAGGGAAGTGTCAGAGATGGTCCAGGTGAATTTGAGGTCGGGGTGAAATGTGTTGAAGTTGATGAATTGCTCAACCTCCTCGCGGTAGCACGAGGGGGCGCCGATGCAGTCATCAATGTAGCAGAGGAAGAGGTGGGGAGTGGTGCCAGTGTAACTCCAGAAGAT
This sequence comes from Chiloscyllium plagiosum, assembly GCF_037043375.1. NCBI lineage: Eukaryota > Metazoa > Chordata > Chondrichthyes > Orectolobiformes > Hemiscylliidae > Chiloscyllium > Chiloscyllium plagiosum. Next base: position 60,076,533 of record NW_028270157.1, on the reverse strand, counting down.
GGACTGTACTACATTGCCGACAAAGAGACCGGCTTAGCTGGGGCCCATGCAGGTGCCCATCGCTACCTCTTTGGTCTGGAGGAAGTGGGAGGATTCGAAGGAGAAATGAAGGGTGAGGACCAGTTCAGCCAAACGAATGAGAGTATCAGTGGAAGGATACTGTTGGGGACATCGGGAGAGGAAGAAACTGAGGGCTTGGAGGACCTGGTCATGGCAGATGGAGCTAATATAGGTCAGCAAGCAAGAGAAGAGTGGGATGGGACTCACTGCGAATTAATAAAAGCGCAGCAGAGTTTTGGATGATCTCAAGTTAATGTGCAAAAAGAAAGCCAGGGAATTAGAGGGAATCTTGGGTTTGTTTCTCATGACCAAAATTTATTTCAAAGCATTCTATAGCTATTAAGGTATTTCATTAGAATCCTTACAGTGTGGAATCAGGCCATTTGACCCAACAAGTCCACACCAACCCTCTGTAGAGCATCCCACCCAGACTCTCCACTCCCCACTCCCCCCAAACACTTGAGTGTAGTTAATGCTGTCATGTTTGAAGTGTTGAATTATTTCATGGATTCCAAACCAGAGAGGCAATATACCTTTAAGACCGTGAAACCACATTGCAACACACAATGTTCCAGTACAAAAGTCTCTTACCTTCAGTAGCCATTGCTGTTGTACTTCCAGCAGTGCTCAGAGTAACAGCCCACATAATCTGGATTCTATGTGTAAGCCTAAGATATCATACCATCATAATTTAATTGGTATTGTTAATAAGCTTCAAGATAGCTGTCTCAACAAGAACCAAAGAGCTTAACATCTAAACTTGCCATTGTCCTACCAGACAGTAGGCATGCTCTTTCATGAGAGAGAGAGAGAGAGAGAGAGAAGACTGGGGTGGCTTAAACTGAGGGTCACCATGCCTCGTGTGAGGGAAGAGATTAAGGAGGAGAGTCCTTCATGGTAATTTTGGTTGTCTTAGGAATTGAACACATGCTGTTGACATTCATCCATCCATCCAGCCAACTGAGGTAACACTCAGACCATCGCATACCAGCAGTGATGTTTTATACTGAAAGCATATCAAAAAACGTGATGGTGAAATAGAAAAGAATGCAGCAAAAGCTGTTGGAACCTGTAAAAAATGTGAGATCAAAATGCACTCGAGGATATATTTCTTGCCGTTTTAATCAATTTGCAATTTCCTTTTAGTTTCAATCAAGACTCAAGTTCTAAATACAGAGGAACCTCAATTAACTGAATGACATGGGCAGGGAGTATTTTTTTGGGATAACCGAATGCAGGATAACACAGTTTAGCCGAGCATCGGGACCTTGTAATCTTGTTCAGATAATCTGAAATTTGGAGAATCGACTTGGATAATCGAGGTTCATCTGCATCGTTAGCCTACCTGGTACTGAAAAAGGTTTTAATTGGTTATTCAAACACTTGGAAGGTCTCAGCTCATTAATGTAGTTTTCTTGGTTTATAAGATTGGGCTTATTGCATTAGAGAGAGGGGACCGGTGGTGGCTCCAGTGATGGGAAAAGTTGAGAAGACGGATCATTCCTGGTAACTTCAGCCAGTATGGGAATTGAACCCAACTGTTAATATTACCCTGTCATTACAAACTGGCTATCCAGTCAACTGAGCTACCCAGCTGTGACTCAGGGTTAGAAAGCTTTGCAGAAAGAAACTGCTGAAAAGAAAGACCCTAACAAATAGGGTGCAGCAACACTTGGCTCTTGTGCCACCACATTACAACATCCACAAAAAAGTGAACCACCAGACATAAAACAGCAGAGCAAAACAGCATATTCATCTTTACAGTGGCTGCTTAATGAATAATGTTCAACCGATTGGTCCATGCAGCTGCTCTGAGGCCCTTGGCTTGTGGTTACAATCAAAGGTATCACTCTCTATGGGGTAGAGTTCAAATATTAATATTAATAGCCTTGAGTTTCACACATTGTGCAGAAGGCCATTCAGTTCATCATATCTGCACTGAATATCTCAGCATTTTAACTGAATGACAGTTCCCTGCCTTTCCCCTGTAACCCTGCACATTTCTGTTTAAATAAGCATCCAATGTCCTCTTAGATGCTCCAATTGAACCTACATCCACTATACTTCAATTCCAATCTCTTAACTACTTGCTGTGTGAAATTTTTTTCCCAACTCACATTTATTTCTGTTGTAAAATACTCCAAACTGTACCTTTAGGTTCTTGATTTGTTTCGGAGCAGGGACAGTGTTTCTCTCTCTACTCTATCCAGACCCCTGATGAAGTTGCACACTTCTACAAAATTGCTTTGCAAGACCATAAGACATGGGAGGAGAAATTAGGCCATTCAGCCCATCGCGTCTGCTCCACCATTCAATCATGGCGAATAGTTTTTCAATCCCATTTCTCTGGTTTTCTCCCCGCAGCTCTTGATCCCCTTGATACTCAAAAACCTATCTATCTCCGTCTTAAATATACTCAATGGCCTCCATAGCCTTCTGTGGCAATGAATTCCATAGATTCATCACTCACTGGCTATCTCCATTCTAAAAGCTCTTCCCTTTATTCTAAGACTGTGCCCTTGGGCCCCAATCTCTCCCAACAATGGAAACATTTTCCCAACATCCACTCTGTTCAGGCCATTCAGTATTTTGTCAGTTTCAATTAGAACCCCCCTCATCCTTCTAAACTCCATGAAGTATACACACCGAGTCCTCAAACGTTCCTCATATGCTAAGCTTTTCATTCCTGGAACCTAGGATCTTGTGAACCTCCTCTGAATACACTCCAGGACCAGTACATCCTTCCTGAGATATGGGGTCCAAAACTGCGCACAATATGTGGTCTGATCAGATTGTTGTAGAGCCTCAAAAATACATTCCTGCTTTTATATTCAAGTCCTCTCAAGATAAATGCCATCATTGCATTTGCCTTCCTAATTACTGATTCCACCTGCAAGTTTATCTTGAGAGAACCTGGATTCGAACTGCCAAGTTTCTTTGCACTTCAGACTTCGGAATTTTCTCCCCATTTAGAAAATAGTCCATCCCTCTATTCTTCCTACCAAAGTGCATGGCCTCTCACTTTCCCAAGTCGTACGCCATCTACCACTTCTTTACCCATTCTCCTAACCTGTCCAAATCCTGCTGCTCGCCTCCTCTATGCTACCTGTCCTCCCACCTATTTTTGTATCATCTGCAATTATTAACCAGAATGCTCTCAGTTCCTTCATCTCGATCATTAATGTATAAAGTGAAAAGATGTGGTCCCACCACTTGTCACCAGCTGCCATCCTCAGAAAGACCCTTTTATCCCCACTCTATTTTCTGCCAGACAGCCTAGCTTCTATCCATACTAGCACTTTGCCTCTAACACCATGGGCGTACTCTTACTCAGCAGCGTCCTGTGTGACATCTTGTCAAAGGACTTCTTGAGGTCCAGGTAAATAACATCCATTGGCTCTGCTTGGTCTAACCTGCTCATTACTTCCTCAAAGAATTCTAGAAGATTTATCAGGCATGACCTTCCCTTGATGGGACCATGCAGACTTTGCCCTATTTTACTATACATTTCCAAGTATTTAGAAATCTCATCCTTCACAATGGATTCCAGGATCTTGCCTCTAACTAAGGTTAGGCTAATCAGTCTAATTTTCCCTCTTTTGTCATACTCCCTTTTTAAAGCAAGGTGTCGTGTGAGCAATTTTCCACTCCTCTGGGACCCATCCTGATTCTAGCAATTCCTGAAAGGCCTTGTAGCCTCTCCTCTCCAAAGGAAACAGTCTCAACTTCTCCCATCTTTCATCAAATGGAAATGTCTCATTCATGAATCATCCCTATAAAAACCTTCTCTGTATCCCCTCTATTACATGTATGTTTTATTCACCATGTCCTTTTATTTTGTTGTTTTTTCCCCAGAAAGTGCTGTAGACTGAATTGAGACGGAGGTATCTTAAAAACCGATGTTAGAAAGATATTTTTTAAAAAGTAAACTGACACCTTTGCCAGGCATATAAACAATTGTTTGAACAAGTAGTAATTGAACTTTGAGTTGCAGATCATTTGGAGCCAAGGGGGTGTTCAGATCCAGCTTTAGTTGGCAACAGAACATTGATTGCTCTATGGGCTAGTGACCGGTTGTCAATCACAACTGTGATTGACTCTCAGGTAACTAAACAGCTTGAAGCTATACAGTGAGAGAAGTGTTCAGTTTATACCAAGTTTGGGAGCAGTCTCTCTGTTCTCTGCAGTCAAAACTCATTGGAAACATGAATAAACACCATTTTAGTAAGCTGTGACTTTTAGATAATAATGCAAGGTTTTTTTTAATGGAATCTGCCATCTTGAATCTCTTACCAACCAGTGGGAGCATCTGGAGAAAGATAACTAAAGCAACATGCAGGCCAGCAGAACAGTCATAGACGTCATCTCAAGAACAGAACTGGAACAACAACTGTCTTTCAAGTCTTTCTAGCTTGTTCACAATATACTTAACTCTGTCTGTATGTCTTTTCTTGTATAAGGGGTAATTTATAAGTAGATTTGAGTTTTAATCGGCATTCTTATATGCTTTATAATTGTTTACCTCTAGCTAGAGTCTAATTACTTCTAATGAATAGAAACTTGGTCAGTGCTTTCTATCAATTTCAGTCTGAGGGCAGATAAATTGGTGAATTTTGCATTTTTGAAAATATCTTTAAATTTTGCGAAGACTCCAGAACAGAGGGTCCCAATTTCCAGCGAGCCACCGTATTGAGTCATAACAATGTCTTTCCAAAATTGTGGCACCCAGAATTGTACACATACTCCAACCAAGGTCTAACTAGTGTCATATGTAAGTTCATCATAACCTCCATGACTAGAATATTATATGCTTTATTAAGAGCTCTAGATGTACTTGCCCTGCCACCTTTAATGAGTTATGTACATCCAGTACACTCTGTTTCTGCACACGCTTTAGAATAGTGCCTTTTATTTTCTACTGCCTTTCCATGCTCTTCGTAGCAAAGTGCATCACCTCATACTTCTCCACATCTGCCATCTGTCCTCCTAATCTACCAATGTGCTAATGTCCTTTTTGAAATTATAAACCATCCTCCTCTCAGTTTACCATTTTCCCACATTTTGTGTTGTCTGCAAATGTTGAAGTTATCCAGGGAACCTCATTACAAACCTTTTCCAAAAAGTACCCATTGGCCATTACTCTGCTTCCTATTCTGAATCTAATCTTGAATCCTCGTTTCTATGGTCCCTTTTTATTTTGTAAGCAATAACTTTCTTCAAAAGCCTATTGTGTAGCACACCTATTGAAAGTTCCTGCACACCACATCAACAGCATTATCTTCTTCAACTGTCCCCACTATCTCTTCAGAAACATCAAGTTAGTTAGAAGCAATTTTCTCTTTAAGTGATCCACTCTTCTGAAACAATCAATGACATTTTGGGATTTCGGACAGACAGGGCAGTGCACTCCTTATGATATTCCAATTAATGAAATAACTTTGAAATAAAGTTTTATAGTAATGCTACATTGAATTACAAATTCAGAATTGTATTAATAACACAAATTATGAAGTTACCACTTTTTGTAAAATAAAACCCATTGATTCATATGTAATATGCTATCTAACTCTACAACACAAACTGTTGTAAAATTCTACATGGGTAATGGATTTAAGCCCTGAAGAAGAACAGTTTGCATTTATATTTGCAGCCTACAAAGTGGGTTTCAAGGCAATTTACTATTTCCCCACTATTACACTATATTATGAAAATGTTACCATTTGAGTCCAAATAGGGCCATCATCGGGTAATTGCTTATAATTGGGGTGCTGTCCAAATAATTTAATGTTTTGGCTGATGGCTGTACATTTGTCCCAAGTTATGTAACATCGACAAAGTCCAGAGATCTCAACAACTTTGTAATGAAAAACGAAGGAGGCTCAGTAAAACAGTTGTCACCTTGTCTTCTGCACAGTCTTCATGTAAAGTGGATGATCTGCTATATAATGGCCATGGCTGACTCTTACTGGCAGGAAATTTTAGCTTTTGATTTCAAACTGTGCAAATCTCCACAATATTTCTACTCTATCAACAGCACAAACTGATGATTCCCAGCTTGCCTGAAAAGCTCAATACTCAAAACAATTTGAACAAATTCATAGCTGTTTGCAATGGAACAGTGCCAGGCACTGATCCTGCCTATCCCATATGGATGCTTTTAAAAGGGCAGCTACTTTCCTGTTTAATTTTTGTCCCCTCTTCAGTCTAATTTCCCCAGTACTTTATAGCTCTATTTTATCTTCATCTCAACGTGTTCATGTTTTTGAAGGACAAATCTGGACTGCTTTTGTTGAAGCGGAAATATATCCAAAAGCTGGCAGAAGAGTAAAGAGATGGTAAGTTAACTCAGGGAGATTCGCGAAGGGAAAGCAACTGATTACAAAGCGGCATTGGCAAATGTCAGCAAAGTACTTGGCTCCTCATCCTGTAAGAAGTTAAATTGAACTCTGGTTGAAGAAGAAAAAATGCACAAAGACAGACAACATCATAATACCACAGGAACATTGCAAGTAAATAAAGCGTCACTAAATATCTTTGACCTTTATGTCCTTTCAAAGCATTACATCATCCTCCCTTTCCTCTCCAGAGCTCTGAAAGGTTTCTCAAATCCTTGCTCAGCTTCCCTGTGACATGTCTAATTAGGTTCCACTGAAACTGAGCCAAATAATGATATCCTCATTAATCTTGATGACCATCCCTCCTTTTCTTTGACCTGCCTTTTGTACAGGTTGACCACACCATCGCCCCCTGAAACATTACAAGAAATAAACATGGGAAGATTCACCATTGGATCTAGAAATGGAGAATGAAACAGAGCATGGCTCATTGTTTTTGTGACTGTTTCCAGTAAGCTTCAGCACTATGCCCCTGCTTTTTGCGGTATAACTTTAATGGTTTGGAGATAACTGTGAGGAGAGAAACTAGATGGTGACAATTCCTAACATGGAAGCCTGAGTGGGTACCTGGAGACTCCATCTTGCCACTTGACCCTCCAGGCCTCCATTTTGTCCAGAGCCCCCTTCAGGACACACTCCATTGAGGAGCGAATGTCTACATCCTTCATCCAAAGAGGGTAGCCTGGGACACAAGCCAGGCTCACAATTTATCACGGCACACTATTGACTCGCTAGTAGTACAGTTCACTACTTCAGTGCTGCAATTTGAAAGCTTTCAATGAAATGCTGCTCCCAGGACACTTTGTGCCAAGACAAGGCAGACAGTCATGAGTTTTGGAAGACCCGCCAGAGTCAGTCAAAGGCATTGTCTGAACTCCGTCCAGGGGCTTGAATAGCAGTCAGTAGCTCAGACATCCAAGGTGAGGAGTTCTGTACTATTATATTCTACAGAGTGGGATTCCTGCATGTGCAGTTCAAGCAGTCTGGGGATCAGTGGTATTGCTCAGTCTGGTAGCTGCACAGAGATCAAGCAGGAATTTGAACACCCATCAGTCAGAGCTAGCATTCCAATTCAGTCAGTGGGGTGGGCCAAGGTCAGTCATTGGGGCCTGTTCACCAGCAGTCAAAGGAGGTTTATCAGGAGCCACTGCAGTGGTGAGCAAATTGAGGGAATTCATTTTTGAGAAGCATACTGGGATGCAGAGAGGACAATAACTGTCAAGGGCAGCACCTATACCTGTAGGAGACAATTGTACGTTGGATCATGTAGATTACTGCACAATGACCTGTACCCTGATTTTAACAGGGGTATAGCGCATCATGATGGTTGACATAACTAAGCAATCGACCTGGAACTCAGGGGCTAAAGCATGGAGGTGAAGGCTTTATGAAAAGAGTGGAGTGTGAAAACTGAGAACTGATGGCTTGGACAGAGTGTGCTAGGAAGGAAGGTCACCTCGATTGAAAAGCTGAGTCTGTGACTGACTCTGCGAAACATGACCTGTGCTGCCTTCCATCCTCATCGAAATCATAAAGGCGCAACGGAAATGAAAATGGCAGACCACAAACCAGAGTGGACGGAGTCGGTATTTTTGTCCTGTCTGAAGAAACACACTTTACTTGTGAGCGATGTGGTGTCCTTCAGAAGAGGTGTGAGACATCTGTAATCATGATAATATTGCCAAACGGGTTGACTAGAAAATATTGAGGACTCCACATGTGAACAGCATGCAGTGACTACAACCAATCTCAGCCATGTTTTTGATCATTATAAATTGGTCATAGATATCTCTGCGAAGCAGAAGTAATCACAGGCAACTTTTAAACAGTCAGCTGGGGGCCACCGTTTACAAAGACAATCCAAGGTCTCATCGACTGCACTCGAACACAGAACTACTTCCTATCAGCTGGTGCTGTAAGTAGTTGATGATGTGCTCTTCTAAGTGATGCTGTCATCTTTGGGTGATGTGATGGGGGGTGGTGGGGGGGGAGGGGGGAGGGCGATGCAGTTACAAGCTTTTAGTAATCCTCCTGGCTTTATAAGATGCTACAGTATTTGTGAAACATGGTGTGTGTTTCACACAATGGAGTAAGGTCCACGAATAAGTATTCCACAGCCCACCTTGTCAAGGTCCCCCATTTCCCAGTCTATTGGCTATCATTGTTTGTGATGTGACTGCTGACTGCTCGCATTACAAAGGACTGTGTTTTCTTCCTGATATGTTCCCCCAACTCGCCACCACCACAGACATTCATTGGAACCATGCCAGCAATAGCTACGGCAAGGATTATCATCACAATGATAAGTGCGTGCAAGAGGCTATCAAACAGTCTCCACATAAGGAAATCACAATGGAAATCACAATTGTGACATCCCTCAGGATGTCACAAACTATGGGAGGCCCAGAGTTTAACACCCTGACTACCATGTCCTCTTCCTGGTTGATTCCTGGGATGGCAGGACTGATGTATGATGGATGAGGAGAGAGTGTGAGGTGATTCACTTTGGTAGGAGTAACAAAAAGATGGGGTACTGGGCTAATGGTCGGATACTTGGTAGTGTGGATGAGCAGAGGGATCTTGGTGTCCATGTACACAGATCTCTGAAAGTTGCCACCCAGGTAAATAGTGCAGTGAAGAAGGCATATGGCGTACTGGCTTTTATTGGTAGAGGAATTGAGCTCTGTAGTCCTGAGGTCATGTTGCAGTTGTATAAGACTCTGGTGTGGCCGCATCTGGAGTATTGTGTGCAGTTTTGGTCGCCATACTATAGGAAGGATGTGGAGGCACTGGAACGGGTGCAGTGGAGATTTACCAGGATGTTGCCTGGTATGGTAGGAAGATCGTATGAGAAAAGGCTGAGGCACTTGGGGCTGTTTTCATTGGAGAAAAGAAGGTTTAGGGGTGACTTGATAGAGGTGTACAAGATGATTAGGGGTTTAGATAGGGTTGAACATGAGAACCTTTTTCCACGTATGGAGTCAGCTATTACGAGGGGGCATAGCTTTAAATTAAGGGGTGGTAGGTATAGGACAGATGTTAGGGGTAGATTCTTTACTCAGTGAGTCGTGAGTTCATGGAATGCCCTGCCAGTAGCAGTGGTGGACTCTCCCTCTTTATGGGCATTTAAACAGGCATTGGATAGGCATATGGGGGATAGTGGGCTAGTGTCGGTTAGGTGGGCTTGGATCGGCGCAACATCGAGGGCCAAAGGGCCTGTACTGCGTTGTATTTTTCTATGTTCTATGTTCTAGATTGGGTCATTGAAGACTGCATTCATTGGAGTTCAGCAGAATGAGGGGACCTCAGAGAACCTTATTAAATTCTAATTCGATTAAACAGGGTAAACACAAGAAGCATATTCCTGATGACCAGGGAGTCCAGAATCCGACGTCACAGTCTCTAACTATTTGAACTGAGATGAGGAGATATTTCTTCACCAGATGGTGGCGGAATTCTCTGCCACAAAGTGATGGAGACTGAATGTTTTCAAGATGAATCTAAATAACAGTTCAAGAGCTAAAAGGATGAAAGACGAAAGGGAAGGGACTGAGATGGATGATCGGCCATGATTACGTTAAATGGTTGAGCAGTTTCAAGGCTTGAATAGCCTCATAGTTTCGAGGCTTCTACAAGCGAGATGCATTGCCACCACAGATTGAAGACGGCCCAGGACACCATCACAGAGCTGTGCCATCTGCTGGAGCAGGGTTGGCTGGCAGTCAAGGGCACAGCTGTGTTCACTTTTACACAACTGGATCTTTCCAAGGATCCACTAGGGACCTGTCTGGGATCTCTCAATCCTCAACCCTCTGAATTCAGGTTCTTGCTAATGCAATTAGTGTCAGATCACTACCCCTTCATCTTGCTTCCCTGTGACGAGGTCAGTGCTGTAGCCCAGGCAGAAGGCTTTGCCAGTATAGCTGGCTGACCCCAGGATAGGACTTAAAACATGGCACTGAGGGTGCCAATCCCTGATCTTGGTGAGCATTTCCACCACCAGAGACCACCGGGCCGTTTAGACTCAGTGCGCACATAATAAGATGAGCAGAGGACAATTGCATGCAATAACTCTGCAGAGCTCAGAGAGAAACCCTCCAAGTAATTTCAGAAATTGACACTACACTGATTTTTGGCAAAGTTCAGCCTTTAGGCACCTAAATTAGGGCTACACTGAGAATTTTACATACAAAATATTGGAAAAACAGGAGATTTATGAGAAGTTCACAAACAAATAACTTCCTTATGTCCTTCCTAAAGCATCATACAGGCATGAGATCAAAAATTAGATCAAGTTGTGAATCGTGCAGCGTGCTGTCAGGATGATGTTCTGTGACTAAAGTGGAAACAAATTCTGCGATAAGAGTTAAGTACGTAAACTGCAATTTTAGTACTTAAAAGATTAAACCTTAGGGCACTGAAGGTTCTGGTTACACAGTTCAAAGGTAGACAGAAAACACAAATAAGAGCTGCCTTTTGAGTCAGTGAGGATCAGTAGCCCAACTACAAAAGGACAGGATCAAAAGGACCGGATTCAATGTGCACATGACAAGTATGCTATGTTGAAAGATGCTCCTGATGATTTTTATTTTAACAGTAGTAGAGTCTGAAATTTAAGAAGCAATCTTCTGATTCGGCATCACTGGTGGGCAGCCTGACCCACTGGGAATGAACGTTAAAAATATACAAGTTTTTGTGCTCAACCTTATCTAAAAACCAAGCACTTGAGTCTCAAATATGTGTCCCCACACAGAACAAAGTCAACAGAGCACTGCGAGAGTGGAAAACTGATTTTTCCTTCTCCAAAGAGAACCTATCACTTGTGAATTGATTCTGTTGTAAATCATTTTCTATATTTTTTTAACGCTTAGTGCAGGAAAATCATAACATAGGCCATTCAGTCCAAAAGGACAACCGAGACCAACTAGCAATCCTTACCCATATTCCTGCTTTTTCAAGAACTATTGTCTAATTCTTTTTCAGGAACTGGGATAAAGTCTAGCAGGCAGTGCATTCCAAATCCTAACTACTCACTTCACAAAAGAAAACTTTGCCAAATAAACCAGAAGCGACAGGAGAGACAATTATTTTATATCTGTGTACTTCACCTTTCGAGAAGGGTTTATATTTATTTACTCCATTTAAGCTCTTCATAATTTTAAACACTCTATCGAGGCTCCTCTTAGCATAAGGAAAACCATCTCAGTTCTTCCAGTCAATCCATGTAACTGAAATCCCAACTCCTTGAAATCATCTGGTAAATCTCTTCTGTGGCCTTTCCATGCTTTGGCAAGACTCTTTGCCTTTTGTTCTCTCTCACTGGCACTGACTGGCATGCTTTGATCTGAGAGAGATTATGGTAATGCAGCCACAGGACTACGAGGAAGTCAGATGAGATCATCATTTTGTTTGATGATTGGGCAAACTAGTTCAAAAGGCAAACGTCTGCCACAAATGCCACACATGGAGTGGTCCCCTGTCTCTCCGGAATGATCTCTCTGATGCCTTGTCTTCAGGGCTGGCTTCTGAAACTTCTAAAACTTCTGGTGTTTCTGAAGCCACATGTTGTTGGAATGATGGATGCCATCCACAGCTGATGTCCCCCATCTGCATCGGTTGTTAATTAGAGTTAGCCACATGATGATTGATGTTGCAGGTTCAAATGTCCCTTTTGATAACAACCTTGCACCATGGAATTGTGAGCATTGCTGATCTCTTTCCACAGGCTACCTCTCCATATAGTATAACCTTGCTCATGCAACTATCTTCCATCCTGTCCTTCTGGCCAAGTCAACAAAGCCTTCATTGCTTGATTTAGCATCAGGTTTCCTAACATGCATGCTTTCAGTGACTTGTCTTTCCATTTAATTCCATGGATGCATCCTAGCCACTGAAAATGGGGGTTATTGATCCTTTTTCTCTTGGTAGATTTTCCAACCTTCACTTGCCATAAAGTGATGTGTAATGGCACAGACCTTAGAGATCATTGATTCTGTGGGTCACTTTATTAATTATCCATGCCCCATTTGTTGGTTGGCCAACATGTTGACAGCTTCTTTTCTGATGCATGTGTTGAGGTCTTTGTCACTGTAAATCCAAGGCAGCAGGAATCACTTTGTCTCCAGTGATTGTCGATAAGTCTGATCACAGATGAAAATAAAACACATTTGTCCTAATGCTGGTTTTCTCAACACAGATGGTGAGGGAAACATGGCATGGGGGCAAACAAACCAGGAGCTGGTCTTCTCTCTGGGCAAATAGTGATGCATCATCAGCATCCTGGTGTTCTCTGATCTGTACATGCCACATTCCTGTCTTGGCTCTTAGTCTTGATAACTTGAGGCATTTGCCATCTATCTTATGTGGAGGAACCCACCCTCTGTGTCTGCAGGGGAAGCTTACGCCAAGAGGAATCGAAATGAAACGGAGTAGTGGCTAAGACACAGCTCTAGTTCATCTCATTCTTGATCTCAAGACAGTCCAAGGTGGACCTGTCAAAGTAGTGCTGTACATGTTATCATGGAAGGACCATGTGAGACAGTGGAGCCTGGGAGGCTGTTGATTTTCTTGGTACCTGGTTGAGACCCAACCTGATCACTGGTCATAGAATCATAGAGCTGTACAGCATGGACACAAACCCTTCGGTCCAACTCAACCACATATCCTAAATAAATCTAGTCCCATTTGTCAGCATTTGGCCCATATCCCTCTAAACGTTTCCTATTCATATAAAGTCATCCAGATACCTTTAAAATGCTGTAATTGTACCAGCCTCCACCACTTCCTCTGGCAGCTCGTTCCATACCTGCACCATCCGCTGTGTAAAAATGTTGCCCCTGAGGTCCCTTTTAAATCTTTACCCTCCCACCCTAAACCAATACCGTCTAGTTCTGAACTCCTCTACCCTGGAGAAAAGATCCTAGCTATTCACCCTATCCATGCCCCTCATGAATTTATAAACCTCTTTAAGGGTGACCCCTCAGCCTCTTATGCTCCAGGGAAAACAGCCCCAGCTGATTCAACCTCTCCCTATAGCTCAAATCCTGGCAACATCCTTGAGTCTTTTCTGAACCCTTTCAAGTTTCACAACATTGTTCATAGTGCAGGGAGACGAGAATTGCATGCGGTATTTCAAAAGTGGCCTAACCAATGATCTGTACAGCTGCAACATGACCTTCCAACTCCTGTACTGAATGCTCTGAACAGTAAATGAAAGCATACCAAATGCCTTCTTCACTACCCTATCTATCTGCGATTCCACTTTCAAAGAATTATGAACCTGCACTCCAAAGTATCTGTTCAGCAACACTCCCGAAGACCTTACCATTAAGTGTATAACTCCTGCCCTGATTTGCCTTTTTGAAATGCAGCATCTCACATTTACCTCACTGGTAAAATCCTTTCAAGGTCCAATAAACAATGTGTAGAGTCTGTTTGCTAATCCCTGCCCTTCTGTTGCAGCTAACATAGGGAGCAGATTATATCTCTCATGAATCTGCCTACCTGAAACCACATTATGGTATCTGCTGTTGGCTAGTCAATGGAGTTTCATTACAATGATGAAGGGAGTAATGCTGAGGAGTCGTAGCCTTTTGGTCTGCCAGCATCTATTTACCAGGTCTACAGATCCATGTGCTTTATTGACAGCTTCATTACCTATTCTCTGCAACCTTCGAACATTTGTTGGCCTGGTGGCTCACAGCAGCAAAGTCCCAGGTTCAATTGCTTTATGCCCGATGAAGGGCTTTTGCCCGAAACGTCGATTTCGCTGCTCCTTGAATGCTGCCTGAACTGCTGTGCTCTTCCAGCACCACTAATCCAGAATCTGGTTTCCAGCATCTGCAGTCATTGTTTTTACCTCAATTCCAGCCTTGGGCAACTGTCTGTATGGAGTTTGCACATCTCCCTGTGTCTGTGTGGGTTTCCTTGTGCAGGCCAGGTGAATTGGCCATGCTAAATTACCCATGGCGTTAGCTGCATTAGTCAGAGGGAAATGGGTCTGGGTGGGTTACTCTTCAGAGGGTCGGTATGGACTTGTTCGGCCGAAGAGCCTGTTTCCACACTGTACAGAATCTAACCTAATTTGTGTCAAAAGTACGCTGGGTTATTTCACTTCCTTTAAATTGTACCATACAGAAACATTAACAGAAAATTTTCTGTAGGCCAGCTCATTGTTCCAAACCTACTTCCCATATAATTTAAATAAATTCTCTTTACCAACATGACCATTACTTTCTGTTACAACAAAGGTTATCAAGAGGAGCATCCAACCTCAGGCCCTGTCAGATATATAAGTGACACAATTTTTTTTAAAAAATCATGAGTCAGTGTTCATTACATTGAAAATAAATTTTGCCAGTTACTGTCCATATCTTCAATGATTGAAGCTTCTTTGAAAAATCTTTTACAAAACCACAAGGCTACGATACTAATCACAATGCTGCAAGTCAGTAAGAAGGAATAGTTTAATGAGATTACTTATTCTACTTAATCAAGCCTTTCACTAATTTGGAAAATATTACTTCAGCACACTTGGGAGCATAGTATACAATTCTAAATTTAAACTTGGCACATTCGGCCTTGGGCCATAATCAATCCCGAGGGCACTATTCGAGAGAGAGGCATATTCTGGAAGCACAGTTTTACACATTCCTCAATCTTTCCAACTGCCCCAAGATAATATTATCCACTGGTCCTTTTTGTCCAGGTAAGTGACTCAGTCAAACCATTCCCTTACACCTGCAAGAGGATAACTTATGGTGAAACAGGAGCAAATGTTTATAATTTACAAGAATTTCCTCATAATAATAAAGAATATGAAAAATACAGAAGCGCAAAGAGGCCATTTTCCCGAACCTACCACCACCCCATCCTCGCACATTCACAGCACTCCCCCAGCCCTTTGCCAATTTTCTCCTCCCATAAATTGCAGAATTTTCTGGGTGAACCCAGTATTTTTAAGGAGGCCCAGCAGGAGACCTTAATAGGATGGGAGGCAGAAATTCAGTTTCCTAACTGTGAGTTGGTGTTTTTCTATTAAGTTCTCAGGCTGTCTGCTTTCCGAACCATCAAGGTCCTGTTCTACATTATAATGTCATGTACACTCAAATGCACCAGTCTCCAGGAATTATGTTCACGGGTGCAATCTTGTTAACTAAAACTAGGAAACGTCTGTCTCCGTGAATCTGACTATATGTGGACCTGCAAAATACTTCTCCCAACAGATTGCCCCTTGATAAGCAAGCCATTTCCCTTTGCAGAGCCTTACAATGTTGGGGTCATTAGCACAGATTGCCTGAAGGTGCTGGGTATTTGATTCAGAGGGGCTGGGGCGTGCGCAAAAACTGGGAGGAGCATATTGTCAAGGTGAGTAAGAAGCTGGTCATCAGTTCTAAGGGTCTCTCTCTGTTGTTGTACATGAAACAAGTCTGGCTCAATCCCCAAACCTGTGCCATTGCAGTCACTCAACCCGTCTTCCACTTCATCTGGAGGTCCAAGTGGACTGTGCCCATCGGGATGCCATGTATAAAGCTCTGGAAAAAGTGGGGGGGAAGACGTTCCCAATTCTGCCCTCATCCTGATGGCCACCTTTGCATGTGGCTGCATCAAGCTTTGTGCAGAATCTCGATACACAAACACCAAGTGTCACTATGTACCGAGATTAGATTAGATTCCTGACAGTATGGAAACCGATTCTACCTGTCTCCAGTGTTACAAAGGATGGGGCTGGCCTTGTTGCAGAATGCTTCAAGTAGTTGCACCATCCAATATGCTCAGGGAAAAACTTGCAAAAGAGAACACTTTTGACTCTAAGTCCATCAGGAAATGGTCAGCACATAGCCTCCTCAATACCCTGAGGGGAAAGGAGAGGGTGGATCATGTCGGGATGTTCCATGAACAGACTATCAAAGTCTTTTGGCAGAATACCTCATCGCCAGGTCTTGCCAACAAGCACCAAGTTATCGACTGGCTGGTAGTGAGAACCTCTGAGATCCTTCATGTATGCCCAGATTCTCACTGCCATTGCACACTGCCCTCGAAGTGACTTTTTTTATTCATTCACTGGATGAGGGTGTCGCTGACTAGGCCAGCATTTATTGCCCATCCCTAATTGCCCAGAGGGCAGATAAGAGTCAACCATATTGCTGTGGGTCTGGAGTCACATGTAGACCAGACCAGGTGAGAATGACATTTCCTTCCCTAATGGGCATTATTGAACAAGATGGGTTTCTCCGCCAATCGACAATGGATTCATGGTCATCATTAGACTCCTAATTCTGGATTTTTTTGTAAATTGAATTCAAATTCCACCATCTGCCACAGCAAGATTTAAACCGGGGGACGAGAACATTGCTGGGTCTTCAAACATGTGACTCCAGATCCACAGCAATGTGGTTGACTCTTGTCTGGGGATAGTGTGAGGCCGCTGGTGGTGCATGGCTTGTTGGGACTGTGTCCTCTTGGAGTCAGGTTGCTTGTGAATGCGGCCCAAAGTGGGTGGTAAACTCCATCTAAGGCTAAATACTGGCACGAGGCCGATAGTCAACAAGTACCGTAAGGGAAAATTGAAAAGGACTGTGGTTACTCTTAACTGCCCTCTGGACAATTAGGGATGGGCAATAAATGCTGGGCTAACCAGTGATGCTCTCATCCCATCAACAAATTTTAATAAAAAAACAGTGGAGGGAAGAGAGTTGCCTCAAGCTTGCAACGTGACGTTAGGTCCTAAGTTCTATTTCTGCTGTAGACTGTGGGATTTGCCCTGTTTTATACACACTCCACAGGGTAAAAGCTAGTCAATTCATTGTCCGAAACAAAGTGAATTCCACTAACCGAAAAGAAAACAATGGCTGGTTGTAAGATGACAAATTGTTTTAACTTTTGAAGACTGCATCCAAACTGTTCACAGCGAAAGCAGGAGTCTCAGCCAGATGTCTGTCTGACAATCCCATTCAAGTGTGTAGGACAAAAGACTTCCCAAACCAAGGGGTATTAGGCATTTACCGATCAACATGACGGGCTAGCTAAATATCTGCTGCTTCCCGATTGTTTGGGTGCGTACCTGTGGAATTCACTCTCATATTAACCAACTTTCACCTCGTGTTGTTGTGTCACCATAGTCTTACTAGACCATAGGGGCTGCTCTCTCATTAGAGACAGGAGCAACTGGTGGTGATTTCACCTGAGGGCCACACCAAGCCTCAGACAAGGGAAGAGGTTGAGAAGGAGTCCTTCATGGTAACCTCAAACCAAGTGATGGGAATTGAACCCACACTGTTAATATCACATCATTCTGTAAACCAACAATCCAGCCAACTGAGCGAGGCCAATTTCACCTCAGTGTTTTGTAAAAGCTTTAGAAGTTCAACGTCGGAGGCTGTGGGGTGACCTTATAAAATCATGAGGGGATGTGGATAGGGTGAACAGCCAATGTCTTTTCCTCCAGGTAGGGGAGTCCAAAACTAGAGAGCATAGGTTTAAGGTGAGAGGGATCTGAGGGGCAACTCTTTCACGCAGAGGGTGGGGAGTGTATAGGATGAGCTGCCAAAGGAAGTGGAGAAGCTGATACAATTACAACATTTAAAAGGCATCTGGATGGGTATATGAATAGAAGGGGTTTAGAGGGATATGGGCCAAAGGCTGGCAAGTGGGACTAGATTAATTTAGGATATCTGGTCTGCATGGACAAGCTGGACTGAAGGGTCTGTTTCTATGCTGTATAACTCTGACTCCATTTAGAAAAGTAATCTTCCTGCAAGTCCATATTGTGTAACCCTCACTGTGAAAATTACATCGCAGGGTTTCTTTAAAATATTAATAACATAGAAGCCACTAAAACGTAACTGGCTGTAATAAAACGAAACAAGTGTGATAATATGGATTGTATCATTGCCACCTCAGTTACACAACCAGTGTCCTGTGCTGAACTGTTTTTAAGTAAATCTGAATTAACAGAGAGAGGTAACTTTTATTTGAGACGCTTACAAGATTTTTAAATCCGTCAATGTAGGAAGTTTTTGGAGATAATGCAATTGGCAGCTTGGAATGTTGCTTGGGTCTGAAAGACACCAATTCCACTCCCCCCTTCCCACCCTGGCCCCAGGGACATGCGCCAAGGGGTAGGCTGCAGTATCTCTGGCAAAAGTATTTAAAATGTGAGCTTTGGCCTTGTAAAATTCACCAGGCCCAGATCAGAATCTATTAAAATCAGCAGGTGACCCCCACCCCATACCTCTGCCAGTGTACACGACCTGCTGCAGAGAAACACCTAGGCTGCATTAAGTAAAGAGCAGAGTTCTAAACCACTCACAATCATCAGAAATTCAACACGTCGAAATCAAGATGTTCAGCAGATAATTGCAATTCTGAAATATATCTAAGAAAAAGATCTACTCTGTCGTTACATTGTATTGTTATCTGCACTGCTGCAGAGAAGTTCATCAGTGAATAGAGTCTCATGAAGCGTCATTGATGTGAAACATTAACTCTATTTCTCTCTCTCCTCTGGCAGCGGCAGAGTAGGTTCATCACGGGGCTCCCCCTTTCCGTCCACTTCTCTTTTATTCCATTTTCTCATTCTTCCATTTTTAAAGTTCTTCCAGGTTTTTTTTAAGCTTACCTTGTGGAGAGCGCGGTGGTGACAGCATCAAAGTGTTGCAAGCAGCTGAGGGATAAGAGTGGTGTGGGACGGCCAGTGGGTCAGGGCAGAATGGGACAGCCAGTGGTCAGTAGGACAGGGCAGTGTGGGATGGCCTTTGGTCAGTGAGAGAGAGCAGAGTGGGACGGCCAGTGGTCAGTGAGACAGGGCAGTGTGCGACGGTCAGTGGGAGAGAGCAGAGTGGGACGGCCAGTGGTCAGTGAGACAGGGCAGTGTGGGACGGTCAGTAGGAGAGAGCAGAGTGGGATGGCTAGTGGTCAATGGAACAGGGCAGTGTGGGATGGTCAGTGAGACAGGGCAGAGTGGAACGGCTAGCGATCATTGGGACAGGGAAGAGTGGGACAGAGAAGAGCGGGACTGTCAGTGGGACAGGGCAGAGTGGGACAACCAGCGGTCAGTGGGACAGGGTAGAGTGGGATGGCCAGTGGTCAGTGAGAAAGGGCAGAGCAGGGTGGCCCACAGTCAGTGGGACAGGGCAGAGCAGACAGCGGCTGGTCAGTGGGACAGGGCAGAGTGAGGTGGTCAGTGGGACAGGGCAGAGAGGGATGGCCAGCGGTCAGTGGGACAGGGCAGAGCAGACGGTGGGTGGTCAGTGGGACAGGACAGAGCGGGACTGTAAGTGTGAAAGGACAGTGTGAGTTGGCCAGTGATCAGTGGGACAGGCCAGAGCAGGGTGGCCAGTGGTCAGTGAGACAGGGCAGTGTGGAATGGCCATTGGTCAATGGGACAGGGCAGTGTGGGACAGCGACAGGACAGTTTGGGATGGCCAGTGGTCAGTGGGAGAGGGCAGAGCGGAACGGCCAGCGGGACAAGGGAGGGCAGATGGCCAGTGGTCAGTGGGACAGGGGAGAGAGGGATGGCCAGCAGGTGGTCAGTGGGACAGGGCAGAGCGGGATTGCCAGTGGTCAGTGGGACAGGGCAGAGTGGGAACACCAGTGGTGAGTGGGACAGGGCAGGAAGTGATCAGCAGGTCCAGAAGAGAGTGGAGCCAGCGATCAGTGGACAAGGCCCTGTGCAGTCAGCCTGTCACAAATGGTGGTCGTTGGACTGGGCCCAGTGCAGTCAACCTGTCACAGATAGCAGTCAGTGGTCAGGGCCCAGTGTGGTCAGCCCGTCACAGACGGTGGTCAGTGGACAGGGCATGGTGCGGTTAGTGGACTGGGCCTGGTGTGGTGAGTGGACTGGGCCAGGTGCAGTAAGCCTGTCACAGATGGCGGTCAGTGGACTGGGCCCGGTGCATTCAGCTGGTCACAGATGGTGGTCAGTGGACTGTGCCCAGTGTGGTCAGCCTGTCACAGATGGCGGTCAGTCATCTGGGCCTGGTGCAGTCAGTGGACTGAGCCTGATATGGTCAGCCCGTCACAGATGGTGGTCAGTGGACTGGACTTGGAGCAGTCAGTGGACTGGGCCCAGTGCAGTTAGCCCGTCACAGATGACTGTCAGTGGACTGGGCCTGGTGTGATCATCGTGTCACAGATGGCGGTCTGTGGACTGGGTCCGGTGCGGTCAGCCTGTCACAGAAGGTGGTCAGTGGTCTGGGTCCAGTGTGGTCAGCCTGTCACAGATGGTGGTCAGTGGACTAGGCCCGGTGCAGTCAGCCTGTCACAGATGGCGGTCAGTGGACTGGGCCCAGTGTAATCAGCCTGTCACAGATAGCGGTCAGTGGACTGGGCCCAGTGCGGTCAGCCTGTCACAGATGGCAGTCTGTGGACTGGGCCCAGTGCGGTCAGCCTGTCACAAGTGACAGTTATTGGACTGGGCCCGGTGCAATCAGCCTGTCACAGATGGCGGTCAGCGGACTGGGCCCGGTGCAATCAGCCTGTCACAGATGGCGGTCAGCGGACTGGGCCCAGTGCAATCAGCCTGTCACAGATGGCGGTCAGCGGACTGGGCCCAGTGCAATCAGCCTGTCACAGATGGCGGTCAGCGGACTGGGCCCAGTGCAATCAGCCTGTCACAGATGGCGGTCAGTGGACTGGGCCCAGTGCGATCAGCCTGTCACAGATCGTGTTTTTTTTTTCTTTTGGCTTATTTATTTCCACCCGCACCCATGTTGTGTGTGCAGGTGTGAGACACAAGGACAAGTTTGCCAAAGGAGAACAGAATTGAGACTATTCTCGGTTTTGTTTGTTGGTTAGATTGTTTTCAAGCGCAGACCGCTCAAAAGCAGTCGGACTGTGAGAATGCACCCGTGTGTTGAGATGCAATACCGCAAGCGAAATGTTGAGCTGCGATCCTATTAATGCATGAAAGCGCCCAGCGAGAAGCTCGAACCCACGACCTTGAAATTAAAAGTCGCATGCTTTACAGACTGAGCCAGCCAGGGCCCAGATGGCGGTCTGTGGACTGGGCCCGGTGCGATCAGCCTGTCACAGATGGCGGTCAGTGGTGTGTGAGCCAGGCTGGGGTCAGACCAGCGTGGTGGAAAGCCCTCAGATTGGAGCCTTTGCAGGCTACAGAAGGGCTGCAGTGTTTATCTTTCAACTTCATTTCTTTATTTCCCTCAATTATATTATGAAGAACTGTAATGTAGCACTTTTAGCTTTTTTCTTGATATCTCTATTTTTGCACCTAGGATTTGCAACCTAATAGGTACTTTGTACCTAAGATGGGTCCTAGTGTGGTGACATTATGCACATTTCACTGTACTCCTGTACTTTTGGTCTGGAGTACATATGATACATATGATAATAAAACCTAATTGTCATCCTGTTTGCCATTTTAGACATGGCAAGCCTTAACAACAAACATTGCTCAAGGTTGAATATGAATATATCATTACACGTCTACAGGACAGATCCTGTACCCCATCCTGATGGGAACATCTGACTGTGGCCTCATTGATGCAAAACATGAGGGGTACAAGACATGCCATCTGGAAGGTAAACATTACATTGGCTCTTCATTGCCTTTTATTGTTGCTCTGAAGTGATTAACAAGGCGCTTTATGAAGGATCTGAGGGACAGATTTACTGCACATTTTTAGCAACAGAACACAGTAGACGGGCAGAAAATGATCGGTTTTCCTTTTTCCTTATGGAGCAGAAGATCAAGAGCTTTTTGTTTTGCTGGGTGATTTAACATGTGCCCAGATGCAGTGTTGGCAATAATTGAACAGCAATATAAATTCAATGAGTGATTTAACTTGTGGCATAGAAGAGCAGCCTGCATTAGCTGACCAATGTGGGTTTCTTGTAAAATGGTGTAGCCTCCATGGCCTTGAGGTTAGGCCATGGGTAAATGAATACATCGCTCTTGTCCACAACTCATTTCTCTGCTGCTCGCTTTAAACAAATAAACGCATCCACTGAAGTCAAAATGGAAAGCAATATCGGGCATATAATCCTCAAATGCTGTCCTTCACTTAGGAAAGCCATATATTTCTGCAGGTACAATCAGCGTTTGCTATCTCATGTGCAGCCATGTGAGACCGATCCAATGGCTTTCCTGTGCTCGAGCAGCCCCAGCTTAAACAAAACGAGTGAAGGCCTCTCAATAAACGGTCAAGTTCAAGTGGTCAGTCAAGGTGAGTATTCAAAAATCAAGACTGTCTACTTGGGAATCCACTTGAGCCGTCAGACCACCCAAAGTTTTTTTTATTCAAAATATAAAACACCACATTCCTGGTGTGCAGTAAAGAAGTTTAATCAATACTGTTAAATGATGCAGAGCAAACCAGTTTTGAAGTGCAATAAACGCTAGGGTAAATCTAACAAAGTTTACAGAGCTCGGCGGATACATTCACAACAGCAGCTTGCTGGATTCATACTGGTTTACTGAAACTAGCCCACTATCGACCCTACGAAGGAGATAAAGGCCGAGACTAAAATGAGCGGTAGATCATCAAGGAAAATAATCTGATGCAGCTGAAAGGTCTCCTGTGCAAAAGGTATTGTGCAAGAAATACTGAATGCTTGCAAAATTTAGCCAAGAGCCAATTTCAGGGAGATTTAGGGCTGGTTTCTCTCCATGAGCTCCAGCAAGGTCTGTCCCACTATTTCACTTCATTAACTATGCCTCATGTACCCACAGTGCTGCTCTCATGCCACCTTGTGCTCAGCAGAGGTGGAAGTATTAGCCACTGACAAGACCTTCAGAGGTTTACAACGCTATTTTACAAAATATTTAAGGTGCAGCTGCACTGCAGGTCAAACTGCAATAGTCCCGGTGTGCAAGTACCATTGCCAACAGAGGCTAGTTCGCATGGGTATGTGCTTGAGTATCCTGGTGAGTGGGCTGGTGCAGAGGAAGGCTGCTGTTTTCCCTCCGGATTGCCAGAGGAGATTCCATTGGCCTCGTTCAAACTTTCCACCTGGCTCAGTTCCATCTCCACCTCTGAAAGAGTGCAGAGCCATGCAGAAATAGAGTCAATGACCTTCTCCCCACTACAGTAGTAAGTGCTATTTGCTTCTCTCTTACCTCAACTCACCCTATCTCTGCCTCTGCACCAACCTGCCACCAGGCTCATGTCCTCACTATTGCATGCAGCTCAGTGGCTCTCACACACGCTATTCCCCAGAACTACCAATATTTTTTGCCCACTGAGCTTCCTATCCTCACACCTCACCTCCACCTGCACCAGCACTAGGAGCAGGGCCAGCCACTCTCATCTCACTCAGTCCCTTCCCCCTCTTGTTCCATTAGAAACTGGCCCACAGTAGGGCGGGGAGGGTATTCAATTGCTCACGTCCTCTCAGGAGGTAAACCCTGTGTTAGCAGGAGGAGAGAGATCTGTGTCTGACCAACGAAGTATGCCAACATTGCCAAGTGCTGCACTGCCCTCCTGTTACCATCACTGTGAATTATTCTTCCCATGTCCAAGTTTCTGCCTCTACTTCACAACTCACTCCCTCTCTTGTCTTCTGAAGCCTCACAGAGAAGTCCCGCATCACAACCAACTCTTCCTCCATCTTCGAGGAAGACATACATCCCTCGAACTGTTCCCTGTAGCCTCCACCAGCTTCAACGTGAGACCTTAGTGAATACTTGAGTTAGATCGGAATCAGGAGACCACTCTGGTGAGCATTTCACTGCCACATCTCTGCGTCTGGCTGAGGAAGAAATGCGGCTGGGTCATTGCCAGTGGGCACGCACCTGGTCACTGACAATGCAGGAGAGGACCCCTGTGGTATTGCCCATTAATAACTTCATTCAGGCAGATTGTTGGACACCGTCAGTAAGGTTGGAGGTGGACATGTGTTTGTGTGTGTGTACGTGTGTCTCTGGCTGTCTCCAGGGGCATGCTGGGAGATGCAAGGGTGAGCCAAAGATCCAACAGAATTCTCATTGGCTGCTGGTGATGGCAGCACCCCCCAGTGGCAGGGTGCCACAAAGAACCTTGTCCTCACTCCTGGCACCTCACACGGAGACAGGGTGGTACCAGGAGGTGCCTGCCCTGGATGAGGTACCACATTTGGCACCTCCGCCCAGAAATCTCCTCTCTGAAGTGCAGGGCTTCTCCATCCTACCTTTGTCCCTCAGTCCTATAGGAGTGTCAGAGAACTGTTCAATTATGAATAAAGCTCATATGTGGATCTTGTGAAATTAACACACACTCATTTACTTCATGATATTGTGGGAAGAGTAATTGATCGCTCATATACAGAATGGGCACTCTGTACAGATGAGTGTCAGCTCTCTTCCTCGAATTCCAGGCATATTCAGTTCTTACAGGGTTACAAGAGATCAATGTTAATTACTGGACAATACAGTTCTGATAACAGTAGATAGTTTGACATTATTGAAATAAGCAAAGTCAATGCTGCAAGGCTAGCAGTATAGGTTAGTAAAGCAATCGCAACAGGAGGTTAGCTAATCTAAAGGCACTGATACAGTAATGGGTACCGTCCTGTTCACAATAGTTCCATAGGGCAGTGGTCATCCATATTGAGTACCCTGGTGCCGTTTAGTCTGGGAGAGCTTTGTGTTGGCTGGGCTCCTGTGGAGACAGAGAGCCTTCGGGGCTTCTGGAGGTGCAGTGCCATTGTGAGGTAGAGAATCCTATTATTGGGTCATTTAAGACAGCCATTCCTAATGAAAGGAACATGTTTCGGTAATGGCTCATTTACTGTCAGTTCCTGAGTGTGGCTAATTTGAAGTACCAATGGCATTGTGGGTAGGCCCTCTTTTTAGCTATAGACAAACAAGGTTTCTGTAAGCAAGTGGTCTGTAGACAAAATGGTTTTTCCTTCTCCCACAGGGGGTCCGAGCTAAGGAGGGCGACACGACATTCTCAGCAAGTCTGAACCTTCTAGCCGCTACAGTCAAAACTGTATCCAAACTCCCAACAGGCTCCCCCCATTGTATCTGCAGACCTCAAAACATAGTGAAAGGGGAAGGAAAATGAAAACCATCTGATTACCTCAAAGTAAATACCATATTTGTGAACATATTTATACTTTATATAACCACCTGTTTGACTGTCGTTTTGGCTATAAAAATGAACCGAGAAAGGCCAACATTCATTTGCATCATGCTATGATAAAGCTCCTTCTGAGGGAGAGCTACTGTTTCCCCCCATTGCAGCATAAGACCTAGTTAGAATTGAAAGTGGTAACCTCAAAATGCTATGAATCCTTTCTAACAGTTGTTAACTTTAACTTCAGACAGGGTTAGTACAGTAAACCCTCTGTATCCGCAAGTTCACGACTCACAAATTTGCCTATTCCTGGGCAAACCCATGCATCTGCAAATTTAACCTATTTTTAATGAGTTCCACACTCTCGAATTTCATCACTCACAGGGGTTCTAAGAAACAGAACCATCGCACCTACAGAGGGAGGAGAGTACATTGTGTGGTAGTAAGGATAGCTAGCCTCTCGACCATTATTTTTGTTGTTACAGCTAACTCACACAGCTGGATATTGCAAAGTGAGCATCTATTTACAAATGTGATAAGGTATTTACAGTGAAGTGCTGGCTATGTACTCGCATAAAGGTTTTCTTCTGCCATTCCCTCCCACTATGTCCCCGTGCAGTCCAAGGGTCTGCAGCTGGGGTGGACGAAGCCCACCTGTAAAGTGGAGGCTGCTGGCCTCTGAGTGCAGGGTGGTCAACCCGGACAGAATGGAAAGCTAGAAGGCCCAGGTATCCTCAGTGTTTCCTGCCCAGATACGGGTTCACCCTCCTCACCATGAACCCTTGCCAGGGGTAAGAGATTCTAGGTGGGGTTGTGGTGGGTGGGGGGGTCAGTCACCTCTGGGATGGTCTGATGGGAGAATTCTAGTGACCTGTATATAGTTTATTCAGCTGGGTAGCAACTGGCACTGCCGTGTCTCCTTATGAGGAAGGGGCACTTTGAATGGAGTCAAGATTACATGTCCCTCTGTGACCGTGTGGATATTGCTGAGCATCAGTGATTGTAGGGATTGGCTGCAGGTCTGGAGGAGTGTTCAGTAGATGCTGAGTGCACTGGCAGTGGCACATAGACAGACAGAGAGAGAGAGAGAGAGAGAGAAAGACGCACACGAGACCTGTCCCCGGACACAGCCTGCTAGAGACTGCAGAATGCAACCTTTCCAATGCTTCCCCTGAAGGAAATCTGGCTCCTTCCTCAAGTGGACATGGGCCTGATGGTCATGATGGACTGTGTAGATGCTGCTTGTGCCGACAGGAAGTGAAAGAGAATGAGTTGCAAACTAAAAGGGTAGAAGCTTGGGGATATTTTCACTGTGGGGGTAATGGGAGGGCAGTGCAGCACTTGACAATAAACCTTACTCAGTCGGGACATGAGGGTCTTGGATCCCGCATGAATGGTTACACTCCTCCCCCACTAGTGCAAATATTCTCTACATGGAGCAGGTCAAGAGACATAAGTCAGGCACCCTACCACCCATCTTAGCTCGCTCCATTCACTTGAGGGATATTTTCTCCTGGAATGAGACAAAGGGAGGGACTGAGTGAGACAAAAGTGGCTGAAACAGCTATTAGTGCTGGTACAGGTGGGCTAAAGGTGGTAAAGGAGTGAGTAGGCAGCACAGAGGACATGTGGTGTCAATGATCTGGGTGGGTGAAAGTGAGCGAGTAAGTGAAGATGCTGTATACAATTATGAGAGTGCTAGACCTTAATGGAATGATTGTGCAGGAAGTAGCAGAGAGAACATTACCTTTGCCAAGTGCAGATGGTCATTGACCTTCACCCCACAATGCTGGGTGTTCCACCAGACCACGTAGATCTCGCTGAGCTGGGGAACAATCTCACAGCAGGCTGGCATGGACTCTGGTGGTGTGGTCTCCTCTGGTTCTGAGGGAAGAGGACAACCCTCCTGTACACAAGTCCGTGCACTGTGACTCCATGTTCTTGTCAGCAAAGCAGAGCACCAAATTCTCTCCACCCATTATATATCTGGAGTAATTCTCATGAGCCGTGCAGGGCAACTCCTGCTGGTCAGCGCTTGACTGGGGGTATGGCAGGACACTAAAGATGGCACTGGTACCAAGGATTCTGAGAGATCCCAACAAAGTGAAGGGTCTGTTTCCTTGCTGTACATCTCTATGACTATACCTCCTAAGTAGAAGGATTCAAAGACTGAGGTATCGTAGAGGTGTGATGTGTGGGTATCGAGACCAGTTTCAGAAAATTGCACATGGCCTCACAGAAAAAGGTCTTCTATGACACTTGGCTAATTTCTGGCAAATCTCAAACTTTGGAATTTCCTGAGTAGCATTAATCTCTCAATCAATATCTAAAACAAATTATCTTCATTCCTTTTTTTTAAAATTCATTCACGGGATGAGGACATCGACATCTAGGCTGCCATTCATTGCCCATCCCAAATTTCCCAGAGGGCAGTTATGAGTCAACTACATTGCTGTGGGTCTGGAGTCATATGTAGGATGGCATTTCCCGTCCCTAAAGGACATTAGTGAACCAGATGGGTTTTTCCTGACAATCAACAAAGGTTTCATGGTCCTAATTACAGATTTTTCTTCGAAAATTGAATTCAATTCCACCATCTGCAGTGGTGGGATTCAAACCCGGGTCCCCAGAACATTTTCTCTGGACTAACGATCCAGTGATAATACCAATTGGCCGTCACCTCCCCTTGCTGTACGTGGTTATCTGCTGTGTGAAAATTGGCTGTTGTGTTCCCTGTATTTTGAATGAAAAATCACTTTTGATAGCTTTTATGTCCCAAGGTTGTGAAAGGTGCTTGCTAAATGCAAATGTTCTTGTTTTTAAAAGAAATATTGAAGAATTGGAATGGAATAGTGTGGGGCTGATCAACCAAGAATTTATTTCAGGGGTGTTTACGTCGGGAAAGGTGTGTGAAGGCTAAATTAAGGATTTATTTCTCTCCCAGTACACATTTGCAATATTCAAGAAACAAAAGATTGCTTCATTCATTATAACCTCAATGAAACTTTTGTTTTAAAAGTTGGAGTACAATCTGTGCACATTCTTTAACTGGCAAAGTTATGGGACTTGTTAGCAAGTGCAGCTGAACTAGATCTAATTGTGTTTGCTGGATATCCAAGGGCATAGAAGGAACTGGGGGCAGGATAGAAAGAGGTAATTGAATGGAAGAAAGCTCATGTGGAACATAGACCTCGATAGGAGAGATGAGTGAAACAGCCCGCTTCTGCAGTGTATGTTCTACAGACTTCAAAGTAAAACATACCAAAGCCCAGTGAATGAATAAATTATGGTCAAAATACAGTAATATGTTTAAGAACTGAAGCAGTGAGTAAAAATAACCATTTTAAACTTGAAAAAGCGCTAACACTGGGTGCCTTAAAATTACTTCACAGAATTTGCTATTCCTACACAAAAATAGAAACTGCTGGCAGAACTCAGCCAGTATCATCGGGGAGAAAGCAGAGTTAATGTTTTGAGTCTGGTGACTCTTCATCAGAACTGAAATGATCTGTACTAGTTATAATCCAAGAAACCCAAACCATACCAACTGTGGCCGAACAGGATAGACATGATACAATTGAATCAGCCAAGATCTCCATTAACTGCCATTCAATCTCCACAAAGAACAAGATATTCCTCATGGTCTACACATTGAAATTCTTGACAAAGATGGTGAAGATGTTCTCAAGTTTGTACTTTGGTCAGAACCAGTTGCAATTGGCTACTAGAGTCATAGAGTCATAGAGATGTACAGCTCGGAAACAGACCCTTTGCTCTAACTCGTCCATACTGACCAGATACCCCAACCCAATCTAGTCCCACCTGCCAGCACCTGGCCCATATCCCTCCAAACCTTTCTTATTCATATACCCATCCAGATGCCTTTTAAAGATACTGCTCAAGTTACAGAAGGATATGCAATAAGTAGAGAGTGCGATTTAAAAATACAAGTACTTGAATACCAACAAAAAAATCTGAACATACACCAGCCTTTGACCCAAGGACGTAAATCTCATACAACATCTTACCCCAGGATCACTTGAAGCATTACATGCTACTAAAAGCATGCTGCTGATTGTGATTGTTACTAGCCCAGGTACTTATTGCCTGTGGATGTTATGTTTATATATAGTTGTAGCAAACATCTTTTAGATTCTTCAATGTCCATGTCCTGTTTCTTATGTTACAGGAGACTACATAAACATTGCCACATCAAGTGAAACACCTTGCCAGATACAAATGCAAACTCACATCAAAGGTCTCTTTTAATAAAAGCCTTTCTGAGTTTTCAGAAACGTGCTCCACTTTCAACCCCCAACTCTTTACTACATCCTGCCCCACCCAACAATATAAAATCTAACCAATTGCAATAACTGCCGAGTTTTTAAATCAGGGGTTTTGGCTGTTTAACCATTAAATGAAGCCACTTAGTAGCTGGGCATACCATAAGGTTACAGAACACTGGTTTCACCCGTAACAGAAGTTGACTGCATTTTCATGTTACATAAAAGTATGGCATAATGTTACATACCACTGCAAATGACGTGAATGTAAACTAATTGGACCTCCATCCGACCAACGTGAAGAATGGGAAACATTGCTTTGAAAAGTCAAGAGACCTTTCCATGAAGAAATAGATAAATATTTGAACAGTAAAGGAATTAAAGATTATGGTGAGTGGGTGGGTAAGTGGAGCTGACTCAATGAAAAAGTCAGCCATGATCTTATTAAATGGCGGAGCAGGCTCAATGGGCCAGATGGCCTACTCCTGCTCTGAGTTATTGTGTTTGTCAGCCAAAAACGGCAGAACAGGAGATCACAAGAAATTTCATGTAAAGTTCTTGATCCTACACAACTCCTTCATTCTAAGCTTATTGAGGAAAGTCATTACTTCACAGGGGTTAAATGCACACATTTTGTTTTGGAGGTCAGGGTAGTTGGGTATATTTTACCAGAGATTAAGTGTGGTATTAGACTGTAATGCTACCCCTCAAAATTGATTTCACTGAGAACATCAAACTCTAATTGCATTTAATCCACAATTTTTCAATGGTTCCACTGAATATATGCTTACATGGTTCATATTTCCAGTTCATTGGGTTTATGGCAGCTGCTTGATTTATGAGATAAAAACACGAGCCAAGTCAGAATAATCATTTAATTTGAAATGCTAATGTAAAAGCCATGCTTTATTTTATACACACACATACACACACACATGCACCATTATGTAGATGTCCAAGTTCTTTGAATGTCTTCGATAAATAACATTAAAAGATAAAATTGCAGAGAACAAAGAAGTTGGAGAATGAGAAAATAAGGAAGAAAGCAAGCAATGAAAACAGGGAGCAAGTTTAAGGAAAGAATCTCAAAACTTATTAAAGGGTAAAATTATTCTACTTATAGGTCAGTAAAAAGATGTGGAACCCTTCAAGATATGAAGGTTATTGAGTTATTATAGGATAAGCAAAAATCCTCAGAGATACTTAAAAGGACTTCACTTCACAAAAGGGAATGATGCTCTGAAGGAATTAGTTAAAAGGGAAATGAGAGATAATGGTTTCAATTTCACAATCAGCAGTGATAAAATGGTGTTCACAACTAATCTCAAAGAATGTCAAGTACAAATATCTACCAATCTCTGTGGTGCAGCTGTCTTCTTTCCCAACGTCAATCAATGTCCCTTCAAATTTTCGAGCAGGATTTGACAGGGTGGGTACAAGAAGGATGTTCCTGAAGACTGGATAGTTTAGAACACACCGGATTGAGTCCAGTTCAGAATCTAAGGAATAAGGGGTATGTCTTTTAGGACAGAGATGAGGAGAAATTTCTTCACCCAGAGAGTGGTGAGCCCGTGGAATTCTCTGCCATATGAAATCTGCTAAAACATTGAAGAATTTCAAGAAAAAAATTGGATATAATTCTTAGGATGTAAGGATCAGAAGATATAGGGAGAAAGCAGGAACAGATTACTGAGTTGGATGGGCAGCCATTATTATAGTGAATGATGGAGAAGACTTGAAGGGCCGCATGGTCTACTCCTGCTCCTATATTCTATATTTGTATGCGTCTGGAAAAAGTCAAGGGGATCACCAAACATCCAACAACACAGATGCCAGCAGTTGTGGTAGGCAGACTAATGATTCATTCTCATAAAGAGCAAACCGGAAAGTAACATATACTGACCATCTTTCAGTTTTTGATTAATTTTATGGACAATGAAATAAATGATTGGGTGAAAGACACTGAAGATTAAGGAAGAAACTGAATTTTCACAAACTGGGTTTCAACATATTTTAAAAATGTGACATTTATCATAACGGAAAAAATATATGATTTGGAGGTGCTGGTGTTGGACTGGGGTGTACAAAGTTAAAAATCACACAACACCAGGTTATTAACCAACAGATTTATTTGGAAGCACTAGCTTTCAGAGCACTGCTCCTTCAGGTGGTTGTGGAGTATAAGATCGTAGGACACAGAATTTATAGCAAAGGTTTACAGGGTGATGTAACTGAAATTATATATTGAAAAAGACCTGGATTGTTTGTTAAGGCTCTCATCTTTTAGAATAGGTGTGTTGGTTTCAATTTTTTCATATACAAATTCCAGAACTTTCTTAAAGTTACATTCTCAAGTGAACTTTAACAATAGGTGCCATGTTGGCCAAGATAATGCATTGAAGGTGTGAGGTGCCCTGTGTGAGGCTGTCTGTGCCCCAATGTTCAGACTGATTTTAATCTAAAAACGGGATTTACAGAATCTTACATGGATTCATGCAGGTTTTGAACAAAATAAAATGCAATTCTGTAAGTACAAATTAACCCCACAAACTTATACGTGTGTGTGTACGCGCGTGCGCCGCATGTGGATGTGTTTGTGCAGGGGGGAATATGAGTGTCAGTAAGAGAATGTGTGTACGTATATGTGTGTGAGTGTAAAGGGGTATATGTCTGTGAGTGAGAGACAGCTTGTGTATGAGAGAGAGCGTGAGTGTGTAGGTCTGTAAGAGTGTGTATGTGTGTATATATATCTGTGTGTGTGTGCGTGTGTAGTGCAGTGGGGTCGCCTATAGTGTGACATGAACACAAGGTCCCGGTTGAGGCCATCCCCATGCTATCAGCCTCTGCCAGAGGGATTTTTCAGCAATAATTGTGAATTTAGTACACCATTTAACTTTAACACTTAGTTCAATGAGCACAACTTCTTCCAATGTCCTTACAAGAATCCTAGCGATGAGGATAAACTTTCACCAGTTCAATGATTTATATTTGATTATTACTTGGAGTGGCTTTAATAGTGTACTCTAATGAAAGTTGATTATAATGGTAGCAATTTCTAAATTTCTACAGTTAAATGCACATGACGAGATTCCAGGAATTACTGAGAGCTTCCCATTTGTAATGAAGGCTAAGTTTAAAGTTTTGCCATCATCACTACTGCAAAATCCAGGTTGCTCTAATAAATAAAAGTGGATATAAAATATCCCTGGGCACTACGCAACGAAGAGCATTCCTGGTATTTTGGTTAATTTTTACATCTCAACCAACAACTAAAACAGATTAACTCGTCATTTGTTCTTTCTGATTTTGGGAATTTGATTTGCATTTAGATTATAATAGTGACTATACTTCATGGGTATTTCATTGGCTATAAAATACTTTGGAATGTCTAATAAATACAAATTTGTCGTCACTTTTCTTTCCCCAAATTTGCCAAGCACATTGGCTGTTGAAAAGAGAGCTGAAAATGTGTTGCTGGAAAAGCGCAGCAGGTCAGGCAGCATCCAAGGAACAGGAGAATCGACATTTCGGGCATAAGCCCTTCTTCAGGAATGAGGAAAGTGTGTCCAGCAGGCTAAGATAAAAGGTAGGGAGGAGGGACTTGGGGGAGGGGCGTTGGAAATGCGACAGGTGGAAGGAGGTTAAGGTGAGGGTGATAGGCCGGAGTGGGGGTGGGGGCGGAGAAGAAGATTGCAGGTTAGGAAGGCGGTGCTGAGTTCGAGGGATTTGACTGAGACAAGGTGGGGGGAGGGGAAATGAGGAAACTGAGAAATCTGAGTTCATCCCTTGTGGTTGGAAGATGAGGCGCTCTTCCTCCAACCGTCGTGTTGCTATGGTCTGGCGATGGAGGAGTCCAAGGACCTGCATGTCCTTGGTGGAGTGGGAGGGGGAGTTGAAGTGTTGAGCCACAGGGTGGTTGGGTTGGTTGGTCCGGGTGTCCCAGAGGTGTTCTCTGAAACATTCCGCAAGTAGGCGGCCTGTCTCCCCAATATAGAGGAGGCCACATCGGGTGCAGCGGATGCAATAAATGATGTGTGTGGAGGTGCAGGTGAATTTGTGGCGGATATGGAAGGATCCCTTGGGGCCTTGGAGGGAAGTAAGGGGGGAGGTGTGGGCGCAAGTTTTGCATTTCTTGTGGTTGCAGGGGAAGGTGCCGGGAGTGGAGGTTGGGTTGGTGCCGAGTGTGGACCTGACGAGGGAGTCATGGAGGGAGTGGTCTTTCCGGAACGCTAATAGGGGAGGGGAGGGAAATATATCCCTGGTGGTGGGGTCCGTTTGGAGGTGGCGGAAATGACAGCGGATGATACGCTGTATATGGAGGTTGGTGGGGTGGTAGGTGAGGACCAGTGGGGTTCTGTCCTGGTGGCGGTTGGAGGGGCGGGGCTCAAGGGCGGAGGAGCGAGAAGTGGAGGAGATGCGGTGGAGGGCATCGTCGACCACATCTGGGGGAAATTGCGGTCTTTGAAGAAGGAGGCCATCTGGGTTGTTCGGTATTGGAACTGGTCCTCCTGGGAGCAGATGCGGTGAAGTCAAAGGAATTGGGAATATGGGATGGCATTTTTACAGGGGGCAGGGTGGGAGGAGGGGTAGTCTAGGTAGGTGTGGGAGTCGGTCGGTTTATAGTAAATGTCCGTGTTGATTCGGTCGCCTGAGATAGAAATGGAAAGGTCTAGGAAGGGGAGGGAGGAGTCTGAGACAGTCCAGGTGAATTTGAGGTCAGGGTGGAAGGTGTTGATAAAGTGGATGAACTGTTCAACTCCTCGTGGGAGCACGAGGCAGCACCGATACAGTCATCGATGTAGTGGAGGAAAAGGTGGAGGGTGATGCCAGTGTAGCTGCGGAAGATGGACTATTCCACATATCCTATGAAGAGGCAGGCATAGCTGGGGCCCATGCAAGTGCCCATGGCTACTCCTTTGGTTTGGAGGAAGTGGGAGGATTGGAAAGAGAAGTTGTTCAGGGTGAGGACCGTTTCAGTCAGTCGAAGGAGCGTGTCAGTGGAAGGGTACTGGTTGGTATGGCTGGAAGGGTACTGGTTGGTATGGCGGGAAAGGAAGAAGCAGAGGGCTTTGAGTCCTCCGTGATGGGGGATGGAGGTGTATAGGGACTGGATGTCCATGGTGAAGATAAGGCGTTGGGGATCGGGGAAGCGAAATTCATGGAGGAGGTTGAAAAGAGAATCCAGTCAAAATGTTGGTATTATGACGCAAGTGATAAAATGTATCCAGGTAACTTTGAAGAAAGCTTCAAACATCAAGTTAAAATATAGGAAGAAGATGGGAAATCTTCCAGATCAATGCATCTGTTGTGCTTAAAGACAGCAACCTTGCTGCAAACAGAGCAGTTTTGATGATGATACGATTAATAAATCAAATATGAAACATTGTTCTGCCCGTTCCTTACTTTCTACTTTCCATGGGACTACCTCTGTTTCTCAAATAACTCCTGGAATCACTTGCCCTCTATATAATGTCTGAGTCTGAATATTAGTTCACCTGTATTTTATACTGACCTGACTCTTTCTACAATTCAACTTTATTAAAGGAATATAGGAACAGGAAGAGGCCATTCAGCCCCTCAAGCCTGTTCTTACATTCAATGGGATCATAGCTGATTTGTGGCCCTCTGTGGGAGATGCTGGCCTAGTGGTATTATTGCTGGACTGTTAATCCAGACACCCCAATAATGTTCTGGGGACCATGGTAGATGGTGGGATTAGAATTTAATTAAAAATAATTCTGGAATTAAGAGTGTAATGAGGATCACGAATCCATTGCCGATTGTCGGAAAAACCAATCTGGTTCACTAACGTTTTAAGGTAAGAAACTACCATCCTTACCTGGTCAGGCCTACATGTTACTCCAGACAACAGCAATGTGGTTGACTCTTAACTGCCCACTGGGTAATTATGGATGGACAATAAATACTGGTGCAATGCCCTCATCCTGTGAATGGATTTAAAAAAACTCCAATATTACCAATTCATCTACCTTGGATTTTAAATTAACAACTGACCTGGCTTCAGCTGCCATTTGAGGAAGAGAGCTCCAAATCTCTACCACTCTTTCCATATACAAGTGCTTCCTAACATCTCTCCTGAACAGTCTGGTCCTAACTTTTGGATTGTACCCAGAGTTCTCGAATCTCTAACGTATTATCTTTATCTCCCCTGTCTTTTCCTGTTTATATCTGAATACTTCAATTAGATCATCCCTTAACCTTCTAAATTCCAGTAGAATCAGGATTATTCTGTATAACATCTCTTAATAATTTAACCCCTGAAATTCAGGTATCATTCTTGTAAACCTCCATTATACTCCCTCCAAGGTGAATACATCCTCTCTAAGGTCTGGTCCCCAGACCCTCTCACTGCACTCCAAGCGACACCTAGCCAACTGATTTACATTTCAAACCTCTAGACATAAAGACCAGAATTCCTTTATCCTTCTTGATTATTTTTACACATGCTAATGGCATTTTAAAGATCTATCCAACCATGATACCACTAATTTAGTGTATGACTTTTCCTTATGATCTGCCCTTTATCCTCAGTTTGAAATTAGGACCTATCTATTCGAATTTCTACTGTAAATAAGGAGTGTAAATTTACTGAGCCAATCTTTCAGGCTTCTTGGTCCTCATTCTGCTCCTTTATTTTCCACTTGCAGTACAGGATTCTTTTGTGTTCTGCAGCCTGGCTTATCAATGACATTTCTTAATGTCCAGAATGGTTGTGCCCTATAAGGATAAATAGAATGGCATTGGACTCAGCACATTCAAGACTCTAGATAATTTTGTATGGCTTTGCTGGGCCTTTGCTATAACAGAGATTGAATCTGTGAAGCTACTTATGCTGAGACTTACGTACATTTTGTTATGACCACGTGAAGACGGGTAAATTTCAGCACACAGCTATATCAACTTTCAATTAAAACATTGTACTAGTCAAATTTAAGGAATTAATTACAAGGCTTTCTTTCTGGGTGAAAGAATGGGACATTTAATCACTTGCTAACCCTAAGGAAAATAACATAACACAACAGCAAACATATGTGCAAACACAGGTATAATGTTTAAAAAGGGAGAAGGGTGTCTAGTACAAAAATAAAATAAAGAACTCAGACTTAAAAGATTGTTATAGGCTTTGAATTGTGAGGATTGAGGAAAAGAGATGGAGAGAGAGGCAGAGATAGAGATCCTTCCAGGATCGAACTTCATTCATTTATTCAATGAATCAAATTTCATTCATTCGTTCAATGAATCAAGGTTCATTCATTATTTCACTTATTAATTTGTTTTCTTTCTAATATGGTTCAATTGTCTATTCCCAAGTCTGACTCTATTTTCTTTCCATATTTCCAAATTCTCATACAAATGCAAATTAACACAAGAGAAATTAACACAGGAGAAGCAAGTTTCTTGATGCCTGACTCACTTGGCTGGTTTTGGTATGTTTAGATAAAATGGCAATTTCAGTTCAGAGAACTTTGTTTATTCCACTGACCATAATCTCTGGTCATGTGATCACTGCAACTACTGCAGTCCCACATTTCCTTTCCACTTTAAAACCGTTTTAGTTAGTAAATGTCTCAGGCACTAAAATCAAATGATTATATTGAAAATTGGTAGTTAAAATGTTACCACTACCAGAACAATACATTGTTATGAGAACAGCCCTGAACTCTTTAACCTCTGCTGTGAGCTGCATCCCATGCATGTACTAGAAACAGCTTTTTCAATTTACTGGCGGATTCTCTGGACCATCACTCAATACATCTGGCAGCGTGCTGCTCAGGCTATACTGCTCTATGTTCTATAAGCGAACGTGCAATCCATTAACTCCAGTATGCCTTCATTTGGTATTGCTGCCCTTGAGTTTTAGCTACTTTTTGCTGTATCCTGCAGATCTTCCTAACAATGCACTTTTAGAATGTAGTTATCTACATTAAAAAAAAGTCACATTCTCTGCACTGTTTCAGGGTTCATAGTCTAATAAAGTTAAAGAATGTCTAGGTAGCTGATATAAACATACATATATAATTGATTAATAAAATAGACAGCACAGAAACAGGTTATTCAGCCTAACTGGTCTACAATCGACAAATGTAATGCTACCACATATATTTCATCCAAGCAAAACAGCATTATTTTCAATTTCTTTCTCTTTTATGTGGCTTGATTGAGTTCCATATTTATCATGCTCAACTCACGTACTGGTTATTCAGTTGGCTGGGCAGCTGGTTTGCGATGCAGACGCACGCCACCATCCTGGGTTTAGTTCCCATACCAGCTGAGGTTAATGTGAAGACCAAGCCTTATCAACCTCGTCTTAATTGCGATGAGCCTCAGATTCAACTCACTGCCAGTCATCTGTCTCTAATGAGCGAGCAGCCTGCAGTCTTCTATGGGTTATGGCAGCTTTTCACTTCAAGCTCCACATTCCGAATTCTCCTTAGGTTATTCACAGCTACCTCAAACTTCTGGACCCAAATTATTTTCTTTCCCACAAGTGGAACCAGGTTCCAAACCTCCATCAAAATGTTATAGGTTTTCATGAATAAAGAAGAAGACTATTTGCAAATATAAGAAGATATCAATGAACTTTCAAAATGGTGTTTAAATCCATCCAATATAATATATCCACAAGACCCTTCACAAGCCTATATTTGATTATCCCCCAATCTGTTCAATCTTTGCCCCTCAGTTCTGATATAATTTGGAGATGCTGGTATTGGACTGGGGTGTACAAAGTTAAAAATCACACAACACCAGGTTATAGTCCAACAGGTTTAATTGGAAGCACTAGCTTTCAGAGCACTGCTCCTTCATCAAGTGGCCTGGTGAAGGATCCGCAGTCAGAAAGCTTAGTGATTCCAATTAAACCTATTGGACTATAACCTGGTGTTGTGTGATTTTTAGTTTTGATATATTCCTTGTAAGTAAAATATTGTGTACCTCTCCACTGTCTCAATATCCTTTTCATGTCCTCAAAACATTTCAGAAAATCTGGAAGAGTCTGCATGGATTCATGAAGCATTAAGCATGCCTGACAAACCTCAGAGTTCATTGAAGAGCTGACAAAGGTGGTGGACAGAAGTATGTCAACGGAAACTGTTTATAAGGACATCCAGATGACTTATTAAAGTCCCACACAAGAAACTGTCAGCTAAGGTGGGAAGCCTAAGGACTTGAGGGCAAATTACTGACCCCTTGTTGGATTGATTGGATTATCCTTGGGCAAGGCCAGCCCACTCTGAAGCATGATTGACATGTTTAGATCCTATCTGTTGATATTCCCATTGAGGGTGAGCCTATTTAATGGGAAAGTTAATACAACGCAATTTATCAGGTTATGGAGGTAGGTACACAGGTTCCCTTCGGTATGCTGCAAATATTGTCTAATCAACCTGCTCAGGCACATTATTACATACCTCTGTAGCAGGTGGGACTTGAACCCAGGCCTCTTGGCTTCGAGGTAGGGTTACTAACATTGCACCACAAGAACCTCTCCATGCTGCATGTCAAACAAGGACATAAGGTGCAAACCAGAGACTGATTGTATTGAACAGCCAATGGGTGGACATTTTAGATAAATATAATCTTGAGGTATGTGCTGAGAAAGGAGGTTAGATACATACAGAGAGTTTAATGGTAATATTCCATTTCCAAAAAGGCTGATGATAAGTGGAGAACGTTTGGGCTAGTAAAGCTAAGGAGTGGTGCATCTCTGAGGTGGAACGTGTGTACCTCATATTACTTATGCTGACAATTGCTTCCCACTTAAAAACAATAATTCCTCCTATAGGACTGGAAGAGATTTGCAAACTAACCTTGAGGTACACTTGTGGTTATGTCATCATCCATCTCCACTCCCATTCTTTGATAGCCCTCAAGTCGGAAAGACACTTTTATATTTATTGAAAAGAATCCCAACATTTATCTCAATTCAGATACTTCAAAGGTTTGTTTCCATGAAGTTTCTCAAACCGATTAGAAACTTACACAGTATTGTTAGAAAGACTCAGCAGAAATCATCCTAGCTTTTTATTTATAGTTTAAATCAAGCTTAAACTCGCCAAGTAGTGAACATTGTAGAGACATCCACCAGAGTTCCAGCAGCAGACAATGACTGGGTCTTTCCATGCTGCCATAATTTCCATAGTACAATGCACTGCTGCCATCTACTGTGCAGATTCCAAAAAAAATCTTCAAAATAAATTGTGTCAATGACAAAAATATGTACAAAGGCAGAAATCTCTATGTAAGGTCAAACATTGAATAACAGAAGCTGCACTTTATCATACCACAAGCAAACTAGATTGCCATACAAATACTGTGAGTACAAGAGGCGAGGAATTCTGTGCACCTCTCTCCCCACAGCCTCTCCATCACCTCCAAGGCACAAATCAGGAGTGTGATGGAATAATCTCCACTGACCTGGACAAGTTATGTTCATTAGAATTACACAGCCATTTCTTCAAAGTCTCTGGGACAAAATCCTGGAATTCCCTTCCAAACAACACCACAGATTTCCCTACCTCCCAATGACTGTAGTGACTCACAAGGCAGGTTACCATCACCTTCTCCAGAGCAATTAGGAATGGGCACAAAATTCTGGCTCAGCCAACATTACCCACCTCCCATGAACAAATTGAACAACACTGAATAAAATGTTCCATTTCGACTTGTGTTTGGCAGAGGGAGATGTCGGGATCCACAACTCTCATAGAAACATGAGAAATAGGTGGAGAGTAGGCCAATTGATCCTTTGACTCTGTTTTGCCACGCCATAAGGTTTGGTTGATCATCCAACTCAGTGCCCATTTCCAATTTCCTCACCCCTTCCCCATGCCCTTTGATCCCTTTAGCCCTCATAACTATATCTAATTCCTTCTTGAAAACATTTAGTGTATTGGCCCCAACCACTTTCTGTGGCAGAGAATTCTGCGGGATCAGCACTTTCTGGTGAAGAAATTTCTCCTCATTTCAAACAGAAATGGCTACCCTGCATCCTTCAACTGTCACCCTCTTGGTTCTCTATAGATGTGGTCTGTCTGAATGCTCACCTCAGAAGAAAAAGGCTGGATATTGGAAACAAAATGCTAGAAATAAACAGCCCAACATCCATCAATAAGAATAAGTAAAGTCAAATTAACGCGTCAGGTGTTGCAGAATTATTTGATAAGGTTACAGTTGTGCTACGTTTAGCTTTTACCTTAATCATTATATTGGCACAGTGGTTAGCACTGCTGCCTTACAGCATTTGGGACCTGGGTTCAATTCTAACCTTGGGTGCCGGTTTGTGTGCAGTTTGTACATTCTTCCCTGTGCCTGCGTGGGTTTTTGTCAGATGCTCTGGTTTCCTCCCACAGTTCAAAGATGTGCAGATTAGATGGATTGTCCATGCTAAATTGCTCATAGTGTCCAGGGATATGCAGGCAAGGTGGATTAGCCATGGGGAATGTATGTTACAGGTCTGGGTCTGGGTGGGATATTCTATGGGGTGGGGGGGGGTCAGTGCCGACTTGATGGGCCGAATGGCCTCTCCGCTGGGTAGGGATTCTATGAAATGGAAGGACAACAGCTCGATGTATCTGCATCAGAAAGTCCCAGGTTCAAATCCTATATCGAAGTTTGAGCCTAGAATTCAGGCTGACAACTCCCTGCAATACTGATGATCTCAGTATTGTAACACCATTAGTCAGCTGAGGTATTAAGTGAGGTGTCACCTACTGCACCAAAGGATGTTGTGAAGATCATGCCTCCTTCAACCAATGCAATCGAATAAACTCATTTATCGTTGCTGATTGAGAACCATCACAGGTGCACTGCACAGCTGCCATTTTTAGAGTCATAGAGATGTACAGTACGGAAAAGACCCTTCAGTCCAACCCGTCCATGCCGACCAGATATCCCAACCCAATCTAGTCCCACCTGCCAACACCTGGCCCATATCCCTCCAAACCCTTCCTATTCATATACCCAGTCAGATGCCTTTTAAATGTTGCAATTGTACCAGCCTCCACCACTTCATCTGGCAGCCCATTCTACACGCGCACCACCCTCTGTATGAAAATGTTGCCCCGTATGTCTCTTTTATATCTTTCCCCTCTCACTCTAAACCAATGCCCTCTAGTTCTGGACTTCCCCACCCCAGGGAAAAGGCCTTGTCTATTTACCCTATCCATGCCCCTCATGATTGTATAAACTTCTATAAGGTCACCCCTCAGCCTCTGACACTCTAGGGAAATCAGCCCTCGCTCTGACCAATAAAGGAAAGCATACCAAAGGCCTTCTTCACTATCCTATCTACCTGCGACTCTACTTTCAAGGAGCTCTGAACCTGCACTCCAAGGTCTCTTTGTTCAGCAACACTTCTGAGGACCTTACCATTAAGTGTATAAGTCCTGCTAAGATTTGCTTTCCCAAAATGCAGCACCTCCCATTTATCTGAACTAAATTCCATCTGCCACTTCTCAGCCCATTGGCCCATCTGATCTAGATCCTGTTGTAATCCAAGGTAACCTTCATCGCTGTCCACTACACCTCCAATTTTGGTGTCATCTGCAAACTTGCTAGCATTTTTACTTATGCAAAGTTTCCTTTATTTTAAGTAAACAATTGTGTGAAGCATTTCCCTGTTAATGTTTGGAGTTTTGATGAAAATAAAAGTATTACTTTTCAATAAATTCATTCAATTGATGAAAAGCAGAACTAAACTGAATATTTTTGTCAGAGATGTAACTGTAGGCTCAGATAAAGACTTAAAGCTGCTGCAACAGCTTCTGGATTTTTCTTTAAATTCCCATCACTAGGCCATCACCTCAATTTGAAGCGATGGCCTAGTGGCATTATCGCAGATTATTAATCCAGAGACCTTGGTAATGTGCTGGGGATGCAGGATTCACACCTGGCAGATTGTGGAATTCAATATAAATTAAGAGTCTAATGATGGCTATTGTTGATGGTAATGATGACGATGCCTGTCAGGAAAACCCCATCTAGTTCACTCATGTCCTTTGGGGAAGGAAACTGTTGTCCTTACCTGGTCTGGCCTACATGTGACTCCAGACCCACAGCAATGGGATCGACTCTTAACTGCCCTCTGGGCTGGCCAGCTACACCCACATCCTCTCAATGCATTAAAAAAAACACATCAGCCAAATCTTGCTTGTTTTAATAATAAGCAAAATGAAGTTTTCGACAGTGGAGCACGAGAAAGTGAATTTAAAAATCATGTTATTAGTACAGATGTAATCATTACAAAAATAAATGCTGTAAATCAGGGAGATGAGAGGGAGAGAGGAATGATTTGGAGATGCTGGTGTTGGACTGGGGTGTACAAAGTTAAAAATCACACAACACCAGGATATAGTCCAACAGGTTTAATTGGAAGCACTAGCTTTCGGAGCGCTGCTCTTTCATCAGGTGGAACTTAGTGCACTTACGATCACTAGGGGAGCGATACTGAACAAACTG
This sequence comes from Chiloscyllium plagiosum, assembly GCF_037043375.1. Lineage (NCBI taxonomy): Eukaryota > Metazoa > Chordata > Chondrichthyes > Orectolobiformes > Hemiscylliidae > Chiloscyllium > Chiloscyllium plagiosum. Next base: position 60,033,300 of record NW_028270157.1, on the reverse strand, counting down.
ATCAAGCTTCATGTTGACAGGTCCCAGGGATTGATGGACTCCATCAAAAAGTTGGCTAATGGGCGAACTGATGCATTGGTTTTAATTTTCCAAAGCTTTCCCCACTCTGGGAAGGTTCTGTCACTCCAGAAAACATCAAATATAACTCCGCTATTCTCGAAGGGAGGGAGGCAGAAATAAGAACATCTATTTGTCAGAGGGAAGGAGTCAAATCAATCATTTTAAGGAAATTATTGTTTGCATTTAGAAAAACTCAGGGTGATCAGCATGAGAAAAGGAAATCATTAAAATATTGAATTTAAAAAAGCTTTAGGAGTTGTTTGAATGGATAAAGATGAGTCCAGTAATGTAATGAATTGATGGGGTGGATAATCAGAGAGGTTTGTTTTCCCAGAGTGGAAAGATCAATTACATGAGGGTACAGGTTCAAGGTGAGAGGGGAAAAGTTTAGAGGAGAAGTGTGGGGAATTTTTTCACCCAGAGGTATTACGACATGGGGTAAACACTACACCCCCACCCCTCTCCCCCAACCCCCGACCCGTTCATTAGCAACACAGAAAAGATTTATCAGGTGGTATAATCTGTGAAAATTCAAGAGGCCAAGAACAATTTAAAGTAAAAATTAACAACTTTATTTCTTAAAGTATAACAGAGAATACTAAGCTAACAACTATTCACAACTCCCTCCTTTAACCTATCTTTTACTTTCCCTTCTATAATACTTGTCCGATAAAACCCCCGAGTAAGATTTACCAAAACTTCAGATTTCAAAACCAGGCAGCAGTCAAATCTTCCCTTTGTATCTTCCTCTGTAGATTCTCTTCTTCTTAGGGATTTCCGTTTCATAGGTCATTGACTGATTAAGGTACCTTTAAGAGAGCTGTGTTTCGGGCAGTCTGTACATGCTGGTGGCTTGGCAGTTCTCCCTCAACTGTTCTAGTTTTCCCCGTCTTATACCCCAAAGCATCAGATTGTGTCATTGGCTTTTACTATTGTCAATACACTCAATTCAAACTTGATTGGAGTTTGGTATTTTTTGGTGTATAATTTAAACTACTTGGCCTAATTTGAATTTGTTTTTGTCTCCAGGCAACCAGCTACCCTAGCTGCCGGACCAAAAGGTTACATTGTATCATGTTCAGAACTCTTGGTGCGGTTTGGTAGTTCTGCTAGCTTTTAACTTTCTTAAAGGTACAGTACTTCATATTAGAGGGTGATGGGTGCCTGGAACACACTGCCAGTGGTGGTGGTGGTGGGAGCAGATGCATTAGTAAAGTTTAAAGCATATCTTGATAGACACATGAATGGGAAGTGAACAGCAGGACAGAAACTTCATAGAACATAGAACATTATAGCACAGGACAGACCCTTCAGCTTTTGATGTTGTGCCAACCTGTGGAACCAATCTGAAGCCCATCTATCCCACACTATTTCATTTTCATCCATATGTTTATCATACGGGCAATAAGTAGTTTGTCTAAATAAGGAATAGGAATCAGAGCAGGCTTGATGGGCCAAAGGGCCTGTTCCCATGTTGCATTGTATTGTTGTATCTTGACAAATTAACATATTACAGATTATTTGCAAAATGGGAGCTTATGGTGTAGGGGATAACATACTTATATTGCCTGAGATTGAAGGGCTGGTAGAATATAGAGTTTGTGTAAATGGGTATTGTTCTGATCAGCAGAATTGCACTCGTAGGTCTACAGGGGCCTCAATCTTTTGCAATTTATATCAATAACTTGGATAAGGCTGACTGAAGGGGAGTGAAGGCACGGTAACTAAATTTGCCGATGCCACAAAGATAGGCAGGACAGTATGTTATGAATAGAACATGAAGAGGTTGCAGTCAGATACAGATTGGCTGTGAGTGGACAAAGATCTGGCAAATGGAGCATAAGAATGAAGTTGACCGCTCTGACAGGAAGAAGAACAAAAAAGCAAAATATTACTTAAAGAGAGAACCATTGCAGAATTCTGAGGTGCTGAAGGATCCAAGTGTGAGAAAGTGCATGAGTGACAAAAGGTTAATATAAAAACAGAAAGTGCTCAAGAAACTCAGCAGGTATGGCAGCATCTATGGAGAGAGAGAAAGTGTTAACATTTTGAGTATGCTATGACTCATTGTTTGGAATCCCTACAAAGAATTAGTATGAGAGTACAGCAAGGGTGGTTACTGGAATTCTTTCCTTTGTTAGCAGAGAAATGAGTAAGAAAGTAAAGATGTTCTGCTTCAGTCATACAGGGTATTGGTGAATATTGTGTGAAGCTTTGGTCTCCTTGTTTAAGGAAGGATGCAAATACGTTGGAGATGGTTCAGAGGAGATTCGCTAAATTGATATTTGAAAATAAGCATGTTGTCTTAAGATGGAAGGTTGAAAAGACCAGGCTTAATTTAACTGGAATTTAGTGACCTAATTGAAGTATGTAAGATCCTGAATGGTCTTGACAAGATGGAAGTGGAAAGAACGTTTCCTCTTGTGGGAATTAGGAAGCATGTTTGAAATTTAGCAATTGCCCTTTTTGAATGAAGACGCAGAGAGGTTTATTCTCAGAGACTATGGATCTCTGCCTCAGGAACTGGTGGAGACAGGTTTGCTGAATATTTCTCAGACAGAGATGGATAGGTTCTTGTTGGATAGGGACATCAAAGGTCATTGTGGGTAGAGAAGAATATGGAATTCTAAACACAAAAAAATCAATGTCTTATTGACGGTGGAACAAGCTCAAAGAGTCCAATGATCTACTTCTGTCCTAACCTTTATGTTCATATATTCTTCCTTTTACCGCCCATGTTTCAACAGCTGATGAAGTCCTCATACTAATCAAGAGCAAACAGTATCTCCATACAATGCTCATCAGATAACTGCTATGATCCTCATGATTGGTCACCAAAGGTAATCAAATTTAATACCTATACAAGTATCCAAGACCAATAGAATCTCTCATTTATAACCTTACAAACTATTTCAAAAGAATGATTTGATGATGAGTGGGTCTCACCTTCAGTAGTTCATTCGAAGAAATTTCAAAGATTTATCAATTCACATTGTGTTCAAAGCAAATATTTACAGGGAACTAACAGGAAAGAACTACCAGGACATATATCTAAGATTCTGCCACTGGATAGAGATGTTGTTTTCACCATATGAACCTAGTCAGTCAGTACATGGCTTCTGCTGTTCCTCAATGTGGAATTGGGGTTCCACAGCATTATTCATTTCTGATAATTGTGTGACTGGGGTCAGTGCACTCCCAACAATGACATCTCTTCCATGGTCTGCGACAGATTCCATTCATTTTCTCTTCCTGGTCTTTATCCATGTGGCTAAGAAGGAACATCGTCAGTCAGCATGGTCAATTTTCAGTTACGTCCCAGCGACACCCCAGATTTAGTTCTGCCATATCGCTTTTGATCTCAATTAACTGCACTTCCACCCATAAATATTAACCCCAGTACAACCTTAACCTCATTTCCTTGGTCAACCTGACCTCAGTATTATACATGGATGGCCAGTGTTGCTTGAAGTGATGTGACAGCCAGCTTCTGTCTGAAATAATTTCAACAAAGATTCTTCACAGAATCCCAAAACTTGCAGATTTTTCAACTGAGCTGCTGCAGACAGAAATCCAACAACTGAGGAAAGAGACTTTTGGCATCACTGCAATTAAGTCCATAAGGGGATTGATCCTGGTGCGATATAGGAGGAGGCACAATTGGCAAGGAGTGCTACTTCAACATATGCTGTTCAATTCTGAAGTGTTTCACTGGTCTTTCCAGGGCAGCTTTGGAGAGTTGCACCTTGTGCAACGCATTGTGCTTCATCCTATGTACAGCATACAAATACATATACTGTATACAACACAAAAGAAGGGAATAGGAGGAGGACTTGATTATTTGATCCTTCAAGCTTACTCCACTGTTCAATACAAATGTGGCTGACTTGCTACCTTAAACCCCCCCACCCTGTAAGATTCCTTGTCTTATTAATTTCCAAATCTTCCCAGCCCCTAGACAAAGCAGGTATTGACCAGAAAGTCGATAAAATCATGCAAGATGGTCGGTGAGGAATTTCTCAATGTCAAGATCAAAAGATGCATTTTGTAACGAAGTGTCAAATGGTGAGATGACATTCTCAGTAGTGAGTAACGTGAGGTCTATTTGCATGCATTGAATCATAGAATCCCGACAGTGTGGAAACAGGCCATTTGGCCCAAGAAGTCCACACCGACCGTCTGAAGAACATCCCACCAAACCCATTTCCCGACATTTCCCCTGACTCATGCACCTAACCTACACATCCTGAACACTATGGGCAATTTAACATGGCCAATTCACCTAAACTGCTCAGACTGATAATTACCCAACTTCACCTCATTGATGTGCAATTTCCCATTCTCCCATCTGCTAAATAGAACCTAGATGGTGACAATTCCGGAGATGGTAGTCAGTGTGATTACTTGGTGAATCCAGCTCGCTGCTGGTTCCTCTGACCTTTCACATCAGTCACCGACAATCCATGGGTAGTGACCACATGCATAGACCTTGGCATGACCGCTCCTTAATTGCACAACTCGATTTGATTCATAAGTTGGTTTTGTACTTGAACGCTGTACCTTAAAGCTCACTGGCACTTGTCATTGGAATACTGCTGCCAGGACACTATGTGCATAGGGAGGTTCAGCTAACTCATGCATTCCACCAGAGTGCATCTCAGGGCTCCTTACGTGTGCTTTTTATGCTTATTCACTTTGCACCTGCTTCAAAGTTCACAGCTTGCCTTTCTCGCTTTGCCTCCTCGGCCAAAACAGACTAACGGTCTTTCTGTCTTGCTTGCCAGCAGTGGTCAGTGCAAAAGGGAGTGGACGTGTTGCTGTAAAGCAGTGAGCTACAGCAATCTCACTCCAGTGTTGTGAACCAGCAGCATACACAGCAAACACACTGCATGTGCCTCAAACAAATGGCCATGACTCAGACTTTAAAGTGTAGGAGCCCTCAGTCCAGTTAGAGCAGAGTGGTTGTGTCAGATTCCAGCCCAGGGGCTTGGGCACAATCAGTCGAGTGCCTGGGGAGATCAGGGTCAGGGATCAGTACCTCTACAGTCAGGGCTATGGGGTCACATTCTGCCCTGTTGGTCCAGTTCAAACAGACAAAGGAGGTATGGGAAGTCAATTGGGGAGTTGCACAGAGATCAGTCAAGGGTCTGGTCAGTCATCAGTCAGTATTGCCTCTTCAAATGTGTTGAAGGGATAGGGGTCTATCTATTAAAAGTCAAGTGGCTGGACAGGGGTTTTTTAAGAGACCAGGAACAAAGTTGGGAAACTCGACTGTTGGCATGAGAGGCAGCATGCTGAGATTTGGATGGGATAAAGATTGCGAGGAAGAGGATACAGCATTGGAGGGAAGGGGATATTACAGGAGTAAGGTGATTGACAGTCAGCAACACCCTGCTTTCAATGAGGGGAACACTCGGGGGTCTCCAAACCAGGTATGTTGATTAGATATGTGACAGCCAGGGGTACAGAGGTGTTGTGTGTAAAGTGAATAGATTGGGTGGGAAATAGGGAAGTTCAAAGCTGACGGGGTCAACAGGGAAGGCTACTGAGAACAGAATGTATACAATTGTGTGTTTCATGATGGTAAGAGGAAGAAATGAATGGAGGATTGGCTAACTAATAGAATACCAAGGGTTTATTTAAAGGGGGCATTTTCAGGATGACAATCTTTAACTGGGGTGTCCACATGAATCTGTGCTGGGGGAACAATTATTTACAATATATTTTGATGTCTTGGATGAGGAAAATGCATGGACTAGACCAAGCTCACAGATGACACAAAAATAGATGGGAAGGTAAGTGGTGAGGATGACACAAGGAGTTTAGAGAAGGATATTGACAGGTTAATTGAGTTGGCAAAAAACATGTTAGATAGAACATAAAGTGTGAAGATACGAGGTCATGCACTTTGGAGGAAGAATAGAGAAGTTAAATGTTATTTAAAAGGAGAATGACAGAAAGCTACAGCCCTAGAGGAATTTGAGAGTCCTCAGGCATTAAAGTCAAAAAAACCAGCATATAGGTTCAATAGGTAATAGGGAAGGCTATTGAGATGTTGGTGTTTACTTCAAAGGGGATGGAGTATAAAAGTAGGGAGGTCTTCCTAAAAATGTACGAGACACTACTCAGATCACGGCTGGAATACTGTCAACAGTTTTGGGCACCTTCGAAAAAATATTCTGGCATTGGAGGCAGCAGTGCAGACCAGGTTCACGAGACCCATCCTGAGTTGGACAGGATGCATTTTGAGGAGAGGTTGGGTCGGTTGAGTCTGTTCTTATTGAAGTTTAGGAGGATCAGAGGCGACCTTATTGAAACATTCAAGATGTTTAGGGTACTTGACAGCTTACAGCAGGAAGGTTGTATTACCCTTTTAAGGAGAGTCTAGGAACAAAGGGCACAGTAGACATCACCCAATGAGGAGGCATTCCTTCTCTCAGAATCTATTCAATCTGTGCAATTTTTTTTACTACAGTGGTCAAACCTTTTCAAGGCCATGATAGACAGATTTTTAATAAGCAAGTTAAGGTTTATAGGGAAAAGTGGATTAAAGATTATCAGTTCTGCCAAATTCACAGACTGGTGGATCCAATGGGCTGAATGGCCTACATTTGCTCCCACATCATGGTCTTAGCCTGAGACTCGGTGCACAAAGCATGATTGTTGTTTCCTGCTATCATACTAGCAGTAACAATAGTGCAATGGAGCTGAAAACAGCTGTGACCACAGCTGGAATGGACCGGGCAAGTGTGCACTGCTGTGAGGGCGGAGGCTCCAGTTTTAAATGATTTGGTGCCCATTAAATAGCAACAGCATCATGCAGACACCCAGATACCACACCTCCAGGACAATGCGGTACGTCAGCATTAACCTACAATCTGGAGGCAAGTCGTGGCCAAACATGGACCAGTTTAGGCTGAAAGGCCTGTCTCCATGCGGTAGGACTCTATAACTCTATAACATCCTTCTCCCTGCACCAGACACAACCTTCCCTTGCCCCTCATACAGATCTGCCACTCCTGCCTGTTGCCGATCCCAGTACCTGCTTGTGCTACAACCCAACACCCTCACACCATCCCTGCAGAGTGTACACACCCCTTCAAACACCAGACCTGATATCTCCCAACCACCCCAAACTCGACTCATTACTCCGTAACAGATTCAGCCCATTGGGTGTGCTCCACCTTGGCGCATATGTTTCACAAACCCATTCCTCTGTCTTCTCCCCATAACCCTTGATCTTCGTATTGCTCATTCCAACACACCTTACCCCCGGAACTCTACCACCCCTCTCCCCCTAACCATCTGACACCCTGCATTTCTGACAGCCCTGTTTCAGATAAACCTTACATATTTACCCTTTGACAGCACCATCAACGTGGCTGTGTGGGATTCCGAAGCTGGGAATTATGGAATGCAGAAGCTCTCTGAGATAAGAAAGGGGATGTAATTTGCCTTCTCCCGCCCCTCCCCCAAATGTTCTACACTGTGAGGGATGGGCAAATTGGATGTACCACTTCTCATCTTTAAAGGAGCATCGATTGGAATCTCCCATCAGAAATACTGAGCTCTTTCTTTTCATAAACACGATTGCTACTGTTTAGAAAGTCCAGCCCGATATTCCTGATCCCAGGCCCTGTGCATCGTTCAAAGGAGTCCAATGAATAGCTCAAATACCTCTGTGTAAGATGAAGAAAAAGAATGGCTGCTGATAGTTATCCAGACTGTGACACTCAGATTTATGTTACAGCTTAGCTATAGTCCAAGATGTACAACAAAGGCAATAATCAAATACAGTTAGTCCTCATTTTATACTGCCCACTATTAAATTTGATTTGTCATTTTAATTTTTGGTACATTTCTTCAAATTGCATTGGCATTTCCAGGTTTAGAAATGGCCTCTCAGTATTGCCTCACTCCCACCCCTCGCCTTGTCTCCTGCACGGCCTTCCCCCCCCGCCCCCCCCATCCTTGTCTCCCACACAGCTTCCCCTCCCATCCCCCCACCTTGCCTCCTGCACAGCCTAGAATAGAGTGGTGCTGTAAAAGCACAGCAGGTCAGGCAGCAGCCGAGGAGCAGGAAAATCAATGTTTTAGGCAAAAGCCCTTCATCAGGAATGAGGCTGTAAGCCGAGGAGGTGGAGAGATAAATGGGAAGTGGGGTGGCGCTGGGGGGAAGATAGCTGAGAGTGTGATAGGTACGTAGAGGAGGGTGGAGCAGATAGGTGGGAAAGAAGATTGACAGGACAGGTCCTGATGAAGGGCTCCTGCCTGAAACATCGATTCTCCTGCTCCTCGGCTGCCTGCCTGACCTGCTGTGCTTTTCCAGCACCACTCTAATCATCCTCTGCATATCCCTGCTCTTGTATACAATTCCAGAGTCCACCTACACAGTGTGCAAGAGTGGGACAGTGACATGGGAATGTTTCCCAGTATAATGACAACAGCAGACCTTTAAAAAAGGTGTCTGCTGACAGCAACAACATTAGCTCTTTGAAACAGTAGGTGGAGTACACCCGACCTAGAGAAGGACATGGGCACATTTTCTCTATGTGCATTGCTTTAGGCATGACAGAGATAGTTACTTCAAAGTGATTATGCAACAGGTTTCCAAGAACACAGAGGTATGGCTGGCCCTCAGAATATTCTGAAAAACCAACAAATTTTGGAGCTTTGCCACAATTTTGAAGCTCTTCTCTCCCATTACCTGTTGAAATGAAAACTTCACGTTCTAAAACATTGAGCTGTTGCACCTATTTCTCCCTGCTCTCCCTTTCCCTCCCCAAAAGTGACTCTCTCCATTCGAAATATCGCAAGGACCTGGTTCTAGGAATGTGGTTTTACAACTGGTACCTCTCTCCCCCATTTACATTTAAATCTGGTTTTGGATTCATGAACTGTAGCTGACTGAATGTCTATGTGGTCAAAACTTCTGTCAAACCTATAATTCTAAGTACTGCCAACAGTGAGAGGATTGAGTGTTTAAATGTGTAAGAACTTCTCCAGTAGAATTCCATCACCATCATGTTCATTTCCATTTTAAAAGTATTTATAGAGCTTAAGCTCCTCAGGGTCACCAATCTGTGCTATCTTTTGTATTTCACAGACAAAATGTATTTCATTTAAAAGCCAATAGAATCATAGAATCTCTACTGCACGGAAACAGGCCATTTGCCCTTTTGAGTCCACACTGACCTGCCGAAGAGTCTCCTGCCCAGACCCATCCCCTACCCGTAACCCTGGATTAGCAAGTCCACCTAGCCTACACATCCCTGGGCAAGTCCACCTAGCCTACACTATGGGCAATTTAGCATGGCCAATCCACCAAACTTGCACAACTTTGGACTGTGGGAAGGAACTGGGACACCTGGAGGAAACCCACACAGACACAGGGAGAATGTGCAAACTCCACAGGGTGGCACGGTGGCTCAGCACCAGAGTCCTAGGTTCAATTCCAGCCTCAGGCAACTGTCTGTGTGGAGTTTGCACATTCCCCCCCATATCTGCGTGGGTTTCCTCTGGAGGCTCCAGTTTCCTCCCACAATCCAAAGATGTGCAGGCCAAGTGAATTGGTCATGCAAAATTGCCTGTAGGTTAGTCAGAGGGAAATGAGTCTGGGTGGATTACTCTTCGGAGGGTCGGTGTGGACTTGTTGGGCCGAAGGGCCTGTTTCCACACTGTAGGGAATCTAATCCACACATACATTTGCCCGAGGTGGGGAAGTGAACCCAGGAACCTGGCGCTGTGAGGCAGCAGTGCTAACCATTGAGCCATCATGCAACCCCTATGTTTGATAAATAATTGTACACTTGCAATTTCATAATGAATTATCTTTTGTTTAAGACTGGAAGATACAGCTTTCAAACACAGTAACAGTTAGTTTAAAACATTTAGTATATGGAATTCACAGCAATCTTCAGCCAGAATTACCAAGTGAATGATCTATCTCTGTCTCCTCCAGTGGTCACCAGTATTACAGATATCAGTCTTTAGCCAATTCGATTCACTCAAGAAATGGTTGGAGGCACTGAATAGTGCAAAGGTTATAAGCCCTGACAATGTTCCAGCAATAGCACTGACGACCAGTGCTCCACAAATTCCTGCTCCCCTAGCCAAACTGTATCAGTAGAGTTGGAAATGTGTTGCTGGAGAAGCGCAGCAGGTCAGGCAGCATCTAGGGAACAGGAGAATCGACGTTTCGGGCATTAGCCCTTCTTCAGGAAGAAGGGCTAATGCCCGAAACGTCGATTCTCCTGTTCCCTAGATGCTGCCTGACCTGCTGCGCTTCTCCAGCAACACATTTCCATCTCTGATCTCCAGCATCTGCAGACCTCATTTTCTCTTCAAAGATCTGTACCAGTAGAGTTACAACTTTGGCATCTACCCAGCAATGTGGAAAATTGCCCAGGTAGGTCCTGTACACAAAAAGGACAAATCCAAACTGGCTGATTACCTCCCCATCAGTCTATACTTGATCTTCAATAAAGTAATGGAAGGTGTCATCAACAGTGCTATCAAGCAGCAACTGCTCAGCAATAACCTGCGCAGTGATGCCCAGTTTGGGTTCCGCAAAGGTCCCTCAGCTCTTGATCTCATTACAGCTTTGGTTCAAAAATGGACAAAAGAGCTGAATTCCAGAGGTGAGGCGAGTGTAACAGCTCTAAACATCAAGGCTGCATTTGACAGAGTGTGGCATCAAGGAACCCTGGCAAAACTAGAATCAATGGGTATCAGGGTGAACTCTCTGTTGGCTGGAGTCATACTTGACACATAGGAAGGTGGTTATGGCTACTGAAGATCAGTCATCTCAGCTCCAGGACATCCTACTGCAAGAGTTCCTCAGGGTAGTGCCCTCAGGCCAACTATCTTCAGCTGCTTCATCAATGACCGTCCCTCCATCATAATGTCAGAAGTGGGGATAGTTGCTGATGATCGCACAATGTTCAGCATCATTCGCGATTCCTCAGATGCTGAAGCAGTCCATGTCCAAATGCAATAAGACCAGGACAATATCCAGGCTTGAGCTGACAAGTGGCAAGTAACGTTCATGCCATATAAATGGCAGGCAATGCCCATCCACCATCTACAAGTGATGGAATGCTCCCCATGTATTTGGATGAGTGCTCAAGAAAGTGGACACCATCCAGACAAAGCAGCCTGCTTGATAGGCACCATCATCTACAAGCATTCATTCCCTCCACAATGGACAGTCAGTAGCAGCACTATTCACAAAATGCCCTGCAAAAAAATCATCAAACGTCCTTAGACAGCACCTTCCACACCCTTGACCACTTCCATCTTGAAGGACAAAGGCAGCAGATACATGGGAACGCCATCACCTGAAAGGTCCCCTTCAACCCACTCACCATTCTGATTTGGAACTAGATCATTGTTCGTTCCTTCATTGTCACTGGTCAAAATCCTCTAATGGCATTGTGGATCAACCCACGCTACATGGACTGAAGCTCATCACCACCTTCTCAAGGGCAACTAGAGACGGGTAATAAATGCTGGCAAGCCAGCGATGCCCACAAGTGAATGAGAAAAAAATGCATTTATCTTTGATTAATCTCAGATAAAGTGTTAATAAAGACAAACAATTGCAATTTTTACCTACTATTCCCTCTTAAACATACACACCATGTAGTTCCTTTGGAGGCTGGCTTTGCAGAAGTGTATGGATGGACCAACCACTTTAATAAAATCAAGAGAAGACAAGTAATTCACTTCACCAAGGTGGATTTGCAAGCTCTTTATGTGAACTCTGGCAACAATTTTTGATTCCAAAAATGATAAAACTTCTGTAAAAAACAAAAGCTGCACAACACATTTCAACTTCAAAAAAGAACATTTAAAGTAATTAAAAACCTCACCTCCTCTAAGTATCTTCTGGTTTCACAGACTCATCAGTAAACTGAAAGGAGGTAATTATAGCTGTGCTCACACTTAACGAATTTAAACTTCTGGATGTGAAGAATTGAACTGACTCTTAAGAATGAAGGGTTAGGTTATGGACCCATCAGTATAGTGAAGTCAGACACAATCAAGATTTTCTTTAAAAAGGATACTGAGGAAACACGCAAAAAGAATGGTGCAGGGTTACGGTGAAAGGGCGTGGGAATGTAATTAGTTGAACTGGTCTATCAGAGAGCTAAAAATCACACAACTGGCCATAATCCAACAGACTTATTTGGAAGTACAAGTTTTCAGAGTGTTGCTCCATCCCTGATGAAGGAGCAGCGCTCCAAAAGCTAGTGCTTCCAAATAAACCTGTTGGACTATAACCTGGTATTGTGTGATTTTTAAACTTTGTCCACCCCAGTCCAACACTGACACCTCCTCCAAATCATGTCAGAGAGCTGACACGGACAGAGGAGCCAAGTGACCTCCTGTTGTGCTATACCTGTTCGAATGATTCTGACTTAAGCTGCCTCCCAATCCAGGTCCTAGAATCAGGCTGCATTGACACCACTGTCACTGCAAATAAAAAGTTTCTATTGATGCTACAGTGGCAGCACCTTGGTGACACACACTCCATAGTGGGTTATTTGTTAGTTGGTTGTTAGTATTCATTGACTTTGCAGAGTGCTTGGATGACCGAATTATCTTTGAAGTCTTCCTGCGAAAAACTAGTTCTTAAAACAAAATACAAGTTTTATGGTCTGCTAATTCTATGAATTAAGAATATAGAGCAAAAGGACACCTTAAATTTCAGGAGTAGGTAACACAGGCCATTCCTACTTTATAGTGTGAAAATCTGTCAGTATTCTGGATATCTTTGGTCTCTCTGAACCATATGTTAGATTAGCCAAGGCTTGTAACTGTCTCTGGGATGAAACTTAAAATAAATTCACACTAGGAACAACTAAAGGACTAAGATTCCATGCCTAAAATGTAGCTTTAATAAGCTCCCTCAACTTGGCTTGCCTCATTTGCAAACTTAGCCATTGCTTAGGGCTTTCTGCCTCTGCTTTTCTTGCTATCTGTCTTCCTTTAGTTTTGCGCCATTTATAGGAGACAAGGTGGAACTTTTTTAGACCCTGTCTAAAAAATGGGACAAGCAGCAGATACAATATTCCTCTTTTGATTGGCCCCACATTTCTGGAAGAAGGTTTCCAACCCCCTCACATCTGGAGCTGTTGTCACCACAATTCCTCTAACCACTGCCACTCTCCCACTTTGATGAACCAAATCAATCTGTGACAGCTTCCTCTCTATGAACATGTGAATACTTCGTTTTTTTCAGAATGGCTTTCACAAATAAACAAATATCCAAAAAGCTTTCCACCTCCCCCCTCCCCCCCCCCCCCCCCCCACCCCCCGGCGACAATATGGAAATTTGGCAGACTGTGACTAAAGTCAATATATCATAACAATAAATCGAAAAAGAATTACACATTGCATTTCATGATTTCTCTCAAACATATTGTTGCATAGCATGACGAATTCAGACTGAAGGACACAGAAAGAGAGTCTCTCATTTCCTGAGGCTGTTTGGAGTCATCAGTTGCAAAGACGCAGCCTTCTTGTGCAAATGGCATTTCCTTGTCCTCTAACCACCGAAACACTAGTTGCTGAGGTTGTGCTAGGAGGCGCCGGTAGCATCCAGGTATGTTCAGTTGCAATGCAGGGATTCTAAACTTGCATCCCTGTAGTCCATCCCTAGCCAAAGTTTCCTGATACCATAATGCAAGTTTATTGCATGGATACTGGACACTGTTACCAGGCATTGGAAGAACGACCTTTAATTTAAAAAAAAGCCATATTACATTCCAATTTAACCAACTATCATTAAAGAATTCATGCTTAAAAGTAGCAGAGGGAGAAAGCAGGTTAGTAACTGTTTAAAAAATAATTTTAAAATAAAATATTGGAAGATAGTATTTGAATTTGTATTTGTTGTATTTTTTTCCGTATCTTTAATTGTACATGGGTAATTTCCATATTAGCCATGAAGACCCAAAATGCTTCAGAGGTAATTCATTGATTTTGAAATGTAGTCGATATTTCACTGGCAAACGCAGCAGCCTACTGGAGTACAGTAAGTTCCCCACAAACAACACAGAGGTTAACAGCCAGTTAAGGAATAACCAACAAGTAGGACGACTGCAAAATTCCCCCTCACATCTCTAAATAATGCCGGATCCTTTCAGGATTACCTGAGAGGATAGATGGGGCTCAAATCTCAACATGGACCAGTGTAGATTAATGTCTTTAAGTCCTGAAATGTGATTTAAAACTCTCAACCTCCTGACTAGAGAGAGAGGAGGGAGGAAGTACAATCACTGGGATAAGGTTCATGCCAAAGTTGATTTTTTTAAAAACTAAGTCAAGGAAATGTGGAGCTAAAAGGCAGCTCCATATATGTTCAGCTACATGTTATATTTTTTTCAAATCCTAAACAGGTATTTCTCATATTTTCCTAGTATCCAGTCAGCAACACCTTCAATAGTCACCTTCAATGGTGAGCAAAGTTGCATTTCTTCTGTAAAATACAGTGAACACCTTCAAAAATCACTCCTATATACTGCTCTTGGAGAAAATAATGAAGGGATGAGTTGGTGAAGACTGAATAAGGGAATTGGCCTTACTTGGTTAATTGTGTAAATGTTTGACTTCAGATCTTCAGCTGTCACAACGTGCACCTGCTGAGAGAAAATAAAAAAAAGTGCAGCACATTTTAATTTGCAAATCTCCAGGAAAATTAAACAGAAAAATACTGATTGGTTTTACTCAACAATGCCGCAGCAGATACTGAAAGATTGAATGTTATTCGCAAACAGTTTTCAGGGAAAGAAATACCAAATTAAACCAAAATACCATGAACCTAAAGTCAATTCCAACGTAAATTGCGGTATTCTTTAACTTAATTCACAGTTGGTGTGTGTAACTTGTGCAACTTGTGGACCTGGACTTAATAACTAAGTGCACACTCCACCAAAAAGTATGATTTGTGATCCTGCAGCAAAATTAACATGAACATTTTCCAAAGTACAAATTCATCCTGCGGTGTGACTGCCACTCGAGAGATCTTAAGGATTATTTACAGCCATTGTATAACAGAAAACTGCTCAGATATGCTGGTAGTTGTACGCTCTCTTCAGTTATAAGTGTCACAACAACTCTTCATTACAAATCAAATTCTAAAAAAAAATGTTTCAAATCCCATACAGGTACAGGCAGTATGCTCTTCATCTTTCAAAACAAATGTGCAGATAAAATCATGTCTCAAGGGTTAACTTAAGTTGCATCTTTGAAATGCTTTTTACAAGCTCAGAACAGACAACTGCTGAGGTGTTGGCAACGTTACAATATAGTTAATTTGTGGACAGTAGGAATAGTTTGGACAGTCCCTTGAGCTGGCTCTGCCATTTAATAAAAACATGGAACATTTTGTAGCAATTACAAGATACTGAAAAACCACCTCGCACCTCCCTCCCAACATCCACATCCACATCCACACCCCCACCACCCCTTCCTTCCATCCCTTAATTCACTTGGTGTCCAAGAGGCCAGTTCTGGTCACCCTGTTACAGGAGGTTTATTATTAAGGGGAGAGTTCAGAAGAGATTTACCAGGACGTTGCCGGGAATGGAGTTTGAGTTGTAAGGAGAGGCTGGAACCTTTTTCACTGGAGCGTAGGAAGGTAACCTTACAGAGATTTAAGATTGTGAGGGGTATAGATGTGGTGAATGGTAGGCGTCTTTTCCCTAGGGAGGGAATTTCAAGACAAGGAGGCACATTTTTAGGGTGAGAGGAGAAAGATTTAAAAGAAATATGAGGGGCTTTTTTTTTTAACACAGAGTGTGATTCGTGTGTGGAATGAACTTCCAGAGGAAGTGGCGGATATGGGTACAGTTACAACATTTAAAAATACACGAATAGGAAAGGTTTGGAAGGATACGGGTGAAACACAGGCATGTGGAACTAGCTTATTTTGGGATTATGGGCAGAATGGACAGGTTCGACCGAAGGGTCTATTTCCGTGCTATATGACTCTATGCCACAAATTAATGAATCAATAATATGATTGCTAAATTGAAGGATTGTTACTGACTACAAGGAAAAATCTCCTCCTCTTCTTTGAAAAGTACCACAGAATCATTTGCATTGGCCTGGTAAAGATAAATTAGGCCTTAAATAAGTTATGAACAATTTGACAGAGCAGGATATCCTTCCTATCAAAAACAACACAGGAAGGTGCTGTGTCCCTGCTGTGTGCTAAAAATTAAATCATTGTCTGGTAGCATTTGACTTGAAAAGGAAAGCTGATGAATGCTGAATTCTTCAATTGTAGTCTAGTCCCAGCCAACATTTGCCGCTTGCTTCCCACTCATTAAGACAAGGCTCTCTGTGTATCTGCTATTAATGCAAGCTTGTATCATTCTCCTGTAACTGCTCCACTGTAAAGACATATCCAGGCAGACTTCCTGCTTAGACATGGTAGCAGACATTGCGAGTGCGTTTTGGAAAATCACACAGTTAGAGTCAACGATTCCTTTGTCTCTTAAAATTTAGGTCGGATGTGATTAATTGCTTGCATTGCTTATAAATACTGGCAGCACCATGCAGAAACTCTCTCATGCAGGGCAATGGGTTAGCGAGTTAGAGATTTCAGAAGATGTTTCCAACAGAGCCACTTGAACTCATGCAAGGATTTAATCCACAGCTGATTCAACAACAACTTGCATTCACATAGTGCCTTGAAATTAGTTAAATGCCCTAGGTTCCTTCACAGCAAAGGGCGATAGATATTAGGATGATTCTAATCATCATCTGGATTTGCAGCTACTTGCAATCTAGATTTCTGTTCTTTAATGTGAAACTGCAGCGGGTCAAGGGGAGGCAATAGCCCAATGGTATTATCACTAGATTATTAATCCAGAGCACCAGGTAATGTTCTGGGGACATGGGTTCAAATCCCACCATAGCTTATGTCTAATGGTGACCACGAAACAATTAACAGGAAAAACCCCATCTGGTTCACTAATGCCCTTTAGGGAAGGAAACTGCCATCCTCACTTGGTCTGGCCCAGGCCCAGGCCTAGACCAATATGCTTGACTCTTAATTAAGGAGAGGCAATAAATGCAGACCCAGTGACACCCACATCCCATGAATAAATATAAAAAGACAACATTTCACCAACGCCTTCTCAAAGGTGTTTATGGACAGGCAATAAATGCTGACCAGTCAGCCATGCCCATGTCCTATTAGTTAATTAAAAGAAGGATGTGTGACAAACCTATCAGAAGGATATTGTGAAACTTGAAAGGGTTCAGAAAAGATTTACAAGGATGTTGCCAGGGTTGGAGGATTGGAGCTAAAAGGAGAGGTTGAATAGACTGGGGCTGTTTTCCCTGGAGCATCAGAGGCTGAGGGGTGACCTTATAAAGGTTTATAAAATCATGAAGGGCATGGATAGGATAAATAGACAAGTCTTTTCCGTCGGATGGGGGAGTCCAGAACTAGAGGGTGAGAGGGGAAAGAATATAAAGGAGATCTAAGGGGTAACGTTTTCATGCAGAGGGTGGTACATGTATGGAATGAGTTGCCAGAGGAAGTGGCGGAGGCTGGTACAATGGCAACATTTAAGAGGCATTTGGATGGGTGTATGAATAGGAAGGGTTTGGAGGGATATGGGCCATGTGCTGGCAGATGGGACTAGATTGGGTTGGGATATCTGGTCGGCATGGATAGGTTGGACCGAAGGGTCTGTTTCCATACTGTACATCTCTATGACTCTAAGTGCCAATACCATCTCGCTTCTTAGTATCAATCTGCTTAAGAACATCACAGTCCATCTTCTCGAATTCTGTACTTGAATTCTCCTTCTCCCAATAAAGACAGATGTGAAGTGTACATTTAACATGCTACCAATGTCCTCCACTCTCATGTGCAGTTTGCATCCTTGGTCCCCAGTTGGCCCCACTTTACCCCTGGTTATTCTCTTCCCCTTGATATACTTTAGAATACCTTGGGAGATTCTCCCTAATTTTGCCCACCAGTATTTTCTCATGGCCCCTCTTTGCTCTCCTAATTGCTTTCTCGAGTTCCCCTCTGCACTCCCTATACTCCTCCGAGTCCCCTGCTTTGCTCCCTCTGTTTTGCGTCCCTCTTTTCCTTTTGATCCAATCCCGAATATTCCTAGACATCTAGGGTTCACTGGGCTTGTTGCGGCGACATGTCGTTCTCATGGGAACATGTTGGGCCCACATTCCTCCAGTACCTTTTTAAACATCACGCCCCTCCAGAGTTCTGCTGTAGAATTACCTTCAAGTAGCTGTTCCCAGTCTACTTTGGCCAGATCCTGTCTTATTTTTAATAAAATTTGCCTTACCTCAATCCAAAACCCTTTTCTGCAGACCATATTTATCCTTTTCCATACCAAACTTAAAAAGTATGGTGCTATAGTCACTTTCACTAAAATGCTCCCCATTGAAACCTCAAGCACCTGTCTGGCTTCATTCCCCAAAAATAGGTACAGCACTGTGCCATCTCTTATAGATCATATCCAATACTGACATAAATAGCTCTCCTGAATATATTTCAGAAAATCTACATCCTCTATTATTATTCCAATTAATATTGGGGTGGTTGAAATCCCCCTAATATAATTGACCTATTTATTACTCTTTCATCATTTACATTATAATTGTGACTGTACTGAGGGACCTATAATACTCTCCAAACAGTGTGACTGCCCCCATTTTCTTCCTAGGTTCTACCCACAAAGCCTCATTTGACCACCTTCCAAGGTATCACTCCTCCTTGCTGCAGTAACTGACCACCTAACTAATGCAACACCACCTACACTTTTGCACTCCTCCCACTTCCAACCCACCTGTCTTTCCTAAAGAGTCTTTCCCCCAGAACACTAAGTTGCAAGTCTTGTCTCTCCCACGACCACGTGAAGGGTCAGGATGTGGCCAGATGAGGCAGGCATGGCAGTTCCCTTCGTTAGAGGATATGAATAAATTAGATGGGACTTTTCCTACAATAGACAATAGTTGCTCTTTTTATTCCACATATTTGTTGAATTCAAATTCCACTATCTGCAGTGAACCCAGAACATTACCTGGGTCTCTGGACTAATAATCTATGTGATAATACCACAAGGGTCAGAGATGGCCTACAAGAATAAAGGAGGAATCCAGATAAGTAAAGTAATAGTTATCCTTGATCAGTGGGACGTGACAATGATAGAAAATCTAACATTGCATATCAGAGGAGGAAGCATGAACAAATTTACTTCCAAACGTAACCTGTTGTAGGAAATTTGATTTGCATCAGGAATAATTGGTAACCCCACATCTCCTCAGGAAATATCAGTGTTGCTGCTTTCCAATGACAGCTATGAGTCTGTGTACATATTCTTGGTGAAGTGGGTGCAATCATTTGAAATGCACTGATTTTGACCAAGCTTGGTTCGAAACTAAAAGGTAAACTGATTTGACCACAAGAACTCAGTTCAAAGTCCTAACTCCTCTCCTCAGAGACCACTAGAATCCAGCGTCATAGTTGAGCTTTTCTGTGAGACATAGCGGATGAATATAGATAAGAAACCCCAACATCAGCAACTAAAATGCATCCCGTTCCAACTCCAATTCATCTACATACAGCCAGACATAGACTTTAAGATGATCAAACTGTTGCAGTAAGAGGCAATGTGAACAGGTCACATTTGGTTTGCATCACCACATCCAATTCAGCTCAGTGCACTAATGTAATGCAGGAGAGGTTAGATTTGAACACTTTCATTGTCTGGCTTGTCTAAAGTGCCAAGGAAATTTGAAAAGGCAAAACCATTTATTTTGTAACATGTTTGTTTTCACTGCTAGGGACAGAATCTGGCATCTCTCACAATGAAGATTAGAATATTTTCTGAACTGATGGAAATAAACACATTGCAAACAATAGGGAAAGGTCGACACTGATGCTCAATGGGAATCATTTCAATATAACACAGAAAAAGAGAAAATTAGATGTTTGCAGTTTCTTAAAGCAGTATGTGTTTCCTTCAATATCTCCTGCAATATATTTGTGGTAGAGTGCAGCAAACAACAAGAACTTATCAAAATAAAAGCCCGGCACTAATTTGAAACCAAAATCAATTTTAAAACTTACAGCATTTTCCTGATTCAATGGATCCCACTCGAGATTATCACAGGCAACTAAGTCTCCCTCTACAACCTTCAAGTCATAAGTCCTCAAGCGAAAAGAGGCAGCTCTATTCCAGACCTTACTGCAATACGAGTGGACGTAAAGTACACGCATGGAGTGTGGTAAACTAAGCCAGGCCCGGGCACAACCCTCCTGATTGTTGCCGTAGCGGTTTAATGCACGCAACATCATTCGCTCTCTTGTTTTGTACTCTGGCATCAGAGCAAGTGTCCCCTTGGCATCCTCTGCAGAAGAGAAAACAGTATTGATATGATGTAGAAGATCTTACAGTGGCACAGTACAGTCCAATGGTGTTTAAACCTTTGCATGAGAAGCCCCTACAAATGTTGACACATCCCTGGGGAACCCCTGTGCTAACTTCCAAGACAGCGTCAGCTGACTGAAGCCAAACAGGAAGCCAAGGCTATTTTGGAATTAAAGTCTGTGAGTCTTTATTTTGCATTTTGCAAGCACAAGCTAATGGCCTGCATAAATAACGGAAAGTAATCCATTGAACACTTTGACTCTGTAGAGCTGATGTTAATTCAATACAAGTTCTTACTTACAACTAACAATCCATAAACATAGCCAGAGTACATGGATTTAAATGTAATTGACAAAAAAAAATGTTTTTTAAGATTTGGAGATGTCGGTGTTGGATTGGGGTGTACAAAGTTAAAAATCATACAACACCAGGTTGTAGTCCAACAGGTTTAATTGGAAGCACACTAGCTTTCTGGTGTTGAATGGTTTTTAAGGTTTTGTTAAATGCAGTGAGGTGATGATCTGTACTGCATCACTTAACAAAAGGTGAAAGTAGATTCACTAATAAACTTAAAAATATTTTAATGAATATATGTTTGAAAGAGAACAATTTGCAGGAATATGGAAAAATGGGTCTAAATGGATGTTCTCTAAAAAGAGCTGATACAAGCACAGTAAGTTGAATGGCATCTGCCATTATTTAAGGTTCCATACAGAATATATTTGATATCAGACTGTTTGTTTAATGAAAGCAACTTACAATCAAAATAAGTTAAACAAAAAATAAAAGAGTGCTGATTGTGGAAACAGAACCTTACCAGTCTGAATAAAATGTCTCTTGGCCTGATTGACAGGGTCATCTCCTTCTTCTGCTGTAAAGACTAAATGCACGGCCTCCACCTAAATAGAATACATATGTAAAAGATCTGTCTGGAATTTTATAATTCATAACTCTCACAACAATAGCATTAGCACTTATAATCGCACCTCTAACGTAGCAAAACGTCATAAAGTGCTGCTCAGGACCATAAGATGATGTGAGCTAGAGAAGGTATTAGGACAGATAGTCAAACACTTGAACAAAGAGTTTAAAGGAATATTTGAAGAAGAGAGGGAGTTAGAGGTGATGAGATTTATTGAGAGTTTCAGAGCTTGGTGTTCGGGCAGCTGAAGGCCCAGTGGAGAAATGAAAGTCAAGAATGGGCAAGAGGTGAGTTGGAGGAGTACAGCGATCTTACAGCATCCAAGGGCTCCAGGCAACTGTACAGGCCAAAGAGAGGCTTTGAAACAAAAGTAGAAAATTTAAAATTGAAGTGTTGCTACACCAGGAACCAGTGTAGGTCCACGTACACAGGTGTGACGGGTGAAGGGAGCTTGAGATAAGTTTTGCCAAGGCAGAGTCAGGCAAATAATCATTTAGCCCTTAGGTGTTTAACCTTCATAAAGGACAAATTGCCACAAAGACTCAGGTAGCCCTTAACTTAGACCCAAAATGGTATCCAGGTAATGTTCGACAGGGTCTTGGCAATCATCATTAATGTTATATAACTTTAAACTAAACCAATTATGAGCAGCCTTCTCCTAAATTAATTTTATGACCAACTAATTAGCAACATATACACAAAAATATATTAAGAATTCAGCAGGCCTTCAACATCCTTGTCATTTTCTCAAGTTCCATTCTGAACCACAAGAGGTCACCGAAAGGAAAAAGACTGAATCTACACCTTACACAGTAAACTGAAGTAAGACCATAGCACGCAGGAGCAGAATTAGACTATTCAGCCCATTGAGACTGCTCCCTCAGAGAGGGGAAGGAAAATCACAGACCACTTTTTTCTTAAAAAAAAGGCAAATTTTGCAATATGAGTGAATTATCTTCATTGTAGACTTTTAAACTTCTCATTCCCAATGGAACCTAATGTTCCAACTAGCTGCTGTGTTTGCCTACATTGGCACAGTCACTGTAGTACTTCACGGTTTGTGAAGCTCTGTGTGGGGTGTCCTTGCTCACAAAAGCCAATGTATAATTAACCTTTCCTTAAGATTCATGCCAGCCACCAGCTTCTCAATCCAACAGTCAGTGTGTTAAAATGGAAAATGCATCATTTTCCACTGGCAGAGGAGGTTTGTCGACACTAATCAAACATTGCCTCCACTAAAGTGGTATTCATTCCCAAAAAACAAGAGCAAAATAATGTAGGTACTGGAAATTTAAAAGAAATCACCAGATATCAGAACTGAAGAAATTTGGAAACCCTATTACATTTCTAAGTTTCCTCAAGTCTGATGGAAGGTCAAACATTAACTCTAGTTTTTCTCCACACTGTCTGGCTAAGTGCATCCAATATTTCCTGTTCTTTCTGGTGTTTATTTGACAGACAGATGAAAAATAACACAGACAGCAATTTTGAATGACAGAACAAACGTCTAACGCAAAATGATTTTCGAGGAAAGAGTTCATCGATGTCAACTTAAGGAATTCTGAATCTGAATGCTCTCAGTATTCACTTTTGATAAATCTACTTCATCAGGCTTTTTCAACCTCTATACTTGAGATTAAAATGTATTTGCAGCAAACACCATTCCTGCAGAAAATATATTGATTTTTAAGGTAGCATTTACAGGACAGAAATATGCCCTTCATTACACAGTTCCATTCTTGTGGATGCATATCCTAGGAATGTCCACCCAATCCTGTCAGCATAACCCTCCATTACCTTCTCCTGCATGTGTTCATCCACTTTCCCCTTACATGCATCATTTGAATTGCATTTTTAACCTTACAAACGTTTGGCAATAAAACAATGTAATGAATATTCCATTCTTGATTCTGCATAGTCACTGATAAAATATCAACTGATCACATGGCAGTATCACTCACAGGTTAAATGCAGTTCTAGGCTAGCTGCACACTTATGATGACTCAACAAAGAGTTGAGAAAGCATAAAATTTCAAGCTGAGAGCCCTGAAGCAAACCACAATCTGCACAGCAGGTGCAAAGTCTGGCATTTTAAGGAACACACTCAGCATTATTTGTTCCTGACCTAAGTACACGTACAGGTGATTAAACGCTTAACATGGAAAGGGGCCTTACCAATTTTCCCTTGAGAAGCGCCAAACCAATCTGATCTGCCTGGACATTTTGTCCCAGACCAAAACGCTGAGGTCCATAGTAGTTCACAAATCCTTTCTCCTGTGGTTGAAAGAATCAAATATACTTATTTGATCAGAAAGGCAGTGCAGACTTTAAAAATGGCGTTCTAGGCACTAATGCAACACTACCAGCTCAAAGACAAAATTTCTATTGGTAATAACCTGGCGTAAGAATGAGGAATAAATGGACACTTTGGAGTGTCTTCGCCAAGAAATTTAACTAAAGCCAGCTATAATGATTTAGCATCCTCACTTTAATCTGAAGATAATGGGGCAATAGAGTTTTTTTGCCAATAATTTATGTTTGAGCAGATGCTAATGGACACTACACTACCTAATTGAGGTGTGATTATGCCTATCTCAGGGAAGTATAGACTGCAGCATAATCACCTTGAGTTTATAATGTCACAATCACACTAATCCCTGGGAAACTGCACACTCAAAATCAGATACCATTGTTTAGTCGGGATTAACAGCCGATCAGGGAGAACAGTCTTGCTGCTCTATTATTTTATAGTGGAAGAACCTACCATGTACAGTATAAATCAGCAGCACGGTGGTTAGCATTGCTGCCTCACAGCGGCGGTTTTGGTTCTAGTCTCAGGTGAATGTCAGAGTGGAGTTTGCACATTTTCCCCATTTGTCTGCACGCGTTTCCTCTGGGTGCTCCGGTTTCTTCCCACAGTCGAAAGATGTGAGGTTAGGTGGATAGGCCATGTAAATTGTCTGTAGTGTCCAGAGACATGCAGGCTAGTGCACCAGTCATGAGAAATGCAAGGTTACAGGGAATAGGTGAGGGGGGTGGGTCTGGGTGGGATGTCTTCAGACGGTCAGTGTAGACTCAAAGGACCGAATGGCCTGCTTCCACACTGTGAGAATCCTATGATAAATACTGCTTGGCCGTAGAGATCACAAACGTTATTAAAAGGTGAGACAAAGTTAGAGCTTTGTTTTCGACAAGGTTCCACATGGGAGACTGGTTAGCAAGGTTAGATCTCATGGCATATGGGGAGAACCAGCCAACTGGATACAGAACTCACTCAAAGGTAGAAGACAGAGGGTGGTGGTGGAGGGTTATTTTTCAGACTGGGGGCCTGTGACCAGTGGAGTGCAAGAAGGATCGGTGCTGGGTCCACTACTTTTCATCATTTATATAAATGATTTGGATGTGAGCATAAGAGGTATGGTTAGTAAGTTTGCAGATGACACCAAAATTGGAGGTGTAGTGGACAGCGAAGAAGGTTACCTCAGATTACAACGGGATCTTGATCAGATGGGCCAATGGGCTGAGGAGTGGCAGATGGAGTTTAATTTAGATAAATGCAAGGTGCTGCATGTTGGGAAAACATATCTCAGCAGGACATATACACTTAATGGTAAGGTCCTAGGGAGTGTTGCTGAACAAAGAGACCTTGGAGTGCAGGTCCATAGCTCCTTGAAAGTGGAGTCGCAGGTAGATAGGATAGTGAAGAAGGCGTTTGGTAGGATTTCTTTTATTGGTCAGAGTATTGAGTACAGGAGTTGGGAGGTCATGTTGCGGCTGTACAGGACATTGATTAGGGGCCATTTTTGGAATATTGCATGCAATTCTGGTATCCTCCCTATTGCAAAGATGTTGTGAAACATGAAAGGGTTCAGAAAAGATTACAAGGTTGTTGCCAGGGTTGGAGGATTTGAGCTGTAGGGAGAGGCTGAACAGGCTGGGGTTGTTTTCCCTGGAGCATCGGAGGCTGAGGGGTGACCTTATAGAAGTTTACAAAATCATGAGGGGCATGGTTAGGATAAATAGACAAAGTCTTTTCCCTGGGGTCGAAGAGTCCAGAACTAGAGGGCATAGGTTTAGGTGAGAGAACAAAGATATAAAAGAGACCTAAGGGGCAACTTTTTCACGCAGAGGCTGGTACGTGTATGGAATGAGCTGCCAGAGGAAGTGGTGGAGGCTGGAACAATTGCAACATTTAAAAGGCAGTTAGATGGGTATATGAATAGGAAGGGTTTGGAGGGATATGGGCTGAGTGCTGGCAGATGGGACTAGATTGGGTTGGGATATCTGGTCGGCATGGACTGGTTGGACCAATGGGTCTGTTTCTGTGCTGTACATCTCTATGACTCTATGACAATTACAACATTTAAAAGACATCTGGATGGGTATATGAATAGGAAGCGTTTGGAAGGATATGGGCCAAGTGCTGGGAAATGGGACTAGATTAGGTTAGGATATCCAGTTGGCACACACAAGTTGGACCGAAGGGTCTGTTTCTTGACTCTTTTTGCAGTCATCAGGACTTGGAAGCCAGAAACCGAACTTGGAAAAGAGACACCAATTTATCCAGCATGAGAAGTGTGTGCTGATTGGTTGCACATGGAGATGTAGCAGGAACTGTCAATCTTAGTTCCCAGATCAGACAGGTGGACTCTGATTTGTCAGAATGTTGTCATGGGAATGCAGCAGAGATTGACAGTCTCCCTGACTCCATGTGATGCAACAAAAACAGAAGGTGCTGTCAAAATGGAGCAGAATTGATGACGGGTCACCAGACTCAAAAGGTTAACTCTGCTTTCTTCTCTGCTGAGTTTCTCCAACAATTTTGGTTTTGGTTTCAGATCACCAGCATCTGCTGTTGTTTGTTTTATTGGTGCAACAGTGTATCTAAGAAGCTACATATATTAATACTCAGCAGCCTGTTTTATGGAGACAAATAAAATTCACACATACACTGCATGCTTTTCATTGTAAAGAAAATGGGTCTCGGCGACTACCATTTACTGTTGTATTTCCATGAGAACACAACCCTGACGAATCAGAGTCTACCGGTCTGATTTGAGATCCAAGATTGACAGGTTCGTGCTGCATCACCATGCCAACCATGGTCCAATCAATCAACACTCACTTCTCACACTATATAAATTGGTGTCAGTTTCTCCAGGTCTGATTTCTTGCTTCCTTGTCCTGATAAGGGCAAAACTACAAGCTTTCACTTTAAGTTTGCTTTTAGCAATGTACAAGTACAGTCCCAATGCAATTTTCAGCCCATCATGGAGCATTTCGCAATACATTGATAGCTATGACAGACTCACTTATCATTTTGCAATGTAACTCAAACTGTCTGAAGATGACAGAGGAAGTATTTTGCACCACACCTGTAATGGAGGATCAGTTCTCCAGGCAGAACGAAAGTTAAAGTTCAAATAACGAGTCAAATTATTCTTAATTTCCAGTAATTTCCTGCTGTCCACTGCTGACTCGGCATGGACTGGTTGGACCAATGGGTCTGTTTCTCTATGACTCTATGACAATTACAACATTTAAAAGACATCTGGATGGGTATATGAATAGGAAGGGTTTGGAGGGATATGGGCCAAGTGCTGGGAAATGGGACTAGATTAGGTTAGGATATCCAGTTGGCACACACAAGTTGGACCGAAGGGTCTGTTTCTTGACTCTTTTTGCAGTCATCAGGACTTGGAAACCAGAAACCGAACTTGGAAAAGAGACACCAATTTATCCAGCATGAGAAGTGTGTGCTGATTGGTTGCACATGGAGATGTAGCAGGAACTGTCAATCTTAGTTCCCAGATCAGACAGGTGGACTCTGATTTGTCAGAATGTTGTCATGGGAATGCAGCAGAGATTGACAGTCTCCCTGACTCCATGTGATGCAACAAAAACAGAAGGTGCTGTCAAAACGGAGGAGAATTGATGACGGGTCACCAGATGCATGTGACACTCTTCATTTCCTCCTTGGCAAACAATCACTTGGTCAAATCTTTAGAGTGTATGATGCAACAACACTGGTTAAAACTCAATGCTTTCAGGGACTTCACCTTGACATTCTCAATTGCTTCCAACACTCGAGAAGTAAGACTGCTGTCAGGGTCATCTTCTTGGTGCTTGCTGACGTTTCTGATGATAATACTGAAATGGTTTCCTTTCAGCTGGCCCACCCGTAAGTGCTTAGTTGCACGGCGCAGGTTATACACTTTCAGGCCTTTGCTCTGGATTGATAATTGCTTTGCTTTTAACCTTGATGGGGAAACAAATTGGTACGGCTGATCATCTCAAAACACAAGCATTTCATTTTATTCCCTCACAATCTACAGATCTAAACTAAAACGCAAGTGAAGGTTTGGAGTTTCACAAATTAAGGTCAGTCGTTTTTGGTTTGGACCTCCTTATCATTTGACAAAAAAAGATGTGAAAGGGTTTGCAGCTTTCAATGCTATGAGGAGGGGAAGGAGAGGAACCAGAGATTTGGACCCACGTAACAACACTGTTTGTTGCAGCCTTGTGAGAGCCAAGGCTGCCATTATAACCCAGATTTTTAAAGGGAGGAGATAAGAGTTTTGCAGACACCCTGACTGTCACCTTCTAACCTTCTTGTGACTGCACCTCTATTGATACAAGACAAAAGATCAAAACCTGGAGAGAGTTATAAACCAGTTGGTGCAACATCTGACAGCAGGAAATTACTGGAAATTAAGAATAATTTGACTCGTTATTTGAAAGACCTTCAACAATTAATGTAAAACATGCACTGTATATAG
This sequence comes from Chiloscyllium plagiosum, assembly GCF_037043375.1. NCBI lineage: Eukaryota > Metazoa > Chordata > Chondrichthyes > Orectolobiformes > Hemiscylliidae > Chiloscyllium > Chiloscyllium plagiosum. The sequence continues at coordinate 60,005,113 of NW_028270157.1, read as the reverse complement.
AAAATCAGTCTTTTACCACAGATGGGAGTGTGCCCTTTTCTACAACTTTGACACAGAATTCATGACAATGTCATGGGGCAAAGTCCATCTGGTCCTCACACCAAACTGTAGTAAGGAACACAGGCTGGTACACATGGAGGCAATGGGGATCTTGCCCACTGGTTGCGGGCTAATACACGACCCCTCAGATTACCCCTTTTAGGGAAGGCATGCCAATGTGAGTGCCAATGTCCACCAGCCAACAGCATACTGCAGTAAAAGGAATAATGTTTCTGAAAGAGTTAGTGTGGTAAACTGCATTCAGCTTCGCCAAATCTAATGTTATCATATAACCTTGGGTGAGGAAAAGAACAGTCTAGCTCAAATTCCCAATGGAGGCCGATGTGCCTTCACTGTCTCCTAGTTAGTCTTAAAGAGCCAATGTAACCTGTACCTATTGCTATCATGCAATAAACCATCTTTGTCAAGGCAAGTACCTCTTCTCATTAAGACTCACCAGTTAATCCTCTACCACAGTTACCCAAAGAAAGCCTTAAAACCCTTTCAGAAAGAAGGATCAGCAGAGACTGGGGTGCATCACGACCCTTAATAATGACATTTTGATTTAATGTTGACAAGTTTCCTATGACATCTTGATGTATAATTCCAGTGCCCCGCTAGGGGCAGTCGAAACTGTTAGCATTCATTTAAAAAGGGTAAGGAGGATTAGTAGCTGCACTCTAGCACAACCATTCCACAGCATATTCAGTAGGGTCTTCATCAGGATCAAAGACCCTGGCTACAGAAGTCTGGCCTACCGAAAGTTGCTGGCCACTGAGAGGGCAGTACCTCTTCTGGACTTGATGTTGTCATCTGTTGCTGGCACTACACCAGCCTGAGGCCTGGATTGAGGAGAAGTCTGGGAACGGGATGGGAAGGTGGTCAAAGGGAAGGAGCTAAAGGGGATGTATGACAGTATGGGTTTTGGGGGCAGGCGAGATCTCAGTGGTCTTCATCTTTCATGATGCCCAGGTTCTTTGATCAGGTACTGGATGGATTTGAACAAGAGACCCCCTACTGTACAATAACTCCCTGCTGTTATTAAACCCTGGTTTAATAACAGCAGTGCTAGGATAAGGCCCTTAAGTAGGCCTCAATGCCCAGTGGAAGATTTTGCTCATGGGTGGACCCAGCATGCACTCCACAGGATGGAAGTGAGAAGGTGGCAGTGTCCACACATATCACCTTCCCAGAGGAATAAATGCCCTCCCCACCACCACAGGGAAGAGCAATAAGTTTTGCCTGTAGTTTCAGGACCTGTTTAGTGATATATTACCTTCAAAAGAGAAGTATCTAAACATTCAGAGACAATGCAAATACATAATTCTCTAAATGTTCAATTTCAAATCTGGGATTAATTTCCAAGGGACTCATTATCCAGTAACATTCCACCACCATGAATATCCATGGCCATTTCACAGCCTTAGTCTTTGGGCAATGACTACCTCAAGTGGTCCCCAGTGATAATCCAATCTGAATTCCTGCAAACCCAAGGCTGAGCTAAGGTCATTCAAATACTACCTGTGCTTATTTCCCCTTATCGAAAAGCCTGCTAATGATAGTTACAAGTTCAAAAGTGACGGGAAAACAATGAATACAAACAGAGATGCTCCCGGGTCAAATTCTCAAAGATTCAGGCACCTTCTTGCATGGACTCTGAATTTCTTTTTAGGATACTTGTACGGTTGAATAAATGGCAGATACCTACATTGCAGAATCATTTGAAACAAGCTCCTCAGCATATAATGCCATCCATAAGAAATAGGAACAGAAGTAGTACATTGAACCTGCTCCACCATTCAATAGGTTCATGGCTGATCCGACATTCCTCAGACCTACATTCGTCAGGCCTCCAGTCTGTAAAACAACCCTCCACCACCACCCTCTGTCTTCTACCATTGAGCCAGTTCTGTATCCAAATGGCTAGTCCTCCCTGTATTCCATGAGATCTAACCTTGTTAACCAGTCTCCCATGGGTAACCTTGTCAAATGCCTTACTGAAGTCTTAACTCTGTTTCGCTCTCCACAGATGCTGCCATACTGCCATTCCCTATAACCCTTGATCCCCCGGCTGGTCAAGAATCTATCTCAGCCTTTAATATACACAAGGACTCTGCCCTGTACCTCTCTGCAGTAAGGAACTCGAAAGACTCACAATCCTCAGAGCACAGATTTGTGCTCATCTCAGTCTTAGATTGGCACCCCTTTATTCTTAGACAATGCCTGTTGGTCCTAATCTCTTCATGAGTGGAGAAATCCGCTCAGCATTCGCCCTGTCGAGCCCCTTAAAAATCCTGCATGTTTCAATGAGATAGAGTCATAGAGATGCACAGCATTGGAAACAGACCCTTCAGTCCAACTCATCCATGTCGACCAATTATCCCAAACCAATCTAGTCCCACCTGCCAGCACTCAGCCAATCCCTCCAAACCCTTCCTATTCATATATCCATCCAGATGCCTTTTAACTATTGCAATTGTACTAGCCTCCACCACATCCTCTGGCAGCTCACTCCATACACATACCACTCTCTGCGAGAAAAAGTTGTCCCTTAGGTCTCTTTTATATTTTTTCCCCTCTTGCCCTAAACCTATGCCCTCTAGTTCCTGGACTCCAACCCAGGGAAAAGACTTTGTCTATTTATCCTATCCATGCCCCTCATGATTTTATAAAGTAATTAAGTTCATCCCTCAGCCCCCGATGCTCCAGGGAAAACAGCCCCAGCCTATTCAACCTCTTCCTATAGCTTAAATCCTCCAACCCTGGCAACATCCTTGTAACTCTTTTCTGAACCTTTTCAAGTTTCACAACATCCTTCCGATAGGAAGGAGAACAGATTTGCACGCAATATTCCAGAAGTGGCCTAACCAATGTCCTGTACAGCCGCAACATGACCTCCCAACTCCTGTACTTATTACTCGGACCAATAAAGGAAAGCATACCAAACGCCTTCTTCACTATCCTATCTACCTGCGACTCCACTTTCAAGGAGCTATGAACCTGCACTCCAAGGTCTCTTTGTTCAGCAACACTACCCAGGGCCTTACCATTAAGCGTACACATCCTGCTAAGAGTTGCTTTCCCAAAATGCAGCACCTCACATTTATCAAAATTAAACTCCATCTGGCACTTCTCAGCCCATTGGCCTATCTGATCAAGATCTCATTGTAATTGGAGGTAACCTTCTTCGCTGTCCACTACACCTCCAATTTTGGTGTCATCTGCAAACTTACCAACTATGCCTCCTATGTTCACATCCAAATCATTTATATAAATGACAAAAGGTAGTGGACCCAGCACCAATCCTTATGGCGCTCCACTGGTCACAGGCCTCCAGTCTGTAAAACAACCCTCCACCACCACCCTCTGTCTTCTACCATTGAGCCAGTTCTGTATCCAAATGGCTAGTTCTCCCTGTATTCCATGAGATCTAACCTTGTTAACCAGTCTCCCATGGGTAACCTTGTCAAATGCCTTACTGAAGTCTTAACTCTGTTTCGCTCTCCACAGATGCTGCCATACTGCTGAGTTTATCAGCATTCTCTGTGTTTGTTTCACATTTCCACCGTTTTGCTTTTATTAAAAGGATTTGGATGATACATAAGATGTGACTCATCAATGCAGGAAATCCTTGAAGAAGACAGAAATAAAAAGAATTATTTTGGGCATCTAATGTGGGTTGGCTATATTTTTCACTCACTAGTTATGAATGAGGAGAGGTTATTACATTACATAATGACATATATTTTGGACAACTAACAAGGATCCTCCGCCTCAGTTAGTCCATGGCCACACCCCTCAGTGTCTGTAAGTCCTTATAGTCCCAGTCCTCCATGAACTCAACATTGTTGTTGCCAATGCCTCCTTCACTGGTTGTGACAATTCTTTTCCCAATGCTGCTGTTTCTTCATTTCCAATGTTTACGCAGCTTCCCCTTGAAGGAGTTCATTCTTCACCTCATAGCACGTTCCACATTCTGACTTCATGCATAAAAACATTTCTCCTGAACTCTGCATTCTTATCATCATTTCTCTCGAACTCCCAACAGGATTTATTTGTGACATTTTCTTGGGTTTAAACATTACTGGATTTTTAAGAAAAAAAAATCATGGAGCAACAAAACGACCCAGAGTTTGATACCACCTTTGTGTGTAGGTTGAAAGGTCAATGAGAGGATTCTTAAAATGGCAAGGAAAGGTTGGGTGGTTGGGGGGATGGGGTAGTGGGGTAGTGGTAGGGTGAACCTGGTCACCATCGTCCTACTACCAAGTTACCCCTCCATTCGAGAGAGATGACTGATGGTGGTCTAACCTGAGGGTCACCATGCCTCAGAGACTGATAAGGAGAGTTCTTCATGGTAAGCTCAGCCAACCATACTACTATGTCACCAATGGAGAATTTGGAGAGTGGCAATTGAGGCCCTCATGGCCAATTACGGTTTGTCTCTGGTGTCTGGCCAACCATAAAACCATAAGATATAGGAGCAGAGTTAGGCCATCCTGCCCATTGCAGGGGTCTGCTCGTCATTCAATCATGGCTATTATGTTTCTCACACCCATTCTTCTGCCTTCTCCCTATAAACCTTGATCCCCTTACTAATCAAGAATCTATCTATCTATCTATCTATCTATCTATCTATCTATCTATCTATCTATCTATCTATCACTGTATTAAATATACTCAGTGATTTGGCCTCCACAGCCTTCTGAGGCAATAAGTTCAATAGATTCACCAGTCTCTGGTTGAAGAAATTCCTGTTATCTCAGTTCTGAAGGGTCATGCCTTCACTCAAAGGCAGTGCTGTGGGGTCCTAGTCCATCCTAGTAGTGGAATCATCTTTTCCACCTCTACTCTAGTCAGGGAATATAGGAGTTGAGGTTGTACAGGACATTGGTGAGGTCTCTTCTGGAATACTGTGTCCAGTTCTGGTCGCCCAGTTATAGGAAGGATATTATTAAGCTGGAGAGGGTTCAGAAGATACTTACTAGGATGTTACTGGGAATTGAGCCATTGGGTTATAAGGAGAAGTTGGATAGGCTGGGATATCTTTCACAGCAGGTCAGGTAGCATCAAAGGAGAAGGAGAATCGACGTTTCGGGCATAAGCCCTTTTTCAGGAATTTATAAAATCGTGAGGGGTATAGATAAGGTGGATAACAGGTGTCTTTTCTCTAGGGTGGGGAATTTCAAGTCTGGGGAATACTCTTAAAGTGAGAGGAGAAAGATATTAAAAAGATATGAGGGGCAATTTTTTTCACAGCGTGGTTTGCCTGTAGAATGAACTTCCAGAGGAAGTAGCAGTGCGGGTACAGTTACAATGTTTAAAAGACATTTAGATATGTACATGAATAGGAAAAAAATGTTTGGAGTGATATGGGCCAAGTACAGGCAGTTTAGTTTGGGATTATGATCGGCATGGACTGGTTGGACCGAAGGGTCTGTTTCTGGGTTTTATGACTCTATTGAAATGTTTACATTGGTGGTATTTTAGACATCCTCTGCAGTGGACTGCTTTGTTGTACGATGCCTTTCTCAATCACAAAGAGAATTGGCAATAAATGCAGCTTTGCTATTGAAAACTGACAATCCAAGAATGAACCGAGAAAACAATATAACTCGGAACTTACTTGTTAATTGTCACATTCTTTACCACCATCGATTGGGAAGTAATAGCTTTCTTGTCCTTGATGCCTGCATAACTGAAATCTGATGCCACCACGTCAAGCTCTGACGCCAGGCAAGCAATAGCTTCCAGGGTTTCCATGTTCACCTTACATAAGGTAAATGCTAGAGGGAAGTAAAGATTCCTGAGTCTTATCTTCATTATTTATAACACACAACCATATCAATTTTAACTATAATTTCTGTTTAACAACCGCAACACTTCTCCTGGGTACCTTGACATTTATAAAATAATAAATTTTATTGGATGAATGAATAGTTCCATTATTTACTGGTCAGTGACTGGGCTTAGGCGCCTTTGACCACTGCCTGTGCTAACCCGGACACAATTTTTGTTCCTAACCACTGGACATTAAATTCATTGGCTGCTATCTCAATTATAGATACCCAAGTCCTTTAACTACATTACAATCTGCAGAAAATGAAGCATATTTGCAAAGTGCCTTATCCACAGCGAAGCTGTGAAAGGCATGCTCTTTCTTTAGCAGTGTTAGTTAAAGACTCACACTTAGAAAATTGAAGTGAATAAATTTTCTTCTTGTGTAAATACCTTCATTGTTCTATTGAATACTATAGTATTGTTTTAAAACTGGTGCATCCGAAGCTGATATAGCCCTCAGTATAGCATTCGGTTCAGTTCTAATCCTTAGACCAGAAACCTTACATTTCATATCCTTAAGAATTAAACCTTTCTTTACTTCTCATGCATTTGCTCCAAACTTCCATAACATATTTCAAGTAATTCTTTGACATTAAATGTTTTCTAAATAAATAAATCACAAAATAAAAAAATCAAAGAAAATTCAATACCTGTGTAAGTTGTCTGGCAATCGTTGGCAGTTCGTTTCCTGCCTGATGTGATTTTGTCTCTAAATCTCACAGTAATCACTGCAGCCCTCTCACTGCTGCCATCTTGCTCCAAAAAACTCTTTGTTTCCACCAGTTTTCCAAAGTACTTGCTAACAAAATGATGGATGACCTTCCGTTGCTCCTTATTCCTACTGGGCTGAAATGTGAACTTGGAACGTCTATCTTTTGCATCTAAGAAACCAAAGAACCCATTGGCTTCTTCATCAGATACTAGTTGGCAGAGTTCTGAATACTGAGGGTCAAGCCTGACCTCAATCTCACCGCAGCTGGTAACAGTCTTTAGAAAAGGAAATTTCTGCCGTACAGCCAAATGAATGGCTGCTCGTTGAGATTTGTCTTCAAAGGTTCCAAGTAAAAGCCTAGCTATGTCTTCTGTCCCCTCCTGTTTAGCGTCCTTACTTTCTTTAACCGAGAAGGCAAATTTTTCCAGATTTTCTGACAGTGAGCTACCCAAAAGCAAATCCAACACATCTCCCTGGGTTTGCACTGAAGGAGAGTTACCTGCAGATTCAGGTAAATTGCTGTCAGCAGTCTGGTTAATCTTGCCTAGTGCGACATTGGCATTCTTCGACTTGTCAAAGATTGGCAAACCGGAAAATGTTTCCGGCGCTTTTTCCGGTTTCTTCAGTCTCTTCTTCTGTGTCGGACGGGGCTTTTCTTGCTCACTTTCAATGTCATCAGAATCCTGGGCGCTATCAGCTCCAATGTCACTGACTAGCTGCCCATGCGTATTGATCTCAGTCACCACAAAGTCGCTGGCAGAATTCTTAATTGTGCCACTGAAGCCAGTGTGATCACTGACCCAGCACGGGGGCAACACATCCATAACACTCTCCGCACACTCTTATTGGTAGCTTGAATGAAAAACAAAAATCACCGGTTTGAATATCAGCAAATTATACACCTGCGGAAATGGAAAGATGACCAAAAATGATTCAAGAACAATTGAAATCTGGAAAGGAGATGGTTAAGAAGATACTCTAGTTATACTGTACACGTGTTCCCTGAGGTTTTGAGTACTGTGGGTAGCTCCTATAAATATTCTAAACCAATCATGATTCTCCAGCCAATAAAAGTGTGGGCAGGTACTTTGAGCTAGCAATTCCTCTTTTGTCGTTTTCATACATTTGTAACATAATATTAGTTGTCACTTTATCTTCAGAGAACTACCACGGACTCAATAGGCCAAATGGCTTCTCTTTCACTAAAATGACTTTATAACACTTCAGATATCAGCTTATGCTCTGACTGAATAGCAATAACAGTAAAATCTACCAACATTTACGAACAATGTTCACTCCCTACTGCAAAGTGATGCATGAAAGATCGATTGTCACAATTTTTGATGCAAGTGAGGGTGCCTTTCCTTTAAATAGACCTCTTCATGTGAGCTGCCAGAGGAAGTGGTGGAGGCTAGTACAATTGCAACATTTAAGAGGCATTTGGATGGGTATATGAATAGGAAGGGTTTGGAGGGATATGGGCCGGGTGCTGGCAGGTGGGACTAGATTGGGTTGGGCTATCTGGTCGGCACGGACGGGTTGGACCGAAGGGTCTGTTTCCATGCTGTACATCTCTATGACTCTATGAAAGCTACAAGAGTCAATCAGTTTTAAAAAACACATTTTCCTTTGAGTCATAGATTCCCTACAGTGTGAAAACAGGCCATTTGGCCCAACAAGTCCACACCGATCCTCTGAAGCATAATCCCCCCCAGACCCCATTCCACTACACTTCCCCAAACTAATGCACCTAACCCACACATCGCTGAACACTATGGACAATTTAGCTTGGCAAATTCACCTAACCTACACATCTTTGGATTATGGGAGGAAACCAGAGCACCTGGAGGAAACCCACACAGACACGGGGAGAATGTGCAAAAGCTGTACAGAGAGTTACCGAGGGTGGAATTGAACCAGGGTCTCTAGTACGGTGAGGCAACAGTGCTAAGCACTGAGCCACAGTGCTGCCCTCAGTGTGGTTCAAATCTCTACTCCAGGGTCTTTCATTAAAATAATTATTAAAACAATTTCCCATATATCGCCCACTTATAAATAGAAATATAAACACAGAATTAATATTTTTTAAAAAGTATCCCCCAGTTAATTCATGTTCATATTCATTTGCTACAATTGATCTCACCAGGGCCTATCACCAGTTGTTTTTGATCGGTTCAGAAGGGTCATAGTGTCATAGAATTCTTACAGCACAGAGAAAGGCCCTTCAGCCCATTGTCAGTGCTGGGCAATTATCTATTTATTTTAACCCTATTTTTCAACACTTGGTCTATAGCTTTGTATACTAAAGCATTTCAGGTGCTCATTTGGGGATTTTGAGTCTGAATCGAAGATCAGGATGTTCCTGAAAATCAACACTCTAAGAAAGTGGCTCTAGAAATAATGGATGCATTGGTGTCATCGTCCAGGATTCAACAAACTCTGGAAGAGTCCCCGCAGATTGGAGGGTATCAAATGTCATTCCAATATTCAAAAAGGGAGTTAGAGAGAAACCGAGGAATTATAGACCAGTGAGTCTAACATCAGTATTGGGGAAAATTCTCAAATCCATTAGCAAGGACTTTCTGGCAGAGCATTTCTGGCAGAGCAGGATCAGTCAGAGTTTCCGTGGATTTATGAAGGGGAAATCATGCTTGACAAATCTATTGGAATTTTATGAAGATGTAACTAGTAGAATTGACAAGGGGGAGCCAGTCGATGTGGTATATTTGGACGTTCAGAAAGCATTTGACAAAGTCCCATATAAGAGATTATAGTACAAGATTAAAGCACATGGGGTTGGGAAGTGTATTGAGATGAATAGAAAACTGATCAGCAGAGAGGAAACAATTTCAAATTGGCAGGCAGTAACTCGTGAGGTACCACTGGGATCAGTGCTGGGACCCCAGCTATTCACAATATATATTCATGATTTGGATGAGGGAACAAAATGTAACATCTCAAAGTTTGCAGATGATACCACGTTGGGTGGGAGGGTGAACTGTGACAAGATGCAGAGATCCTTCAGCATGACCTGGACAGGTTGGGTGATTATGGGCAAATCAATGGCAGATGCAGTATAATTTGGAAGCAAAAACAAGAAGGAAGATAAGCAAGCAGGTGATAAAGAAGGCAAGAGATTTCAAGTCCAAGAGCTCGGATGGGTTGTTGCAGTTATACAGGGCCAAGGTGAGGCCACAACGAGAATATTGTGTATAGTTTTGGTCTCCTTTTCTGAGGAAGGATACTCTTGCTCAGCGAAGGTTTACGTGGCTGATACCAGACATGGCAGGACTGATGTATAAGGAGAGATTGACTCGGTTTGGATTGTTTTCACTGGAGTTCAGATGAATGATGGGTAAATCTCAGAGACTTATAAAATTTTAACAGGACCAGACAGGGTAGATGCAGCGGTGGGGGGGGGGGGGGGGGTGTTCATGGTGGTGGGTGTGTCTAGAACCAGGGCTCACATTCTGAGGATTCTGGGTGGACCATTTAGGATGGAGATGAAGAGTCATTTGTTCACCCAAAGAGTGGTGAGCCTGTGGAATTCATTACCACAGGAAGTAGTTGATGCCAAAACATTGAATGTATTCAAGAGGTGGCAAGATATAGCACTTGGGACGAATGGGACCAAAGGTTATGGGGAGACAGCAAGATTAGGCGATTGACTTGGACTATGACCATGATGAATTGCGGAGCAGACTTTAAGGGCCGAAGGGCCTCCTCCTGCTCCTATCTTCTATGATTAAGTGAGAATTAACTCCAACATGAAATTATATTCAGAGGTACAGGATCACTTCAAAGAGTCAAATATTTAGTAGCACAGGACATACAGGTAAAAATACGATTCTTCTGCCTGTTGGGCAAGTCACAGATTGAGCAGACCTAGCAATCGCAAATATATTTTCGCCGGCACCTTTTTCTCCCCTCTGCATTGGGGTAGTGCCCCTTTAAATCCAGGCGCCTCTGCCTTTCCGCTTCCTTCTGGGCTCTCCGCTTTTTTAGCGGCGGCTGCTCTGAGCCCGGGAGGGGGCCTCGACGCAAAGTTTTACTGCAAATGCCATTCGTGGCCAGGAATGTGCGGCTGCACAATTTGCAATGCGCGGTGAAGCGAACAGCGCAATAAAAAAACACCAAAATGCAAAAGGAAAAGCACGTTTTTGTTTTCAGTGCAAACGGGCACGATCAGAACAGGAGCTTGGTGTTACCTCTCTGTAGGATGCTTGCCCCCCTCTGCGAGCTGGTGCTCACACCCCTGGTTGGAGATAGAGGCTCAATGCAGAGCTTAGAGCTTCATGCGAGGGCGTTAAAGTGCCCTCCCTTCCTTCAATGTCACTCCCAAGATCATTGCTCTTAAAGGCAACGTTCCCCCATTGAGCCAACCCTGAGCAGCATTGTCGCTGACTCTTCCGGGATGCTTAACTTCTAAAGCATAATTTTTATTTTATAACTGATGTCCGGATTGATTGATTTTTGGGAGAAAAAAAGACAAAATTCATTGGTGGGATTTGGGTGTTGCTGGCCAGAGGGTCGTTACGTGTTGTTGTGGGTCTGGAGTCACATTTGGCCAGACCAGGTCCCCCTTCGCTAAAGGGCATTAGAGAACCCAGACGGGTTTTGACGACAATCGAAGGTCACTATTAGGACAGCTTTTTAATTCCCGTTTTAATTGAAGATCAAATTTCGCCCTCTTGCTGTGGCAGGATTTGTCCCCAGAACAGTCATCTGGGCTCCTGGATTACCATTTTGGTGACAGCTTGAAGGAAAATCCAATAAAACTTGCGAATGGTGGTCTGACTTGTATATCTCAAACTGTAGCTCCTGTTCAACCAGTATATCACATTTCCAAGTATTGCTGTTTCTTTTTGGCCACAAGGAATACCACAACTCCACCATCTCCCCAGATCTCTGATCTTCACTTTACTCTGCAGGGTTGGCAGATAGTATATGGCATTTGACGTTATATAAAGTTGTGAGAAGGCTTCACATTAAAATCGAGGAAGAGTTGACACCAAGTTAGTTGGGATATTATGGGTAAAAGGCATTGAAGTCATAGAGCTGTACAGTATGGAAACAAACCCTTTGGTCCAACTCATCCGTGCCAATCAGAAATCCTAAATTAATCTAGTCCCATTTGCCAGCATTTGGCCCCTATCCCTCTCAACCCTTCCTATATATATACCCATCCAGATGCCATTTAAATGTTGGAATTGTACCAGCTTCCACCACTTCCTCTGGCAGCTCATTCAATATACACACCATCCCCTGCGTGAAAAAATTGCCCCTTAGGTCCCTTTTAAATCTTTCCCCTTGCACCTTAAACTTACGTACTCTAATTTCAGACGCCCCTACCCCAGGAAAAAGACCTTGGCTATTCATCCTACCATGCCTGTCTTGATTTTATAACCTTCTGTAAGGTCACCCCTCAGCCTCCGTCGCTCAGTAGAAAACAGCACTAACCTATTTACCCTCTCCTTCTAGCTCAAACCATCCAACCCTGGCAACACTCTTGTAAATCTTTTCTAAACCCTTTCAAGTTTCACAAAATCCTTTGTATAGCAAGGAGATCCAAAAGTGACCTGAGTGTACAGTCTGCCATGATTCTGTTAAATGATAGAGCAGGATGAATGACCATTCCTATTCATAAGATGTTAAAAGAGATTTTTGTTTAGACTAGGGTTTGTCATGAAGACTTTTGAGCAGCATCTTAAGAGAGATACAGACCTGTCAATGAGTTTCTCTTTCTCTGCAAACCTTTGCCATTTTACTGCTGCTTATCTGACTAAGGACATGTGGTGTTTTTGTAATTTTAATATAAATTCTACATTAAATGTATCTATTTAATGTAAGTTCTGTATAAAGACAGCTTGTTTGCAGCAATAACCGGGGTAGTCTGAGAGAGCTCTTAGGAGTGAGAACTGGCACCGCTACTCTGCTAATTGTTTTAAACCTTAGCTCAAGCCTGGTTTGCAGGTATCTATGTTATAGTGTAATATAGATAAATAAAGGTAATTATTTAAACTGTAAGAGTTTTATATTCCAGACTACCATATAGTATAATCTCTGGGACAAAACAAGACAAGCTGACAGTTCAAATCCATTAGGGATTCTCTGAACAGTCTCAAATAGGTACTTTAACAAGAGTTCAACAGGTTTATTTGGTTAAAAATCACACACCAGGTTATAGACCAACAGGTTTATTTGGAAGCACTAGCTTTCAGAACACCGCTCCAGCATCACAACCACTTGATGAAGGAGCAGTGCTCCAAAAACTAGTGCTTCCAAATAAACCTGTTGGACTATAACCTGGTGTTGTGTGATTTTTAACTTTGTACACCCCAGTCCAACACCGGTTCCTCCACATTATATGTTTTGCAAACAAAGCTGACTGCCTCTAAAATGGAGATTCCACCCGCTCTGGTGAACTGGACTGGGCTGCTGGCTTCAGTTCACTGAACTCTGTGGACAGGTGCACTCAAGATCTTCTTGGTATGAATGTGGATCTCACACGGAGTGTTCTCCAGCCGAGGCTTCACTGAGGGAGTGACTGCCGGGTGTCCCTTCTTATATCCCCTTTCTGAACCCTTCTGGAATGTTCTCTGACATCAGCCAATGGTGCCACAGTGTTCAGTGAGTTTAGGCCCGGTTCATCCTTGGTGTACCCATCCCCTTGCCAAGATATGACTGCTCCATGATGGCTGAAACTGGGGATACACAAACATAATGTCTCTCCCTATTGTTCTGGCTGAGTATCTCTTAATGAGTCACAGGTCATAACAACTCTCCCATTGTTAATGTCAATCACCTCTGTTCAATATAATAGACAGGTCTCCCCACCTCCACCTCAATTCTATTTTGATTTAATCCCTATCCTCCCCCTTCAATTTTTTCACTTAAGCCCATTGCACTTGTCAGGTTTGGCTTGTTACTGCTTCACTGACTGCAGTGGTGTTCCCCTGATGGTGGAAAAATTGAATAACATTTTTTGCTCAGTGGTGTCTTTACTGAATCATATACACAGGTGCTGTACAGGTAGTGTAAATGAAAAAAAAATATAGGGGCTTCAGAATCTCCTCACTTCTGGGAATTAAAGAAAGGACAGGTCTGCAGGTGACATCAAAATTGGAGGTGTAGTGGACAGCTAAGAAAGTTACAGATTACAACGGGATCTTGACCAGATGGTCCAATGGGCGAGAAGTGACAGATGGAGTTTAATTCAGATAAATACGAGGTGCTGCATTTTGGGAAAGCAAATCTTAGCAGGATTTATACACTTAATGGTAAGTTCTAAGGAGTGTTGCTGAACAAAGAGACTTTGGAGTGCAGGTTCATAGCTCCTTGAAAGTAGAGTCGCAGGTAGGTAGGACAGTGAAGAAGACGTTTGGTATGCTTTCCTTTATTGGTCAGAGTATTGAGTACAGGAGTTGGGGGGTCTTGTTGCAACTATACAGGACATTGGTTAGGCCACTGTTGGAGTATTGCATGCAATCCTGGTCACTTTCCTATCGGAAAGATGTTATGAAAAATGAAAGGGTTCAAAAAAGATTTTCAAGGATATTGCCAGGGTTGGAGGATTTGAGATATAGGGAGAGGCTGAAAAGGCTAGGCTCCCTGGAGTGTCGGAGGCTGAGGGGTGACCTTATAGAGGTTTACAAAATCATGAGGGGCATGGATAGGATAAATACACAAAGTTTTTTCCCTGAGGTGTCAGAGTCGAGAACTAGAGGGCATAGGTTTTGTGTGAGGGGAAAAATCTAAAAGACACGTAAGGGGCAACTTTTTCATGCTGAGGGTGATACGTGTATGGAATGAGCTGCCAGAGGAAATGGTGGCGGCTGGTACAATTGCAACATTTAAAAGGCATCTGGATGGGTATCTGAATAGGAAGGGTTTGGAGGGAATTGGGTTGGGTGCTGGCAGGTGGGACTCGATTGGGTTGGGATATCTGGTCGGCATAAATGAGTTGGACCGGAGGGTCTGTTTCCGTGCTGCACATCTCTATGACTCTATGATTCTATGGTCTAGTCCTTGTCTGCTTTTGGCCTGTGGTAACTTTGGCCTTCTTGCATTCCATCAGGCCTTACTTTACTTGCAGAAACTGTTTCATTAATTTTATGTTGGGCCTAGTTGAGTTGGCCACTTGGCCGCACTGAGATTCCACCAGAATCATCATCTACCTCACACTGGCCAAAGAAAGATTGGAATCTGCCTGCTACATTGTTTGCCTGTATCCATTCTGCACCTGTGTATGATTTGTTTTTTTATTCATCTGCATGTTGGGCCAGAACATATTGACCATCCATAATGACTTGTTTGAGTCATTTGACCAGCAGATGGACTATGGTCTCAATCTCCTGAGAGGAGATGGTGTGGTGCTTGCTGGAGTGGATGAGGCAAGAGACCTCTCAGGCCTGGCACTCAAAGATTTCATTGATGAACGAGTTGATGACACTCTTGACAAAGAGGGAGATGCTGGTGTCCATGTGGACCTGCTTCAGGTAAGGCCACACCTGGAGTACTGTGCAGTTTTGGTCTCCTTACTTGAGAGAGGTTTTACTGGCACTGAAGGGGGTTCACAAGGTTGATTCCAGAGTTGAGAGGGTTGGCTTATGAGGAGAGATTGAGTAGACTGGCATTGGAATTTAGAAGAATGAGGAGGCATCTTCTGGAAACATTTAAAATGATTAAGGGAATAGATAAGATAGAAGCAGGGAGGTTGTTTCCACTGCTGGGTGGAACCAGATCTAGGGGGTGTGGTCTCAAAATAAGGGGGAGTCGATTTAGGACTGAGCTGAGGAGGAAAGTCTTCACCCAAAGGATTGTGAATCTGGCAAGTGAAGTAGTTGATGCTACCCCATTGAATGTTTTTAAAGGTAATGATAGATTTTTGAACAGTAAAGGAATTAAGAGTTATGGTGAGCAGTCAGATAAGTGAAGGTGAGTCAGCCATGATCTTATTGAATGGTGGAGAAGGCTCAACCGGCCAAATGGCCTCGTCCTGCTCCTAGTTCTTACTTTCAGCACCTTGTAGATATAGATGATGCTGTCTTTCTTCCCGTTGTCCTTGTGCTTCTTCTTACCTTCGACATGCTTCTTGGTTCCTGCTTTCTCTGGACCTTTTTTGGGGGCCATGCCCATGGTCACCACTTCAGGCACATTGTGGATGAAGGTGGAGATATCCATCCCTAATTACCCTGGAGAAGGTAAATGCTACCTCCTTGAACCGCTGCAGTCCTTTGGGTGATGACACACTGTTAGGGAATTCTGGGATTTTGACACAGTGCCAGTGAAGGAACAGTGATATAGTTCCAAATCAGAATGGTGTGTTACTTGCAGGTGACCCATGTGTTGTCTGTTACCGTCCTACTAGGCGGTATGCCATCATGTGCTGGCATCTGCAGGCTACAGAGGGAGATGGTGGGTATGGCTCACAGTGCAGATTGGAACAAAATGGGCACAAGCTTTTTCTGTTAACTGGCGGTAAGTGTCAGAGGTCAGAGAGAGATGAAAAAAACGCATTGAATGGGAAGGCTCATGAAGTATTTTGTAGTGGTCGTAAGTCACAGTATATAAAACCAACATTTTTAGCTGAGTTTTCTTCTCCCTGTAACTGGCCTGGGTTAATGGCTGCTATCTTGGTAAAGAAGGGAATATTTGAGTTTATCGCCATTGGTAAAGATGGCAAAGACGGATAGGGGGAAATCAATGAATGTAGCATCTTCAGATTTCAAAAAGCCTTTAATATGCTGCTGCACAAGAGGTTATTACACAAATTAGAGATGGAGGTAATGTATTAACTTGATTGTGCATGGTATAACTGACAGATAGAGGGAATAAACAGGATAGTTTCAGGATGGTGATCGATAAAATACAGAATGGCAAGGATTATTACTTGAGCCTCAGGTATTTACAATCTATATTCATGACTTAGATAAGATGGCCGAGTGTAACTTTGCAAGCAATTCAATGTTAGATGGGAAAGTAAACAAGGAACAGGACACAAAGAGATTGCAGAGAGATATTGTGATCTTGCAAATTGGGCAAAAACATGACAGGTGGACGTGGCATTGTGTACATTATCCACTTGAGCAAGAATGATATTTCAAAACATAGAATTTTTTTTGATTGATGAAAGATTGGGAAAGGATTGCATTCAGATGGACTGGGACCACCTTGTACGTGAATGTCCAATGGTTAAGATGCAGGTACAAAGAATAATTAAGGCAGCAAACAGTTGTATTGGCATGCTTGGGAAAATGGTGCAGGAAGGTGTGTGTTAAGGTTCCTGGGACAGTGGTAACTGTATAAGCTGCACATGAGCAGAGCTGGGATTGAGTTCCTGCATGGTGTTTTGCTCATGCTGTCAGTGACAGTGATGCTGTTGATGGACCACCAGGAAGTATTTGACACAATGCCACAGCACAGGCTCTGTGAGCAAAGGTCATGATAGAAAGTAGCAACATGGGTGCAAAATTGAGTGATTGATAGCAAGCAGCATAACAATCAATTTTTATTCTAGGTGAAAATTGGTGGTGAAAGAAATACCCATTATACAGAGAATGCATTCACAGTCAAAGTTTGAATAAATTTATTGAGTGGAGAATATATACCAATTTCTTTGCACAATGTGCACAATGACTTAATTTCTGGCCGAGTGACAGTGAGAGTTGTTCATAAATTACCCAATTTGTTCCGAGAGAATGATTTGGCTCCAGTCGTAATCAGACAGAGTCCGAGTGAGGGTAATTACAGGACAGTTACAGGACCAAGTTCCACTTATTCTTCCATCATGTGTGGTGACTAGAGCAATAGCTGAACAAAGTCCATCACTAGAGATCAGTGATGCCATAAACAGATATTAGAGTAACTGAGGAGATAGAGAAAACTGAAAGGAAGTGTAATCCAAAATACCAGTTATAGTCCAACAGGTTTATTTGGTAGCACTAGCTTTCAGAGCACTGCTCCTTCATCAGGTGGTTGTGAAGTATAAGATCATAAGACACAGAATTTATAGCAAAAGTTTACAATGTGATGCAACTGAAACGATATATTGAAAAAGACCTGGATTGTTTGTTAAGTCTCTCACTTTTTAGAACGGTCATGTTGGTTTCAGTTCTTTCATATGAAAAACCCAGAATTTTTTTTAAAAGTTACATTCTCAAATGAACTTTAACAATAGGTGCCATGTCAGCTCAGATAAAGCACTGAAGGTGTGAGGCTAATGTCTGTCTGCCTGTATTCCAATGTTCAGACTGGTTCTATTTCTAAACAAGAAATTTACAGAATCTTATGTGGATCCCTGCTGTTTTTGAGCAACATAAAATGTAATTCTGCAAGTAAAAATTCATCCCACAAACTTATATATACGTGTGTGTGTGTGGGGGGGGGGAGGCGGTGGGAGGTGGAGTGTGAGTGTGAGAGAATGTGTGCGTGCGTAGGAGTGTAAAGTGGTATAGGTCTGTGAGAAGGTGCATGTGTGGGTGTGACTGTGAGGGGGTGTGTATGTGTGAGCATAGGAGAGAGTGCTTGTGCGTGAGAGATGGTCTGCGTGAGTATATGGGTCTGCAGGAAAATGTGTGCATGAGTGTGTAGTGCGACACAAACCCAAGGTCCTGGTTGAGGCCATCCCCATGTGTACCGAAATTGGCTATCAGCCTCTGCTCAGCCTGTCCCAAAGTCCACCTTGAAGGATGGTCCCCTAAAGTTTTGAGGCAGAGGGTGAATTTATGCTTGCAGAATTACATTGTATTTTGCTCAAAAACTGAATGAATCCATGTAAGACAATGTAAATCCCTGTTTTAGAAATAGAATCAGTCTGACCATTGGAACACAGACAGATGGATTTTAGCCTCATACTTTCAATGCATTAACAATAGGGTGCCGTTCAGTCAGCTCAAATAAAGTTCACTTGAGAATGTAACTTTAAAAGTAATTCTGTGATTTACATATGAAAGAACAGAAACCAACATGGTCATTCTAAAAGATGAGAGACTTAACAATTCAGGTCTTCTTCAATATATCATTTCAGTTACATCACACTGTAAACTTTTGCTATAAATTCTGTGTCTTATGATCTTTTACTCCACAACCACTTGATGAAGGAACACCATCCTGAAAGCTAGTGCTTCCAAATAAACTGTTGGACTATAGCCCGTTGAGAGATTTTTTTTTTACTTTGTACACCACAATCCAACACCAGCGCCTCCAAATTATAATTCAAAATAAGTCTTATTTAATGGAGGCTGAATAGGCAGAAGATGTTTTGGTGTGAAGTACAGGAGTGCAGGTACAACATGGAATCAAGGAGGCTAATGGAATGCTCTCTCTCATTAAGAGGGGAATGAAGCAGACAAGTAAGGCTGTTATGCTTCAGTTTTACAGGACATTTGAGAGATCAAATCTTAAAAATTGTGTGCGGTCTTGGTCTCCTTATTTAAGGGAGGCTGTAAGTACATTGGGAGGTGGTGCAGAGGAGCGTTATGATATTGATACCTGGAATGAACAGGTTATCTTCATATGATAAGGCCGGACTTGCTTCTATTGGAATTTGGAAGAGCAAGAGATGCATTATTTGAAGTGTACATGGTGGCTATAGAAAAGCAGCTTCCTCTATGGTTCAGACCAGAACTAGGGAGTATGGATTTAAAATCAGGGGTCATCCTTTACTGACAGAGATTAAGAGATTTTTATCTCTGAGTTTTGCGAAATTTGGAACTCCGGTTCAAAAGATGGCAGTGTTGGAGTCATTTTAAAGGTAGAAGTAGATAAATGCTTAAGCAGGGGAATCAAGGAATATCGGTTGGGGGTGGGGGGAGGAATTTGAAATGCAGACAGATCAGCCAAGATTTTATTAAATGGAGGAACTGGAGAGGCCTATTTCTGCTCTGATTTCATATAAGCAAATCCCCCTAAATGCTATAAGCTAAATAAGCAGAGCAAAATGAAGTCTTTATCTAAAAAGAAAGACAACTGGAGGGGACAGAACAGACATTTGCAAAATGTAGAATGCATGCTTTAAATAGTCTAGCTACTAAAAAAACATTCCAACAATCAGAAACTGCCTTGACAGCTGGCTATGCTGTGCGTTTAGTTTTGACTAACACAGCTAGCACCTGGGATCAGTACCATTAATTAAAATTCACTGAAATTATTAAGAGAAAAACAGCCAGCGACTCAGGAAACTTTGCAAAGTTCAATTTTGCAACTGGTTCCTGCAGGGCACCTTACCCAGCACAGAGGCTTTTAGCAGGTACAAAGGAAGTGAATCAACAGAGGACCTCGTGGAATGTAGAAAATGCAAGTACGAACTTAAGAAAGCATTTTAGAGGGCAAAGAGGAGACATGAAAAATAGCAGATGGGTAATATTTGGGAGAATCCCATGATACTGTATCAAGGGATCAAGGGGGCAATCTGTGCGTGCAGCTGGATGACAATGGTAGGGTGTTAAATGAGTATTTCACGTTTTCATTCTGGAGTGAATGATGTAGGTACAGAATTTGAGGAGAGGGGCTGTGAGGTTCTTGAGCAGTTTGACAGAGGGAGTGAGGTGGTATTGGAGGTTTTGGCGGGCTGAGAAGTAGAAAGTCTCCCAGGTCTCATCTATTGTGTCCATTGCTCTCGATGTGGTCTCCTCCACATCAGGAGACAGGATGCCAATTTGCAGAACATTTCAGGGAACATCTCTGGGACGCACACACCAAACCACCTCACCACCCTGTGGCTGACCAATTCAAATCCCACTCCCCCAAGGACACGCAAGACCTGGGCGGCGTCCACCGCCAAATCCAAGCCACCCGACAACTGGAGGAAGAACACCTCATCTTCCAACTTGGGACCCTCCAACCACATGGAAGCAACATCAATTTCACCAGTTTCCGCATCTCCCCTCCCCTCCCCTCACCTCAGATCCAATCCCCTCTTGACATGTCCATCTTCCTTCCCAGCTATCCACTCTACCCTCCCCATCAACCTATCATAATCACCTCCACCTGCATCTACCTCTTGCCTTCCCAGCTACTCTCCCCACCCCCCCACGCACACACCTGATGAAGGGCTTCTGTCTGAAATGTCGATTCTCCTGCTCCTCAAATGCTGCCTGACCTGCTGTGCTTTTCTAGCACCACTTTTCAACTCTGATCTCCAGCATCTGCAGTCCTCACTTTCTCCCTGAAAGAGCTTTCTTGCCTAATCTTTGAAATAAGCCTAATCCCCTTTGCAGCTTTTGAGCTATAGTCCTACAGGTTACATCACTTAAGGTGCATATGAAAGGAATTTTATGTATCGAGGGTTTCTGCCTTTCCCACCCTTTCAAGCAGCACATCGATTTTGCTGCTCGTCGGATGCTGCCTGAATTGCTGTGCTCTTCCAACACCACTGATCCAGAATCTGGTTTCCAGCATCTGCAGTCATCGTTTTTACCTCATCCATTACATGATGGCTGATAAAAAACATTTCTCCCTAGTCCCCCCCCTCTAATGCTTCTGGCAATCATGTCAAATTCATCATCCAAGTTATCAGTCTTTCTGCTGGAGAAAATAAAAGGTTTCACATCTCTCTTATCCAGGGATCTCCATTTTGTACATTAGGTAAGCCTTCCCTTTTTCAATAGCAAATCTCAGCTATGACTAAGTTAGATAGGCTAAAAATTTCCAATCTAGGAGAAAGTGAGGACTGCAGATGCTGGAGTGGTTAGGTGGAGTGGCAATGCTAAATTGCCCAGTAGTGTTGAAAATGTGTTGCTGGAAAAGCGCAGCAGGTCAGGCAGCATCCAAGGAGCAAGAGAATCGGCGTTTCGGGCATGAGCCCTTCTTCAGGAATGGGGAAAGTGTGCCAAGCAGGCTAAGATAAAAGGTAGGGAGGAGGGACTTGGGGGAGGGGCGTTGGAAATGCGATAGGTGGAAGGAGGTCAGGGTGAGGGTGATAGGCCGAAGTGGGGGTGGGGGAGGAGAGGTTAGGAAGGTGGTGCTGAGTTTGAGGGATGGGACTGAGACAAGGTGGGGGGAGGGGAAATGAGGAAACTGGAGAAATCGGAGTTCATCCTTTGTGGTTGGAGGGTTCCTAGGCGGAAGATGAGGCGCTCTTCCTCCAGCCGTCATGTTGCTATGGTCTGGCGATGGAGGAGCCCAAGGATCTGCATGTCCTTGGTGGGAGGGGGAGTTGAAGTGGTGAGCCACGGGGTGGTTGGGTTGGTTGGTCCGGGTGTCCCAGAGGTGTTCTCTGAAACGTTCCGCAAGTAGGCGGCCTGTCTCCCCAATATAGAGGAGGCCACATCGGGTGCAGCGGATGCAATAAATGATGTGTGTGGAAGTGTAGGTGAATTTGTGGCAGATATGGAAGTATCCCTTGGGGCCTTGGAGGGAAGTAAGGGGGGAGGTGTGGCCGCAAGTTTTGCATTTCTTGCGGTTGCAGGGGAAGGTGCCGGGAGTGGAGGTTGGGTTGGTGGGGGGTGTGGACCTGACAAGGGAGTCACGGAGGGAGTGGTCTTTTCGGAACGCTGATAGGGGAGGGGAGGGAAATATATCCCTGGTGGTGGGGTCCGTTTAGAGGTGGCGGAAATGACGATGGATGATATGATGTATATGGAGACTGGGTGGGGGTGGTAGGTGAGGACCAGTGGGGTTCTGTCCTGGTGGCGATTGGAGGCGCGGGGCTCAAGGGCGGAGGAGTGGGAAGTGGAGGAGATGCGGTGGAGAGCATCGTCGATCATGTCTGGGGGGAAATTGCGGTCTTTGAAGGAGGCCATCTGGGTTGTTCAGTATTGGAACTGGTCCTCCTGGGAGCAGATGCGGCGGAAATGAAGGAATTGGGAAAATGGGATGGCGTTTTTACAGGGGGCAGGATGGAAGGAGATGTGATCTAGGTAGCTGTGGGAGTCGGTCGGGTTATAGTAAATATCCGTGTTGATTCGGTCGCCCGAGATAAAAATGGAGAGGTCTAGGAAGGGGAGGGAGGAGTCTGAGACGGTCCAAGAAAATTTGAGGTCGGGGTGGAAGGTGTTGGTAAAGGGGATGAACTGTTCAACCTCCTCGTGGGAGCACGAGGCAGCACCGATACAGTCATCGATGTAGTGGAGGAAAAGGTGGGGGGTGGGGCCAGTGTAGTTGCGGAAGATGGATTGTTCCACATATCCTACGAAGAGGCAGGCATAGCTGGGGCCCATGCGGGTGCCCATGGCTACTCCTTTGGTTTGGAGGAAGTGGGAGGTTTGGAAAGAGAAGCTGTTCAGGGTGAGGAGCAGTTCAGTCAGTCGAAGGAGGGTGTCAGTGGAAGGGTACCGGTTGGTACGGCGGGAAAGGAAGCAGGGGGCTTTGAGTCCTTCGTGATGGGGGATAGAGGTGTACAGGGACTGGATATCCATGGTGAAGATAAGGCGTTGGAGATTGGGGAAGCGAAAATCATGGAGGTGGTGGAGGTTGTGGGTGGTGTCCCGAACGTAGGTGGGGAGTTCTTGGACTAAGGGGGACAGGACCCTGTCGAGGTATGCAGAGATGAGTTCGGTGGGGCAGGAGCAGGAGCAGGCTGAGACAATGGGTCGGCCGGGACAGTCAGGTTTGTGGATTTTGGGCAGGAGGTAGAAACGGGCGGTGCGGGGTTGTGGGACTATGAGGTTGGAGGTCCCAGCAACATCTTTGTCAGTCTCTTTTCTAGTCCCCTTATCAATTCATATCATTCCTGTAATCAGAACTGTACCCAATACTCTATCTAGTGCTTTATACAGTTCTAATGTGGCCTCCCTGCTCTTATATTCTGTGCAAAATATCCCATTTTATTGCTTAAATCACCTTACGTACCTGTCCGCTGACATGAAATTCACTGTGCATCGCCCTCGCCTCTTTGCCCTCCCAAAATACCTCTCACTTCTTTGGTTTGAACCTTTGTCACCCACCTTCCCACTCCATTGATATCACCCTAGCTATGCATTCTTCTTCCTCAAGCCTGTCTCAAATTTGTGTTATTTATGAAGCCCCCTACAGTTAAGCAATTGACGTATATCTGAAAAGTAAGGAACTTAGCAACACGTTCTGTCCATGGAGGAGAAAATACATGTCAGTGGCAAAGTCAGTGTATGTTTGAATGCTAAAGGTTATAGTAAAGCACACAGAAATTTCAAATTTATTTATTTTTCTCTATATTACAGTCTTAATTTGAATTCCATTTGAGCTCCATTTTTAAAACTCATTACAATGTAAAGGAGGCCAAATTGTACACATTTCTTCTAATCTTTTACAATGCATAAAAGCAGAAAACTTCTGACTTAGAAAATGAGTGGAAAATTCCATGCCCCTTCCAGATAACACAAGTGAACGTTTTGTTTTACCTCTATTTACATTTGCCTTCTGTATGGAGATGGTTTCTAAATATTTCATCAATATTCACAGTTAAACAGTTGCTTGCTCGCAATCACACGAGAAAGTGGCAAACCTAACATTTTGTACACAGGGGCTGGAGACTTTTTAAAGTAAACAGAATCAAGCAAAGAAGCAATCACACTTTACATTGAAGAGCTTGTGTTAGCATCATTACAAAAGTGCATAGTGGCCTTTGTTGTAATTTGTCTGCACAGGATTTTCTCAACAGCCAATTCTAAAATGGTCTGGACAATTATTCACATAATGGAAAAGAAAGGTAATTGGTCCTGAATAAAGTTCTTCCACAGAGAATTACTGCTCAGTCTGCCTTCTCTTACACTTCAATTGATATTACACACCAAGGTTCAAATTGGAACATTGAGGCCTTTGGATTTCTGTCATTAGATTTTTGCACTTTTTGTTTGGTAACTTATTAATATTATCTGTTGCTGCATATGTATTTAAAAAAGACATTTCCTGTATGAATTGATTCCCCCTCATGTTAGATAACAAATCTCTTGCAGACATTTGGACCAGTGTTCTCCAGGAATGTCAAATGTTAATTCTAAACACAGAAAATGTTGACAATCGCTCTACTAAAACTGATGAGCTTTGCTTAACATGGCAAGGTACTAACTATAAAGGCTGTACTTCATTGTAAAAGCAACACAAAATTGCTGTATTGGTGGTCAGCATCAAAATGTATCTTTTTTTAAATTGCTTCCATACCCACAAGGTTATTTAAAAAAACATACAAAAAAATTCAAATAAATAAATAATCCCAAACATGACCTTTTATGTATCACAATCTAAATTCACTCATTTAGGAAAGTGTAACCAGAATTTACAACAATGAAAAGATTTTTTAAAAATTTAAAGCTAGTACTCTGGGTTCTTTTGCAAGTATTAAGAATTAGAGGATCATCTACTTTAGTAACAATAAGTTATTATAATTTCTATTGATTGGTTGATGACAGTCATTTCCTAATACTGCTGTAAGACTTAGGTTTTAACCCATTAACTTTCCAAGAACAATTTCAAGTACAAAGAAATGTGGGCAATATAATTCATTGGCCATGATGCATTGTATTTTCGCAGACTAGAGAACTGCAACAGAAATAATGACTGAAATTCAGCCTCTGAGAAACATAATAGACAGCTAATTTCTGATTAATTTTACTCCCATTCATTTTAATTTGTCTGAAACAAATTTCTGAGTGAACCAATCTTAAAACTTCAAGCAGACTTGTGACAAACCAGCTGAACACAATATTTGTTACAAATTCTTCATTCAAAGATAGATGCCAGATTCAGATACTAGAAGATTCAGCAGATTCTTTGTTTTAAACAAAATTTAAGCCAAAGCCTTACTGGACCAACTCCAAGCACTTTAAGAAAAATAGCTTAACTCCCATTCCCGAGCCAAGATACTAAGTTTCCAATTAAATCCATAATTTTAGAATAAAATTGGCTTTGAGAAATAGACAACACAAAACAAAGAAAATCATAAACTCAAAATATAATATTTTCACTGTCGAGTAGATGGCTTTTAGTCCTTTTTCTGGGGAATACATCCTTCCATTTCTAAAACTTCAGGCCAGCCTTCATATTTATTTGTATTTTTATTATTCTTTATGATCTGTAAGTGGAAAAGATCCACATTAGAACCAGAATGCAAACCAATGATTGAAACTATCACGTGTGCATATCTGCTAATCTGCTTTTTCAAAATGGAATTCGGGTTTGATTTGAGTGAATTTAAAAAAGTTGCCATTCTTCATGTGAATCTGTAAAGTGCAAACAATCAGTTAACTTGTGAGAACAAAGTCATCAATCTGATCCTAACACAGCTCTTACTGAACACTTATAGGGATTCAGTGGGGATAGATGAAATGTAACCAGGCACACAATTGCACGCAATACTTCTCGGTCAACAGAGGTGGAACATAGAAACATTGTTGGAGCAGTGGAAGGTATCAAATGTAGTGCTGGTCAGAGATTAAATCCAGGAAGCATATGTTGTTGTGTGGCTTACTTCCTTACCAGGCATTTACCTGCTGAGCTGAAACATCATTTGCGATCAGAGGTTTATTCCCAATCAATTACTTACCTCAAAATATTAATGTGCTGTCTTTCTGATCAGCATGAAAGGTGAGCAAAGGTTATGCTACTCTTGAGTTTAACACTTCACTGTGTTTCAAAATTAAAAGTGTACAAACATGTTCAGTGTTCACCTAAAAGACATGCACTGATCTCTTTGTTGACAGCCTTTATTTAGCAGAGAGGGATTCAAGTGGGAGTGTGTTTAATCTCCTTCTTTATACCATAAAGGAAAACCACCTTAAAATATTCCAAATTGTACTCGCATGTAAACAGGTCTTGCTCTTGTGCAGTCTCTTCACGAATGTGAATTCAATTAAAAGTACATACATAACACTCTGCTAAGTGCAGATATAAATATTGAAGAAAACTCCCAACAAAACCTTTTTTTTCTTTATTCTAACTATACAGTCTGTAATTTATTTCTCCAACAGCACAACAAACCAACACGGGGCACGATTTAGTGCAGCCACCAGGAAACTGCCACTGCAGAAAACTCAGCTTATTAAACAAAATAACATGTCTCATTGAACTTATAGATTAAGGGAAACAGCACAGAATTTAAGTGATCAGTTTTTTTTTTAAAAAAGGAAAGCAAAGACACTCCTTTTACCTGCTCAAAAGGACTCTTTGATTGAATCCCTTTTGCACCAACAAAAATCCAGTTGTCTCTGAAGGCAAGATTTGAGATGGAGGAACTTCCCAAGTCACTGACAAGTTTCCGTGCTTCATCGTTAAGTCTGCAGCAAAAAAAAACTCCTTTAAAATCAAGTGAACACAATTTGCTTTTGACGGAGTTAATTTAGGTCTACTGAGCACAAACGCTTAGTTCAAAAGCAGGTTAATGTGATTACAAGAATGTTTACTCCCTCCTCCCCAACCAAGGGCAAATCATCTGCCGAATCATCAAGGTACAGCATCAACACCCAACACTGGGAGATTTGGGGTGATGTTTAATACAAACTGCTACTGAACTGCAAAAGTTTATGTCTTTATGGAAAAATGTACACAGGTACTATTTAGGAGCTACACAGGAACCATTTTTTCCTTTGGAAAAAACTCCTGAAAAATAAACATGAAACCTTTACCACATAGAAACAAGAGGAACAGATGCAAAGAAGCACCCCCACCACCTGCAGTGTCCCCTCCAAGTCACACACACAATCCGGACTTGAAACCATATTATCATTGCTTCGCTGTTAGTAGGTCAAATTCCAGGCATGCCTTTCCTAACGGGTGTCCTATCACAAGAATGACAGCAGTTCAAGAAGGCAGCTCAGCATAATCTCAAGGGCAAGAGAATGGACAATAAATACTTGTTTAGAAAGTGAAACCCTTATTTCTTGATATAAAGAAAAAATGTAGACAAAATGCCGAACAGAGAACCACAATAGTGGAATTAATTTTAAAGCTTTGTGCCTTTGCATAATATTGGGATTCTAAAATCCCTACAGAGTGGAAGCAGGCCATTCAGCCCATTGAGTCCACATCGACCCTTCCATATCTGCCCCTACCCCAATCCTTGAAACCCTGCATTTCCCATAGCTAACCTACCTAGCCTCCACATCCCTGGACACTATGGGAAATGTAGCATGGCCAATCCACCGAACCTGCCCATCTTTGGACTGAGAGAGGAAGCCTAGACAGTCATGGGGAGAACCAAGGGTGGAATCGAACCTGGGTCCTGGTGCTGAGAGACAGCAGTGCTAACCACTAAGTCACTGTGCCACCCCAAATTATCCTTGTAATTATGCCTCTTCTATTTGAAGATGAATTTCAAATTTTTGTTTAATACTCATTCACTGGATTAGGGCATCGCTGGATAACCAGCATTTATTGCCAATCCCAGCAGGCAGTTAAGAGTCAACCACATTGCTGTGGGTCTGGAGTCACATGAAGGTCAGACCAGGTAAGGACAGCAGTTTCCTTCTCCAAAAGGACATTAATGAACCAGATGGGTTTTTCCAACAATCGACAATGGATTCCTGATCATCACAGGCTCTTGATTCCAGAATTTATTGAATTCAAATTCCACCATCTGTTGTGGCAGGATTTGAACCCAGGTCCCTAGTATCTGGGTTAAAAGTCCAGTGATAATATCACTAGGCCATTGCCTCCCATATACAGTATTTAAGCTAAATTTGTCTTGACTATTATTTAAACATATGGTGGAGGGGTTTCTCCCTTTCGCACATGGTCAAAAATGATTGTCTGGGTGGACAGCACAGGAGAAATGTCAGGCAAGGCTCTCAGTGTGGGATTGTTGCAAGCTAGATCATTACACAAAGGCCAGGAGAAAAACATTTGCAGTCGCCTCTTTTAAATCACTTCTTGACCAAGAGTAAACACCTCTGCTGCTGCGCAATCTTTAAACTTATTTCCCATTGCAATTTCTTCCTTTACCCCTTCCACCATAAATAAAGTGCAGATTTACAATACCCACAATATTCCTGATGTATATACTTATGCCTCATCTAAGACTGACTTATCCATTTGATTTTTAGAGTTTGTAAATCTTCATATCACAAAGGCCATTTACAAAATTTAAACATACATTATATAATTTGTGGATGCATTTTAACAATGGAGATATTTTTTCATGGAAACTATAGCTCCAAGTAATAGGAGTGAGAGAGAGAGACAGACACACACAGACATAGTGAGAGAGAGAGACACACAAAGTGAGAGAGAGAGAGAGAGAGAGAGAGAGAGAGACACACACAGAGTGAGAGAGAGACACACACAGAGTGAGAGAGAGAGACACACAGAGTGAGAGAGAGACACACAGAGTGACACACACACACACACACACACACACACACAGTGTGAGAGAGAATGTTTGGAAAATGGTTGATTTGACAAGATATTTTTCACAGCAGGTCAGCATTAAATTAAACTACTGACTAAACTGACAAACACATTAATTAATAAAGGAATAGGTAATCACTAACTTGGTTGCACTATCATCATAGGTAGCCATAAGCACTACTGTTCCATCCTGCAAGGTCTTCAGGAAATCAATGAAAGGTTTCACATCTGTGAGAAGAAAAAAATGATACACAGATCAGCATTCACTTTCTCTACATTTACCCATACGGATCCAAATATTTATCTATAATTTGAAGTACAGCATTTAAAGCAAACCATATTCATGTAATAGTAAAAGAGAGTGAACATCCAGAGATTGGCAAAGCACACAGACGTCAAGTAACTGCAATTCAATAGGTAATTTGCCAAGAGCAAAGGAAGACAGTATTTTTTTAAAACTGTATTCTCTTATTTAAATTTTCTTAAAATGGACTCTGCAGAAATTTTAAATTGCCTGTCAGAATAAGGATGCTGTCTGCGTCTAGAAATTTCAAGGAATTACTAGGAATTATCAGGACAAAAGCAAATTCAATACCTATTGGACTACAAACCTCCTTGCATTGTATGACAATTTCAGCCAAGCCAATGTAAAAGACCAGTAGAGGAAACTTCTTTTTCAGCCAGGAGACCATGGCTTTGTACGTGGGAAATCATGTCTCACTAACATAATTGAGTTTTTTGAAGAAATAATGAAGAGGATTGATGAGGACAGAGCAGTGGATGTGGTCTATATGCACTTCAGTAAGGTGTTCGACAAGGTTCCTCATGAAAGACTGATTAGCAAGGTTAGATCAGATGGAATACATGGAGAACTAGCCATATGGATGCAGAACTGGCTCGAAGGTAGAAGACAGAGGATGGTGTTGGAGGGTTGCTTTTCAGCCTGGAGGCCTGTGACCAGTGGTGTGCCACAACGATTGGTGCTTTTCGTCATTTATACAAATGATTTGGATGTGAGCATAACAGGTATAGTTAGTAAGTTTGCAGATGACACCAAAACTGGAGGTGTAGTGAATAGCAAGGAAGGTTACCTCAGATTACACCAGATCTTGATCAAATGGGTCAACTGAGGAGTGGCAGATGGAGTTTAATTTAGATAAATGAGGTGCTGCATTTTGGAAAAGCAAATTACAGCAGGACTTATACACTTAATGGTAAGCTCCTAGGGAGTGTTGCTGAACAAAGACCTTGGAGTGCAGGTTCATAGCTCCTTGAAAGTAGAGTCACAAGCAGATAGGATACTGAAGGCAGCTTTTGGCATGCTTTCCTTTATTGGTCAGCACACTGAGTATTGGAAGGGTTTAGAAAAGATTTACAACGATGTCACTAGGGTTGGAGGATTTGAGCTGTGGGGAATCCCTGAATAGGTGGGGTTGTTTTCCCTGAAGCATCTGAGGCTGAGGGGCGACCTCAGAGGTTTATAAAATCATGAGGGGCATGGATAGGGTAAATTGACAAGGTCTTTTCCCTGGGGTGAGGATGTCCAGAACTAGAGGGCATAGGTTTTGGGTGAGAGGGGCAAGCTATAAAAAGGGACTTAAGGGGCAATGTTTTCACACAGAGGGTGGTGCGTATATGGAATGAGCTGCCAGAGGAAGTGCTGGAGGCTGGTACAATTACAGCATCTAAAAGGCATCTGGATGTGTTAATGAATAGGAAAGGTTTAGAGGGATATGGGCCAAGTGCTGGCAAATGGGACTAAGTGAGGTTAGGATATCTGGTTGGCGTGGAAGAGGTGGACCGAAGGGTCTGTTTCCATGCTGTACATCTTATGACTGTAACTGCAGGATGTTCAGATTTCTTCCCTCAACGATAATAGACCCCCACAAGATTGCAACAATAACATGAGGTCATGTTTTGAAGCTAAAACGTGTGTGATGTGCAAAAAAAAATACAAAAATTCACCAGGGTGGGAGTAAAGAAGCCATCACATTAGAACACATCCTGTTATACAATTAGCAGTCTGGTTTATAGAAATTGCTTGAAACCTGAACAACCAACCAATGAGTTTCCACAATCTTTATTACTATGGCTGTCTTTAAGTATATTCAAGGCTGAGACAGACACATTTTTAATCAGTAGGAGGATATACTGGTTATAGGGAAAAGGCAGTAAAGTGGATTTGAATGATGGATCAGACTGAATGGGTTAGGTGGCCCAATTTGGTTGCTCAGTTTCACGGTCTTCTTTGCCATTTTAATGAGGGATCCTTGGTACTTTTTTGAACAGTCTAGTTTACATACACTGTGTATTTTCACGGGAATAGTTTGAATTGAGAATTCATCAACAAGCTAAGAGATTACATTTTGCCTTTTTAAAAAGTTAACTGCGTTACCTCCACTCCACAGGTCAAAAACTTTAGTGTCCAAAGCACTGCCAAGTTTGCCTGCAAACCATCACAAAAAAGGTATCAACCATAATATACTGAAGCAATATAGAAAAAAAGTGCTTAAAGAAAAAATAAAGATGCACAAACAGTACTTTGCCATAAAATTAACAGTAGCCATATTAATAAATAAATCAGAAGGGCTGATGCCCAAAACGTTGATTCTCCTGTTTCCTGGATGCTGCCTGACCTGCTGTGCTGTTCCAGTCTCACATTTTCAGCAGTAATAAATAAATCAGCCTAATTTAACAGCTCGGCATTTCTTAACAAGTAAAACATCTGTTTTTTGATATTCAGTCTCCAGCTAAACATTCTCCCTTCAAACTTTTAAAAATTGGTAAATCAGTAGTGAATAATATTCAATAATTATGAATCAGTTAATATACAGATTAGTTATACACAAAATTTGAGATGTAGCAAAAAACAAGTAGCTAAGAAAGGCAAATTTGCAGAAAGCAAAACAACTCACTAATATAACAGAAACAAAATATGCTGAATGAAGTAATTTTAATAACTAATGAAGAAATTAATCAAACTGGATAAATTCACTTACCATCTATTGTAGCTATATTCATTCCCCGACCAACATTATTTTTAACACCACTCATTATTCTGGAACATAATGAAGGAGTTTTATCAGATTTATCAAGGGTTATTTTCTAGTTTGCTCCAGTTCTGAAGGCTCACAGGTAATCAAGGAGACGTGCAGATACTGGGTTGACATATCACATGACTAATCCCAGAACTTTTGTTTTGTCCAGATGGTACTTAAATTAATGCTTCAACTTTAATTTTTTTTTGCTCTGGTTGAACTTATCATTTTGCATAGTGAGCAGTGTTCTTCGTTTGTTATGAAAGTGTTTATGAACCAACTAGTCCACTGTCACATTTGTAGTACAAGTGTATTCAGTATAACACCAGTGTAACACATCCTGACCAATATGGAAAACAGAGCAGAAAAAGATTCCACGACATTCTGAAAGGCATACTTTTGCATTTAAATGTAGTGACTTTAAATGGCATTGACTTGAATTTTACCTGTTAAAGATGCAGTGGAAGCAGTATTTTACTTTAGATAATTGATAAATAATAAGGCTTATCCTTCAAAAGACTTATTTTATTTATCATTCTCATCTATGTTGTGAATTACAGTCAGAAAATTACTTTTAGTCCTGCTTTCTCTAAAGAGATATTTTGCTTCTCAAGGTGAAGAACCTTGGTTCTGTGGATCAAACAATTCCTTAGTTTTGCCGTGTCAATAATGTTTAAGAGTCAAGTACAACATTGGTCAAATTCTAGTAAATTTACATAAACCCCAATTACATATGAATGTGGTATACATCATCCATATTAAAGTTTGGATTTTGAACTAGTGAGATATGGTTTTGGTCTGTGTGTGAGAAAGGCTTGAATGATTAACTTGTCAGTATTTCTGGAGCCATTTTTCCCAACAGTATTAGAGAGACACTTCCTGGGGTAATAATGGGAATTTGTTTGCATGGTGAGTTTTAAGTGGACAGAGAAACATTGAAGAGCATTAGCTTGTTTTCAGTTAGAAGATCAGATTTGTTTTTGCCTATGGGTAAAAGTTTGATCACTTCTTCAATTCACAGAAGTCCTCATTGAAATTGATGTATGATACACTTTCTCCAACAATTAGTTCAGAAATGTTAGCAAATAGGTCAACTCGCTGTAAAAGATTTTAGTTGAAATCTCCAGAACAGAAGTATTTGGATAGTACCCTGAGGGATTATAGCACAGAAACAGATCCTTCCATCTAACCAGTCCATGCCAACCATAATCCCAAACTAAACCAGTCCCACATATGCATGGCGCATATCCCTCCAAACTTTTGTTCGTCATGTCCTTATCCCAATGTCTTTTAAACATTGTAACTGTACCTGCCTCCACTACTTCCTCTGGAAGTTCATTCCACACACAAACTACCGTCTATGTTTAAAAAACAAATTGCCCTTCATTCCTTTAAATGTTTCTCATCTCACCTTAAAAATGCCCCCTTGTCTTGAAATCCCGAGGGGAAAGACACCAGTCATTTACCTCATCTATACCCCTCATGATTTTATAAGCCTCTAAGGTTTATTTGCATGGTGAGTTTTGAGTGGACAGAGAAACACTGAAAAGTGTTAGCTTGCTTTCAGTTAGAAGATCAGGATTTATTTTTGCTTAGGGGTAAAAGCTTGATCGCTACTTTAAATTCACAGAATTAACCTCAACCTCCTATATTCCAGAGAAATGAGTTCCAGCCTATTCAGCCTCTCTTTATAACTCAAACCCTCTATTCCTGGCAACATCCTGGTAAATCTCTTCTGAATTATCTCCAGTTTAATAATATCCTTCCTACAATAGGATGACCAGAACTGGACACACTATGCTAGAAGACACATCAACATCCTCTACAGCCTCAACACAACTTCCCAATTCCTACACTCAGAAGTCTGAGCAATGAAGGCAAGTATGCTAAACACCTTAACCACCCTGTCTCTATGTAATGCAAACTTCAAAGAATTTCATTAATGAATCCCTTGGTCTCTCTGATATAGGAGAAAGTGAGGTCTGCAGATGCTGGAGATCAGAGCTGGAAATGTGTTGCTGGAAAAGCGCAGCAGGTCAGGCAGCATCCAGGGAACAGGAGAATCGACGTTTCGGGCATAAGCCCTTCTTCAGGAATGGGGAAAGTTTGTCCAGCAGGCTAAGATAAAAGGTAGGGAGGAGGGACTTGGGAGAGGGGCGTCGGAAATGTGATAGGTGGAAAGAGGTCAAGGTGAGGGTGATAGGTCAGACTGGGGTGGGGGCGGAGAGGTCGGGAAGAAGATCTCAGGTTAGGAAGGCGGTGCTGAATTTGATGGATTTGACTGAGACAGGGTGGGGGGAGGGGAAATGAGGAAACTGGTGAAATCCGAGTTCATCCCTTGTGGTTGGAGGGTTCCTAGCCGGAAGATGAGGCGTTCTTCCTCCAACCGTCGTTTTGTTGTGGTCTGACGATGGAGGAGTCCAAAGACCTGCATATCCTTGGTGGAGTGGGAGGGGGAATTGAAATGTTGAGCTACAGGGTGGTTGGGTTGGTTGGTCCGGGTGTCCCAGAGGTGTTCTCTGAAACGCTCCGCAAGTAGCCGGCCTGTCTCCCCAATATAGAGGAGGCCACATCGGGTGCAGAGGATGCAATAGATGATATGTGTGGAGGTGCAGGTGAATCTGTGGCGGATATGGAAGTTTCCTTTGGGGCCTTGGAGGGAGGTGAGGGGGGAGGTGTGGGCGCAAGTCTTGCACCTCCTGCGGTTGCAGGGGAAGGTGCCAGGAGTGGAGGTTGGGTTGGTGGGGGGTGTGGATCTGACGAGGGAGTCACGGAGGGAGTGGTCTTTACGGAATGCTGATAGGGGAGGGGAGGGAAATATATCCTTGGTGGTGGGGTCCGTTTGGAGGTAGCGGACCGCAATTTTCCCCCCCGACGTGGTCGACGATGCCCTCCACCGCATCTCTTCCACTTCCCGCTCCTCCGCCCTTGAACCCCGCCCCTCCAACCGCCACCAGGACAGAACCCCACTGGTCCTCACCTACCACCCCACCAATCTCCATGTACAGCGCATCATCCGCCGTCATTTCCGCTACCTCCAAACGGACCCCACCACCAAGGATATATTTCCCTCCCCTCCCCTATCAGCATTCCGTAAAGACCACTCCCTCCGTGACTCCCTCGTCAGATCCACACCCCCCACCAACCCAACCTCCACTCCCGGCACCTTCCCCTGCAACCGCAGGAGGTGCAAGACTTGCGCCCACACCTCCCCCCTCACCTCCCTCCAAGGCCCCAAAGGAAACTTCCATATCCGCCACAGATTCACCTGCACCTCCACACATATCATCTATTGCATCCTCTGCACCCGATGTGGCCTCCTCTATATTGGGGAGACAGGCCGGCTACTTGCGGAGCGTTTCAGAGAACACCTCTGGGACACCCGGACCAACCAACCCAACCACCCTGTAGCTCAACATTTCAATTCCCCCTCCCACTCCACCAAGGATATGCAGGTCTTTGGACTCCTCCATCGTCAGACCACAACAAAACGACGGTTGGAGGAAGAACGCCTCATCTTCCGGCTAGGAACCCTCCAACCACAAGGGATGAACTCGGATTTCACCAGTTTCCTCATTTCCCCTCCCCCCACCCTGTCTCAGTCAAATCCATCAAATTCAGCACCGCCTTCCTAACCTGAGATCTTCTTCCCGACCTCTCCGCCCCCACCCCAGTCTGACCTATCACCCTCACCTTGACCTCTTTCCACCTATCACATTTCCGACGCCCCTCTCCCAAGTCCCTCCTCCCTACCTTTTATCTTAGCCTGCTGGACAAACTTTCCCCATTCCTGAGGAAGGGCTTATGCCCGAAACGTCGATTCTCCTGTTCCCTGGATGCTGCCTGACCTGCTGCGCTTTTCCAGCAACACATTTCCCTCTCTGATATAGCCAAGGCTCTACTTTTAATTGTAGAAGTCCTGCCCTTGTTTGTTTTTACCAAAATGCAATACCTCACATTTATCCAATTTAAACTTCATTTGCCACTTGTCAGCCCATTGACCCAACTGATCCAGATATTTTTGAAATCTTAGATAGCCTTTCTCATTGTCCATTGTACCACCAATTTTGGTGTCATCCGCAAACTTACTAACCATGCTTCCTACATTCTCATCTAAATTATTTATAGAAATGACAAAGAAAAGTGGGCCCAGCACTAACCTTTGTGGAACATTACTGGTCACATGCCTCCAATCCAAAGACATCACCACATGAGCTGCTGTTAAGCCAGTTTTGTGTCCAATTGACAAGCTCACCCTGAATTCCACATGATCAAACTTCACTGAATAGACTACCATGTGGAACTTTATCAAAGGCTTTACTAAAATCAGAGTAAACAGTCCACCACTCTGCCCTCATCAATCTTCTTGATTACTTTCTCAAAAAACTCAATGAACTTTGTGATACACGATTTCCCTTGAACAAAATTATGCTGACTATCCCTAATCATTTCTTGCCTCTCCAGATGCGTAAAGATCCTATCTTTCAGAATCACCAATAACTTACACAGCACCAAATTCAGACTTGCAGGTCTGTAGTTATATAAAGCTAAGAATGTTTAAGGTCAGTTGTGTGACTTCAAGAAATAGGCTATCAAGCTCATAAGACCAGGAATTGAAAGAAACAGTTAAGTTAAACAAGTGCCATTTAACTGCCCTAATCCCTCAAGAACAAATGAAAAGAAGAGTGCCATTCAGTCACTGGAGCCACTTTCAGATCAGCCATTATCTAATTGTATGGTCATCTTAACTATTTGCTCAATACCTCTTCATAATACTCAGATTTGTTTCTTAACTCACTACCAATTTAAGACTTAGCTTCCATAAGCACCACCTTAACCGCTTTTGGGAGATAATTCCAAATTTCTACTACCTTTTGTCAGAAAACATACTCAATCACAAATGGTCTAGCTCCAATTTTGTAACCCTCATTCTTGATTCCCACAAAATAAAAACTTTTCAACTGTATTGATTCTATTGAATTATTTTAACGCTTAGACCACCTGTTATCAGATTATCCTTTAATCTTCAATACATCCGTGAATGAAGGCCTCAATTTATATAATCCATCCTCCAGTCCCATGGCAGAAGAGTAGTTTGATATACAGGAATGAAGTCGATGGACATGAGAATGCCTCAGTAGACTAAATTTCAAGGTACAACACATCAGAACATAGCTTCCATGCAATACTGAAGCAGAAGCAAATCAATACTTACATTTTATCATCAACACAGATTTTGGGTCCAACAACATTTGCTGCTCCACTTGCCATTTTAAACGCAAAATGCTTCTCAGGACAAGGCTTTGCGAGACCACATTTGTACTTTGGTGGCTTTGTTGCTGTGACAAAGTTTTGAAAACAGTTTCAAAATAATGTTTTCCCATCTACTAAATAGGATAGGTTTTCCTATCCACACAAATCACTAAAATTTTCAGTCAAGCATTATACACTTTTTTCTCCTTTTTCAATCATGAAGCCATTCAACCAAGATAAAAGCCAAGTAGCATTTGCCACAAACCTAGCTTTACACATTATAAGAACAAAGAACCCTAGATGCTGAAAATTGGAAATGAAAACAGAAAACGCTGGAAGTATCAAAAAGTCAGAAATCAGTTCTTCAGACAAGACACCAACATACTTTCACGTCAAATGACACATCAGAACTGGGAAAAGTTAGAAACATAATGGACCTTAATCATGTCAAATACGCTAGGGCTGAAAAACAGCAAAAGGAAAAATCAGAGATCATGGGCGGGGAAGGAAGGTGGGTGTAAACATTCAATCAGCATATAATAGTTGGGTGCAGTTAAAGGAATTACTAATGAGACAAATAAAGAGTCAAAAATGTGTCCAGAAGTTTTGAATAGCAGAAGAATGAACAGTTGCTGTGCAAAAGGAAAGCAAGAGAAAGTAAATTAAAACTGTCATCTGCAAAGAAAAGGAAACAAAATGGGGTTACAGAATATGGACCAAAATTGGTGAACTCAGCGTAGAGTGCAGAAGGATGTCAAAATACTAATTGAAAGACTAAGTTCTATTCCTCAATCTGACACTGAGCTACACAGCAATACTAATTCAAAGACAGAGATGTCAGCACGAAAGCAAGGGAATAATTGAAATTGCCAGCAACCAGAAGCTCAGGGACACGATTACACACTGCATGCAGAGTGCTTTGCAAAGTAGTCGTTCAATCCACACTTGGTCTTGCTAATGTACAGACTGTATTGAGAGAGAAGCATTTTTAAAAACAACATTCATTCATTCACGGGATGTAGATGTCACTGACCAGGCCAGTGATTATTTTCAGCCCCAAATTACCCAGCCAACCACATTGCTGTGGGTCTGGAGTCACATGTAGATCAAATCAGGTGAGGACAGCAATTTCCTTCCCTAAAGGACATGAGTGAACCAGATGGGATTTTACTGACAATCAGCAATGGTTTCATTCGACTCAAGTTTCAAATTTTTATTGAATTCACACTTCAAAATTTGTCATGATGCGATTTGAATCCAGGTCTCAAGAACGTCACCTGGAAATCTAGGTAATAGTCTAGCAATAATACCACTAGGCCAATACCTCTCCAAATACAGTACACCAAGTTACAGGTATAGATTAATTACAGTTTCACCTTGAAGGAATGTTTGGGACTTGACCAGTAAGGACAGAGGAAGTAAAACAGCAAATGCTGAATCTGCTGTGCTTGTAAAGAAAGCTGCTCCGGAAAAGGGCTGGGGGCTCTGGGGGATTGAGAGAAGCGGACTTGCAGTTGTAGATTGGTACCTTTGCACACTGTACAGATACTTAGTTCACTTAAGATTGAAGAAACAAATGCCACATGAAAAATCTCTACTTAAGTAGTCCCTTGGCGACATGGAACTGTAAATGAAGCATCATTGAGGCAGAAGATGCTCTTTACAGGCAGTCCCCAGGTTGTGAGTGGATTCCATTTGTGAGTCCATCCACAAGTCAGACCACAATGTAGGACAACATAAAAGTAGTTACTTGGAAGATCTTTAAAATTATACACCTATATGGGATTGCGTTCCAAAAGTATGAACTTTCTGAAGTCAAACATTCATAAATTGAGGATCTAGTGTGTTCTAAATTAAGTCATGGCAAGTCGCACATTGAAGTGACAAAATGTAATCCTTCTGTTTGACAAGTTTCAGCTTCCTGTGATAGGGAATCCGGTTTCCTTTGAACCTGGAAGATCACTTAATACCACAACACTTTCAAGGCACATGCACGGCTACATATTTTGGAAGTAGGCCAATGCAGAATTGAATTAATATGTGCAATATAGATCAATGTACTTCATTTGCAGTTAAAGCTGGATCTAAGCAAAGCATTAAAACTGTTGCTGAACACTCCAGAAAAGCTTTCCGAAAACACACACAAATTTAAGGTGTAGCATTCCAGCTAGTGAAGTTTCTTTGGAAGATAACTGAATTAAATTCACATCTTTCTTCTGAGATAAGCCAATTTCCTGCTGCAGCTCAAATGTTTTTCATTTTTGTGTCCAATATTAGCATTATTTTACAAAGTAAACTTACGTTTTACTTCCACTTCAACTTCTGATCCGGCTGCAAAATTAAAACATTAAATGGTTGTTAGCCATATGATTAGTTTACTGATTTGAAGACACATTCTGCAAGCTCACATTTTGAAATTAGATTCTAAATATTTTTAGACCATTATGCACCTTTATGGAAGTTTCTATTAATTTGGAATGAAGCTGTCCCACCGAACAGCAAGGGGATCTTACACCTGGAAAAGTTCAGGATGCTCCATAACGGTTAAAGTCTGCTAATATTGTTCTCACTAGTTTCTTCCACTTCTAACTTACAGGTGATTTGCAGTTTTAAACACAGTCAACCAAACTTGGTCTCTCATTAAAATTATGGACTTCCAACTCTGCAAATTATGAACCATTGCATGGTGCCCCTCCCAATAGCCTTTTGGGTGTACCTACAGCCCATAAGACTGTAGCAGTTCAGAAAGGCAATCGATCACACTTCCTAAAAGGCAATTAGGAATGGGCAATAAATGCTGGTTTAATATTCCGTAAACAAATAAAACAATGTTGCTCATAATATTTTGTTCACAGAGAATTGGGAGAAAGAAAAATTAAACATTATAGGGATGAGTCTCTGCCTGATCCCTAGTGTCTGGAAGCAATTGCTTACAGAGGATCCTGCAGTTAACTGGACTCTAGCAATTAAACTGTTAACCTGTCAAGGTGGACAGGCAGGAGGCTGGAAGAACACAGCTAGCCAGGCAGCATCAGGAGGTGCAGAAGTCAACGTTTTGGAGAGTCCTGAAAAAGGGTTACACTCGAAATGTCGACTTCTGCACCACTTGATGCTGCCTGGCTTGCTGTGTCCTTCCAGCATCCTGCCTGTTTACTTTGGATTCCAGCATCTGCAGTTTATCTCTAATCTGCCAAGGTAGCCAGCCACAGTCAAAGTTGGGAATAAAATGTAGAATTGTTATGGCACACGGGGCGGCCATTAGGCCAGTCATTCCAGCACCGGCTCTCGAATTGCCTACTGCCATTCCTGTCTTCATACCGTAGCCCTGTACATTTTTCTTTTCAGATCAAGGTACGGAAAGGGGAGTGAATAGGAGGCAAACTTACCTAAACATTTATCTAAAGAGAAAACAAAATGCAATCACTGACAAGTTTGAATTCACAAGTAATCTCTCAGCGGCATGTGCAATTTCATCTTACAACAGACTTCTAGTTAGCTCACTTTAGTGACTGAAACTAATTTACTATCTACACCTTCTGTTCAAAACCTCACACCCTATTTTATACTGTGATAAAAATCAATTTGTGTCTGTGTTCTTCAAGTTAGCAGCCTGAAGAACAATAGCTTGTTAGAGATTGGAGCATTGAAGACACAGAAAACACCAATAGTAGCTACATTTGATTTTTCCAGAACAGGGCAAGATGCTGTTGGGAAGTTTTAAATAGGCTACAAAGAATAGTTTGAGGGTCAGTGAACAGCAATTAATAAACAAGTAGTCAAAAGTCAAGTAGGGTCAGAGAAAAAGCTCCATGTAGCGATAGTGCTGCTGGTGGCTGGGTCTTTGCTGTTGGGGATCAGAGAACTCCTTGGAGCCATTTGGTAGCTCCATGCTGCTGAGCAACTAGGGCTCAGTGGAGGCCTCGGGTGGCCTATCAGTCGAGTGGATTTGAAAGGAAGCCATCAGCCATAGAGCTAGAATTATGCCCCAGTGATTAGATGCTAGAACGCAGCCATGCAAATTGAGTAGGATGCAGTCACAGAAGACTGACCAACAAGATCATGACCAATTATTGAGGTAGTCTAAGTTACAGTGAGTCTTGAGGAAAATGTATAGTCTACATCTTTGAAGGGGAAGACTGAAAATCCTCATGAGAGACACAATTATGAAGCAATTTTGTGACTCAGTCCACTAGTTTTTGAATGCTTTGGTGAGAGATCTGTAGGTGTCTTGTTTGCATTTGCCATCTAATGTACAGTTCAGTGTGTTCAACCACACATTGCCTGTTAATTCATGACTATCACATGTCAATTCTGAATGTTAAGATTAGAAAACAGATGTCGCGGATTGCTTGCTTTGCTGATTCTTATACAGCAACATGTAGTCTGTCTAAAAACTTCAGAATCTTGCGGCACTTTTATTTTAGCAAGTAACTGGAATTTCAAATTATATCTACTTTAGACAAGAAAAAATATTGGTCTCTGAATGGGTTTGGTAAAATGTAGGTTCTCATCAAAAGCTGTATCCTAATTTGGAGTCTGGTCTGGGATCTTAACATTGAAAATGCAATATTTCCAGGCATATATAAAAAAAATACTTACCAAGTATTGCTCCCAAATTTGCATCTATTTTGATTTCAAATATTTGTAGTGTGAAATAACCCACAAGCAAAAATACAACACCAGCCACTAAACATTTTATGGAACCTGAAAAAGAAAACAAACAGCTTCAACTTCTGATATCAGTTGTAGGATCCTGAAGTAAAATCATGACCAAGCTGACTACATTGCAAGGTTTCAACACACACACAACTAAGGTACAGTTAGTAAGTTCGCAGATGACACCAAAATTAGAGGTGTAGTGGACAGTGAAGAGAGTTACCTCAGATTACAACAGGATCTGGACCAGATGGGCCAATGGGCTGAGAAGTGGCAGATGGAGTTTAATTCAGATAAATGGAAGGTGCTGCATTTTGGGAAAGCAAATTTTTACAGGACTTATAAATAATGGTAAGGTCCTAGGGAGTGTTGCTGAACAAAGAGACCTTGGAGTGCAGGTTCATAGCTCCTTGAAAGTGGAGTCGCAGGTAGATAAGATAGTGAAGGTGGTGTTTGGTATGCTTTCCTTTATTGGTCAGAGTATTGAATACAGGAGTCGGGAGGTCATGTTGTGGCTGTACAGGACATTGGTTAGGCCACTGTTGGAATATTGCATGCAATTCTGGTCTCCTTCCTATCGGAAAGATGTTGTGAAACTTGAAAAGCTTCAGAAAACATTTACAAGAATGTTGCCAGGGTTGGAGGATTTGAGCTACAGGGAGAGGCTGAACAGGCTGGGGATGTTTTCCCTGGAGCGTCGGAGGACGAGGGGTGACCTTACAGAGGCATGGATAGGGGAAATAGGCAAAGTCTTCTCCCTGGGTTGGGGGAGCCCAGAACTAGAGGGCATAGGTGTAGGGTGAGAGGGGAAAGACATAAGAGAGACCTAAGGGGCAGTTTTTTCACACAGAGGGTGGTACGTGTATGGAATGAGCTGCCAGAGGAAGTGGTGGAGGCTGGTACAACTGCAACATTTAAGAGACAT
The DNA here is from genome assembly GCF_037043375.1 of Chiloscyllium plagiosum. Taxonomy (NCBI): domain Eukaryota; kingdom Metazoa; phylum Chordata; class Chondrichthyes; order Orectolobiformes; family Hemiscylliidae; genus Chiloscyllium; species Chiloscyllium plagiosum. The sequence continues at coordinate 59,962,392 of NW_028270157.1, read as the reverse complement.
TTGGATGGGTACATGAATAGGCAGGGTTTAGAGGGATATGGGCCGGGTGCTGGCAGGTGGGACTCGATTGGGTTGGGATATCTGGTCGGCATGAACGGGTTGGACCGAAGGGTCTGTTTCCATGCTGTACATCTCCATGACTCTATAACTACAGTATCATTGAAAATATGGTCTTGGAGTGTGCGAATGATCTTGCCATAACAAAGATGCTGTGAAATATCATCAATGTGTTTCAATCAGAAATGGATAAATAATACTGAAAAAAGATCCAGAAAAAAAACTTTGCAACACTGTGCACAAGCATAATACTGGAGTTAAAAGACCAGAATGGTCTGCTAAAGGTCTACTAACAGTAATTTCAAATTCAATAACGTTACTGTACTGTATATTGGTATTAAAATCAGCTTCTGAATTTGTTTTAAAAATCCATTCAAGGGATATGGCCAAGCAGACAACCAAACTTCCAATAATATCTTCGCTAAAGTCTTCAAAGGGTCATTTTAATGGAGTGAATGGAATCTGGAAAAAGCTGAACACAGCCTCCACGGATTGCTGGGAAGAAACCATTGATTACAAGACCAGGAAACACTAAGATTGGTTCAACAAGCGTGACTATATTATCCAGTGCCTCATTAACAAGAGAAAATTTTTCCATCCTTAGTAATACAACATCGGCAAGGCAAAGAGAACTCATCAAGCAACAAAGACAGAGTTACAAAGAACAACAAAGGAAGTCAAGAACCAATTGTGGAATCAAAGCCAACGAGCTACAACTTCTTATTCACAAGCACAACATTGCTCCCTCCTTTTCTCCACCTTCATCGCCACCATGCTTCATGTTATCAAGAACAAGCTTCCCAGTGGTTAGGGACATTGTCGAGAGGATTGACAGATAACTTTTCAACCTCAACCAATTGAAATCCAAGAAGAAAATGACTCCGACCTCACTTGTGACAATGTCATCTCTTCTCTCTCGGTTAAGAATATTCAAGTCTTCCTCGATGCCTTTACAGAAGCATACTGTAGAAACGGTCACAGCCTCAAATCCTTTACCAAACTATTCCAGGTCAAGTTTCGATCCACTCCTCCATTAAGATCAACACAGAAATTCTTCCAAATATGGAACACTTCACCACCTGGGAAGCTACTTCTCATTTGAGGCTGACCTTTATGCAGAAATTTAACATCACATTCAATCTGCAAGATCACCTTCAGATGCCTAAAGGATGAGAGTGTTTGACAACTGACATTCAGGTTGATATTAAGATCCTAGTATATATATAAGGTGTGATCCTTCATGCTCTTGTAGATGGCTCCAAAACATGGACTGCCCAGACAAGTCAGCTCAAGACTCTTAATAAGTAACAAACTTTGTTGGAGATGGATTCTCTGATCAGCAGGGAGGACAGTTGTACAAATACCAGTGTCTTTGAAGCAGCTAACAGTAACCAGCATTGGGGCCACGGTCATCCAATTCCACTGGGCCAGCCAAATGCTTAGGATGCCTCAGTTCTACCAAAACAATGCAAAAAGGCACTTGAATGAGAGGAGGACAAAGGAAGCATTTCAAAGACTCCCTGAAGGTTTCATTCAAAAAATGCAACATATGAGATGTCAATGCATGGGAGACCCTCATACAGAACAATCGATCTGGAGGAAACTCCAGCATGACAGAACAGAATTCTTTGAGAATAGCTTGTGGTAATACCTGCCAAATGTGTGGTCAGAGATGTGGCTGAAGAATTGGGCTCATCAACTACAAAGGGACCCATAGAGGAGCCCCAGAAGAATGAACCAAAACTACATTTGATCATTCTTTGTCTCCAATCCTCCACAATATTGCAGAAGCTCTCAGTCACCCTCAGCTGGATTATTTAAAAGGCATTTGGACAAATATATGGGTAGAAAAAGAAGGGTGTGGGCCAAATGCAGGGAAATGGGGTTAGCTTGGATGGACATTTTAGTTGGCATAACCAGTTTAGGCCTGCCTCCGTGTTGCAGGGCTCTATGACTCTAAGCTGCTCAAGGTAGTGTACCATGTTCAACCATTTCCAGTTGGTTCAATGATCTTTCCTCCAAGAGCACTTCAGAAATTTGTTGATGATTATACAATGTTCAGCACCAGTTACAACTCCTCAAATAGCAAAACAGTTGTGTCTACATGGAAGGAGACCCAGACCACAGCAGCTTCAGGTTTTGATAGACAATTAGCAACACACACCAATACCTATTGCTGAAATTCTCGCACTGCACTGAATCCTGACTCACCAGACCCCTGAATATGATGTTGTGCATGTACGTGTTTGTAGGTAGCGAGAGGTGGACACACGGAAGTAGTTCTGCACCCATTGAAATCACAATCTCCTCTAGCTGCTGGAGACAGCGCTCAGAAGGAGGAACCCTCAATTTCAGGAAAGTTGGGACTTGGCTCATTTCCGAACCAATTCCTGTGGTAAAATGTCAAATTCGTAAGCACCTCTGTATTATTGGTGCCAGTGAAAGACTGCCTGAACACACTTGCTAATTAAGCAATGAGCCACTTGTCCCATCAGAATTCCAAGTTGAACAATAGCAAACCACTATAGACAGAGAACATTCTTCAACTGCATTACTGCTATTTAAATTTCTCAAAAATAATGATCCATATTCCAAACAATAAGAAGTCTGAAGCACAAGCATAAACAGTTGAACATACTCGATGAATAGAATTGAGGGTTTTGCATATAATACTGGAAAAATTATTTACAAATGAACACCAATTTTTCCAGCAGGCACTTGACTTTTGCATTTAAAATATATATTTTCATTCTCTGGTTTATTGCATTATCCTGGATATCGCTGAGCTGGAAGGTTTATTTTCAGACATTTCGTCACCATACTAGGTAACATCATCAGTGAGCCTCCAGTGAAACAGTGGTGTTAGTGACCCACTTTCTATGTGTGTGCTTAGGTTTCCTTGGATTGGTGATATCATTTCCTGTGGTGGTGTCATTTCCTGTTCTTTTTCACAGAGGGTAATAAATGGGGTCCAAGTCAATGTATTTGTTGATAGAATTCCAGTTGGAATGCCGTGTTTCTAGGAATTCTCGTGCGTGTCCCGGTTTAGCTTGTCCTAGGATGGATGTGTTGTCCCTATCGAAGTGATGTCCTTTCCTTATCTGTAAGTAAGGATACTAGTGAGAGTGGATCATGTCATTTTGTTGAGAGTATGGTATTGCAAAAGCACAGCAGGGCAGGCAACATCTGAGGAATAGGAGAATTGACGTTTCGGGCATAAGCCCTTCATCAGCAATGACACTTATTCCTGATGAAGGGCTTACACCTGAAATTTCTATTCGCCTACTCCTTGGGATGCTGCCTGACCTGCTGTGCTTTTCCAGTGCCATACTCTCGACTCTGATCTCCAGCATCCTCACTTTCTCAATTTCTTGTTGTGGCTAGTTTACTGCCTGTTTGTGCAATGTAGTGTTTGTTCCAGTTCTTGCACGGTATTTTGTAAATGACATGAGTTTTGCTTGTTGTCTGTATAGGGTCTTACAAGTTCATTAGCTGCTGTTTCAATGTGCTGGTGGGTTTGTGGGCTACCATGATGCCAAAAGGTTTGGACAGTCTGGCAGTCATTTCCAAGATGTTTTTCATGTAGGAGAGAGTGGCTAGGATTTCTGGACGCATTTCATCTGCTTGTTTGGGTTTGTTGCTGAGAAAACGGCGGACTATGTTCATTGGGTATTTGTTCTTTTTGACTGCGCTGTATGGGTGATTTTCCTCTGCTCTTCATAGTTCCTCTGTGCTGCAGTGTGTGGTGGCTCATTGGAATAATGTTTTAATGCAGCTTCGTTTGTGGATGTTGGGATGATTGCTTCTGTAGTTCAATATTTGGTCCGTTTATGTTGTTTTCCTGTAGGTGCCGGTTTGAAGTTCCCCATTGACTGTTCACTCTCTCATGACATCAAGGAATGGCAGTCTGTTGTTGTTTCCTCCTTTTAGTGAACTTTATGCCAGTAAGGATATTATTGATGGTCTTGAAAGTTTCGTCTGATTTGTTTCGTTTCGTGATGACAAAGGTGTCATACACATAGCGGACCCTAAGTTTCCAAACATACAGACAAAGGAGGACATCACCTCGACTGGGACAACACACACATATCACATTCGTGCGAAACAAAGGCACGCACGAGAATTCTTCAAGATATGGCACTCTAACCAGAACTCCATCAATAAATACATTGACTTAGATCCTATTTATCTCCCCTTGAAAAAAAAAGAACTGGAAATGACATCACCCATCTTAAGAAACCAAGAGCTATAGAGAGGCAGGACATAGCACCAGCTCTTCACCGGAGATCCTCACTGATGAGGTTACTAGTATGGTGTAGAAACATCTGAAAAAACCTTTAAGCTCAGTGAGCTAGCTTACATTTATCATCAACCGGAGCTACAAATCTTCTCAAAATTCGCTAGTTATTCTCAATGTATGTATATGCATTGCTTTTACACATTATAAATTAAAATGAGTGCCTTTTTTCTTCATCATGGATTGCTGCACTTTTGTTTAAAAAGTGTATAGTTTATGCATGATTTTGAAAGAAAATAAACTGTAAGAAATTAAACTTAGCAATGTTTCATCTCAGATTCAGGATCATAATTCCCCATCCAAGATCGCCTGTTTCCCACCTCGCTCAGGCTCAACACAGGAATTATAGAGGAATATACAGGCATTCAAGGACTTCATGTGCTAAGAATTATTACAGATTTACATGCAAAAACAAATTTGTTTCAATTTTGAAATAGTTTAATTATTTCAGTCAACCGAAAATCCTTAGAGTGGATTAATTAGGTACTTTAATTGTATCATTGTGAAAATAGGATGGGATCAGATCAATAAACCATACCTAAAAGTTGGCTCATTCTCAAGAGCACAAATTTGCAATAGTCTGCACCCAAAATTAGGGCAAAATTATCGCACGATAGTGAATCTTATAGTCATTCATAACATGCCCATCTTTTCTTGCTAGTCTGTTGCTGGACCAGTCGTGTAGTTCCTCCTTATGCATGCCATTCATGTAGCAATCTTCGCAGTGACAATGGTAACTTGAGCAATTTGGCCAATGCAAAGAACTTACGTCAAGTTAATTGTTAAATATAATATTGAAAACAAATTTTCAAATTTCCATCATATTTAAAAGGCAAGGATATCAGCACTGGGATCCTGAACACTCATAACGTTGGGATACTCTAGATAACAAGTCTCCCCAAAAGCGTTACAACATTGATGCGAAAATAATGTTTCTCCATGTTGTATCTCTTACACATTTAAAGCACACCCAAAATCTGTTCAAAACATTTTTCACAAAAGTCACTTGTATTGCTGGGTACCAATACAAAACAAATCTGTATAATGAATGAGTAATTCTATCGCATGTCAAACTTAATTTCAGATAGTTGGCATGCTGCTCAACATTGCTGCAATGCAATCAAACACTGACAGGTAAATATTATTCAATATAGTTAATCTTTGATTATTTCTTACCTGATAACCTCATTGTTCCAATTGTGGATTTATGATCTGACCTTCAGCTGAAATGCCTACAAAAGCAAAATAAATTGTTGATTACAATAGTGGAAAATACTTTTCAACAAAAAAAATCATAACAATATTGATGGTTTTAAAATATCATTCCAATAGAACTACTCTGAATCTGTACTTACTTGCAATTCCATATACAAGGTACATTTCCCAAACAGAAAAATTTCAAAACAAAATCAAAAGAATCTGAAGTTAAAAAATCTCACATAAAGTTATAGTCCAACAGGTTTATTTGGAAGTACAAGCTTTCAGAGCATTGCTCCTTCGTCAAGTAGCTAGTGGGGCAGGATCATAGGACACAGAATTTATAGCAAAAGATCAGTGTCATACAACTGATACAATGTATCGAACAAACCCAGATTGCTATTAAGCCTTTAATCACTTAGAATGGGGATGCAGGTTTCGATTGATCTTTGTATGACACTTTGTTCTTTTGCTAAAAATTCTGCGTCCTATGATCCTGCTCCACTAGCTACCTGACAAAGGAGCAGTACTCCGAAAGCATGTACTTTCAAATGAACCTGTTGGACAATAACCGAGTGTTGTGATTTTTAACTTTGTCCACCCCAGTCCGACACTGGCACCTCCACATCAAAGAATCTGAAGTAAAAGGCTCAAACGAGGCTGAGAAAAGTTAGAGTGAAAGTATTGATTATACAAATAAAAAGTTTGAAAAACTATTACTGACTGTGTGGAGTTTGCTCATTTTCTTCGTGTCTGCATGGGTTTCTTCTGGGTGGAGGTTGAAACTTTATTGCTGGAACAGCACAGCAGGTCAGGCAGCATCCAGGGAACAGGAGATTCGACGTTTCGGGCACAGGCCCTTCTTCAGGAATCTCCTGTTCCCTGGATGCTGCCTGACCTGCTGTGCTGTTCCAGCAATAAAGTTTCAACTTTGATCTCCAGCATCTGCAGACCTCACTTTCTCCTCGAAGATTTCTTCTGGGTGGTCCAGTTTCATCCCACAATCCAAAGATGTGCAGGTTAGATGAATTGGCCAAGCTAAATTGCCCATAGCGTTCAGGGATGTGTAGATTAGGTGCATTAGTCAGGGGTAAATGTAGAGTAATAGGACGGAGTGAATTACTCTTTGGAGGGTCAGTGTGGACTTGTTGGGCCAAATGGCCTGTTTCCACACTGTAGGGATTCTATGATTTATTGCAATAACGTATTCTACAGTTTTAAGGTATAAAATGGTACAATAGTCTCATACATCATGAGTAGACAATTCAGCCCCTTGAACCTGCTGCCATGTGATACAATCATGGATGATCTCCTCTGCCTCAACTCTTTTCCTGCGCATTCTCCATAGCACTCGATTTTCTATAGTGAAAAGCTAATCAGGGTTTATTTGAACTGCTAGAACTGCAAAAGTTGAAAAGAACACACCAAATGTGTGGTTAGTTTCAGCAACCCTGGTTTAGGAGGCTGTAAAATACAAATCTGAGTTCCCATGACTCATGGCTATCCACTGCTTGAATGGTCATTATTTTCAATTACTGTAACTACTTTGGTATGATCTTTAAACAATCAGACTTAAACAAAACATCTTTTGTAAACTAGTGACGAAGTAAAATTTTGATATAACTTAATTGCTACATTTGGTGGCCACCTCAGTCTCATCTGGTTCTGCTAGTTGCTGTTTAGTGACATGATAATACATTCTTATCTGGCCTTGTACTTTACTTGCCACAGAAGTAGACTGATGGAAACTCAATAGCATGCAATATTGCATCTTGTCAGCTACAGTTACAAAAAGCAAATTAAGACAGATATTGGAATCCTGAAATAAAATGTTAATGTCAGAGATACACAGCAGGTCAGGCAGCATGTGATAGCAAAATAGAGTTAATATACGTATCATCAGAAGATGAAAGGTCAAACTGAAATATTAACTATGTTTCACTGTCCACAGATGTTGCATATTTAGAATATCTCCAATTTTGTCTGTTTCACTTGTTAGACACGTAATGCTTTCTGCTCTCCTATGGTTAACAGTCCTCTTTAATATAGTGCTTCCACATCTTAGTTATGTAGATGCAGTCACAAATGTGGTGAATGCACAATGTGGTAAGATTGTGTTCCAACTCACAAACAGCACAGCTTTTTGAAGAAGTAACAAAGAGGATTGATGAGGGCAGAGCGGTAGATGTGATCTATATGGACTTCAGTAAGGCGCTTGACAAGGTTCCCTGTGGAAGACTGATTAGCAAGGTTAGATCTCATGGAATACAGGGAGAACTAACTATTTGGATACAGAACTGGCTCAAAGGTAGAAGACAGAGGGTGGTTGTGGGAGGTTGTTTTTCAGACTGGAGGCCTGTGACCAGTGGAGTGCCACGAGGATCAGTGCTGGGTCCACTGCTTTCTGTCATTTATATAAACGATTTGGATGTGAACATAGGAGGTATAATAAGTTTGCAGATGACAAAAATTGGAGGTTTGCGCACACAGCGAAGGAGGTTACCTCAGATTACAATGGGATTTTGATCAGATGGGCCAATGGACTAAGAAGTGGCAGATAGAGTTTAATTTAGATAAAAGTGACATGCTGCATTTTGGAAAGGCAAATCAGGGCAGGACTTATACACATAATAGTAAAATCCTGGGGAGTATTACTGAACAACAAAATCTTTGAGTGCAGTTTCATAGTTTCTTGAAAGTACAGGTAGACAAGATAGTGAAGGCAGCGTTTGGTATGCTTTCCTTTATGGGTCAGAGTATTGAGTACAGGAGTTGGAAGATCGTGGTGCAGCTGTACAGAACATTGGTTAAACCACTTTTGGAATACCATGTGCAATTCTGGTCTCCCTGCAATAGGAAGAATGTTGTGAAACTTGAAAGGGTTCAGAAAAGGTTTACATGGATGTTGCCATGGTTGGAGGGTTTGAGCTATAGGAAGAGGCAGAATAGGCTGGGGCTATTTTCTCTGGAGGGTGAGGGGCTGAGGGGCGACTTTATACAAGTTTATAAAATCATGAGGGACACAAAGGCCTTTTCCCCCCAGGGTTGAGGAATCCGAAACTAGAGGGTAAAGGTTTAAGGTGAAATAGGAAAGATTTAAAAAGGATCTAAGGGGCAACTTTATCATGCAAAGGGTGGTGTGTACATGGAATGAGTTACCAGTGGAAGTGGTACAATTACAACGTTTAAAAGGCATCTGGATGGGTACATGAATAGAAGGGATTTAGAGGGATATGGGCCAAATGCTGGCAAATGGGACTAGATTAATTTAGGGTATCTGGTCAGTATGGATGAGTTGGACTGAAAGGTCTGTTTCCATGCTGTGCAGTTCTATTACTCTAAGAACACCCTCCTTATGAGTCACTTTATTCAAATCATTCAAGGATCATGCAAAATCTAACAAAAACAACTATGTAATCTCCCTACTCATTTATAAGAATCAAAGTCAAAATGCATAATGCCATGATACATAGATTAGATTCAGAAAACATTATAAGGCTTTACAATACACTAATGATCAAAACAGCAATGATTCCAACTTCCAAGAATAAAGAATGGAATAGTGATAAAAGGAGAGGAAACAAAATTGGGGACATGATTGGAATAAACACCAATGAGCCTGTTAACACTGAAATTTACTTTTCAGCTTGACAGATAGAGGCGGTCTTCTTCATGTATTCCATTCCTCAGCAAACCCCTTCAGAATTCAACCACCATTCTGACAACGCAACATTCCCTCAAACACTTACTGAGCTAGATTCGGCTCAATTGTCTGCTGCAAATGTCAAAAGATAAGAATGCAATGGATGGAATCAAGCTGGCATTTTAAACCTTTACCGTTATTATGACATAGCCATTTACATCACAGTGATGATTCTTAGGAACAAACAAAATATGGGCCGGGTGCTGGCAGGTGGGACTAGATTGGGTTGGAATATCTGGTCGGCATGTTGGACTGAAGGGTCTGTTTCTATGCTGTATATCTCTCTGATTCTATGACTCTAAATCTTACAAGTGAAACTTAGACTGGTTACAAATGTCAACTTTATTACCTTAAGAGAAATCTGAGAGTTATGAGTACAGAGATAACGGAGATATCCACACACTGTTCTGCTATACTTTATGTGAAAAAATCTAGTTAAATCCTGTCTCTCCCATTCCAAAATGGAGGGAATCAGGTTCCACATGTTTACCTTTAATTCAAGCTCAAATCAGATCTCTGATGCAATTAGATCTGATTGTTGGATAGCAAAATGAGTCAGAGGCATGGATGGAATATTTACAAGAAAGAGCATTCCATTATTGATAAAGCAGTGTATTCCCAATTATTTTCTAGTGGCACAATGATTTGTAGTTGGTGTGAGATATTGTATTCTAGGTCCCCTTACTGACCCAGGACAACACGGTGACTCAGTAGTTAGCACCGCTGCCTCACGGCACCAGGGAGCCGGATTCAATTTCTGCCTCGGGTGCACATTCTCCCCGTGTCTGCAAGGGTTTCCTCTGGGTGCTCTGGTTTCCTTCCACAGTCCAAAAGGTGTGCAGGTTAGGTGAATTGGTCATGCTAAATTGCCTACAGTGTTTAGGGATGGAAAGGCACAAGGTGCATTAGTCAGGGGAATGGGTCTGGGTGGGTTACTCTTCAGAGGGTTAGTGTGGACTTGTTGGGCCAAATGGCTTGTTTCCACACTGTAGGGATCTATTATTCAACCCACTAGGGGGCTGACAAGTGCTACATGTTTATTAATTCATAACTCCTTTACTAACCGACTCTCAAGCAAACACCACGTTCACATTTCATTCATTCATTCATAACTCCCTGCTATAACACGATTCTGTAGTATAGTCATAGAGATGTACAGCATGGAAACAGACCCTTTGGTTAGATGCCTATTTATGGGCAGTTTGGGACGGGTGAGTTCCCCTACTCAGTGCTATTGGCGCTTTATATGTTGATTTGTTTTCTGGTTTTTGTTGTTTTTTATTTTTAACAATTTTGTATGTTTGTTAGGGGTTTGTTAGGCCTATCGGGGTGGCAGAAGATTGTTATGGAGCATATTCCCCTGGATTTTCTCACAAATATGGTACACCACAAAACTGAGAATTTTTACAAGACATGGCAACCCTTTTTGAAATACCTGGACACAGATTTATCTGCCTCACTAACAAGGGCTTTTATATAGCTGTAACGATTGTATTTCATGAGTCCAATATCCAGGGAGGAAGAACTGTGAATGTATGAGTGTTTTGTTTGGCTGGGCTGAGTTATTACTATTTATTTGTTTGTTGTTAGTTATTTATTTAGTTAGTTAAATAGCTAGTTTAGGTTTTATTTTAAATTTTATACTTCTCTATATATGTTTATACATTCATATAGGAGGGTGGGCTGAGGAATTTTTTTTATTATTTGGGTTTAGTTTTGTACTATTTTTGTACTGTTTTGAATTGCATTGTTTTGTATTTGATGTAATATTTGAAAACCTATTTTTTCTTAATAAAAATATATTATAAAAAAAGTATCGATTCGAGAGGACTCAGGAAATCCCTGATGGATTCAACCTGTAAGCCTCTGTTGGTTCGTCCTGGACATCATACTATGCAGTAGTCTGGAATATAAAACTCTTACAGACAGTTTAGTTTAAATGATTGATGCCATTGGTAAATAAAGGCAATGTTACACTATAACATAGATACCGACAAGCCAGGCTTGAGCTAAGGTTTAAAACCATTAGCTGCAGAGCTCTCTTAGGTTACTCCCCTTATCGCTGCAAACAAGCTGTCTTTATATAGAATTTGGTATTTAAATTACAAAAGTGCCACATGTCCATAATCAGATAAGCAGCAATGAAATGGCAAAAGTTTGCAGAGGAAGAGAAACTCATTGATCGATCTGAGTAAGCTTGACTAATTAAGCTACATTCACATCAAGGTGGAGAATCTTGATCCAGCCAGGCCCAAATGGCTGATTGCTTTGGCTAATTAAGCACCCTTTTAATAGTATATCATAAGGAGAGACTACACTAAACTATGTGGAAAAAGTCATGAGGTAATCTCGCTCAGCTAACATGCCCAGTACCAAAATGGCTTTTGTTTTAAAAAACATCTTAGATTCCCAAAATGCAAATTAAGTTCATACCATTCCCGGATACGACACACAAACATTCAATCCATGACAAGCCAGTGTTCACTCAGATCAGCCTGCCAAGAGTTCATCTTTCCACCAGCTTCTGTCCTGTCTGTGTCCTTCTGTTTCACTTGAAACCTTCAGTCAATGAATGTAATTTATAGAAGAATGTTTTCTCTCTCTCACTCACAAAATGAATATCTTCCAACTTCCTTACTATGTCAGTTTCAGCCTTTGTGTTTTCCTAGCCTGTAAGGGTAATGAAACATTCACCTTCCTGAATAGTCAAGATTTGGGGAGCTGAGCTTCATCAATTCAAATCTGCTCAGTGTGGTATATATGAAAATCTATTAGGATTGTTCTACCATATGCATATTCCACTCAACTTATTAAGTTATTTTCCTACTGACTATGAGTTTTGTTAAGAGTCCTCGATATAATCCAGAATTTTAGTTATCAGACATCCAACTGTGAAATATGTATAATCTTCCAGCCTCCGGTGTGAGAAGGAAGTACTGCCACACATTCCATATGTGAACAAATGTTATCACCTTATTTACACTGATAACAGATGCCCCCGATTCTTCTGAACAAATGGGTCACCCTGTTGGAGGTGTGTCACATGTGAGGCTACATGCTTTCTCATCTGGACCTGAATGTTCAGAGGAGCTGGAACACCAAGTTTCCACCAACATGACTCTAGAATTTCAAGGCTAAATCATTTGAAATAAAAGTGGGAAAAAGGATAGCTCAGATACAAGTATAGAACCACCACACTTTGCCCCAACTCTGCTCTCCCCACATTCCAAGCCTCAGTATTGGATCCATCACTGTTTGTAACTCAGATTAATTTGGATTCAGAACTCAAAACAATATTCAAATAAACAGCAGCTTGAGTATTACAGGAGGAGTTTTACAAAATATCACTGCACATCCTTCCTGAAATCCCAATCCAGTCCCGACCCCAGCCATAGGTCTGTTCCTATCATCATCCCAGCCTCACTTTCCAGCGATTGGCCCTAATGTTCCCCGCAATTGTTTTTATCCTCAAGCCCAGAGGTCCATTCTTTAGCTACTTCTCATTCCTATACCTAAACTTGCACTCTGGTCCTGCGTGGGTTTCATCACATGGCAGAAATTGGTCAGTTCAAGTAATTCTGAATTTACTTGCAGTAACTGAAATCAGCTTTGAGATGGAGGAGCCTCATTCAATAAAGGTTCTGCACAGGGTTTTCTTTTCATATCCTGTATATAGTGATGCATTTTATTCTAAGTTATGCCAGTGAGGAATTCATAGTGCTATACATGAATAATGCCAAACCTCAAATTGATTCTTCTGTGCAAGAAACACCCAAAAGAATCCACGTCTGGCCTTAACTTCAATTCTTATGATTCACTGAAAGCTATGATTTTCAGGTGAATTGTAGAGATAAATAATAAAGTTATTCTACTTTTCTGATGTCCAAGTTATCGAATGCAAAATAGAATGCAATTTCCTCTTGCATACCAAATTTTGCAAGATAAATCAAAGTCCAAGTTGGTCAGGCAAGTCACAGCATGATGTTGTTAGGTGGATCCCATGGCAATTTCCAAAGCCCACACACTAAGTGGCTTGATCCACCCAGTCAGTCAAACTGGGTTTTTTCAAAATCCCTTTTGTGGAGGTATGAAGCTTTTTCATGGATCCTTTGAATGAAGATCACGGTTTTTATCAGGAGCTTTTACAAATGTAGCACTTAGCAGACTTTTACTACATAGACAATTAAAAAAAAGAACAGGAGTAGGCCATCATGGCTGATCATCCTACTCCTGTTTCCACTTTCCCATAACCTTTGAACCCTTGAACGCAAGAACTATAAGCTAATTCCTTCTTGAAACTTGTTGATGATAGGTTGACCTCAAGTCAGTCCAGACATCGTGACGTGTGTCAAAATCTGCACTGGTCATGGTATTCACAGAAAAATGTGCAAAATTTCAATCAGATAGAATGGGTCCTGAAGGTTAACTTGGATTGTTAGCTTTTGGGTTAATTTGCAGGAAATGAAATGGCAAGGTGATTAAAAGTGAAATGTGTTTATAATTAGAGCAACAAAATGTAAAAGCTAGGTGATCCAAGTGCTAAGATAGAACTTTGAAAATGTCTCAGCTACAACAGCAAAAACATTTCTGACAAGACTCTTTTCTATGGGAACAGAGGAGATTTGCTGGGATGTTACCTGGGATAAGGCAGTTCAGTTATGAAGAGAATTTGGAAAGGCTAGTACTGCACATTGTCACCAACTTCTCAAAGTGAGTATGTTTGAGATGCAAGCAACTTTGTTTTGAAGACAGATTTGCAGCTTTGGAACAGTGACAGTGGGACACTGAAGTCAAGCGGCTAATGTAAAGCATGCAGGTTAAGACAACTAAAACCAACGTGGATGATTTTAAACAGTAACCCAAAAAGGCTGCCACTTCCTGAAAGATTTAAGAGTTGGGGACAGGAGCAATATAAATTGAGAGATCTGCATTGCTTCCTAACTAATACTGCTGGCACTGAGCCAACCAGATTGTTCAAGCAAGGCTTATCCAACAGATAGCCTGCAGGCAAAGTACAGACACTGAAATGCCCCCTTTCTCCTCTTCATTATTCATATACATTATTCATAAAAACATATTTACATACAAACATAGTCAATGAAGCAGTTCAGTTCTGTAGAGTAGCAAAAGAAAAACACTGGAGTTTGACTCTACTCTGCAAACAAACAAAGGCATCTCTTACTTACACAAGACTATACTTACACATATTTGAGGTATCAGTGGGGTCCAATAACTGAATGGACCGCCATTGTACTTTGGCTGAAAGACCTCAGACGGTGGTCTTTCCCCACTGTGCCTTGGTGGAAGCTGCCCCAAGCTTTACTGTGTCCCTCAGCACATAGTCCTAGACATTGGAGTGTGCTGATCTGCAATACTCCGTCAAGGTCAACTCCTTGTTCTGAAAGACCAACAAATTTTGGGCAGACCAAAGAACATCTTTTACCAAGTTGATGGTCTGCCAGACACAGTCGATGTTTGTCACAGAGCGTTGTGATGCTGCTGCTCCTTTGTCCTTGGTTTTTCTTTCACAGGGGTCATAAACGCACAGCTGCCAAGAAATCTGGCGTGGATGGGTTTTAGGGCCAATTTGATTATAGCTAACAGGTACTGCCTCAGGCAAAGGCATTCGAGTTTTAAAAAAAAATAACTTGTACAATGAAAGGGGAGTGGCCAGTTCTCCTCGCTCAGCTTTTCTCTGGTTCGGTTTGGTTTTAGCAAGCAGTCAAGTTTTGATGCTGCTGGTTCAAGAAACAGCTCCATAGAAAAAGGTGTTCCATGCTGAATCTCTCTGCCATCTCACTGTCCTGAGACTGTTTGATTTTACCTTTTATTTTTGCAAAGGGGTGTTTTTAGGGATTGTTGCAAATATTCGGAACTGCATCATTAGGTTGGGATAATCTGTTGCGTTTTCGGATAGGTTAAGTTATTCTGTGTTCTTTTGTTTGTATTTCATTTGGTAATCTTGCAAATAAATTCTGTTTTGTTTAAAAACAAGTAGTTGGGCCAACTGCATCACTCCTGGAATATCCACTCTGCACCAACTTGAAACAACTCGCAAAGTTAGCCTCTGGGCTACTTCCTTGAAATGTTTTGAGGGGGTCTGGCCTGGTCCATAACATCCCAGGGAATAGACAGTAAAGCGCAGAGTCTTGTATAACGGAGCTGTTCAGGACAAACCTCGACAAAAACCACTGCATCTTTCTCCAGACTTTCTTTGCAAAAACACATTCCTGAGGCGATTGTTCAAAATACAGACAGTGCGTAACTGGAAGATTTTGCAAAACACTACTGCTCCGATCAAAGGCCACTTATCACCGAGGTTCACAGCTGACTGCTGAGCACAGTGGCTCAGTGGTTAGCACTGCTGCCACACAGCGCCAAGGAGTCTGGCTCAATTCCACCCTCGGGCAACTGCCTGCGTGGTGTTTGCACATTCTTCCTGTATCTGTGTGGGTTTCCTCCGGGTGCTCTGGTTTCCTCCCACAGTCCAAAGATGTGCAGGTCAGTGGATTGGCCATGCTAGATTGCCCATAGTGCCCAAAGATGTGCAGGATAGGTGGATTAGCTCGGGGAAATGCAGTGTGATAGAGTAGGGTGGGTCAGGGTGGCTTTTCAGAGGGTCGGTGTGAACTTGATGAACCAAATAGCCTGCTTCCACAGGTTTTACAATTCTACGACTAATGAACCAAACAGCATCAAGTGTCAGAGAAAGTGTTTGTGACTGGAAGTCAGTGCAGTGTACGTGATTCAACTTAGCCCAGGTCCTGAAGTGGCAATCAGTCTGCAGCATGACATTTGGGATGCTTTCAGAGAGACACTGCTTTTGCTCAGAGGCGAATGCGTCAGGCTGCCAGGGGTGGGATGGGGTGGGTGACCAAATGGAAGTCGAGTATGTCATCACAAGAGGGTTCATTCTGTAGAGGTGGGTGTTTCAACGAGGGACATGGGGGAAATGGGTGAATAATGAACTGGACTGAGCCAGACTATCTACTTATTCTCTTCCTAAACTCTCAGCCCCCAGAAAAGCAATCCTTAAATGCAGGTTCATAAGCTATAGGGGCAGAATTAGGCCATTCAATCATAGCTAATCTGCTCCTCACCCCCATTTTTCTGCCATCCCTCCATATCCCTTCAACCCATTACCAATTAAACATCTGACTAACTCCTTACATTTACTCACTGTCCCATCATGCACTGCCTTTTGGGATAGTAGATCCCACAGATTCACAACCCTTTGGGAGGAGTTTCTCCACAACTCGGTTTTAAATTTGCTCCCCCTCATCCTAAGACAATGACCTCTCGTCCTAGAATGCCCCAAAGAGGAAGCATCTACTCCATGTCTATTTTATCCAAACCTTTTATAATCTTGAATACCTCAGCTTGATCTCTCCTCATTCTTCTAAATTCCAGAGAGTATAGGCCTAAACGGTTCAATCTGTTATGTATGAATTTTAGACAGAGGATTCCAATACGAAGTGAAACCCTGTACACATCTGGCAGGATCCTGATACACTTGTGAAACTCTATGCACCTGGCATTTGAAAATAACAACACTCTGAGTCAGATATATTTGCTTATGCCCTTCTGATAGAGAGCACTTTCAGATAAAGTGCATTGAAACACTTTTTTGATTCATCTACAGGATATGGGCTTCTCTTGCCAGACCAACATTTGTTGCCCATCCCTATTTGCCCAGAGGGAAGTTAAGAATCAACCACATTGCTGTGGGTCTGCAGTCACATGCAGATTGGATAAGGTAAGTATGACAAATTTCTTTCCCTATTCCATGTGATCTCACCTTGTTAGATATGTCTATGAATAGGAAGGGTTTGGAGGGATATGGGTCAAATGCTGGCAAATGGGACTAGATTAATTTAGGATATCCGGTTGACATGACACAGTTGGACTGAAGGGTCTGTTTCCGTGCTTTATATCTCTATCACTCTATGACTCTCTTCACACGACAAACCCCTCATCTCTGGGATCAACCGAGTGAACCTCCTTTGAACTGCCTCCAATGTCACTAAATCTTTTCTCAAATAAGGGGACCAAAACTGTGCACAATACTCCAGGTGTGGTCTCACAAATATTTTGTATAGTTGTAACAGTACTTCCTTACCTTTATATTCTATTCCTTTAGCTATGAAACCCAACATTCTATTTGCTTTTTTTATTACCTACTGTACCTGCATGCTAGTTTTCTGTGACTCATGAACAAGTACACCCAGATCCCTCTGCACCAGAGCAAACTGAAGTCTCTCCCCATTAAGATTATCAGTTGCCTTCGCATTTTTTTTGACCCAAATACATGACCTTGCACTTATCCACATTAATCTCCATCTGCTGCATTTTGACCCACTCTCCTCATCTATCTATATCCATTTGTAAGGTTCTTATTTCCTCAATGCCATTTACTGTCCCGCCAATTTTTGTGCTGTCCGCAAATTTGGCTATAGAGCCTCCTTTCCCTGTATCCAAGTCGCTAATGTAGATTGTAAATAGCTGGGGTCCAAGGATTGAACCCTGCGGCACCCCAATACTTACATCTTGCCATTCAGAAAAAAAGGCATTTATCTTGACTCTGCCTTCTGTCCATCAGCCAGTCATCTATCCCGGCTAATAAATTACCCCATATCCCCTATGATCCAACTTTGTAATTTAACCTTGTTGTGTGGCACCTTATCAAACGCCTTCTGGAAGGCCAGATAAATTACATCTATAGCATCCCCATTATTCATCTTACTTATTACATCTTCAAAAAACTCTAGCAAATTCAAACATGATTTGCTCTTCATAAAACCGTGCTGACTCTGATGGATAGTGTTTTGACTTTCCAAATGCCCTGATTTTGCTTCCTTGAGTCTCTCTCGCCCTCTACTTCCACTTCTTGTCCAAGAAACAGGTTTTACCAGCTACTTGATACTTCCTAATAGTTATTTTTGTTAGTCATTTACAGGAAGAATGAATGCTCAGGCTGAGCGGTACTCACTTCTGTTCGCCACTATCAAATGCATACTGCCAAGGCCAATTTGAAGTTTCCAAACCAGAGGTAAATGAAGTTCAGGGTTAGATAATCAACTCGATGGCACAGCTCAGTTCTCTCCACCTTTTCTTGTGATCAGCACATGGTACTGAGTCCGAGTTTTTCTCTCTGTCTACCTCCAATTATTAATCAAGAAATCATAGGTTTTACAAGTTCTCTCCACTACTTGATACTTTCTAATAGTTATTTTTGTGACTCATTTAAATGGTCAATTAATTGGTTTGGCCTTTTTTCCTGAAATCCATGCTTACCATTATGGCAATACTTATCTTTTGTGAAATTTGGTCATTAGCCCCTAGCGTGAGAGAAATTAAAATTAATCTCTCTCCCACCATCTCCTCATGCAAAAAAGGCAAGAGAACTCCGGTTTAAACTGAGAATTAGGACTGAAAACTTATATCCGTAAACATAAATACGGTGAAACTTTCTCTCAAAGAAAGAGGGAGAGGTATTTTGTTGTTAAACCACTAGCCGCAAACAGATTTCCATTCTTTGTAGCGAAATAAAGGATCAAAATTTTTCCACCTTTAGAGAAATGCATTGGAAGTTCTTTGAACGAAACATTATTTGAGCAGTATATAAGTCCGTAGTTTTATGCCCATCAACGTGAACAGGAAACCGTTTGCATTAAACGGGCAGAGGATGGCCTCAGGAATAAGGCAGATGTGACGAGAGATCAGAATGATGGAGCATCAGCAGAACAAAGAGGTACTGTAGATAAGATGTCGGGCAGCGCCTGACCAAACAATTATGACCATTTCACTCCACATTAATTCTATAATATTTAAAAACATTGATTGCAATCTATTTGAAGTGTCAACCTTGCTACTATAGCCCAAACTCGCAGATGAAAGACCAAACACAATAGCTTTGGTGCAACTCAACTTGTCAGAGGTGCTGTATTTTGCATGAAATGGTAAAGCATGCTGCATGTTTAAAAAGGTGCCATGGCACTCTTAGAGAAGCAGAAATGATCACCCATGTTCCAACCATCATTTGTCCTTCAACAAACAAAATAATCCTGATCGTTCATCAAAGCTCTTTATGAACAGTGTGGCCAAATAGGTTACCAAAGCAACAAAGACCATTACTTCAAAATACATAATTGGCTGGAAATCACTGACATGAAAGAGCAGGCAAATTCTTTCACTTGTTTGATCCATTCCTGATATAATCTTAAACTAATTTTCCAACTGAGATTGGATTAACACTCTAAGCCAGCAACGTCGACATTATCTGACTGAATAAAACGAAAGTGACAAAAGGAGGTAGGGATTCAGATTCTTAGATCATTGGGGTCTTTCCTGGGGCAGAGGTGACGTGCTCAAGAGGGGCCTGATATGCCTGAACTGGAGTGGCAAACAATATTCTGGTGGGCAGATCTGCCAGTAATACAATGGAGGGATTAAACTTGACTGGCGGGAAAGGGTATCCTCAACAGCAGGGAGGCAAATGCGAGGCTGGAAGGAACCACCCAATGACTGGAGGAAGAACGCCTTACCTTCTACCTTGGGACCCTTCAACCACACAGCACCAACTAGTTTCCTCTTAAACTGTCCTACCTGTACTTCCTCCTTCCCTCCTATTCGCTCCAACCTCCACTCCAACCTATCACCATCACCCTCCACCTGCATCCACATACCACCTTCCCAGCTACCTACCCCCTAGCCTCACCCCCACTCCTATTTATCTCTCAGCCCTCTTCCTCCCCCAGACTTTCCTGTTGAAGGGCTCATGCCCAAACGATTGACTCTGCTGCTCCTCAGATGCTGCCTGACCTACTGCGTTTTTCCAGCACCACACCTTTCGACTCTGACTTTCCAGCATCTGCAGTCTTCACTTTCTCCCAGAAAAGAGGCGGCATCGCTCAGGTAGGATCAATGGAATCTCTGGAGGAATATATGGGATACGGGAGTTTACTGAAGAAGGAAATCAGGAGGGCGAAAAGGGGGCACAAGATAGCTTTGGTTGAGAAGATTAGGGTGAATCCAAAGAGAGTCTTTAAGTATATCAAAGGAAAAGAATAACTAGAAAGAGAATAGGACCTCTCAAGGAGCAAAGTGGACATGTATGTGTGGAACCGCAGGAGATGGGCGAGGTCCTCAATGAGTATTTCCCCTGTCTTCATCATGGAGAAAGACGACTTGGGAATTTGGGTTCAGTCCATGTCGTAATAGAGGAGGTGTTGGATGTATTAGAATGTATGAAGGTGGATAAATCTCCTGGTCCTGAGCAGATATGTCCAAGGTCACTACAAGACGCTAGAGAAGAAATTGCAGGGGAGGGGGGCCTGTCTGATATATTTGGTTCATCATTAGCCATGGGTGAGGTCCCGGAAGACTGGAAGGTAGCAAATGTTGAGCCATTATTCAAGAAGGGCTGCAAAGAAAAACCTGGGAACTATAGACTAGTAAGTCTAACATCTGTGGTAGGTAAGTTACATGAGAAGATTCTGAGAGATGAGATAGACATGCATTTGGAAAGACAGGGTCTGATTATGAGTAGTCAGCATGGCTTGGTGTGTGGGAGATCATACCTCACAAATTTGTTAGAGTTCTTTGATAAAGTGACCAGGAAGATTGATGACGGCAGGGCGATAGACGTAGTCAATATGGATTTCACGAAGGTCTTGATAAGGTTCCACATGGAAGGTTAGATTGCATGGAATCCAGGGAGAGCTGGCAAATAGGACACAAGTGGCTGGACGGTAGGAAGCAGAGGGTAACAGTGGAAGGATGCTCGTCAGACTAGAGGCCTTCAACCAGTGGTGTGCCTCAAAGGTTGGTGCTGGGCCCAGTACTGTATTATTTAAATCAATAATTTGGATGAGATTGTACAAGGCATGATTAGTAAGCTTGCAAATGACACGAAAATAGGTGGTATTGTGGACAGTAAGGAAGGTTATCAGAATTTGCAGCAAGATCTTGATCAGCTGGGGAAGTGGACCAAGAAATGGCAAATGGAGTTTAATATTGATAAGTTCCTTGAAAGTGGAGTCACAGGTAGATAGGATAGTGAAGACGACGTTTGGTATGCTTTCCTTTATTGGTCAGAGTATAGAGTACAGGAGTTGGGAGGTCATGTTGCGGCTGTACAGGACACTGGTTAGGCCACTGTTGGAATATTGCGTGCAATTCTGGTCTCCTTCCTATTGGAAAGATGTTGTGAAACTTGAAAGGGTTTAGAAAAGATTTACAAGGATGTTACCAGGGTTGGAGGATGAGAGCTATAGGGAGAGGTTGAATAGGCTGGGGCTATTTTCTCTGGAGCGCCGAAGGCTGAGGGGTGACCTTATAGAGGTTTCTAAAATCATGAGGGGCATGGATAGGATAAATAGACAAAGTCTTTACCCTGGGATGGGGGAGTCCTAAAAGAGACCTAAGGGGCAACTTTTTCACACAGAGGGTGGTACGTGTATGGAATGAGCTGTCAGAGGAAGTAGTGAAGGCTAGTACAATTGCAACATTTAAAAGGCATGTGGATGGGTATATGAATACGGAGGGATATGGGCTGGGTGCTGGCAGGTGGGACTAGATTGGGTTAGGATATCTGGTCGGCATGGAAGGGTTGGACTGAAGGGTCTGTTTCCATGCTGTACATCTCTATGACAATGCTAGTAACCACCCAAAAAGAATCAGCAACTAAACAAATCAGAAATGAGGAATACGTCAATGTAAACTCAGTAGGGAACCACTGTGATATCTGAGAAACGTTGATTCAACATGAGCATGTAGCAAAATTTATCAGCAGAGCAAGAGGAATCTTACAATCAGCATATTCTGAACTGATTTACCAAAAACTAACTCTTTCCATTTTCAAAGCCACCTAATTTTACATCAGACAAATAACCCATTCTCTCCCCGCCTGCAGTTCTACTGCTTTGTGCATCATGTGAGCCACAAGAACCCTTGGTCCAATACTGAGAGAATTTTAAAATTCTCACAATGTTCAAATCCCTCCACAGCCTTAACTTGTAACTACACCCTGGCCTACGAGAAATCTGCAGTCTTCCAATCTTGGTGCTTGCACATTGTGAATTTCTTTTTACTCCTCCACTAACAGCCATCCTTTAATCTGGTTCGGCAGCATAAACTCTCCTCCCGAGTTTGCCACTTTGCTATAATCGTTCAGAAACTCTGATTAAGCATTTAGACCACTATCCTTGGGTAGTAAAGCACTGAGAAATAAAGCACTTAGGAAGCACCCTGCAACATTTTAAGATGTTAAAAGCTATAAAAAATGAAAGATATCACATTGCAAATATTTTGAATAGTTTTCCTTCACATTGTGCACATTCTAAAATATCAGGTCCTCTTGTTTAGTGAAATACTTCTCCATTCTCGATACCTCTGCCCTTGCCCTACAGTGCCCCTGCCCCATTCACCACCAGCAAGGCTGATTCCTCCTCTTCCAGCTTTCCTCTACTCTTACCACTTTCCTGCATGGCTCCAATTCTCGGAGAAAGTGAGGACTGCAGATGCTGGAGATCAGAGCTGAAAACGTGTTGCTGAAAAAGCGCAGCAGGTCAGGCAGCATCCAAGGAGCAGGAGAATCGACGTTTCCTGAAGAAATCGAGGATTCCTGAAGAAGGGCTCATGCCCGAAACGTCGATTCTCCTGCTCTTTGGATGCTGCCTGACCTGCTGCGCTTTTCCAGCAACACATTTTCAGCTTGGCTTCAATTCTCCCCCACAACCCTTTAAACTAGTTCAACCACCTATGTAAAATACTAATAACAGCTTAATAATTTATTGCCTAAATACCCCAGAATGCACGACATACAATAACAGGCCTATTAAAATTTGAAGAGTGAGCCAAGATCAGAACTGAGAATGCATCATTTATCTAATTCGTCCAAATGAACCATGCAGAAAGAGCTGTTTTTATTGCTTAGTTTCACATACTAAGATTAGCGAACCTGGTTGTTGTTGTGTCGCCATCGTCTTACCAGACCATAGGGGCTGCTCTCTCATTAGACAGAGAAGCGACTGGTGGTGATTTGACCTGAGGGCCACCAGACCCCAGGCAAGGGAAGCAGTTGAGAAGGAGAGTCCTTTATGGTAACCTCAAACCAATGATGGGAATTGAACCCATGCTGTTGGCATCACACCGCTATGTAAGTGAAGGGAATGAAGGGCTTTTGCCAGAAACGTCAATTTTCCTGCTCCTCGGATGCTGCCTGACTTGTTGTGCTTTTCCAGCACCACTCTAATCTCAACAATCCAGACAACTGATTCCCAGCGAACACAGTACCAACTACAAGTGGGAAGCTGCTAACACCAGGCCATAGCGCTCGGATCAAAGTAACACAGTTTCTGTGGCAACATCAGTTCTTTACCTTGGACTCTGGAAAATTCCCATCTCCAGTATCTAATGAAGTATCAGACCTGGATCTTTCCTGATCACATTAAGCTCTAAAGAATGTGTTTAAGTCACAGCATTCTGATCTGCAGATATTTACTTCAATTAAACTGGTGCTTTCCTGCTTCATTACAATCATTCCTCTGGTTCAGCAGATTAAACAGTTCAAGCTGGACAGCAAGTAATACTTATATACTGCACCCAGTTGATCATATGCTTACTCTCCAAGCAATGGTTCACCTGTTAAAATCATCTCGGATAAGTTTCCCTTCTTTCTGAGAAGATCAGGCAAGGTGGCCAAGAGCTTGGTGAAAGTTGTTTTCAAAACAAGTTGAGGTTCTATGGTGGCATCTCCAAGTGTCGGCCCAACTAAACAAAAGGGTTAGCCACAGGTGAGGAGGGAGAATGGGAACAGGTGTACTCAATATGGTCCAATCATTAAGTAAAACTGCTTATCACAGAAGTTACTGGAACACCAACTCCATGCCTGGCTTTGGAAAGTAATTGTTTAAAAATAAAATGGAGTAAAACTTCCCTTTTAAATACTGAACGGTATGACAGAAATTTACAGTTTTACAACTATTTTCCTTGTGTATGGATTACTTGCTCCATTTGTGCATTCAGTGAGGATTCCACTTCAGTAAAGTTAGTTGCCACAGTCCAACAGGATCATAGGGGCTGCTCTGCCAGTAGACTGAGACAACTAGTGGTGGTTTAACCTGAGAGTCATGGTTGAGGAGGAGACTCCTTCATGATAACCTCAAGAATTGAACCCATACTGTTGGCATTACTCTGCACTGCAAGCTAGCAGTCCAACCAACTGAGCTAACTGACCCCCCCCATCCCAACTACAACATTACCTAACGGGTTGCAGACCACATAAAACATTCTGAAGATGAAAAAAAGAGAGGTTGCAATAATAGTATCGTTCTATGTGATATGAAAGATGACGGCTTCAGTGCTGAAGAGGCTACTAAATTAAATGCCTTTCCTTGCAATGACATGCTATGCATTACTCCCAGTGTTAGAACAAAACTCTTTCCTGATCAATTCACTTTCTCACCTTTTAACATTATTTTTCCCTCAAGAAAACATTCACAATTACAAATGCAATGTCTAAAGAGTGTGAATTTAATATGGAGATAGTGCCAATTATTGACTTAAGAGTTATAGAGTCATAGAGAGGTACAGCATGTAAACAGATCCTTCAGTCCAACCCGTCCGTGCCGACCAGATATCCCAACCCAATCTAGTCCCACCTGCCAGCTCCCGGCCCATATCCCTCCAAACCCTTCCTATTCATATACCCATCCAAATGCCTCTTAAATGTTGCAATTGTACCAGTCTCCACCACTTCCTCTGGCAGCTCATTCCATATACGTACCACCCTCTGTGTGAAAAAGTTGCCCCTTAGGTCTCTTTTATATCTTTCCCCTCTCACCCTAAACCTATGCCCTCTAGTTCTGGACTTCCCGACCCCAGGGAAAATACTTTCCCTATTTCCCCTATCCATGCCCTCACAATTTTGTAAACCTCTATAAGGTCACCCCTTAGCCTCTGACGCTCCAGAGAAAACAGCCCTGCCTGTTCAGCCTCTCCCTGTAGCTCAAATCCTCCAACCCTGGCAACATCTTTGTAACTCTTTTCTGAACGGAAAATGTGTTGCTGGAAAAGCGCAGCATCCAAGGAGCAGGAGAATCGATGTTTCGGGCATGAGCCCTTCTTTAGGACTCATTCCCGAAACGTCAATTCTCCTGCTCCTTGGATGCTGCCTGACCTGCTGCGCTTTTCCAGCAACACATTTTCAGCTCAGATCGCCAGCATCTGCAGTCCTCACTTTCTCCTAAATCTTTTCTAAACCCTTGTTTTTAAGTCTTTTTTAAAAAAAAGATCTTTTTTAAAACAGTACATTTTACACTTTCCTCTGATGATGCAGAACCACAAATGGTAACAGTGACTAATTTTGTAATACAGTAGCAGTTGTTATCATATGATTAAAGAGAACGTTAGTGAATGTCCCATGGGCCCTGGTGATATTAAGGGACTTGCTGAGCACTCATCATGGAAGAGGCAGTAGCATTGCAGGCTTTCTTAGTTGCAATTTACCTCAGCAGCATTTAACATTAGGCCCACTGCAGTAAATGCTTCTGCAAAGTGGTTATAAACGTGATGAATGGAGTGGCTCAGATGGACTGCAAACACCAGCATAACCCGTTGGACTGATTGAAAAAAAATTTACACTTATCTAGTGTCTTTCACAATGCTGTGGACAATCACCTGATGAAGGAGCATCGCTCCGAAAGCTAGTGTGCTTCCAATTAAACCTGTTGGACTATAACCTGGTGTTGTGTGATTTTTAACGTTATCTAAAGTGCTTTCACAGATGGTTAAGTAGGTGCACATATATAAAAATGATCTGTTTCTAAACAGAATTTAAAGCATTGTGGAAAATAATTTCCTAAAAAGAATGCAAACAATGTTCAAGACAGAGATCGATGGATTTTTCAACACAAAGATATTCAAGGGGTATGGGGATTTTATGTGGAAATAAAATTGAGGTAAAAGATTACCCACGATATTGTTGAATGGCAAAACTGTGTTCAAAAGTCAAACAGCCTGTACTTGCTGTATACCCATGATGGAGTCGCCAAATACCCGACTAATGCCATTTACAAGTTCGCTGATGACACCACCGCAGTCAGCCGAATCTCAGATGGTGATGAAACAGACTACAGACGGGAGGTGGAAGACCTGGAAAACCGGTGCACTGAAAACAACCTAGTTCTCAATGCCAGCAAAACCAAGGAACTCATTATTGACTTTCGGTAGGATGTTACACATGCCCCCCTACACATTAACAGCAAAGAGGTGGAACGAGTGGAGAGTGTGAAGCTCCTGGGAGTGGTCATCCACAACAAGCTTTCTTAGACTCTTCATGTGGACGCACTGGTTACAACGTCTCTTCTTCCTCAGGCAGCCGAGGAAATTTGGCATGATGGTGAATACCCTTGCCCATTTTTATAGGTGCGCCAGAGAGCATTCTGTTTGGATGCATCACTACCTGGTATGGCAACTGTACCATTCAAGATCTGAGACAGTTATAGAGAGAGTGGTGAACTTCGCCCAGACAATCACAAAGGCCAACCTCCCATCTATAGAATCCATCTACCAGGCCCGCTGTCAAGGAAAGGCCACCAGTATTGTCAAAGATCCATCCCACCCTGGCAAAGCTTTTCTACACCTCTACCATCAGGGAGAAGGTACAGAAGCCTGAACATATGCACCAGCCAGTTTCACAACAGTTTCTACCCTACTGTTGTTAGAATACTGAAAGGACTCACAAAACCTCTAGCATTCACCTGGACCTGTGTTTTTGCTGCTCTATCATTTGCTTATCTATGCTACTTAATTATGTGATCTGCCTGTATTGCTCGCAAGACAAAGCTTCTCATTGTGCTCCGGTACACGTGACAATAAATTCAGTTCAATTCTTATTTCTTCCAGGCCCACTGAGAAGAAACAATGCATTGACATTTCTCATCAACAGACTATTTTTGGTCTGGTCCTGTAAATACGATATTTCTATATCCAGGGCAAGCTAATAAATGCAACAGACATGTTGATAAATATTTTAAGAGGAAGACTGAAATGCAGTTTTTCGATAGCACTCTTGTTAAGATGTGTGGCTTTTTATAACAAAACCAATATCAAAATTTAAAAGGATTGGGCAGGTAAGGTAAGGTGGCACTGGGAGGTGGGGGATCTCTGCTGTGTGTCATTGGGCAATGCAGGTCAAACTCTTCATGGTAGACAGGGTGGGTCTGTATCAGTGAAAGACAGACTTTATGTTAATGTTGATAGTTGGGAATCACAAGTTTGATGGAAGGCAGTCAGCTGCTGAGGGAAAATGAGACAAGTAACACTAAGGAGATCTTCAACAGTAGGACAGATGGAAAACGTCAAGGCAACGCAGTCACCAGCTGATGCGAGGTCAGAGGGCAGGGTTATATGCTGCAAGACAGGTGCAGAGTAGCTGAGGAATTTACTCAAGGATGAACAAATTAGCCAGGCTGAGTTTCCAAATTTACTAAAACAAACAAGTGTAATCAGAAAATAATACAAAAGAAAAAAAATGTAACTGCCTTGTCCTGTTTAAGGTATTTGGAAGAATTCAGGTTGAATTGAGAATAACAATGTACACCAAAACATGGCAGGAATATATAAGCTGCATTATGCAGTTTCATGATACATCTGATTTCTCTGCTTCTGCTCCAAATGCATCTTGCCTCATCTAGACCATTTTCCCCCTCTCTTGTAGCTTACACAAGTTATATGCAGCTTAATTTATAACTGTGAACACTTCTAAAATTAACAATTTGAATGGAATTTGACAGCAGAAGAGAACTATCCAGCCGACATACAAGTATATAAGAATTAAAAAAGAACAGTAAGGTAATGATCTGGAATAAAGACAAGGAACAAGTAAATACAAATGCTGGCACTGAAACAAAGTAGTATGCTTTAGGCATAGTCAGGACACAGTGGATGCACATCATTGGCAGAATTGGGGAACAGCACACAGCAACTGGCCAAAGGAAAATGGGCACAGTTGAAGAATACATCTGCTTTTGAAGGAAATTAATAAAGTAGAAAAGATTTTGGGATTTCAATGCTACATTCAAGTGACTGAGAAAGTCAGACACAAGGGTTGAGAGCAAGCCTAAGAAATGTTCAAACAAATTATTTTAGGCATAACAAATAGTGGGGGAAGGAGAGGGGGGGGGGGGGGGGTGGGGGAAGGAGAGGGGGGGGGGGTGGGGGAAGGAGAGGGGGGGGTGGGGGAAGGAGAGGGGGGGGGTGGTGCAGGGGGAGAGAGGGGGGTGGTGCAGGGGGAGGGGGGGGTGGTGCAGGGGGAGGGGGGGGTGGTGCAGGGGGGGGGTGGTGCAGGGGGAGGGGGGGGTGGTGCAGGGGGAGAGAGGGGGGGGTGGTGCAGGGGGAGGGGGGGGTGGTGCAGGGGGAGAGAGGGGGGGGTGGTGCAGGGGGAGAGAGAGGGGGGGGTGGTGCAGGGGGAGGGGGGGTGGTGCAGGGGGAGGGGGGGGTGGTGCAGGGGGAGAGAGGGGGGGGTGGTGCAGGGGGAGAGGGGGGGTGCAGGGGGAGGGGGGGTGGTGCAGGGGGAGGGGGGGTGGTGCAGGGGGAGGGGGGGTGGTGCAGGGGGAGAGAGGGGGGTGCAGGGGGAGGGGGGGGTGCAGGGAGAGGGGGGGGTGGTGCAGGGGGAGGGGGGGGTGGTGCAGGGGGAGGGGGGGTGGTGCAGGGGGAGAGAGGGGGGTGGTGCAGGGGGAGGGGGGGGTGGTGCAGGGGGAGGGGGGGGGTGGTGCAGGGGGAGAGAGGGGGGGTGGTGCAGGGGGAGGGGGGGGGGTGGTGCAGGGGGAGAGAGGGGGTGGTGCAGGGGGAGGGGGGGTGGTGCAGGGGGAGAGAGGGGGGGGTGGTGCAGGGAGAGGGGGGGGTGGTGCAGGGGGAGAGGGGGGGTGGTGCAGGGGGAGGGGGGGTGGTGCAGGGGGAGAGAGGGGGGTGGTGCAGGGGGGGGGTGGTGCAGGGGGAAGAATACTAGCCTCTTACCTGTTCGGACTCGTTGTCAACGACTACATAGAGTTGCGCGATCGGAAGACGCTCGCTCACTTACTATCCGTCCGTCTCTCTCCCTCTCTGATCGTGTCCACTCCGATCCCTTCCTCCGCTGAGACTGAACGACCGAGCCCTTGATGGAAACAACCACCAACAAGGAAGACTGCCCTCCCCCGGCACCGCCACCTGCAGGTCACAGGCGGAATCAACTCACCCTCCGTCGGCACTGCCACCGGCAGGTCACAGGTGGAATCAACTCACCCTCCGTCGGCACCGCCACCTGCAGGTCACAGGCGGAATCAACTCACCCTCCGTCGGCACCGCCACCTGCAGGTCACAGGCGGAATCGACTCACCCTCCGTCGGCACCGCCACCTGCAGGTCGCAGGTGGAATCAACTCATCCTCCACTGGCACTGCCACCTGCCGGTCAAAGGCGGAACACTGAAGTGATTGAAATACTGTCTTTGCCTTTCAGGATGGTGACAAGATGTGGAGAAGCAGGTGTTGGACTGGGGTGTACAAAGTTAAATATCACACAACACCAGGGTATAGTCCAACAGATTTATTTGGAAGTAGTAGCTTTCTCGGAGCGCGACTCCTTCATCAGGTGGTTGTGGGCCACAACTACCTGGTGAAGGAGCAACGATCCAAAAGCTAGTGCTTCCAAATAAACCTGTTGGACTATAACCTGGTGTTGTGTGACATTTAACTTTAAAGATGGCGGATGTCTGCAATAGGAGCAAGTAGTTCTGGAAAGGCTCAGCAGGCCTGACCTTATCTGCAGAGAGGGCAATTGCACTGCTTTTTGACTCAACGATTCTTCTGAACTGAAATTTAAACATTGCAATTCAACTGATTTTTATATTGCTGAAGGGGAGGGATTGGGCAGGAGAGATTAAATAACAAAGATGCCACGAAAGAACAGGCAGAGATGGTAATGGTTATGACAAAAATCAAAACACTTTTCCAGAGTAAGTGTGAATGACAAATAAACAGTTCTTCCCAAAAATTGAAGTTAGTGTTGTGTTCAGAGGGCTGTCTGGTTGGAAGATTCCCACTCTAGCAACTTACCAAACTTGCTTCAAAATCAGATACAAACCTACAATCTTACCAAAGAGAAGGATAAGAGCAGCAGATGCATGGCAACACTCCCCCAGTTGACACACCATCCTTATGTGTGATTTGGAGGTGCCGGCGAATTGAATTGAATTGAATTTATTGTCACATGTACCAAGACACAGTGAAAAACTTTGTCCTGCGAGCAATACAGGCAGATCACAGAGTTAAGTAGCATAGATTAGATTCCCTACAGTGTGGAAACCTCGGCCCAACCAGACCACACCAACAGACACAGGGAGAATGTGCAAACTCCACAAAGCCAGTCACCCAAGGCTGGTATCGAACCTGGGACCCTGGTGCTGTGAGGCTGCAGTGCTAATTACTGAGCCACCATGCCACCCTTTTTTAGAATTATGTACCTTAACCCCTAGATAGTAAATAATAAGTAAATAGCGGCAAAAACAAAAGCGCAGGTACAGGCGAATGTCAAGAGTTTATGAATCCATTCAGTATTCTGCCAACAGTTGGGTGGAAACTGTTTCGAAACTGGCTGGTGCGTGTGTTCAGGCTTCTGTACCTTCTCCCTGATGGTAGAGGTTGTAGAAAAGCATTGCCAGGGTGGGTTGGATCTTTGAGAATGCTGTCGGCCTTTCCTTGACAGCGTGCCTGGTAGATGGATTCTATAGATAGGAGGTTGGCCTTTGTGATTGTCTGGGCTGAGTTCACCACTCTCTATAACCATCTTCGATCTTGAATGGTACAGTTGCCATACCAGGTAGTGATACATCCAGGCAGAATGCTCTTGATGGCACACCTGTAAAAGTTGGCAAGGGTATCGGCCATCATGCCAAATTTTCTCAGCTGCCTGAGAGACATTGTTGGGCCTTTGTAACCAGTGCGTCCACATGAAGAGTTCAAGAAAGCTTGTTGTGGATGACCACTCCCAGGGGCTTAACACATTCCACTTGTTCCATCTCAGTGCTGTTAATGTGTAGGGGGGCATGAGTAACATCCCGCCGAAAATCAATAATGACTTCCTTGGTTTTGC
Organism: Chiloscyllium plagiosum; assembly: GCF_037043375.1. Classification (NCBI taxonomy): domain Eukaryota; kingdom Metazoa; phylum Chordata; class Chondrichthyes; order Orectolobiformes; family Hemiscylliidae; genus Chiloscyllium; species Chiloscyllium plagiosum. The sequence goes on along the minus strand of NW_028270157.1, from coordinate 59,931,005 downwards.
TGGCATTGAGAGCTAGGTTGTTCCCAGTGCACTATTTTTCCAGGTTTTCCACCTCCCGTCTGTAATCTGTTTCGTCGCCACCTGAGATTCAATCAACTATGGTGGTGTCATCAGCGAACTTGTAAATGGCATTAGTCTGGTATTTGGCGACAACATGGGTATACAGTGAGTTCAGTAGAGGGCTGAGTACGCACCCCTTGGGGGGCTCCAGCATTGAGTGTTATTGAGGATGAAATAGTATCCCCAATCTTCACTGATTGTGGCCTGTGGATCAGGAAACTGAGGACCCAGTTGCAGAGAGTGGGGCTTAGTCCGAGATCACTAGGTTTAGTAATCAGTCTCGAGGGTATAACAGTGCTGAAGTCAATGAGTAGGATTCTTACGTAGATGTTCCTGGTGTCAAGATGTTCTAGTGACTTGGAATGTTGGACTAGAGTGTACAAAGTTAAAAATCACACAACACCAGGTTATAGCCCAACAGGTTTATTTGGAAGCATGGGCTTTTGGAATGCTGCTACTTCATCAGGTGGTTGTGGAGATACTCCACCACCACCCGATGAAGGAGCAGTGCTCCAAAAGCTAGTCCGTGCAAATAAACCTGTTGGACTATAACCTGGTGTTGTGTGATTTTTAACTTTGCACATCCTTATTTGGAATTATATCACCAATTTCTTCACTGTTGCTGTGACAAAATCCTGGAATTCCCTTCCTAACAATGTTGTAAACGTCCCTACGCCCAAATGACTGCAGAATGTAAGAGGCTCGTCTTCAGCTTCTCCAGGGAAATGGAGAGTGGGCAATAAAGATTGGGAGAAAGTGAGGACTGCAGATGCTAGAGATCAGAGTCAAGTGTGGTGTGCTGGAAAAGCACAGCCGGTCAGGCGGCATCTGAGGAGCACATGGCCTAGGCAGCAATGTCCACATGCCATAAATTTCAAAACTTTGGAACCACTAAAACCCTACTGTAGCAGAATCAATTGAAAACTTCAAAACTGAACCAGATGTTTATCATAACTCAAATAGAAACAGAGACAGGGCATGTGCATTCAACCTGATCTGAGGAGTTAAATCTCAAGGTCATTATGTCAGAAACATTTAAGAGACACATTCTTTGACTGTTTCTTACTGTGTGACCTGGAAGTATAATGGTTTCAGACTCAAACTTACACTGGATCACTTGAAGCTTGACATAGAATCATAGAGATGTACAGCACAGAAACAGATCTTTCAGTCCAACTCATTCATGCCGACTGGATGTCCGAACCTAATCTAGACACTTTTGCCAGCACTTGGCCCTCCAAACCTTTCCAATTCATCTTCCCATCCAGATGCCTTTTAAATGTTGTAATTGTACCAGCCCCTACCATTCCTCTGGCAGCTTATTCCATACATGCACTACCCTCTGTGTGAAAAAGTTGCCCCTTAGGTCCCTTTTATATCTTTCCCCTCTCACTCTGAACCTTTGCCCTCTCGTTCTGAACTCCCCCACCATTGTCTATTTACTCTATCCACGCCCCTCATGATTTTATAAACCTCTATAACGTCACCCTCTCAGTGAATTTGGATAGCATGTTAATGAAAACATGCCATTCTGTTGTAACCTATTCATTTATAACTAGTCCAGGCTTGATATGTCTTCAGGATTGGTCTTTAATGCTTGTTAGATTCTTACCTGTCCATTTACTGTCCAGAAATCTACTGATTTCAATCTTAAATATGCTCATCAATTGAGTATTGCTCCAAAGTTGAAAGAGTGTATGGTCACTTTAAGATAGAAAGTGTTTTCTGAATTTACTGTACAGCCACAGCTGACAGGGCTCAGAACAGCTAAGAGACAGGCTGTTCCAAAATAGAAACATGTTGACTGTTAAATTGATACCTGAGTTTTGGTTGCTGTTTTGACAACAATTCAAATTTAACCAATTAATTCAAATTATGCCCAGAATACTAAAACCCAATGGAGTTTGAATTTATTGTATTGACAACAGTGGACCAATAACAGGGAACGATGTTGGGGGTATAAGGCACGGGCATGTTGAAAACCAGTCAGAGAAACTGCCCATCGAACCAGAGAGCAACTGCCATCCAAAGAAATAAACATTTATCTCTCCAAGAAATCTCAGAAGGCACTCTCTATCAAAAGATACCTTTTTCTGTAAAAGTGGTAAAAAGTAAGAAGATGACCCAGAGAGAAGACAGCAGAATCAGAAGGACAGAAGGAGTAGAGAATGCACGGACTTTGAGAAATTAAGTTAATGTAATGTTTAATAGTTGTGCAATTGGAGCAGCATTTTTATTGAGTTGGTGTCAGATAATAATTAGTTAAGAAAAAGGGGGCTTGGATTTGTTAATAGTTTTGTATAGTATCACTGTTACAGTTTGGAAAATAAATTATTATTTTTCTTTACATCATGGAAATTAGGAGTTCTCTTCCACTGACACACACTTTTAACAGATTAAGAGGTGAGGTGAACTTTTCTGGGTGTTTGGTTTTAATTAACGGAGGGGTTCAACCTCCGCGTCAGCTGTATAGACATGCAACCGCACAACTTAGAGGGAACATCACTTTACTTGTCAGCTCACCAACATTGAATAAAGTGTTAAATAAACCTTTACTTGAAGAATAGCGACTGAGGCAGAGGCGTGAGATCACATGGAATTAGTTCTTGAGTTTGTAGAGTTTCAGCAAATTGTCTTGCCTTTAACCTTTGTTTTATGTTTATTAAAGCTTTTGAATGTTCACTATCTGAGCACAGACCTGATCTTACTATCACCAAAGTGTGAGGTAATTTGCAGTAAGACATGCTCAATGCATAGAATCCCTACAGTGTGGAAACAGGCCATTTGGCCCAACAACACCACACCGACCCTCCGAAGAGTATCCCACTCAGACCCATTCTGCAACCCTATTAATTTACATTTCCCCTGACTAATGCACCTAACCTGCACATCCCTGAGCACTATGGGTAATTTAGCATGGCCAATTCACCCAACCTGCACATCTTTGGACTGTGGGAGGAAACCATAGCATCTGAAGGAAACCCACGCAGACAAAAAGAGAATGTGCAGACTGCACACGGACAGTCGCCAGAGGCTGGAATTGAACCCATGTGCCAGGTGCTGTGAGGCAGCAGTGCTAACCACTGAGCCACTACCTTGCAACAAAGGGTGCATACCATTTGCCTTCCTCATTGCTTAATGTAATTGCATGTTAACTTTACAGGATTCTTGTCCAAGGTAGGGAACAATTAGATCTTTCATTTACAAGGCACACTTAGTATGTTAAAACATGCCAAAACGCATCATCAGAATGATACAAAACATTTGATACTGAGCCACATAAGGACATATTGGGGCTAAAAGGATGTGACATGATTTAAGGAGAGTTTTGAAGGAGAGCAGAGAGATGGAGAGGTTTAAGGAGAGAATTTCAGAGTTTCGTGCCATGACAACTCACATGATCCTGCAATGACAGAGGCTGTTGGTGCTGCCTCAGAAAGCTAGCAATCCTGGCAGAGAACCCCTGAAGCATGTAAAAAGGCCATTGGCCAGAAATGTGAGCTCAGTCTTCACACTGGGTCCAGGAGCTTGACAACTGGATACCTGCAGGTCCTGATGCCACACTGGGTTACTCATGCAATGCCGTCTTGAAGTGTCAATGCACAAATTGGGGATGATGCTGAGCTTGGCATTGATGGGTACCCAGGAGATGAAAGATGCAAACTTCTACATATGCAGGTGGTTAAGGCGACCTGCATTGAACCCAAAATTGGTCAAATAGCCAAATGGAAGGTTAACTACATGATTCAATGTTGGATCCCCCAGCTTCTGAAACCTTTCAACAGAAAGAGCAAATTTTAACTTTTACTCCCTTTGATCCCAGCAACTGTGTACGTAAAAGCAAAGTACTGCAGATGCTGCAAATCTGAAACATGCATGCAAAAGGCTGGAGAAACTCAGGAGGTCTGGCAGCATCTGTGGACAGAGAAACAGAGTTAACATTTCAAGTCCAGTGATGTTTCTTCAGAACTGAAAACTGAAAAGTTTTCTTTAGACTAGAAAATTTAACTCTGTTTCTGTCTCTACAGATGCTGGCAGACCTGCAGAAGGAACATATTGATTTATAAGAGTTGCATTTCTAACCAGAAGATTTTATTTCCATTCACTTTTGTTTTATAGTCCAATGAAATGAGGGAGAGTAGAGTTCAATATGTCTCTTAGTCATAGAGACATAGAGATGTACAGCACGGAAACAGACCCTTCAGTCCAACTCACCCATGTCGACTAGATATCCTAACCTAATCTAGTCCCATTTGCCAGCACTTGGCCCATATCCCTCTAAACCCTTCCTATTCATATACCCACTCAGATATGTTTTGAATGCTGTAATTATACCAGTCTCCATCACTTCCTCTGGCAGCTTCCATACACGTACCACCCTCTATGTGAAAACGTTGCCCCTTAGGTCTCGTTTATATCTTTCCCCTTTCACCCTAAACCTATGCCCTCTAGTTCTGGACTCCCCCACCCCAGGGAAAAGACTTTGTCTATTTATCCTATCCATGCCCCTCATGATTTTTATAAACATCTATAAAGTCACCCCTCAGCCCCCGACGCTCCAGGGAAAACAGCCCCAGCCTGTTCAGCCTCTCCCTATAGCTCAAATCCTCCAACCCTGGCAACATCCTTGTAAATCTTTTCTGAACTCTTTCAAGTTTCACAACATCTTTCCGATAGGAAGGAGACCAGAATTGCACACAATATTCCAACAGTGGCCTAACCAATGTCCTGTACAGCTGCAACATGACCTCCCAACTCCTGTACTCAATACTCTGACCAATAAAGGAAAACATTCCAAATGCCTTCTTCACTATCCTATCAACTTGTGACTCTACTTTCAAGGAGCTATGAACCTGCACTCCAAGGTCTCTTTGTTTAGCAACACTCCCTAGGACCTTACCATTAAGTGTATAAGTCCTGCTTTGACCTGCCTTTCCAAAGTGCAGCACCTCGCATTTATCTAAATAAAATTCCATCTGCCAGTCCTCAGCCCATTGGCCCATCTGATCTAGATCCCATTGGAATCCAAGGTAACCTTCTTCGCTGTCCACTATACCTCCAATTTTAGTGTAATCTGCAAACTTACTAACTATACCTCCTATGTTCACATCCAAATCATTTATTTAATGATGAAAAGTAGTGGACCCAGCACCGATCCTTGTGGCACACCACTGGTCACAGGCCTCCAGTCTGAAAAGCAACCCTCCACCACCACCCTCCGTCTTCTACCTTCAAGTCAGTTCTGTATCCAAATGGCTAGTTCTCCCTGTATTCCATGTGATCTAAACTTGCTAACTAGTCTCCCATGAGGAACCTTGTCGAACACCTTACGGAAGCCATATAGATCACCTCTACCGCTCTGCCCTCATCAATCCTCTTTGGTACTTCTGAGATATGATTTCCCACGCACAAAGCCATGCTGACGATCCCTAATCTGTCCTTGTCTTTCCAAACATGTGTAAATCCTGTCCCTCAGGATTCCCTCCAACAACTTGCTCACCACTGATGTCAGGCTCACTGGTCTATAGTTCCCAGGCCTTTCCTTACCAACTTTCTTAAATGGTGGCATCACGTTAGCCAACCTCCAGTCTTCCGGCACCTCGCCTGTGACTATCAATGATACAAATGTCTCAGCAAAGGGCCCAGTAATCATTTCTCTAGCTTCCCACAGAGTTCTAGGTGATGCCTGATCAGGTCATGGGGTTTAATCCACTTTTATGCATATCAGTACATCCAGCACCTCCTCCTCTGTAATATGGACATCACTTCTACAGAACTGTGCACTAATGTGCCCCAGGGTATGTCCATTTGGTGATTTCAGCTTTGAAAAGTCTCCAGGCACCCTCCTCCATTGGAGCAGGTTTCAGCGTCTGCTCCAAGAGATTAATGGGCCATTAATTGCATTCCTTTAAAAACAGAGCTGACCTCTGCATATGCAGGTGGCTAAGTCAGACTTGTTGGGAGTTCCATTGAACCTTTTAAAACTGAGCTGTGTGCTAATGGCCATGGCATCCAGAACCTAATGAAAATGGGATTTTCAAATCCCACTTGCAATGCCTTCCTCGTATGACACCACTGGCGGTTGAACATCATGGTCTTGAACTTGAGTTTTTCTCCCTCCATGAAGTTTGCTAGAATCACTGAAATATCTCTGCATTTTCTGCTTTAATTCCAGATTACCAACATCTGCGGTTAGTTTAGATTTTCCAAATGTCTTCTATCCCCACTTGCGTAATAACATAGAATTTATTGTCAACCACAGTAAGCCAACCTCCAGTTGAGGCTTGTCATGAGAAACATGTTGAATAAAATGTAGTGCATTTGCTTACCTAGTGGCTAATCTACCTTTAACCAGTGAGCTCATAATGAAACTCCTCCCAAAACCTAGCAACAGAAGTCAATTATATAATATTAGATGGAGGAGGTAATTTTACTGTTGACAGCATTGAAGGTGGAATTTTTACCCACTATGGATGGGATGCATTCTTGGTTGCTAAGTAGGAATAGAAATTATGAAAGATTCTGTCTACAGCCTTCTAATTCTCTTTAAATACAGGAATGACACCAGGGGATTATGAAATGTTGCACTCATGTTCAAAAAAAAGGAAGAAGGATTAAAACAATTACCACCAATCAGCCTATCATCGGTGAAGAGGAACTTTATATGTGCATTACAGACACAAAGTAAATTGCTACTTGTAAACATATGAATCAACAAGGATTTGTTAAATGTAAATAGAATTTGACTGACTAGGGTTCTTTGATGAAATAAAAGAGAAGGTTGATAAGAGTTGTACAATTAATGTGTGTTTGATGAAATACCACACAACAGGCATGTCAGCAAAATTGAGTTCTGCGGAGTACAAAATTGCATTAGGAACAAAAAGCAGGATGTAGATGTAAACAATTATTTTTCAAACTAAGGTTTCATATTGGGTCCAATGTTCCTTAGTACAGGTTAATAACCTCAGGCATGCAGGGCATAATTTTAAAGTTTGCATGTCAATCAAACTCAAAACTCGTAAACTCAACAATGACTAAATGGTGAGGACAGGAAACAGCTGCAGATTGGTGGAATGGGCTGACACATGGCAAACTAAAGTTGGTGAAGTGCAAAGTGATCCATTTTGATTGGAACAGTGAGATGAGGTGGAGTTATAATAAAAATACTATTTTAAAGGGGGTTTGGGAACCGACAGACTTGGAGAGGTTAACAAGTCTTGAAATTAACAAGTTGAGGGAGCTGGTAACGAGTAGAAAAAGTACACCACAAGAAAGTTATACCAAACAACTGGAAGCACATTTGAGCCAAGCTGTCAAAGCCATCGGTAGAAGCTGAGGAGATTGACTGGAATGGTAAAAGGATGAAGGATGTTAGTGACATGGAGACACTTGAAAAACTGGGGTCATTCTCTTTAGAACAGAGAAGAAACCACCCCAGCCTTAGCCGATCTCTTACTGAAATGTTTCTTGTTGATTCCTGTTGCTCTTTCTAAAAATGAATAAAGAGTGCTGGACTCATGGTAAGATTCTTGGTAGTGTAGATGAGCAGAAAGATCTTGATGTCTGTGTACATAGATCCCTGAACGTTGTCACTCAGGTTGATAAGGTTGTTAAGAAGGCATACGATGTGTTAGTTTTTATTGTTAGAGGGATTGAATTTCAGAGCCACAAGGTCATGCTGCAGCTGTACAAAACCCTGGTGCTGCTGCATTTGGAGTATTGTGTACAGTTCTGGTCCCCGCATTATTGGAAGGTTTGGAAAAGGTTCAGAGGTGATTTACTAGGATGTTGCCTGGTATGGAGGGAAGGTGTTATGAGGAAAGGTTGAGGGACTTGAGGCTGTTTTTGTTAGAGAAAACGTTGAGACGTGACTTAATTGAGACATATAAGATAATCAGAGGGTTAGATTGGGTGGACAGTAAGAACCGTTTTCCTCGGATGGTGATGGCTAGCATGACAGAACATAGCTTTAAATTGAAGGGTGATAGATATAGGACAGATGTCAGAGGTAGATTCTTTACTCAGAGAGTAGTAGGGGCATGGAACACAGTGCCTGCAACAGTAGTAGACTTGCCAACCTTAAGGAGAAAGTGAGGTCTTGCCAACTTTAAGGGCATTTAAATGGTCATTGGATAAACATGTGGATGAAAATGGAATAGTGTAGGATAGTTAGGATTCAGATTGGTTCCACAGGTTGGCGCAATATCGAGGGCCAAAGGGACTGTACAGTGCTGTAATGTTCTATGTTCTATGAAATTCTTATTCAAGCTCCTAAATGCTAATTAGCTCTCCTCTAGACCACACACCTAACTTCATTCTATCATGGAATTAAACAGACAGAATTAAGTTGAAGCATTTACAAAACCTGACATTCCTAATATCTAAAGAATTGTTCCTACAAGGAGTCATATTGGACTCAAAATGTCTAGAGTTTTTCTTTCTCCACACATGCAACCAAAGCTGCTGAGCTTCTCCAGTACTTTCTGTTTTTATTTCAGATTTCCAGCATCCACAGTATTTTGTTCTTATTCCTAAATATTTTCCTGAGAATTGGAAGCAAGTGGTCCATCCGACCAACAGCAGAAATGCTCTGGTCATTGCTTACAGGTGAGAGTACCTTGCATCTTCTCTGACCCTCCTACCAACATCCCTACTTCCCCCTGCCCCCCACCCAACTTCACCTCATCTGCCGCTAGTCTTTAATCATCAACAATCAAACCATCTAGCCTTATTGAAGGTATAGTCCAAGTCAAGTGACCCTCTTCATTTTACGCTAAATTTCAGATTTATTCATAATATCATAATCCCATAAAACATCTTATTTATAGTGTTATTGAGAATTGGAATTTGGGATTATGCAACTGGATAATACAATGTCTGGTCTTGTACTAGAATAGAAACAGAAAATCTGGTCTCTGTAGTTTCGTTACTGTATAATACTCAGGAAATAGAAAGCGGACTAATTATGTTTATGTAAATAACACTCGCATTAACAATAGCATCCTCATAGTGGCGTTAGTTGTGATGTGCAAACTCAGAACAGCCTGAATTCCAAATGCTTCTGCATCATGTTTAATACTTTGTTGTATTCAATACTTTCAGACGAGCTGCAGATATTGAGACAAAAAAAGTGCGAGTGCTGGAATTGCCATGTTTGTCCTCTAAAGGGTCAACATTTACTTTTACTATTCTCTCCCTTTTTATCAACATTTTGAAACTTTTGGTAACAGTGCCTACGTTTTCGGCTAGTTTCCTTTCGTAGTTCATCTTACCTCTTTTGATTTTGTTTGTCATAACCTTTTGCTGATGTTTAAAGTTCTCCCAATCCTCCAGAGTGCCTCATTTTTAGAGTGCATCCTCAGAGTGCATCATTATTTTTGCATTATGATGTGCCCCAGTTTTTGCCTTGACATCCTTGTTAAACCATGGATAATTTTTCATCTTTTTACAATTCCTCTTCCTCTCAGGAATACACTTTAATTGAGAGGTATTTTACATCTCCCTAAGTATTTAACACAGTTCTTCAACTGACCTGCCCTTTAATATTTTTGCCCAGTGCACTCAGGCCAACTCCTTCCTCAGGCCTGAATGATTACCTTCACCCAACACCAAAACTCTCTTACATGAATCTTCTTCACTCTTTCAATCTGAATTTGAAGCTCTTTTATGTTGTGGACACTCCTTCCAAGAGGATTCTTAACAAAAGACAATTTATCAATCACTCTTTGTTACACAATACCAAATCTAAAGTAGCCAGTTCGCTGGTTGTCTCCATGACATATTGTTCTAAGAAACAATCTCTCATATACTCTATGAATCTTCCCTCAAGGATACACTTGCCACATTGATTCATCCAATCAACATACACGCTCAAATCACCTATTAATACCATTATGCCCTTCTCACAAGCCCTCATTATTTCCTGGTTTATATTATGCCCTACTTCAGAAGTACTGTTTAGGGGCCTGTAAATTTTTCCTACCAATGGGTTTCTCCTCTTGCTTTATATTTCCACCCAGACTGATTCAATATTTTCATCCTTGAACCAATATTGTTTCTTAATACTGCTTTGATGTCATCCTTAAGCATAAAGAAACTCCACCTCCTGCTTGTTCTTGTCTATCCTTTCAAAATACTGAGTACTCTTGGACACTTAACTGCCAGTCCTGATCCTCCCATAGCATTTTTTTTTTAGTAAGCCCCTCTGGTCATACCCATTTGTGCTGTCAGCTCATCAACTTTATTCTGCATACTGCGTGCAGTTAGGTGCAAGGATTTTAAATAATTCTACTGATATATACTTCTCTTCTAATATTTTCTTGTGCACTACACTTTCCATCCTTATTAATCCCGGATAACACAGAGTCTCATCTCTATCATTGACTCCAACTGTCAATTCACATTTTGATCTTTTATGATTCAGTTGTTAGACTGGCCCTACCTTCTGCTCACATTCTGACCTACTGCTTTGGTTCCCACACCCCTGCTTTATTAGTTTAAATCCACCCAAAGTGGCACTAGCAAACCTCCCCACCCGGATGCTGGTGCCCTTCCAGTTAAGATGCAACCTGACCTTTTTTGTACAGGTCTTGAAGAGATCTTAATGCTCCAAAAATCTGAAACTTTCTGCCCACACCAGCTCTTTGGCTATGTGTTAAACTATACTATCTTCCTGTTTCTTGCCTTGCTACCACATGGCATGGAGAGTAATCCGAGATTAAACCCTGGAGGCCCTGCATTTCAATTTATGGCCTAGCTTCATGAATTCTCCTTGCAGGACCTCGACACTCTGCCTGCCTGTATCACTGGTACTGATACTTTCCATGACCTCTGACTGCTGACCCCCACCCCCTCCTTTAGTATGTCCTGAGCACACTCCGAGACATCCTTGACCTTGGCATCAGGGAGGTAACACATCATCCTGTAGTCTCTTTTGAGGCCACAAAAATGCTTTCTGCACCTCTAAATATTGAATTCGCAACTACTAATGCCTGCCTGCACTTGACCTGCCCTGCTGCACAACAGGAAGAAAGTGAGGACTGCAGATGCTGGAGATCAGAGCTGAAAAATGTGCTGCTGGAAAAGTTCAGCAGGTCAGGCAGCATTCAAAAAGCAGGAAAATCGACGTTTCGGGCATAAGCCCTTCTTCAGGAATGAGGAGGGTGTGCCAAGCAGATAAAAGGTAGGGAGGAGGGACTTGGGGGAGGGTCGTTGGAAATGCAATAGGTGGAAGGAGGTTAAGGTGAGGGTGATAGGCCGGAGAGGGGGTGGGGGCAGAGAGGTTGGGAAGAAGATTGCAGGTCAAGAAGGCGGTGCTGAGTCCGAGGGTTGGGACTGAGATAAGGTGGGGGGAGGGGAAATGAGGAAGCTGGAGAAATCTGCATTTATCCCTTGTGGTTGGAGGGTTCCTAGGCGGAAGATGAGGCGCTTTCCTCCAGGCGTCCTGTTGCCGTGGTCTGGCGATGGAGGAGGCCAAGGACCTGCATGTCCTTGGCAGAGTGGGAGGGGGAGTTAAAGTGTTCAGCCACGGGGTGGTTGGGTTGGTTGGTGCAGGTGTCCCAGAGTGTTCTCTGAAACGTTCCGCAAGTAGGCAGCCTGTCTCCCCAATGTAGAGGAGGCCACATCGGGTGCAGTGGATGCAGTAAATGTTGTGTGTGGAGGTGCAGGTGAATTTGTGGTGGATATGGAAGGATCCCTTGGGGCCTTGGAGGAAAGTGAGGGGGGAGGTGTGGGCGCAAGTTTTGCATTTCTTGCGGTTGCAGGGGAAGGTGCCGGGAGTGGAGGTTGGGTCGGTGGGGGGAGGGTGTGGACCTGACGAGGGAGTCGCAGAGGGAGTGGTCTTTCCGGAACGCTGATAGGGGAGGCACAACAGAGCAAGTTGTGGTGCCACTGTTCTGGCTACGGTTGTACCTGTAAACAGTACCTAGAGTGGTATAAAAACTTAAAGAACTGTGGTTTCTGGAAATCCAAGACAAAAACAGAAATTGCTGGCAAAGCATCTGTGGAGAGAAATCAGAATTTCGGGGTCCAGTGACCCTCCTCAGAACCTAAAATGCTATAACTGTTTGAGAGGGATCAGCCACAGGGGTAGCATGGCTTTTATTTTGGGCTTTCTAGACAAGAGTTATATATAAGACGTGTCACAAGTGGATAGCCTTGTTGTCCAGCAGACACCTTTGATTTGCCATAGTGGTTCAAAGACAGTTGGGACCAATGGCTGCCACAGAGCAAAGGCATTGCCAACAGGACAATTGGCCTCACCTGCATGATACGTCGCTTGTGATCGCTGCACACTGATCGGATGAAACACCTTTTGGTTCAGGGGAATGGTCGAGTTTAATGGATTCACAGAATTGAATTGAATTGAATTGATTGTCACATGTACCAAGGCACAGTGAAAAGCTTTGTCTTGTCTCTACAGTCAACCTCAAAACTCCCTTGTGCAGCACAGGACTGCAAAATGTTGCTTATATGCCCAATAGGGGGCTTGAAGAAATAAATTATCTTAGCAATGCACACTTTGACAGCCATTGGTAATACAGTTCTGGCCCTGCCTAGAGATTGCAGATGTAACCACAGCAGTTTGCATATTTCTGTCATAGCCTCTTTAGTGGAGGAAATGCTCTCAAGCAAAGGTTGTCACTGAGTTGGTGTGACAATTGCTCTTTAAAGGTACCCCAGTTAGAGACAAAGTCAAGATGGGACGAGGTGAGTTTGGTGAGGCAGGAGCATGCAGAGATGATGGGTCGGCTGGGGTATTTGGGCTTGTGGATCTTGGGGAGCAGGTTGAACTGGGCAGTGTGGGGCTGGGGGACTACAAGATTGGAGGGGAGATCACTGGAGGCAATAAGGGCACAGACACTGCACTGATCCCCTTCTATCTTTTCCCTCCCTCTTCCAGCAGCTTACCTTTTCTGGATGGCCTTTCTTCATTCTTCCCATCATGCTCAATTGCAGTTCCAATGAAAGATCACAGAGTCAAAATGTTAACTTTACTTCTGATTCTAGTTTCAGTTAATCAAAATGAAAGCCTGAAGCAGGATTTGTGTCTTTCCAGTTCAACTTATTTTACTTCTGGCGCTTTCACAGGAGGAGCGTCAGTATGTCTTGTGACCTGCCTATAAGTGAACAGCCTAGTTTGTTACTAAATAGTTGAGAGGCAACTAAATTGCTGTTCTTGCCAGGTCTGACCACCATGTACTCAAAGACCAAAGCAGATTTCTTTCCCAAAAAGATATTCATGAATCAGTTGAGTTTTTACAACACTCAGTAATAGTGTCCTTAAAAGTTTGTGTCCCAGACTTACTTGATTACTAGAATTTAAATTCCCTTGCAGCTGAATTGAGATTTGAACTCATTTCTCTAGATTATGTATCAAAGCCCACAGAACCACTATGTGCCCATATCCTCAAATGCCTATTTGCCACAACTGAAATGCTGAGGTATTCCACGGAATTTGTGATGAAAATAAAAAATACAGCCTCTTTATCAACCTAATATTCTGCAATTATACAATGCATTTCATTTTCTTAGGGTAACCTAAAGTTTTTATACCCAATATGTTTGGTTGATGTTGCACATGTAGCAAAAAAGCAACAAACGTGGACTCCCATTTTCCACTGTCAGCAGGAAGGCAGATGATCATATATTCTGCCTTTTGACCAGGACACCACATGGGAGAAATTCCCTCTATTCATTAAATAGTATCACTGGATCTTTTGCATCTGGGTCTAAAATCTTATGAACAGATGGCACATCTGACAGTGCAGTACCCCTCTCTACTCTTATGTTTAAAAGAATTGATTACACGCTCTGGAGCATGTTTTCAATCCAACTTCTGATTCACAAGCAAGAGTGCTATCTCTGAGCGATAGTTGGGAAGAAAGACACTTTCACACACAAAACATGGCCTTTAATTACTGACAAATGAACGAGTAATTGCTTTTCTTTATAAAACATCAATGCAAAGACAATCATACACATTAGTAATTCAACAAAGCACATTTTTATTTAGCATTTGAAAGAGGGCAACAGATATCTAATTCCCAATTTACTAGCTGAAACTGCTTTTAAATTTGAACTACACCATTTTTTCACACAGAAATACCACATCAAATTATTCTGAATTACTTCAGAAATGACACTTACTAAATTTAACAAAAATAATCCACATGAATGTATCCAGTTACTAACTGGAATCTCTGATAGTTCACCGTTAAAACCCTGCTGCAAATTCTGGACCAATGTTTCTCTTAACAAGCTGGCATGAGCTCAGTTCCAAAGACATGCCTCACTCAGTCTGCCTCCTTCCTGATAACATAACATTTGTAGAATGATGAGCACTGGTCACTTGCTTGGACAAGTTAGTAATGCTTTTTATGGCCAGTTCTCTGATGTGCCCTCCCCAACACCGAGCGCTTTCTTGGGTAGGAAGAACAGTATTTCCAATAGAAACCCCAGGTAACAGAAATTGATTGCAATATTTGCGTATATCCCAAGTTCCTTTTCCCCAAAAAATCTTAGGCAGGTTTCAGTTGGTTCTTAAAATAAATCAAGGTTTATTTTTCACACACCTGCCACTGCAGACCTTCCAATATCAGGGTGGATCCCTGACCAAATGGAGTTGTGTTGTATCTATCATTCTTGTTCAATACAAATAAATAGTGATTAGCTAAGGTTCTCAGCAATCTTTGTGGTTAGTCCTTTCAATGATGAGCAAAGGAAATTGTCTTTTGATGCTCAGGTTGGAGTGCCTGCATCAGGAGGTCTATCAGTGTTATTTTAAAACATTTAAAATTTGATGTGGGGTAAGTTTATTGTTTATAAACAAGAAATATGTAAAGAATCAGAGAGCTGTTATGGTGCAGAAAGAGGCCATTCAGCCCATCTTATCCAAACTGGCTTTCTAAAGAAGCATCTTGATTTATCCTGCCTTTTCGCAAGTTGTTTATATAATCAGACATAATAAAGCAATCATAGAATCACATTTGCTAGTACAGGTATTCCTTCAACATCTTTCAGAACAGCCTTGTTTAGTCAGTGATATCAATGTCCAAATGTAGCAGACTCAGATGGCGATGATGCTGCCTTTTAATGGTCGTCTGGTTCTTGATTCATTTAGTTTATAATCTGTCTCTCTTTGCTTTGCCATTACATTGGAAAACAGTGCCAAGGTAGCACGTCGATGACTGGCCTGTTTCCTGGCTTCAGATAAACAATGGATGCCCTTGGACCTTGTTGTCAAAGTAATGAACTTGCTTGGTTAGGCCTGTACAGCGTACATCTCAGATCCACCAAAAGATAAGTAGCCATCAATATCATAGCTTTATTTTTCTATTGCTGTCAGTGTCTTCCATAAAATAATGCAAGATCTCAAAGTGTTTGATTATACTTCAACTTAGTAACTGAATCTTTAGCATCAGAACAAAAAAGATGAAGAGGTAACAGTGCCAACTCTTGGGAAAAGGAAGCAAAGGGAAGCTGGCTGAGGAATTTACTCGGAAAGTTAACAGACTGCTGCCATAGCCTCCAAGTTGGAAACCTGTCAAGTGAAACAATCTAAAATGTACAGTTAACTGTCTACTGACTTCAAACTAGTTTTAAAGGGAAATTAAATTTTCAAGTACAGTTTATGGATGTGTAACTCAGTAAAATGGAGACAGATGCAGAATACCTGAGTTTAGAAACTGGTCAAATGATCCAAATCAGCCAGATTCCAAATTGTGGGCGATCTATTTGGCCAGACTAGGATCCAGGCAATGAAAATAAACAATTCACTTCACTTCTCCCTTCCCAATGAGGTTTATATTTCTTTCCCACAATTTAAAGAATCAATTACCTTAAGAGCCATATATTTGGAAGATTTGAGGGAAGTGACACCGCAGACTTTGGTGAAGTTATTACTCCACTGCTTGTGAATTTACTTCCCCCAACCTCTCACACCACCTTGACCCAGAATTGCTGTGTTACCCATATTGATTCTATGCAAGAACTTGTCAGTGCCAT
The DNA here is from genome assembly GCF_037043375.1 of Chiloscyllium plagiosum. Classification (NCBI taxonomy): domain Eukaryota; kingdom Metazoa; phylum Chordata; class Chondrichthyes; order Orectolobiformes; family Hemiscylliidae; genus Chiloscyllium; species Chiloscyllium plagiosum. The sequence goes on along the minus strand of NW_028270157.1, from coordinate 59,914,937 downwards.
GTAGAGTTTACCCAGTAAATAAGATTCCACGCATTGTGCTTAAGAGACCATATCCAAACAATGAAAGAAATTACAGGTTCACCATTTTGTTTTTATTAGAAGTCGCAAAAAGGAGACTTGCTATAAATTTGCAAACAGCAACAGGTGGCAAAGGAAACTGTCCAGCAGGAAAGACAAACTGCCAGGAGGAGCAGACACCATATCTTTACACATTTATAACTTGATGACTCAAAGTCCATTTTGCAGAGTTAAGTTGGCAAATAATAATTTGCATTTTCAGCTTGACCAAGTACAGGCTTACTCCAGTAGATCCTGGTTTGGGGGAAAGGAAAAGAAGAATACATTTGACATTAAAGTATGTTTATAACATTTCTCATAGAGTCATAGAGATGTACAGAACAGAAAAAGACCCTTCGGTCCAACCCGTCCATGCTGACCAGATATCCCAACCCTATCTAGTCCCACCTGCCAGCACCCAACCCAATTCCCTCCAAATCCTTCCTATTCATGTACACATCCAGATGCCTTTTAAATGTTGCAATTGTACCAACCTCCACCACTTCCTCTGGCAGCTCATTCCTTACACGTGCCACCCTCTGCATGAAAATGTTGCTCCTTAGGTCCCTTTTATACCTTTCCCCTCTCACCCTAAACCTATGCCCTCTAGTTCTGGACTCCCCCACCCCAGGGAAGACACTGTCTATTTACCCTACCCATGCCCTTCATGATTTTATAAACCTCTATAAAGTCACCCCTCAGCCTCCGTGCTCCAGGGAAAATAGCCCTAACCTATTCAACCTCTCCCTACAGCTCAAATCCTCCAACCCTGGCAACATCCTTGTAAATCTTTTCTGAACCCTTCAAGTTTCACAACAGAGACCAGAACTGCACGCAATATTCCAAAAGTGGCCTAACCATTGTCCTGTATGGCCGCAACATGACCTCCCAACGCCTGTACTCTATACTCTGACCAATAAAGGAAGGCATACTAAACACATTCTTCACTGTCCTATCTACCTGCGACTCTACTTTCAATGAGCTATGAACCTGCACTCCAAGGTCTCTTTGGTCCTCGGGACTGCTGATGAACATACTATTAAGATTTGCTTTCCCAAAATGCTGCATCTCACATTTATCTAAATCAAACTTCTACCACTTCTCAGCTCATTGTTCCATCTGATCAAAATCCCACTGTAACCTGAGTTAACCGTCTTTGCTGACCACTGCACCTCCAATTTTGGTGTCACCTGCAAACTTACTAACTATACTTATGTTCACATCCAAATCATTTATATAAATGCCGAAAAGTAGTGGACCCAGCACTGATCCTTGTGGCACTCCACTGGTCACAGGCCTCCAGTCTAAAAAACAACCCTCCATCATCACCCTCTGTCTTCTATCTTTGAGCCAGTTCTGTATCCAAATGGCTTGTAATAAAACACCTACGCATGGGAAACCAAGATTCCTTTCAGCTCACATCTGTCCATGCTACTTCATAAATAACAGTTGGCTCAACATATATAAAGTCACCAAGAACTTAAGTTTTGTGAATTAGTGGTCAGCTCTGGGATAAAGGAAAAAAAAACTAAATCAGGGAGACAATATCAGTATAATTCAACAGCAAAAGGTTTTGTTCAATCGTGGCTGTGTCTTTGGTAAATCTTACCCTGTGCAATAAAATGTTTTCATAAGCTATGGGGTGACTAACTTTTTATTGATCGCGCATTTGAGGGATAATACTGATACTGTGTACACTTATGGTTTTTTTTATTCATTTATGGGATGATGGCATCAGTGGTTAGGCAGGCATTTGTTGCTCATCCCTCATTGTCCAGAGGCCACTTAAGAGGTAACCACATTGCTTTGGGTCTGGAGTCACATGTCGGCCAGACCAGGTAAGGATGGCAGTTTCCTTCCCTAAAGGACATTAGTGAACCGATAGGTTTTTCCCGACAATCGGCAATGGATCTTAATTGCAGCCTCTGCCATGGCAGGATTCAAACCCAGGTCACCTAGGTCTCTGGATTAACACTCCAGCATTAAGACTACAAGGCTGTCACCTCTCCAAGCATCGGAAAGCAGAAGGAGGCCACTCAACCCATCATGCTCCTTGATAAAAATATCCCGTCAGTCAGTTCACCTCACTGTAATTTCCCATGAATTCATAAAATTATTCCACATTGAGGAAAAGCTAAAGAAAAATCTATAAATACTACTTGAATTCAGTTCATAGTTTCAGCATGGAGTATGGTCACTGTAACTGTACTGGAAGCCAGATAGTTGATTGCAAGATGACAGACTTTCCACAGATTCTCAGATCTGCCTACTTTGGAAATCGCACGGTCACGGCTCAAATGTTGGTGTACAAGAACAGTCTTTTTGCTGTGGAAAATTATCCCCAAATGTGTGCAACCGTGCAGAATGTCCAGATAATTTCAAAACGAAATGCAGGTCACCTTTCTATTCGATGTTGATTAATGTTGTCTGTGATGTAACATTGAGTTGGAGCCCTTTATGGTACAGTAGATATCAACGGCCCATTGAACTTATGTCAGGGTCTTGGCAGAGCTGTCCACTCAGTGCCATCACCCTGCTGTATCCCCATGACCATACAGCTGGAATTCCCTAAAAGTGTTTATCCAATTTCTTTCTAAAGTTATTAATTATCTCAACTCCTCGCACTTATCAGTTTAGAATGTGGTTTTAAATTGGCCACAATGAGTCCTCATAATGGGACAATCTGTAGACTTTTTTTGTGGGGTGGGGTCGAAAATGAAGATCCATGGGATGCGGAAATAAAGTTAAGCCAAGTTTTAGCTGCCACTGCCCTGACTGAAAGCATTTTCAGGCAGACCAGGATCAACATCAATCCTGTTTCAGGCAAGTGATTGTTCAGTAATGCAAATGTTTGAACAATCTATTGTAGGACCTTGAATGTAACTATGAAGTTCAAGAGGGAGAAGAGTGCACTGCACACGCTCCATCCATTTAGGACAGGGAGTAGTCCAAAAGGTGACAGTTGGAGACAGCCTCACTAAAGAATCCTAGATTTTCTTTGATCTTTACACTCCTGGCACTGCAAATAGACTGGGGCTCAGAGTTGGCCTGTGATAATTGGCCCAACCGCTCAGGCTCAATAGCAAACCAGCCATTTCCTGTCTTCCCAGGGCTGGCTGTAATCCAAAGCAGCCCAAGTCAGGAAATGGTTACTGACTTCCTCACTCGATTGCTCTGCTCACTCACAATTGGCTCAGATGGAATTCCTCCTCTTGTTTGATTTGTAAGACTTGTGCACAATGCTCTTGTAACGCAAAGGGCCCCAGTACAAGGTTTGCAGAGGCAAGCAGGTTTGGAGAACCAAGAATGCCTGTTCCATGTCATTATAAAGCAATTTCTTTCCTAACCAAAGTAATAACTCGGCATTTAGGTAAGACCCACTGGGGAGGCTGATCTTGGTCAAGATATTACAGCTAATGACTCTCCCACTTTTCTCCAAGGCACTCAAACATTTGACTTTATTCTCTTACAAGTCACTAGAAGTTTGGAGTTTAGCTTTTATATTGTTTATGAGGAGAAAGTGAGGTCTGCAGATGCTGGAGATCAGAGCTGGAAATGTGTTGCTGGAAAAGCGCAGCAGGTCAGGCAGCATCCAGGGAACAGGAGAATCGACGTTTCGGGCATAAGCCCTTGTTTATGAGGCCAAGGATCAAGAGAAAGTATTTAGGACCAATGGTTTGCCCGTATAAACTTAGCACAATTGGGAACTTGTGGACTCACAATGTGAAAAGTCAAACAAAGTGCTCTGTCAAATAAGCAAAGACATGAACAATAAATACAAGTAAATGAACCATCCTGAGTTCACTCACTGAGCACACTTTAAAATAGATGAGGTACTCACAACATCAGAATCATCATGATAAACTCTTTCAGTGCTTGTTCTGCTGCTGTCCAGATGATCAGCAATGCAGGCCTCATCAGTATTGGTTTTCAGGACTGAATAACGATAGACCAAGGTTCTACACAGAAAGAGAAGCAATTCAGTGGTTTTGGGCAATTCCATACTTATTGGAATGGATAAAGATATTGGATCAAATGTTTAATACCTGATCACCTCAAAATGAAATAAGACGACTGAATCTTAGAATCCTTACAATGTGGAAGCAAGCTATTTGCCCCATTGAGTCCATACTGACCCTCGCAACAGCATCCCACCCAGAGCCACCTCCCTACTCTATCCCTGTAACCTTACATTCCCATATGGCTAATCCATCCCTGGACACTCTGGGCAATTTAGCCTGGTCCTAACTTGCACAACTTTGGACTGTGGGAGGAAACCCATGCAGACACGGGGAGAATGTGCAAACTCCACACAGACACCCGAGGGTGGAATTGTTTTGGGCCACTGAGCCACCGTGTCACTTACAGGAATATCCTGCGATGAACTGGATGCACATTTAGACAGTCCACTAACCAGAAAGCTGTGAACCAGTGATTAAAGTTAAAATAATATCCAAAAGTTAAAAATAAATTGGCAAACTCTTAATTGCTTACTGAATGTGCGGTTTGTGGCCAACTCCTTTATGCTTTTACATTTTAACCTCTTATGTTCCTGCAGATATTGTTGCTAAGAGCTTAGTCTGATGACATGCTTTATAAAGAGCAGAAACTTTCAAATTACAGGTAGTTCTATAATATGATGGTTGCATTCCTGTGCAACCCTGTGTTAGAGAAAAATTGTACTTTAGAAACAGTGCTTAAAGTGTTGCCGACGTAATTGCGTTACATCCAAAACATGTTTTAAAAGTTCGTGCTTTAGAAACAATTCATCAATCGTGTTATAGCGAATTTGCGTTAACAAAACATGTGTTATAGCAGAATGATCTGTAGACAATAACCAGTTCAAATGGAATGGCAACATTTATTCACAGTTCAGTAATAACTGGAAGTAAGATGATCAGTGATCAGAATAACACTGTTTGAAACTAACATCTATGGTACACACCAACATGCTTCCTGAACCAGCTCACTGTGAAATGCATAACCAAAATACTGTTGAGCAGAGATGACTTTCACTTGTTTGACTTTGGAAAACAGAGGTGACTAAAAAAAAGGAAGACCAATTAGAAATGTCAAGCTCTTACCTTCCTCCACACACATATTTCTTAAAAATAAGAACAACGCCGATCATCATCAGCACTGCTGCTGCCAACGCACTTACTACAATGATGACAACAGTAATCTTGGGTAACTGCTAAGAAAAACATTTACAAAATTCAAACAACTGAAACTCATTTTAGTTACATGTAACATGCATAAAGAATTTACACTTGTACAGCACCATACTACATCTAGCACAGAATTTTCTGAAATATAAGCTTGAATGGTAGGATTAGAAACATAGAAACAGGAAAAGTAGTAGGCCCATCAGCCTTCAAGTCTGCTCCACCACTCAATATGATCATGGTTTATGGTCCAACTCAATACCCTGTTCCCATTTTCTTTCCCATACCATATGATCCCCAAGAACTATATCCAACTCCTTCTTGAGAACATTCAATATTTTGGTGTCAACTGCTTTCTATGGTAGAGAATTCCACAGGCTCATCATTCTCTGGGTGAAGAGTTTTCTCCTCATCTCAGTCCTAAATTGTCTACCCTCTATCCTTAGCCTGTGACTTCTGGGTTTGGATTTCCCAGTCATTGGGATCATTATTCCGTGGGTGTTTACCCTGTCAAGTTAAATATGGTGTACTGCTAACTTGCAGCGCAACCCAGACCTCCCAATAGTGAGTGGAAATTTGAGAAAAAAACTTGTAAGGAGATCTCAGCATGGGAATAATAGGGTGGTTATAGTAGGGGTTTTTAATTACCAAACATAGACTGGGACTGCCAAAGTGTTATGGGCTTAGATGGAGAAGAATTAGTTAAGTGCATACAAGAAAATTTTCTGATTCAGTACATGAATGTACCTACCAGAGAAAGCGCAAAAACTTGGCCTACTCTTGGGAAATAAGGCAGGACAGGTGACTGAGGTGACAGTGGGGGAGCACTTTGGGGGGCAGCGATCATAATTCTATTAGTTTTAAAATAGTGATGGAAAAGGATAGAGAGGATCTAAAAATTAAAGTTCTAAATTAGAGGAAGGCCAATTTTGACAACACTAGACAAGAACTTTCAAAAGTTGCCGGGGAGGGGGGGGGAGGGGGCTTCGTAGGTAAAGGGACGGCTGGAAAATGGGACACCTTCAAAATTGAGAAAACAAGAGTCCACAAGAAATATGTACATGTTAGAGTGAAAGGCAAGGCAGGTATGTGTCGGAAATGCTGGATGACTGGAGAAATTAGGGCTTTGGTCAAGAAAAAGAAGGAAGCATATGTCAAGAACAGACAGCAGGGATCAAGTAAATCCCTTGAAGAGTATAAAGGCAGGAAATGTATACTTAAGAGGAAAATCAGAGGGTAAAAAGGGTACACAAAATAAGTTTGGCAAATAGGGTTAAGGAGAATCCAAAGGGATTCAAAAATAGATGAAGGACAAAAAGGTAACTAGAGAGAGAATACGGCCCCTTAAAGATCAGCAAGGCCGTCTACATGTGGAACCGCAGGAGATGGGCGAGATATTAAACAAGTATTTTTCATCAGTGTTTGCTACAAAGAAGCTATTGAGAATGGGGAAATAAATAAGGACATCTTGAGAACTGACCATAATTCCAGAGGTGGTGGTGCTGGACGTCTTAAAATGCATAAAAGTGGATAAATCCCAGGAACCTGATCAGTTGTACCCTAGAACTCTGTGGGAAGTGAGGGAAGAGATTGCTGGTCCTCTTGCTATTTGTATCATTAGTAGCCATAGGTGAGATGCTGGAAGTCTATAGGCTGACTAACGTGGTACCACTACTTAAAGGTGGTAAGGAAAAACCAGGGAACAATAGAGCATTGAACCAGATACTGGTAGTGGGCAGGTGTTGGACAGAATCCTGTACGACAGGATTTACATGTATTTGGAAAGGTGAGAACTGATTAGGAATAGTGAACATAGCTTTGTACGTGAGAAATCCTGTCTCATTAACTCTCACTGAGTTTTTTAAAGAAGTAACAAAGAGGATTGATGAGGGCAGAGCAGTGGATGTGATCTATATGGACTTCAGTAAGGAATTTGACAAGCTTCTTCATGGTAGACTGATTAGCAAGATTAAATCACATGGAATATAGATACAATTAGCTATTTGGATACGGAACTGGCTCAAAGGTAGAAGACAGAGAGAAGGTGGTGGTGGTGGAGGGTAGCTTTTCAGACTGGAGGCCTGTGCCACAAGTTTTGGTGCTGGTCCACTGCTTTTTGTCATTTATGTAAACTATTTGGATGTGAACATAGGGGGTATGGTTAGTAAGTTTGCAGATGACATTAAAATTGGAGATGCAGTAGACAATGAAGAAGGCTACCTCAGATACAGTGGGATCTTGATCAGATGGGTCAATGGGCCGAGGAGTGATAGATTGAGTTTAATTTAGATAAACATGAGGTGCTGCAGTTTGGAAAGACAAATCAGGGCAGGACTTATACACTTAATGGGGAGTGTTGCTGAACAAGAGACCTTGGAGTACAGGCTCATATTTCCTTAAAGTGGAGTCACAGGTAGATAGAATAGTGAAGGCAACATTTGTTATGCTTACCTTTATTGGTCACCACATTGAGTATAGGAGTTGAGGAGGTCATGTTGTGGCTGTACAGGCCATTGGTTTGGCCATATTTGGAGTAATTCATGCAATTCTTGGATGTTGTGAAACTTGAAAGGGTTTAAAAAAGATTTACAAGGGTGTTGCCAGGGTTGAAGGATTTGAGCAACAGGAAGAGGCAGAATAGGCTGGGTTACTTTCTCTAGAGCTTCGGAGGCTGAAGGGTGATAGGCAAGGTGCTCTCCGGGGATGGGGCAGTCCAAAACTACAGGGCAGAGAATGTTGATTGTATGGAATGAGCTGCCAGAGGCAATGGTAGGGGCTGGTACGATTACAACATTTAAAAGACATCTGGATGGATCTATGAATAGGAACGGTTTACAGGGATATGGACCAAAAGCTAGCAAACGGGACTATATTTATATAGGATATCTGGCTGGCACGGAAAGGTTGGACTGAAAGGTCTGTTTCCATGCTGTATTTCTTTATGACTCTAACACAAAAACTTGATGGTATACACATACATGCCTGAATTCCATATTGATTCTGCGAAATCCTTGCCCTTTCATAAATGTAATCCCAATTTCCTGTAACCACCTCAGAAATATACAGCTCATACAAATTTCCTACAGTGATGCAGTTCTGAATAGGGTGGTAAACTTATGGATAAAATTAATAATGAAACTAAAACCACACTTTTGTTTTTTTTATACGGGAGTGTTTTTTTTAAACACCAAATTACTTCCTGAGGAATTAAATGTTTGTTTTTGTTTTTAAATGTATCAGATTTTAAACAATTACAGACTTCCATTGTTGCATTTTCTTATATGCACCGTACCTGTGTGTAAATGATAGCTTGATATACTTCTTTAATTTCTTCGAGCATGGAAATTAAGCAAACAAAGAAAACTGAGCTACCCTTGAGCTCTGATTGTTCACCCTGATTTTACCCTTCCGCGTAAACTAACTTTACTCTCAGAAAGTCTTGAAGTTATTATCCAATGGGATGATATTGACTTAAATGTTGACATAAACTCATAATTAGGTCATTGCAGAAACTTCTGTATCAGTACATGAAATCGATTTAGAAATTCTATTACTGTTGTTCACAGTGTGGAAACAGGCCCTTCGGCCCGACAAGTCCACTTCGACTCACCGAAGAGTAACTCACCAGACCCATTCCTCCTATGCTATATGTGCCTAACCTACGCATCCCTGAACACTCTGGGCAATTTAGCATGGCCAATCCACCTAACCTGCACATCTTTTGGAATGTGGGAGGAAACCGGAGCAATCGGAGGAAACCCACACAGGCAGGGGGAGAATGTGCAAACTCCACACAGATGGTCACCCAAGGCTGGAATCGAACCCAGGTCCCTGGCACTGCGAGGCAGCAGTACTAACACTGAGCCACTATGTTGTGCAGGGAAACAGCCATTTTGCAAGTAGCAAATCTGCATTTTTGATAGCTGAGAGGGGACTACAGAAATGATATTAGAACTTGATATACTTCTTTAAAAAGATTGTCTTGGTCCTTTGAATTTTCAATTGAACGACAGGAAAAAATTTTTGGGCGGAGGAGTGGAGTGGTGATGGCAGTGGACTAGGGGTTGGTAGTTTTATTGCCTTTATCTAAAAAATGGAATCTCTTAATAAAAATTCAGCACACTTTTCATACAGGAATCTTAGCTTAGATCATGTTATCAAATAGAAAGAATACCAATCTTACACCTATTTCATTTCCTTTCTGTGTCACACACTTTTGGAGTGGCTCATAAAGGTCACTGCTTAATGCATTCCTCTATTTTGTACAGAGTAACCAATCCCACACATCAGTAACAAAGTAACGATCCCACACATTTACTAATACAATTAATGTGAGTTATCCAACCAAGATAAACAACTCAAAATTATGATGGTTTCTTTAAGCATGATACATGTCATGAAATAGAAATCTAAATGGATTGGAACAAAACAGAATTAAATGTTATGCAATGCCCATTGACTGCAGGTTTCTGTCAAGTTGACTATTTTGCAGAACTAAGTAGAAACACAAAGCTTCCATCTAATCCTATTATAAGAGGGGGAAAAACAAAATCACCTCTGACAACTATCTCTGAAACTCAAAACTGAACTAAACTTTATGAGCAGCTGATCATACCACAAAATCTTCCCATTATTTCAAAATCTATTTAATCAGTGAGTCAGCAATGAGAACTAATCCATATCTGAACCAAAGTAGGGTAGTGGCAGTGGTAATGTCAGCTGATTAGCAATTGAGAATCCAGGTTAATGTTCTGAGGACATTAACTTCTAAACATTTATTTTTAAATCGCTGAGGCCAAAAGGATGCTAAATTTGTTTGTAAATCTCTGGCTCTAAATTTATTATATATCAGTGTCTGTGGACAACTACAAAATGTGAGTTGACCAGGAAATGTGCAGGCGCACAATTCCAGACCTGCTACATCAGGATGTAAAATATGCTTTCGACACCTTACACAAAGGCTGCATGGCAGAGAAGATGACCGATTCTGAAAAGTGGTTCAGTGATGAGGAATGAGGATTGGGAGAGAGGGAAACATGGGATGGTCACACGGGACTGGGAAGCTGTGTCCTCCCCCACCCTGTTTCCTGGGTCCCGGGTTGCGTTCCAATTCTTTCCAGGTTCCAGGATGTATTTCCCCATCCCATCTGGAATCTCCCTCCTCCATCTGAAAACTTAAGTGCTACACAGGGCTCATGTGCTGGTGTCAGCAAACAAAGACATGTATACACATAGATGAAAGAAGACAACAATCAGACCTCACAATATGTATTGCATCATTTCACTGTTAAAGTGTATAGCCCATAATATTCCATCCATTACACTCAGTGTACCCACAATTACCTAAGCTGGTAGATGGTGCTTATTCAAGAATTTCCCCTGATGCTTCAGCCAGAATCTGCTCAAGCATACTACCAAGAATATAAATGGATAAGTTGTTCTTCTTTCCATACAGCTCAGCTTACTTACAGGATCTTTCAGTGACAAAACCTTCTCACATCTCACGTTTGTGATTTGTTCTGATCGATTGGGCATGAAACCACCTTCACATTTATCACCGGGAACTTTTCGATACCTTTAAAAGATAAAAATTCATATTTTTAGAAAAGTTCTGTCATTAATATATCTTGGTAGGAGATCATAGACCAGCTGTGATGACAGCAGTTGCCTTTTCCATTCTCTGTAGAGATGACTCAACTACAACTTTACAGATATTTTACTTTGAAATAAGAAGTTCTCATGGTAGCAGCAACCAAAAGAAGCAACCATTTGTATGTGCAAGATTATTTTCTTGTATAATACTTTCCTTCAATTGTAATGATGATAAAAGTACATTATGTGTCAATGCAGATAAATTCAAGCATTCAGCAAAAAGAGTATGTGAAAGTCATTTACTTTTACCCCTAAGTTTTTAGGATAATTGCCACAAAGGAATGGCCCAATGCCTCTGTCCACACTGAAGGTGAATTTTGTGCTCGTGGTCTGCTATTAACAACATAACTAACCAGAAAGGAAATTAGTCTCTATTTAGATTTGAAGAGTTTTACAGCACAAAATGAGGCCCTTTGGCCCACCAAGTCCAGCTGGCCATTTAAGCACCTATCTGTTCTAGTCCCGCTTCCCAGCACTTGGCCCACAATTTTGGAGAGACTTACTTGGCCTTTTACTTTCTCGATCAGTCTCTCGTGCAAGACCTTGTGAATATGCCTTACTGAAGTTCTATATTGACTATCTCCACTGCATTACTCTCATCCACACAAACAGACACTTTCTCAAAAAATCCAATCAAACCTGTCAGACATGATCTCCCCCTGACAAAGCCATGTTGACTATCTCATATTAATCCTTGCCTCTCCAAGTGGAGATTAATTTGGTTCCTCAGAGATTTTTCCAACAGTTTCTATACAACCGATATCAGACTCACTGCCCTAAAATTCCCTGGATTATCCCTACCATCCTTCTGGAACAACTATACATTAGCTGTCTTTCCATCCTACTTCTGTATCCAAATAGAATTTGAAAGTTATTGTCAGAGCTGCTGCAATTTTCTCCCTTGCCTACCACAGCAACTGGATATATCTCATCTGGGCATGTGATTTATTCACATTCAAGCCTGATAAAACTGTGAATAGCTCACCTCTCATACTAATTTGTTCAATACATCACAGTCTACCTTTCTGATTTTTGTACCTTCATTGTTCTTCTCTGTAATGAATACAGATGCAAGGTATTCATTTAAAAGCTCAGTATGCCTCCTGGCTCCACACATAAATTGCTGCTTGGGTCCATAATGAGCCCCACTCTTTCCCTGGTTATCATCCTCTAGTCCTATTAAACTTCTAAGATGCCTTTGGATTTTTCTTTGTTTTATATGCCAGTGTTTATTCATGCTGCCCTTTCATATTACTAATATCTTTTTTTAAAGTAGCCCCCTGCATTTTTATATTTGGGGTTTTATATTTCAGAATCCTCAACATCTACTGTAAGCTTTTCTTTATTCAACTTGCACGTTCTATATACTACAGTTCTCTGGAATTTTTGGTTCTACTCTTCACCTTTCCAGGAAGTTATTGGCCTTGCATGGTCAACCGTCACTGCTCAAATGTAGATTTTCCTACAAGTCCACTTTGGCCTTCCACAATTTAAAACCTACATTTCTGGTCCTCTGTGGTCCTTTTCCATGCTTACCTTAAATTTTTACAGAGTTTTGGTCACGATCACTGAAATGTTTTCCCTCTGACACATTTACCACTTGCCTGACTTCAATCTCTGAATCGAAGTCCTGCGCCACCCTGTCCCTTGTTGGAGTTTCTACATGCTGGCTTTAATAAAGTCTCCCAGATACATTTTAAGAATTCCACCCCCTCTAATTTGTCTATCCTAGTTAATGGTGAAGTTGAAACTCCTATTATTTTTACATTTCTCTGAAATCTTTCAGTATGTTCCATTCTGTTTTAACAGAAACTACAAAAAGATCATGTATTAAAATGAGCAAAAGGTTCATATTTGTTTACCAGCAACATTTCTGATGTAACGTGAATTCTTGCTGTCTCAGTAGATAATGTGTTTTCAGTACCTTCTCTTTTTATTATAATTCTCACCCCAAGGTTTCTCAGAGAAGCTATATTGCCACACACCTGGAGCCTTTGACAGCTAACGTTTCAAATATGGCATCCAATGACACTGAGTTAAAAACGAGAGAAGCTTCTCTGTCAGAGGAAGAAACTCCTGCTTCAAGTGGACTACTAACAAACTGTCTTTGAATGTAGTCACAGGATTGTGCAGATTATTATAAATAAGCTGAAAAAGTATAAATTCAGCTAGTAAACAAATAATTTAGTAACCCACATCCAAGAAGTTAAACCTTTAATAGTAGTTACCTGCACGTTTAGAAATGTTGGTTAGAACACATGGAAATTAAATGGAATCCTCAGAGGAGGTAATTCACCTGAATGCTCAATTCTGTGAATGGTACCTAATTTTGCAGTTACAAGCAGAAAGGTGAACTCTCAGAGCTGCTACCTGATAAATTCCAAGTCGTTTTATTACATTAATGCTGCATCAGTGGTTTATTAGCTTGCATTCTCTCCAATGCATACGTAAGTATATAGACTGTTCTCCAAATGACAAGCACCATAAAGAATAAAAATATTTAATCAAGACCTGTGAAACTAAGAAACTACTGTTTAATACCAATTCAAAAATTCTCAGCTAGCTTCATGCAGTGTTGTATATAGTAACTCAGAGAATAGTATTAATTGCTTAGGTCTTAATTGTTTATACTATTGCTTCATTTTCTATCAGTTCTACTTCTTCCCATAATTCTAATTTAATTGTCTTTTCTCACTGCCCTTCTCTGTTTCTTTCTGTATTTTATTTTGATTCTTTCAGATGTAAAATCTTAAGGTGTTATGACATGTTGGGAAAAGGAGCCAACAGGAGAAGCAGGCTGTTTTGAGTTGGGGGGTTATATGGAAACTGCAGCATTCTTCTAAATCCTTTCCATCAGCACTCATGCTCTTCCACCTCCCTGCCTCACCACATTATCCTTCCCTTTCCTTTGCTCCTCTGAGAACTGTTCATCAGCTCTAGGTTAGCTTCATATTTTTACTATGGTAGCTTATCCACAGCATTTGGTCTAGCTATGCCTAGACTACAAAGGACAAATTCCAGTTGGAGTTAATGCTCTAATTATTGTATAGTTGCTGTTAGAAAATGTGTATTTTGACCAAGAATGGAATCAAGTCAGCTTTGACGATCTAAAGCGCTGATAAAGTCTGCTGATGTCTTTGTACCATTCATGTAAAACAGGCCTTCCAATTAGGTGGTAAATTGGTTTACAATATACAGAGTATTAGATACTACTTTGTTTGTATTACTCACCCCGGGAAAAGACCTTGTCTATTTACCCTATCCAAGCCCTCAATTTTATAAACATTTCTCAGCTCCCAATGCTCCAGGGAAAGTATCCCCAGCCTGTTCAGCCTCTCCTTGTAGCTCAAACCCTCCATCCCTGGCAACATCCTTGTAAATGTTTTTTTGAACCCCTTCAAGTTTCATAACATCCTTTCCGTAGGTAGTGTTTATTGGATGACGAGGTGTATGCTTATACTTTATAACTCTTTAAATGAATATGAAATATCCTTAAGGAGCTAGCTTTCTAAAAGTGAGTTGCTCATAATATGTGTATCCTCGTCACAATCCATCACCATTATGAGAAAAGACATTTTTTTAAAAAATGATATTTTTATTAAAATATTTTTCAAATCTTTTACAAAACAGCTATATATAAAAAACAATACCAAAATACAAAAAGATAGAGGCAGTACAACAATGTCATATCACAATACTATTAATAATAAACTACCTAGTATTCTACCAGAACAAACATATCTACATAACTTAAACTAAACTACAATCAAATTAAATAAAAATTAAATTAAGCTCAATTCAAATTAGCTTAAATTATATCACATTACTTTATTCCATTTCACTCACCACACCTCCACTACCACCCATGGGAGTACCAGTCATTGTACCCGTATTTTTTTCCCCTCCAGCTTCCCCCTCCCAGGGCCCCCACAGGTGCCCAAACTAATTTCCACAGCTATATCACAACCCTGATTAATATTGCCGATTAAGCTGTGTCAATATAATTTGGAAAGGGCCGCCACGTCTTATAAAACTACTCCGTTTTGTGGTGCACCATATTTGTGAGGTAGTCTTGGGGGAGATACTCCATCACCAGCCTGCGCCACCCCATTAGACCTGGGGGTTTTTCCAACATCCAATTCATTAAAATGTTCTTCCTTGCACAGTGGGTAAGAATGTTACACAGTCTCTTCTCGTGTTCCCCAGAGAAGGCAAATTTGGCAACCCCAGAAGAAATACTAGGTCCAATTCCCAGGATTGACTTCAATTCCCAGGATTTTTTTCAGCTCCCTTTCTATGGCACACAAGTACCTCTGGATCTTACAACAAAGTGTGCCCATACTAATTTTATATTTGGGACACCCTGGAAACGCTCCTCTCTTGAACTTAGCTAGCCTCTCTGGCACGATATGAGCCCTGTGTAAAATCTTCAATTGCATGGCCTGCACTTTGTTACATATTGAGATTTTCTTTACATTTTCCCATATTTACAATAAAATATCCTCTCCTACTTCCTGATTCCAAGTCCTAGAGAGTCTCTCCACATCTCCTAAGGCACATCCCTTCTGTAAATGATACAGAGTATTAACTGAAAGAGCGCCCGTGCACCGGAGCACTCTTTTCTCCACGTCTGACTTGTAAAACTGAGCCAGGAGCATGGTCTTCCTTTGTATATAATCCTGATTCTGAAAGTACTGGAAAAGGTCCTATTAGACAATCCATATTTCTGACTTAACTGACTAAATGACATCATGACCTCCCCCTCGAATAAATCTCCCAAACGAGAGATTGCCTTATTCTCCAATGCCTTAAAGCCAGAGTCCATTGCCCCAGGTTTAAATCCTTGGGCTCCCACCAACAGGGCAAACGATGAGGTCTTAAGCCAATTGCCCTCATCTTGCCTCATTATCCTCCAAGCTTTCACCGTATTCCAGTAATTATGTATAGTTAGCTTTATACAGCTAGTGGAAGGAAGGGGTAATAAAAATTCCCAAATATAAAAAACTTTTTGACGACCATCTAAACGGGAACTGCATTCCATCCTTCAGATCAGGCACCTTCACTAATCCCCCAACTGGCACAGCTTCCGATTTTGAGAGGTTGATCCTGGAACCCGAAAAACTGCCAAATAAATTAATTTTTTGAATCAATCAAGGAACAGACTCCTCCGGACTGGCCAAGAACAAAAGGAAGTCATCAGCATTTAGAGTGATCTTATGCTCCCCCATTCCCACTCCTAGCCCCACTATTTCAGGAACCCTCCTGATAGCCTTGGCTAATGGCTCAATTGCCAAGGTAAATAACAGCGGTGAAAGAGGACCCCCCTGTTGACTACCTCTCCCAATACTAAAGTTATCTGAAGTACAGTTTGTAATGACTGTCACCTTAGGATCATTATACAACACCGCCAACCACCTAGCCAAGGCTCCCCCAGACCGAAGCGCTATAGGACCCCAAATAGGTATGGCCATGCTATCCAATCAAACGACTTTTCCGCATCTAGGGAGACCACCAAACCCGGGATCAATCTTTGTTGGTATACCTGTACTATGTTCGTACCCTCCTGATGGAAGAGCTATGGCCCTTGTTAAAATCAGCCTGATCGTCTTTTACAATATAGGGCAGGACCTTTTCCAACCTCAGGGCCAGCACCTTTGACAGAATGTTAAGGTCTGCATTCAACAACTAAATTGTATGAAGCACGTTCTTCGGGGTTTTCCCTTCTTTAAAATGAGGGAGATATTAACCTCCCAAAGAGAAGACTGAAGACAGTCCTGTGTATGTGAATAGCTATACATCCCCCAAAGTGGCTCCACCAACACCATTAATGAATTTCTGATAAAACTCACTTGAGAATCCATCTGGCCCCAGTGCTTTGCGACCCTGGAGATTCTTGTACTGTCATAGCGTATTTAACAGGGAGACCTGTTCCGTGTTTATACTGGGGAGGTCCAGGTTCTCAAAAAAGGACTGCATTCTCATTGCACTGCCTTCGCCGCCCTCCGACTGGTATAACTCTGCAAAGAATTCCCTAAATTGTTTTGCAAAGAAGGCCTCTTTTTCTTTTCCACCTGTGTGTGCAATGAGTCAAGAGCAGCCTGGAGAGTCGTGACCCGTTGCAGTTTGACCAATGAAGGCCTATTATAATATGCTTCCTCAGCTACCTTCAGCCGGGTTTCCAGCATCCGTTGCTGCTCCTCCCACTGCCTCCTTCTCGTCATTGAGTACGAAATGATCAAGCCTCATAAACATGCGTAGTGGCCTCCCAAAGTACTGCCGGATTACTGGCCATACGTGAGTTGATACCCCAGAAGGCCCTGAACTCTCTTGTAACGTACTCAACAAATTTGTTATACCTTACCAGGAATGGGTTCATGTGCCAGTGCCTTGCATCTATTCCACCACCCTTGATTTTAACATCTAAATGTTATCATATATATACTATCATATGGTCTAAGATAGTTATATTCCCAATTTTATAAGCCAATATTCTGTCCAAACAGACGGCAGAAGGAAAATGTCAATTCACATATGGCTCTTGTGTGGGTTGGAATAAAAAGTAAAGTCTCTTCTATTAGGGCAGAGATGCCTCCATACATCCACTAATCCCAACTCCTCACAAATGTCTACCAACTGCTTAGATTGCACGAGCATACCTGCTTGGTCCCTTGGCATCCAGTCTACCCTGGGATCCATTAAAATCTGCTCCTATGATCATGTGACGCACCCCAAGATTCATTAATTTAGCAACTGCATCAATTAGAAATTTAAGAGGGTGCGCCGGGGGACAATAAACATTCAGGATGCCATACCCTTCTCCATGTATTAGAACTTTAAGAATGATGAACCGTCCATGTTCATCCTTAATTTCCTCAGTTACCTGGAATGGAAGGTTCTTTCTTACGAGTATAGCCACTCCTCTACTCTTAGAGCTAAAGGAGGAGAACAATACTCTGTCATCAACCCCCTGCTGCAGCTTCAGATGTTCCTTGTCAGTTAATGCGCCTCCTGCAGCAGGGCAATGTCCACCCTTTCCTTCCTAAGGCTTGATAGCACCTTCTTTCTTTTAATAGGGGAATTGCTCCCATTTACATTCCAGGTGCACCACCTGAACAAATCACTAGCCATGGTCGTCCAGGGCAACCAGTGTTTCCCTAGGAGGAGGAAGCTTATCTGAGGTGCGGCGAGTGAAAAAGACATTAACTCTATAAGGTCTAAAAACTACTACAACTAAAAAAACTAACAATTGCATTTAACTTAAACAAACACCCGAAGTGATTAATAAATCAGGTTTTACACAACAGCAGTATGAAATCTTTAAAACTGATAACCACAAAAAAGGGAAAGAGGAGAAAAAAAAAGGGGCCGACTAAGTTAAGAAGAACTGTACCATTGTCCGTAACGGTGCCCCTTCCCACCCCACTCCCAACCAGAGTCCTTTATTTCAAAGAGTTCATTAAGTCCTTTTCCTTTTCTACTGAATCAAAATTATATATTGCCCCTCTGTGAGCGAAACGCAACACCACCGGGTACCTCAAAGAATACTGAATGTTCAGATTCCTTACTTTTCTCTTAACTTCATCAAATGCCATTCTCTTCTTAATTATGGCTTAATTGAGCCTTTGTATGTTAAAGCCTATGGATCTCTTCCCACTCTTCTTGCTGTTTCAATCACTAACTGTTTTTCTTTATAAAGCTGGAGTCGCACTGCAATCCGATGGCCTGCTCCACGTTCACCATGCCGAACTCCAACTTCAGCTGCAGGAACCTCAGGAGCCACTTCTCCAGGAAACCAACGAGATCCTTGCCTTCCTCACACTCTAGGAGACCCACGAGCTGTAAATTTTTCTTCTACTTTTGTTTTCCAGGCCATCTACTTGTTCCTGAAGGACCTAAACCTGGTCTTCCAGTGTTTGGATCTTTCCTCCTGAGACCTCCGGTCCTCTCCTCCACTATTTCTACTCCGGTTCAGTGTTTGAATCTCCTGTTCATGCTTTTTCAGCATGGTAGATATTGGCTCCATTGCTGCTTCAATCTTTTCTCTGTATTTGGCAAACTGTGAGACTAAATGCTGCTGCTCCTTTAAATCCAAAGGGGCTGCCCCGGGAGTTTGTGCAATGGCTGTGGGCACCCCTGACACAGTAGGGAGTGCCCTGCTTGACGTACTTCTTTCGCTCCTTTTCCTTCATTCGCCTTCATCCTGATCTTACAGCCATCAAACCACAATTTTAGCAGGTCCAAATGTTCAGTAACTTTATATTATCAATTTTTCTCCTGGGGTGGTTAACGTGGAGGGGTAAAGTCCCACCTTTCCAGAGGGTATGGCACAGAACCCAGCATAGCAGACACTCAGATGGCTGCCATCTTGGATCTCCCAGAAAGGTACATTTGATTATTCATAGTCTGTGATCGCCTAGTGCATGGATACTCGCCCCTTTACAGTTTTACAGTCAATTAATAGGACTACTGGCAAAACATTTTCCTTCTCTTTGCTCTCTGCATGGCCTAGCAATGACAGTAAAAACTTTTATTGTGGTTGTTGTACTGATTTTGGGAGAGAGTGAGAGTGAAATTGTTGGGAGCTATTTCTGCATAATAGAAAATAAGATTCTTAAGTGTAGTTACTGTTAAAATCTAGGCAATTTCAACATTGCAAGCACCCACAAACATCAGTGTGATAAAGACCACATAGCTATTTTTAGTATTTTGATAGTTAAACAATTGAAATATAGTAATACCATGGGATTTGTTTCTACAAATCTCATTCAAGAGGTGCAGCACTCCTTCAATACTGCACTAATATGTCAGCCTTAATTTTGACCTGGAGTTCTGAGGGTGGAACTTGAATCCATGGATCTTGAGTTGTGCATGGCTTCTCTACTGAAGCATACGTGACATATTGTTGGGTATTGGACATACTGGTCTATTTGGAACGTAACATTGGAGTATTCAGCTCTGGTTACTGTTCTCAATCATGGCTGATCATTTACTTAAACATAATTTTCCTTCAGTATATGCTGGGATACCATTAGTATCTAGAAACCTATCAATCTGCCTTGAACATACTGAGCTTCCATAACCCTCTGGGGCAGAGAATTCTGAAGTTTCAATACTCTATGAATGAAGAAATATGGGACAAACCTTGGGACTGAGTTGAAGAAGAAATTCTTTTCATCCCCAGTGAGGTGCCAGAAGACCAGTCACAGGCCTCCAGTCTGAAAAACAACCTTCCATCACCACCCTCTGTCTTTTACCTTTGAGCCAGTTCTGTATCCAAATGGCTAGTTCTCCCTGTATTCCATGAGATATAACCTTGCTCACCAGTCTCCCATGGGGAACCTCATCAAACGCCTTACTGAAGTCCATATAGATCACATCTGCCCTAATCAATGCTCTTTGTTACTTCTTCAAAAAACTCAGTCAAGTTTGAGAGACATGATTTGCCACACACAAAGCCATGTTGACAATCCCTGATCAGTCCTTGCCTTTCCAAATATATGTACATCCTGTCCCTCAGGATTCCCTCCACAGTAAATACTGATGCAAAATACTCGTTTCATACCTGCCCCATCTCCTGCGGCTCCACACAAAGGCCGCCATGTTGTTCTTTGAGGGGCCCTATTCTCTCCTGGTTACCCTTTTGTCCTTAAAGTATTTGTAAAAACCCCCTGAATTCTCCTTAACTCTGTTTGCCAAAGCTATCTCATGTCCCCTTTTTGCCCTCCTGATTAACCTCTCAAGTACACTCCTACTGCCTTTACACTCTAAGGGTTCACTTAATCTATCCTGTCTATACCTGACACATGCTTCCTTCTTTTTCTTAACTAAACCCTCAATTTCTCTGGGCATCCAGCAGATGTCACACTGCACCTACCAGTCTTTCCTTTCACCCTGACAGGAATATACTGCCTCTGGACTCGTGTTACCTCATTTCTGAAGTCTTCCCATTTTCCAGTCGTCCCTTTACCTGTGAACATCTGCCCCCAATCAGCTTTTGAAAGTTCTTGCCTAATACCGTCAAAATTAGCCTTCCTCCAATTTAGAACTTCCAACTTTTAGATCTGGTCTACTTTTTTCCATCACTATTTTAAAACTAATAGAATTATGGTCACTTGCCCCAAAGTGCTCCCCCACTGACACCTCAGTCACCTGACTTGCCTAATTTCCTAAGAGTAGGTAAACCTTTGCACTTTCTGTAATAGGTACATCCACATACTGAATCAGAAAGTTTTCTTGTGCGCACTTAAATTCCTCTGCATCTAAACCATTAACAATATGGCAGTCCCAGTCTACGTTTGGAAAGTTAAAATCCCCTACCATAACCACCCTATTATTTTTACAGATAACTGAGATCTCCATACAAATTTGTTTCTCAATTTCCCGCTGACTATTATGGGGTCTAGAATACAATCCCAATAAGGTGATCAACCTTTACTTATTTCTCTGGTCAACCCAAATAACTTCCCTGGATGTATTCCCAGGAATATCCTCCCTCAGTACAGCTGTAATGCTATCCCTTATCAAAATGCCACTCCCCCCATCTCTCTTGCCTCCCTTTCTCTCCTTCCTGTAGCATTTGTAACTTGAAACATTAAGCTGCCAGTCCTATCCATCCCTGAGCCATGTTTCTGTAATTGCTATGATATTCCAGTCCCATGTTCCGAACCATGCCCTGAGTTCATCTGCCTTCCCTGTTAGGCCTCTTGCATTGAAATAAATGCAGTTTAATTTATCAGTCCTACCTTGTTCTCTGCTTTGACCTTGCCTTCTGGCACCTCACTGGAGATAACAAAAATAGAGGTTACTGGAAAGTAAAGCTCAGCAGACCTGGCAGCATTTGTGAACAGAAATCAGATTTAACGTTCCAGGTCCGGTGACTCTTCAGCCTATTCCCGCCGCCCCCCCCCCCTCCCCCACCGTGCTATAGCTCAAACCATTCAACTCTGTCTTGTAAATCTTTTCTGAACCCTTTCAAGTTTCACAACATCCTTCTCATAGCAAGGAGACCAAAATTGCACAGTATTCCAAAAGTGGCCTAGCCAATGTCCTATACAGCCGCAACATGACCTCCCAACCTCTGTACTCAATACTCTGACCAATAAAGGCAAGCATGCCAAATGCCTTCTTCATTATTCTATCTACCTGTGACTCCACTTTCAAGGAACTATGAATCTGCACTCCAAGATCAGCAGCACTCTCCAGGACCTTATCATTAGGTCTACAAGTCCTGGCCTGGTTTACCTTTCCAAAATGCAGCATCTTACATTTATCTAAATTAAACTCCATCTGCCAATCCTCGACCCACTGACCTATCTGATCAAGATTTCTTAGTACTCTGAGGTAATCTACTTTGTGTCTACTACACCTCCAATTTTGGTGTCTTCTGCAAACTTACTAACCATACTACCAATTGTCACATCCAAATCATTTATTTCAATGACGAAATGCAGAGGACCTAGCACCAATCCTTGTGGCACACTGCTGGTCACACACCTCCAGTCTGACAAGCAAACTTCAAATAACACTCTCTGCTTCCTACCTTCGAGCCGGTTCGGTATCCAAACGGCTACTTCTCCCTGTATTCCATGTGATCTAACCTTGCTAACCAGTCTCCCATGAGGAAAGAGAGTACTCATTCTTTTCTTATTTATTCCTTTCTCCCATCTTATTCCCTCAGCCCCATAAGTGTTAGAAATCAGACTGTCTCACGTCAGAAATATAAATTTCAGATGTGGTTGCTCCCGGTATATTGTATATTGGGAGTTTTTAATTATATGTAAATTCTTAAGTTACCTCTGAATAGACACCACTGAAAAATGTGTTTGTTGCACGAGGTGGCGTATGCTTGTACCTTATCATACTTTAAATGAATATAAAATATTCTCTAGCAGCTTTCAAAACGTGGCTGGCTCAGGAAGCCTAAATGGAAAGGAATATCATGTATCATTGAACACAAAATAGGCCCACGACTCGTGGCATACATAGGTTAGTCCCAGCCCAGAACGGAGTTCCACACACCCATCTTGGAGAGGGGGCGTTTTTTATATATCCAGAAATGCTCTTACACACAACTCTCCTCATCACCAAATCACTACGGTTTTTCTTTCATTTATTAACCACCACCAGTAAATCATCCATGTTTCCGATTGAATAATTTACATGCAAAGCTATCAAAAGGTGAGAAAGAGGCAGGAAGAATGGGAAGGCGTGAAATCAAAATGCAGTTGGATGCGAAGATAAAGCACCATGGTACCCACCTCTCTCTGGAGGTATTAGGAGTACTGATGGACATGCGGGCTCCCTCTAAGGATACCCAGCTATGAGCGTCCTCTGATGGAAAATGGGAGGACTCCAGCGTAGAGTTCTCCACTGCTGATCCTCAGTACCCAGTGGTAAATAAGGTTCATAAAAGGTTCAGGTGATGCGCTGCTGCTGGGCAGGCCATTGCCTGTTACCAAGCCCATTCTCAATGAGCTGCATAGGGAGATTAGTGATACGCTATGGACCTTGTAAGGGTATTCACATCCCTCCCTGTCGGAGTCTGAGGGCTCTCTTTTGTTCCTGCGACAACAGGGCCTCCTGAGTCATTTTGTCCATGGCCTCATGCCTGTTGCTTTTGCAACAAAGTAAACGTCTTTATGAGTTCTCGCAATCCTTAGGACTGACTCTCAAGCTTTTCGTGGGCGCGTTTCCCCTCTGCAAGTTGGTGAGAGTGGCATACCCATCAAAATAATCGCCTATATTGAGAGTTCCCACCAACAGAGCTGGTCAACTTTTTTTTCTGGAGTCTTCCCCCCAGTTTTGACCATGTACAATACCGGTCCCTTTTTCCTTTTAAGGATAACTCCTGGAATCCTTGGACAGCTGACACTGAAGGGTCCACATAAGGGTCCATCTCTTTCTACTGATTTTTGAGTCTTAGTAAAGACTTCAACTCTGTTGTGTTCCTTGGAGTTGAAGCCACTTTCTGTGGCCGCACCTTCTCTTCAACAAAGTAGAATCTGTCCTTGTTGACTCTGTACCCAAAGGTACTGTACCTCACTTACACACTTTTCCCATTTAAGCTGGATGCCAGCCTCAGAACAATGCTGCAAGACCTCTTCCAATCTCACCACATGTTCTTTTGCAGTAGCCCCTAAGTTTAAAATATCATCCAGATAGACTGCCACTCTGGGTATCCCTTGGAGGATGTTCTCCATTACCCTTTAAAAGATGGAACAAGCCAAAGGCACTCCAAAGAGTGAGTGTACTCAAGCAGTCGTTTGAGTATTTATAGTAACAGACTTCCTGGATGATTGCTCAGGCTCCAACTGGAGCTACATGAGACTTATATCCAATTTATAAAATATGGGAATCCCAGACACCTTTTCATACAAGTTTTCTACAAGTGCATTAGATAACTGACTAAGCAGGAAGTTCTGAATGTCAACTTATAACCCCCACAGAGGCAATCCAAGTTGTCAGGTTTTACAACTGGGAGTACTAGCACAGTCCATTCGGCAAATTGTGCTGGGTGAATGATGCCCCGTTCCTCTAGGTATTCCAACTTGGCATCTACGCTGTTGCACAGGGTATAGTGGATCAGTCGTGCCTTGAATTACTTAGGTCACACCTCTGGTTACCTCTAGATCTTGGCCCTACCCAGCTATTGGCCCTGCCACCATTTTATCTTCCCGAGGCCCTCTTGAAACACTTCAGGATACTTCCCAATGACTACATAAAGACGACTAGTTAGCATTTTAAAAATTTGCCCCCAATCCAAGGGGATTTACTGTAGCCAGTGCCTTCTCAAAAGTTGGGACTTGGTCCTTGCACCACAATTAAGGGGTATCGGACTATCCGTTGCCTGCATATAACTGGGATTGTACTGGTCCAAATAATACGCAAGGGCTCCCCAATACATGTGGTCAATCTAGTCTTGATGTCTTGCAGTCTTCAAGGCAAGATGCCCAGTTGGAGTTTCCTGAAGATTTGCTCTCCACCAATAGATACAGTGGAACCACATCAAGGGGTTGGCCATTTACCTAATTTTTTTTGTCTTAATTGGGACACTTTGGGAGTAGCGAAGTTAGTTAAGAGATTAATTTCTCATAAATCAAAAGAAAAAGCATTCAATGTGGTGAAGATTAGTGGGAAGCATTTAAAAATCAACATAGGACAACTTAAAAACAATAACAGGGAGAAGATGGAACATGAGGGCATGCTAGCTAGTAACATAAAGACAAGAATTTTTCTTAGCTATCTAAAAGGTAAGAGAGAGAGAAAAGTGAACATTGGAGCACTGGAAAGTGAGGCTGGAGAAGAAATGGAGAACAAAGAAATGGCAGAGGAATTGAATAGATACTTTGCAACAGTCTATATGCTAGAAGCCACTTGTAGCATACCAGAGCATCAACTATGTCTGTAGTGGGCACCACGAGAGGGAATGTTCCAGGGAAGCTCTCCGGACCAGAGAGTCTACACCCTCGGGTTCTGAAGGAGAGAGCTGAGGAGATTGAAGAGACGTTGGAGGTGAACTTTCAGGAAGCAGTGGGGTCAGGGATGATCCCAGATGACTGGAAAATGACAAACTTAACACTTTTTTAAGAAGGGAGGTTAAGCAGAAGATGGGAAATTGTCGGCTGGCTAGCCTGACCTAAGTCATTGTTAAGAGTTGAGTCCATTATTAAGGATGAGATTGCAGAGTACTCAGTATTGTGTGGTAAAACAGGGCCAAGTTAGCATGGCTTCATTGAGGGGTGATCCTGCCTGACAAATCTGTGCAGCTGGGACTTGAACCTGGCCTCCTAATTCAGAGGTACGGACATTACAAGAACCCTTGACCGGAGTCTGCTTTTTCTTTCCTTTCGTATATTTAACATGTTTTTCTAATCAACCTGGTCAGGAGATGCTGTTACACATCTTTAGAGCAGATAGAACTTGAATCTTGTCCTCCAGTCCAGGGATAGGGACACTATCACTGCACTGCAGGAGGGTCTTTTTTTTTAAAAAAAAAAGTATTATTCCATGGGTTTTGTACGGGTTCCCACAATCCCGGTGTCCCTGATAAAGTTTCTTCATCGTGTATCTTCAGACTTAGATGCGAGAGGTAATGTCTCGAACCTCTTCTGTTCCAACAAAATAATCACACTTTGAAATTACTTCCTTGGCTATAAAAATTATTGGGGGATGTTTCGTAGTTGTTAATGGCACTATAATAAATAGCAAGGTCTTTTTTTTCTGGCAGATTTGCTGGTGAAATGTTCCATTAAAAATGTAAAATAACCACATGCCTGCTACAAACAAGAATAATCGCATTCCCATTGCCTCATGAGGGAATTTTCACATTCAAAGGGCAGGAATTTAGCTGCTATTAACAGAGAATGAATTATTTTGATGTTAGTAACATATTAAGAGGTGAACTGTACTCAATTTGAATATTCAGTCATTGGCAGTAATTTATTCTAGTTAGGACAGGCTTTGCATAAGTACATTTTTGTCAAAGATGACAAGTTCTGAGTTCTCTGCGAAGGAATGATAAAGGCTAGAAAATCACTTATGAGTAGAATGGGTTTGATTTAAAAAAAATTGGTATAAAAATTAATCAGACCAATTCCCAGCTGCACAGTGCACATCTGAGATTGCCAATTTTGCAAGCACTCCTGGAGGTTTCATCATACGAGCTGTTATCTCTCTGCTGTGCATCAAATAATAACGAGTGTATATTCTCACCTGAGTCCGGGCATCCATACAGAAATTCTACAAGTTTAATCAATTTTACCAATCAGTAAAACCCAAAATTATAATCCCTGAATAGTCCAGAACAATATGGTCCACCTGAGGCAATGTGGGTAAAGTCAGAGTCCCGAGGGACCAGAGGGCTGCTCTCCCATTAGAGGGAGATGACTGGTGGTTTAACCTGAACGTCATCACGTCTCAGCGTGGGGGGGGGGGGGGGGGGGGGGGGGGGAGGTTGCGAAGGGGAGTCTTTCATGATGACCTCAGCTGGTGGCTGGTGCGGGAATCAAACCCATGCTGTTGGAGACAGTGAGGACTGCAGATGCTGGGAAGTCAGAGTCGATAAAAGCACAGGACTTATGAAGGCTCCTGTCCGAAACGTCAACTCTCCAGCTCTTCTGATGCTGTCTGACCAGCTTTGCTTTTTCCAGCACCATATTTTATCAACCCATCTGCTGGCAACACTCCGCATCATCCATCCAACTGAACTAACTTTGTCAATGCAGATTCATTATCAGGTGTTTACACAAAGTACCAAAGGCACGTTGCAAAAACAAACTTACCCTTGTGTTTTCAGCAGCTCTTCTTTTCCTTGTAAGCAGAATTCCAGCACATGATCAGCCAAGTCAGGCTGCTCTACACATTCATCACTATCTCCTTCACGGTAGTAACCAAAATCACTGTGTGAGAACAAAGGCGAAAATATTTTTTAAACTTATCGAGACTTGATGAACTCTCTCTTCTGCATAGACAATGAATATAATGCGCCTCACTAAATCAAATACTGCATCTATTTCATTTGATGATAAAACACATTTTTCCTCAAACAATAATTTTACGGTGAAGAGGGCAAAGGAACATGTTAATTGAAAATGAATCCATTTTACCATTGTAGAGAAAAGCATTGTTTCCAATTTCAAATTTTGATGCACAAAATACAGATATAACTCAAGAGTGCAACACTGTGTGCTTCTGTGTCACATGTGAAGCATTTTGATCCGGGATGCTTTCAGATGCATTCACATCATTTTTTTTTAAACCGGGCCATTGGGTTACTGATTAATTGTTCCAAAGCTTTGAAAATGCAGCCTGGAGATACCAAGAACACCCGCTCATGAAAGATTTTCAAATCAAGTTAGCAGCAACAAAAATAGGATGCAAGTGGAAATCCCAGCCTTTTAGTTCTTCTTGTTAAATTTTGGACTTGGAAAAAGGTGACAGCCTTAAAAATAACCTCTTTATACTGGGACATGATTTCTTCTGTTGCAGTTTATAAACTGGCTTTAACTTTAAGCAATGCTCTCAATTTGTTCTTACAAAACCCCTTTGAAAATGCATTGATCCTTCAAACAATCTGACAAAATCTGTAATCCACCCCTCTGATTGAATAAAGGCAATGGCACTGTGGATGCTGGAGATCTGAAATCAAAACAGAGAGTGCTGAAGAAACTCAGAAGGACTGGAAACATCTGTGAAGTGAGAGAACCAGAGAGTTAACACTTCATGTCCAATGACTCTTCTCCGGAACTACTTCTGTTCCAAAGAGGAGACATACCAGTGTCAAAACGTTAAATGTGTTTCTCTCTCCATAGATGCTCTCCAGATCTGCTGAGTTTCTCTAGTACTGTCTATTTTTATATTACATCTGATTGAATACTATTTTGATCTACCTAATCCAAATATCTCTTTCCCCTGTCAGGTTTACCTGTCAGAAATGACTCCCCATTGCTAAGCTTGCTAGTTGCAAATGTCTCTTATTTTGCTAATCTACCCCCCTCTCCCAAGGTCCAGCTGCATGCAATAATTTGCTACTTCAGTATCTACTGACTTCAAAGAGTGACCCAGAGAATCCTGCCACAGCATCCTATGTAATGAATCAAATCATTCCTTAGAGTGAGAATACAAAGTTAAGGGTTTCCTCAATTGTGGTTTCTTATCTGTGCTTCTCTACGTGGATCCATGAAGAAAATTAAGTGGAAATAACTTTTTATTACATAGACCAAACCATAATTGAAAATTGGCAAACTATATTGAATATAAAACTCACATGTCATTAAGCGAGACACACAGAAAATGAACAGAATCCTAAACACAGACCTTTGTTGAAATTGCTGAACTTGAAATTTTTCAAGTGAACATCCCATGATGTTAAGAAGTATCACAAAACCAGATTGACATATTCAACAGAATAAGGTAACAGACTGAAGTATTTAAGAAATGCAACAAACGAAACAAGTTGAACAAGCAATTTTGACACATACCACATGTAGTCACCCTTTGTGCACGGGCATAGACTTTGTTCTTTGTTCACAATATAGTCCCTTCCATTTCTGCAAACGGAGGCCTTTGCAAGCCTCTGGTATGTTTCTCGATATCCCAAAATGCAGCCATCATTTTTCTCACCAGCGTCTGTGGAATGAGCTAACCACTTGACATAATCCTTTTCCTGGCCTGAATGAAGAGCAAAAAATTCCAGTTTAGCAAAGGCATTTTCAACAACTGGAAGATTTGGATGGCAATATTTTTTGGATCTCAACCTTACATGCAGTGAATATGTAATCAGGAGCAGAGACTAATCACAGAGAAGTCACTAGCAGCACAATCCAATTGGAGGGGTCTCAGCATCATCTCCCAGTGCCTCAAACACAGCATGGAATGAGACAGATAGTGTCAGAATCGAGCTGCTTTTTAACGTGGAAACATTTGCGAATGTTCTGAAGGTGCAAACTTTGGACTAAATTTAGACTGCCAATCAGGACCAGCAGCTAGGATGCCAAAGCATATACAAACAGTGATGTGGGGTAACTCTATTAAGAAATGAGACACACACAATGCACAGGATAACCAAATTAAGAAATGGAGAAGGCCACTGTCAGTGGTTCACTCCCATAAACATTTTACATGCATTCTTTACTATCTACGAAAAGGACAGTACCAAGTTCCTGCAACACAATTACTATACAGGAATACAATTATTAGCCTACCAAAAGCCATTGTGTTGTGGCCTTTGCCTATTTAATACCATCAAGTCATTGCTGATATTGAAAGATATGTAAACTGTGTACATGTGAAATTTGGTAGAGAAACAGCATTGGACTGCCCAGCATTGGCTCCTGTAGGTTTTATTCACTTGTGCGATGTGGGTGTCGCTGGCTGGGCCAGCATTTACTGCCTGTCCCTAGGTGGCGAGCAGTGTTCTTGAACCACTGCATTCAATGTACCGTAGGTAGACCCATAAGGCTGAGAGGGAATTCCAAGATTTTGACCCAGCAACAGTATAGGAATGGCAGTATATTTCCATGTGAAGATGGTAGTGACTTGGACGCAAATGGTGCAGATGGTGGTGTTCCCACATATTTTCTGCCCTTATCCTTCTGGATGGTAGCAGTTGTGGGTTTGGAAGGTGTTGTCAAAAGGATCTTTGATGAATTTCTGCAGTGCACCTTGTAGATGGCACACTGCTGCTGTTGAGTGTCAGTCGTAGAGGAAGCAAACGTTTTGTGTGGATCTGATACAAATCAATCAGGCTGTTTTGTCAGAATGATGTCAAACTGGTGTGCTGTTGGAGCCACAGTCATGAATTGTGCCTTGGAAAGGCTTTGGGAAATCAGGAGGTGCATTATCCACTGCAGCATTCCTAGCCTCTGACCCGATTTTGTAGCCACTGCGTTTATGAGAGTGCAGTTGAGTATCTGATCTGGTAATACCCAGGATGCTGACAGTAGGGTCTCAGTGATGGTCACATCACTAAATGTCAAGGGGCAGTAGTGAGATTGTATTTTGCCAGAGATGGTCATCGGCTGACGTGTGTGGTGCTAAAGTTACTTGGCAATGATCTGCCCAAGTCTAGATGTTGTCAGGTCTTGTTGCATTTCAACAAGGTCTACTTTGTCATCTGTAGAGCTGAGGACAGTGCTGAACATTGATGATTGCACCGTGACATCCCCACTTCTGACCTTATGATAGAGGGAAGGTCATCAATGAAGTAGCTGAAGGTGGCTGGGCCTGAGCAACTACCCTTAGGATCTTCTGCAGAAATGACGGATCTCCAACAACTTCAACCATCTTCACTTGTGCTGGTATGACTCCAACCAGCAAAGAGTTTTTTCCCCCTAATACCCACTGATTGCAACTTTGCTTGGGCTCCTGGATGGCTTGGTCAAATGAGGCTTTGATGTCAAGAACTGACACTTCCACCTCACCTCATGTTCTTTTCTGGCCTATAATTCTGCTCGGCATAATACAAAGCATTTCTATTCCCTCCATTAATACGCTCTAACTGATCCTTGGCCACCTTGGAGCTTCTGTAAATGCTGAGAGCTTTCTTGGGAATACATTTCTCCTCATTAAACAGAAATGTTCTCATGGCAGGATTGCATATGTCTAAGATACTCCTATCTCTAATTCAGCTAAATGGATCATTGTGCTTACATGCTGATCAGCAGTCTCCACACTACTTGAATGCTGAACTAGGGTCCGAGTGCTGAAACTTTATAACAGACTATCTCTCAGACATTTCACATCCAAAAGGAAGTTGGCTGATTGATTCACGTGTCCCGACCTCTAGTATTCTGAACCCTTTTGCCTTGCATTACTTTAGCACTTGTGCAACTCCAGGCTGATATACCTCCAGGAGAAATAAGATAATGACCAACAAACAGAAGTTGTAACTTACAGTCTCTCGTTAGGAGCTCCTCAAAATCGATGGTTATTGACAGCCAAGTTGTTGAATAAATGCTTTCCTGTCTGTATCCCCAGAGACTGATATTCATTGACTTGGTTCCTGGTTCTGACACAAGCCCCACAAATATAAATGAATCATTTGTGAAGGTATAATTTTTCCAGCATTGTCCTTCATCAGTTGAGTACCTTTTTTAACAAACAAAATGGCTTTAGTTGCTGAAGGTGTACAAAAAAATCATACCGAAACAAATATGGATATTAACTGATGGTCAGCATCAGTCAAGATAAATAGCAAGATCTACTTAAGTGGACTGCATTCTATCTAACTATTTGTCCAGTCTGGTTGAACTGGCTCAAAATTAATCTCACATTTTTAGGGCTAGAGATCAATTTGAACAGTTTAAAAGTGATCAGCCAATAATAGCAAATTTTACACCTTTAATGTCTAAAACAGGCAAACACGCTTAAAACATCCATTTTGCTTAAGAATGCCTCATCACTGATATACATTTTAAAACTTATGAATGGCTCAGTTTGCTTCAACATCTTTCAGCTGCTAAAAGTTAGATTACTTGCATGTTTAATGTATACAATAAACAAGCATTCAATAATTTGCTTAGAAAGAAAACAACCTACTTTACAGTGTGTATGGCCTTGTCTGGATTGGATTCCACTGCTACAATTAAGCCGCCTGAGTCGAGAATGGCATAAAAGTGTGGGCCAGTCAATGCTTTTGACCATGTATACCCTCCATCATCAGATACATAAACGTCTGGGATCATTGTAGAAATGGCATCTCCTACACTACCTGTCACAATGGATTCACAAAGATAAAGATTTCTCTTACTGATGAATCCAAAGACAAATTGACAGAAAAGGTTAAGCTACAAGTCAAAGCTAAATGTTATTAAAAGGATGACTTACCATGGGCTAAAATCAATCCAACTGCATTTGCGGCACTGAGTGGGAGTAGGGGGACCTTCAGGTCCTGAGAGATGCTGTATGCAGCGTGGATGTGAAGGTTACACTATAAGCAAAGACAAGCACTGCATAAGTTACATGGCAGAAATACTGACAAACAGCTCAGTAAATTAATCTTTAGGTTGACTTTGGATCACTGCCTGTTGGATTTTACATGTAACTACTCTGTATTACGTGAGAGCTACAAGAAACAACTGATTTGATATCTTATAGTATTTTCACATAATAGGCCACCTGTAAGTGAACAAAGCACATATAGGAAGTACTTAACACCAGTAAGAAAGACCAGTCATATATGCTCAGTGCTACTCTGAAGATTGTTGAATGGAAACAAATTTTTATAAGCTTTAAAAGGACATTTAAACTCTTAACCATGGTCAAGGATAACCTTTGTGTAGGTGAGAAATCATGAGAAGAGAAAAGGAGAATTAAACAACTAGAGTTCATGATTTCAAGTAAACCTGTGCGATCTTTGACATGGAAACTGTACAACAATAAAAATTTGTTATTTCTTTGAAATCTTCTTTTGCAATGTTTGGGCAGCACGGTGGCTCAGTGGTTAGCACTGCTGCCTCACAGCACCAGGAACCCAGGTTTGATTCTAGCTTTGGGCAACTGTCTGTGTGGGTTTCCTCTGGGTGCTCCGGTTTCCTCCCAAAGATGTGCAGGTCAGGTGAATTGGCCACACTAAATTGCCCATAACGTGAGATGCATTAGTCAGAGGGAACTGAGTCTGGATGGGTTACTCTTTGGAGGGCCGGTGTGGACTTGTTAGGCCGAAGGGTCTGTTTCCACACTGTAGGGAATCTAATCTAATCTAATCTGAAAT
Organism: Chiloscyllium plagiosum; assembly: GCF_037043375.1. Taxonomy (NCBI): domain Eukaryota; kingdom Metazoa; phylum Chordata; class Chondrichthyes; order Orectolobiformes; family Hemiscylliidae; genus Chiloscyllium; species Chiloscyllium plagiosum. The sequence continues at coordinate 59,881,853 of NW_028270157.1, read as the reverse complement.
GATTTTAAAAAGTGTTTCAAATATTTGCATAAATTGTTCTGGAATCAATTGTAAATTTTCTGGAAAGCAAAAGAAATAATCACCTATATGACATAGCAATCTTTGATCTGGCATGAGTTATGAACAGAGAATTAAAATACAAAAAAACAATCTGGCCAGGCAGAGAGGAAAGCACCGGGTAGAACTGTCAATCTGTTTGCTGGTGTAGATAAGATGGCCCCCTTCTACATTATAACAATTCTGTCATTCCACAAAAGCTGAAGGGTAAAGTTGCAGATGCAAGGTGAATGCAAAGAGAGACAGAAAGAAACATATAATTCATGTGAGGAGAGAACATCAAGTCTCTACAAAAAAATGTTGGTTTTCTGTTCGTAAACAAGAGGAAACATAGAAGTGAAGCAGCCCTTAGGGAAGTAATGGGCAAGCAAACAACAGGGCTGAATGCTTACAAATGCTGTAGATAGTTCAAGCACGCAATAGAGGATCAGATCATGGTTGAAAAAAAAAAACCCATCAAGATGGATCCAAGTGTTGGGGGTTCAGTGCATTTGCAAGGCATTAGTACAACCAATTAATCCAGGAACTATGGATGGAATACACAGACAAATGAATGCAACTACAGGGGTGACTTGATTGAATTGGAAAGTCAAATTGCACATGGTGTCACTTTCCTCTGAGCATTGCGGGTGCTTTTTTAGGTAAGACCAGGCGAGAAATATCTTCATTGTATTGATTGCTTAAAGTGAACTCGACACCTTTTTATTGATGTATCATTGGCCTGGTAATTCATGGTTAACACAAATTAAAATTAATGTAACTTAAATCAGCAGTTATAGAATTGAAGCCTTATCGGTAATTTCTTAATTTAAGCCCTGCTCAGATTAATGAGAAGTTGCACTTGACTTACAATGCCAAGAACCCATAAGTGAAGGCTATCCCCCTTGACTTAGAATCATAAAATTCCTACAGTGTGGAAACAGGCCCTTCAGCATAGCAAGTCCACACCGACCCTCCGAAGAGTATCCCACCCAGACCTATTCCCCTATTACGCAATACTTACCCCTGACTAATGCACCTAACCTACACATCCCTGAACACTATGGGAAATTTAGTATGGTCAATTCACTGAGCTTGCACATCTTTGGATTGTGAGAGGAAACTGGAGCACCTGGAGGAAACCCACGCAGACACGGGGAGAAAGCGCAAACTTCACATAGACAGTTGCCCAAGGCTGGAATTGAACCTGGGTCCCTGAGGCAGCAGTGCTAACCACTTAGCCACTGTTGTGAAGTTGGCTATGGAAGTTGCCCATACTTCTCTCCCTGCAACAGCAAAAAGCTTCTGTTCTCTCTCTCTGCCAGAATTTTCTCTTGATGTTCTTTTCTCCTGGACTGGATAAACACTGCATGTGAAACAAATCTATTTGACTGAATTTGCCTTTGCCAAGGGTGTGTTTATAGGATGTTACTACACTGGAACAGTTAATGTTTAGTAGTTAAATAATCTATTATCGTGTTAAGTTTTTCAACAGAGTTAAAGCTGTACCAATTCTTCTTTCTTTTGTTTGTATTTTAACTATAGGGTAAGAATAAAGAATGCTTTGCTTAAAGTCGAGTAGTGTAACCAATTGAATTACATCTGGAACACAGCACCTTACACTTGCCTTTAAATAAGTTAAAAATTCGTCTAGGCCAGTTCCTTGATATGAAAATGTGTTGCTGGAAAAGCGCAGCAGGTCAGGCAGCATCCAGGGAACAGGAGAATCGACGTTTCGGGCATAAGCCCTTCTTCAGGACCTGAAGAAGGGCTTATGCCCGAAACGTCGATTCTCCTGTTCCCTGGATGCTGCCTGACCTGCTGCGCTTTTCCAGCAACACATTTTCAGCTCTGATCTCCAGCATCTGCAGACCTCACTTTCTCCTCAGTTCCTTGATATGTTTGAAGGGAGTTTGGTCTGCTCCAGAAAACCATTCACCATACTGACTTGGAAATATATCAATGTTTCTTCAGTAGTGCTGGGTCAAAATTCTGGAACTCCCTCCCCAGTGGCATTTTACTGAAACCTACTGACCACTGTGACCAGGTTCTGAGATTTTGAGCTTACACTAAACGACACAGCAAGACAGCAGTAATATGGGCCTGGTACCTCTGGCTGACATGGCAAAGTGCAAAATGGCAAGGTAGGACAATGCAAGCCAGAAGTGCTCTGAGCATCCAGGTAGACTCAGAATGAGTGAGCCCAAATACAGCAAGTGAAAAGCACAATTGATGCAACCTGGTCCAGTGCGAACAAAAAGAATTACAGATGCTGAAGACCTGAAACGAAAACAAATTACTGGTGAAACTCAGCAAGTCTGGTAGAATCTGTGGGAAGAAACAGAATTATCATTTCAAGACCACTGAATCTTCATCAGAATTGATAGCAGCTGGGAAAAAAATGGTACTTAGACTGAAGGCAAGGTTAGTTGTTGGGAGTGGGATGCAGGAGTTGACGGGTGAGGGGTGGGACACCAGGTAGGTGAAGATGGAGCTGAGAGACACAGAGAAAGAAAGCTAGAAAGATAGCAAGCAAGAAAGCAAAAAAGAAATGGTGAGAGCGTAAGCAAGAGAGACAGAGACAGAGAGAATGACCGTGAAACAAAGGGAGACAGAGAGAGGTGAAAGGGTTAAGTAAACAAGGGGATCATGGATGGCTGGCCAGGACAGAAGCGAAGCTGAATAAGTCATGATGAGGAGAGCACAGAATGGGTAGTTTATGCTGAAAACAAACCATGTAATATCATAATAAGCCCAAGAGGGGGTGAAAATGGGTGACAGTGCAAAAAGCAATCAATGTCATAACAGGACTGGATATAGGGATGAGTAAAAACATGGAAGCATGGAATAAGGTTCTAAGGAACTGAATGTTGAGTCCCAGAGGTTGCAGAAAATGAGTTGCTGTTCTTTGAGCTTGCACTTGAAGCACAGTGAAACACTGCTATAGTCCTGTGATAGAAATGTTGGCATGGAAAACGGTGGTGTATTGAAATGGCAGGCAACTGAAAGCACTGGGTCATTTTTATAGGTGGAGCATAGCTGTTCTGCAACGTGGTCACCTAGACTGCATTTCGGCTCCTCACTGTAGAGGAGACCACACTGTGAACAGCAAATACAGTAGACTAAGCTGAATGAAGTGCAGGTAAATCGCTGTTTCACCTGGAATGTCGAGGGCCTTGGACAGTGAGGAGTTAGGAGGTACATGGGTAGAACTTACACCTTCTGCGATTGCATGGGAAGGTGCTGTGGGGATGTGGGTTTCTGTTAAGAATGGAAGAGGAGTAAACATGGGTGCCCTGGAAGGAACAGACCCTGCAGAATGCTGACAAAGGAGGGAATAAGAATGTTTCTGGTTGTGCCATCCTGCTTGAGGTGATGAAAATGGCAGCTCACACTCCTTTGGATGTGGGAGGTTAGTGGGGTGATAAGTGAGGACTGGGGGACACCATATTTATTTTGAGATGCCTGACACTTTGTTATGCTCCAACATATGGCACCCTAAAACAGAAGGAGCCACCTCGTGTGGATGAGCAATTAGGTAATTTCTAATTTCATATGGGTGCTCTGCAAAGACAACAAGTAGAAGCAAAGCATTTTTAAGTCTGACAAGCAACATTATAGCATCCTAAAGCTGTTACATCGTCAGAAGTGTTGAGCAGTCACTCAGAATCTTCACTGAGATATTGATCATCGAACAGATCAGAAAAATACCTTTCACAAATGGATTGACTTGAATAGAAGACTTTTGTTTTATAATATTTTATTTTGTTCTAATAAGGGCACAAGCAACAAATAATTAAACTGAACCTGACAACAGGAGAATCGAGTCCCCTTTCTTCTGGACTGAGTCAGATGCTAAAAAAAAGATACCTTCGACAAATGGCATAGAGGTCCACATATTGAAAGTACAGCCCTTGGAAAGGCTTCAACTGGCTGACAGTGCACTGTTTTGTACAGGATGGCACTGCATATTTGTAATTTGTGAAAATCCTCTGAGTTACCCTCACAAGCAACCATGTATGTGTCAGATTGCCCTGTGGTTGCAATTAGGCTTCACGCCATGGTGAATCTCTCAGCATTTCCCACCACTGGACACCTTGGATGAATGAGGGAAGAAGTTAAGGTTGGACAGCCGCTGCAAGGTCAGGACTGGCACTTCAATCATTGACAGCTACATACAGTGAGCAACGTGCCCTAACTTCAATATAGTCATGCTTGGACACAAAGCAAGCAGCAACAATTGTAACTGCGCTCCCTGATCACCAAGTGCCACTGAATTGCCATTGAAGCACTACCAGAAAAGGATGCTTTATAACAGCAAATCTTTTGTACTAACCATCTTTGAATCCTTGGTTGTGTCACAATGACTATTGTCCGGCTTTTTCAAAGGTTTCCACTCGCCTCCACTGTCAAATGTAATCACTGATCGAATATTGTTATCTACAAATGTGTTGAAAGGGAGGTTATTAGCAGGAGAAGAAGCTCCATGACTTTGCTGATGATTACTTGAGAGAAAATGCATTTATGTAATGACAGGAATATTAAACCACTGCTGAACAAGTTTATTACAGGGTGTCTTAATCAGCAGTACAGTGCCGTCAATGTATTTGTGAAAGGACCAGCATCTATTTCTGGCGCTGGAGCTGGACTCCAATGGCTTCTCCAATGTAGAAAGCACCACACACTTGCAAGCGTGATGACACATTCCCATTCTTCACAGACAGTGTCTGGCTGTGGTAGAGCCCCCTAGCAAACAATGTTCCCTTATTCACCTAATATATCCCCGAATGAAGATCCTAATTATTAAGAGCTGAATTTGTTCACATCAGTTGTCGTGTGGCGTTGCCCTGGGATCAATCAACAAAATGGAGAGTGTGGCTTTCAGCTGTCTCTCTTACTGCATGATTCTCCAGTTCTCACCATCTCAGTATCATCCTTTCACATCTGCTCTCCTCAATTAATTAGTTCTTCAGCTCATCTCCACTGCCTCTCTAATTAGACAATGGAAGGGAGTGGACAGAAGTGACAGTGGCTTTAGTGAGAATCACAGTAAGTAGAATGGGGAGCTACAATGGGGGTAGCACCACACTACAACACTGCAGCCTGGGATTACTCAAGGTCGATAATAATGGGGTAGGAATAAGGGATCAAAAAAGGTGCTGACAATAATCATGAAGGGTGTAAGGTATATACCTGGCAGCACTGAAAGGGAAGGGGCTGGAGATTCAGATGTTTCAGACACAAGGAGTGGAAGTACTGAAGGTAAAAGTGTGGAAATCAGGATAAGTTAAGTTATTATGGAAGACAGAATATTGCTTGAGTTCTGAGAGTGCTGGGCGTGCAAGTGCTTCAGAAGTAGTAAAAAAACTCTGGGAGAAACAAACAGTCTTAATTGCTGTTTACATGGTTGACATCTCCGAGTCAAAGTCCTGTAAAAGTTTGGGCACTAGAGTCTGTGGTGTTTTAGTTATACTACAGCAAACTTTGTTTTATCTGACACCTTATGAATGGGCACTCTTGATAAACAGGCAAAAATTGTATACCTCAAAGACAAGAAGTTTACTGTATTACCATGATCTAACGCGATGTATGAGTAGTCAGTTGAAGATGTGCATGAGAAGGCTCTCTGCTGGCAAGTTTTATTTAGGGTAATGTTGCATTATTATTTAAGTGATTTATGCAATAAATACAGTAAAACAATGACGTGTATACCCCCTGAATTACATTTCTATTACTTAGTCTGTGTTTTTATATTGATTATGTGGATCTCTTGATCACCCGGAATATCTGATCAACTGGCATACTCCTGGTCTCACAGGTGCCAGTTAATAAAAAGTTTGCAATATACATATGCTTATACAAAACAAAGATCTGACCTCCATCTGCAAACTGTGAGGATATACAAGAGTTGCACTTAATTGGATTGCACCCCTTAATTGAGGTTACACTGCAAGTATCAATGTCTGAGCGCAGACTTTATGCAACTGTGCTATTTACAATAGCAGAATTGTAAATTCTTTAAATTCACCCTTTGGTGTTAAATAAACGGGAAATATAAATTCTGGCCACAATCCTCTTTAGGCATCAACATAATTCACCATGATGCACATCATGCTATTTTTTGAAGCCTCTCTTCAGGGACTTCAGCCCTGAAGGACTGCTACAGTTTTGAAGGCATGGTCATTCAGATAAACATTAAACAGTGCCACCTCATTTGTACACTAAGATCCCATGCTACTATTTTGAATAAGAACATGGGAATTCCCCATTAGCTTGGCCAATATTTATTTCTCATTCAACATCTCTAAATCATTACTTGGCCATCATCTCTGTTTGTGTGACATTACTGTACACAAATTGGCTTTCATTCTTCTTTCTTGCAATAGGAACAGCGCTTTCAAAATACTTAGTTGTTGTAAAACACTTTGGGCCATCTCCAAGTTGCGAAAGGTACAATATAAAAGCAAGTCTTGCCTTCCCTTACAAGCCAAGTATTCACGAACTGTCAAAAGGCTTATTAACTCAAATCTGATTTACTTATGAATTTCTGAAGATGGGATACTTGAATTCTGCTTCATAAACACACTTTAGAGCTTTCTTCAAACATTCTGAAAAACTACAGGCAGAGTGACTAGCTTAAAAGTAGAAAGCTTTACTTTAATTAAAAAGACCAGGAAACTGTGTATTTTTACCTTCATCCAGCACATTGGTGATGTAGACTCCACGTAGTGACGTAACATTTGTAAAATCAGTTGTGCCACTTGTGTCAGAAAACAAGTGACGCTCCAGAGACTTGGAGAATAGAATTCCTCGATCATCAGAAGTGTAGATTGTACCAAACCCAGTATCTAATGAAAAAAACATTAAACTTTAAACAGTTGTGTATGAAATCTTCCATTTAAAACATGCTTGCTAAAGAGAGAATATTACAATGTTTCCTCGTGATAGGTCTCAGTTCAAAATTCCCAGCGAGACCTCATTCAATCTATCCAAAGTACAATAATATCCACATATAAATTGAGGAAAACTACCCAGGACATGGTGGAGGTTATCTGAGAACTATTGTGCATGCACATGGCTTTCAACAAATGAAGAACAACCATGATGCAGAATCAAAATACTGTGGGCACCGGATGACACATATTTGCTAAATAAACCACTGACAGTTATTAATTGGGGTTGGGTGCTGCCATCAATACTCTCTCCAATACTGAAATGAAGGGACTGTTCAATTCTCAGTATTAGAGGATGAACCACTTGCAAATCTCAAGAAGAGGTACTTGTCTTAAAGACAGAATGTCGCTCATTGCTTGAGACCATTGTAACTTGCACATTGCTTAGTTAGACAATCAGGAGCCAGAGGTGACATGTCTCACTAAATCAGAATCTGGAGCTGGACTCCTCAAACTATAACCAAGACTGACAGACATCATCAAATGAAGTGCAGCGCAATGTAATCTCCAACATTAACCCCTTTGGAACAATTACACCATCCAACCCTGGAAAGCTGAAATAATAACCAGGTGCTCCAAATAACCAGCAGGTCATTAACTTGTGAGCAACACGCTTCAAAGTTGCTGATTTCCAACATTGCTAATAATTTGCTACTAAACTCTTAATCCTGCTTTTACTTTCATTTCTTTTTGTCCAGAGTGTCAGAGAAACCAGATTCTCCACTTTCAGGACTGCCAAATAGTTGCATATTGATCCCTGACTTCAAATACCAATGGACACTGTGTTCAGTTGATACCGACATCCAAGATGAAGTCATCTTTCTTCAGTTCTTGTTCTTTGCTGCCAGTGTTGTATTATTACATTTTATGGTACCTGAGAAAAGAGGCAACCTTGACTCCCAAATTTAATTAGCCGTCAGATGGGTCAATGGACTGAGAAGTGGCAGATGGAGTGTAATTTAGATAAATGTGAGATGCTGCATTTTGGAAAGGCAAATCATTGCAGGACTTGTACACTTAACAGTAAGGTCCTGGGGAGTGTTGCTGAACAAAGAGACCTTGGAGTGCAGGTTCATAGTTCCTTGAAAATGAAGTCACAGATAGATAGTATAGTGAAGACATTTGGCATGCTTTCCTTTATCGGTCAGAGCATTGAGTACAGCAGTTAGGGGGTCATGTTGCTGCTGTACAGAACATTGGTTAGGCCACTTCTGGAATATTGTGTGCAATTCTGGTCTCCCTCCAACTGGAAGGAGGTTGTCAAACTTAAAAAAGAGTTCAGAAAAAATTTACAAGGATGTTACCAGGGTTGGAGGATTTAAGTTGTAGGGAGAGGCTGAATAGGCTGGAGTTGTTTTCCCTGAAGCATCGGAGGCTGAAGGGTGACCTTATAGAGGTTTATAAAGTCATGAGGGGCATGGATAGGATAAACAGACAAAGTCGAATCGCTGGGGCGGGGGATGCCAGAACTAAAGGGCATAGGTTTAAGGTGAGAAGGGAAAGCTTTAAAAGGGACCTAAGGAGCAAGCTTTTCACACAGAGGGTGGTGTGTGTGTGGAATGAGTTGCCAGAGGAAGTTGTGGAGGCTGGTACAATTGCAACATTTAAAAGGCATCTGGATGGGTATATGAATAGGAAGGGTTTAGAGGGATATGGGCCAAGTGCTGGCAAATGGGACTAGATTAATTGGGATATCTGGTCGGCATGGATGAGTTAGACTGAAGGGTCTGTTTCCGTGCTATATTTCTCTAGGACTCTAACCAACAGTCCAGGAAGCTCTGATTTCAATAATGAAAAGGTAACCATCCTATGGAACTCTAGCTAACCACACTGACACACCTGAAACAAGTGTGAATGCAACCTTTTGACGACAACATTGCTAAGGCATCAGCACAAAAAGGGCAGTACTGTAATTGGTCATTTTCATTCTGATACATTGATGCATATACACATTCACACACATAATGAATCATGTTTAGTATACTTATTGAACAAGTGTGCCATTTATTTTTAAAACAAGTAAACTTAAATATTACTTACTGCCAGGTTCATCCACATGCATGAAGATCATTTCACTGTCTGCAGCAAGTATAGAGTAAAACTGGAAAACAGAGCACCCACTTAAGATTACTCATGTCAGCGCTTGCCTTTATTCACAGTTACACACATTGCATTTGCTTTGAATATGAAAAGGATAGACTTTAGCTCCATACTAAGTGATTAGATCATTTGCTTTGTTTCCCAATAATTTCTCTCCAAAGAAAGAAAAATTCTCTTAAAGAAATAATAAAAGCCTGAAATACATTAGAAGTCCACCAACAGGTGGTTGGACAGGCTTGCGTTTAATATACTGTACATTCCTTCCAGTGACTTTATCCATCTTTGCACCTGACACATGAAGCTCTTTCCCTCTGTCAGAGGGGACAAAAACTGCTTGGATCACAAAGCACTTCTTTTTACCTGTATAAACTGCCCCTTGTCACCATCTATTTCCCCTCATTTTCTTGGGCTATAAAGTAAGAGTGAATAGAAATAAACTCTTTTGATTAGAAATAGGATTACAAATCAATGTATTCCCTCTGTGGTTCTAGCAGCATCTGTGAAGAATGAATGTTTTGAGTCTGAAGACAACTCTTCAGAGTACAGTAGTTACAAAGTCATAACAGATTGAAACAATGTAAATGTTTCTCTCTCCATATTGCCAGACTTCACGGGTTGCTCCAGCACTTGGCTTTTATTTCAGATTTCCAGCAGCTGTAGTTCTTTGCTTTTATATCCAGGGGTAATCCTGTAATTCTGCTTTATTAATCACAAATTACAACAGTAATCGTGTATAGCAAACCTTCATGTTTTCTCTAGATGAAGAAAAATCTTAAAATTTCACAATCCCACCATATCACACTATACAGTTCTCTTGTATTCAGACACATGAAATCCTGTCACATTAGATTACCTCTGATGTCAATATTTAAACACAGCAGTAAGAAAATCAGTGATATAGAAAGAGGGTGGAAAGTAGATCAGCCATAATACAGCAGGTCAAGGTTGAACAGCCACATAATTCATCTCTACTCCAGGTTCGAATGTTCTTAAATGCAGTAGTTCACAACTCTTGTTGGCAAGAAGAAAAAGCCCCGGGAGATTGAACAGGATAACAAATCATTGCAGCTACATTAGGGCAGTAAACACAACAATCCAAGTTGTTTAAATGCAATCTCTGACCTCTGGTGGAGACAGTGAGTACAAATTGGATATTGCTGGGGAACATGGAGAAGTGTGGCTAAATACAACAGACGCTTCATGGGTGACACCGGCTACGTTGAAGCACAACAGTGAAGCAAACTAACAGATTTCAATTGCAGAATTGTTTACACCAATACGAATACAAGAATTTATAATTTCATCATTGCAATTAGAAGTTAAAAAATAGCAGTAAAAAAAAGTCCAGTGGTATTTTTAATTAAATATTCAACAGGAATTACCAGCAAAGAAACTTGTGTGAGAGGACAACTGTATGAATAAATTTAAGGATAAGGAAAATTAGGAGCACATGATGCACAAAAATCCAAAGAATCAACGTAATGAATCTAAATAACGATCTACACCACTGAGTATATGACAAACACTCAAGGGAACTTGCAAATTATGTCTGTGAGCCCTTCTTTATCGCTTGGTATGTCAGCAAGTTCCCCAATAACAGACCTATTTGTGAAGCCTTTCCTCACAATTGCTCAGAGAAAAAGATTCTGAAATGGTCCCTCCCACTTTTGAACTGATAAAGAATTGAATCCCTGCCAATCGTTTCGGTTCCTGGTCTCAACTATTCAGACTTGCCCAATACAGCTGGACCCCAACATACCCGAACTTGGAGAGGGGAAGGGAAGAAGCAACAATATTGACTCCGGGTTCGTCTGTGCTGCACTGATGAAAAAGAGTAGCTTCTACCAACAGAGTGAATATAGCCCAGACTTAAATGCAGACTTTTTGAAAGATATACTTGCTGTCATATACATAATGTTAAAAATCATATCTTTGTTCGGATTATATCTATTTGTATGAATTCAGACAGTGTAAATCAGTCTTCAACCAACTCAAAACTGTCCTCATCCTGAAAATGTAATTCAATGCTTCCAAACCTAAACAAAACTAAGCTTACTGATAAACAGAAGCACTCTTCTGGAATACAGATATTTTAAAAAAGAGAAAAGTGGAATTTTATAGCCCAAAAGGAAGCAATTCAGCTGATTGCTTTTGTGCGTGCTGTCAGAAAAACCTCTCCAATTGGGCTTACTCCATAATTCTTACCACAGACCTCATGGAAAGTGTAGAAAATCATTTCTATACTCAAAAATAGCAGTTAATAGATGTCTATTCTTAGGTCTGGGGGCCAGACTTAGTGGCAATATCTTTAAAGAACAGAAACAGAAAGGAAGACTAAAGCAAATTTGAAAGTGATATAGTATTGAAACACAGGGTAGACAGCGGAATGAGAGGATGTGAGGATAGAGAAGCAGATTAAGTCAGCAATTCACATGTTGCTGGGAATGTCAGTCATATCTTATGCATCAGATTGTTCATCAAAATGGTAGGCAAAGCTGCTGATAGTTGTCAAATTATCTTTTGTGGAAAATAAGTCTGATCTATATACTGGCATCCATCTTTTAGTACATTCTATTATTTCACATCCCTCATTTCCTAAAGTTGCTGTTGTTACTGCTTCATAACTTACAAGCAGTCAGTAGACTGAAAGGGAGGTACGATTTTGTTGAATTTACCTGATCATGGCTAACAGGAGGTAGCTGAGCTTTATTCCAAGATTCACCCTGATCAGCAGATACATAAACAGATCTGGGCAGCGACTGAAAATAAAAAAATAATCATGTCATTCACTGTTCAAATGATAATTTTGCCTTTTAAAGATATGCCTAACTGTACACACATACTAGTGACATACCAAATGTATCAAAATGAATAAGTAAAATTAGACAAATCAATCAGTGCACTGGAGTTCAGAGATTTGAATTAAGGTTTGTGCAAATTCTCTTTATGTGAAATACACACAGGGTTAATTACTTGAACGATGTAAAAACAATATTGAATTAATTCCAAACTTTGCTCAGTTTTGATTGATTTTAATTTGAGACAATTACAAAGATTTTAGTGTCAGAGACTGTGCAAGTGAATATGTTACAAATCTATTGCTTTTCACACTAACCAGAAACTGTAACCTGTGAGGAGGTCAGCAAAGATTATGCAATGTAGAATTTGAAAATGCCAAGTACGATACTACAGTCTGCAAATGCATGCCATAATTAACTCAAGAAACACAACAGCTTGACAAAAAACAGACACTAAGTTTAAAGTGGAAATATTGGCAGAGCAGATCCAAAGCTTAGTCAAAGAAGGCCTTTAAGTATCACGTGCACTTGCTTTAGCTGTTTTACGTTTATCAGCCTATTAATACTGGGATTCCATGATACACATATCAAAACATTCACTGCTACTGAAAAGCAGATTTACTTCAACGGAACTACCAACACTTAATTTTGGATTGTCTGGTACCCTAGAGCAGCCTGGTTTGATTTGCCTGCTGGATTTTCCATCTGTGAAAACGTGTTGCTTCTGCTCGGTGCTTTCTTACGGAATAACCAAGGTGGACGTGGAACTTGCCACATGATGCAACAAAGAGAGAAGAACACATGCTTGATGCCCATCTTCTGCATCAGTACCAGAGCAGTAATGACTCATAAAGGGAAGTATAATATATCTGTGCTAATTCACCTTGCACGCACAGACTTCACCATATTCCATGCACTTTGCACTAAGTGGTTGTTGTGGGAGATTAGAAATGTTGTTTTTGCAGGTGGGGGGTAGGGGTGGGGTGTTAATTCTTGTAGCATGTAGCATACTTAAGGCTAAGACTTTAATGAATATAGAGGGTCTTTTAAAGAAAATAGTTTTAAGCTAGGAAATAACTTTAAAGGGTTGTAGCTGACCACAAAAAGAAGCAGCAAGAGCATTTCACAATAAAGCTTATAGTATGATAAGAGAAACTGCATAAAAGAACAAGCTGTAACAAACAAGGAACAAAGAATGCAGACAAGGACAGCAGGGTGGCCAGATAAGAAAATAACTAACAAGTGAGGTAATCAGCTTATGTTAGGATGGGAAAAGGGAGGCGTGATTCGGCAACTTGTAAATTAAATAAGAATACTAACAGGCTCTGTTTTCGCGCGCATTTCTGCTCGATTGCAGAAGCATCCGGATCTTGCAAGACTGTAATAAATTGTTCTTGTTTCCAAGGCTTTGTCTCAGGCTGATTGATTTATGAGTGAGTTCTGTTTCTCGCAATTTGGGGGCCTCGTTCAGGATCCAAAACTCCGACCGCTCGACACTCTTGGGACGATGGGGGAGGTGCATCTCGCCGATTTCGGTGATCTCCGACTCCCTTGTCGTTCGCGGTTTGGGCGAGTACGATCCGGACTGGGAGACCCTGGAAACAAGGCAGGCAGATGCGGCGGGTTCGGTCGGGCAACTCTTGTGCACAAGACCCGGGTAGGGAAAGGTCCTAAAGGATATATCTAGGCGACCGGGGGACAGTGGTATTTGCTGCAGGAACTGCTGCAGGACGGGGCACACTGAAATGACCAGGTAACTCTGTGCACAGACCAAGGTAAGAAAAGAGACCTTTAAGTATTGCCTTTGTGGTCGGGACGTACAAAAGTACGGGGAATTGGCGATATATAAAATTAAGCATATGTCCATGGAAAACAGCCCGTGTCAGAAGGGCTAGTAGCTGAAGGGCTACTGAGGGTGCACTTCGTAACTAACTTATGGCCAGACGTCCAGAAAAATATTCAAAAGTTAGAGAAGTCGTTGCGGGAAGCTCAAAGTGTGTGTGTGTCTGTGTGAGTGAGTGAGTGAGTGAGTGAGTGAGTGAGTGAGTGAGTGAGTGAGTGAGTGAGTGAGTGAGTGAGTGAGTGAGCGAGCGCTGTACAGCAAGTAGAAAGTTTAATCCTTTGTGATTCGGTTTGAATGCACATTTGTTGGTTGGTGATTGAATGTTTGTGCTTTGCTCACTGGAGCTTGAGATCCGGGACTGTTTTGAATCTGATTTCTACTATGGAAAGTTTAACATGATTTCTTTTAAGATTAAGGGTTTTACAGATTATGAAATAAAATGTTAACTCCTGTTCTTTTTACAGGTCATGACTGCCTTACTATCAGTTCCTAACTAATTTCTTTTATCCTTACATAAAAGTGATTTATGGAGAACAGTTGAAGTCTCAAACAAAAAAGCATATAATTGGTCAGATTAATCGGATGAGTAAGGTGTCTAGTCAGGACCCTGAAGGGGATGTGGAGGAAGGAGACACCGGACCTCGTTAAGATTAATTAAATTAGCAACAATGGGAGGCACGGGGAGTTGCCGGTGTAATGATCGATCTGTAAATAACGTTAAAGGGGATATATCCCGCTCAACAGTTCTTTGGGGAGAATGTTGGGTAATTGGGAACACAACTCCTGGACGCGGGAGAAAGATAAGGCTAAAATGATAAACTATTGTTGTTTCGTTTGGACTAGAGAAAGTATTAAGGCGCCTGGTATTTTCTTTGGCCCAAATATGGGTCCGATGAGGATTGGCTGTGTCAAGATCTTAATATATAAGTCAATTGGAAAGAAACATACAGTCAAGAAGAGTCAGAATATGTGGCTTGTTGGATAGGGAGCACGGGAGTAAAATTACGTCCCATGAATACGGAGGAATAAAAAAAAATGAAAAAGGGAAGCCACAATGGGATCCCCTAACGTGTTTGCCGCCCCCACATACTACATATAAATGTAAAATTATGTCCCTTACGAGAGGTTCCGATTGGGGAAGGTACAATCGGATATATAAACGCTCCCTTAACTAGCAGTGAAGTTAGGGCCTTTAAAAAGGAAATGAAAAGTTTAATAGAGGATCCGGTTGGACTAGCCAAACAATTAGAGCAATTCCTAGGGCCTAATTTATATACCTGGGGAGAACTGATGGCAATTTTAGGAACGTTATTTTCAGGGGAAGAACGAGGTATGATTAGGAGAGCGGCTTTATAGGAATGGGAAAAGAAGCACCCAGTTGGGGAAGAAGGGACCCCAGCAGAACAGAAATTCCCAAATGTTGACCCTCATTGGGAAAATAATGACAGAGAAAATAGGGAGTCAATGCGGGATCTACGAGAAATGGTAATATTAGGAATTAAAGAGGCGGCAACTAAATCACAAAATTTTGTTAAGGCCTTTGAAGTATGACAAGAGAAGGATGAAACCCCTTCTTAAAAGGCTCAAGGAGGCCACAAGGAAGTATTCGGAAATGGATCCCGATAATCAGATAGCACAGGGACTCTTAAAGGTCCAGTTTGTAACTAAATCATGGCCGAACATACAAAAGAAATTACAGAAATTAGATGGATGGAGTGAAAGACAGATTGAAGAACTGTTATGTGAGGCACAGAAAGTGTATGTGAGAAGGGAAGACGAGAAGCAGAAACAGAAAGCCAAAATGATGATGGCGGCAGTAGAAGAAATAACAAAAAGGAGAATGGGATCAAGGGATAACAGGAAGGGTAGGGGAGGACATGAAAGACAAGGGTCAGATACCCGGGAAAGGAGGCAACAGACAGGGTGTTACCATTGCGGGAAAGTGGGGCATTTTAAACAGGAATGCCCGGAATTAGCATGAGAAAGGGAAACAGTTTCCCTAATGACCTTAGATGATGATTAGGGGAGTCAGGGGTTCCTTCCTCCTGAGATCCACCGGGAACCCTTGATAAATTTAAAGGTGGGACCTGAAGGGGAGGAGGCAGTATTTTTGGTGGACACGGGAGCGGCACGGTCATCCCTAAGTTTTAGACCTACCGCCATTAAATTGACTAAGGAGTATCTTAAGGTTTCCAGAGTAAAAGGTAAAGAATTCCTGGTGCCTATTTTTGAGCCAACCCTAATTAGAAAAAATGATGAGGAAGTGATCGGACAATTATTATATATTCCTGACACTGGAAGTAATCTATTAGGTAGGGATTTGATTATATTGCTGGGCTTAAAAATTGGGGTGAAGGATAGTGCAGTAACTGTAATGATGGCTAAGACAACCCAAGGAAGATGGATCCTCTCAGATGGAAGGGAGTTATTAAGTAAACCAGTCATGAGAAACATCCTAACCACCTTGCACCAAGGCAGTCATTGGGGCTCCCAAGCTATGTGTGACATAGTGTTAAGGAAGTACGGATATAAAGGGATATACACATTAGCCAAGCAGGTATGCACAGGATGCCCGACTTGCCAAAAGATTAATAAGAAAGTAACAAGAGGGAGGCCAAGAGGTGGAAGAAACCCTGGGGTAAGACCTTTTCAAAGAATACAGGCAGATTACACAGAATTACCCACAGTAGGGAAACAAAAGTACTTATTAGTCCTAATGGATCACCTGACTGGGTGGGTGGAGGCATTTCAAATGTCCTCAGCTACTTTGAAGGGAGTAGTGAAAACTCTTTTAGAACATATAATTTCTCGATATGGAGTGGTAGCAAGTATAGATTCAGACCAAGGTAGCCATTTTACCTCTAAGATCATACAAGGAGTAATGGCGGGATTAGAAATCTCTTGGGAATTCCAGTCCTTGGCACCCGCCTTTCTCTGGATGGAGGAACGAATGAATCAAACCTTAAAGAAGCAATTGTCTAAGCTAGTCCTAGAGACTCAATTACCATGGACAAAATGTTTACCTATCACGTTGCTACGCATTAGGACCACGCCTAGACGTGATGTTGGCCTCTTTCCTTATGAGATGATGTTTGGATTACCTTTCTTGGGTGGAAGAGGGGAATTACCAACTGTAGAGTTCAATGATAAGTTTTTAAAGAACTATATTGTAGCGCTCGGCTCTTCTTTGTATGTCCTTCGGAAGAAGGGTCTGTTGACCCAGACACTTCCACTTGAGTTCGCCGTACATCGAATACAACCGGGCGATTGGGTCCTGATAAAGACCTGGAAAGATACCAAACTGCACCCAATCTGGGAGGAACCATTCCTAACCCTTCTGACTACTGAAAAGCCGTCCGAACTGCTGAAAAAGGGTGGAGTCATCACACTCGTGTTCAGGGCCCAGTGGACGCTCCTTCCCCTCTGGCAGAGTGGCAAGCACATCCTACAGACAACCTCTGAAAATCAAGCTGAGCAAAAAGAATGGACTGAGATAAGAGACTATTAATATTGGTTAAAAAACTGTATCCCAAAACAATTCTAAATGTTGCATGGACACACTCCTCCCAGATATTTAAAGGGTTAGGGAATAGACAGATAGGGTTGTGAGCTGAAATGAATGGTCAGCTTTATATTGTCACGATAATATTGGCGCCAGCTGCCAAGGTGTGGGGTGGGAAAAAAATCATTTTACCGCTTTATGTCAGAATTATGCTAAACTAAACGGGCATACTGACTGTTGGGGTGTGCAGAGATCCCACACCATGGGGAATCTGGAATTCCTCTCACGGTAATATCACTTACCAAAAAAGAAGTGTACGATGTACAACAATTTGACTCAGGCTCAAATGATTCAAATCTCCAAGTTGTAAGGGGTAATTATAACTTTGCGGGGTGGTTCCTTCGACCAGCCTCGAAAACTCTGGGTGCTATCGATGGCCTTAGAGTTTCCCCACCGAAAGGAGCAGTAAATACCGCTTGTTTCTGTAATCAGAATGATACCGCACCCTTCCAATTAGGAAAATTATCTTGTGTCTACACCAGCCAAGCCACTGCCACGACCATTCCCCAAGTATTGAATGGGATATATTGGGTGGGTGGCTTAAAGGTCTACCCATTTATCCCCGGCGAGAAGTACGTTTGGAGTGGCGGATGTAACAGGAATGGGTGCTGGGACCATCCAGTTCAGACACTACCTCAAAACCAGAAAGGATGGAGGGCTGCTGCTACCTTGCCTATATAATTCCCCACTTGAGGCTGTTAAAGAGAGCTTCAAAAATACCTTGGAATAAACAGGGAGGAAGGAGAGTAACCCGGAAAGTAACCGAAGGAGATCGCCTCCTCTGGACTTTGATACCTATGTATGGGACCGCTCGAGCAGGAGTAGAAATACAAAAGTTGGCGATTTCCCTGGAAGAGTTGGCCAACAATACTGCTGATGCGTTGGCCGAAACCCAATCCCAAGTAGCAGCCATAACAACCGAAATGATTGCCACTAGGCTAACGACCCTTCAGAACAGGATGGCTCTGGATTATATTCTAGCAGAGA
This sequence comes from Chiloscyllium plagiosum, assembly GCF_037043375.1. NCBI lineage: Eukaryota > Metazoa > Chordata > Chondrichthyes > Orectolobiformes > Hemiscylliidae > Chiloscyllium > Chiloscyllium plagiosum. Next base: position 59,863,574 of record NW_028270157.1, on the reverse strand, counting down.
AAGGTGGTACCTGTGCACTAATTAGAGAGGAATGTTGTACGTACATACCTGAGGTCTCCTCTAACATTACTGATATCTCCAAACATGTGCGAAACAAAATCGCCAAGATAAGGGAGGCCGGTAATCGGAACTGGAATGAAAAAGGATGGGAATGGGGGAAATTGGGGATTGACTGGTTGGGGAAGGTGATTAGTCAATTTGGCTATCTATGGATTATTGATATTAGTGGGTCTAGTGGTAAGGTTCAATGTCCTAAAATGGGTAATGAGCCGACTGATGACATCCCTTGGGGAAGGAACCCAAATAAATCATCAGATGCTTTTACAATCAGCAGGTGATATGCAACAAACAGAAAGTCAAAGGATGCTTCTAGAGTTCGAGGGACGAACAACACAAATGGAAAATGTAAGATTGTGAACCTCATCGCCAAAAGGCGTAAGAGGGCAGAACATAAGAAAATAAATTAAAGGAGACTTAATAAGTGCAAAAACAACAGTTAGAGAAAAAGAAAAAGGGGGAATTGTGGGAGATTAGAAATGTTGTTTTTGCAGGTGGGGGGTAGGGGTGGGGTGTTAATTCTTGTAGCATGTAGCATACTTAAGGCTAAGACTTTAATGAATATAGAGGGTCTTTTAAAGAAAATAGTTTTAAGCTAGGAAATAACTTTAAAGGGTTGTAGCTGACCACAAAAAGAAGCAGCAAGAGCATTTCACAATAAAGCTTATAGTATGATAAGAGAAACTGCATTAAAGAACAAGCTGTAACAAACAAGGAACAAAGAATGCAGACAAGGACAGCAGGGTGGCCAGATAAGAAAATAACTAACAAGTGAGGTAATCAGCTTATGTTAGGATGGGAAAAGGGAGGCTTGATTCCTCAACTTGTAAATTAAATAAGAATGCTAACAGGCTCTGTTTTTGTGCGCATTTCTGCTTGATTGCAGAAGCGTCTGGTTCTTGCAAGACTGTAATAAATTGTTCTTATTTCCAAGGCTTTGTCTCAGGCTGATTGATTTGTGAGTGAGTTCTGTTTCTCGCATTGTTAGCTTAACCATTCCAAAAGACACTTGATGGAGTTATACAGCTCTTCAAGTTACCTAATGAACTAACACATTAGGTGTTACGACCAGATCCCAGATGAGCTTCCCTAATTTGTTACAATCCCAAACTTGATCCCTCAAGTTATGAACTCCTGGGTGAGGAAGGATGAACTGGCTCACTGTGGTCATTCACCTGCCCCATTGATGCATGCAAAGTTACTTTTAAACGGACCCCTTCACTCCCAGACACAAAACAAACTTGTGTTTTTAAAAATGCTAATTTAATCAGGTTTTCTTGATGTAAAAAAAAGAGTGAGATTATCTACTAAGTGTGAGAAGAACTGCTAACACAAAACATGTGTGCAAAAATCATAAATAAGAGGCCAGGCCAAACAGAAAGAAGTTTTCAAAAAAAATACGTAGAACCCATAGATCCATAGATTCGGTTTCCGTGGTTTCAGTTATCTGCAGTTTACTGCTGCACAAAAAATATTACATTGAACATTCCAGAAATAATTTCATGAGGCTGCCGGGAGGTAAATTTCTCATTTAAATGATAGGGTTCGCTAATAGGGTCTTGGAATGTATCACCCGTGGATACAGGAGACACCCATATACAGATCAGTCTTTGTATGGATTGTTGAACATTGCAGATATTGCAGTGGAGGTGACAAGTAGTGTTGACAATTGTAGTTGAACAGTCAATTTCAAGATTTCTGGCTTTGCAGGTTGACTGAAACTCTTTGTCCTGATTAATTTCAGTATCACTTGGTATGAGAGAGAATCTTTTCCCTTTTATTTCACCTCTAGTGCAGGAGTATTTTAAATGTCTGTTCTCAGAGCCATGACTCTCACAGCATACTTATCCACGCACCTGGATGTCAGACCACTGACACAGATTATTGTTGCAATTGATTTGCCATCAGTTTTTTTGCATATTTCTTGAAGGCCAAAACACAAATATTCTGCAAGTGTTAGTTTTCTGTTAGGAATGGAGAAGATAGTCAGCTCCGTCATTATTTTTTGTGCTACCTCCCTCTCTCTCCTTGTTTGAAATTTCCCTGACATTCTACAGGCATGACATTCCATAGGTTGCATACTGGGGTTTGGCAGCGAGCTACTGAATTTACATATGCGGTCCTTTTGTGCCTCAGCAGATTTTTTTAAAGAACATATTTTGAAGCTATAAGTTAACAAGGTCCATGGTGCTTCAGCCATTGTGACTCATCGTTGTAACATAGGACAGATTTCAAACAACCTACACTCTCAGTACGATATTTTGTGCATTGCAAGAGATCAGCTAATCCTGTGGGGTCAGCTGACCTCTTTTACCCAAAAAGTTAGCGATTACTTCTCACAACATCCAAAGTCTGAGCTGAAAATGCAACTTTAGTAAACCCCATCCAGTTCAGCGCAGATTGTTTATATTGCACAGGATTAAGTGAAACTGCATTGAACATTTTAACCATGGCCATTGGTAAAAAGTTAGACAATTAACACTCTGACAGCAAACCTGGGAGCCATTTCCAGTCAAAAACCTTCTTGCTAGAAGTTTATTAATAATACATTCAGTTTAAAAAAAATTGTGTTCTGACGTAATCACTAACATCTCACACAGACGTTGTTTAGGCCACTGATACCTAAATACTGCGATGTTACATTCCTGAGGCCCTCATGAAGATGAAGATGAAGCACAGATATATCAACCACAATGATGGACACGAATGGTGAAAACTTTTATGCCCACGTCATCTCATTCTGATGCAGTTTTTGATACTATTTCTTTACCTTGCTGCTTCTTAAGTGAAGCCAGAGTCCTGGCCTTAGCAATGATTCTTTTGTATGAAAGACCATTTCATCACCAGAACCCTGTACTGAACTTCCATCTTCTTACTTCTGTGAAGACTATTTTTCCGTCATTGCTTTCTCCATGAGATCGGTTTCTTCCCTGCTCTCTCTTTTCAAGGCCGAAGCATAACACTTCATGTAATTGTTCCTCACAGTTCAAGCCCATAACATGAGCAACCAGCCTGGATACCCTTTTGTGCACCACTTGAATGGGAGCCAAATGATTTCTTCATAACTTGAATGCAATACTTCAGTATACAATATTTCAGTTATAGCTTAATCAGACGACTGATTAAACTTCAGGATATTAGCATAAAATCGCAACTCGTGGAATTGATAATTAAGGAGAAGCAGCTCAGATATAAACAAGGAAAACAGAAAGTGCTGGAAATACTCAGCAGGTTCTGGCAACATTTGAGGAGAGGCAAACAGAATTAATAGCCCAGATATTCTGACAGGAATTCTGCAGGAATTGGCTGGGAGGTTGAATTTTCTAATGGGCAATTTCTCTGGTATTTGGAACTCTCTTTAAGAGTCAAGAGAAGTTGGAAAATTTGAAGAGTTGCGAGTCACTTAAGCTTAATAGTTAGCCAGAGAGAGCTGCTTACTGAACTTGCAATCTCTCTCTCCCTCTCTCAGAATGTAACAGTCATTGAGGGGGTTGCTGCAAGGTAATGTGGGTGAAAAAAAGGGAGGGGAGCATGGGGAGACACGAGAAAAGGATATAAATTGATGAATACCTCAGATTCTGCTTCTGTACACATCCTAATTACTCCATGTCTGCAAAGGCACTATGTGGCAGCAACAACTAGTAAAGGAGCTAGTGAGAATGAAAAAACATCCCTGGGAAACCCAAACTCCGAAAGGCAAAGGCAACTCCTTTTGTTTTGTTAGGGTTATCAGGAGAGAACAAAAAGTGGCTTATTACACAAGTGGCTATCTTACCTGGTTACTGATAACGGAGGCAAAGAGGAAGCGGCCAGCAAAACCAAAGGAGTAAACCTTCGTGAGAAGTGTTCTAGATGTTTTTCCAAAATCTGTTGTCTTCTTCAGTTCCAGTACCCCTCTTTCGTTTTTATCATCTGCAAAGTAACATCAAGGTGTTTAATCATTGGACAACTGAATGGTGTTTGGAAAACATTTCATTCATGTATATTTATTTCTGACATTATACATTTTTTAAAAATTAAGATTAATCTATAGGCTTGATTCTCTTAGGAATTGGATGCATAGCGAACAAAGAATACATTGGATTCAAAACTTAATTCTAGTGCCTGTGTCAAGGACAAATTGCATCCTTTCATTCTCACATAGAGGCTTCTTATCACTGGAATCCCAGATATGCTTTAGAGGAACCACATCTGTTAGCTTAGGTCTGAATATCCTGACAGATGGACATCGCTAACTACATTGGATGCATTGGACAGCACAAGGTTCTAAAACTACCTTCTAAAAACACAAATGAATGTGTATCAATTTCTATCTTTGTGATCTTTACTGAAGGTAAATAAATAACATTAATACAATATTATCACTGTAATGGGGAAATTATTCAAATTGAATCCAGTTTTACAAAATAGTTCTGAAACATACAAGTCAGAAATAAATAATTGTTTTCAAGTTTCATTTAACAAGACTGACATACATGGTTAGAAAATACCTACCGATTACCTTTAAAATATACCCACCCATTAATTTGACTCATCCAGCTCATTTAAACTCTGTAGCCTCTCAATAGGAAGACAGCTTGGGGCAGGGTGACACTAGGCACACGGACACACAAGATGGCCACTGAGCCATTAGTTGGCCAACTTGACACACAAGATGGCCGCTGGATCACAATATGAAAAGAAATAGCAGAGGAGATACAGACACTGCCTGGGGCCACCAGAATACCAGCACAATGCACTCACAACCCAGTTGATTAGTTTAAAGGTGGGTGGGGGACAGAATACACATGAGTAACGAAGTGTGCCCGAAATGTCTGCGTCCAGCCAACATAACACCTTTTATAGAAATGCTAACACTTTGATACAGACTCAATACAAAATGCTAATAGCCATGGCTGCAGTAATCGTCCTTCTCAGGAAGAGCGATTAGCGCCCATTACTACAACAATGGATTTCCGTGCAGATATTGAAACTGACAATGTCTACACTGAAACAGACAATGACCACGCGGAAATTACCAAAGGCTGTGCTGGAACTGACAAAGGCTGTATCAAAACTATCAATGATTCTGTAATGATTGCGATAAACTAACCATATTACAAAGACAATAATCTTATCACTGACCTATTGTATCACAAGATGTATAAAAGTTTCTTGACATGTGCTCTGGGTCAAGAGAAGATTAGATTATATTCCCTACAGCATGGAAGCAGGCCCTTCGGCGCAGCAAGTCCACGCCAACCATCCGAAGAGTAACCCACCCAGACCAATTCTCCTACCCTATACTTACCCCCGACTAATGCAGCTAACACTATGGGCAATTTAGCATAGCCAATTCACCTAACCTGCACATCTTTGAACTGTGGGAGGAAACCGGAGTACCCAGAGGAAACCCATGCAGACACAGGGAGAATGTGCAAACTTCACACAGATAGTCACCCAAGGCTGGAATCAAACCTGGGTCCCTGGCGCTGTGATGCAGCAGTGCTAACCACTGAGCCACCATGCTATCCCAGACTCGCAGCTGACCACAGTGCTGTTGGTGTCTTTCTCTCCCCAGAGCTCCGTTATTTCCTTGTGCAATAAACTCTGTCATTGAATTCCAATTCTGACTCCGAGACTGGTGCTTTTCCCCCACAACACCTCCAAGATCATGTAAGACTGAAGCCATGGACCTCTCTTATTTAGTTTCTCTGGCAGTGGAATATCATTTAAGTAAACAATCTCACCTTGCCAGGTTAGAAAGTGTAATCTTCAAAATATTAGCAATTCTGAGTGTTCAGAATTAATATATCATTACTATTACATCATTTTTCATATAAAGGGTCATCAATTTAAGACTGAGATGAGGAGAAATTTCTTCTCAGAGGGTCGATAGCCTTTGGAATACCTTGCCATAGACAGATCTGGGGCAGAGTACTTGTTAACATTTAAAGTGGAGATGATAAGAGTCTTAATCAGTAGGGGAATCAAGGGCTACAGGGGAAAAATTACAGTTAAGTTGATATTAGACTGCCACATCTGCCATGATCTTATCGAATGGCAGAGCAGGTTTGAGGGGCCGAATGGCTTTCTCCTGTTCCTATTTCTGGATGCTCTTATTCACAACTTATTCTTGTTAGCGAATACATCAAATTTTGTGCAAGAATGAAGAGTTTTTCAGTTTTAGACCCACGGGCAGCTCTGTTGTCACCACATTCACCCTTTCAAAATTGTACAATTAGTAAACTTCTAACTCATAGTTTGCTATTTTCCAATGAGCAATAAAAAAAAGTGCCATGTAAACTATTTGTCAATCCTATAGACAAGTAATTAAAGTTAATCTCAGACTGAGCTTCAATAATCTGGACAGACTGATGCACTTTGTTTGGTACGATCTATCTGTCGTGCACGCAAAAACAACACTTTTCATTGTATCTTGGTATGTGATAATAATAAATCATATTAATCTGGAATTACAATGAATGCCAACACACACAACAAACAGACGCATTTGATGGAGTAATGCTTTAAAATCTCGATTCTCTCCCACAAATTTGAAAATGTCATATCTTTTATTAAGTGCTGAACAGAATGGATGAAGATACATTTTTGATGTTCTTTCATACAAGTCAAGCCACAAAATCTAATTTTCAGAATCCAAAGGATGTAACAAAGTCATATATAAAGTTCCAGGAACTAGCAGGAAAATAAACAACCAAAATATCAAAACATAGAAACTGGAAAAATACAGTATGGTGCAGAGGTGGAAAGAAGTGACTGGAGAGAGAAATTTGGAAAACAAATCTCTTTATTTCAGAGTCATAAGTACACACACTTTTCACTTTCTATTTTCAATACAAATGTACATATATCTATACTGGAAGAGCAAAAGAAAAAGCATTATTACATAAAATATCTTTTATCTTCACAAGAGCTTCAATCACTGCTGGATTTCAGTGCCATTGGATAATTGTGATTCTAAAAACAAGATAATCATTACAGTGACACACATTAATTATCATTGTCTCTTTGCATCACTGTGTCAAGGATCTAAAAAAAGCTTTGAACTTCAAAAGGATTCTCCATTCTGTATCATGGGTGGACAGGGAGAAGCACATCAAGCTGAGCAACAGTTGCACAGTAATTGTGAAAATCATTCTGATGACTAAAGTGGGTGCTTGGAGCAGTTCAGACACTGGCTTCTGACTTTGCAGCAGTGAGCAACTTCTTAATGTGCAAGGTAAATTTGCAACTGCATATCTGTATGTTTTCAGATTGTACACTGACCTGGATATCACTACTGTTTCAGAAGTTGGCATATGACACCAACCAATCGGCTGTCTAAACAGTGACTAAACCTGGTCTCATGTAGTCTACACCTCCGGCAGCCCAGTCAGGATCAGGCAGTGGACAAATAGTTTGGTCTCTTTTTCGTGAAACGTAAGGCGTCCATCAATTTTTGTCCATTCTAAATAGGTCATTTCACAGAGCAGTTAAGAGCCAACCACATTACCGTGGATCTGATGTGGCATGGAGTCAAAATCAGATTAGGACAGCAGATTTCCTTCTGAGCAGGACATTAGAGAACCAGATGAATGTTTTATGTCAATTGATGGCAGTTTCACAGTCACCATCATTGAGATGAGCTTTCAATTCCACATTTTATTAACCAAATTTAAATTCCACTAGCTGCTTGGAGGACTTTAAGCCCATAGGCCCAGAACAATAGCCTGGGTCTCTGGAATTTACTTCACTGACATTACCATTATGTCACCATCAAAAGGGTGAGGGCACAAGTCCTAACTTGCCATTGTTGGCAGCATCTAAAGACTTTGCAATCTTCTCAGACACTAATTCTTTCAGGGATGAATTCAACAGATTTTCGACATGGAAGAAGAAGATCCATCTGTCAAAACACAAATGAAGAAATTTTATTAGCTCCATTTGAAACACAGCAAATGTAGGAGGACTCTTGCAGAAAAGCACCAAATAATTTAACGGAACAATGTGGGTAGGGGGACCTGCAAATCATCAAGTTAATTCCACCAACTGAAGTGTGGTCGAACTCTCATAGCTAACTTCCAATCCCAAACCAGTTAGTAAATTTTATGTCAGAGGAGAATCATGTTTGATTGGTACCAGTGTCAATATGGGAACACTCTGGATTCAGGAAACACCAACTCAGGAAAGAGAAAGTTAGAAAAGGCAGCAGTAGTAAGTTGATCAGAGGCTAGCCTACACCATCCAGTAAACATCCTTTCTTAAGAAGGCTGTCACTGAGGGGATGTAACAAGCCAAGAACCTGCGGATCGATCCCCATGTACTCCCATAACGTAACCATGGAAGGTTTTCCCCCCCAGCATTCAGATCATTGGTCAGAATGGAAGCTAAAACTGAAAGAGTTCCCATGATTATTTCCTGCTCCCTCCTCACTTCCCTATCCTCAGAAGTCATGGGCTCCACTTGGAACAGGCAGAACTTTCACTCACCATAAACACCAAAAGGGTCTCTGGGTGAGCTCCCATGTCCTGGCTCTTCCCTAGGTTTTGGCCTCCACAGACCTGTCTCTTTCAGGGTCTGCCTCCCATCTCAATGCCAGTGGCCCCAAGGTTCTTTGCAGTCAGAATACGTTTCACATGTTTTCACAAATTTGCAAACTAATCTTTACCAAGTTGATTTGTCATAGTATTTACATAATGTTCCAACTGTAAAGGACAACAGTTAATAGAAATAAGATGCACATTTCTCACTTACCAGAGAATTCTAATCATGAGGGATAATATTGCCTTTATCCAGATTTGATGATGATGTGCTCAGGCCAACTTTAGTCCATTCTTAAATATAAAAGCTTCTTGGCTTCTTCACTGTAATGTGCCATCAACTTTGATCATTGTTGCTCTCTCTTTGATAAGTGGAAATGCTTTAAACCTGCTTCACGAAATCTTGGAAGCTGTGTTGACTGCAGGCATAATCAATGCTCAAGGTTTCATTTGCACTCGAGAGCATTCTTTATACAAGAAAAGGCATCTTAACACTTGACTTGAACAAATATTTCTGCTTCAGAAACGTATCATATTTGCACTGGCTTTGCACTTCATTTTTGACCCATCACCAACATTGAGGAGAAAGTGAGGACTGCAGATGCTGGAGATCAGAGCTGAAAATGTGTTGCTGGAAAAGCGCAGCAGATCAGGCAGCATCCAAGGAACACGAGAATCGACGTTTCGGGCATAAGCCCTTCCTGAAGAATGCTGCGCTTTTCCAGCAACACATTTTCAGCCTTCACCAACATTGGCAAGAAATGTCATATTATCTGGTGCAGGCCAATTGCCTCACTTCAACTTATCAAAATAAAATATGCAGATAAAACAATGAATTCAGTGCCACTGGAGTGAGATTAAGAACATTTATCAGAACATGCAATGTTGCAGCTGTGTGCTAACTGGATCTACCAGAACAAAGCCACCTCAACTCCTTCTATTACCAGTTTCACCTTTCATGTGCTGACTTTGGCGTCAGTAAAATTCTAGAGGTATTTATAATAATCTACTAGTAACTATACAAGTGCAATTCAGGGCACATTGAAATAGGGGAGCAAACTTAAATCGAACAAAGTAATACAATAAAGGCAAAAGTAAACCAGTAATGACCCTGATCAATTTAGTACTGATTTTGACGGGATGTAAAAGAAGTAGCAGATTTGCTTTTGCATATTTTGTGCCAAGTCAATTTTCAACCTTCCTACATATCAGTGATATTCGATTACCGAGAGTATCAGACACAAGATCAATCCTGTTTCAATACTGTTCATGCAAAGATGGGGATCATACAATCGTTCGTGTGTGTGTACGTGTGCATACAAACAAACAACGTGGAACTCAGATGGACGAGACCACGTAACAGCTTACAGGGGATCAAGGCTGAGATTGTACAACAACATATACAGCAATGGTAGCATCGGGCCACTGAGAAGGGCTTGTGTAATTCCTTTATGACAGGCAACATTGAATATAGTTTCCAACATTTTTCCAAAGAAAACTACCCGGAAGACCCTGACAATGGGCACGTGTATCAAATCATCACAATTACATCTGAACCATTGATAGAAACATATTTGTACGGGGTAAAGACAAAAATATAGGGAGAAAAGGCACATACACAGTAGGAGAGAGAAGTAGTGAGAACGTAGAACACAGAATGTTACAGCGCAGTATAGGCCGTTCAGCCCTCGATGTTGCGCCAACCTGTGAAAATAATCTGATGCCCACCGAACCTACACCATTCCGTTATTATCCATATGTATGTCCAATGCCCATTTAAATACCATTAACATCAGCGGGTCTACTACTGTTGCAGGCAGGTCGTTGCATGCCCCAACTACTCGGAGTAAAGAAACTACCCCTGATATCTGTCCTAAATCTATCATCCCTCAATTTAAAGCTATGTCCCCTTGTGTTAGCGTTCACCATCTGAGGAAAAAGGCTCTCATTGTCCACCCAATCTAACCCTCTGATTATCTCATATGTCACGATTAAGTCATCTCTCAACCTTCTTCTCTCCAACGAAAACAGCCTCAAGTCCCTTAACCTTTCCTCGCAAGTCCTTCCTTCCATTCCAGGCCACATCCTAGTAAGTCTCCTCTATACCCTTTCGAAAGCTTCTAATGTGGTGACCAGAACTGTACACAATACTCCAGGTGGGGCTTTAACTGTGTGTCGTGTACAGCTGTAGCATGACCTCGTGGCTCCGAGACTCAATCCCCCTACCAACACATCATATGCCTTCTTAACAACCATATCAACCTGGGTGGCAACTTTCAGGGATTTATGCACCTGGACACCGAGACCTTTCTGTTCATCTACACTGCCAAGAATCTTACCATTAGCCCAGTACTCTGCATTCCTGTTACTTCTTCCGAAGTGAACTACCTCACATTTTTCCGCATTAAACTCCATTTGCCACTTCTCAGCCCAGCTCTGCATCTTACCTATGTCCCTCTGTAACCCACAAGATCCTTTGGCACTATCCACAACTCTGCCTACCTTAGTGTCATCCACAAATTTACTAACCCATCCTACACCGACATCTGGATCATTTATAAAAATGACAAATAGTAGTGGCCCCAAAACAGATCCTTGTGGCACACCACTGGTGACTGAGCTCCATGATGAACATTTCCCATCAACCACCTTGCTCTGTCTTCTTTCAACTAGCCAATTTCTGATCCAAACCATTATATCACCTTCAATCCTGAAACTGTGTATTTTGTGCAATAGTCTACCGTGTGGAACCTTATCAAATGCCTTACTGAAGTCCACATACACCACATCAACCACTTTGCCTTCATCCACCTGTTTTATCACCTTCTTGAAGAACTCAATAAGGGTACTGAGGCATGACCTACCCTTCACAAAGATGTGTTGACTATCCCTAATCAAACTATTCCTTTCCAGGTGATTATGAATCCTATCTCTTATAACCTTTTCCAACACCTTACCCTCAACCGAAGTAATACTCATTGGCCTATAATTACCAGCGTTGTCCCGATTCTCCTTCTTAAATAAGGAAACAACATGCGCTATCCTCCAGTTTTCTGATATTACTCCTGTCGTCAATGACGACATAAAGATCAAAGCCAAAGGCTCTGCAATCTCCTCCCTGGCTTCCCAGAGAATCAGAAGATAAAGACCATCCAGCCCAGAGGTCTTTTCTATTTTCAGATCTTCCAAAATTGCTAAAATCTCCTCTTTGTCAACCGGAATCCCATCTAATCTTGCAGCCTGTATCTCCATATTCTCACTAACATTGCCCTTTTCCAATGTAAATACTGACGAACAGTATTCATTAAGCGCTTCCCCTCCTCAGATTCTACACAAAACTTCCCACTACCACCTTTGATTGGCCCTAAATCTTACTCTAGTCATTCTTTTATTCCTGATATACCTATAGAAGGCCTTCGGGCTTTCCTTGATCCTATCCGCCAACAAGTTCTCATGTCCTCTCCTGGCTCTTCTCAGCCCTCTCTTTAGATCTTTTATGGCTAACTTATAACTCTCAAGCCCCTTAACTGAACTTTCACACCTCATCCTCACATAAGCCGCCTTCTTCCGCCTGACAAGAGCTTCAACTTCTTTAGTAAACCATGGCTCCTTCTCTCACCAACTACCTCCCTGCCTGATAGGTATATACTTCTCAAGGACCTGCAGTAGCTATTCCTTGTATAAGCTCCACATTTCAAGTGTGTCCATCTGCTGCAGTTTCCTTCCCTGACTCTGCATCCTAAATCTTGCCTGATCGCATCATAATTGCCTTTCCCCCAGTTATATCCCTTTCCCTACAGTATATACCCATCTCTGTCCATTGCTTTTGTAAACATAACCGAATTGTGGTCACTATCGCCAAATCGCTCACCTACCTTCAAATCTACACCTGGCTGGGTTCATTCCCCAGTACCAAATCCAATATGGCATCGCCCCTTGTTGGCCTGTCTACATATTGTGTCAGAAAACCCTCCTGCACACACTGAACAAAAACTGACCCATCTAAACTACTTGAACTATAGTATTCCCAGTCAATATTGGGGAAGTTAAAGCCCCCATAACAACCACCCTGTTACTCTTGCTCCTATGGAGAATCATCTTTGCTATCCTTTCCTCTACATCCCTGGAACAATTCAGAGGCCTTTAGAAACCCCCCAACAGGGTGACCTCTCCTTTCCTGTTTTTATCCTCAGCCTAAACTACTTCACTGGATAAGTCCAATAACCTGATCTCAGCTGTTGAATTACTACCCTTGATTAACAATACCACACCCCCACTCCCCCTCCCCTTTTACCATCTTCTCTGTTCTTACTGAAACATCTAAATCCCGGAATCTGCAACAACCATTCCCGTCCCTCCTCTAGCAATGTCTCTGAAATGGCCACAGCTTCGAAATTCCAGGTGCCAACAAATGCTGCGAGTTTACCCACCTTATTCTGGATGCTCCTGGCATTGAAGAACACACATTTCAAACCAACATCCTAATGGTTGATGCCCTCTCACGACCTTATAAACCTATCTCTGACTTCACTACCCTCAACCACCTTTACACTGGAACTTCAATTCAGGTTTCCATCCCTCTGCTGCATTAGTTTAAACCTCCCCGCAGAGCATTTCCAAATTTCCTCCCCCCCAGGATATTGGTACCTCTCTGGTTCAGGTGAAGACCGTCTTGTTTGTAGAGGTCCCACCTTCCCCAAAAAGAGCTCCAATTATCTAGGAATACAAAACTCTCCATCCTGCACCATTCCTGCAGCCATGTGTTCAGCTCTGCTCTCTCCCTGTTCTTTGCTTCAGTACATGAGAGACAGAGACACTCACATGCAAAGTGAAAAGGAAAAGACAACGTCTACCTGCAAGAGAACAAGGGAAACAATTGCATTCAAGGGAGAGGCACATTCGGTTGGATAAAGACTGAGAGAATTAAGACAATGATAGGATTAGTCAAGTTAAAACTGACGTGGGTTATAAACAAAAAAACTTTTAAGAATCAATTAACTTACAAATGCCATTAGGATGAGTCGTGAAGAATATGGTATTTCCAGGTCCCCTAAGAAACAAATAACATACAATATACATTCAGAATACAATTACCAGACCAATGCAACACTGGCATAATTTGACCATGTGGTAGACTGTTCATCTGCAAAAACTAAACAAAATGTTATGTTATGCATGCAGGCCTTTGTTTTTGAGAGTCATTTTCTCTCACTGCTTTGACACTAAATAACTCAGTGAGTAATATGTGATGTCAATGCAAGCTGTTCTCATAACTAAGGTAAAAAGAAAACATCAAATTGAAAAGGGCAATCAGTGGAGCATATACCTCAGCCACACTGTGCTAACTCAACATTCTTTCAATTAGATATTTCTTCTTTGTAGTTGGGAAATGATTCAGTCAGGAAATAGTCTCAAAGTTAGAAAAAACTATTTTTAATCAAGAGCTTCCCTATCATTGGGGAAGCTCCAGGCAATTCACAACCAACAATTTGCTCAAAACGATTCTGCTTGCATTTTGTCAGTTGTGTCAAGTTCCACTGCATCTTTGCAATAAACTAAATCAAGGTAGACAAGCAGGAGGCTGGAAGAACAAACTAAATCAATTCTTTCTTGGGCCATGCCTTATTAATCTACCAGGTTTCATGAAATCCAGCCACAGGTTTTTGAGATATGTTATTCACAAACAAACAGATTAACAAGTAGGTACATAAACATTATCTCTCCGCCTTCAGTGATAAGGTATAGTTGCATAAAATCTATTGACAATATCTGCTGTATAATAGTGGGCACTGTAGATCAAAATAATTCATTTTACCTGAAGCATGAGAACATTTTTCAGTAATAATTGTCACTTCTTTCAAAAAAAGGGAAGGATATCGAGGGAGAAGGAGTAAAAGCATGTAAATAACGTACTGGTGCACGTCAGCAATATTTTAACTGAATCATGGAACTACCTCAAAAGTCAAATGATTAATTTGTTTTTTTTGTTGCTATAATAGCTTGAAGTGGTTTAGAGAGAGCTTCAGAGAGCTGTAGAAGTAATTTTCTAGTTTTCTCATTATTGATCTTTGATGTAACTCTATGTATAAATAAACACACACACACACACACACCTCCCATGGAAAGGAGTTCTCTCATGATGAGACAGCTACCATATGTCAGGCTGGCTGGATGGACCAGGTGATCCCTTCCTGGCCATCTATTTGGTACAGTCATAGCATCTTTAAATGAGATAAGACACTATTGTCACAGAAAGAGACAGAGCGAGCACGAGAGAAAGAGTCCAGGGAAAATCTAATGCTTCAAACTGCTGTACAATTTTCCTAAACAGTGCTGGAACAAAACACATTTTCCATAACATATCTTACACAAGATCCATTGCCAACATTTTGTAAAAAATTGTTAACTTACCATGAGAATGCATAGACAAATTTATGAATCGTTGACCAACTTATACCAAAGTTCTGAGAAAGAAACAGTGTATGCTGCAATAAAAGGAAACAATATCAATGTGATAGCTTCCATGAAACAAAGATTCTGAAATTTGTGCAACTGCCTTCTGACTTCTAAGAGATAATTAGCTACAATAAAAGAAAAATATAAATTTTTTAAAAAGTCATCAATTTTGCCTTGGCATTACTCACATTAGTACTGTGGGCCAGCAGAAGATCTGAATTGGAGGAATGATAGTGCATTGGCTGGCCAGGGTGGAAGGGCAATTGGACAGAATCAAATGTTTCACCTGAATCAGACGATCGAATTATTATGCCACCTTTATTTCCATGTCTGAAGTATTTTGGTTCAGCAGTCAGAATTACCTTTTAATTCAAGATAAAGAAGCACATGATGAATAGGGCTTTTTCATGTTGTTGAGAAAGGAAATTTCTTGTTTCAACCCTTTTGAAAATTCTTACCTTCTTGGAATGCTCTGGTCCTACATTAATTCCAAATTCCTTTCGTATATAATAGTTGTTGACAAGACTCGAAACGTCAGTAAATGTTTTCCCATAATCCTTGCTGCAATTCAAAGGACATCACTTATCTGCACCTTCAGCTAAATACAAATTAATAAAAAAAAAAATTCTTTCCCAGGCCCTTCACCTGAAGGGATAGCACCAATCATATATATGCTTTACTTGCTGAGGGTGAAGAGGGGAGACAGCACTGAATTAGAATTAACACAAAGTCCATTCTCTAAAATGCTTAGAAGGTGGAAGGATGTGAAACACGAGGTAAAGAGCAGCAGAAAAATATGCATAAACAACAAGGAAAGGAACTGAAAAAGACATAAACATTTAATGGAGTATGAAACTGAAACAAGAGAAAAAAATGGACAAAGCAAATACAAATGAAGAAGTGGGAAGTAATCCTGATGCATTAAATGTCTTCAATGGT
The DNA here is from genome assembly GCF_037043375.1 of Chiloscyllium plagiosum. Taxonomy (NCBI): domain Eukaryota; kingdom Metazoa; phylum Chordata; class Chondrichthyes; order Orectolobiformes; family Hemiscylliidae; genus Chiloscyllium; species Chiloscyllium plagiosum. The sequence continues at coordinate 59,847,600 of NW_028270157.1, read as the reverse complement.
TTGAAAATTAGCATGAAGAATGAATATACAAATATTTGAACCATACTTAGTCTATCAAATGTGTGAAGCCACAAATAGTGTTTCTGCTAAAAGAGTTCATGCAAACGTGTCAAGCATTTCCAAGCTACTGCCACAATTTTGAATTCATCGGTTTTTAGTTTTCATCCATCAAGTACAATGAAGCAGAAAATCAGAATGATACAATATATTCCTTCTCATGACACTTACTGGCTAAACAAGATGTAGTTGTAACTTGTTTATTGTGCAATCTTTTTTTAAGAGCTTTCATTTTTATTTGTAAGATGATGCTTATAGATCAAATATTGCTCATTGCTGAAGCCAAGGTCAGCATGCATAGCTGAACCCAAGAAATATCAAAAATTAACCTCTGACCTCAACTGCGTATTCCAAGACAGCTACCAGGGCAAGATGAGTGAGCATCCACACAGCTCTCTCCAACCCATAATAAAAAAAACACCTTAGATATATTTGGAAGAGGAGAGAATTGTGGTTGGAACAGCATACAGGAGTAAGTTAGGACATGAGATCACAAAACATATAGGGTCAGGAGAATTAATTATGCTCCTCTTCAACAAAGGTGTTAGTCCTGCCCGATCATCAGTAACACGTATTGCAGAGATGTTCTTTCAATAGGTTTAGGTCATTCATTAACTATTCATAGTACCTAAGAACTAAAGGAAGAATATCCAATGAATTTGAGTGTACCCAAGGCACAGGCTAACCCACAGCTGGATTAGTCTGTATCTGCATTATACCCAAGATATAGTCACAGATAAAACAATTACTTCGTCAGATTTCATCACCATTTAATTGTAATGGATAATTAAAAGCCCAATAAGAGTAAAATGCAACTTTGACAGAGGAACAAATCTGAGTTCATTTTTATTGATTATGAATGGTGTAACCACCATTTTCTACTTCATGCCACTACAAAGTTGAACTTTACTCTCTTAATGGCAGGCAGTACTCTCTGGACTGAAAGTTTCTTATTGCTGGTTGAGTTCCAGATTGATGGATAGATAGCCTTTCCCCTATTTTAAACTGGAACAAGTGGTAAATATGCTGCATATCATACACACTATCTGGTATTCCTTTCATGCGAGTTACATGCTGGGGGGGGGGGGGGGGGGGGGGGGAAGAGAGAGAGCAGAAGGAGGGTCATACTAAAACCACATTGCGCTTTCTACATTGTCACAATATGGTTATCAGGCACTCAGGGTAAGGAGTGAAAGATGACCCTTACTTAATGTTACCATCTGGTGGTTAAATGATGTGCTTTGCTCCTGTCAGCATTGGTGAATTTGTCAAATTCACAACTGAGAAAGCTTAGCAGTCATTGTTAGGAGTTGTTACAGGTAATGTTCCCTAGTGCACTGACCTTCCCTTTTCCCAACATTATGCCATAAGAAACCCATCTTGGCTAAGTTGTTATGTTATAAACATCCACCAAGGTTTTTGGTCAATTGATGAGAGATAAAAAAATTCCGTCAGACCGAACATTGATCAGGATTAAAAGCAGGAAGTGTTGGAAATATTCAGCAGATCAGGCTGTATATCTGGGCAGAAACAGAATTAACATTTCAGGCTGATGATTTGTCATCAGAACATCAGCACTGATGAAACGTCACTGACAAAGGAAATTGGATAGATGGCACCAAGATATGCTATGCAACCCTTGACTTGACTCTCGCACAAACATGTCCAAACTCTTCATTACAGCTAATGCTCTCTCTTAATCTAACAAGATCTCAGCATCAGGACAGGACCCTATTCAAGAATGCTATTTAAAGAGATCATTAGGTTGAGTGCTGGTTTATTTCTTCTGGTTGTTGCTTCAACTTTACAAGAATTTGGTGTTGTGTATTGAGGTTGAAGTTGCAAACAGCCACAAGGAGTGGTGTGACATGGTGTGAAGGAGTCTTTGCTGACTTCAAGTTTCTGAACAAACTGCACCCAGACAAGGTTGCGTGACTCGGCCAATTCCCCCCAAAATATGGCACGACGATAGAATGCAGATGAAGAGGAGGAGGAGGAAGAACAGGTAGATGCTCAACAGGAAGCTGTAGCTCTTCACTGTATTCAAGAAATAATTCTGCTACCTGGATCTTACTGAGGAACAATTTTTACACTTCACTAAGATGCTCCTTTCTGAAATCTGTCACCTACTATGACTGCATCTTCAGAGCAGATTACAGACCACAGTGCCAATGGCTGTGCAGAGAAGTGAGACTATTAAATTTAAGTGTGGCTCCTCCCAGGCTGGCGATATGCTAGCACTTGATGAACCAAAACCTAGATACTAGACGATAGGAACACTTAACTGACATCACTCCAGTGTTGAATCCATACCTTTCTGTGCTGTTTGCCTACAAGAATTGTGATCGAACAGACTGAGCTGAAATAATACTTCCACTGCTTGGAAGAGTCCTGCACTTATCAAGGCAGACATTAAGATTCATCTTGGGCTGCAATCCCTCACCACAAAGAGGCAGCCTTTTCCAGCAGGTACACAACACGTAGTTGAATGGTCAGACCACAAGAGAAACAAAGAAAAAGTTCAACCAACTCAGGCCTTCTATTAGTTGTACTGTCTATAGAACATACATCTGACTTTGATCCAAGTAAACACAACTGCAATTTCCCATTCATCAACTATCCAGTCCCTTACTTTCCTATTTTTCTAATCAAAGCATCGGTATGATTACAGTGCAAAAGTAAAAACCACCTCAAACTAAACATTACAAAGTAAATACTAAAACCAAATAATTCCACATTTCATACTGAAGTCAACTGAAGTCAATTGCCTTAGTGCCCAACTTCTGGCTGCCCTTGGTTTGGCTATTCAAAGGCTGCTGATCTTCAGTACTGGAGATGGCAGATAACCTTGGAGGGTATCATTGAGCAGCTCACAGCCTATAAGTTCCCAGCTAAGCATGGGGGACAACAGGACCGGCTGTATCCAGGTCCTTGGGGCTCAACTTCCAGCACTGATCTCCACTACCATTTAAGTATATTCCCAGAGGGTCTCTGACTCTTTTCAGAAATAAGCCATCTCTCCAGTGCATTGTCCAGAAACCAAGATTCTCTTTGTTGTACTTTTTAATTCAGTGCTGCACAACCACCAAGATCTGTTCCAGCCATAATCAACTGTACCATTGAGAGGTACAGTCTAATTTTAAGTTATAATCACTGGGCATGGGTTAGCCACATTTGGGATCCTCATGTTTTAGACCTGTGCCTACCACTTATACAGGCATGCCGGTTGCTCTGCACTTATTATTAACTGAGACTTCAGGAAAAAAGATCTCTCAGAGTCTTGCTCAAGCCCTGAGCAACAGCATTTCACAAACTTGAAATCTTCTACATGTACAAAAGTAGCAGTTACATAGAAATGCCATCACCTTTAAGTCCCTTCCAAAGTCACACTTGGATATGTTATTCTGTTCCTTCATAGTCAATGGATTAAACTCCTGCATCTCCTAACCTAACAGCATTGTGGGAGTATCTTCAATGCACTGACTCTAACAGCTTGAGATGGCAACTCATTGCCACCCCCATCTCCAAGGGAAACCAGGGCAACCAGGTTACTGGAGGAAATGTTGCCAAGATCTCACCTCCTGCAGCACAATTACTCACATTTTCAGAAGAGTATGATCAGACCCCCTTTTCTGAACTGCTGGGTAGAAAAAAATCAGTGGCATTGTCTTACCTTCTGTACAGTCGTGAGGATCCACCAAAAAACAACCAAGCAACTGGCAAGTTGAAAGTAGTCAAAGCAAGAATGATCTGCAAAAAAAGTGCTCATTTTAGTGCTAAAGTACGAGATAGTGGAAAATTTATAGTTAACAAGTAATGGTTATGTTTAAGTTTATTAGAAGGGGGAGGGGAGCAATGCAGCAAGTATGTTTTCTCTCTCTCTCTCTCTCTCTACTCTGTATATGCATGTGTATCCTCACTGCAAGAAAAGTAATCATAAATACCGAGGGAAAGTTTATTAAAAAGGATTAACTGTCACAAAAAGATCTACTATCAAGGGAACACGTTCTAATTTTCTCAAAGCAAGATAATCAAAATGAGAATTTAGTTTATAGAAATCTCATAGGGTCTTTTAGGTCTTGTCATACAGCAGGTTTTCATATAGCTTTAGCACAGCTCAAGATCTCTACTGCTTTCTAACCTTGCATATTGCACATTTTGAATGAACATTACTACTTCCTGCACTTGACATACTCCAGAGGTGAAGAAGGGCTCAGAACAGAGAGAGGTGCAGTGACACTAATTCTGGAATAGGTAACAAGCAGAGACAATCGGCAGAACATGCCCTTCAGTGCTGGAAATCTCCATGGCACAATGCCTGAACATCCATACTGCAAAGAAACATCGGTTTGGCATACCTTGGAGGAAGGAAATGACTCAACGCTCATGCTGACAGGGGCAGGTGTGTGCGCGTGCGTGTGTCCTTTTGTCCAAATTGACCAATGACCTGTCCATAATTACCTGCATTGGGAAGGTTTGAGTAGCTACGATGATTTTTAATGGCCAAAATAGCTTTCAGAAAAGTGCTTGGAGATGACAACTTGGAACTAAATCAACCTTGCTGACAAGTTATTTACATTCCAAGAGCCAGTGGCATAACTATTGACCAGCTGATCTGCCACAGTAATAGATTCCTTCCCCCAAGTTTTGTCATTCGAGGTTGGGGTCTTTACATACTCAGCTCCAGTTAACCCTTCCCTGACATTATAGTAGTCCTACCTGAAGAAGCAGCAGGATGCTTCTCAATGCTCTACAGCTTTAGTTGGGCAAAATCCAGTAGTATCAGTGCACACAGAGTTCCCAGGCCTTAGTTCTCTAGCTTTAGGGGAGTGGGTTATGTCCCTATAGAGAGAAAGTATACACTATGTATAAAACAATGAGAAGTTTGAGCTAAATAGATACGAATCAGAGGTTAAAACATGGAAGCAGCAGAGGGAGGAATGGAGTGAAATGGCAAGGAAAATTGGGCAAGGTGTATACCACCTGATTTGTGCCCAAGATGAATTTGGTTCTCTGAGTCAGAACATTCCTTAGTGCATCATAGTTTTAAATTTTACAATTTCTCCCTTCCTCTGGGTGCATATTTCAAAAGGGAAAGTGCTTCCACAATAATAAACACTAACTTCTTTAAAAAGGGAATGAATTGATCATTTAACTGAGTAAATAATAAAAATGACCATTAAAAAGCACCAGACAAGTTTAATAATGAAGTCCATCTTTATCTTTCTGTTTAAGAAACAGAGCAAGAAAGAGAAAAAGAATCAGTCCCAACTCATCAGCACCAGGAAAGTGGCGGCAGCTGAAGCTGAGCTAAGGAGTTAGGTAAACCTAATGTTGACATTGGTTTGCATCTAGTGAGGTGGCTTCCACAAAATTCGCATGCGAATCGGTGTCAGAAATGAGTTGACTTTTTGCCTGGGGTTTTATCGTCTTAAAGCCTCTCTCGCTTCCCTACTGCTATCTCTTTCCTCCTTTCTCCTTCTTCCTCACTCTCTCATCTATATCCTTTCCATGTCTCTCTTACTCAGCCCCTTTAACTAAGGAAATAATCCAGGGGTGCTTTGCACTCCGTATTAGCTCACCAGCATCATTGGCCCACGAGAATACATTTTGCAATGAAATGAAACTGGCCAAATTAACTTTTTCTGAACAGACTCACTTTGGTAAAAGGCAGTTTCATCTATAAAACTGAAACAAAAGAAAAATTAATAGGAACAACCTGACAGCCTGACTATCAAGCCCTCTTATCATCATGGACTGACTCGCAGCTCTCCACCCCCGTTTAACTCTTGTTGCCTTCTCCCCATGGTGAAACTCTGGTCTCTTTCTTCTCGTCCTCAAGCCTGAGGCTCCCTGAAAGCCCTGACTTGGCCATAGGTTCCCCATCACGGTTATGGGCCCTAGACTGCTCACAACTCCAGGCCCAGGACTCATTGCAAAATCTTCCACTTAGCTAGATTTGAAACCCTTGCTTCAAATACAACTTGCAGAACACAAAAAATACAGCATGTAAAAACAATTTGTGCATTTTGCATATTTTTTCCGTGATCTATTTATTAATTATGGAAAATCCATGAATTAAATGTAAATCCTTCTACTGGTAAAGCAGATGTCAGGCCATATGAAATAGTCTGGTAGGTCACATGTGGCTTGTGAACCTGAAGTTGGGCATTCCTAATGTAGATGGCATGATGAATCTCAGCCGAACAATGTGTAAACTCTTGCAGAGAGGTGAAATATGCTGATAAATGCATTTCAATGACTAACAGAACAATTTTCTCCTGCAGAAGCTAAGAACAATATAACCAAACATGTTCTGTTGAAGGTGTTTAAAAACTGGCAGAGCAGGTCATTCCACATCACAAGGTAATGGCTAGAAACTGGTTCCACTTGAAACTGAATAGTGTTATGACTTAAATCAATGTAACTTTAGTCACCCCACCTTCTAAGCTAAAGAAACCATGGAGAGGTATGCACAAAAAAAAAGGATAAATTGCATTTCTGAATATGCTGCAGATAATTATGCCATTTTAAACTCAAAAGCAGTTCCATTTTCAGGTACTAATGCATTGCAATACTAAATATTGCACAAATTATTGTATGGCTTCCCCACTTTGATTTATTCTTGGTAATGGGGGGGGAGAGAAGGATGAAAAGAAAGGCTTCCAATCACAAATGTGTGTATTGAATATTAATAAATTAGCTAATCTGAACCTGTAAAAATAGATATTACAGGGGAAAGGCAACAAAAATGGAGAATAGCTCAGCACAAACTTATAAGTCATACACTTAAACTGTGAAATGACTCAGTAAAATTAACCACTTAGTAATTTGTACAAAATATAACACCCTTTCAGATGGATGTTGTGAAACTTGAAAAGGGTTCAGAAAAGATTTGCAAGGATATTGTCAAAGTTGGAGGATTTGAGCTAGAAGGAGAGGCTGAATAGGTTGGGGTTGTTTTCCCTGCAGCATTGGAGGCTGAGGAGTGACCTCAAGGAGGTTTATAAAATCATGAGGGGCATGGATAAGATAAACAGACAAAGCCTTTCCCCTGGGGTGGGGGAGTCCAGAACTAGAGGGCATAGGTTTAGGGTGAGAGGGGAAAATATAAAAGAGACCTAAGGGGCAGCTTTTGAACTGTCAGAGGAAGTGGAGGACTCTGGTACAATTACAGCATTTAAACAGCATCTGGATGGGTAGATGAATATGAAGGGTTTAGAACATAAAACGCAACAGCGCTGTATAGGCCTTTCAACCCTCAATGTTGCACCGACTTGAGAAATCCGAGGGATATGGGCAAAGTGCTGACAATGGGACTAGATTGGGTTGGGATATCTGGTCGGCATGGACGAGTTGGATCGAAGGGTCTGTTTCCATGCTGTATATCTCTATGATTAAGTCACTTGACTTTTATGAACAAGTGCAGAGAGCATAAGAACATAGGACTTAGAAGCAGTAGGCGGCCTTTTGGCCTTTCGAACCTCCTGCATAATTCAGTAAGATAATGGCTGATCACATTTTCACTTTCCTGTCTGCACCCCATGATCCCCGCTTCCATTACCTATTCAACTCTGTGACAACTCAATTGACATTATGAGACAAGTATGAATAATTCAAATCCTCCTAATCTGTAGAGCTATTTTGCACAATTTCACTTTGTAGCCATTGTACCTTTCAAACTCTTGTGCCTCTTATGATTGTATGTATCGCTATTTGATCTTACCTTACTGTTGCCAAGTTGCTTAGCTTTATTGGCTTTGATATGGATGTGGCATAGAGTCTTAGAAATGTACAGCATGGAAACAGATCCTTCAGTCCAACCCGCCCATATTGACCAGATATCTTAAATTAATCTAGTCACATTGCCAGTCTTTGGCCCATATCCCTCTAAACTTTTCCTATCCATAAACCCACCCAGATGCCTTTTAAATGTTGATAAAGGACTTTGACTTCCCAGCATCTTCAGTCCTCATATCGCCAAAGTGTTGTAATTGCACCAGTCTCCACCACTTCCTCTGGCAGCTCATTCCATACATGCCCTACCCTCTGCATGAATAAGTTGCCCCTTAGATCCTTTTAGACCTTTCCGCTCTCACCTTAAACCTATGCCCTCTAGTTTTGGACTCTCCTATCCCAGGGAAAAGACCTTAGCTATTCACCCTATACATGCCCCTCCTGATTTTATAAAGTCACCCCTCAGCTTCCAATGCTCTAGGGAAAATAGTCCCAGGCTATTCAGCCTCTCCCTATAGCTCAAACTCTCCAACCCTGGCAAGATCCTTACAGATCTTTTCTGAACCCTTTCAAGCTTCACAACATCCTTTGTATAGAAGAGAGACCACCAGTGACCAGTTTCTTTTAGAATGTGCTTATGCAATCGAAAAGAGAACAGTAAAAGATGCAATGATTTTGTCAAAGTTTATTCTGAGTAACTCTGTTACATAGGACTCTGTGGTCTACAGGCTACTCCCAGAGAAGTGCACAGATGTAAAAATCAAATACAGTGAGAAAATCAATTAGTCTGCTTGAAATTTGCTGGTCGCCCAGCACAAAGAATTGTCCCAGTGTGGGAGTGTTGTGGATGGACACGTTGCAAGGTCTAGGACGAAATGCTGAAGGTTTCAATCACATTTGCGGCAGCTACAAAGGCATAGTAGGAAAAGGCCTCTGGAAGGTCTAACACCTTTCAGCCATAAGATGCTAAGGGGCTGGAAACTGGGTAAAATCCTTGATCTTCAGTTAAATATTAATTGCAATTATAAATGCAATTTGCAATATGTAGTTTTGTAAGAAATTAGCTCACACCTTATTTAATGCCAACTTTCAATTATCATGTAATACACTATTATAAATTCTATGAATAAGTATATTTTTGGCAAAAATCAAGGGTCTCCTAGGCAGAAATGGGAAAAGGCCACTACCGGAGGCCTTTCAGTCACAGCAAATTAAAGAGCTGAAAAACTCTATAGCTAATTTTTGAACCACACTAATAAAATGACTGGTCATCTATTTCTGTCAGTGCAATTCAGCTCCATTTCTCACTGACAGAATCAGATTTACACACATGTTTTATAGATGTTAAAAGGGAATCTTAACTTTGATTGATTAAATATTTTATATTTATTAAAATTATCTCTCAGTCTTTTGTCATGTTATGCCTGTTTTTTGGACACTGAGAAGTTTGAAGTGGAGTAAAGCCTGCGTTATTGCTACAATGAATGGTCATATCTATTGACAATTTTATAAAATTGTAGGAGCAGCAGTTTTTTGCTCCCAAAGGAGACTTTCTTTGTTCTTAGTACATGAACTCTCCAAATACTTGCCACCGTCAAAGTGAAACTCATTGTTTGTATCAGTGGTGAACACAAATGGAACAGCACAGAGGATGAAAGGCTACATGAATGGGATATGGCGTAATGGTTAGAAAATGGAGAGGCTTAATAGTATGAGGTTTATGCAAGGAAAATGGGATTGATGTGGTATGAAAGGTGTGGGCTTGAAGGCCTAGCAGTATTTAAGATAACTGCATTAAAATCCTGGAGAAGCAGAGGTCGATCTTGTAACTTGCCCACCTCAGCACTTGCCTGCCTTTGGCTACCTGTGAGATGCCTTCAGAGATGGTGGGCCCAAGTCTGTCCCACTGCATCCTCACCACCAATCCTTTAAATGAAAACATGGCGGGATAAGATATTTTTGGAAATGTGCTAAGTCAGTAAGTTTCTCAACCTAACATTCCTTTCTCCTCCATGAAAATCCAACTCGCCATGTCTACTAAATGCTTGGGTTCTGTCAAGTCCATCATTAGTTATTATTATACTATTAATGGAACACATCTGTTGCCCAGTTTTCCTTCTTATTATAATACCTTAAAATCTGTCTGCATAGGATTTGTCTGTTAGTGCTCTATCCACATTCATATTTTGGCCATTCGGAAATGTCTAAGCTTGTTCTTTTGATTCCAATAGCTTCACCAGTAATATTAAGTTAGGAAACGTGCTTCCTCATAATGGGTTCCCTACTTCTGTCATGGATGAAAATCTGAAGTGATTTTGATGATCGGGGAATCTCAATTGGAATTCATGGTACAATACAGTATCTGGAAGGTACAGCATCGAGCCTGCCCTGCTATCCAATATGATTATAACTTATCGTATACTTTAATGTCTTTTACCCACTTCATTCCCATCTTTAGTAAAGAATTTCAAAGTTTGAAAATCTCCTAGTAGAAAAGTTTTACCTCATCACATACCTAAGTGGTGTTCCCCCTTATTTTTAAGTTGTGCCTCATGTTTCAAGACTTCCCCAACTAGAGGAAATATTGTAACTGCATCTACCCTGTCTATTCCTTAAGTATTTCATCTCTCATTCTTCAAAACCCTAGAGAGTCCAGGCCCAGTTCAACCAATCTCAATTCAGAGGACAGTCCTGCCATCCCAAGAACAAACCTTGTGCACATTTGTAGCAATATCTTTCCTGAGATAAGAAGACCAAAACTATACACAGCAAGCTAAAGTCATTGTCTTTGACAGTTTTGATAAACTCACTGCATTCAAGAAACTCATCATCATCTTCAACAGTAGGTCTTGATTTTTACCACATGGTAGTAAACATTGAGTGCAATGTTGCACAGCTAACTGGAATACCTTAAATACTCAGTAGCATTAATTCTGCCGTTTTGTGCTAATAACAACTTTCTGCACTTGTAAATGCATAGGTTACAATCTATGATACAACCCCATAGCTTACCGGTATTTTTCAAGAGCACAGTTATCTACTGGAACAAAGGGATCATAGAATTAGGCCTCCTCATTTAAGACAGGATACAGGGTTCTGGTTTCCTCACAACAAAACTAATTTTTTCAGTTTTTGGTTAACTTTTCAAATGAATACAGAATGCAAATTGTCCAAAAACAAACACACCATGAAACTGCTGACTTTATAACTGATAAAAACATTTGCTTCATTTTTGTAAGGGCTGTACACGATTGCTGTGATGTATCCTACTCATTCAAACACACATGAAAACATTAACTTACCCCAGTTCCATCTCCGACCCAAGCCAACGTTACAGTAGAACCATCATCGTCGTCAAATGTGCACTGAATGTAAAAAGAAAAGTTGTAGAAAATGATTAAAATTTATAAAAATTTAACCCAAAACAATTTATAGTTGAATTGAGGTGACCAAGCATGTAGAGGAGAGTAGTGCATTTGATGTAGTTTATATGGATTTCACTAAGGCCTTCAACAAGGTCCCACATGAGAAACTGATAAAGAAGGTAAAAGCACATAACTTGGCAAGTTAGATCCAAAGTTTGCTTTATGGCAGGAGACAGAATGGTAGTAGAAGACTATTCTGTGATTGGAGGACTGTGTCCAGTGGTGTACCACAGGAATTGGTGCTGGGTCCTTTACTAGTTGCAATGCTCAGGAGATGATGTAGTCAAAAAAAATGTGGCATTGGAAAAGCACAGCAGGTCAGGCAGCATTCGAAGAATAGAAGAATTGATATTTTGGATACAAGTCCTTCATCAGGAATGTATTGGGGATGATTGGTGGCTGAGAGATGAATAGGAGGGTGGGGTAAAGGTAGCTGGGAAGGCGATTGGTAGATGGAGGTGGGGGGCTGATGGTGATAGGTCAGAGGGGAGGGTGGAGCCACCCATGTGCTCCGCCCTATCACCATCACCTCCCCACTTGCATTTACCAATCACCTTCCCAGCTACCTTGCCCACCTCCAGCCTCCTATTTCTCTCTCAGCCCTTCTTTATGAAGGGTTTATGCCCAAAACATTGATTCTCCTGCTCCTCGGATGCTGCCTGACCTGCTGTGCTTTTCCAACACCACAATTTTCGACCCTGATCTTGAGCATTTGCAGTCCTCACTTTCTCATAAATGATGCAGATGAGAATGGGGCTGCAGAGGATGACATGTTAGTTTGCAAATGACAAGATGACATGAAAATTGGTCAGATGGTTGAAGGGGGAGGAAGGAGATCTCAGAATACAGGAGAATACTGAACAATTGGTCAGATGAGCAGATTAGTTTGATTATAGATAGTCAGCATGGCTTTGAGAGGGGCAGGTCATGCCTTTGAGTAGTTAATCATAGTTTGATTAAAGATAGTCGTAGTTTGATTAAAGATAGTCAGCATGGCTTTGTGAGGGGCAGGTCATTCCTCACAAGCCTTATTGAGTTCTTTGAGGATGTCACGAGACAAGTTGACGAAGGTTGAACAATGAATGTGGTGTATATGGCTTTCAGTAAGGCATTTGATAAGGTTCATTTCGGAGGTATGGGATACAGGAAAACTTGACTGACCTAAATAAGGCAGCGAATGGTAGTGGGTGGAAAATATTCTGCCTGGAGGTCGGTGACCAGTGGTGTCCTGCAGGGATCTGTTCTTGGGGCCTCTGCTCTTAGTAGTTTTTATAAATGATTTGAATGAAGAAGTGGAAGGGTGGGTTAGTAAGGTTGCCAATGACACAAAGGTCAGTGGTGTTGTAGAGAGTGTCGGGTGCTCATGCAGATATTGACAGGATGTACAGCTGGGCTGAGAAGTGGCAGATGGAGATCAACCTGGTTAAATCTGAAGTGATTCATTTTGCAAGGTTTAATCTGAATGCTGAATACAGGGCTAAAGACAAAATTTTTGGCATTGTGGAGGAACAGCAGGATCTTGGAGTCCATGTACACAGATCCCTCAAAGTTGCCACCCAAGTTGATAGGGTTGTGAAGGAGGAGTATGGTGTTTTGGTTTTCATTAATAGGGGTATTGAGTTTACGAGCTGCAAGGTTTTGCTACAGCTCTATAAAACCTTGGTTAGGCCACACTTGGAATATTGTGTCCAGTTCTGGTTGCTTCATTAGGAAGGATATAGATGCTTTAGACAGGTTGCAGAAGAGATTTACCAGGATGCTGCCTGGATTGAAGGGCTTGTCTTATGCAGAAAAGTTGAGTGAGCTCAGGCTTTTCATACTAGAGACAAGAAGGAAGACAGGTGACTTGATAGAGGTGTACAAGGTAATGAGAGGCATAGATAGAGTAGTTGGCAAGAGGCTTTTTCCCAGGGTGGAAATGGCTGTCACGAGGGGTCATAATTTTAAGATGAATGGAGGAAGGTATAGGGGAGTCATCAGAGGAAGGTTCTTTATGCAGAGAGTGGTGGGTGCGTGGAATGCACTGCCAGCAATAATAGCAGAGACAGATATATTAGGGACATTTAAGCAACTGCTGGACAAGCACATGGATGGCAGTAAATTGAGGGCTGTATGGATAGGTTGATCTTAGATTAAAATAAATGCTTGGCACGCCATCGTGAGCTGAAGGGCCTGTGCTGTGCTGTACTGTTCTGTGTTCTATTAGTGACAGATAAAACTTAACCCTGACAAAGGTATGGGTGACATAGTGCTACCAAAATAACAAGTAGTAACAAGAAAAATAAGTACTCAACAAGTGGCAGGCCACTAGGAAGTTCACAGGGATCTTCAGATGTTTGTCCCAAGCAGGGCAGGTTAATAGGCTGTTAAGAAGGCATAGAATATATGAGCAGGGAATTAATGTACTTTTCATAGTTCACAGTACTGTGCTTAGCTTTGGTCACTGCACTATAGTGAGGATTTGATTGCACTGGAGGGATGCAGAGGAGATTGATCAGGATGTTGCCTGGATGCAGCAGCACTTCAGTTCTGAAGAGGGGCTGGATAAATTGGGTTTGTTTTCTTTAGAGCTAAAAAGGTGTACAGGAGACCTGATAGAGGTATGTAGGATTCAGAGGCATGGACATATTAGACAGAAAGCAGCTATTCCCTTTAGTTGAAGGGTCGATAAGAAGAGGGCATAATTTTAAAGTGAAGAGGTTTTGAGGGAATCTGAGGAAAACATTTTTCATCCAGAGGGTGGTGAAGATCTGTAAAGAACTGCCTGGAAGGGACATTAACAACCTTTGAAAAGTACTCAGATGAGCTTTTGAAATAGCATAGCATTCAAGGATATGGACCATACTGCTATAAAGTTAGATTTGTGCAGATTTAGCATATTTTTGGTGGCACAGATTGAATGAGCTGAAGGGCTTCTTCTATAAAATATGATTCTTTTATTTTCTTGAGGCATTATCAACAAAGAATATTTTAAAAAAACATTTTTCTTAAGTAGTAAGCGAACTGTAATTCTAAACTCCTGGCTTTTGAAAATAGCCCAAGTTTGCTAATAAAGACAATTTGTTTAGAATTCACAATAATGTAAAAGCTGGAAATTATGTCACACAATGTGAATAGGTTTACTGTCAAACAGGTCAATACTTAAAAGTTTCCATGAAGTATATGGATAAAACAAAGTTAGAAAGACTTCTAAGTTCATGATTGGTTTCAAGAGGCCTGATATTGTTAAGCTGTCACATTGAATCTTAAAAATCACACAACACCAGGTTATAGTCCAACAGGTTTAATTGGAAGCACTAGCTTTTGAAGCACTGCTCCTTCATCAGGTGGTCGTGGAGGACTCAATTGTAAGACAGAATTTATAGCAAAAGTTTACAGTGTGATGTACACAACCACCTGATGAAGCAGCAGCGTTCCGAAAGCTAGTGCTTCCAATTAAACCTGTTGGACTATACCTGGTGTTGTGCGATTTTTAACTTTGCACACCCAATCCAACACCGGCATCTCCAAATCATGACGTTGAATCTTGCATTATTTCCTCTAAATGTTCATGGATGTTGTTGTGTTAATTCACAAATCTGTGCCTAACACTTCCAGAACTGCCCATTTAGATCTCTCCATTCACACTGATGCCCTGGACACAGCGTTAAAACAGCCTAACCATAGTCACAAAAGACATAGCTCATCATCACAATCCTTATTCTTCTCTACATTCCTGCAAATTTTGATTTAGGCTATCCTCCTCCAAACTGTATTTCTCTTCATTCTATCCCCAACTCAGGGACAGAGACCCAGTTTCAAATCTTACCTGCCAATATACCTGAGCAAGGTGATTGAAACATTTGTCCTCCTCCAAACACCTTGCTAACCAGCTGGCTGGTATTATCCTTGCTCATTGGCTCCACTCTTACCTATCTAACTAAAAAACTGTGTCATGTACTGGCTAATCCTCACATCATATAATTATCACCTCTGAAAACTGAATGATGTCTATGAGAAAGAACAAAGACTTAACACCATTCACATGCTCAGAAGCACAACCTTATTATCACCGCTTCCTGTCTGTTGTCAGGCTGTCTTATCCAGCAACTATACCCAGTGTGAAACAACAATTAATTCCAATGAAGACAAACTTTATCTTAAGCCATCTTCTACTCCACCACTTAAGTGATTCATTAGTCACCAGTTCTATTGTCCTTCCAGGACACTGTCCAAGTCTGAACAGCCTACTCGCAAACTCAAGGTTATGAGCAAGTTTCTGAACTCAATCTGCTGCGGCACTACTCACTTACACTTACTTCTCATTCTCCTAAATGTCAATGCATAAAGGCCTAACCTGTTTTATCTTTCTCTATATGGTAACCCCTTCATCCCAGGAATAAGTTGAGTGAACTTTCCCTGAATTACAAGTAGTACAATTATATCCTGGCTTAAATAAGGAGACAACAAACCTACACAGTACTCCAGATGTTGTCTCCATTTCACCTAGATTTATTCTGCCAATCAAATGGAATGGTTTGTCTTGGATAGAGTTGAGCTTCTTAAATGTTTTAGAGCTGAACCTGTCCTGGCAAGTGGAGATTATGCCAATAACTCCTGACATGCCTTGCTGATAGTGGACAGGCATTAAGGAGATACGCGAGTCAGGCACAACAGAATTCCTCACTTCTCACTTGCTCTTGTAGCTCTATTTGTTATGATGCCAGCTGATGTTACCATTGAACAAGTCAGACTGTAGCATGAAATCTGACACGCTAGATCATTTTTTGTTTAGTTAATTAACACAGTGCTTTATCACTGAGGTATATTCACAGGAGGCTACAGAAGAAACCAATTTTAGAAAAGCTTTCCAATATAGAACACAGTTAGAAAGACCTTGAAATGCACAGCAAAAGAAAGTTTTCAAACTGTTTCCTGACGCCCAACACAACAGAGATTCAAATCCAAAGAAATAATGTATCTATCAAATCTTCAAATTCTAGAGTGATAGAGTCACACAGCACAGAAACAGACTCTTCAGTCCAACCAGTCCATGCCATGTATAATCCCAAACTAAACTAGTCCCACCTACCTGCTCCTGGCTCATATCCATCCAAACTTTCCTTATTCACATACCTAACCATATGTCTGTCTTTTTAATGCTGTAATTGTACCAATATCAACCAATTCCTCAAAGTTCACTCCACACATGAACCACCCTCTGGAAAGAATTTGCCCCTCATCCTTTCTCCCCTCACCTTAAAAAAAGTGCCCTCAGTCTTGAAATACTCCATCCTCAGGAAAAGACAACTATCACTGACCCTATCATACCCCTCATTATTTTATAAACTTCTATCAGGTCGCCTCTCAACCTCTTTCACTCCAGTGAAAATAAGTCCCAGCCTATCACATCTTTCTTTTTATCTTAAATCTTCCATACCCAGCAACATCCTGATAAATATTTTCTGAACCCTCTCCAGCTTTAATAAAATCCTTTCTATAACAGGGCAACCAGAATTGGACACAGTATTCCAGAATGTTCTGTACAGCCTCAAAATATCAACTCCTATACGCAAAGGTCTGAGCAATGAAGGCAATAATCACCCTGTCTATATGTGACTCAAACTTCAAAGAATTATGTACCTGCACCCCTAGGTCCCTCTATACTACAACACTACCCAATGCCCTGTCATTAACAGTAAAACTGTTTATTGTTCCAAAATGCAATACAGACAAACGTCGATTATCCAGCATTCAAGTATCCAACTTTCGGATTATCTGGACAAGATCTCAAGGTCTTGATACTTGGCTAACTATGTTATCTGGCATTCGATTATGCAAACGAAATACACCCTGCCTGTGTCCTTAGGATAACTAAGATTCCTCTGTACTTTGCATTTATCCAAATTGAACTCCATCTGCCATTTTTCAGCCCATTAATCCATTTGATCAAGATCTCTTTGTAATCTTAGACAATTTTCTTCACTATCTACTGTGCCACCAATTTTGGTATCATCTGTAAACTACTAACTAGGTCATCTATATTCTCATCCAAATCACTTATATAAATGACAAACAAGAGACAGCTCCGAACCCATCCCTGTGGAACACTGCTGGTCACAGGCCTCCAGTCCGAAGAGCAAGCCTCTACCACCACTCTGTCTCTTGCCATTAAGCCAGTTATGCATCCAATTGCAAACTTGCCCTGAATTCCATGTGACCTAACTTTACGTATTAGTTTAAAATTAGATTTTTTTTAGATTAGATTACTTACAGTGTGGAAACAGGCCCTTCAGCCCAACAGGTCCACACCGACCCGCCGAAGCGCACCCACCCAGACCCACTCCCCTACATATACCCTGCACCTAACACTACGGGCAATTTAGCATGGCCAATTCACCTAACCCGCACATTTTTGGACTGTGGGAGGAAACCGGAGCACCCGGAGGAAACCCATGCAGACACAGGGAGAATGTGCAAACTCCACACAGTCAGTCGCGTGAGGCGGGAATTGAACCTGGGTCTCTTGCGCTGTGAGGCAGCAGTGCTAACCACTGTGCCACCGTGCCGCCCACACTGTACTATGTGGAACCTTGTCGAGGGCTTCACTAAAATCCAAATAAACAACGAGGTAAAAACAATGACTGCAGATGCTGGAGACCAGATTCTGGATCAGTGGTGCTGGAAGAGCACAGCAATTCAGGCAGCATCCGAGGACAGGCAAAATCGACGTTTCGGGCAAAAGCCCTTCATCAGGAATAAAGGCAGAGAGCCTGAAGCGTGGAGAGATAAGCTAGAGGAGAGTGGGGGTGGGGAGAGAGTGGCATAGAGTACAATAGGTCAGTGGGGAAGGAGATGAAGGTGATAGGTCAGGGAGGAGAGGGTGGAGTGGATAGGTGGAAAAGGAACTGGGCAGGTTGGACAAGTCCGGACAGGTCAGGGGATCGAGTTGCTGGAGGTTAGAAGCTAGGATGAGGTGGGGGAAGGGGAAATGAGGAAACTGTTGAAATCCACATTGATGCCCTGGGGTTGAAGTGTTCCGAGGCAGAAGATGAGGCGTTCTTCCTCCAGGCGTCTGGTGGTGAGGGAGCGGCGGTGGAGGAGGCCCAGGACCTCCATGTCCTCAGCAGAGTGGGAGGGGGAGTTGAAATGTTGAGCCACTGGGCGATTTGGTTGATTGGTGCGGTGTCTCGGAGATGTTCCCTAAAGCACTCTGCTCGGAGGCGCCCAGTCTCCCCAATGTCGAGGAGACCGCATCGGGCCTCCTCCACCGCCGCTCCCTCACCACCAGACGCCTGGAGGAAGAACGCCTCATCTTCCACCTCGGAACACTTCAACCCCAGGGCATCAATGTGGATTTCAACAGTTTCCTCATTTCCCCTTCCCCCACCTCATCCTAGCTTCTAACCTCCAGCAACTCGATCCCCTGACCTGTCCGGACTTGTCCAACCTGCCCAGCTCCTTTTCCACCTTCCACTCCACCCTCTCCTCCCTGACCTATCACCTTCATCTCCTTCCCCACTGACCTATTGTACTCTATGCCACTCTCTCCCCACCCCCACCCTCCTCTAGCTTATCTCTCCACGCTTCAGGCTCTCTGCCTTTATTCCTGATGAAGGGCTTTTGCCCGAAACGTCGATTTTGCCTGTCCTCGGATGCTGCCTGAATTGCTGTGCTCTTCCAGCACCACTGATCCAAATAAACAACGTCTACTGCTCTGCCACCAATCTTTTTCATAACTTCCTCAAAAAAGTCAATCAACAAATACGAAGGGTTTAGAGGGATATGGGTCAAGTGCTGGCAAATGGGACTAGATTAGGTTAGGCTATCTGGTTGCCATGGACGAGTCTGCTTCCATGCTGTACTTCTCTAAGTGTCTCTCAAACTTAGACTCAATTTTCTACTTAACCAATTTTCTTTAAGTTCTCTCCCATGAACTGTGGAATCTTGCATGAATGCTCATAGAAGAGTTTGAACTTTCTTAGCTTCTGATGAGGAGAAAGTGAGGACTGCAGATGCTGGAGATTAGAGTCAAAAAGTGTGGTGTTGGAAAAGCACAGCTGGTCAGGCAGCATCCGAGGAGCAGGATGAAGAGCTTATGCTCAAAACGTTGATTCTTCTGCTCCTTGACTGGCTGTGCTTTTTCAGCACCACACTTTTTTACCTAGCTTCTGATAACCTGAGTTTACAAACCAGACATATCTAGTCTGTAAGTTACACAAACTAAACTCTGAGTTAACTGTATTCTTTCTGAAGTCCTGTAAGAAGAAAAATTATACTTGCTTCTGACGCCAAGAAGGTCTCCTCTGAACTGCCCTAAAATCTCTCAACCTCTAGGTTTTCTAAATTAAAATCAATCCTCAATTATTCTGAACTCAAAATAATCTAATGGCCTTCATTACTTTGAACCACCTATAAGACCAAAACGTGTGTAGGAGCAGAATTAATCCATTTGCCCCAAGTTTTCTCTGCCATTTGATCATAACATGTTTCTCAACTCCATTCTCTTGCCATCTCCTTGTAATCCTTGATCCCCTTATTAAATCAAGATCAAGATCTGAAGTAAATTACCAAAGTATGAATAATTTTCCAATAATAAACCAAAAGGGCATAGAGCCACTTGCTTTCCAAGCATTGCGAGAGTATAGTCACTGTTCTGGATGAACTTTTTGACTTTTTACATATATGTGTTTCTCAAAAGTAAACACGTCACTAGTTTTAAATCCAATTTTCAAAAATTAAAATATATAGTGTATATACTTTTCATCACAAAGTACTCATATTGCAGGCCTGGTTTATGCTCTGATCAATTGGCAACCCTCAGAATGTTGATACTGAAGGGTCCAGCGATGATAATGACATTGAATGTCATGAGATGATGTTTGGATTCTCTCTCATTGGAGATAGTCATTGACTGACACTTAAGTGGGTTGTAACATTCACATCACCCAACAGCTCAACGCCATTGAGGTCTTGCAGTGCATGGATACAAACTACGCCAATTGCAATTCTTCAATCATCAGCCAACTTTCCACTTCTGAGTGTATGAGGAATGGATAATTTCTGTTGAAGCCACTGAAATGGTGGGTCCGAGGACATTACCCTGAGGAATTGCTGTCATGTCCTGGGACTGAGATATTGACCTCCAACAACACAACCATCCTCCTTTGTGCTAGGTGTGACTCCAACTAATGGAGACCTTTCTGCTGATTCTCATTGATTCCAGCTTTTCCTCGGGCTTCTTGATGCCATAAATTGTCAAAATGGTGCTTTTATGTCAAGAAAACACTCTCACCTGGTCTCTGGAGTTCATATTGTTATTCCTTGATCCAAACATAAATAGATATCAGAAACTGAGATGACCTATTTAAAACTAAATTGAGCACAGAGTAGATCAGTCATTCGTAAGTGGCAGTTGATAGCACTGTCAACTACCCCTCACACTACTCTGCTAGTGGGATTGAGAGAAGACTGTGAGAGGGGATGTTGCCATCCTAACTTGCGCAGCCACTCCAAATTTCTGTGCATGCCAATTGGCATGATGGGTTTCAAAGTTGCTGCTTTACATAGAGTTTGGAGTTCCATACCCTGCCCCCCCAGAGGGAGCACTGTAGGAGACTAATTGTCTGGGTTGGAGTTGCCTAATTTGTGTGTACAGGACAGACCTGGGCAATTTTTCACATAGCTGAGTAAATGCCATTATTAAAATTGTACTAAAACAGCTTGGTTAGGTGCATGCCAAGTTCTGGTACACAATTTCAGTACTATTGCCAGAAGGTCGTCAGGACCTGTAGTCCTTTTAGTATCTGGCATCTTCAGCCATTTTTTATTATTACATGGTTTGAATTGAATTGGCTAAAGACTGGCATCTGTGATGCTGGGGACAGCAAAAGGAGACATCCCGCTGGTCACTTCTGGCTGAAATGTTTCAGCCTTGTCTTTTGCACTGATGTGCTGGGCTCCCCCATTGTTGAGGATGTGGATATTATATCACAAACATATTTCAAGTACCAATCAGCTACACTGTTCAAGCCAAATGCAGACAGATAGGAATCAGATTTAAGTTTGGAATTGATTTATTTAAGATTATAACCTGAATGACTGCACCAACTCAAATTCAGTTTTTTAAAGCCTAAAATTCCACTCAGATTATCTTATAACTTTCTTCATTAATCAGATCCTCTTCTGACCAATAGCAATGATTCAGCTTTATTGGTCTTTGAATCACACAAAACTGATTTATTTCCTTACACTGGAAATAATCATCATTTTTGGATTATGTAATTGACAGTTTTAAAATGCTTGCAAATGTGCTTGGCAGGGCAGAATGGATAATTGTGTGCTTCCAATTAAAGCCGAATGACGGATTCCTTATAATCACTGATAAGGCTCCTTCAATATCATCTTCTAATCCACAACCAAGATGACCCCAAAGGATTTTGGCAGCAGAAAGATGCAAGCATCACCACTTGCATGATCCCCTCTGAGCCACTCACTATATAGTTCCTGAATTGGAACTATATTTCTTCAGTGTCACTGGGTTGAAATCCTGGACCTCCCTCCCTCAGGGCACTACGGATCAACCAGCAGCACATGGACTGCAGAGGTTCAAGAAGGTAGCTCACCACCACCTTTACAAGGACTACTAGGGATGGACAATAAATACTGACGTATATCCCAAGAAAAGAAAAATTCAAACGTCACTGCGAATAATGAATGAACAATTATCTTCATTCTCCAAGATCCCCATTGTTGACTATACTATAGGGACAGTTTGATCTCACTTGATACTAACTGTGCAGTAATAACATCAAAGCACAACTGACAGAAAGCAGCTCTCCAAATTAATCAGGTACCATGACTCTCAGATAAAAGGCACCACAGTGACACATGCTCCAATGAACAAAATATGTGAATCATAGTGTAGACTTCAAATTAAAACAAATACTAAATAAACAAATACTAAACCTAAACTGGGGTTTCTAAAAAAAAGTTCATCTTTTAAGTTTTCTGCCTCTTATACAGGGGCAGTTAACATGTAAGAGAAAGAAAGGTCGTATGTCCAACACTGTTTGAATCCAGTCCAACTGTTTCACCAATTGATTTCATTGGCTGAGAGCAACAAGCTTTAATCTCCAGAGAGACACAAGTTGACAATGAACTAACAACCTGACTGAAGATGATGGGTTATAAACTGTTAAAGAATGTTATATATTTACAATTCTGTAAGATTTAAAATCTTTGGATTTGTCATTAGGATAACTGGTCCTTTGGTCCATGTGGGAATATTGTTCTGGACGAGGCCAGACCTCTCAAAACATTTTTTAAGCAGGTAGCCCAGAGCATAACTTTGCTATTTGTTTAGCTAGGTGTATAGTGGATATTCCTGGTGTAAATTAGCTGGATCAACTGCCAAGTTTTAAACAAACAAAATTTATTTACAAAATTACAGAATGAAACACAAAAGAACAGAAAACAGAATATGGATAACTTATCCTATCCAAACCCAACCTAATGATGCTGTTCTGAAATTACTTGCAACAGTACCAATATACACATCCCCTAGTATAAACAGTAAACAATGGCAAAGACAACTTACAGTTTCCCCTGTGACTCTTTCTTAACTCACTCCCAAACTGAATTGAACTGCATAGCTAGAGAGTTGGCCACACCCCTTGACTATACCAGATTCTCAAAAGACCTTTCAAGCTTTTGGCTTGAAGCACTATCTGTTAGAGTAAACAACAAGGTCACAATGAACAATTCAAACTTCAGACACGATGGAGCCTGGCCAATTATGCCTATCTGAATAAAACCTCAAGGGCAAAGTAACCTTGTACCAGACCAGCGTTGTGACAATACAATTCCTCATTCTACAAATCTTAGACCTACCTTCACTTATTCTAACGAAACATGAATCATATGCTTGTTTTCCAATTCATGGTTGCCATTTGGTGGGCAACGTTTGTATCAGGGGCACTTTTGTTAGAATGCTCATGTAGCCTCGTCAACTAATTATCCTCAATGCAATCAAGCAATTGCCACAATTCTTCTGTGACACACCAAATTCTCAAAGCAAAACAACATTTGCGAAAGGTAAGGTTCATTAATGAACATGTTTAAAAGCTAAGGGACCGAGAGATACAAGCAACCAATAAAAGCAGGATCACGTCAGCAAAGCAATGAAAACTGCAACCAAAGCCTTAGTGATTCTCTCTCGTGGTGCAGAATTCAGTACTATTAAAGTTAGATTAAACTTAGGAGCCTGGTGAGATGCACTTCACTGTACAATCAGCAATAGATACAATCTCTATTCTATAATAAAGATCAATGCTTTAGATTATTGCAAAAATGACTCACTTAGATGATAGGAGAAAGTGAGGACTGCAAATGCTGGAGACCAGAGTTGAAAAATGTGGTGCTGGAAAAACACAGCAGGCCAGGCAGCATCCGCAGTGCAGACGAATCGACGTTTCGGGCATAAGCCCTTCTTACTTAGATGATACCAGAATACATGGTAATTATTGAAAGACTGAACAGGGGGGTTGGGCTTTTTTTATTAAGATGACTTACAAGAGGCAGGTTATAGAGCATTAAAATTAAGTTTTGTTCGACAGGCTATACACGGAGATAATATTTGCACTTGGGGAGAGAGTGTCAAACTAGGAACCACAAACACAAGATAGCCACAATAAAAGGTAACAGGGAAATAAGGAGACAGAGTGTTTAAGATGTGAAACTCAGTACCAAAGAAACGGAGAATGTCAGAGAAACTCATCAGGTCTAGCAACATCTGTGAAAAGTGAAATAGAATTAACATTTCAAAGAACTTTCAGATGAAATCGTGCCAGTCTTGAAATATACATGGTTTCTCTTTCCAGAGATGTTGCCAGATCTGCTAAGTTTCTCCAGCATTCGCAATGTTTGTTTCAGATTTCTGGTGGTAATTTGCCTTTGTTCAGGACTACAGGAAGTGGTTTAGGCAAATAGCTTCGATCTTTAAAAGAAGACTATGTATGAAGCTGATGAGAGAACATAAAGACTTGCTGAAAGGATCCGATGAGGTGGATGAAAAAAAAGACTCCCATGCAGTACGAGAACCAACAAAGACTAGTTGGACTGAATGACCAGTTTCAGTGCTCTATATTTCATGTAAATTAGTGATTTGAAAACTTAACATCCTCAAAAATTGAGAATATGCAATTCACTGCTGTAATAATTTTTAAGGGCTGGGCATTTTTTGTGCATTTCACATTACCCACAATAAGGAAAATGATAATCATTCAATTGGGTTGTGAAACAGTAATTAGCCCCTGAGAATAAAGCAGACTTCCAACAAAGAGTACTATCCTGTTAGGATTAGAAGAGAAGAAAGGGAAGGCTGGTGATAGCATAAATTCTGTCGTAAGTCTTGGGTTGAAAAGTATGCTTCTGTGCTACAAACAGTTGGTGGTGGTGGTAATCACTTGCTAATGAGTTGGCTGTCCACCTAAGAAATTCCACGTAACTGGTCATGGGTTCTGTGGGTCCCTCTGTGGCTGATAAACCTAATCCTCGAACCACATCTCAGACCACACATTCAGCAGGTGTTTCCAGGAAATAGAACTGGTACTTAAGATCATTGCTGTTAACGACAGACCCACACTTCTGCAACTGTTTGCTGTTTGGTATCCTCTGGTCACTGTTTGGCTTCCAACTGCATGTTTATAGTTTCCTTTATCTCATTTCTGATAGCAAAATTAAAAAAAGAGTAGAGAAAGAATCCAATAGTATGGAGAGTCTGACAGTTCCTTGTTTAAAGTTAACCAATGTAGGACAGGCCAAGAAATCGACTCTGAAAACCTGACACACCTTTCTGCAATTCATGGGGAAACAAAACAGGGTGATTATAAAAACACGTGTGACAATGTTTGATGCTGCCTTGAATCTGTAAGCTTCATCAGACCTTACAGAAGTTCATAAAATAATGAGGGGTTATAGAGAGGTTTAATGGTAGTTGTCTTTTCCCTCGGGTTTCAAGACTAGGGGACACATTAAGGGGAGAGGAGGAAGACTTAAAAAAGATGAGGGGCAAATGTTTTACACAAGAGAGTGGTTTGTGCGTGGAATGAACTTCCTGAGGAAGTGCAAGATGTGGGCACCATTACAACATTTAAAAGACATTTGGATAAGTGCACAAATAGCAAAGATTTGGAGGGATATGGCCAGGCACAGGCAGGTGGGATTGTTTATTCTGGGATTATGTTCGGCATGGACTGGTTGGACCGGTGACTCTCTAACAATGAACACATTAGTTCTGAAACAAGTTTTAATTACAAAGCCCTCACTAAGTGGTAAAAAGAGGCCCAGTTTTGTAGATGCATCCTCTACTTTCTTTCTCTAGCTCTGCCTACATTTGTCACAATTTATACACTGTTAGGTCATCCCAAAATGGAGGTTTATCCATAGCCTTGGCAAACATTAAAAGGCGCACATGGCCAAAGTTATGAGACATGATGTCTTGTGTCTGTGAGCATCTGTAAGCATCTCATTCCAGTGGATCTACATGGCCATTCAACTAGAGTGCCTTCTGGAAGATCACGGCTGTGCCAACATCTGACACCAATTTTCCTTGTCACTGCTAGCAATGGGAAAATTCACTGCTTTGTGGAAAAATGTAAAGATAACCCCTGTCAATGTAAAGAGAAATCCTATCAACTAAAGGAATAAAATGGAAGACTTGCATTTGTATAGATCATTTCATGACACCAAGACATTCAAGAAAGCTTTATAGCCATTGAAATACTTTTTAAACTGTTAAAAATCACACAACACCAGGTTATAGTCCAACAGGTTTATTCGGAAGCACTAGCTTTCGGAGCGCTGCTCCAGTTGACGAAGGAGCAGCGCTCTGAAACCGAGTGCTTCCAAATAAACCTGTTGGACTATAACCTAGCATTGTGTGATTTTTAATTTTGTACACCCCAGTCCAACACTGGCGTCTCCAAATCATTTTTAAACTGTGCTCACTGTTGTAACTTGTTGCAGCAGCATATTTGCAGAATAAGCTGCAACAGCTATCAAACTAAAAATAAAAATGTCAACAGAGGGATAAAAACACCCATGACACTGAGGGCGTATTGACTGTTCATTTAAAATAGATGAATATAGAACTCGCCCAAAAACATACTACGAGTGCATACAGGACTTGAATTTAAAAGGACATTTGACAGGAACTCATAGCACTGCACTCAATAGTTGGAACATGTTAGGCAACAATTAATCATTGTAAAGGTTTTCCTAAAACAATAATGCTCCATCATCATCATACACTTCTACAGCATGTTGAACAAGGAGAATATCCCCAAGATTTACACAAAGATACTGGAAAAAGTGGACGCAATGCCAAAGGCAGATGTAGGAGGGGTAATTCAAAGATCTGATCAGTGAGGTGGGATTTGAGTGGTCCTCAAAAAGGAGAGGAAATAGATTGAAGAGCAAAGGAGTTCATGGAAGTAATTCTAGCAAATCAAAATAGTTTGTAGAAGATATATCTACTACAAATACAAAAAGGCCATCATATTAGTGATAGTTATTTCATACGTTTTTGCACAGAAACGTGGTATACTTTTTCCATCTTATTAAACTGAAATTTTCATATTTGCATTCCACATCTATTTATAGTAGAGATGAGATCAGTGCAACAACTCAGTGTTGTGACCTAGCCACCTCAATATTAGTTAGTCAGCTTAAACTAAAGGGAAACTGCGTAGAACACTTGAATACCATGTACCCTATTAGAGGGTTTAAACTAGGGGGGATAGGAACCAGAGCTACTGATCAGAGGATCAGGTAACTAGTGGAAGGCTTAGGAGAGATAGGTTCTTTACACAGAGAGCGGAGGGGTGCGTGGAATGCACTGCCAGCAGTGGTAGTAGAGTCAAATACATTAGAGATATTTAAGTGATTTGTGGATAGGCACATGGATGATAGTAAAATAAAGAGTATTTAGGTTAGTTTGATCTTACAGAGTAGGATAAAAGGTTGGCACAACATTGAGGGCCAAAGGGTCTGTAGTATTCTATGTTGCCACTTTCAAGGAATTATGAACCTACACCCCAAGTTCTCTTTGTTCACGAACACTCCCCAGGACTTTACCATTAAGTCTTGGATCTTGGAGATTAGTTTGTTTGGAATCAGTGTTGAAGGTAGAACTGTGGTCAACCTCTGATACTTTCGTCAATCAAATTAAATCTGCGCCTTTTGGTCATCAATCCTAGAGTGTAGTTTTCTTTATTCACCATCTCAGCCTTGAAAATGTTAAGCAGTTGTGAACAACCCCTTACACCTTGGGCTTCTTCTAAATTGTACTATTTCAGCATGTATTGACTCTGCTCATGCTTGGTGACAGATTTATATCATATATTATTGAACTTAGTTTAATTCCACCAGCTTATGACTTTGAGATCTACTTTTTATTTTCTTCACTGGGTTCTACATTTGCAAGTTTCAAGTCTGAACCCAAATTGCAGACATTCCATTCCCCAGCCCCAAAATGTCCCAGTCATTAATATACAACAACAACAGCCTAGTATCAAACCATTTGGGATACCCTTCAATCCAAAGATAAACAAAAGTTGCAGTGAATGGTTAGCTCTTACCCAAATCCATGCTTCTATTGCCCCTTTTATTCAAAGGGTTCCAATGTTTTGAAAACCCTAATATGTACAAAGGAGAGAAAATCTCAGACTAGGATGTCCCAGAATTTTAATCTTAAGATATTACACTTCCATTTGCTGTAATTAACAGGTGTTGAAAAAAGAGACAGATTGCTGAAGCTTTCTGATCTTCATTAGGGCAAACATAAGAATGCCAAATTTCTAATATTCACAATCATTTCTGTTCTAGGCAAAATGGGTAGATTAGATTAGATTAGATTCCCTACAGTGTGGAAACAGACCCTTCGGCCCAACTAGTCCTCTGAAGAGTAACCCACCTAGACCCATTTCCCCTGACTAATGCACCTAACTCTATGAGCAATTTAGCATGACCAATTCACCTGACCTGCACATCTTTGGACTGTGGGAGAAAACCGGAGCACCCGGAGGAAACCCATGCAGACATGGGGAGAATGCCCAAAGATTGCTTGGCAATGTGACTCGAACTGGACAAGACATTGCTATGGAGAAAACAATGGGGAATTATAGGTTTCCCAAACTCCCAACTAGTTTCAAAGGAAATGCATATTCTTGAAGGTGTTTAAAACAACAAAAATAACCACTTTAAGACAAATGGTGAGGCTCATAATGTGGCTTATTTATGCTTTCTCAAAATGACATACATTCATGACCACCTGATACAGAAGTATGTAATAACATCTCTAAACAGGATGATTCAATTTTTTTTAAAATTTCCTCATGTACAGAGACCTGTTCTTGGCTAGCAGCTATTTCACATCTCCCTCTATTTACCACCTTTAAAAAATGGATTTGCAATTCTTTCAAACAAGTTGATCAATAGATGCAATGTCTTACTAAGGGTGACTGAGGTCAGGGCTCCAGTCAACTAACCAACAGCCAAACACTAAACAACAAAGTTGGCTTCTGAAATAAAAAGATCAAATGGACTAAGAGACATTCATGGTGAAAAGTTAATTGGTCAACACCTTTTCATGAGTCAAAAAAAAAAGCTGCACCTTTACTCGTAAAATATTGCAACCTGACATTTGTATGATAAACATGAATGCCATTACACAATGAAGCTTTATAACCTTTCAAAGCTCATTGACTCAAAGTTGAAAATATCATGAGACTTGTGACCCAAAGGTGCAACAGCTGATGGAATTTAGACGAAATTAATAAATCTGGAATCATTGAACATAGAATACAGCACAGAACAGGTTCTTCGGCCCTTGATGTTGTGCCAACTTGTGAACTAATCTAAGCCCATTCCCCCTACACTAGCCCATCATCATCCATATGCTTATCCAAAGACTGTTTAAATGTCCCTAATGTGGCTGGCATGACATTTCACACCCTTATCTCTCTCCGAGTATAGAACCTGCCTCTGATATATGTCTCAAATCTATCACCCCTCAATTTGCAGCTATGCCCCTTTGTACAAGTGGATGTCATCATCCTCGGAACAATACTCTCACTGTCCACCCTATGTGATCCTCTCATCATTTTAGATGTCTCTATTAAATCCCCTCTTAGCCTTCTTCTCTCTAATGAGAACAGACCAAAGTCTCTCAGCATTTCCTCATAAGACCTTCCCTCCAGACCAGGCAACATCCTAGTAAATCTCCTCTGCACCTTTTCCAATGCTTCCGCATCCTTCTTGTAATGGGGCGACTAGAACTGTACACAATATTCCAAGTGAAGCCGCACTAGCGTTTTGTACAGTTGTAGTATGACATCACGGCTCCAGAACCCAATCCCTCTATCAATAAAACTTAAGACACCGTGTGCCCTCTTAATAGCACTATTAACCTGGGTGGCAATTTTCAGGGATCGGTGTCTATAGACACCAAGATCCCTCTGCACATCCACACTACCAAGAATCTTTCTATTGACCCAGTATTCTGCCTTCCTGTTATTCTTCCCAAAGTGAATCACCTCACATTTATCTGCATTGAACTCCATTTGCCACCTCTCAGCCCAATTCTGCAGTTTATCCAAGTCCCCCTGCAACCTGCAACATTCTTCCACACTGTCCACCACTCCACCGACTGTCGTGTCATCTGAAAACTTACTAACCCATCCACCTATGCCTGCGTCCAAGTCATTTATAAAAATGACAAACAGCAGTGGTCTCAAAGCAGATCCTTGTAGCACACCACTAGTAACTAGACTCCAGACTGAATATTTTCCCTCAGCCACCACTCGCTGCCTTCTTACAGAAAGCCAGTTTCTAATCCAAACTGCTAAATCACACTCAATCCCATGCCTCTGCATTTACTCCAAAAGCCTACCATGTGGAACCTTATCAAAGGACATACTGAAGTCCAAGCACGACACATCAACTGCCCAACCCTCATCCACATGCTTGGTCACCTTCTCAAAAAACTGAGGCTCATGAGACACGACCTGCCCTTGACGAAACCATGTTGACTATCTCCAATCAAATTGTTGCTTGCTAAATGATTATAAATCCTCTCTCTTATAAACCTTTCCAAAACTTTTCCTACAACAGATGCAAGGCTCACTGGACTATAATTACCTGGGTCATTTTTTACTGCCCTTCTTGAACAAGGAAACAAATTTGCACTCCTCCAGTCCTCTGGTACTAAACAAGACAATGTGACTCAAGGATCAAGGCCAAAGTCTCCGCCATCGTGGCTTTCCAAAGAATCCTTGGATAAATCTCCAAGGAGCCTTATCTACTTTCACATCTTCTAGCATTGATAACACCTTCTCCTTACTAACCTCAATCTGAGCCCTTATCACAGTCTTCTCCTCTACAATATTCTCCTTTTCCTGAGGGAAAACAGATGAGAAATACTCGTTTAGCACCTCTCTGATCTCCACAGAGTCCAAACACAACTTCTCACTTCTGTCTTTGACTGGCCTTATTCCTACCCTAGTCATTCTTTTATTCCTCACATACCTATAGAAAGTATTAGAGTTCTCCTTTATTCTACCTAAAGACTGCTCATGTCCCCTCCTTGCTCTTCTGAACTCTCTCTTTAAATCCTTCCTAGCTGATCTGTAACTCTCCATCACCTCATCTGAATCATTTCATCTCAACGTCACACAGGCCTCCCTCTTCCACTTAACGAGAGATACAATTTCTGTAGTAAACCACGGTTCTTGTACCTTATCACTTCCTCTCTGCCTGACAGGAACATACCTATCAAGGACACGCAATATCTGTTCCTTAAACCAGCTCCACATTTCGATTGTCCCCATCCCCTGTATTTTGCTATGCCATTCTATGTCTCTTACGTCTTGCCTAATTGCGTTATAATTGCCCTTCCCCTATCTATAACTCTTGCCCTGTGACATGTACTTATCCCTTTCCATCGCTAAACTAAACATAATTGAATTATGGTCACTCTCCAAAGTGCTCTCCTCCCACTAAATCAAACACTTGGTCTGGTTCATTACCAAGTACCAGATCCAATGTGGCCTCCCCTCTTGTCAGTTCTTCGACATACTGTGTCAGGAAACCCTTCTGCACATATTGGACAAAAACTGATCCATCTGACATACTAGAGTTATAGCATTTCCAGTCAATGTTGAGGAAGTTAAAGTCCCCCATAATGACCGCCCTGTTCCTTTCACTCATACCCAGAATCGCTTTGCCAAATCTCTCCTCCACATCCCTGGAACTTTGCAGAGGCCTATTAAAAAAACTCCCAGCAGTGTGACCTCTCTTCTCCTGTTTCTAACCTTAGCACATACCACCTCAGTAGACAAGTACTCATTAAAAGTTCTTTCAGCCACCGTATAATATCCTTGACTAACAAGGCCACACCTCCCCCTCTTTTACCATCTTTCCTGATCTTAATGAAAGATATAAACCCTGGAACACGCAACATCCATTCCTGACCCTGCTCTATCCATGTCTCCGAAAAGGCCACAATATCGAAGTCCCAGGTACTTATCCATTATGCAAGCTCACCTACCATATTCCAGTTACTCCTGGCATTGAAGTAGACACATTTCAAACCAGCTTGCTGTCTGTCAGCACACTCCTGTGACCGTGAAATCCTCTCCATGTCCTCCCTACTCACATCCTCCTGTGCACTGGAACGACACCACAGGTTCCCATCTCCCAGCTGAGCTAGTTTAAACCCACTTGAATAGCACTAGGAAATTTCCCACCCAGGATATTAGTACCTCTCTGGTTCAAGTGAAGACCATCCGGTTTGTGGAGGTAATGATGAACTTTAAATGGTCATTTTTGTAAAACTATCTATTTCACTATTGTCCTTTTTAGAAGGAAATCTCCCCTTCCTACTGCGTCTGTCCTATGTTTGACTCCAGTTCCATAGCAACAAAGTTGACTCTTAAATGCCTTTTGAAATGGTCTCACAAGCCATTTCAGTTCAAGGACAATGAGAAGATGGGCAATAATCACCCACATCCCAATGAAAAGAATTAAGGAAAATATTGAAATGATACAAGAAGCAGTATATAAAATAAGGTGGAAAATATAGTACATTTCCAGATATTTTTGTCTCAATCTTGGAGAAGGATTAAGGCAATGAAGACAGTATAAAAGAAAATTATTATGACATCAGGAATAATAGACTTTAGTTCTGAGATTAAAGAATCAGAGATTTTCTCATTTTAATCAAAGAAATTAAAGGATGTCTAAAAATTATAAGTGACTTCATCAAATCAAATAAGGCACAACTATTGTTCATTAGTCAGAATGTCAGGGTAGAATTTGAATTAAAATGTGAATGTGCGTAAAAAGCTGATTTCCAAAACATTAAGACACAAGAAGATAAATCATGAGCAACATGTAAATAATCTCTATTGACATATACCAACAGATCTCATGGAGTTGCTCAAACTGAGTCAAGGTTACAAAGTTGCAGGGTGTGTTAGGGACATGTGCTCAATGATAAGAGGTTATAAAGCATACACATTTCAACTGAAATAATTTTGAAAAGAAAGTTCTGTGAGAGAAATGATAGAACCAGTGGTTCATGTTTGCTTCAAGCTCAAACTAAAATAAATTGCAGTTTTCACCTATTCTAATTTGATAAAAACCATAACTAGACAGCTGAGGAAAATGGTAGCGGTGATGTCACTGGATTAATAATTCAGAAGGAGACAAACAGCATTCCCAGAGTGCTAATGCACTGGATTCAGAGTGAAAATCACACCACAGCCGTGGTGTGAAATTAAAGTCTGAAATTGAGAGTTAGCCTGAGTAATTGTGCACAAGGGACCACCATTGGTGTTGTAAAACCCATTTGGTCCAGTTAAGGGAAGGAAATTTGCCTTTCTTACTGGTCTGGCTATGCTGCAGAACTGGAGTCACATAATGTGGTTGACTCTTAACCTCCTTCTGAAATGAGCGAGTAAAACAATCAGTTTAAGGTCAATAAATTCAGGTTTTACCAACAATGCCCAAAAGATGAGAGGAGAGAGAGAGGGGCAATTTTTTTTATACACAGAGTGATTCACATGTAGAATGAAATTCCTGAGGAAGTGATGGACATGGGCACCAGTACAACATTTAAAAGACATTTGGAGAAGTACAAGAAGAGGAAAGGTGTGGAGGAATTTGGGCCAGGAGCAGGCAGGTGGGACTAGTTTAGTTTGGGTTCATTTTCAGCATGGACTTGTTGCACCGAAGGGTTTGTTTCCATGCTTTATGACTATGACTCACAAATGAATGAAATTAAATCAAATGACTGCATGTTTTACAGGGAAGTAGGACCCTGAACTGTGATTGACAAGGACTTTCAGTTTGTCTTTTTTACAACAGAGGTTTAGTTTATTTTTTATTTGCACATTTCCTCTTTTCTCAGATATATCTGCAATTTTTTTTGCCAATTTAGGCACAAGTTTATGATATGGTTTTTACATCAAAAAATGTTATTTAGAACCCCTTTTCAAACTTGGACAATTACACAATCCTTCCAGAAAGTGTTACCATTAAGAACACAAACAACCATTGTTCATATCAAAAAAGGGATTATTTAGAGTGCATAGAAATAAAAGTCTGATTTCGCTTAACCTTTCTTCAACTGATCCATTTTTACTTTATTTGCAGTATATCTATGCAAGTGTGAGCTGCCAGTTAACATACATATACAAATGCTTGTTCTCAGAATTTTAAGAGTTCGTGTTTGATGTTGTTGAAATATCACACACAAGTTGACTTCAAAGAATGGTTTCTCTGTGTTCTATTTTATTAATTTTTCATTGGAGGACACAGTTTTAAAAACCAAAATATTTAGGTCCAATCAGTCTTGCTCATATTTTCAGAAGCTTTGCACACAGATGGATTTTGAAACCTGTAGCTATCTCTGTGCTCTATGCATTGAAAACTGCAGCTTCCTCAAATAAGAATGTGGGAAATATTTAATTGCCACTCCTCCTGCTTTTTTGGATGAACCATGTGACTTTGATCTCAGCCAAATAAAAGTCCTATTCTTCATCATACAGTTTTGCCAGCTGTGGTAACTTTCTTACATCAGAGTTGAAATGTTGCAGGGACAAGATTCCTTCCAGAAACCCAAGCACAAACTCCAGGCTGAGACTCCAGTACAGTACCGAGGGAACTGTGCACTCTCCAAAGTGAGAGTGAGATGTTAAACAGCAACCTCATCACAACCTCTCAGGTAGATGTGAAGGATTCAGTGCTAATGTTACTAAGAACAATGAATTCTCCCCGATATCCTATCCAACACTTATCCCACAATCAACGCCACTGTCGCATTACATCTTGTGGCCATGCTTGCAATTCATTTATTGAAAATGACAGCAATTTAAAAGTAAAGCACTTTGGAATGTCTCGAGATTGTGAAATGAGGCCTTGTAAAATGATTGGAGAAAGTGAGGACTGCAGATGCTGAAGATCAGAGTTGAGAGTGTGGTGCTGGAAAAGAACAGCAGGTTAGGCAGCAGCTGAGGAGCAGGAGTGTCAACGTTTCGGGCATTGTTGCCTGATGATGGGTTTATGCCCAAAACATTCCTGCTCATCAGATGCTGCTTGACCTGCTGTGCTTTTCCAGTACCAAACTCTCGACTTGTGAAATGATGGTTGTTCTAATGTCTGCCTTGCATGTTTTTGATAAAAAATGAACGCAAAATATGACATGCAATATTGTGATTACAATGGTTCACAAAGTCGAAGACAACACCATTTCAATAGAATTAAGTATCTACAAGATAATTGCAATGTTATTGAAGATACAAACTGCTAATTAAACACCTGCTTCTGCCCAGAAGCATTAGGACACATAACATACTGTAAACAACATGTTAAATTGTTGTACATGTACAATTTTTGTAATTGATAATAATTGGGAAATGGTTAGTACCAGATACCCAATTTAAATGATTGCCTGACAACTTAATGATTAAAACATCAGTTCAAGTGTGTAGGGACTATCTTTAAAATAAGGCAAGAAGAGTACAGAATTCAAAAGTGGAAACCAAATTACCTCTAAATGCTTATTCCAATTGTTTTTCCCAGCTCAATAATCTTACATCACCATAAAAGCACATGTGCTCTTCAACCTTGGCTAGTAATATTTTTCAAGTTTTGTATACAATGCAAACAATGAAAGTGTCAAACTTAATTTTTTTCTCCTTTCCTGTCACATATTCACCATATTTTCAGAGAATCTTAATTCCTAAAGGAGGCCATTATGTCGCTTTTCTTTATGGCAGCTATTTGAATGTGCCAGCTGAATAGATCCAACTCTTCTCCATGTGGCTTCAAATGTTTTTCTTCCTTTTGCACTTAACCACTTCTCCTTTGAAAGATATAATTTAATCTCTTTGACAATCTTTCAGATCACAACAAGCTACTACATTAAAATATTCTCTAATTTCCTCACTGGTCCATTGGTAAATCTTAAATCTGAGTCCTCGGGTTATCTATCCTCTGCCATTCAAAAACATTCTTTCTACTCTATCAAAATTTTAAATACCTTTAAAATCCTTGTTGATAACAACTTTAATGTTACATGAAAATTCAAGCAGTGTAACAACGTTCAGATATATTCAACACAGCCCTCACAGTTGTGGCACCTTATGCATCACAAGAAATACAGTCCTTGCGCAGGAGCCATGGAATCTCCAAGGAGAGGAAAGGAGGTAACTTTTGTTTTAACATAAAAATGTCAATTCGGGTAAAACAAAATGAAAAGTTATCTTCTGACCCCTTTAGGCGATTATACTAAAATGGGAGGGGGCTGTTTTAATTTTCAGAAGAGCTCACACAAGATCCCCTGAAATTAGGTCCAATTCTTATTTGAAGGAATGTGATGAGTCAGTCACCAGAGTGAAACAGCAACCTGTTCCACCAGTTTACTAAACTAGAAACCACCCAACATTTAACCTAATTTCTGCCCTTAAAGAAAAAACACTACACTGGTCCTCCCTAGCCCATAATTAATCTACAAGGTACATAACCTAACCGTTCATTACTTTATGAAACATGATCAAATCTTTCCTAAATTTTACAGATAACATCTTTGGGACTAGTTAGCCAATGTGTGTAATTAAGGTGTTTTTAAACAAGGCATTGATCTTGTGGCTCTTGGTTGCTCCTTTTTCAAAGTGCATTGAACTCCACAATTGGTTATCAAAACTGGGCATAGTATTCCGTATATAATGAAAGTTCACAATGGGAAAATTCTGTTTAATTGCTAGTGAATTGACTTTTGCATAGATTTTAAGATGCTTGCTCCCTTCAGATATAATTTAACAATAGTTATAGACCTTCAAAGGCTCATGCTCTAAAATATCCACATCTTGTTTTTTTTTAAAAATGACACTAGATTTCCTTCCTTCCTTTGTAGGAGGCACATATGTTTAGCACTTGACCTCTCCACATTATAATACAAGTATCATTCCAAACACTGGTTCAATTGCCTATTATGTTAAAATCTACTGATATTAGTTGAGGGTCCTCTATAGTTTTAACTCTTAGTGGGATCTTAGGATCATCTCAAACATCTAAAGCAATGAAAATAATAAATCAAATACGTTCTTAACACTAATCTCACTGTAATTAGTCTACAAGCAGATTCAAATCCACCGATGTCTAGAGGCATATCGATTTGAGTCAAAAGTAATTTTTTTTTAATGTGCCACAGATCAACCTACATTTCAATTTCTAAGATTTAATGACTGTGTAAAAGGTAAAAGCCTCAAAAATACGTGGATTATATGAATAAAGTATAAGCAAGTGTCTTTGAAGCCATGTTGTACAAATAAATAAAACAAATCAAGGAAACAAAGGGACACTGAATGGCCCCAGAAGCCACTGATAAAATACTAAAGAACAGGGCATTCTGGAGATATGGAAAGGGAGGAACAGGATTATAGAGTCATAGAGATGTACAGCATGGAAACAGACCCTTCAGTCCAACCCGTCCATGCTGACCAGATATCCCAACCCAATCTAGTTCCACCTGCCAGCACCTGGCCCATATCCCTCCAAACCCTTCCTATTCATATACCCATCCAAATGCCTCTTAAATGTTGCAATTGTACTAGCCTCCACCACTTCCTCTGGCAGCTCATTCCATACTCTGTACAATGACTTACCAGAAACCACACCTAAAAATTCAGACACTCAAGCTAGTTTCACTTCAAATTAAAATAATTTAGTCATTTGTGATTTTGATTCTTGCTGTTGAAATTTCCAACGGATAAAATCTAACGTTGAGAAGCTGAAGGGTGTTATTACAGAAAAATATGAAAGGCTTTGTTAGCTTGCCATAGCTTAAACTAAATTCTAATCACAAGATTAAAATTTTCTTTTATTATCAGAATGTATAAAACACGTGTTGCTTCTTGATATGCAATTAGAGACTATTCAGTATGTATGATATTGCATTCACAAGCAATAATCAGTTGACACTCTTTTGCTATGCTGCTTTACACCAGTGGGCGAAAAGCTGTATTTGATCACTTTACTTATTTATTTGCAAATTAAGCTTGAAGCAAAAGTGACTGGGCACTGGGCTAAATAAAAGGTCAAAACTCATTTTCAGCAACTTGCTGTGATGCTATATCCAAACCACAGCAAAGAGGACTGAGAGTTTGGGTCATACTACAGCATGGTACTAGGAGGATGACCAGAGATCCTGACCACAAGAATGAACCCAGTGCATTGATGTATGGTAGCCATTTTCTCTATAAGGAGGCAGAACTGAAAGGCAATAGAGATGGTTTATAAAGAAAAACATTCCATTCAAATTTGTGTCTTGATGCAAATACCATGAGAATAAAGATTTAATCTTCAACACATTAGTATAGTTACTAAATAGAACGGATGACATCATTATACAGAAAAGCAACATTTTTTTTTGGGACAATATTTCTGCTGTGCCATTGTGTATAGTGTTAGTCCACTAAATGCAGCCAACATTTATTGTAGCAATGAATAAAGTAGGCTTAAAAATATATGCCTAAAGTTGAAGGACTGAGGGGATTGTGCAGACCAGGGCTGAACTAGATTGACTGAACCATAGCAAAGAATTCCTCTAATCTACAACATGCAGGTTCAGCTTGCACTTTGGTGTGATTTTCCCTTCAGCAGAATATTTTTACTGATGTGGCAATGCTTATGTTATCTTCTGTAACATATAAAGTGACCACAGATACAATGATATTGAAGAATTCAGCAGCATTTTTTACAACTAAGTATTATAAACATTACATTCCTCTGGCACAGTATGTCTGGGTTAGTATGAGACTAAGAGGAACATACTTCCTATAGATAGTGTCATGCTTCAAGGCAAGATGGAGTAGGAAATCTTTATACCGTCAGTTCACATGCTACACTAATGATACACTAACGATATTAATGATCATACCTGCTAAAGTTAGACTGACATACTGTTCATGACACACAACAGATTTGACTGCTTATTTATTTTTAAAATTTCTAAAGCCTAAAATTCTCCACTTATTTTATACAACAGTCAAGTTATTTAAATTTTAATTAAGTTTCATTTTTCCTGTCTTGGATATACTGACAGAAATTAGGCTATGGACAATTGGCTCCAGATCTTGCACATAAAGCTTTTTTAAAATCAAATTTATTATTTTCTCCTCTCTTGAAGGCACTTTATAGAGTCATTCAGCACAGAAACAGATCCTTTGGTCCAACTCATCCATGCCGATCAAATATCCCAATTTGACCTCGTCCCACTTGTCAGCATTTGCTCCGTATCCCTCTAAACCCTTCCTATTCATATACCATCCAGATGCTTTTTAAATGTTGTAATTGTACCAACCTCCACCACTTCGTCTGGCAGCTCATTCAATATATGCACCACTCTCTGCATGAAAAAGTATCTCACAGGTCCATTTTAAATCTTTCCCCTCTCACCTTAATCCTTTTCCCTCTAACTGTGGACTTCCCCACCCTAGGGAAAAAAATTCCATGGTTATTTATCCTATCCATGCATGACATGATTTGATAAACCTCTAAGGTCACCCCTCAGCCTCTGACACTCCAGGGGAAAAAAAGCCCCAGCCTATTCATCCTCTCACTCTATCTCAAACCCTCTAGTCCCAACAACATCCTTGTACATCTTTTCTGCACCCTCTCAGGTTTAACAATAGCCTTCCTATAAAAGCTTGATCAGAATTGTATGCAATATTCCAAAAGTGGCCTTAGCATAGCCACAACATGACATCCCAACTTTACTAAGTTATAGCTCTACATGTGGCTAGCATCCACTACTTCCTCAACCATTCTTGATACACAAGCCTCCACGGTGAATGCTTAGCTCAGCACCATCAGATGCTACTGTACAATCCCCAACTGTTGCTGAAACCCTCATGATGCCTTTGTTAGTTATCTCTAGGTCTGTTTATTGTCGTCTTCTGATCAACCTACCATCTTCCACCTTCCATGTACTTGAAGTCATCCAAAATGTTGTTGGCCATCTCCTAACTCACAGAAAATCCTATTCACCAATCTCCATGAACTCACTGATGTTGGCCCCCAGTCAGACAACACCTCAGGTTTATCTCCATTGTCTCGCCCCTCCCAACTCTGCTACTATGAAAATATTGAAGATCTCTCCATTCTTCTAATTCTGGCCTATTGCTCCTGCACCTTTGCCAACCTTTCCTTTAGCTACCTAGGTGCTAAGTCTGGAATATCCTTATTAAACTTCTCTGCCTCACTACCTTGCTCTTGATCAAACTTTTGGCTATCTA
Organism: Chiloscyllium plagiosum; assembly: GCF_037043375.1. Taxonomy (NCBI): domain Eukaryota; kingdom Metazoa; phylum Chordata; class Chondrichthyes; order Orectolobiformes; family Hemiscylliidae; genus Chiloscyllium; species Chiloscyllium plagiosum. The sequence continues at coordinate 59,807,543 of NW_028270157.1, read as the reverse complement.
CCCAAATGTTTTACATGACTTGGTACCAAAATTAGTTAAATCATGCTCCTCAAGATGCTTTACTACTGGTATGTAAAAGGCAGCATATAAATAGAAGTCTTTGTTCTTGTTGTTGCCAAGTCAGATGAGTGAGCACAGACTGGGGAAATCACCCTTATCTGCAACTAAAGGACTCAGTACCACATTGACCACCCCCATACCAACTGCATCAGAACTGGCTCCACTATTACAAACATGCTAATCTTGAAGGGGGGGGTGAAGTGGGCAGGTGCTGTAATTAGAGAACAACATATCAGTACTCAGGCATTGGAGCCGTCAGTTACCTTTGGTTGAAATGTTGAGGATGTCTTTGTAATGTGGCCTGTACTCTATAATTAAAATAGTTAATCCTGTACCTCAGCATTCTTCCTGGTGAAAGAGTTTAACATTACAAAGAGCTTTCAACCATATTTCAGACAAAAATATCATCTGTTCAACAAGTATAATGGAGTTGTCACAGACCATTTTGGCGTCCATATAACAAACATGCAGGGACCTGTTTTCACGTTATGCCTGCATGCAAAGGGTAATCTAAATTGTTTCATAGCAGAGTATTATTTTTAGTAAAATCATCTATTTTTCACAAGGGTTGCAGAACAGCGATAAAATAACAGGTGAAACCTTTTCCATCCTATTCTTGGCTCATTTTCTCCTGCAAGTAGCTGATTTTAAAAAAGTTTGAATTTGTAAGGTAATGCATGTTGTCAAAAGAAGAAGAACAGCACAGTTCTGGGGAGTATGCAAACACCAGGGGCTGCATTTGCTTTGATCTTTGAACTTGGCAGGAGACATTGAGAAAGTGGGTTGCAAAGTTGCAAATCTTAGGTTTCATAAATGAGGCATTGAGTACAAAAGCAAGGAAGTTACGTCAAACCTTTGTAAAACATCTGGTTAGGTTTCAACTAGAATATTGCTTCTATTTCTGCTATCATGTTTCAGGAAAGATGCGAGAACCCTTGAGAGAATGTAAAGCTTGGAGGAAATTCCTCATGAGTGGAGGATTTTAGCTAAAACGTTGCATTGGAGAGTTTAGCTTTGTTCTCCTGGAGAAAAGCAAATTGAAGGGATAGAGGCGTAGAATTTGGACAGGTTTGAACAAGGTAAACAGGAAAAACTTTTCCCGTAAACTGAAGCACAAAGACTAGGGCAGAAATTTTACATTCGACCAAAAGTGCAAGGGGAATGCCAAGAAACAGCATGTTTTATTCAGTTGGATACAACGGCCTGGACTAACTGCCCATTAAGATTTATCTCAGCAGAAATAATAACATTCAAACAGGAAATTGGATGGGTAATTGAAGAAAATAAACTTGCAAGGCTACAGGTATAGAGCAGAGAAATAGGACTGAGCATATTGATCTGCAGGGAGCCATCATAGACTTAAAGCTACATCACCTCCATCTGTTTCATATGTGACTCATACAGGTTACAGTGCAGAAGGCTGGTGTATATGTGCGGATTCTTAACGATGTTATAATCAGGTAAGGAGGGTGATCAGCTCCTCTCTTTTTCACATTATTTGCAACAAATATTTTTATTTCCCTTTTTAAACACATAACTTTCACATTAAACACATAAATTTCACATTTCAATTTTTAAAAAAAAACTTAACTAGACGAAGAATGAAGGGAGGCTTTTCTAAAGTCTCCTTAAGTAAGAGGAAGGAGAATGTTAATATTGACTATCCTTCCAAAAAGAATAGAAATGTGTGTGTGTGTGTCTCTCACACACACACACACACACACACAAACATACACACACACACAAAGTATCTTCCAGTTCTTGCTGATAAATCCACTTTTCCTGGTCTCTACTCTCTTGCTCAGGAACAGGTATTAATGAAGGTCTATCTGCAAATTCCTGAGTCTATTCATTGAGATGAAAAGAAGACTGTACAGTATTCAGATTGGAAAAACAAAATGTGACTTCCAGAAAAGGTGCGAATCAACAAGGAGATGCAAGTCTGAGTGCTGATCTTTATTTACTGATGGATTTCACTCAACCTAGTCAGATGATCACAACAGCTGTTTGAGGTCATTATTTGTCCTTCTTAAAACAACTTTTAGTCCATGAAGATCCTCGGTTTAAAAGTACAGAAGTACAATACTGATGGTCCATTTTCAGTGCAATTGCAGCAAGAGCAGTCAAATAATCCTACTATCTTGCTTTTTGTCCATTATCCAGTACTTCCACATCCTATTTGCGTAATTTACAGTTAAACTACTTATGGAATGAACTTCCAATATCTTTTCAGGTACACCTGGATTCTAACATCATGAGAAAAATAAAATCTTATCTTGCCTTTGGAATTTTTGTGAAGATCTATAACCATGACGTTTTATTCTTTTCTGTCTCATGCATTCTATCAATCACTCCTTAACCTTTTTTGTGCAAAGAAGAAGAGTCTTAACTTTTCCATTGATTCCTCAGGACTGAGGATCCTCATATTTAGTCACATTCTGACAAACCTCCTCTGTAGTCTTTCTAAGGTCATTCTATCATTCCTGGCACATAACACCTAGAACTGACAATAACATTCCAGCAGAGGCAAACTCAATGATTTATGAAGTTCTAGTATAATTTATTTGCTTTCATATCCTATGCCACTAATTATAATCTAAGTAATGCAAGGGACCTTTTAACTGTTTAAGCAATTTGCCATATTTAAGGATTTGTGTATGTGGGCAACAAGGCCATTTGCTCATTCATACTTTTCAAGATCATGCCATTACTTGAATTTATATAGTTAAAAATCACAGCCACCTGATGAAGGAGCAGCACTCTGAAAGCTTGTACTTCCAAATAAACATGTTGGACTATAACCTGGTATTGTGTGATTTTTAACTTTGTCCACTCTTGTTCACAACCAGCACCTCCACATCATTCAATTTATACATCGATCACAAGCCTAACATACATTGGCTTTGAAATTCTTCAAGGTATGTATTTCTTAAGTACTACCAATGTTGTAATATGGTAAACACAACACACAAGCTTCCATAGACAGCATGAAAATAAATGACCAGATAATCTGTTTCTTTGGTGGTGTTGGTTGAGGGATAAATATTCAATTGGATATGTGGGAGAATGCCTGGCTCTCCCTCAGGTAGTGTCAAAGGATCTTTTACATCCAACTGAGAGGGCAGATGCACTCTCTGTTTAGCATCTTATTCAAAAAGATAACACCTCGGTGCAAAGCTCCCTTGATACTGTGCTCAAGTGTCAATCTTAATTAAAAAGGTCAGGTCTCTGAACGCAGACATTGTCAATGCGAAGCAAAAATGCCATCACTAAACCAAAGCTCTCATCTTCCAAGAGCAAATCTAGTTCAATCCTTGATCAATGTTGAGCAAATTGATCTCAGTGGTAGGATGGCTGGTTGGAGAAAAGAAAACCATGCGACATTCATGCTACTGATTAATGTCCAGAAATGCACTTATGTGTATTTCAAGTATGAAGAGCATTGGGCATCACTGATGTCCTTATCCTAGTCACTGACACAGACAAGAACTACACAACAATATCAGATAAATTACTAATTAATACAAAAGAAATTCATTAAAAAAAACCCACTCACCCAGAGAGCAGTTAGAATACTATCACAAGAAACATTCAAGGTGAATAGCATAGATGCCTTTAACAGAAGATGCGTAACACATTAAAAAAGAATAGAAGTTTAGACTGAGATGAAGAGCAGAGGGGGATGGCACTTGTGAAGCATAAAAACTAACATAGGCAAGTTGGACCGAATAGACTAATCATCTGCTAAACTTTCTGTGTAATTCTAAATAATAACTATACTTTAAGAAAACTGGTGCTAATTAAACTGTCACCCAGCAGAGGCAATCCCTTCAAGAAAAGAAAAAAAAATCATGGCTAAGTGAGCAAGATGGTAAACAAATCTGGTTTGAATACCTGAACTACATCAGAAGCACCAATGTGCAATCATTCAAAGGGTGGTGCTGCACTGAAACTGTGCTTTACCATACTGGTGAATCACAGATAAATATTCTATACCAATATTGTAAAATGTAATAAAAATAATTGCATGTTATAAATATCAGCTGGTTTGAATATGTATGCGTCTTAATAAGAGGCATCACAATCTGAGTTCCAGCTGACTTCAGAAAATCAGATGAAACTTGCTTGTAACTCATGACAGTATCCAAATCTCTTAATTGCATTCCAGAGGGGCTTTTTAATAGTAACTGGAAATATCTCCAGGATTGTTAAATATGAAAAGGGTTGTGATCTTTATTCTGGAGACTTGCCATTCTTACATGCTGCGGCCATTTACACTGGGAAATAGAATTCACCATAACATTGATTAAAATTGTATCCAATATTACATGCTACAATATAGTTTTAGTTAAAATCAAATGATTGAGTGCAGCATCTTTTAATCATTGCTTGCTGTCATTAAACACATAAAAGATACCATAAACAGGTAACTGTATCCAAATAGTCTATGATTACATCAACCAGTTTTCCAATGAAAAAGTCACATGTTAAGGAAGTTGCAAGATGACATAATTATTAACTTGAATATTAATTGGTACATGACATTTAGAAAGGACAGAAGGTGGTAGGAAAAGCAGAAGAGTGGCTGTGTGAATTACTGATGGTATTAGCACAATCGAGGTGAACAATCTAAGTTCGGAAAACCAGGATGTGGTAGCTATTTGGATTGGGCTCAAAAATAATAAAAGGCAAGAAGCTGTTTGGGAGCACAGCTTACAAGCCCCAAATAGTAAACAGATATAAAGAAAGAAATAATGGGAGCTTGTCAGGAAGGTTTAGCATTCTCTTATGGTTTATAATGCGAGTTCATAATTTGTTGCTGTCTCATACATGCTTGGCAGCCCATATTTAAAACCTTGAAAATTTATAGCAGAAATGTCATACTGCAGGAGTATATTCAAAATATCCAAAATATAAATGCCATACCCCAAAGTCCTTAAACTTGTTTATATGTAGCCCAATATATATTTGCTAACACAATAGTATGTGTAGAGCCATTATTTGCAAGCGAGGCTGTGCAAGAAAATGTCACAATATTGTTGACTTTTGCAAATGGTGGAAATAGCAAACTGTTCATCCTCAGGTGCAGTTTGCACTTTGACTCCAGAAACTGTTTTTTTTTCCCCTTATACTTTTCTGTTCTTAAACCATAGCGAAGTGAAAATTAGATTCACAGTCAAGTAAATATAGGGGGATAAGCAAATTCATGAAGGGCAGACACATGAATCAGAACCTTAATGTACACTATAAACAACCTAATATTGTCTGCCTTGGCATCATGGTCACAATCTCACCATCACCAAAAGGTTGTAGATGCAAGTCTGCTGCCATCAACCTGAGCACATAATCGACGCTGACAGTTTAGTGCAGGATTAAGGTGATTTTACACTGAGATAGACACAACCTTTCAGATGGAACATAAAATGAGACTCCATGTGCACATAAAACGTCCCATCACACTATTTGTAGAGCAGGAAGTTTTCTCATTGTACAGGCCAATATTCAAAACATGACTGAAGTAATAACCTGGTACAATGACTCAGTGGCTAGCTCTGTTGCCTCATTGCCAGGGATCCAGGTTTGATTTCAGCCTTGGGTGACTGTGTGGAGTTTACACATTCTCCCTGTCTTTCTGGGTTTCCTCTGGGTGCTCTGGTTTCCTCCCACAGTCCAAAGATGTGCAGGTTAGCTGGATTATCCATGGGAAAACAGGGGTTACTAGTATAGGGTAGGGGCTGGGATTTGGTTGGGATACTGTTCAGAGAATTTGTGCAGACTCAATCGGCTGAATGGCTTCTTTCCACATTGTATGGATTCTATGATTCTAGATTATCTGATGATTTAGCTTCATGATGCATTTCCTATAGTCCAACACTAAATAGATTTCAATAGTACTTGGATGCCAAGTGCTTTTTTGGAATGCTTCAATATTGTGAAAGTAACAATATAAATCTAAGCCTTTAACTTACCTACCCTTATTTTATTTTTAAAACCTGATGCCTCCACCTTCAAAAGCCTTTCATCATCCAATCGCCTGTTGGTAATTCCCAGAACTGTTTGACAAGCAAAAAGAACTCTGTTCTAGCTAAAATCTGAACCAACATTGTCATGATAGACCAGACACCAATCATTAGGATTAAACTGACAGTCTAAACGAACACCCCTCCCCACTCCTAACAGCATTGAATACTTAAACAGCTTATTTTGCTTGTACATACAAGAAATGATGAAGTCAAAAGCCTGACCATTTTATCAAGTGCTTCTAACATACGGAACTTTTACACTGTTTATACCAAGATGCTATGCAACATACTTATTACAGTGCACTCTCTCACAGTTTAGTGTTCAAAACAATCAGGATAATATTACCAACCATACCTCAAGTTAATATTTATTCATAGTACCATCATTTTTTTTAACATCTTCAAATCAGGGTTAGAAAAATAAACTCAAGCAAACAATGTACCAAATTGTAATACAGATCAGAGTAAATTAAAGGTATCCTGAATTACATGCATTACAAAGAGTAAAACATTCCCTTCATTAAAAGCAAATAGTCGTTCAGCCAAAATAGATTATTCATCTCCTGTTTCGCAATTCAATGACAATCATGGCTGATCTTTATCACAACTCTGCCTTGATTCCATATCGTTGTCTTAAAATAAAGCTATCTAACATTTCAAAATAACTGCTTATTTTAATAACTACAGGATTTAACTTTTTTTTAAATCATGCACATAATCTGGTATTGTGTCTGAGGGTCATCCTCAATTATCAATAACTTTAAAAAGCTCACTCTTTATTCTCAGAGCCACACCATTTAATAATTACCTACTGCACAGCAATTGTATGTGGGCTGGATACCAATGTTTATTACACAAGTTCCTTTAAACTAAAATTAGTTGTGACTGAGCCCTAGTAAAGGTAGCTGTTAGGAATGAGATTCAGGCGTAAGGTTGATACACAACACACGTCTGTTGAGAGGACAACTATGATCAATTTCACTTAGAGCTGAGACGCAACACAACAGGCTGTGCTGGCAAGCCAAAATTGAACAAGACTCACTCCAAAGCGAGTGAAATTTGAAATCCGAGAGTGTTCCACCCCAAGTAAGGACGGCATGTTCTAGTTATGAACTTTGTGTGTAAAGTATTATCGGTGGCCATTTGTCAAAACACTGACAGGAGAGATTTTTGAAAGTGATGAGAGTTGTCCCACATGAGGAGGAAAAAGGGGTGGGAAAAAAAATCAATCCTAAAATACTTCTGCTGATTAATTTTGAATGATTAATAAGCAAGACACATTTAGCGGTTTTTTTTTATTAATCTGGCCTGGTCAAGGGTCCCAGAGTAATTATTGATGGCCACATTTGTCAAAACTTGAAAAAAATCAAAACACTGACGGGTGATTTGTTGGGAGTGACAAGAGAATTAAGGTGGGAAAAAGCAAATCTAAAAAAGTCTTCTGGTGAACAGACAATAAACAGGACTCATGTTATGGGTGTTTTTGTTTAATTTATTGTGGTCTGTGGCCCCAGAGTAATTACTTGGTGGCCACATTTGTTAAAACTAAAACAAAATCAAAACACTGACCGGAGATTTGTTGAAAATGATTGGAGAGAAGGTGGGAAAGGTCAGTGCTAAAATGTTCTGCGGAACTATTAGTAAACCGGAGTCACCTTGTGGGTGTTTTTGTTCAACTTGGGCTGGTTTGTGACCCCACAGTTATTACTTGATGGCCACGTTTGTCAGAAAACAATAAGAAATTTAAAAAAACGCTGGCCAAGAGATCTGTTGGAAGTGACAAGAGTTGAAGTGTGGAAACGTCAATCCTAGAAAAGTCATCAGTTAATAAAGAGGACTCACCTTGTGGGTGTTTTTGTTTAACTTGGCCTGGTCTGAGGCCCCAGTCCCACAGAGGGACACCCCTCCCTCTTGCTGGGCACTGCCACTGCGGGGGGCTTCTCGCTTGTACCGGGAGGCGCCCCTAAGGGTCGCCAGCTGCTGGAAGACCTCGACTCGGTGGGCAGGTAACTCGGAGAAGTCTCTCTTGTGGTCGCAAGACACCGGGCAGCCAAAGAGCAGCGCGACGACGACGAGGAGGAGGCGGCGGCAAGCGGCGAGACCCGCGGCCATTCCTTCTTTCCAGACAACGATTTTGTTTTTGTTTTGAAACAACACCCTCACCGACACAGAAAGGGGAGGGGGCGGAGGGAGGGGAATGAGGAAGGGAGAGAGAAAAATAAAACAAAACTCAAAACAACATGAGAAACAAGGAAGTAAAAAAGAGGTAATCGGGGGCGGGCTGGGTGATGCTGTCAAAAGTTGGATGTCCGCCAGCACCGTGTGTCCGGTTGCTAAGCGGCTTGGGCTGTTGCTATGAGATGATGCGATAAAGGCTCCCTGTAGTGCACCTGTCACCTGTACAGCAGCCAAGTGATGACAAAACAAATATAAAACAATATCCAACATTCACTCCTCAAAGTCCCAGCCCCAATTTCGGAGTTGACTTTATTCCTCTTCCTCCTCCTCCCTTGACCATGTGAACACGCCCCACTGACCTGTGCTCTCCACAGCAATGCAACTATTTAATGCTATTGCCCTGTTACATCACGGGCCCCCTCCCAACCAACCCCAATGAAGGGCTTTTGCTCCAAACATCGACTCTCCTGCTCCTCAATGCTGCCTGACCTGTTGTGCTTTTCCAGCGCCACACTCTTAGTTTTGATCTCCAGCATCTGCAGTCCTCATTTTCACCTTAACACGCCCCACTGACCTGTGCTCTCCACAGCAATGCAACTATTTAATGTTATTGCCCTGTTCTATCCCGGTCACTCCTGCTGCTGCTACAACCGCCGACCACCTTAACACACCCCACTGACCTGTGCTCTCCACAGCAATGCAACTAATGTTATTGCCCTGTTAATATCCCGGTCCTCCTCCTCCTCCTCCCTTGACCACCTCAACACACCCCACTGACCTGTGCTCTCTACAGCAATGCAATTATTTAATGCCCTGTTGTATCCCGCCCAAAAGAAGTAGGGAACTTCCAACTTCAGATCTAACTCTACCGCCTCATTTCTCCTCCTTTGCACTGACAGAGGGTGTCCTGCCCAATGAATGTTCCCCACCCCAAAACGCAGATTTCAAGAATCCATAATATGTTCCCTTGTTCACTTACAAATGGTGTTTTGCCCAATGTCTGTCACGGAAACGAAACGAAAGAAAGAAAACAGCTCGAGACGAGCGCACTCACTATGCAAATCAGCATCCAAATCTTCATGCAAAATCGGAGGAATAAATGTAAGCTTTTAAAAAAAACAATCCCAGGCTGTTTTAAAATTGAAAAGGAAGACTCGCAAATTCAAGTCAGCAGGAAAGAAAAAGCCTCTGATTCAGGGGCATTGGTCATTGCCGTAAGTAAAACATTGCATTTGTGGGACAGTAAGGACTGCAGATGCTGGAATCCAGAGTCAATAGATGTGAAGCTGGAAAAGTCAGACTCGGAAAGTCAAAGTTTCGGCCCGACTTTCCTGCTCCTCGGATGCTATCTGACCTGCTCTGCTTTTCCAACTTCACATCTATTGACTGTTGCATTTGTGGGAGTTAACTTAGTCTGATTTACATACACTGTACACGAATGTAACCTGCAGTGGGGTGGTGTGGTGAAGGTGGGTTCAAAATAATGTCTTTTTGTAGCTTTATTGTTTTTACGCAGGTACTTCTACAATTTCACAGACATTAATGAATGAATGGCTGGTGTGGAATTATGATTTGGGTACTAATTTTGAGTACAGCTCAAAAGGGTAATACATTCTATTCTATGTTCCATTCTACATTGACCAGGGGAGCATCTGAATAATCAGGACTAGAGGTTACAAAGCCAAGAGCAGATAGACAGAAGTATCAGGTCATGTTATCATGGCCTGATACTTCTGAAGTATCAGGAAATAGGTATAAAATCAGTGGAAATAAATATCAGGAGCAATCTGTAAGAGGCACCTGAATTGATATTGCTATTTTACACTTCCATCTAAAGTCAAAATTACTTAATACAGAACCAAAATACCTGGACTGCATGTGCTCAAAATCTAAAATAAAAGCAGAAAATGTTGCAAATACTCAGCATTTCAGACTGCATCTTAGGAGAAAGGATCAAATTTAATGGCCCAACATTTGAGAATTGGAGGGTCTAGAAAGGACCATGAGGACATCTGGGTTGGCATTGACGGAGCAATAGGAGGAGGGTAGTTAAGAGTGTGTGAGGTTGAGGGCTGTAGGGACCAATATTTCACAAAAGAACTGAGGATAAGTCCCAAATCTCAGGGCCTGGTATTCAGCAGCTTCTGTGGCTACCTCATGACCTGAATCAAGGGCAATGCATTCAACTCCTTCCTGCATGGGCCTCCTGGAATGAAGATCCTGCCATTCAGGTGAGTTTTTACCAAAGTGGCTGCACTGAGCTGGGGGTTTTTCAGGTTCCTTCTTTCCATAATGAAAATCTGGGCCAGCATTTCAGGTTGAAGATTCCTCATTAGAACTGGGAATGGTTCAAGATGTTTTAGGTAAGGGAAAGGTGGAACTGTGAGTAAAGATCGAAAAAAGGAAAAGACTGTGATAGGGCAGGAGACAGTAGAGTTAAATTACCAAAGATTTGGTGCCACAAGACGCAAGGGAATGATAATGAGAAAAAAAGTCATAGAGATGTACAACATGGAAACAGACCCTTCGGTCCAACTAGTCCATGCTGACCAGATATCCCATCATAATCTAGTCCCATTTGCCAGTACGTGGCCCATATCCCTCTAAACCTTCCCTATTCATATACCATTCCAGGTGCCTTTTAAACGTTGTAATTGGACCAGCTTCCACCACTTTCAATGGCACCTCATTCCATACACCCACATGAAAACGTTGCCTGTTAGGTCCCTTTTAGATCTTTCCCCTCTCACCCTAAACCTATGTCCTCTAGTTCTGGACTCCCCCACCCCAGGGAAAAGACTTTGTCTATTTATTCTATCTATGCCCCTCATGATTTTATAAAGCTCTATGATGTCACCCCTCAGCCTTCGACACTCTAGGGAAAACAGCCCCAGCCTATTTAGCCTCTCCTTAGAGCTCAAATCCTCCAACCATGGCAACATCCTTGTAAATCTTTTCAGAATCCTTTCAAGTTTCACAACAGCCTTCCGATAGAAAGGAGACCAGAATTGCACACAATGTTCCAAAAGTGGCCGAACCAACATCCTGTACAGCTGCAACATGACCTCCCAACTCCTATACTCAATGCTCTGACCAATAAAGGAAAGCATACCAAACACCTTCTTCATTACCATATCTACCTGCAACTCTACTTTCAAGGAGCTATGAACCAGCACTCCAAGGTCTCTTTGTTCAGCAGCACTCCCTAGGACTTTACCATTAAATGTATAAGTCCTGCTCTGATTTGCTTTCCCAAAATGCTGCACCTCACATGTATCTAAATTAAACTTCATCTGCCACTCCTCAGCCCATTGGCCCATCTAATCAAACACTCTTTGTAATCTGAGGTGACCTCTTGGCTGTCCAGTACACTTCCAATTTTGATGTTATCTGCAAACATACTAACTATACTTCCTATGTTCATATCCAAATCATTTACATAAATGACGAAAAGTAGTGGACCCAGCACTAATCCTTGTGGCATACCACTGGTCACAGGCCTCCAGTATGAAAAACAAACATCCACCACCACCCTCTGTCTTCTACCTTCGAGTCAGTTCTGTATGCAATTGGCTAGTTTTCCCTGTATTCCATGAGCTGTAACCTTGCTATCCAGTCTCCCATGGGGAATCTTGTCGAATGCCTTATTGAAGTCCATATAGATCATGTCCACCACTCTGCCCTCATCAATCCTCTTTGTTACTTTTTCAAAAAACTCAATCAAGTTTGTGAGAGATGATTTTCCACACACAAAGTCATGTTGACTACCCCTAATCAGTCTTTGCCTTTCCAAATATGTGTAAATCCTGTCCCTCAGGATTCCATCCAACAACTTGCCCACCAATAACGTCAAGCTCACTGGTCTATATATCCCTGGCTTGTCCTTACCATTTCTCTTAAATAATGGTACCACGTTCGCCAACCTCCAGTCTTCTGGCACCTCATCTATGACTATCGATAATGCAAATATCTCAGCCAGAGGCCCCTAACTTCCCACAGAGTTCTAGGGTACACCTGATCAGGCCATGGGGACCCTCTCTCACTAGTATCCTTACATACAGATGAGGAAGGACACCACTTCGACTGGGACAACACATCCATTCTAGGACAAGCCAAACAGAGACATGCACGAGAATTCCTAGAAGCATGGTATTCTAACCGGAACTCTATCAACAAGCACATTAAGTTAGAATCCATCTACCACCCCCTGGGGAAAATAGCAGGAAATGACATCACCACCGGAAATGATGTCACCACAAGAAATGACATCACCAACCCAAAGAAATCCAAACATATAAATAGAAAGCAGGAATTATGTGCGTCTCGTTCACATCCCGCACCTCTGCCCTCAGACCCCACCCCTCCAACCATAACAAGGATAGAACAAGGTGCTTCGCCTGGATGCCCACTGAACATGTTGCCTAGTAGGGTGATGAAACATCTGGAAATGAACCTTCCAGCTCAGCGAGCAAACCTACATCCAGGTCATGCATTTCAAGACATCCATCACTTCCTCCTCTGTAATATGGACATTTTTCAAGATGTCACCATCTATTTCCCCACATTCTCTATCTTCCATGTCCTTTTACACAGTAAACACTGATGCAAAATACTCTTTTAGTATCTCCCCCATCTCCTGAGGCTCCACACAAAGACCACCTTCCTGATTTCTGAGGGAACTTATTCGCTCCCTAGTTATCCTTTTATCCTTAATGTATTTGTAAAAAACCCTTTGGATTCTCCTTAAAACCATTTGCCAAAGCTATCTCATGTCCCTTTTTTGCCCTCACGATTTCCCTCTTAAGTATACTCTTACTGCCTTTATACTCTTCGAAGGATTCACTCGATCTATCCTGTCTATACCGGACATATGCTTCCTTCTTCTTCTGAACCAAACCCTCAATTTCTCTAGTCATCTAGCATTCCCTACACCTACCAGCCTTTCCTTTCACCCTAACAGGAATATATTGTCTCAGGACTGTCATTATCTCATTTCTGAAGGCTTCCCATTTTTCAGCGTCCCTTTACCTGCAAACATCTGCCCAAATCAGCTTTTGAAAGTTCTTGCCTAATACCATCAAAACTAGCCTTCCACCAATTTAGAACTTCATCTGTTAGATCTGGGCTATCCTTTTCCATCACTATTTTCAAACTAATAGGATTATGGTCACTGGCCCCAAAGTGCTCCCTCACTGACACCTCAGTCACCTGCCCTGCTTTATTTCCCAAGAGTAGGTCATGTTTTGCACCTTCTCTAGTAGGTACATCCACATACTGACTCAGAAAAGTTTCTTGTACTCTTAACAGATTCCTTTCCATCTAAACCCTTAACATTATGGCAGTCCCAGTCTATGTTTGGAAAGTTAAAATCCTCTACCATAACCACCCTATTATTCTTGCAGATAACTGAAATCTCCTTACAAATTTGTTTCTCAATTTTATGCTGACTATCACAGGGTCTATAATACAGTGCCAATTAGGTAATCATCCCTTTTTTCTATCTAAGTTCCACCCAAATAACTTCCCTGGATGTATTCAGGAATATCCTCCCTCAGTACAGCTGTAATGCTATCCCTTATCAAAAATGCCACTCCCCCTCTCTTTCTTACCTCATTTTCTATCTTCCTATAGCATTTGTATCCAGAAACATTGAGCTGCCAATCCTGTCCATCCCTGAGCCACGTTTCTGTAATTGCTATGATATCCCAGTCCCATGTTCCTAACCATGCTCAGAGTTCATCTGCCTTCCCTGTTAGGCCTCTTGCATTGAAATAAATGCAGTTTAATTTACCAGTCCTACCTTGTTCTCTGCTTTGTTCCTGCCTGCCCTGACTGTTTGATTTGCTTCTTTTCTCAGTTGTACCAGTCTCAGATCGATCTCTTTCCTCAGTATCTCCTTGGGTCTCACCCCAACCTTACTAGTTTAAACCCTCCCGAGCAGCTCTCGCAAATCTCCCCTTCCAATTCAGGTGCAATCCGTCCTTCTTGTACAGGTCACTTCTACTCCAGAAGAGATTCCAAAGATCCAAAAATGTGAATCCTTCTACATACAACAGCTCCTCAGCTACGCATTCATCTGCTCTATCCTCCTCTTCCCACCCTCACTAGCTGGTAACATTGGAAGTATTCCAGATATTACAGCCATCAAAGACCTCCTTGTTAAATTCCTGCCTAACTTTCTATATTCTCCCTTCAGAATCTCATCCTTTTCCCTTCCTATGTCGTTGGTACCAATGTGTGCAATGATCTCCTGCTGGTCCCTCTCCCCTTTGAGAACATTCTGCACCCTCTCTGTGGCATGCTTGATCCTGGCACCAGGGAAGCAACTCACCATTCTGATTTTTCACTGCTGGCTGCAGAAACATCTGTCAGTGCCTCTGACTAGAGAGTTCCCTAACACAATTGATCGCTTGGAACCCGACGTACACCTCATTACATTAGAGCCTGTATTGATACCAGAAACTTGGCTGTTCATGCTACATTCCCCTGAAAGTCCTCCTACGTTTTCCAAAACAGCATACTTGTTTCAAATGGGGATAGCCACAGAAGACCCCTGTACTATCTACCTACCTCTCCTACTTTTCTTGGAGTTAACCCATCTATGTGACTGTATCTGTGGTTTTTCTCCCTTCCTATAAATGCCATCCATCACACCCCCTAGCTCTTGTAAATTCCAAAAAGAGTTTTGGTTTTTAGGTCTGTTCATTTTCAGACGAATGGATAATGGATACCCAACCTGTATAAAAATTGGATGATTCAGCATCTTGAGACTGTTCCTCCATTCAATTAAATTATGGCTGATTTGTATATTAATCTTATTTGGTTCCATAACCCTTAATACCCTCCATGAAAAAAAGCCTTATTAATCTCAGTTCTTACATTCTCAATTGCCCAGCATCAACAGTTTTTGAGGGAAGAGAGCTTCAAATTTCTGTTGCCTTTTGTGTGAGGATATGTTTTCTGACATTAATCTGAAATGTTCTAGTTCTGATGTTACATATCTACCTTTCATCTTAACCCTAACCTTAACTTATCACATTATTTAATCATCTATTGTCCTATAACTTTTAAAATGTGAGTTAAATTCTCAACCTAAAGGAATTGTGCAACAATATTTGACATTTTAAGATATTTACTATAACAAACAAATTAATAGCAAAATTTACTAAATAATATTTGAGTAGGCAGTATATACTCTAACTACAGATACCTTCTAATTCCTAATCAGATACCTTCTAATTCCTAATCTGACTACTATGATGTAGGTTACCCTGGACGTTTTTCCTTCTGGTCAAAGCGAAGCGAATTCTTCAGCTTCCAGGTTGGTCTCTTTAGGCCAAGCACAAAATCCCACCTGCATTTTGCCCAGTGAGACTTATTGATTCTATCCCTCTGCTTACTCGTATCCTTCTCTCCTTCCCTTAAATTCTTACAGACTGTTTCATCCTGAGATGTCTTCAGGATAGAATCTGATCCTAAAGTGGCTTCCTAACGTCCTTCCCCTCCCAAATCATATTGGCCTGTATCCAGATAGAAATGCTAATTAACAATCTTTCAAACACTGTCACCCCTCCAAACTCCATTCTATCTTTGAATTAAATAGTCTATTTTAAGTATAATTGTAAACAAAACCTAATATTCCTGACTCTTCCCTGGGAATTGAAAACATACAGTCTATCCCAATATATTACAGGTGCATTGGTCATTGCTTACGAATGTGGATATTTTCGAACTCCTCAGTGAAACAACCTTTGACCTGACCTGCCCTCCTTTCATCTTTAGCAGCTGTAACACAAAAACAGATCATTGACATCCTTCATTCCTCCATCTTATCCTAAATTAAAGACCCAACAATTTAGAAAACTACATATTACACATCAGGTTCCCTCTTAATCTTCTAAACTCAAGGAAATACAAATTGAGTCTATACAAACTGTCCCAGTAGTTTCATTTCTTTGGTACCATAATTTTACAATAAATCTACATTGCATCTCTCCAAAGCCATTGTACCCTCCCTTAGGCGCAGTGCCCAGAACTGAATGTAATGCTCTAAATGTGGTCTAACCAAATCTTGAAACAACTGAAGTGTAACTTCCTTCCTCTTGTGTTGCAATTTTGTTGAGATAAAGGCCAACATCTCATTAGCTATTTACTTTTATTTCCATCTGCTGGATTTCAATGCTTACTGTGTATACCCTGAAATCTTTCCACTTCTCAATAGTTCCTAAATTGTCATCATTTAAAAAGATACTCTGCTGATTTACATCAATTAGCATGATCGTTTAAATGCTAGGCAATGCTCAACTAGAGTTGCAGTCAGGCATGGTTTACATAAATTGTAGCATTTTGAGTATGATCTATTATGTACCCAGGATGGACTGTCAATTCTTATTTTGTCTCTCATGTAAGAAATAATAAAGCCTATCATACATCCCTCCAATAAGAAGGTTCATACTTCTGATGCTCAAATTTACTCACTTTGTCTTGACTCATCAGGGTGGTATGGTAACTCAGTGGTTAGCACTGTTGCCTCACATTGCCAGGCACCCAGTTTAGATTCAAGCCTCTGGAGACCGTCTGTGTGAAGTTTGCATGGTTCACCACCCCAACCCCCCCCCCCCCCCCCCCACTCCCCACCATATGTGCGTGGGTTTACTCTGGGTGCTCCGGTTTCCTCCCACAGTCCAAAAATGTACAGGTTAGGTGGATTGGCCCATGTTAGATTGCCCACAATGTCCAGGAACATGTAAGCCATGAAAAATGCGGGGTTACAGGGTTGGAGTGGGAATGTGGGTCTGGAGGGTCAGTGTGAACTCGATGGGCCAAATGCCTGCTTCCACACTGTATGGATTCAGTGTTTCTATGACTGCTATGCAAAATTATACTTGCATAGGAAAATAGATTTTCTTCCCACAATACACACTGACAAGGAAAGAATGAAAACCCTGCTTTAAGAATGGAGGCAGCTTTTTTTTCTCATCCAAGTCTCTGACTTGCTATTTTACTTTCAAAATTATTGGCTGTTTTATGTTCACGTGTTCATACCCATTTTTTTTAGTTGCCTTTAACTTTAGCTTTGTAAAAGCAGCAGGCGAGTATGTGCTACAGAATCAATGATAATATTTTACTTACCTTTATTTGGCTATCCAATGGATGGGGTAATGAGATTTATGTGTAGAGTGGGACTGGCAGTGTCGTCAGGGAATAAGTGTAAACCTGCTCCACTAGTGTTGACATAGAAACTGTTGAGTGCCAAATCCTGATCAGTCCAACAGGGAATTAGATACTTAGTGGCCTGCTGGTGAAAATGTGACATTAGGTTTTACGTATTTCATACAGATGTTTGTTTGATTCCATCTGGCAAAATGCAAGTAACTATTTATTTAGAGTCATAGAGTCAGAGAAATGTACAGCATGGAACCAGACCCTTCGGTCCAACCCGTCCACGCTGACCAGGTATCCCAACTCAATCTAGTCCCACCTGCCAGCACCCAGCCCATATCCCTCCAAACCCTTCCTATTCATAGACCCATCCAAATCCCTCTTAAATGTTGCAATTGTACCAGCCTCCACCACTTCCTCTGGCAGCTCATTCCATCTATGTGAAAAAGTTGCCCCGTAGGTCTCCTTTATATTTTTCCCCTCTCACCCTAAACATATTCCCTCTAGTTCTGGACTCCCCCAACCCAGGGAAAAGACTTTGCCTATTTACACTATCCATTACCCCTCATAATTTTGTAAACCTCTATAAGGTCACCCTTCAGCCTCCGACGCTCCAGGGAAAACAGCCCCAGCCTGTTCAGCCTTTCCCTATAGCTCAAATCCTCCAACCCTGACAACATCCTTGTAAATCTTTTCTGAATCCTTTCAAGTTTCACAACATCTTTCCGATAGGAAGGAGACCAGAATTGCACGCAATATTTCAAAAGTGGCCTAACCAATGTCCTGTACAACCGGAAAATGACCTCACAACTCCTGTACTCAATACTCTGACCGATAAAGGAAAGCATACCAGACGCCTTCTTCATTATCCTATCTACCTGTGACTCCACTTTCAAGGAGCTATGAACCTGCACTCTCTTTGTTCAGCAACATTCCCTAGGACCTTACTATTAAGTGTATAAGTCTTGCTCTGATTTGCTTTCCCAAAATACAGCACCTCGCATTTATCTGAATTAAACTCCATCTGCCACTTCTCAGCCCATTGGCCCATCTGGTCAAGATCCTGTTGTAATCTGAGGTAACCCTCTTTGCTGTCCACTACACCTCCAATTTTGGTGTCATCTGCAAACTTACTAACTGTACCTCTTATGCTCGCATCCAAATCATTTATGTAAATGACAAAAAGTAGAGGGCCCAGCACCGATCCTTGTGGCACTCCACTGGTCACAGGCCTTCAGTCTGAAAAACAACCCTCCACCACCACCCTCTTTCTTCTACCTTTGAGCCAGTTCTGTATCCAAATGGCTAGTTCTCCCTGTATTCCGTGAGATGTAACCTTGCTAATCAGTCTCCCATGGGGAACCTTTCCAAATGCCTTACTGAAGTCCATATAGATCACATCTACTGCTCTGCCCTCATCAATTCTCTTTGTTACTTTCTCAAAAAACTCAATCAAGTTTGTGAGACATGATTTCCCACGCACAAAGCCATGTTGACTATCCCTAATCAGTCCTTGCCTTTCTAAATACATGTACATCCTGTCCCTCAGGATTCCCTCCAACAGCTTGCCCACCACTGATGTCACACTCACTGGTCTATAGTTCCCTGGCTTGTCCTTACCACCCTTCTTATACAGTGGCACCACATTAGCCAACCTCCAGTCTTCCGGCACCTCACCTGTGACTATCGATGATACACATATCTCAGCAATAGGCCCAACAATCACTTCTCTAGCTTCCCACAGAGTTCTAGGGTACACTTGATCAGGTCCTGGGGATTTATCCACTTTTATGCATTTCAAGACATCCAGCACTTCCTCCTCTGTAATATGGACATTTTGCAAGATGTCACCATCTATTTCCCTCCAGTCTATATCTTCCATATCTTTTTCCACAGTAAATACTGATGCAAAATATTCATCTAGTATCTTCCCCATTTTCTGCGGCTCCACACAAAGACCGCCTTGCTGATCTCATCAGCAGGAACAATGAGTCTGCATACAGCGAGAAATTGCAAAGGCTAATGGACTGGTGCAGAGCTAACAACTTGTCTCTGAACTTGGACAAATAGTTGTTGACTTCAGGAGGGCAGGGAGTGACCACTCTACACTGGACATTGACAGCTCTCCCGTGGACATCGTAAAGGGCACCACATTTCTTGGCGTACACCTGGTCCCTCAACACCAGCTCCATAGTCAAAAAAGCCCAGCAGTGTCTCTACCTTCAGGCTGAGGAAAGCCCACTTCCCACCCACCAACCCCCCCCATCCTCACCGCATTCTACAGAGGTTTCATTGAGAGTACCCTAAGCTGCTGCATCACTGCCTGGTTCGGGAATTGCATCGTCTTCGATTGTAAAACCCTACAACGGATAGTGAGGACAGCTGAGAAGATCATCGGGGTCTCTCTTCCCTCCGTTACAGATGTATACACCACACGCACATCCGAAAGGCTACGAGCATTGTGGAAGACGCCATACATCCCTCACTCAAACTCTTCTCCCTCCTGCCATCTGGCAGAAGATACTGGAGCATTCAGTCTCTCATGGCTGGTCCGAGCAACAATTTCTTCCCCCAAGCCATCAGGCTTGTTGACACAGTATAATCGGACTATTTCCGATCTGAAATTCTTTGCACAATTTCGAATTGCTGCGAGTACAATGTCTATTATTTATCATTCATCTATTACACTGTAACTTGCATGTTTTGCACTTCTTAAGAACTTAATGTTGTGTATGATTGTGTAGTTTGCATTGTCCGTGTAGCACCTTCGGTCCTGGAGGAACGCTGTCATGTTTTTACTGTATCAGTTGTATATGGTAGAAACGACAAATAAAAGCTCCTCTACTCTAGATACTG
Organism: Chiloscyllium plagiosum; assembly: GCF_037043375.1. Taxonomy (NCBI): domain Eukaryota; kingdom Metazoa; phylum Chordata; class Chondrichthyes; order Orectolobiformes; family Hemiscylliidae; genus Chiloscyllium; species Chiloscyllium plagiosum. The sequence continues at coordinate 59,787,264 of NW_028270157.1, read as the reverse complement.
TATATATAGTATATATGAATATTCCGTCAACTCGACCTATGTTTATGTCTATAACATGTTGACCTCTACCACTAAAGATGGCAAGAGGCAATGTTTTTGCCTCTGCCTGGTTAGAAACAAGATATCTCAAAAATGAATGAATATATTTTAACAAAACTTGATACACAGATAGAGTATAGCCTTACAAAAAAATAATATTGGTAAAGATATCTGGATTTTGGATTTTTTTTAAAGGATCCATTTACATTGGGAGATTAGATCAATTTTTTGAAGAATATTGTTGTTTTGGTTTATTTAGAATATTTTGGCTCTTTTAAGATGTTATGGATTGTCTCAGGTAGAATTTGTCATGGCTGACAAAATTTGAGCAGTATTTCCAGAGCAGATTGTTGGATGTGGATAGGCTTGATGTCTCCTCAGTAGGATGGAAGTCCTTAACATTTTTTGGCTTTGTAGTTACAGACCATCAAACAGGCAGATAAAAGACTGAAGAAAGAACTCTGTAATAGTAATAATGTTAAGTTAGCACAGCCTGTTACAGGTATGTATTCTGCTAAGTGCCCTCTCCACTTGTCTTTTTTTTCTTTTCACCTGAATTGTAAGAGCAGCTTGGGTTGATATTACACGCTATTCACATATCAAGTTGTTATTTTGTGCCAAAACAGTATAAGGGTACAACTTGCACATACTCTATTTGGACAAAAGTAGAAAAATGCTTGCATAACATCAAATGTCTTGTGTTGCCTCTGCAGTGGAACAGTGTGCCACACAGTAAGACTGTGCCTACATGAATGTAGATTTTTGAGTGAATATTGTAAACCATAATAAGCTCCAGAAAACTCATTATGTGGCATTGTGTGCACAATGCAAAGTGGCTGGCATACAAGAGGGTATTGGAAAGAAACCAAACCACACCTAAAATTGGACTTTTGCAAATTATTCTGGCTCATCTGTGTAATGGAGAATTCCAAGTTATGACCTTCCTTTCAATGTCAAACAGTATGTTTGGGGCCATGCAGTAACCTGTTTACAGACAGCTGGTGCACTACGCAGGTGAACCAGTAAACAGCTGGTAAAGAAACTTATGCATGAAAAAGGCACATAAGTGTTTCCAGACAAACTAAGACCTTATGGCATTGAGTCCTTGCAAACCTCATTGCAACACTTCTGCCAGGATTAATACCCTGGGGCAGGTTCTTACATGCATCATTGATCCTGGTTTCGTATTGACTGCAATTTGATAAATCTGTGGAGGTTTGAAATTTAAAGTCAAAACAACATTGATACACACCCAACTATTGTGGAAAATAAAACCTTAGTTCTGTCTTAATGAGAGGGTTTTTTAAAAAATTTGAATTACAGGGTGCAATTTGGAAACAACAATCATGAGGTAAAGATCAGAAGAAAATTCAGTGGAAAATTTATAAAAGGCTTTTGATGCGTAAATAACAAGAGATTATTTCCAGGCCAGTGAATTTGTATTAAGATTGTTAATAGAAGAATAAAATGAACAACGTTCTTCATTTTGTGCTTAAAGCCAGTACTGTACTACCTTTTTCGTATTGAGATACCAGTCTAAATTATGTAAGGTTGTGGTTGTGGTTGCCTGCACATACATTGGCCCTGAAGCTGTTTGCTCTATCTCTCTCAATAAGATTCTTATACTCCTTATGTACAGTAACACTTCTTTATTTACATCTGCATACAATAGGTTCTCTAATACAGGCCTCTAGTATATTGTCTACGAGCTCTCTCCACATGCTCATTCATATAATCATGGAATCCATACAGTGTGGAAACAAGATATTTGGCCCAATGAGTGAGTTATCTTCTGCTCACTGATGTCAGTCATGTAATCAGTTACGTCATCTCGATTTTCATGAATCTCATTCTAACATGTTACCCCTAGTTTCTCTCGACTTAATCCACAGTACTGCAGACATTTACTAAATTTTTACAAAAATTCATTTGTGGGATGTTGATGTTGCTGGTTAGGCCAGCATTTATTGCCCATCCCTGGTTGCCCTTGAGAAGGTGGTGGTGAGCTGCCTTCTTGAACCGCTGCAGTCCACCTGCTGTGGGTTGACCCACAATGCCATGAGGGAGGGAATGCCAGGATTTTGATCCAGTGACAGTGAAAGAACACTGATATATTTCCAAGCTGGCAAGTGGCTTGGAGGGGAACTTGAAGGTGGTGGTGTTCCCATGTATCTCCTGTCCTTGTCCTTCTAGGATTTGGAAGGTGCTGTCTAAGGATCTTTTGTGAATTTCTGCAGTGCTTCTTGTAGATAGTACACACTGCTGCTACTGAGAGTTGGTGGCAGAGGGAGTGGATGCTTGCAAATCAAGCGGGCTGCTTGATCCTGGTTGGTGTCAAACTACTTGGGTGTTCCTTGGGCTGCACTCACTCAGGCAAGTGGGCAGTATTCCATCACACTCCTGACTTGTGCCTTGTAGATGGTGGACAGGCTTTGAGGAGTCAGGAGGTGAGTTACTTGCAGTATTCCTAGTTTCTGACCAGCTCTTGTAGCCACTGTGTTTATGTGGTGAGTCCAACTGAGTTTTTGGTCAATGATAATCCCCAGGATGCTGATAGTGGGGGATTCAGTGATGGTAACCTGTTGAATGCTAGATCGTCCCTTATTCTTGATGGCCATACTCTAGTATTTGTGTGGTGCGAATGTTACTTGCCACTTGTCAACTCTAGCCTGGATATTGTCCAGATCTTGTTGCATTTGATCATGGACTGCTCCAATACTTGAGGTGCTAAACATTGTGCAATTGTCAGTGAACATCCCCACTTCTGACCTTATGTTGGAGGGAAGGCCATCAATGGAGCAGCTGAAGATGGTTGGGTCAAGGATACTATCCTGAGGAACTCCTGGACAAATGTCCTGGAGCTGAGATGACTGACCTCCAATAACCACGGCCATCTTCCTATGTGTCAGCTATGACTCTAACCACCGGAGATTTTGCCCCCTGATACCCATTGATTCCAGTTTTAGCTAGGGCTCCTGGATGTCACACCTAGTCAAATGCAGCCTTGATGTCAAGGGATTTCACTCTCACCTCCCCTCTGGAATTCAGCTCCTTTGTCCATGTTTGAACCAAGACTGTAATGAGATCCGGATCTGAGTGGCCCTGGTGTAACCCAAACTGGGCATTACTGAGCAGGGTATTGTTGAGCAGGTGCTGCTTGATAGCACTGTTGGTGACACCTTGCATCATTTTACTGATGATTGAGAGTAGACTGATGGGATGCTAATTGGCTGGGTTGGATTTGTCCTGCTTTTTATGCACCGGATAAACTTGGCCAATTCTCCATTTTGTTGCATGGATATCACTGTTGTAACTATATTGGAACAGCTTGGCTAGAGGAGTGACAAGTTCTGGAGGACAATTCTTCAGTACTATTGCCAGAATATTGTTAGGGCTCGTAGCCTTTGCAGTATCCAGTATCTCCAACCATTTCTTGATATCATGTGGAGTGAATTGAATTGGCTGAAGACTAGCATTTGGAATCGGGGACCACTGGAGGAGGCCAAGATGGATCATCCACCCAGCACTTCTGACTGAAGGCCGCTGAGAAAGCTTCAGCCTTATCTTTTGCACTGATGTGAGGGGCTCTTCCATCATTGAAGATGGGGATATTTGTGGAGCCGTCTCCTCCCAAGGGTTGTTTAATTGTCCACCATCATTCATGACTGGATGTGGCCAGACTGCAGAGCTTAGATCTGGTCCATTGGTTGTGGGATCACTTAGCTCTGTCTATCACTTGCTGCTTATGCTGTTTGGCATGTTTGGTGGCTTCACGAGGTTGAAACCTCATCTTCAGGTATGCCCTCCTGCCTCACCATTGAACCAGAATTGATCCCCTCGCTTGATGGTAATCATTGAATGGGGGATATATGAAGCCATGAGGTTAGATTGTACTGGAGTGCAATTCTGCTGCTGTTGATGGCCCACAGATCTTCATGGATGCCCAGACTTGAGTTGCTAGATCTAATTGAAGTCTGTCCCATTTAGCACGGTGATAGTGCCACACAACACGATAGACATTATTCGTAATGTTAAGGCGGGACTTCATCTCTGCAAGGGCTGTGTGGTGGTCACTCTTACTAATACTGTTATGGACAGGTGCATCTGCAGCTGGCAGATTGGTAAGGATGAGGTCAAGTATGTTTTTCTCTCTTGTTGGTTCGTTCACCACCTACCACAGACCCAGTCTAGCAGCAATGTCCTTTAGGAAAAGACTAGCTCGATCAGTAGTACTGTTGCCAAGCAACTGTTGGTGGTGAACCTTGAAATCTTCCACCCAGAGTACATTTGGTGCCCTTGCCATCCTCAGTGCTTTCTTTAGGTGTTGTTCAACATGGAGGAGTACCAATTCATCAGCTGAGGGAAGACGGTAAGTGGCAATCAGCAGGGGATTTCCTTGCCCATATGTGATCTGAAGCCATGAGACTTCATGGGGTGCAGAGTCAATGTTGAGGACTCCCAGAGCAACTGCCGCCTGACTGTATATCACTGTGCCACCACCTCTGCTGGGTCTGTCCTGCTGGTGAGATAGGACATATCCAGAGATGGTAATGGTGGTGGCTGGGACATTATCTGTAAGGTGTGATTCAGTGAGTATGACTGTGTCAGGCTGTTGCTTAACTATTCTGTGAGGCAGCTCTCCCAATTTTGGCATGAACCCCCAGTGTTAGTGAGGTGGACTTTGCAGCATCGACAGGCATGTTTCTGCGTTGTCTTTTGCCAAGGTCAATGCCAAGTGATCCGTCTGGTTTAATTTACTTAAAAGTCTTTATAATCATTAATATCATTATTAACATTATTACTGCTGTCATCATCTCGGATGCACCCCAAACCCCTCTTAAAGCCTGAATGTCACAAGTCCAGATGATCTGAAACTCTGACTGGATGTCCTGATTTGTTTTGCCGGTTGCTTGAGTTCAACACTAGAGTGATGGTGTTATATCATGCCTGAAATTGCCAAACTACTCTGTACAAACTCTGATGTTGTTTTGTTTTAGGTGTCCCACAAGTAAGATCATTGTCATTAGTTCCTAGTAAATACCTTCTCAGGCTTTCTGGCAATAAAGGTTCTCAGTTGATATGTTTCTCTGATATGCCTGGCTTCTGATCTGACTTTGTGCCTCTTAACCAGACTTCTGCCATGGCTTTAATGTTGATAGACTTGTGCTTTATACCTAGAGTTGTACCAGCTCTGCTAATGTTTGCTGTAAGGGCTTTTCTCAACTGGCATTACCTTGTGGTTTTGAGAGGTATATTTGAGGTTGTGTTCTAAAACTAGTACATCTGTTTACCTCTTAATAATTTAAATGATGATTGTCCATGATTTAATATTGTTGCTGTATAACTGAATGAAGATAATCCATTCTGGATTCTAAAGGATCAGTGACTTCCCCGTCTTTACTCTCTGCGTCTCCCCATGAGACTGAGAATGGCGTGAAAAGCCTATCCCAGATAGCCTTGCGTGTTGTAAGTAGATATGCTGAGCATGATATTAACATCTTCTTTCAAATTAATGTGATATTCCTGCTTCAACCTTTGAATATACAGGGTATTTGGAAATTCTTGCCGAAATTCTCTCCCAACATTATTCTGATGTACCATGTCCATTCTCTTTAAGAGATTAAATGAATCTGCTTAACAATGAGTTTGCTGTTTCCTCAGTAGATATAATGTTTCACCGAGATTTTGAGCTCTGTGACTAAGCTTTCTGATGATTTGCCCATGCACCTGAAGATGTGTACCTCCTGTCCCCGAGAGTTTTAACTTAGCTAGAGTCCAGAGTGAGGTGCTGGAAAAGCACAGCAGATCAAGCAGCATTGCAGGAGCAGGAGAATCGATGTTTCAAGCATAAGCCCTTCATCAGGAATTCCTGATGAAGAGCTTATGCCTGAAATGTGATTCTCCTGCTCCTCGGATGCTGCCTGACCTGCCGTGCTTTTCCAGCACCACACTCTCATCTCTGATCTTCAGCATTTGCAGTCCTCACTTTCTCCTAGTTGATTTTTAATTTAGCTAGTCTGACACTTGCAGACTTGAACCATTGCAAGCTGTCTGCTAATATTGAAGACGGCTTGCAGTGGTTCAAGTCTGTTGGTGTTGACGATGCTTCTGTCAAGTTTAAATTCACTTTTAAAATCTTGTATCTTTAAGTTGATGGTCCAGAATCTGTTTTGTCTCTCTTTGACCTCCCCAGGAAGTTTTTTTTTCAACTTTTGTTATGGACTTTTAACTTCATGGATGGTCTCTGTGTTTCTTGATATCCATTTCTCTAAAAATTTTCCTTTACCTTTTGAGGTGATGATGATGCTGCTAACTTCCAATATTTTGAAGAAGAAAGACACATTTGGATGACCCTGAGTGTGTGAAGAATTACACTATTACCAATTTAGTATTGCCAGTCATTGTCGCAGTATAGCACACTTACATGTACTGCAAGCTCTGTATGTTAATATACAGGTCCATGCTCTTTGCAGACAGAACCAATATGCACACACTGCACCTGTTTCAATTAAACAAAATAGGCGACAGTCATTTGCTGGTTCACTTCTCAGGGCAATACCTTGAGAAATCAGACAACCAGCTTGGTTTGAATTTTGAAGAAAGCTTGGCAGTTAACAGTCAATCATCTTTTACTGCTACATTCTCCAAGGGAATGCCTCTACCAATCAGAATTTATTGGCACTCTCCTCTCATGCAGAATTAGTATTATTTTTCCCCTTTTGTTGGTAGTCTTGTGAATTGTCCTGATGAATCCAAGACAAAAAGCTTTGAAAGATGTCTTTTTTTTCAGAAAGATTCCAATTGTGTACTACCAAATACCTATTTACAATAATATTGTCTAAATGTTCCAACTGGCCACACTTTTAGTGCCAGCTCTCAATGTTGCTGTAGTGATTGTAAAGGTCAGCCAGCTGGACATCATAGATTATGAGTTCTCTGATTTGGACTGTTAATCTGCTCCAATCATGGAACCCTGCTGACAGATAAAAGGAGGTGTGTCAGAGATTCTGGCACTAGCTAACTCTGATGAGGCAGTACTCGATTCAAGGACTCTTCATGTGTAAATAAAGCGTGACTTGGTGACGGGATACTGGCCATTGTGGAGTTATTTCATTTGCATTTGTGATTCTGTTTGGAAGTATATTTTGTACAATCTAATATGGTGATGACCTGCATTCCATCTCTTTCTAACCTTTTGATAGATTATGTTGTCACTCCCACAAACCTAAGGTCTACCCATCCAACCGTATCAGAAGAATCTCTCATATTTCCTTGCAATACTGACTGATTTTGTGCTTGCTTGTGAGAAAGTTCATGTTTAGTAATAGCCTAATTACTTATTTTTAAAATTCTGAACAAAGTTTTATTGAACCTATCAGGGCTATTCCTTCAACATAGCTGTCATGCAGTCAGATAATGCCACCTTGTCATTTTTTTGTAATAAATGTCACAGTTTCATTGACATTTTAGGTTGCCAACACTGATTCGTCAGAACATTTTGAAAAGGCAGTTAAAGTTCATCAGAACTAAATAGGTTGGAGGGCAAGGCCCTTGAGCTCCCTAGTACCAGTGATTGAGATGTTGATTCACCACTGGTCACAAAGCTGTCATATATACCATATATTGTGGCATATGGTTAGTCCAACACACCTGGCAATCTCATCTTATTTAGCCTCAAAAATCATGTTTTCTGTATTCTTTGATCCTCCCCTTTCAGCCATGATATCCTACATTTGCATTATTACTCAGACTTAATTTTTTTTCTCTACACTGCAGGTTTCACCGATCAGAGCCTTCTAACTGGATGCAAGGAATTAATCAGGCAATACACACTGTGTTGCGAAAATGTGTGAGAAGATAAGACACATACAGAACAGATGCCAGCAATTACAAAGATTACAACCGAGTTCACCCATGTTGGCAGCGCACTTTTAAAGGTGGTGGAGTATATGTCAATCTCCACTTTTGAAGGAATATTTGAAGACTTCAAATTGTTGTCTTGTATACAGTCATAAACAAGGTGCTAAAATGTTCCTGGTGCTGTTTGTAGCCACTCCTGCCAGGAGATCTGCTGTCATTAGATGCAAGCTTGTCTGTCTTGCACTCTCCCACATATCTACCTTGCCTTGACTGCAACCACTTTGTAACATCCTGACCTTTCTTTCTGCTGCTGTCTACTTTGCATAGTGGAAGAGATTAGAGCATTCCAGCTCTTATGAAATGGCCAAAATATTCACACTTTCTTTTCTAGATGTCAATTTAATTATTTTAAGAGTTCCTTTTGCTCATGCGATTTCAAGAACCTCTTCACTTGTCTTTTGTTTCACATACCAAATTTTTAGCATATAGTTTGGCACCTCCATTTCAAAGGCCACTATTTTCTTCCACAGTTCTTTATGTATTGCCATGACCACAGGTCAGAACCCCAAAGGCCGAAGGGCATTTATATCCCTTACTTTCAAAATGTGTTTTTTTTAAAGAAGACTGCCCACAGAGATAAAATAATTTCAGGCATAAATTCAGTGGCTGGACTGGACCAATTCTGTGTGGGACCAAAGGAATATAATGCCTAACGCTGGTCAAAAGAAACTTCAAACAGACTGGTCTGTGATCTCTTTTGACAACAAAGATGATGATGGGCTGACAAGCCCTGCTCAACAGCAACTTTGTCCTTGCAGATTGTGTTCCAAACTGCAGATTCGTTTTGTATTTTCCCCTTTGAAGAATACATAATGACAGGTTTGAAAAGCCAGTTTTAACTTTACTGGAGTGAACTAGTGGGACTGTACAGTATCGTATGTACCCACTTGGGTTCCATTATTAGTTTGCTGTGATGGTCATAGTCAGAGAGCTATCCTGTACTTCTATGATGCAGGTATAGAGTCTCTCACTCGGAGTGCTGCAAACAAATTTGACAAAACAGGGAATTGGGACACAGGAACTTCAACCAACCTGCAATTGACTGATCAACTACTAATGTCAACCCTCGTGGTAATTTCACTTGCAATGGTCAGGAAGTTCATTTATCCATTCTTCACAAATTATTCAGCGTCTGATCAGTATAATATGTTTTAACTTTTATTCTTTTGAATTACTTCTTATTTTTAGTCTCTGTGTATGTGTATTATATCATTCTTCTCGTGTTTAGTAATTAATTCCAGAAATTTTGACTGATCTAGGATCCCTTGCAAATTAATCTTGTTTTAGTCAACCAAAGGGGGAGATGAATAAAGATGGGGGTCAGTTCATTCGTACTTCCTTGGCAGTTTAATATTGTGGGGTATCTAGTCTGGAATCATAATGGATTGGGGAACGTTGCCTGGATCCAGGTTTCCAAGGTTTACAGGGAAGTGAATAGATTGGATCATAGAATATAGAACATAACAGCGCAGTACAGGCCCTTCGGTCCTCGATGTTGCGCTGACCTGTGGAACCAATCTGAGGCCCATCTAATCGACACTATGCTATTCTCGTCCGTATGCCTATCCAATGACCATTTAAATGTCATTAAAGTTGGCAAGTCTGCTCCTGTTGCAGGCAGTGCGTTCCATACCCTTACACTCTCTGAGAAAATAAGCTATCTCTGACATCTGACCTCTATCTATCATCCCTCAGTTTAAAGCTATGTCCCCTTGTGCTAGCCATCGCCATCCGAGGAAAAAGGCTTGTCACTGCCCAACCTATCTTATGGATTTTATTTTCTTATTACAAGCTGGAGTTTTCTTTCTGTTAAAACATCCTTCATAAAATTATTTCCGGCTATCTATCCTTCTTCTCACTTCTGCATCACATGTGTGGTCATCTATTATCATTTGTCCCAAATAGACAATTTTATTCATTTGTTCCACTGTGACACTGCAATCCTTACTCAGGTATCTTAAAATATATTCATCTACTCACCATTGTTTTTGTCTTTTTGTTGTTCATACACAATCCATATACTAAACAATTGCTTCATACTCCAGCTCATCCCACAGAGTTACTATTAAGATTCGATAGTGGATTCAATGGAATGCAACAAAAAACTCTACGGGTTAGGAGAGGTGTGTATTGAGCAGTAAATATATGGATAAAGCAGTACATATATTTAAGGTAGTAAATGCATATTGACAACGAGTCTCACACCCTTGCGACCATCAGGGATCCCACTTTATGACTGCCGGTCTGGAGCATTCAAGGATTCTGGCATCGTTGGTGAATTCTGGTCCGAGGTGAAGTCCAATAGCAAAAACACATGTTAAGTTGACAACAAGTTTAATCAGTTTCTTACCATGCTAAGTCCCAGCCCGAGGTGAAGTCCACTGAATGGGGCAAAGTACTGTTCTGAATTTAAGATTACATTCTGTGTTACCGCTTTGTTGAACTGTCAGTACTTTTCCAAACATTCTATTACACAGAAAAACATCCCCAGGTAGCTCCGTATGACAACCCAATTTGATAGTCCTCTTAGACAGCTTAGTGTTACCTGCTCATCTCTCCTTCAAAACAGGATGTGTTTGCATTAGGCTCATCTCCTACATACTTTTCCACTTTATTTCAATGAACTGTTAATGATTAACTCCTAATGGTCTGGTTTGAAGATATCGTTTTTAATCCTACCACTATGGTTACTTCTTGGATTTTGGTACCATTATTCTGACCAATTATTCCTCGAGCCCCACCCACTGCCTCCACCAACTAAGATGTTGGAACTCCCCTCATCCTATGGTCATGAAAAGTAATAGAAAATGAAAAAACTTTTATTTTTCTTCATCAAAGCCCTTCAGCCTTCCCAACTCAATCTCCCAATTCAATTTCCCCCCGCTATCTTCTCCTTCATTCCTCTGTCTCTACCTTCTCCCATCTGCAATTTGCTGCATCCTCCACCCCTCCCCTCTCTGTCAGCCCCTGTCTGTAAACCTAACTAGACCTGAATAGTACTTTGGGTTTGAATTTTGGTTAAATCACCCTCAATTGTTAAAAATAAGTTTTATATATGTTTTCATCAAAGAGTTAAAATAAATCATGTGGCAATATTTAACCAAAGTAAATCATAGGAATGGATATTACATCCAACACACTTGAAGTAACTCATCTATGGCAAGTGAAGTGATACTGTTAAGATAAGATGACATTGATCATGTTTACCAAGCCAAATTACACTTCATTTTCAAACCGGTTACACATACTGTAACATAGTAAAAACAGCACAAATGAAAATGTATCCTGCTGCAATTCATTCAATTGCATTAGTGCTCTTAATGCTTACATAAACATTAGCAGTAACCAACATACAATTAAAAGTTCAGAGCATGTTTTGGATTAATTATTTTCATATACGACCACACCATCATTTATGTAATCCTTGCACCAACTTTCTTACTTGCATTTGAAATAATCAAACATTATTGCAATATGTAAAGGTCAAACTGACCAGTTAGTATGTACTGTTAGTTATGCTGTTCTGCACACAGTTCTATTGTTTACAGAAAGAAGGAACAGGTAAGTTTTACAATTGTTGTCTACCAATTGTACAGAAAGGAATCTACTTTGCCTTAATGCATGACAAAATGTGATTGTTACCTACACTATTTGCAATAATAAATCCTTCTTGAGGGCTATTCACATTCTACAAAGTAATGCTATTTAAGAAGTGAGAAAATGAACCCACCTTGTCAGTTTTTCAATTGACAGTATTATTTATAACTAGCGCTTGTATTTGTGTTACCACCTCTGTCATAGACTTTGCCAGGCCCGCCACATACAATTGAATTAGTTTGAAAATCTGCACTGTGGGTGAATGCAGCACACACAAAGCAATGCTTGACCAGGATTGAAATTTAGAGTAATGTGACTCCAAATGAGCAGACAATTTGATTTGGTAATATGGGTTAAGGGAGCAGTTTGAGACAAATTAATTGTGTCTTTCGTAGAGTAAAATGATATCTTTACTTGAACATAAACTGGAAAAGTAGGTTTTCAGGCACATGTAAAATATCACCTAATATGTTGTTCAAGTGATTCACTGGGATTGTTTAACAAAGAAAATATCTCAAATTAACATAACTATATATATATATATATATATATATATATATATATATATAAAAATTGTTTTTGGTTTTACAATTTATCCCAGTTCATCAACATGAAGAAAGAGAACAACACAAAAATTATGGGTGGAATTTAATGAGAAGTGCATGATTCCTGAAGGTGGGACCGGAAATGGGAGCATCAACTCTCACTTATCTGGATTAAACTCCATCTGCTATTTCTCTGTCCAACTTTCCAACTGATCTATACCCTGTTGCATAGGTCATGGAGTTCGTAGAGCCAAACAATACAGGATCAGGTCCTTTGACCCACCATGTCTGCATCAGTCATGATACCATTCTACACTAATCCCATCTGTCTACACATTGCCCACATCCCTTTTTTTCAGTCTGTGTTCATGTGTCTCTCTTAATGCCTCTTAAACAGTTATAATATATGCCTCTACCACATTCCCAGTAGCATGTTCCAGAAATCTACCAACCTCTGTGTTAAAAGAAAACCTCACACATCTCCTTTAAACTTTGCCCCTCTCAGCTTAAATCTATGCCCTTGACATTGACATTTCCACCTTGGGAAAAATACTCTAACTATCCACCCTAGCCTGTATCTCATAATTTGATATACTTTTATCAAGTCACCCCTCAGACTCTGACACTTGCGCAAAAATAATCCAAGTTTGTCCAACCTCTCCTTACAGCTTATACACTCCAATCCAGCCAACATCCTGATAAAACTCTTTCGCACCCAGTTCAAAGCATTCACATCCTTCTGATAGTGTAGCAACAAGAAGTACACACAATACTCTAATGTGGCCGAACTGAAGTTTTATACAGCTGCAAAACAGTTTACAAACCTTTATGCTCAATGCCCCCACTGATGAAGACAAGCATGCCTTACACCTTCTTTACCATCTTACCAACCTGTGTTACCACTTAGAGAGCTTTGGACTTGCACCTGAAATCCATCTCTATCCCAAGGCCTGGAAGGGTCTTGCAATTGACGAAATACTTAACTCTTGCATTTGACTTCCCAAAATGCATCACCTTACACTTGTCCAAATTAAACTCCATCTGCTTTTTCTCTGCCTAACTTTCCAACTGATCAATATACTGCTGTATCCTTTGACAAACTTCCTAACTATCCACAACTCCATATTTTCATGTTGTCTGCAAACCTACTAATCAGACCACTGACATTTTCATCCCAGTTATTATTATATGTTCCAAATAACAGAGATCCTTGCAGAACAGACTTCTTGTCAGAGAAACACCCTTCCACAACTACCATCTGTCTTCTGTGACCAAGCCAATTTTGTATCCAACTTACTGAATCATGGTGGATCCCATATGACTTACATCCAACCACAATGTAAATTGTACATTAGTGCACTGAGCATGTGTAATCAAGTGACAGAGCAGGCATAAAGTCTCCATCCCACCATCAACTCATTCCACTCCACGTTGGGACAGACTATTAAAGGCCTGCCTCTGGTACCAGAACTGAAAAGAAGCAGTTAGTCAAACCTACAGATTTGACAGCAAGGAATTTGTCTGGATTTTGATGAACTATATAGTGATGGTGTTGGAAAGTAGATGGAAGTTTGTTTTCCCAAGTGTTTGAAAGCCTTTCAGATATTTTTATTTGCCATCTTTAGTTTTTCTTTCTTTTGTGCAACAAACTTCTGTTTTATTTTTAAAACCAAACCTGTAGCCTTGTGTGCTTATGTTTCAATGAAAGCCTGCCACATTAAATTAAATACAAATCTGATCAATTGAGTCTTATTGATTGTTATGTGCATTAGTAATATCAGATGAGATCACAACAATAATCAGGGTCAAACTTTGGTCTGTGTGAAACAAAAACCTAAAGGAATGCTTCTTGCTACTAAACATGAGAGAAATAGATGAGGAAAGTGCATAGTTGCAAACTGAGGCCTAGTGTTTGTGTGCTATGAAACCTTTTAAAATAGTCAAATGGCATGTAGTATGCTTGACACTATTTAAATGACAATGTCTAAAATGTCAAATGTAGAAGATCAAGCATTTAAACAATTGGACTTTCATTTAATAAAAACTGAAAGAATTGCAGATGCTGTAAATCAGAAATAAAAAATTGCTAAAAAACAAAGCCTAGAGCTGTTCTGAGGAAGGGTCTGAGCTTTCCAGCAATTTCTGTTTTTGTATATACACTTTTTATTTTGAACTGGTTGTTTTATTTTCAGCTATTGTACTCAGCTGATCTATTCACCTGATATATACTGAATAAAAGTAATTATTTATTGATCCTATCGTGTAGCTACAGCCAACTATGATTTTAACTTATCCATTGCTTTGCTGCCGTAGTCCAATCACAACTTCCTACTTTTTATTTTCTTTTGTTCATGTGCTTTTAAAGAGAGAGAGAGAGAGACATAGAAATGTGGAGGGATCTAGTAATTCCAGAGTTTAGGGCCTAGACACAGCATAAGAGATGATTGAGAATAGTTGAGCAATGAAAATGAAACTTCAAAAGCAACTGGTAACAGGAAGAAACCATGCAGCTGAGTTTATAGTGGAACCATTAACTTCTGCTCCCTCTTCAGGCAGATGTTAACAAATAAATGTAATTCTAGGTTAGTGTTTGTGCTGTAACTCTTAAATGTGGTGATTTGTAATGACCTTTCAAACTCCGTATCTACAGTTGCAGTGCAACCATTCAAGAGAATTTGATGAGTTGACAGCAGATATATCTCTTTAGACTGCTGAATTTCAAATTGAAGCTCTTCTTCATTGGCAGTCCAACTTTACCTAACTAATGCAACAGTTATCTGAAGTCCACCAAAATGGTTTCATGTTTTACACAATATCTCAACTCAGCAAATAATCTGTATCAAGTGATTTGTTTGGCAATTAAAATCAACTTGGAAGAGGACTCAGCCCTCAAAATCTGTGGTTCTTCGAGTAGGATCCATGAAAATTGGCTATGCACCAGAGATTCTGGTTTGGGATTTTGGAGCTAAGCCATATTCAAAGATTGTTGCTGTAACCAGTCTACGCAACTTCTCATTCAAATGCTCGTGTCCCGCATTGCCAGCTCTCCATGTATGGTTCACAGAGATGAACGTAGGTAGACCTTCCATGGAAAAGTAGAAATGAACTCTATCATAAAAGGAATGTTCCTCAAAGCCAGTCGTCTATCATATATGTTTTGTTTTAGAAGGAAATCCATTGCATCCCTCAGCTAGTATTTCACCTTGAACAGGACAGTGTTTCTAATTTCTGGTGCATTAGGTTCATCACAATAGCCCATCACTGTCATGTACAACAGGGAACCCCATTGAACCAGACAATATCAAGAAATGACACAATTGTGAATACATTAGCCAGGATATACACCTCTGCCACTTTATGGGGTCAATGACTTTGAAAAGCCATTTAGCATGGTGTGTTCTGTCAGGTTAGCTTTTATCTTGTCCATCCACAAGTAGTGAATGTCACTGTGTAGGCCACCATTTATCCCTCATTGGCCTTGAAGTGGTGGGAGTGTTGAATTACCTTCTTAAACCACTGAAGATATTGGAGTGTAGCTGCACCCACAGTGCTGTTAAGAAGGGAGTTCTAGGATTTGACTGAGCAGCAGTGAATGAATGGCCAGAAAGGTCAAGTCAGGATGGTGTGTGACATGGAGGAAAATTTTGCAATTGGGAGTGTAACCATGCCTTTTATGTGGCATAAATTTTACTTGCCACATATTAGCCCATATCTGGATATTGTTCAGATCTCGCTGCACATGGGCAGGGTACTCCAGTATTAGAGGAATGGCAATGGTGTTAAATTTTGTCCAATCATTAGTGCAGTTCCCATTTTTGACCTTAAGATGCAGAGAAGGTCATGATTGAAGCAGCTGAAGATTGTGGGCCTGTGGAATTCCTTGGTGCTTTTATTGGTCTGAGATGATTAACCTCCAACAACCACAACCCTTTTCCTTTGAACAAGTTATGACTCCAAACCAACAGAGCATTTCCCCCTGATTTCCATTAACTCCAGTTTTTATAGGACTTTTTAATGCCATACTCCTCAAAATTTGGAGATGCCAGTATTGGACTGGGGTGTACAAAGTTAAAAATCACACAACACCAGGTTATAGTCCAACAGGTTTAATTGGAAGCACTAGCTTTCGGAGCATCGCTCCTTCATCAGGTGGTAGAGGAGTCACTACTACCTGATGAAGGAGCGTCGCTCCGAAAGCTAGTGTCCTTCCAATTAAACCTGTTGGACTATAACCTGGTGTTGTGTGATTTTTAACTTTATACTCCTCAAAGGCTGCCTTAATCAGAAGGGCTATCACTGTCCTCACTGCCAAAGTTCAGCTATTTCATCAATGTGCAAAGTTGGGCTATAATGAATCTGAATGGGCCTAGCAGAACTCAAACTGAGAGTGTAGTGAGCAAGTTATTCCTTTGCATGCCTTTTGGTTATAGTCCAACAGGTTTATTTGAAATCACAAGCTTTCAGAACACTGCCCCTTCGTCAGGTCAAGTGGAGGGAAGTGCACAGGCACAGAATTTTATGTACAGAAATAATGGTAAAATACTCCAGGTAATTAAGAGTGCCAAAAGATAAATACAAATGGCCTGAATAGTGTGTCGACAGGCTGAATAAAAAGTCTTTGCAAGTGATCAAAAGTGTCAAACAGTGTAAGTTAAGTGTCAACAGCTGAATAGCAAGTGATGACGTATAATCTGATTAATAATTACAAAAAACCCAAAAATAGGATGGTGCCAGAGACAAACCAAATGGCTGGAATAACATGATAGGTATAATAGTCACATGACAAGGGTCTAACCAAAGTAACAAGTAATCCAAAACTACAAACTAATTAAGGTAGAGAGATAATAACAAGTTATTAAGGTGATGGTGTCAAAACAGTATAGTAAGGGAGATTGTACACAGACCCAGTATGGTGGGGTTGCGTGTAATGTGACATGAACTCAAGATCACAGTTGAGGCCATCCTCGTAGGCAAGGAACTTGGCTAACGGTTTCTGTTTGGCCAAACTGTGTTGTTATGTATCTTGAAGGCTGTCTTGGAGAATGCTTACCCACAGATCAGGGGCTGAATATCCTTGACCGCTGAGGTGTTCCCCGATTGGGAGGGAACACTCCTGCCTGGGGATAGATGCGCTGAGTTCATTCATCCATTGTTGTAGCATCTGCATGGTCTTGCCAATATACCATGTCTTGGGGCATCCTTTCCTGCAGAGTGTTAGGTAGACAACATTAGCCAAGTCATATGAGTATATACTGTGTTCATGGTGGGTGGTGTTCCCACATGTGATGATAGTACCCATGTTAATGATCTGACTTGGGACTGGGTTGGTGACAGTGGTGATTTGCCCCTAAAGGGCATAGTGAATCGGATTTCTTTTTTTTAAACTAGAATTGTTTCACAATCACCATTAGACTAAGTTTCAGTTCTGAATTTATTAATTTATTTCAAATTTCACTCTCTGCCATGCCAGGCTTTGAAACTGGACCACTCTTGTTTCCATTGCACTGCTGTCACTGTCACAGAAGAATGGGTGTCACTCAATCTGCCCTATTGTTCATCTCTGTTTCCCTGCATTGTTACCCTTACAAAACAGGGTGAGTCAGTTAGCTCAGTTGTTCAGTCACTAGAGTGTGGTGCATAATAAAGTGTGGGTTCAATCCCTATACCTGCTGTGATGGTTCAGGGAGACATCCTCACCTTGCCCTGAATTTGTAGACATAACCAGTTGTTGCCTATGCTCCTTCGTGGACACAAATCTCCTTACCAAACAAATTTCTGTTCATCTCAATCTTGAAAATTTACTGCCCCAGCATCCACAGTTCACTGGGGACAGGAGAGTTTGAGATTTCCACTACAATTTGTGTGAAAATGCTTCCTGATCTCACTCCTAAGTAGCCAAGCTCTAACGTTAAGCATGCCTTCCACTTTTTCCATATGCTCCATCAAAGAAAATAGTTTCTCTCTCTATATATATATATTCCAACAAATCCTTTTATTGTTGTACATAGGATGCATTGAAAAAAGAAAATAAAAATGGTCAGAAAAGTAAAATGTTACACATTTTTATGTACAGATTGTTCTGATAAGCTGCTGCCTAATTACAGCACCACCAGGTGGATCTATTTAGATATGACAACCTTAGTAATGTATTCATTTATCTCCAATTCATTCAGAGGTTCATAAGGGCAGAATAAAACATTATAAAATCCTATCATTTTAAAAACATGTACGCTTATTTTGGATATCCAGTGGCATTGCTCATGGTAAATCAGAAAATCCTAAAGTGTTGTACTTCTATCCATGCCCTGGTCATCCAAACTGATGGTCAGTAAATCAGAAAACTTCCTTTAGTTGGAATATTTTAGAAATAATAGTGACCCAAAAGTTAATTGACCAGTTTGTTGGATGATACCACAACAAAGGGCATAACTGTAACTTTTCCAAAGAGGAACTGTCAGAGAAGTTCATTGAGTAAGGAAGACATCAGCTCCTCTATTTTGTATTCCAGCTTAAAAATGTACAGTCACTTTCTTATTTCTATTAATAAAGGCAATCGAAGGAATTTACTTTTCTTGAAAGAACTTATACCCTGTTTTCTTAGTGATAATGCTCTATGCACAGATCTGTACAGCTGTCTATACTTACTGAAACTAATGCTGCTTAAGAATTTCCATCTGTTTAAAGCTGTTGTTCGGTTGGTCTTCAATTAGCTTTCTCAATAAATATTACCAAGATATTGGAGTCTTTTTTTCAAATGGCCACTGCTATTATCATACTGTGGGTTTGCCTTGTGAAGTGTGTTTTGCTTGACATACTAAGGCTTACATTATTCTTTCTAATCTAAGAACTTGGCCATGGCTATAGGGATAATGAAGAATCCAATAGACATTTGCTATAGCTAATATTACGTCCAAGCATTCCATTCTACAGGTACATAAGTGTCTGAGATACAATTAAGCTATCAGGAAATGTGCTTCCAGTAGACTATCATCCTTAATGTTCCAAAGTAAAATGGACGTTGAGACCTTTCTACCTCAAATCATTGGCTATGATCCAGCTATGATGTCATGGGCATGCTTCTTAAACCTACAGTGATATACTGACCGTGAGAAATAACATGATTAATTATGGCTACATCGATTCCTTCAAGCCCAACAAACCATTTGTCTTAATTTCTTGCTGTAGCTGGAACTTCCTATGTTCCTGACATGAGTATACCCAAATCCCACTGAAGGCATGTAAGAGAAAGGCATCTTAAAATTGAAGGCACAATGTTGGGGCTGTTTCCTGGCCACAGCTGTGTAAAATCCTGGCCCCAGAGGAGGCCAAAACTCCTGACAATAATCTCCAACATCCTGGGGAGGACAGTGCTGTCGAAGATATGCAAAAAAAACTGCTAATATCCACGAATGATTCACACAGCATCACTCTGTAAATCCATCCAAATTAGTTCTATTCAAATTAAGAATAAATAGTATGTCACTGTATGCAAAATAAAAATGCAAAACAGGTCAGTAAGCATCTGGAACAAGCATACTCACGTCTGACCTCAACACCTCCAAAATACTGAGCAGCTGTGTCAATCATATGGGACATGGTTGTTGTTCAAAGTATGTCCTCATTGGTACTCCTGGGTAGTTGCTAATTCTCTCCTCTTGAAGGGGTAGCTCATTCTGAACTATTGCCTTGCTGCCAGCAATGAAGCCTGCAACATCACCTTTTTCTCCATTGTCTACTGTTGTCTTGGTGAATAATAACTTCCCAAAACATTTCAGCAGGAACATCATTACAAGACAAAGCATGTGTTGATGTGTATGTTTGAATAAACAGGTTGATTAAAGTAAATGAGCATCAAGCTTGTAGTGATTCTAATGAGGTCAGGCAGGTGGGCCTTATAGAATGTGAGTTCCTACCTTAGAGCCCGGGTGTCCTTGGAGAAGGAGCACGCGGTGTCCACCAACACCCTGGAGTTGTTCAGGGAGAGGTGGGCGCTGCAGGGAGTGGAGTGCATCATTTCTCCCTCCAACTCTATTTTGATTTAGTCCCTACCCTCCCTTCACTGTTTTGATCACACAGCACTGCCCCTTGATGTGAAGGGCAGTGTTTGTCACTGGCCACTCGGGTGTTTTCCTATCTTCCTGGTGGTGGAAATTGAATAAAGATTCATGCACTTTGTGTCTTCCACTGTGTCTCACACCTGCGCACACACACCATGGGTGCTGGGGAAAAAATAAGCACTACCGCACTTAGGTGGTAGTGTGGGGGTTAAAGGGAAAAAAAAAATAAAGATAAAAAAAAAAATAGAATGTGAGTTCCTACCTTAGAGCCCGGGTGTCCTTGGAGAAGGAGCACGCGGTGTCCACCAACACCCTGGAGTTGTTCAGGGAGAGGTGGGCGCTGCAGGGAGTGGAGTGCATCATTTCTCCCTCCAACTCTATTTTGATTTAGTCCCTACCCTCCCTTCACTGTTTTGATCACACAGCACTGCCCTTTGATGTGAAGGGCAGTGTTTGTCACTGGCCACTCGGGTGTTTTTCTATCTTCCTGGTGGTGGAATTTGAATAAAGATTCATGCACTTTGTGTCTTCCACTGTGTCTCACACCTGCACACACACACCATGGGTGCTGGGGATAAAATAAGCACTACCGCACTTAGGTGGTAGTGTGGGGGAAAAAAAATAGAATGTGAGTTCCCTGACTGGAGCTGTTAATTTGGTCCAATCAGGGAGCCTTGCTGAAAGATATGAACAAGATGTCCTGATCAGTTAAATTGCTTAGCAACATCCAAATCAGATCCAATCAAAATAAACATCTGATTAAATGTTCACCTGATTCTAATGGAGGTCGGTCCTGGCACAGCTGTTTCAGTGATGGCAGAACCAGTCTTTAACAAAGGTTGCTCTGGATTCCAACCCTTAAGTTTGCACAGGACCTTGGCTAGACTGACACCTCTACCTGTTCATTCTGAGAGTGGGACATTTGTTACAGCTAATATTATGAATAAGCATTACATTCCATAGATACATTGTGTCAGTGCTATAATTAAGCTGTAGGGCAACATGCTTCCAGTAGATTGTCATCTAAGGCAGTAGATTGTCATCTAAGGGAGATGGATCAGTGTCAAGTACTCTCCACATGTAAATAAAGGATGACTTGGTGACAGGATATCAGTCTCTTTAGAGTTATTTCAGTGGCGACAGGAATGGGAGTCATGATGTAACCGTGCAAAAGCGCCTACTAGCTGAAGCCCAACTGGTCTTCAAACAGGCAGAACAACTGGCTTTTTCATTGGAAAATGCAGCAAGTGGAGCATGAGTTAACAGAGTATTCTTATCTGAGTGGACATCCTCACCATACCAACTGAGCTTGGGGAAGACCCAAGTCTTTTCCCTGGGGTCGAGGACTCTAGAACTAGAGGACATAGGTTTAGGGTGAGAGGGGAAAGATATAAAAGAGACCTAATGGGCAACTTTTTTTCACGCAGAGGGTGGTACGTGTATGGAATGAGCTGCCAGAGGATGTGGTGGAGGCTGGTACAATTGCAACATTTAAGAGGCATTTGGATGGGTATATGAATAGGAAGGGTTTGGAGGGATATGGGCTGGGCGCTGGCAGGTGGGACTAGATTGAGTTGGGATATCTGGTCGGCATGGACGAGTTGGACCGAAGGGACTGTTTCCATGCTGTACATCTCTATGACTCTAAGACCACTTGAGTGAAGCCAATGCATAGCCTCACTCAGGACATATCTTAAACAGAGGGACTCCAGATCAGCCCATAACAATACCCCAAAACAAACTCAAGCCTCAACCAAACAGTTCAAATTTTCTTTTGGATGTGAGCATAAAAGTATAGTTAGTAAGTTTGCAGATGACACCAAAATTGGAGGTGTAGTGCATAGGGAAGAAGTTACCTCCGATTACAACGGGATCTTGACCAGATGGGCCAATGTGCTGACAAGTGGCAAAAGGAGTTTAATTTAGATAAATGCAAGGTGCTGCATTTTGGGAAAGCAAATCTTAGCAGGACGTATATGCTTAAGGTAAGGTCCTCGGGAGTGTTGCTGAACAAAGAAACCTTGGAGAGCAGGTTCATAGCTCCTTGAAAATGGAGTCGCAAGTAGATAGGATAGTGAAGAAGGCGTTTGGTATGCTTTCCTTTATTGGTCAAAGTATTGAGTACAGGAGTTGGGAGGTCATGTTGCAGCTGTACAAGACATTGGGTAGGCCACTGTTGGAATATTGCATGCAATTCTGGTCTCTTTCCTATCGGAAAGATGTTGTGAAACTTGAAAGGGTTCAGAAAAGGTTTACAAGGATGTTGCCAGGGTTGGAGGATTTGAGCTATAGGGAGAGATTGAATAGGCTGGGGCTGTTTTCCCTGGAGTGTCGGAGGCTGAGGAGTGACCTAATATAGGTTTACAAAATCATGAGGGGCATGGACAGGATAAATAGACAAAGTCTCTTCCCTGGGGTTGGGGAGTCCAGGACTAGAGGGCATAGGTTTAGGGTGAGGGGGGTAAAGATATAAAAGAGACCTAACGGGCAACTCTTTCATGCAGAGGGTGGTATGTATATGGAATGAGCTGCCAGAGGAAGTGGTGGAGGCTGGTACAATTGCAACATTTAAAAGGCATCTGGATGCGTATATGAATAGGAAGGGTTTGCAGGGCTGTCGGCCAGGTGCTGGCAGGTGGGACTAGACTGGGTTGGGCTATCTGTTCGGCATGGATGGGTTGGACCAAAGAGACTATGTCTGTGCTATATATCTCTATGATTTTATAGCCATGCACGTTGTTTTATCTTCGTGTGCTTATTTAATTCCAGATCAAAAGGCTTAAAGTTCACTTTTATATGCCCTCTTAAATAGCCAAGTAAACCACTTAATTGTGTGACATACCCTCAGAGCAATCAGGAAAGTTTAAATCAGCCTTCACATCCACACCCTTCAATGCAAATAAAGGTTACAAAATTGTTTATACAACTGAGCTTGCACACAATTTAAATAAAACTAATTGATGCTTGCATCTTATTTGAAGGTTAGGGTTATTATAGAATATTATAAACACCAAAACTCAAGTTGAAGTTATTTAACATTTCTGTGGAAGAATAACCTTATAAAACATTTGGAGTAAGATCTTGAAGAGCCATCAGTCCTGTTGTGCTGAGGTGTCCACCAGAGGTCACAATTACATCAACAAATAATACACAAGGAAAAAACACTTACACTTCTATTACCTTGGGCAGGTTCTTTATTTTTGTGACATTTTGTGGAGACATGTCCAAAAGTACCCTTGCATTGGGGCATGTCAAATTTTCTCTTGTGATTATGTACTTCTCATCTCACTGCAAATGCTTACATGAGTAAAATGCAAAATTGAGCAGGCAGTCAAGCAGGAAATTCTGCCCCGTGCTGACTGGACCCCAACCTCCAGGCGCCATATTTAAAAGGTACTCAGACAGCAGTCACTGTCTGCAGCCAGGGAGCAACACTCAACTACTGTGCACCTCTTCCACCTATCCTGGAAATATCAGAGACCAAGCAAAAAAGCAATGCCGCTCTAGAGGTTGCCTCCTTTGAGGTTATGCTGAAGGCTGTCCCAGGCAAAAGGGTTAGTAACTGGAGGCCATACTGACTGTCAAAGGTAGCCTGGGGAAGGTCAGCACTCATAGAAGGCTGACTACATCCAGTGCTACCAGAGGACAAGTAATCCTCTGCACAACACCTAGGTAGGTAACACTATCCACTCAATGTTTCATCCCTCTTTGAATTTGTATTGAATGTTTGAGGGTTGTCCCACAGGAGATTGGGTGCATTATATCTCACCTGATGCCTCATGTGCAATTGATGTTCATCACTTAACTACCTCTCAATTGACGTGCTCCAGGTACCACAATGCTACTGCCTTTCATCCATTCAATGGCCTTCATACGTCAAACCTGAAAGGATTCACAACACTCAGCAGCTCAGGCAGTATCAGCTCACTGACTTGTATTTGCAACCAGGAGAAAACACATATCTGATTTGTTTCGCTCAAAGTTTACAGGGGATGAAGACAGAACCACAGAAATTAGCTTCAGAATGAACACTTCACAAAGATCTCAAACACGTACAGATGAAAAGATTTATTGTCTTGTATCAACCGTAGCTCTTTGGGGATTGGTGTCCTGATCTGTATTGATTGGTGTATGAACTATGCTCATGTATCCCTGTTGATGGCTGTTAATGCCTCTCCTCCTGCTGGAGTGGAAAATAAGCATGATCATGTCAAGATACCCTTTCTTAACTTTCCTGACTTTCTTTGGAGAGCAGGTCACCAAACTGATGGGAGAGATTGGATATCTACAAGTGGGAAAGCCTTCTATCTGTTCCTTTTTAATGCGCATCAAGCACTAGCATTTTAATGAAAATTTAGGTAAGGGTGGTGCCTCATGATATCTGTTTAACAGTCTTCCACAGCTCATTTACTGACATTCCGCTTCGTCTAATTCCCAACTTGAGTGAGACAACATATAATTAATCTGAAGGGTCTGCCTTCCTCCTGAAATATGGTATGGTAGTGAATGGAACAAGGTTGGCCAGCTGGAGCTCATTGACTATGAGTTCCCTGATTATGGTTGTTAACATGGGCCAATCATGGAGTTCTGGCTGACAGATATAAACAGGTGTCTCCATGCTTCGTTTACCAATGACCCAAATCCAGTAATCTCTATAAGCCACAATGTGTGTGCATATATTTTGGAAATGTTGCTTTAATAAGTAATCTCTTGTCCTCTCTGCAACCTGTAAAAATGGGGACACCCTGTCATTGAGTAACAGTACAAACCTTTTGGAAAATACAGTTGTATCTTTTTCTTCAATACTAATTTATTAAACATTATAAAAAACAAAAGCAAAGTAATTTTGCTGGAACTAAAAGTATAAAAATAAAAATGGAAACATGCAGCATGTCAGTCAGCCTGTGCAAAAAAAAAAAAAAAAAAAAAAATAAACAGGTGTCCGACTGCCTGCCCCTCTTCCGCGGTTATGTTAGAGCCCGGGTGTCCTTGGAGAAGGAGCACGCGGTGTCCACCAACACCCTGGAGTTGTTCAGGGAGAGGTGGGCGCCGCAGGGAGTGGAGTGCATCATTTCTCCCTCCAATTCTATTTTGATTTAGTCCCTACCCTCCCCTTCACTGTTTTGATCACCCTTTGATGTGAAGGGCAGTGTTTGTCACTGGCCACCCGGGTGTTTTCCTATCTTCCTGGTGGTGGAAATTGAATAAAGATTGGTGCACTTTGTGTCTTTCACTGTGTCTCACACCTGCACACACACACCATGGGTGCTGGGGATAAAATAAGCACTACCGCACTTAGGTGGTAGTGTGGGGTTTAAAAAAAAAAGAAAAGAAAACTAAATGGGGGAAGAGTGTCGTTACGAAAAAAAAAGAAATGTGAAGTCCTACCGCACTTGGGTGGTAGTGTGGGGGTTTAAAATAAAAAAAAATAAAGAAAAAAAAAAATAAAAAAAAAAATAAAAAAATAAACAGGTGTCCGACTGCCTGCCCCTCTTCCGCGGTTATGTTAGAGCCCGGGTGTCCTTGGAGAAGGAGCACGCGGTGTCCACCAACACCCTGGAGTTGTTCAGGGAGAGGTGGGCGCCGCAGGGAGTGGAGTGCATCATTTCTCCCTCCAATTCTATTTTGATTTAGTCCCTACCCTCCCCTTCACTGTTTTGATCACCCTTTGATGTGAAGGGCAGTGTTTGTCACTGGCCACCCGGGTGTTTTCCTATCTTCCTGGTGGTGGAAATTGAATAAAGATTGGTGCACTTTGTGTCTTTCACTGTGTCTCACACCTGCACACACACACCATGGGTGCTGGGGATAAAATAAGCACTACCGCACTTAGGTGGTAGTGTGGGGGTTAAAATAAAAAAAATAAAATAAAATAAACAGGGGACGAGGTGGGAGGGGCGGGGGCTTGCTGGGTAAAAAAAAAAATAAACAGGAGTCCGCAACAAAAAAAAAATAAAAAAAATAAAATAAACAGGTGTCCGACTGCCTGCCCCTCTTCCGCGGTTATGTTAGAGCCCGGGTGTCCTTGGAGAAGGAGCACGCGGTGTCCACCAACACCCTGGAGTTGTTCAGGGAGAGGTGGGCGCCGCAGGGAGTGGAGTGCATCATTTCTCCCTCCAATTCTATTTTGATTTAGTCCCTATCCTCCCCTTCACTGTTTTGATCACCCTTTGATGTGAAGGGCAGTGTTTGTCACTGGCCACCCGGGTGTTTTCCTATCTTCCTGGTGGTGGAAATTGAATAAAGATTGGTGCACTTTGTGTCTTTCACTGTGTCTCCCACCTGCACACACACACACACCATGGGTGCTGGGGATAAAATAAGCACTACCGCACTTAGAAAAAAAGAAAAAAATAAACAGGAGATCCATCACTGTTTTGATCAAACAGCACTGCCCTTTGATGTTAAGGGCAGTGTTTGTCACTGGCCACCCGGGTGTTTTCCTATCTTCCTGGTGGTGGAAATTGAATAAAGATTGGTGCACTTTGTGTCTTTCACTGTGTCTCACACCTGCACACACACACCAAAAAAAAAAAAAAAATAACCAGGAGAATTGGTGCACTTTGTGTCTTCCACTGTGTCTCACATCTGCACACACACACACACCATGGGTGCTGGGGATAAAATAAGCACTACCGCACTTAGGTGGTAGTGTGGGGGTAAAAAAAAGACAGAGAAAAAAAAAAATAAAATAAACAGGTGTCCGACTGCCTGCCCCTCTTCCGCGGTTATGTTAGAGCCCGGGTGTCCTTGGAGAAGGAGCACGCGGTGTCCACCAACACCCTGGAGTTGTTCAGGGAGAGGTGGGCGCCGCAGGGAGTGGAGTGCATCATTTCTCCCTCCAACTCTATTTTGATTTAGTCCCTACCCTCCCCTTCACTGTTTTGATCACACAGCACTGTCCCTTGCTGTGAAGGGCAGTGTTTGTCACTGGCCACTCGGGTGTTTTCCTATCTTCCTGGTGGTGGAATTTGAATAAAGATTGGTGCACTTTGTGTCTTTCACTGTGTCTCACACCTGCACACACACACCATGGGTGCTGGGGGAAAAAATAAGCACTACTGCACTTAGGTGGTAGTGTGGGGGTTTAAAATAAAAAAAAATAAAAAAAAGAAAAAATAAATAAATAAAGAAAGAAAGAAAAAAAAAATAAACAGGTGTCCGACTGCCTTCCCCTCTTCCGCGGTTATGTTAGAGCCCGGGTGTCCTTGGAGAAGGAGCACGCGGTGTCCACCAACACCCTGGAGTTGTTCAGGGAGAGGTGGGCGCCGCAGGGAGTGGAGTGCATCATTTCTCCCTCCAACTCTATTTTGATTTAGTCCCTACCCTCCCCTTCACTGTTTTGATCACACAGCACTGTCCCTTGATGTGAAGGGCAGTGTTTGTCACTGGCCACTCGGGTGTTTTCCTATCTTCCTGGTGGTGGAATTTGAATAAAGATTCGTAAAAAAAAAAAGCAGAGGAATGAAGGGCAGTGTTTGTCACTGGCCACCCGGGTGTTTTCCTATCTTCCTGGTGGTGGAAATTGAATAAAGATTCGTGCACTTTGTGTCTTTCACTGTGTCTCCCACCTGCACACACACACCATGGAAAAAAAATTAAAAAAAAATAAACAGGTGTCTCTTCCTGGTGTTGGAGATTGAATAAAGATTTGTGCACTTTGTGTCTTTCACTGTGTCTCACACCTGCACACACACACCATGGGTGCTGGGGATAAAATAAGCACTACCGCACTTAGGTGGTAGTGTGGGGGTTAAATTTTTTTTTTTTTAATTTTAAAAAAATAAATAAACAGGTGTCTCTCCCTCCAACTCTATTTTGATTTAGTCCCTACCCTCCCCTTCACTGTTTTGATCACACAGCACTGCCCTTTGATGTGAAGGGCAGTGTTTGTCACTGGCCACCCGGGTGTTTTCCTATCTTCCTGGTGGTGGAAATTGAATAAAGATTCGTGCACTTTGTGTCTTTCACTGTGTCTCACACCTGCACACACACACACCATGGGTGCTGGGGATAAAATAAGCACTACCGCATTTAGGTGGTATTGTGGGGGTTAAAAATAAGAGAAAAAAAAATTAAAAAAAGAAAAAAATATATATATAAACAGGAGAAGGTCCAGGCAGCGAGCCGTAAAAAAAAAAAGAAAAAAATGAAAAAGAAAAAAAATAAATAAACAGGTGTCTCTTAGTCCCTACCCTCCCCTTCACTGTTTTGATCACACAGCGCTGCCCTTTGATGTGAAGGGCAGTGTTTGTCACTGGCCACCCGGGTGTTTTCCTATCTTCCTGGTGGTGGAAATTGAATAAAGATTTGTGCACGTTGTGTCTTTCACTGTGTCTCACACCTGCACACACACCATGGGTGCTGGGATAAAATAAGCACTACCGCACTTAGGTGGTAGTGTGGGGGTTAAATAAAAAAAAAAGATAAAAAGAAAAAATATGAACAGGAAGAAAAGAAAATAAAATGGCTTGCAAGGGCAGGTCTGAAGACCTCCTCGAAGAAAAAAAATAAATATTTAAACAGGTGTCTCTTAGTCCCTACCCTCCCCTTCACTGTTTTTGATCACACAGCACTGTCCCTTGATGTGAAGGGCAGTGTTTGTCACTGGCCACCCGGGTGTTTTCCTATCTTCCTGGTGGTGGAAATTGAATAAAGATTCGTGCACTTTGTGTCTTTCACTGTGTCTACCAGCTGCACACACACACCATGGTAAAAAAAAACAAAAAAAAAAAACAGGTGTCTCTTCCTGGTGTTGGAGTTTGAATAAAGATTCGTGCACTTTGTGTCTTTCACTGTGTCTCCCACCTGCACACACACACCATGGGTGCTGGGGATAAAATAAGCACTACCGCACTTAGGTGGTAGTGTGGGGGTTAAATTAAAAAAAAATTTAAAAAAATAAATAAACAGGTGTCTCTTAGTCCCTACCCTCCCCTTCACTGTTTTGATCACACAGCACTGCCCTTTGATGTGAAGGGCAGTGTTTGTCACTGGCCACCCGGGTGTTTTCCTATCTTCCTGGTGGTGGAAATTGAATAAAGATTCATGCACTTTGTGTCTTTCACTGTGTCTCACACCTGCACACACACACACCATGGGTGCTGGGGATAAAATAAGCACTACCGCACTTAGGTGGTAGTGTGGGGGTTAAATTATTTAAAGAAAAAATAAAAAAAATTTTAAAACCTAAAAAAAAGTAAACAAAAATAAAAAAAAAGAAAGAACAAAAAAAAATAAACAGGAGATTCCGGTTACGTTAGAGCCCGGATAAAAAAAAAAGAACAGGAGTGGCGGCCGGAGTGGAGTGCATCATTTCTCCCTCCAACTCTATTTTAAAAAAAATAAATAAACAGGAGATTAAGGGTAGTGTTTGTCACTGGCCACCCGGGTGTTTTCCTATCTTCCTGGTGGTGGAATAAAAAAGAAAAAAAGAAAATAAACAGGTGTCTCTCCCTCCAACTCTATTTTGATTTAGTCCCTACCCTACCCTTCACTGTTTTTGATCACACAGCACTACCCTTTGATGTGAAGGGCAGTGTTTGTCACTGGCCATTCGGGTGTTTTCCTGTCTTCCTGGTGGTGGAATTTGAATAAAGATTCGTGCACTTTGTGTCTTTCACTGTGTCTCACACTTGCACACACACACCAGGGGTGCTGGGGATAAAATAAGCACTACCGCACTTAGGCGGTAGTGTGGGGGTTAAATTATTTAAAAAAAAGAGAAAAAATAATTCAGATCAAAAAAAATTTTAAAAAAAATAAACAGGAACGTATTTTGATTTAGTCCCTACCCTCCCTTTCACTGTAAAAAAAAACAGGTGTCTCTCCCTCCAACTCTATTTTGATTTAGTCCCTACCCTCCCCCTCACTGTTTTCATCACACAGCACCGTCCTTTGATGTGAAGGGCAGTGATATCACTGGCCACCTGGGTGTTTTCCTATCTTCCTGGTGGTGGAATTTGAATAAAGATTCGTGCACTTTATGTCCTTCACTGTGTCTCACACCTGCACACACACACCATGGGTGCTGGGGAAAAAAATAAGCACTACCGCACTTAGGTAGTAGTGTGGGGGTTAATTAAAAAAAAAGGTGTCTCTCCCTCCAACTCTATTTTGATTTAGTCCCTACCCTCCCCTTCACTGTTTTTGATCACACAGCACTGCCCTTTGATGTGAAGGGCAGTGTTTGTCACTGGTCACCCGGGTGTTTTCCTGTCTCCCTGGTGGTGTAATTTGAATAAAGATTTGTGCACTTTGTGCCTTTCACTGTGTCTCACACCTGCACACACACTATGGGTGCTGGGGATAAAATAAGCACTACCGCACTTAGGTAGTAGTGTGGGGGTTAAATTAAAAAAATAAACAGGTATCTCTCCCTCCAACTCTATTTTGATTTAGTCCCTCCCCTCCCCCTCACTGTTTTCATCACACAGCACTGCCCTTTGATGTGAAGGGCAGTGTTTGTCACTGGCCACCTGGGTGTTTTCCTATCTTCCTGGTGGTGGAAATTGAATAAAGATTGGTGCACTTTGTGTTTTTCACTGTGTCTCACACATATACACACACACATGGGTGCTGGGGAAAAAATAAGCACTACCGCACTTAGGTGGTAGTGTGGGGGTTAAATTTTTTTAAAAATGGTTGAGAAAAAAAATAAATAAATACGAAAAAAAAGAAAAATAAAGAAAGAAAAAAAAAATAAACTAGAGTGTTCCTGGCCAAACTGGCCATTAACAGGAAAAAAAAGATAAACAGGTGTCTGAATAAAGATTTGTGCACCTTGTGTCTCTCACGGTGTCTCACACCTGCACACATACACCATGGGTGCTGGGGAAAAAATAAGCACTACCGCGGTTAGGCGGTAGTGTGGGGGTGAGAAGAAAAAAAAAACAAACAGGAGTTGGAATTTGAATAAAGATTCGTGCACTTTGTGTCTTTCACTGTGTCTCATACCTGCACACACACACACCATGGGTGCTGGGGAACAATAAGCACTACTGCACTTAGGCGGTAGTGTGGGGGTTATATAAAAAAAAGAAATAAACAGGAGAAAAAAATTTTAAAAATTTAAAAAATAAACAGGTGTCTGAATAAAGATTCGTGCACCTTGTGTCTCTCACTGTGTCTCACACCTGCACACACACACCATGGGTCCGGGGATAAAATAAGCACTACCGCAGTTAGGCGGTAGTGAAAAAAAAAACAAAAAAAAGCAAAAAAAGGAAAAAAAAAACAAGAGATTTAGGGCACTGCTTGTAAAAAAAATTTTTTTTTAAATAAACAGGTGTCTCCCTACCCTCCCCTTCACTGTTTTGATCACACAGCACTCGCCTTTGATGTGAAGGGCAGTTTTTGTCACTGGCCACCCGGGTGTTTTCCTATCTTCCTGGTGGTGGAAATTAAATAAAGATTCGTGCACTTTGTGTCTTTCGCTGTGTCTCACACCTGCACACACACACCATGGGTGCTCGGGAAAAAATAAGCACTTAGGTGGTAGTGTGGGGGTTAAATTATTTTTTTTTAAAATGAAACAGGAGTGAGCACGCGGTGTCCAAAGAAAAAAAAATAAACAGGAGATGCACCATGGGTGCAGGGGGAAAAAAATAACCACTACCACAGTTAGGCGGACTGCCTTAGAGTGATCGGAAGGTGGGAGGTGTGGGGGCTTGCTGGGTCTGTATTGTCTGCACTTTTGTATGTAATAGTATTGTCTAATGTACAAATGTCATTGTTGATGCCTCTTTATATTATATGTGAAACTGGGATTTGAGGTTTGTCCTCATGTCCCTGTAAAATGGTTGAACGGTAGGGTTTGGGTCCTGGCTTTGCTGCTCCTCTCCCTTGTAAAATTGCTGTCTCTTATTTGCAGCTGTAAATATAACTGTTTGTTGTAAACTGTTTTTGTAATTTGTTTAATAAAATAAAAAAAAATAAACAGGTGTCTCAGGGATTCTTTTCAGTCTAGCGACTGGCTGTGAGTTAGCTGGTCAGAGTTCATGTACTGTGCCCACGTAAATAAAGAGTTACTTGGTGATGACCTCCACTTATTTCGGATATCCAGGTAATTCTTCCCCCTCCCTGATCTATCACAGTGTCCACAGTTCAGATGTCAGTTCAGCATCTCTAAGTCAAAATTCTTTGAGTAGCCAAAACTCACCGTAGACATACTCACCATGGATCAGTGCAGAATTCTCCAGCATCCATATACTATAGCTGCAATACATCAATTGCCTAGACAACTCAACTATATTTAATTAATTAATTTGCATGTAAAATATTTTGAAAGTGAATTTCTTAACTGTACTCATTGGCTGTAATAAAGCGTGCTGATTTAAACCAGTCAGCCAATCAAAAGAGATACAGATGAAATGCCACCAATAACTGCTTTCCTGATGCCTCACACTTCTGCTCTGACGGGTAAAAACAGTTAAAAATCACACAATACCAGGTTATACTCCAACAAGTTTATTTGGAAGCACTAGCTTTTGGAGTGTTGCTCTTGCGTCAGGTAACTAGTGGAGCAGAATCATAGGGCACAGAGTTTAGAGCAAAAGATCATAGTGTCACACAACTGACGTGGTATGTTGAACAACCTGGATTGCTGTTAAGTCTTTCACCTTTTAGAAAGGATTGCAGGTTTCAATTCATTAATATGTAAATCCCAGAACTTCCTTCAAGTCACATTCCTGAGATAACTTAAAGTTTTAGAAAAAAAGGTGATGTCTCAGCTCAGACAATGCAGTGTGAGGTTAGAGTCTGTATGTATTCCAATCTTGAGTCAGACTGGTTCTTTTTCCAAAATAGGAATTTATAAAATGTCACATGGGTTGACTGCTTACAGATTGTGTGCTTTTTGAATAAAATAGAATGTATCTGCAAATACAGTTCTGCAAATGGAAATTCACCCCATAAACTCAGGAATGTGTGCATGCATGTGAGGGAGAGACAGAGTGTGTGTGTGTGTGAGAGAGAGAGAGAGAGAGAGCGTGTATGTGTGTGTGTGAGAGAGAGAGAGAGAGAAAGAGTGTATAGTTAGGCATGAAACCAAGGTCCCAGTTGAGGCCATCCTCATGGGTACCAAACTTGGTATCAGCCTCTGCTCAGTCACTCTGCATTGTTGCGTATCCCAAAGTCTGCCTCGGTGGATGATAACTCAAAGATCTGATGCCAAATGTCCCTGACCGTTGAAGTATTCCCTGACTGGGAGGGAACATCCTTGTCTGGTGATTGTTGTGTGGTGTCCATTCATCTGTTATGGTAGCATCTACTTTGTCTCGCCAATGTATCATGCCTCAGGGCATCATTGCCTGCAGCATTTAAGATAGGCAACATTGGCCGAGTCACATGAGTATCTGCTGTGTACATGATGGATGGGGTCCCCATGTGTAATGGTTTTATTCATGTCGACACTCTGACATGACTTGCAGTGGTTGCCATGACAGGGTTGTACGGTTTTGTGGTCGATGTTGTCCTGAAGGCTGGGCAGTTTGCTGCAAACAATGGTCTGTTTCAGTTCTGGCGGTTATATAAAGGTGAGAAGTGGAGGTGTGGGGAAGGCCTTTGTGAGGTGCTCATCCTCATCGATAATGTGTTGCAAGCCGTGAAGAACATGGCGTACTTTCTCCGTTCCTCGGAAGTACTGGACAATGAAGGGTACCCTATCGACCGTATCCTGGGACTGTCTCCTGAGGAGGTCATTATGGTTTTCTCCCTGTGGCACGTCGGAACTGGCGATCGATGAGTTAAGCATCGTATCCTGTTCTGATGAGGGTGTCCTTCAGCACCTTCAGGTGTCCATCACACTCCTCCTCATCTGAACAGACCCTGTGTAATTCATCAGATGAATGAGATTCCGAGAATTCTTCCAAGATGTCAACAGTGATCCCAATGAGACAACCGACGAACTGGAACAGTTGTCAGAGAGATCCATAATGGAGCAACCAAAGAAGGAGTTGATTTGGACCCCTCTGGAGGGCCGCTGCCTTTGGCTTGACATGTATGCTCAAGCCATCAGGAAATATGTAAATGCCAGATTCATCAGCTCCACTCACAAAGCAAAATATAACCCGATTACAACCCAACGCCATCCATGCTCTCAAAGCCAATGGCAACATTGTCATCAAACCAGCAGGCAAAGGAGGGGTCATCGTCATTCCGAATAGAATGGACTACCGCAAGGAAATGTACCAACAACTGAACAACTAGGGACACTATAGGCAACTAGCGACCAATTTGACCAAAGAATATATCCATAAACAAAACAGATTGATCGAGACTTTTGATGCAGTTTTTTAGAGTTCGTTATGCATTCTCATCCCACATACTTCTCACGTAGGGGACTTCTACTGCTTTCCGAAGAGACGCAAAGCCAACACACCAGGATGTCCCATTGTGTCAGGCAACAGGGCCCTGTGTGAGAACCTTTCTGGCTATGTCGAGAGTGTCTTGACATCCATTGTACAGGGGACCCCCAGCTTCTGTCATGACACTACATATATCTTACAGAAGCTCAGCATCCACGGGTTAGTTGAACCAGGAACATTCCTCGTCACACTGGACGTTTCAGCACTCCACACCAGTGTTCCCCACGCTGATGGCATCACTTCAGAAGCCTCAGTACTCAACACCAACAACTGCCAATCTTCGAGCACCATTCTGCAACTCATCTGCTTCATCCTCGACCACAATGTCTTCATCTTTGACAACCAGTTCTTCATCCAGACACACGGAACAGCCATGGGGAGCAAATTTGCACTCCAATATGCTAACGTTTTCAGGCACAAGTTCGAACAAGACTTTGCCAAACAGAATCTCCAACCAGCACCAAACACCAGATACATTGACGACATTTTCTTCCTTTGAACCCAAGGTGAAGAATAACTGAAACAAATACACGGTGATATCAACAAGTTTCATCCCACCATCAGACTTACCATGGACTATTCTTTAGTAGGTCTCATTCTTGGACACAAGCACCTCCATCCAGGATGGGTACCTCAGTATCTCACTCTACTGCAAACCCACAGTAACCTCACAATGCTGCATTTCTCAAGTTTCCACCCAAACCATATTAAAACAGCCAACCCCTACAGACAAGCCCTCGAAATCGGTTGAAGGGGTTCCTGCTTTTTATCTCCCACCACTTTATCTTTCTCATACATTCACTTTCCATTTTCTCCATGTCCCTGTGTTCTCCTCTCTCTTTTTCACACTTGTTTAGATGCTAGTATTGTCTCTGGGTCCTTCTCTTTCCTGTATACATAATTATTTTTAACCCAGAGATGGTCCAATGTGATCAGAAATTGCACAGAAATTGATATGATGGCTTCAAATTTGCAAACAATACATTAAGCAATTTCACTTCTTTCAAGGTTAATTTAATAAAGAGAGACACTATCTATGGTTAGATGAAAGAAAAATAACTGCAAGAGATTGGAGTCATGTGATTTGAGGGAACAAGAGAAACCAGAAAATAATGATAAGAATATTTGTCTTAGAATATTTTGAACTTATTTCTGATTCATGCTATGATAACATTGTTCTGAAAATAACTTCCCTGATTAAATTTGAAGTTTAATGGAATATTTCTTTGTGTTAGTATGGATAACAATTTATTTAGTTCAATAGAGAAGTTCTGAGTTTGATATATTTAATGTTATGCAGCTTTCTCTGCAAAGTTAATTGAAATGGTTCATTTACGTAAGCATCAGTACACCCATTTTTTGGCTGAATGTTTATTTGCTTTCTTCATCTAAGAAAGATAAAGAAAACTGTATTAAAGCAGGTGAATTTTCTTTATCGTTATAACAGGCGGAAACCTCTTTCACACGTGGTTATTTTTAACCAGTTTGAGAAACGAATTTGATCAGATCAGTTGTTCCTTATATATTTTGCCCAATTTTACTTTTGCTGACATTGATGAAAGTAATAGAAGTCGCTATATGAAACAGGCTACTGATCTGATTGCCTTTATTCTACCCCCTATAAGAATACATTTCCATCATAATGAATGCACCCAAGAAAACAACAGCCAAATAATATAATTTAACAGTTTGGTAAACAAGTAGTTATTTGGTAATACAGAACTCAAGTATTGCTTAAAAATTGCATTTTGTCAAAGTTTTTTTGTTTTATGCTCATCAGAATATTTCACAAGAATACCAATGAAGGGGATCACCGACATCTATTTTGAATGAGAGGAGAGTACTGATTAATTGGCAAATGGACTCTGGTAAAGGCATTGCCATGGATAATGCAGACATTAATGATGACTGTCTGTTTACTGTCAGGCTTTTTGAGATGTTAAATTGGGCAGGTTCACTCTGATTGGTCAGAAGATTCCCCTGAGTGCCCTCCATGTGTGCACATGTTCTTTCTGTATGCAAAGACCAGGACCCAGTAATTTTATATATATATAGCTTCCAGCATGTAGAAGCAAACCATACTTAGAACTCAACTAACTATCCCAAATTGGTTATCAATGTAATTCTTCACACACTTTGGAGTATTGAGCAAATGCTATCCTACTGCAGAATCATGCCGCATATTGGACATGGTGTTACGCGTTTTGCAAGCACAGTCTGGTCGGGTATGGTCAGTGCCTTGCTTGTTGCGAACAGCCAAAGGAGTATGCTGTTTAATATAATCTGCCAATCTTTGAGATATATGGCTTACATACTTGGCATCACAGCAGCAGTGAAATTCATATACCACATGTATATGATAGACTGAATGCCTTTTGGCTTGATGCAGCAACCTGGTCATGACAAATACCATTCACCTTACCATGGCAGGCAGCAACACAAAACAGCTAGCTTCACGTTTTGCTTCAAACTTGTCAGAGACTGTACCCTTTTAGGGTAATCTGAGGTAGACTGGAACACTTTACAGAACCAAGAGTGATAGTCTTAGTCCATTTCATAAGATTGTGCAATATACAGCAAGAAATGATCCGATCAGAGTTACCATTATCGTGCAGGATGGCCTTGATGCTCCATATCATAGCATCAGTCAACAAATGGCTTGGGCCCTATTTATGAGGTTGCCAACAAAGCCAATTTTATACTGCGTGTATCTATGGGAATCCCAAAGCATATATTGACCAGTAACAGTGGGTTGATGATTGATAGAGCACTCTTCGACGATTTTACAACTGGGACATTGAGGAAAGGGAGTTTATTTGAATATTCAATCTTGAATCTAAGCACAGCATGATGCCCAATAAATTATGCCAGGAAATGTTTACACATAGCTGCACATTCAAGGATGACAACGTATTGGGAAAATGCATGGACTAGGAGGTTAGGTGTCATTCCTTCAAAAGCTAGTTGAAGACAAACTTCTCATTGAATTCAAATCAGATTCTTGAGAGTTCCACACCTAATAGGGATTTCATGGCAACAGCATCCATTTGGGCATACATAGTGTTCCTGTCTGGAATATTGGCGGTAGGAGCAGTTACTTCCTGGAGGGTCCGTGGTGGTGGGAGCAGTTCATTCCTGGAGTGTCCGTGGCGATGGGAGCAGGTCCTTCCTGGAGTGTCTGGGGCGGTGGGAGCAGTTCCTTCCCAGAGTGTCGGTGGTGGTGGGAGCAGTTCCTTCCCGGAGTGTCGGTTGTGGTGGGAGCAGTTCCTTCCCGGAGTGTCGATGGCAGTGGGAGCAGTTCCTTCCTGGAGTGTCTGGGGTGATGGGAGCAGTTCCTTCCCAGAGTGTCGGTGGTGGTGGGAGCAGTTCCTTCCTGGAATGTCGGTAGGAGTAGTTCCTTCCTGGAATGTCGGTGGGAGCAGTTCCTTCCCGGAGTGTCTCAGGTGGTGGGTGCAGTTCCTTCCTGGAATGTCGGTGGGAGCAGTTGCTTCCCGGGGTGTCTGGGGTGGTGGGAGCAGTTCCTTCCTGGAATGTCGGTGGGAGCAGTTCCTTCCTGGATTGTCGGTGGGAGCAGTTCCTTCCTGCGGTGTCCGTGGCGGTGGGAGCCGTTCCTTCTTGGAGTGTCCGGGGCGGTAGGAGCAGTTCCTTCCTGGAGAGTCTGTGGAGGTGGGAGGAGTTCCTTCCTGGAATATCGGCGGTGGTGGGAGCAGTTTCTTCCTGGAGTGTCCGTGGTGGTGGGAACAGATCCTTCCCGGAGAGTCGGTGGCAGTGGGAGCAGTTCCTTCCTGGAGTGTCCGTGGCGGTAGGAGCAGTTCCTTCCTGGAGTGTCTAGGGAGGTGAGAGGAGTTCCTTCCTGGAATATTGGTGGTGGTAGGAGCAGTTTCTTCCTGGAGTGTCGGTGGTGATTGGAGCAGTTCCTTTCTTGAGTGTCCCTGGCGGTGGGAACAGTTCCTTCCTGAAGTGTCCGTGGTGGTGGGAGCAGTTCCTTCCTGGAGTGTCGGAAGTAGTGGGAGCAGTTCCTTCCTGGAGTGTCCGTGTTGGTGGGAGCAGTTTCTTCCTGGAGTGTCGGTGGTGGTGGGAGCAGTTGCTTCCTGGAATGTTGGTGGTGGTGGGAGCAGTTCCTTCCTGGAGTGTCCGTGTTGGTAGGAGCAGTTCCTTCCTGGAGTGTCCGTGTTGGCGGGAGCAGTTTCTTCCTGGAATGTCCGTGTTGGTGGGAGCAGTTCCTTCCTGGAGTATCGGTGGTGGTGGGAGCAGTTCCTTCCCGGAGTGTCGGTGGTGGTGGGAGCAGTTCCTTCCTGGAATGTTGATGGTGGTGGGAGCAGTTCCTTCCCGGAGTGTCGATGGTGGTGGGAGCAGTTCCATCCTGGAGTGTCCGTGTTGGTGGGAACATTTCCTTCCTGGAGTGTCGGTGGTGGTGGGAGCAGTTCCTTCCTGGAGTGTCGGTGGTGGTGGGAGCAGTTCCTTCCTGGAGTGTCGGTGGCAGTGGGAGCAGTTCCTTCCCGGAGTGTCGGTGGTGGTGGGAGCAGTTCCTTCCTGGAATGTCAGTGATGGTGGGAGGAGTTCCTTCCTGGAGTGTCGGTGGTGGTGGGAGCAGTTCCTTCCTGGAGTGTCGGTGGCAGTGGGAGCAGTTCCTTCCTGGAATGTCAGTGGTGGTGGGAGCAGTTCCTTCCTGGAGTGTCGGTGGTGGTGGGAGCAGTTCCTTCCCGGAGTGTCGGTGGTGGTGGGAGCAGTTCCTTCCTGGAATGTCAGTGATGGTGGGAGTAGTTCCTTCCTGGAGTGTCGGTGGTGGTGGGAGCAGTTCCTTCCTGGAGTGTCAGTGGTGGTGGGAGCAGTTCCTTCCTGGAATGTCAGTGATGGTGGGAGCAGTTCCTTCCTGGAGTGTCGGTGGTGGTGGGAGCAGTTCCTTCCTTGAGTGTCCCTGGCGGTGGGAACAGTTCCTTCCTGGAGTGTCCGTGGTGGTGGGAGCAGTTTTTTCCTGGAGTGTCGGTGGTGGTGGGAGCAGTTCCTTCCTGGAATGTCGGTGGTGGTGGGAGCAGTTCCTTCCTGGAGTGTCCGTGTTGGTGGGAGCAGTTTCTTCCTGGAGTGTCGGTGGTGGTGGGAGCAGTTCCTTCCTGGAATGTCCGTGTTGGTGGGAGCAGTTCCTTCCTGGAGTGTCGGTGGTGGTGAGAGCAGTTTCTTCCTGGAGTGTCCGTGACAGTAGGAGCAGTTCCTTCCTGGAATGTTGATGGTGGTGGGAGCAGTTCCTTCCTGGAGTGTCGGTGGTGGTGGGAGGAGTTCCTTCCTGGAGTGTCGGTGACAGTAGGAGCAGTTCCTTCCTGGAATGTTGATGGTGGTGGGAGCAGTTCCTTCCTGGAGTGTCGGTGGTATTGGGAGCAGTTCCTTCCTGGAATGTCAGTGGTGGTGGGAGGAGTTCCTTCCTGGAGTGTCAGTGGTGGTGGGAGCAGTTCCTTCCTGGAGTGTCGGTGGTGGTGGGAGGAGTTCCTTCCTGGAGTGTCAGTGGTGGTGGGAGAAGTTCCTTCCTGGAGTGTCGGTGGCATTGGGAGCAGTTCCTTCCTGGAATGTCAGTGGTGGTGGGAGCAGTTCCTTCCTGGAGTGTCGGTGGTGGTGGGAGCAGTTCCTTCCCGGAGTGTCGATGGTGGTGGGAGCAGTTCCTTCCTGGAATGTCAGTGGGAGCCGTTCCTTCCTGGAGTGTCCGTGGCGGTAGGAGCAGTTCCTTCCAGGAGTGTCTAGGGAGGTGAGAGGAGTTCCTTCCTGGAATATCGGTGGTGGTAGGAGCAGTTTCTTCCTGGAGTGTCGGTGGTGATAGGAGCAGTTCCTTCCTTGAGTGTCCCTGGCGGTGGGAACAGTTCCTTCCTGGAGCGCCAGTGGTGGTGGGAGCAGTTCCTTCCTGGAGTGTCGGTGGTGGTGGGAGCAGTTCCTTCCTGGAATGTCGGTGGTGGTGGGAGCAGTTCCTTCCTGGAGTGTCCGTGTTGGTAGGAGCAGTTCCTTCCTGGAGTGTCCGTGTTGGTGGGAGCAGTTTCTTCCTGGAGTGTCGGTGGCAGTGGGAGCAGTTCCTTCCTGGAATGTCAGTGATGGTGGGAGCAGTTCCTTCCTGGAGTGTCGGTGGCAGTGGGAGCAGTTCCTTCCTTGAGTGTCGGTGGTGGTGGGAGCAGTTCCTTCCTGGAGTGTCAGTGGTGGTGGGAGCAGTTCCTTCCTGGAGTGTCGGTGGTGGTGGGAGCAGTTCCTTCCCGGAGTGTCGGTGGTGGTGGGAGCAGTTCCTTCCTGGAGTGTCGGTGGTGGTGGGTGCAGTTCCTTCCTGGAGTGTCGGTGGCAGTGGGAGCAGTTCCTTCCTGGAATGTCACTGGTGGTGGGAGCAGTTCCTTCCTGGAGTGTCGGTGGTGGTGGGAGCAGTTCCTTCCTGGAGTGTCGGTGGTGGTGGGAGCAGTTCCTTCCTGGACTGTCGGTGGTGGTGGGAGCAGTTCCTTCCTGGAGTGTCGGTGGTGGTGGGAGCAGTTCCTTCCTGGACTGTCGGTGGTGGTGGGAGCAGTTCCTTCCTGGAATGTCGGTGGTGGTGGGAGCAGTTCCTTCCTGGACTATCGGTTGTGGTGGGAGCTGGTCCTTCCTGGAGTGTTGGTTGTGGTGGGAGCAGTTCCTTCCCGGAGTGTCGGTGGCGGTGTGAGCTGGTCCTTCCTAGAGTGTTGGTGGTGGTAGGAGCAGTTCCTTCCTGGAGTGTCGGTGGCGGTGTGAGCTGGTCCTTCCTAGAGTGTTGGTGGTGGTAGGAGCACTTCCTTCCTGGAGTGTCGGTGGTGGTAGGAGGAGTTCCTTCCTGGAGTGTCGGTGGCGGTGGGAGCTTGTCCTTCCTGGAGTGTTTGGGGTGGTGGGAGCAGTTCCTTCCTGGAGTGTCGGTGGTGGTGGGAGCAGTTCCTTCCCGGAGTGTCGGTTGTGGTGGGAGCTGGTCCTTCCCGGAGTGTCGGTGGCGGTGGGAGCTGG
The DNA here is from genome assembly GCF_037043375.1 of Chiloscyllium plagiosum. Taxonomy (NCBI): domain Eukaryota; kingdom Metazoa; phylum Chordata; class Chondrichthyes; order Orectolobiformes; family Hemiscylliidae; genus Chiloscyllium; species Chiloscyllium plagiosum. The sequence goes on along the minus strand of NW_028270157.1, from coordinate 59,745,771 downwards.
TCCTTCCTGGAGTGTCGGTGGTGGTGGGAGCAGTTCCTTCCTGGAGTGTCTGGGGTGGTGGGAGCAGTTCCTTCCTGTGGTTACGGTGGCAGTGAGAACAATTCTTTCCTGTGGTGTTGGTAGCCATTGGTGCTGTTCCTTCCTGGAATGTCGATTGCAGTGGAAGCAGTTCCTTCCTGGAGTGGTGTTCGTGGTTGTTTCTCAGAGTTTGGTCCTCTGGAGTGCCGGCAGCAGCGGGAGCCATTCCCTCCCAGAGTGTTGGCAGCGGAGGGATCCTTGCTGAAATTGCGGACCCAGGAGCCATGCGGACTCATGGCGGGATGACATTGGTGGAGGCAAATAGCGAAGAAAAATGGTGACCCTGTTCCAGTCGCAGCGAGATAACTCAAGGCCATGGCTGGGTCCAGGTACCTGCTAGGCGAAGGTGGTGGTGTTCCATGCGGAGACTCGAGGCACCTCAGTGATCACAGACTGAGGGATGGACATTGTGGCTTCATTTTTCTGGTGGCGAGGAACCATGGTGGTAGCGGGGGAGTGATCTGGGTGTTTCCTTTTCTTTTGGCTGTTTCTATTATTTCTGCTTCTGTTTTTAATCCTGTCTTTTGTACACTAAGATGGCAGCAGAGAATGGCGATTTTGTACACTTTTCACTGTACTCTTGTATTCCAGTACTTGAGTAATCTAAGTCTCACAGAGGAGTCTAAACTCCCCTTTCCTGTTTGACCTGGGATGAAGGCACACCAAACGTGAACACATGCAGAAAGGCAAAGCTCCTCATTTGTAGATGGTACATGGTCAAAGAGATTTACTGCATCTTTTGGTCCAAATGTGTTTTAAACAAAAACTATTTGTGGTGCAGTCATCTATTGAAGTAATAGAGCAGCATAAATGAATCAAACTGAAAACTGAAAGAAATTTGTACACTCCAGACCAAGCACTCTAATAGGATATGGTGTAAATGATTAATTTTGTTACCAACTTCAATCTCATTTTGTATAGAAGCTCATTCAATCGTGGGACTTAGTTTCACTTTATCATGAACAGATTGGTAAATTAAATTACTGTTTTTATTAATAAGCATTAAAGTATGCAGCTTGTTCTTTTTGAGAGTTAGGTTCAAGGCTATTGAGTAATCAGTTCTAAAGATTAGAAATCATTCCTTCTTCATGTGGTCTGAGATGGGCCTTTTACTGCATTAACTGCAATGGATCTTTTTATGATATTTACATTTATAATAGATCTCTGATTGTAATTTCATTTTCGTCTCTGTGTCTTTTGTCAATCATTGAGCTCCAACTTTGCACCTGCCCTTCTGCCTCACTGGAATGTGCCTCACCTGCATCTAAGCAATCTCCTCTTTGAAGATTTCCCTTTGCTCATTTCCAGTTTTGCTTGCTAATATTTGGTTCCAGTCCACATTTACTCAGTTGGATGGCTGATTTGCAGTCTAGAGCGACGTCAACATTCTGAGCTCAATTCCCTTATCACTGAGGTCACCATGAAGGTCCCACCTTCTGAGCCCTACCCTTGCCTGAGGTTTGTTAACCCTCAGATTAACCCCCCCCCCCCCTCCCCCCTCAACCCCCTACTTGTCTCCATCTACTGAGAGGACAGTCTCGAATCCTCTGAGATTATGGTGGCTTTCAACTTTTCTAATCAATCTGTGCTATAAGCCTTTTGCCACTCCTTACCACTTACATATTTTTAAACATATTATTTTCATTTTCTCTAACTATTCTACTGCTGCTCATTGTTCCTTAATACCTGCAACTGCAACATGCTGCACTTAACCCACATCATTCCCTGGAAATATACCCAGCACTGCTTCTTCCCTTATTGGGATGAAAATACACAACAACAATTTTTTCTCTTGTATCTATTTCAAGAATACTTCCACCCTGTTTGTCCAGCTATAATAAGACAATTGAAGTTCCCCATTAAATTGCCTGCAAATCTGTTCCTATTTTTGTTCTGCTATTTATTGTTCTATCCACCAATTATATCATAGTTCCTCTACTGTTCCTCACAAATGATTATTTTAGGTAATCTGCTTGAAAACTTCCAATTTGCTCCTGCAACTTTGACTATGGGACCTCAACTTTATTCCTTACTGTGTCAATAGTTCACACCTTAACTATCGTCTGGATTTTCACTTATTTGGGATGAGTTTAAAAAGTTGTGCACGAAGTGTTATGGAGAGGGTATAGGAAATGAGGGGCATGGTGAGGTTTGGAGAATGTGTGTGGGTCAGTGGGCAGGGAATAAGGGATGTTTAACACACCAATATTCACACTTTGAATTTGTCAGCATAAGACTCAGAGAGATTTATAAGATTTTTATTGTAAATGTATACTTTAGTGTCTACATCATTTTCCACCTTTCCACTCTGAACCCTTTCCATGTCCAGGAGTGAAACCTTATTGAGGAAGAACTGAGCTCTTTTGGTTTGAAATAAACCTAATCACCAAGTCATCCGATATCAAATTAAAACACTCCCTCTCTTGGGGCGCCATGGTGGTTTGGTGGTTTACACTGCTGCCTTACAGAGCCAGGGACTCAGGGCAACTATCTTTGTGGAGTTTACACATTCTGCCAGTGTCTGTGTGGGTTTCCTGTGTGCAGGTTAGATGGATTGGTCATGCTAAAAATTGCCCATAGTGTCCAGGGATGTGCAGGCTCGATGGATTTGCCATGGGAAGTATAGGGTTACAGGGATGGGGTGTGACCCTCTTTGGACGGTCAGTGTGGACTTGATGGGCTGAATGGCCTGTTTTCACATTATAGGGATTTTCACATTATAGCGAGCGCAGTATGACAGTAACTGAAAAAAATAAAGTTCAAAGGGGTGAAACAGTGGCGTGGGGTGTGCTAAGTCAAAGGGAGATATGGCATCCTCACTCCTTCCTTATCTTGGACATTTAGCCAGTACTTATAATTCACTGTTAACTTACCTGTACGTCCCTTTATCGTGGTCATCCTCCGGGAATCTGACCCTGCTGGCTGGTAAACTTCCTGTGAACCTATCTTGGCCAAATGTTCCCCACATGAGTTCACTTTCTCACGTTCTTCATAATCAGTCCATGTATCTCTATGTGTTTCCTGAGCTCTTAAGCCCTACCCTTCTGGTTTCAAATTGTAAACGTCATCGGGATGTCTTCTTTATCATCAATAACTTTGCCCATGTTCTCAGAGTTTGAAAATTCCTATCTCATCCCCACTAATCATGAAGAATATAAGGAAAATCATTATAGCTTGATTCCCAGGTTGTATTGTTGGTATATTTGCATCACACCCTATAACTATTCCTGCCCTTTCCATACCCCGTATCCTTCTCTCTTACAGTCAACACTGTTACCAGATATGAAATCTCTCCCAGACCATCTGACATGACATCTCAACACTCTCCTTATTTTCTCTGATATCTGAGCTCTACTGATAGCTTTTCTGTAATACATCGAGAAGCTGAGGATTATCAAGCTGATGGTTGTACCTTTTAATGCTGGAAGATTGTCATGCTGTATGAAGATTATTTTGGGTTTCAATCATATATGACTTGGTATGGGTGAAACATCTCCAACCAACTGCGAGGATTTACATTACATGCTTTATTTTGCACAAGCAATTGCTGAACAGACTTTCTGCAGTAGTGTGCATAATTATAATATTTAAGTTCTTACATGTCCTGAAATCTGTCATTTGTAAATTCAGCATCGTTATGCATTAAGAATTTTGTTGGTGACCCAGTGTCTGTGCCAACCCGCTTTTCTCTGACTTTCTTCATTATAGTCTACCTGTCCTTATTGTTTATCACCATGAATATGCTAAACCTGACAGCCACACCTACAATCCTTGTCCCATATCTTCAAATGCACAGCAACTACAGGTCATTCTGCTATAATGCATGTTTCACTATTGCGAATTCGCTGTAATGCAATTGATGAATTGGGGACACTTTCTAAAGTGCAAACTTTTAAAATGTGTGTTGACTGTAATGCGATTACATTGTCAACACTTCAAGCACTGTTTCTAAAGTGCAGTTTTACTATAATACCAGGTTGCACAAGAACGCAACCATCACATTATAGAAGAACTACCTGTACAGACTGTCGCTGGATTGGCAACGGGTTCTGTTATTGAGTCCATTCACAAATCAATTTGTACACAGAACACAATGCAGGATAATATAAATCATCATTCGTAAGTACAAACAAACATTCAGATGTCAGAACTTCAAAATTAATATAAATACACTCCTATATAATATTGTATTCATAAGTATGAGCATTCGTAAGTTAGAGACCATTTTATTTCATGAAATTCCTGAGCACTTACAACTAGGCCTGGTGGTGTCTTACAATATTTAATACATGTATCAGATACAGTGTGATCTTATTCTTCACCCACAATGTTAACAGTAGTTTATTTTTTGTGAACAGGGATGAGCAAATAGTTTATGTAATTTCCATTTAATCCTCTTCTAACCAGTGAGACTTCTATCTCCAGCGATCACCAACACAAATTGGACTTCTTGTCGAGAAACTCTAGATTTCCTCACCGGGATACAATAATGTTCAGATCACCTGAATTATACTTTTATTGCCTTATCGAGTACAAATTATCATTCTCTGTGTCTGAATGGCATCTTCGCTTTTCTCATCAAAGCCTTACTCAGTAATAATGGAGTGTCGCTGTCATAACTCAGGGAACACAATGGATACTGTCAGACCAAGCTCTGCCCAGATACCAGGTACACCACCCTGACGGTCCATATCCACTCATCTCCTGACCTTGTAGAGGCTGCATTGAACTTTACCTTCAACTGTCCTTGAATCCCCACAATGCACCTTAAAGCTACCCACCCTGCTCCTCTACTTGCCCCTGTGCAGGCCACACTGGTGGTCACTGCCACTAAACACCACTCCTGGAGCCTATCGAACCCTTTGATTTTATTCTGCATTTAACCCATTCACTTTGAGCTTCCCTCTGGCACAGTATCTGTCCCTACCTTTGCACCTTCTCCAGGATAACTAGGAACAGACAATAAATGCTGACCCAGTCAGTGACATCCTCATCCCATGAGTGAATTTTAAAAAACGACGGTTTTACCCACTGCCTTTACTTCCCAATCCCTTTTGGCAGTGATCCCCAATCTGTGCTGACAGACGCTCTTGAACCCTCCTCATGGATCGATTGACAGATCTCCTGGACTTCAGTCGCCTCTGACCAACTTCAAGGGGCAACCCCTAAACATGACCAGTGTGGCCTTTGACCACTGTCTTTGCAGCTCCCTGACTGACAACATGTGATTCCCCTGACTGTTTGTGCCACTGGCTCTGTAAGACTAACTGCTGCCCACCTCACAGATTGTACTGGAGCAGATTGCCTGATTGTGAGTATTGCAATTTGATGACTGACTGTGACCATGCCCCTGGGTTGTTTTTAGATTAGATTAGATTACTTAGATTAGATTAGATTAGATTAGATTAGATTAGATTAGATTACTTACAGTGTGGAAACAGGCCCTTCGGCCCAACAAGTCCACACCGACCCGCCAAAGCGTAACCCACCCATACCGCTACATTTACCCCTTTACCTAACACTACGGGCAATTTAGCATGGCCAATTCACCTGACCTGCACATCTTTGGACTGTGGGAGGAAACCGGAGCACCCGGAGGAAACCCACGCAGACACGGGGAGAACGTGCAAACTCCACACAGTCAGTCGCCTGAGTCGGGAATTGAACCCGGGTCTCTGGCGCTGCGAGGCAGCAGTGCTAACCACTGTGCCACCGTGCCACCGTGCCGCCCATTGTGTGCTGACTTTACCCATGCCTGGCAGTACCTGAACCCCCTGATTGGCAGCATCCCTTGACTGAATGAGGGAATACCCCCCTCCCCCGCCCCCCATCAGTTTCAACATGGCCATTTGCTTTTGCTTGAATGCTTGGGCAGTGCATTTGCCACATGGACAGATGGCACATTCTGGAAGGGTTATTAGATGTCCTGATGTGCCATGTGTGTTCCCCCTCACAGACAAAATCCTACTGAAAAAGATGAAAAGCAGCTTGTCAGTGTGTCTACGCTAAACGACATGTCAGTACTACAATACTGCTTTCCTTTAGGCTCTGTCCGATGCACCAATGAACTAACGGGCATGGCACAGCAAGGGAACATGAGGCGTGGGTGCTGCAATCTTGTAGGTAGGCGCTTAGTGAGTAATCACTAAGAGAGCAAGTGAGCAGATCGGAGATGCAGGTCTGGTCCAGTCTGTGAGCTGGGAGTCCATCCTGTCTGCAAAATACCTTTGCTGCAGCCTTTTAGTAATAGGTGCCAGTGTGCCCTGCAATACATGTCAGTGTGTCAAAGGTGCCAGGATCATTATGAAAGCTGGAAGATGCCAGAGTCAGATGTCCATGTGTGAATGCTGTGTGTGTGTGTGCCTTGATCATCCCCCAGGCTGCAGTATGCTCAAATGCAACATGGAGGCTGCTCAGATCAAGCAATGAGTTGAATTTGCCTGGTACCTGCTTCGATTTTCCTTATGGATTATTTTTCAACGCCTCACCTGTTTAGTGCGTTTGGTAAAATAGGAAGCTGATGATTAATGAGGCAAGTAGGACCGTTAACAAACCATTTAACAAGCAGTAATTCCCCTTAGTTGGCAACTTTCCGCTACTTTGTGAGAAAACCACGCCACTTGTAAAAAACATTAAAGATGGAGTGAGATGGTCCCAACATCAAGATGGGCCTCACTGCACCTCCCCATCTGATTCTGCCACAAATCCTGCTGCTACCCAGAGCAATCAGACCACGACCACCCATGGAAAGTTTATGGTACAGAAGAAGGTCATTCAACACATCAGCTACATGTTTACCAAGAAAAAGAAAAAAGCGTTATCCATTCTAGCTCAGCGACCCCTGCAGGCATATATATGAGCAGTTTCAGTGTGAGCTGAGTTGCATTCTGCTCTTCTTTCTTCATCTTTCATTTTGCTGGACCCGTCTACAAATATAACCTAAATGTCTATATATGTTCCTCACATCATCGTTCCTTATGGATGGATTGATTTTCCACTTCACAGTGATGACTTTCAGCTTGTTACATCAAACCCCACATTAAACTCAATGGTTCAGAGTTTTGTTGGACTTGTACAAGCTTTTGTTTTGAGTCCAATTACAGGGAGTCTACACTTACACAATATCTATTTGTTCATGTGAGACTTTAACCATCCTATGAATAAAAGGCAGTCTGGATGTGACTTAGGAAACCATTATGAGGTTAGACAGTAACTTTATGGGATGAACATTGATCCTCTTTCTGGCTCAGCTCAGGGTGCAGTCTATTTCTCATCATCATTCTCTCCCAGTCACTTCTGTGATTTTCTGCTTCTAACTGGAAAGCCAGCTCTAGTCAAATTGAAGCTGCAGTTTGAGTAGAAAGTTGGCGTTTACTAATGATGTGGAGATGCCGGTGTTGGACTGATGTGGACAAAGTTAAAAATCATACAGCACCAGGTTATAGTCCAACAGCTTTATTTGGAAGCACCAGCTTTCGGTGTGCCGCTCCTTCATCAGGTGATTGTGGACTCCTGAAGAAGGGTTACACCTGAAATGTCAACTCCTGCACCTCCTGATGCTGCCTGGCTTGCTGTGTTCTTCCAGCCTCCTGCTGTCTACTCCAATAATGACAATGGCAGATACTTGATAAGGATTTAATGACATGAAAGGATGTGAATGTGCTCTTTAAACTTTGAAAGGCTACAATTTGTCACTCTGTGATATAATCACTGCAACAGTGGCCCTTTCATTCTAAGTTGAAAATCACACAACACCAGTTATGTTACCTGGTTTTGTGTGATTTTTAACTTTGTTCACCCCGCCCAACATCGGCTCCTCCAAATCTTTCTTTCAAATAAGGGTAGGTTTTAAATTGAATCAATTACATGATGCATTCGTGATTGACTACAATTAAACAAAATAGCTTCTGGCAGACATCCCAATCAGAAAATATCAGGCTAACTGATTAACACACTTTGATTATTTGTTTATAATTAAAGTAAAACTTAAATGCAGGCTTCCCTAAAATGATTCGGATATACCGGCGTTGGACTTGGGTGTACAAGGTTAAAAATCACACAACACCAGGTTATAGGTCAACAGGTTTAATTGGAAGCACTAGCTTTCGGAGCGACACTCCATCAGGTGATGATGGCACCTGATGAAGGAGTGGCGCTCCGAAAGCTAGTGCTTCCAATTAAACCTGTTGGACTATAATCTGGTGTTGTGTGATTTTTAACTCCCTAAAATGAACTCACGTTCTTTAGAACAATAGGGTCCAGACATTGAGATCAGAGAACTGACACTGAGCTGTCTGACCACCTTACCCCCAGCAATTACTATTTGATGGCACTAAAGATTTCTAATAGATGTTTGTTAAACAGAGATTAAATGATCCATAGTGAAGCAAGGCCCCAAAATACAAAGGCGACTTGCCTCAGTTTCTCATGGATCATCTGGGTTCATAGGATTAATATTGAATTTTCATTGGTTGAGATGGTCAGGACTGGGTAGGTGCATTTTGTGCTTCCTCTCAGTGTGTAACCGTCGCTGAACAGGATGGTGTCTATTTGCATTCAATCTTTTTTTCTCAAGAAGGCAGGCAATGGTAAATGCCACCAAATTCTTTGTAAAGTTCTACTACCAACTTTCAAAATGATCATACTATTTTAATTGGTGTTGGGTAAGGCAACTCTTGCATAGTTTTTGTCAATGCCCTTCCCTCCTTTGAGAATATTTACTCAAAGAAGTTGCCTTATCTTGTGTAAAGTTTACCATTTTGGATTAGCTTTCAAGCAACTCTCTGGTTAATACCTCTCCAAGCAAAGTCACAAGCTCAGAGACTGCAACAACTTACCATATCATATATTGGTGTGGTGTCACTGACCCTCTCTGGCTTTCCTTATTGGCATTCCATTCACCCAGATGGCTAGCTTTAAATTTCTCCTTAATTTGACAATTTCTAAATTTAATTTGCTTCTCACCGGGTTGCCTGATTCACAATTGATTTCTCCCCCACAATTTGTGTCTGACTCTGAAAATATTTCACTATTCCTTCTGGGGTTGTGTGACTTACTGACTGTGTCTCTTTATTGAGAGTCTCTCTCACTCTCTTTTACTGCCTCTCATTTCTTTTTTATGCTCTGAATTTTACCTGTTAGCTCCAATCAGCCTTTTATGCCTTTGTCTTTTTGTGTATTGAGGGCTAAGTAACCAAACAGCTTGTTCATTTAAAGCCAGCCATTTCTTCAACACACATGCCTGCTTACCGTATAATATAAAGGGATCGACATGTTCTGCTGGCAACCATTCCCCTCCCATACAATTTCTTTCTTTGTACTTCCTGTTCCATTTTACTATATTGTGATGTCATCAGCCAGAAGCCTGGGCTAGATTTTAAGTTGCTGGGGGAGGGGATAGGTACAGGTGGTGTGCAAGAAATTGAGAGGTAATTGCAAGGGTTTGTCAGTACCTTTTTAACCAAGCCACTGCCATCTCATTTGGATCTGAGGGCTGCTTTTAACTGGGGTGACAGAACATCATAACAACCTGAATCTGTTAATTTCATTCATTTAAAGGGATAATGTGAAATTATCATCTAATAGATTCTGGAGCTTGGGGCAGACTGATTGGAGTTTCCGTGCTTTAGAAATGCCTTCCTGCAAGTCATGAAGGGCAAGATTGTTCCTGACAAATTGCCAGTGAAACCAAGGAGGCATGGCCTGAGATAGCAGAGGAAGTCAGTGACAGGAGTGTGGTGCCACATGCCTGGACCCAACAGCGAAAGCAGCTTTATGTGCTCAGCAAAGCAGGAATCCGGTAAAGAGGTGGCACATTTACAAACCTGATGTGGGTATCACCTCAACCTCCTCTCTTCAGTTTGTTAAAACTACTCCAGCACTTCACTCCACACACCAATATCTTTCAGTTGCACTCATTTATCTCCATGCACTCACTTCTTTATGTCTCCATTTGTTCGTCTACCACTGACACTCAGTCACATTTGAACATAATTGACGATAATTACATATAATCACATCTGCCATGCTCTCAGTGCCTGAACAGAGTGCTCTCCAGTCACTTGGCACCAATAGTGGGGGTCATTAGGACAGTCTACACCTGAACCATGCTGGATCCAGTGTTTTTGAAAACTGCACAACTAAGGAAGTAGAGAGGGTTTTAAACTAAATAATAGGGGCAAAAGATCAAATGCAGAAAGTTGTGATATAATCAAAGACTAGAGATAAGACAGAACAATAGTAATATGATAAATCAGAGTCAGAGAATGGCAGAAATAGGCAGACACAAGAAACCTAGGAATACTCCAACAATCAAGACTAGGTATTATAAAGTTAACAAAATTAAAGTCTTTGTATCTGAATCGGCATAGCATTCATAACAAGGTAAACAACTGCACTGCTGCCTCACAGTGCCAGGGACCCAGGTTCGATTCCAACCTCGGGCAACTGTCTGTGTGGAGTTTGCACATTCTCCCCGTGTCTGCTTGGGTTTCCTCTGGGTGCTCCAGTTTCCTCCCACAGTCCAAAGATGTGCAAGTGAGGTGATTTGGCCATGCTAAATTGCCCATTGTATTCAGGGATGTGCACGTTAAGTGCATTTGTCATGGGAAATGTGAATAAGGTAGGGGAATGGTTCTGAGTGGGTTACCCTTTGGAGGGTTTATGTGGACTTGTTGGGCCAAATGGCTTGTAGCTGATGGGTCCAATGGCCTTCTTCTGCACCATAAACTTTCCATGGGTGAAAGTTTATAAGGCTCTGATTGATGTGGGCTACAGCAGGATTTATGGCAGAATCTGTTGAAGCATGACTACCTGACTTTACATAGCCCATGTTACTGAAAGCTGGTGATTATAGAAAATCAGGATACGGTGAATGGAGAGTGTGGGGCAGAGATGTCACAGCAGAATGCAACAGCCTTAGCTTGACTGTGAACAACAGGGGGCAGAAAATTGCCCAGAGAAAAGTCACCTTGATGAACCCGATAGACCTGGGAGCCTTCACTCATCCTCACTACTCACTCATCCACCTTCACTGAATCACCACCACAACCTCATCCACCCACCTTCACACCCTTACCCTCTCACTCAGCCTAACTCATTTCCACTCACACAAGGAGGGCAGTGATAGAGAGACCTAGAGACAGTCCTGAACAGTGGCCGAGTGATTGACAGTCAGATGGTCCTGAGGAGTGAGAACTCGGAGATGGAGGGAAGCAAAAAGGGAGTTAGGAAAGCAGGGAGAGTTGGTGGTGGGGTGGGGGAGAGGGGGCCAAAAGCTGGGGGTGGTGAATGGATTGAGACCAGGCGGGAACAGGGAGAGTGCTGGGAGGAGCAGGGTGACATGCCAAGGCAAGTGAAGACACTTGGCTGTGGGGTCTATAACAACTGGCCACAGTCTCAGAATAGGGATAAGCTATTTAGGACTGAGATAAGAAAGAACCTTTTAACTCAAGGGGTGGGGAATATTTGGAATTCCCTACTCAAAAGAGCCAGGCTCAAGCTAGAGATTGATAGATTTCTAGTTACTAATGACATGAAGGACTATGGAGACAGTGCAGGAATATGGCACTAAGGAGGATGATGGATCTGGAATAATGAATCAGGCTCAAGGGACCGAATAGGCTACTTTATTCGTGTCTGGGGAGGTGTTGGCCACAGGATGAGGGGAACGGGAAGAGAACTTAGGGAGTGGTGAGAACCAGGAGGCATGGCACAAAAACTGGGGGGATTGGGTGACAGCCAGAATGGTGGCCAGACCAGAGAGAAGGCTGACACTCCCGGAAGGTGAAAGAGAATGTGAGCCTTCAGGTTGGAGTGGAGCTTCAAGCTGATGGGCTGAGAATAAATCAAAGAGGAGAGGGAGAGAGAGAGAAAAAAACTCTCAGCTGAGCAAGGGGAATGCTGGGTAATATTAACAGTTTGACTTTTGACATTTCTTTGATCATAGTTATGGGCACACACATATATGTATAGAGAGAGAACATTCTGTCGAGAACACTTTGCAAAATAGAGGCTACAGCAGAAAATAATGTTGCTTTTGCAAAATACACAAGCCGCTTGACTGGAATCATGAAGTCTCTAACACACTCAGAGGGAGAAAGAAAAGAGAAAAAATTCTGAGAGTAGAAAAGGAATGATAAAGAACATTTTGAATAGGAAAAGGAAGAAAGAGAGAAGAAAGAATGGGAATTTAATTTGAGAAGCTTGAACTAAAAGGATAGGGGTTCCCTTGAATCCAGTAGAAGTTCCAGCGACAAGTGCAGGGCTGTTTAAATTTAACAGACAGTCCGACAAGTTAGAGAAAGGGACATAGAGGCACTTCATTCATTTCATTTGAAAATGTTGTAAAACAAGTGAAGTGGCCCACAGAAAGCTGGCTGCTGTTGATGCAAAGTCCATTTACTGCCAAAACTCACGAAGTTTAGGTCATGTTTCCCAAAAAGCCACTTTCAATACTTATAAGTTGTATCCTGAAGCTTTTAAATAGAAATATTGAAAGCTCCAGTTGCTGCCCAAGCAAATGGACAAGGAGTTTGAGAGGGTAAGACAGTTTATCTTTGAATATTGGACATGGATTATAACATGAGGCATCAGGGAAGTAATCCTGTTTAAAGATTTTAAAAATTCAGTCCTTACCTCTGCAAGGATACACATAGAGAATGGAAAGCTTTCAAAATCTGGATAGGTAGCTGAGGTGACTCATGATTCCAGGCTTGTCCACAAGCTGTAATCTTAGGGGGTTCCTTCAAAACCTCTCACACATTCGAGAGAGGTTGAAGGTAAGGGGGTCACCTGGGAATGCAAAGGGATACCTCCTCAGGTCAAAAGTCTGAGCATTGGAGTGATGCTCAGAAGTCAAATATTCCCATTGAAACCACTCAGGGTATCTTCACACTGATTATTGGAAGCAGAAAGGGAAATCAGTGGCAATGGTCTCAATTAAACCTGTCCTCTCAAGACCTACTAACATAGGGATTATAGCTCAAGATAATCAAGGGAAGTCATCCTTGAATGTCACCAAAGTGAGTCAGATTACTGGAAGATATCAAGTTTGTCATAAAGCTGGACAGCACGGAAAGAGATATTTCAGTCCAACTCATCCAAGTTATCCTCAGTTAATCTGGTCCCATTTACCAGCATTTGTCTCATATCCCTCTAACCCTTTCCTATTCATGCATCCATCCACATGCCTTTTACCTGTTGTAATTGTACCAGCCTCCGTTGGCAGCTCATTTCATATACACACCACCCACTGTGTGAAAAAGTTGCCTTTTAGGTCCCTTTTAAATCATTCCCCTCACTGATTAAACCTATGCCCTCTAGTTTCGGACTCCCCTACCTTGGGGGAAAGACTTTGACTATTCATCCTAACCATGCCCCTCACAATGTTATAAAACTCTATAAGGTCACCCCTCAGCCTCCAATGCTCCAGGAAAAAACAGTCCCAGCCTATTCAGCCTCTCCCTATAGCTCAAATCCTTCAACTTTGCCAACATCCTTGTAAATTTTTTCGGAACCCTTTCAAGTTTTACAATATCTTTCCTATAGCGGGGAAACGAGAATTATGTATTTCAAAGGAGGAAGTATTCCTTTACTATAAGTAAACAAATTAATATTCTGAGACTCTTGGGTGCAGTTTGGTCACTGATAATGGTTCATGGTAGAATTTGTGTTCCATATTGCTTGTTGAGAAAAATTATTAATAACAGGTATTTTGAATCTTTTCCCTTTCATAAAGTTGAGTTACAAGGTTACTTAGTAAGTGGAATTGTTACTGTGGGAAAAGTTGCCATGTTAGTTATTGAAGAAATAGATTTTACATTGGAAAATGATTTAGTAACACAACGACAACTGTGTTGCCGCAGTTGCCTGATCAAGTTGATCTTACCAAACTCTCCACAATTACTGTGGCCAAACATAAGAAGCTTATTGAGAGAAAGTGAGGGCTGCAGATGTTGGAGATCAGAGGTGAAAATGTGTTGCTGGAAAAGCGCAGCAGGTCAGGCAGCATTCAAGGAACAGGAGAATCGACGTTTCGGGCATACCTTCTGCCCGAAACGTCAATTCTCCTGTTCCTTGGATGCTGCCTGACCTGCTGCGCTTTTCCAGCAACACATTTTCAGATAAGAAGCTTATTGGCAATCCTTAGCAACTGAAGGAAAATGGTCAACGTGGACAGCTAACGTTTGCACATGAATAGAGAACTTATAATAGAGCTGTTGAGAACATTTGAATCAGAGGAATAAATCACTTGAATGAAGACTTTAAAACATATGAATGATAAATGTTTGGAAGTAAGTTCAATAAAGATTTAAATTTGATAAACTACAAGTTTTGGGCGACATGGTATCTAAGGGTTTAGCACTGCAGCCTCACAGCACCAGCAACCCGGGTTTGATTCCTATCTCGGGCAACTGTCTGTGTGGAGTTTGCATGTTCTCCCCGAGTCTGCGTGGGTTTCCTCAAGGTGCTCCAGTTTCCTCCCACAATCCAAAGATGTGCAGGTTAGTTGGATTGGCCATGGGAAATTGCTTGTAATGTTAGTTGCATTAGTCAGGGGAAATGTAGAGAAATAAGGGAATGGGTCAGGATGGGTTACTCTTCGGAGGGTCAGTGTGGACTTGCTGGGCCAAAGGGCCTGTTTCCACACTTGTAGGGAATCTAAGGGAAGTCTCAGATGCCTCAATTAAGTATTGTGAAAAATAACTTGAAACAGAGAAATAAACTGAGAAATAAGAACAGTTGGTTGGCTGCAGAATTTAAAGCCAAGCTGTTGGAACTGTACCGTGAAACGAGCAACGGAAGTTTAACAGTTCTATGGAATCTGGAGAACAAAGAAGATAAATATGCAATGTGGAAGAAAAGATCGAGACTTTCAAAGCAGCTAAAGAGACTTGGAAGGAACAGATTAAGAAGCAGTCAGTAACCATGGAGGATAAGTTCTGAAATGAACAGAATGCTTGTGTAAAGTGGTCTTGTGAAGGGTTCTAAAGATGGCTGTAAAGCAAAGGACACTGAAGTGACTAAGCTGAATGAACAAACTTGAAAATGAATTGGGAAATAAGAGAGAAAGCAAATATTTGGAAGAAACTGTGAAAGAAGTAGAAATGAGGACTCCACTTTTGAAGAGGCAGTGGGAACAATGTATGTAAAGCTTGTGGCACAGTTTTCAGATGAACTCGATTGTGACTTGAGGAAAGAGACCAAAATCCCCTCAGTGCAGGTTTCTTTATCTCATGTGAATCAAAACAATGGAGCAACAAAATCTGTTATAAACAAATTGATTACGGAAAATCATTTTAAAGCTAGTTATCAATCAGACACATATACTTTCCAAGCAAATTTTAAGGACTGATTAAAAGTGTGTATCTATCAATGAAGACAAAGAGTAAGGGAAAGCCCAGAAAGGTTTGGAAGGATGTTGTTTGTGAAATACATGAAAAACCGACCGTGCTGGGATGGAAAACAAAAGTTCAGAATAAGAAGCAAGTAGGATAGCTCAGAAGAATTAAACAAGGCAGGTTTAGAATGGGATCAGGAAGAAGTAAAAAATCTCAGAGCGTTCAGTGATCCAATAGCCAACAGGAATGCAATAATTTTATTTGATCACGAAAAGCATTGGATCATGAAAAATCCCTCAAATACAGCCAAAAGAGATTTTGATTGGAACAGCAATTAATTTTTAGCAAACCAAGAAGCCATCGTAACTAAAAATGAGAATTTACGCTGAATAGTTCTCATTAAGATGAATGTTCTTCCTCGTTTGCTTTATCCCATGCGTATGCACCCTATAATGTTTCCCAGGTCAACGCTGCGGAAGCTGATGGATGGTTTGGTTCCTTGGCGGCACAGTAGCTCAGTGGTTAGCACTGCTGCCTCACAGCACCAGGGTCCCAGGTCCAATTCCAGCCTTGGGCGACTGTCTGTGTGGAGTTTGCACATTCTCCTGGTGTCGCGTGGGTTTTCTCCGGGTGCTCTGGTTTCCCCCCACAGTCCAAAGATGTGCAGGTTAGGTGAATTGGCCATGCTAAATTGCCCATTGTGTTAGGTGCATTATTCAGAGGGAAATGGGTCTGGGTGGGTTACTCTTCGGAGGGTCGGTGTGGACTGGTTGGGCTAAAGGACCTGTTTCCACACTGTAGGGAATCTAATCTTGTCTTTGTCCGGCATTGTGGGTGGCCGCTCATCAAGCTTACTAAATTGCAGTTGCCTCAAAGAGGCGGAGGAGTTGATTTCCCAGATATCAGGAGGTATCAATTGTGTTCCCTGCTGTCCTTTGTCTGCGATTGGGTAGGTAACGATCCGAACTCAGTATCGTTGGATATTGAGGCCTCTCATGGATAAGATGAGGACAGTTATGGCCCACTGCTGGAACCCCATTGTCATTAGTACAGTCAAGGCATGGAGGGCAATGCGTCAGAGTGAGGGTTGTTTATCCAAGACTTTGCCACTTACACCTATATTTGGTTCCGACCAGGGATGATGGACTCAGGGTTCCAACCAAGGGCAGCGAGAAGACTTTCTTGTTTGGGAGACTTGTTTGAGGGGGAGCTTATGATGTCTTTTGAGCAACTGAGCCGCAAATACGGGTTGCCCAGCAGAGATCATTACCATTTTTTTCAGGTTAGGGATGTCATCCAGAAGATGACTATGCTTCTCACTAAGCCCTATAAGCCCGATACAGAGAGGTTGTTGCTATGCTCCACAAGCACCCTTTTGGTTAGTGCCCCCTATCGCCTGCTGGGTGGCAGGGCCTGGCAGGATATTAACCGGGTATGTGAGGTCGGGGAACAAGAGCTAAGAGTGGAGATCTTTTCTGAAACATGGGACAACATATGGGAGAATGCTCGAAAGGTCTCAATCTGTAATAGGATATGCGCTACACAGTTAAAAGTTCTGCACAGGGTTCATCTGGCACCAGACCGTCTGGCGAAGTTTAGAAAAGGGGCATCTTCAGTGTGCCCCAAATGTAAAATAAGGGTAGGTACTCTTACCCATTGCTTCTAGACATGCCACAGGCTCCGTGTTTACTGGGGCGCTGTGGCGAGAGAGGAAGGGAGGGTATTAAGGACTGAAGTCAAAGTAGACAATATTGCTCCTCTTAGGTGTACCGAATTTACCATCTTTAGACGAGCATGGGAAGAAACTATTTAATATTCTTGAGTACTGTGCATGGAAGTATACTCTGATGAACTGGGTGTCTGATAACCTGCTGGGCTTGCTGGGATGGTAGAAATTAATTATGAGCACATTCCCTAGGACTTTTTTACAAACATGGTGCACCACACAACAGATCATAACTATAACACATGGCAGTCCTACTTGAGTCATTTGGATATGGATTTGTCAGTTATCTTAACTAGGGCGTTTGTTTAACCAGGATAGTTAGCTTTGTTGAGCCCTGGGCACTAGAGGGGGGCCTCCTGAGTTAATACAGGTATATATTCAATGCTGGAAATGTGTTGCTGGAAAAGCGCAGCAGGTCAGGCAGCATCCAGGGAACAGAGAATCGACGTTTCGGGCACAAGCCCTTCTTCAGGAATGAGGAAAGTTTGTCCAGCAGGCTAAGATAAAAGGTAGGGAGGAGGGACTTGGGGGAGGGGTGTCGGAAATGTGATAGGTGGAAAGAGGTCAAGGTGAGGGTGAAAGGTCAGACTGGGGTGGGGGCGGAGAGGTCGGGAAGAAGATTGCAGGTTAGGAAGGCGGTGCTGAATTTGATGGATTTGACTGAGACAGGGTGGGGGGAGGGGAAATGACGAAACTGGTGAAATCCGAGTTCATCCCTTGTGGTTGGAGGGTTCCTAGGCGGAAGAT
Organism: Chiloscyllium plagiosum; assembly: GCF_037043375.1. Lineage (NCBI taxonomy): Eukaryota > Metazoa > Chordata > Chondrichthyes > Orectolobiformes > Hemiscylliidae > Chiloscyllium > Chiloscyllium plagiosum. The sequence continues at coordinate 59,727,879 of NW_028270157.1, read as the reverse complement.
GAGGCGTTCTTCCTCCAACCGTCGTTTTGTTGTGGTCTGACGATGGAGGAGTCCAAAGATCTGCATATCCTTGGTGGAGTGGGAGGGGGAATTGAAATGTTGAGCTACAGGGTGGTTGGGTTGGTTGGTCCGGGTGTCCCAGAGGTGTTCTCTGAAACGCTCCGCAAGTAGCCGGCCTGTCTCCCCAATATAGAGGAGGCCACATCGGGTGCAGAGGATGCAATAGATGATGTGTGTGGAGGTGCAGGTGAATCTGTGGCGGATATATATATATACAATGCTCCCATTCCTTTGTTTGGGAGCTTTGTGCCGAGCATAGCTGTTCTGTATTCCGTGTTTTTTATGCTTTTCTTTCTTTTTTTGATCTATTAGTTATTTACTTATTTATTGGTGTTGCTTTGCATAGTGTTAGGGTTTGTTTTGTATTATAGAGTAGGTTAGTAGTTAGTAGACAGTAATTGTATTGTAATTTGTGGGTTTTTTTCTTTTTATCATACTGGTATTTGTTATTGATTGTATTTTTATGTGTTTATAAAGTTTAAAAAATTGCTAATAAATATATTTACAAAAAAAAATGAGAATTTACAAACTGCAAAGTTAAAAGAAACTTAAATGGGGGATCCAAGATGGCGGCGACCCAGTAAGACTGAGTCTATAGTGCTCCTCCCAAGACTTGGGCACAGTGGGTCACCTACCCCCTACCAAGCTCACCAAATCATTTATAAATCATTTTTAACAGTTTAGTAACTCAATTAGTTGTGCAATATTATATTTAAGCAACTTTATCCTAAGTTAAAATGACTAAAGGGAAGGGAGCCCGCAGCTCTCAGCAAGCAGGAACCCCTCCCCCACACTCTCCAGCTGCAGCAGAGGCGTCCACAGCCACCCCGGGGGACTTACCTACAGTAGCAAGCCTTGCAGAAATGCTTTCCAAGCTTGACTCGAAGATCGATGCCTTTATCGTCGAATCCAGGAACCGTTGGGAGTCGTTGTCGGCCGCGCTGAAGAAGCACGACCGTGAAATTGAAGAAATTCAACGCTGAGTCGGAGGGGCGGAGCTAAAGGCCGCGACCTCGGAGACAACCGCTCAATCGGCCGTGGATCAGGTCCGGACTCTCAAGCAGCGAGTCCGGACCTTGGAAAATCATATTGACGACCTCGATAATCGAGGTCGTCGAAAAAATATTCGTTTGCTGGGCCTTCCCGAACGGGAAGAGGAAGGCCAGCTTACAGCATTCCTGGAGCAGTGGCTGCCACAACTTTTAAATCTGCAAGCTGGATCAGGCCAGGTAAGGGTGGAATGGGCCTACCGGGTAGCAATACGCGGGCCCGGCTCGAACCAGCGCCCACGCCCGGTCCTGTTCCGGCTGCAGAGCTACAAGGAGAGGCAGATACTCCTAGAAGCCTCTAGAAATCTCGGAAAAGACCCCCAAGCTATGATCTACAAAGGATCCAAGATCATGCTATTTCAGGACTTTTCCCCGGCTCTGGTTCGAAAGAGGAAGGCATTCGACGAGGCGAAGAAGCGTTTAAGGGACTTAAATGTACAGTACTCCTTACGCTACCCAGCGATGTTACGCTTTAACCATGAAGGATCTGTATATAACTTTGGATCACCAGAAAAGGCTAAGGAATTCTTGGACTCTCTTAGATAAACTGTAGGACATAATGGATGTTGGTCTGCCTTCCCCCCCCCCCGTTTTGGTTTATATCCCCTCCCTTTTTTTTTCTTACCTTATTGCTTAATATTATTATGGGGGGTGGGGAGAGGGATTTGATTTTCTCCCCCCCCCCCAGCCTTGGAGTTGTTTTCTGTTATTATTTTATGTATATATGAGAGGTGTATGTATATGTGTGTGTGTATGTATATATATATATATATATATATATATGTATGTGTATGTATATATATGTATATATAAGCTGGGGGATTTGGTTAATGTTGGTGGGGGGAGGTGGTTACCTTATTCGATTTTACCTCTGTCTTTAGGAGTGGGGTTGTTTTTCCCTTCGTTATTTTGTATTATCATATTTAATTATTATTTGTTGAACTGGTAATTTTATAGTTATATGTTTATATATGGTATTAACATTACCAAATATACCCAGATGTTGGTAGGGGTGGGGGTGGGGTGCTCACTGTTAACTCTAGCTTTGTATTATATTTGAATTTTCCTCATTTGATTGAGGAGTGCCTGGGTCAAGGGTGGGGCATCGGTTGGGAGAGGATATGAGGGATTTTTGGAGAGGAAGTGATGCCCCCTGGGAACAAGGGGGAAAGTCTCCACTTAGATGCGTTTTATATTTTTTTTATTTAGAAATAGTTTTTTACTGTATTGTTGTGGGTGTATTAAAGAGGGTTTATTTTTGTAAATTTTACATGTTCCATGCTCGGGATGTTCTGGATAGGGTTCCCCCTCCCGAGGGGTCTCGGATTGGCCCAGAGGATTATGGTTGATCAATCGGTTAAGTGGTGCACCTGGAATGTCAAGGGGAGTAATTCGCCACTTAAAAGGAAGAAAATATTATCAAATCTTAAGAAGGAAAGAGTTGATATAGCTCTCCTACAGGAGACACACCTGTCAGATAAAGAACACTTGAAATTACGACAGGGCGGATTTGATCAGGCCTTTTTTTCTTCTTTTAGCTCAAAAAGCAGGGGAGTTGTTATTCTTGTTCGGAAGAATTTCCCTTTCAAAATCCTAAAGCAGATAAAAGACGAATCTGGACGATATATCTTGATTAAAGCTCTCATAAATGGAGAGGAATATGGGATTTTAAATTTGTACTGCCCCCCGGCACACCCCTTTAAATTTATAACGGAAGCCTTTTCAAAATTGATGGCTTTTGATGCCCGTCATATAATTATAGGGGGAGACTTTAACTGTATTATGGATCCGGAAATAGACAGGATTCCCAAGAGTACTGCAGGAGTATCTCCCAGATCTAGACAATTGATGGATCTGAACAAAGAATTAGGATTAGTAGATGTATGGAGATGTCTTCATCCACAGGGTAGAGATTTTTCTTTCTACTCTAATCCACATAAATGTCACACCAGAATTGATATGTTTTTTGCCCCCTCAATTTTTTTAAATTCCATATCATCCTGTAAAATAGGTAATATAGCAATTTCTGACCACGCTGCTGTATATATGGAAACTAAGGCGAGGAACAGTGGGACATCCCCTCGGCATTGGCGTATGGACCCCTTCTTAATGAAAGATAGTAAATTTGTAAAGTACTTCTCGCAAGAATTTAAAACTTTTTTAGAAATTAATTCAGGTACAGCTAGCAACCCGTCAATGATGTGGGAGACCATCAAAGCTTACACGCGAGGCTTGATCATCTCCTACTCTGCGACCCAGAAGAAATTAAAGGGAGAACAACAGCGTCTGCTTGAAGCCCGCTTAAAAGCGGCTGAAACAGCATACACTGATAGACCCTCTATTATTAAATTGCAAAGGATTACAGCTCTTAGGACAGCTCTAAATACTACACTTACTCCAACGGCTAAGAGGGAAATATTATTTGCAAAGCAAAGGTTATATGAATATGGCGACAAACCGGGTAGATACTTAGCATTTCTTGCAAAGAAAAAAAAGGCCCCTCAGACTATTATGTCTATCAAGGAAAGTACGGGTATTTTGACTCATGATCATAAAAAGATTAATGCGACCTTTAGAAAATTCTATTCTGAGTTATATAAATCACAGGATTGTGAAGATAGGACGAAGAGGATGCAGTCATTTTTTAAAAATTTGACTTTTCCAGACCTAACTCCGGAACAAGTATCGGTCCTAAATGCTCCTCTTACACCCCAAGAAATAGTTGATGCAATTAGGCACCTTCAAAATGGTAAGACGCCGGGCCCAGATGGCTTTCAAGCTGAATTCTATAACGAATTTACAGAAATACTGGTTGGTCCACTTATGGATATGTATAACTATGCATATAGTCAGGGCTGTCTCCGGCCTTCGTTGAAAGAGGCAAATATCTCTCTTATCCTTAAAAAAGGAAAAGACCCAGAAGATTGTACATCATACAGACCAATATCCTTGCTAAATGTAGATTTTAAAATCCTCTCTAAAACGTTAGCACTGAGATTAGAAAGGATACTGCCACATATTATAAAGGAGGATCAGACGGGGTTTATTAAGGGCCGTAGATCATCCAATAATGTTAGAAGGGCTCTGAATATGATTCAAGCTTGTCATCAGGGAAAGATACCAGGAGTAGTGGTTTCATTAGACGCGGAAAAGGCATTTGATAGGGTCGAATGGTCATATTTGTTTTACACATTGGAGAGGTTTGGTGTTGGACAGGTGTTTACCAAATGGATCTCAACATTGTATAGTGATCCCAAAGCAGTTGTGGTTACCAATGGATTAGGCTCGGATAGCTTCAGTGTGGGTAGGGGCTGCCGTCAGGGATGTCCCCTCTCGCCATTGTTATTCACGCTAATAATTGAACCACTAGCAGAAGCTATACGAGCTGATCCTAATATAGTGGCCCCAAGGATTGGTACAGGTAAACATAAAATTACCCTTTATGCAGATGATGTTCTTCTATTCCTCAGTAACCCTTTGATGTCCATACCTCGCTTAATCCAAGTTATTAATACATTTAGTGCATTCTCAGGTTATAAAATTAACTTTTCAAAATCGGAGGCTATGCCAATGGGTGGCCTTGCTGTGATACCCCGCTTAGCGGACGGTTCCCTTTTTCCCTTTCGCTGGTCCCTGGAGGGTTTCTTAAATTTAGGCATTTTTATTACCCCAGTATTTGGTCAGTTGTATAAGGCTAATTTTGTGTATTTATTGGAAAGGATAAGGCAGGACCTCCAGTGATGGGGAGACCTGCCAATTTCCTGGCTGGGTAGAATAGCATTAATCAAAATGAATATCCTGCCCCGTCTCCTATATCCTATGAGAATGCTTCCGGTGATGCTGCCGAGGACAGCTTTATGTAAATTATACGGCTGGCTGAGTTCCTTTATCTGGAACCATAGGCGGCCCCTTATTAAGCTGAAGAAGCTACAGCTTCCACAGGCAAGGGGTGGATTGGACTTCCCAGATTTTAGGAAATATCAATTAAGTTCCCTATTAAGTTATATAGCTGATTGGGTCTTGTCTGATCCACAATCAATCTGGTTGGACATCGAGGCTTCTCAAGTAAAATACCCACTTATTAACCTTTTATTCTCAGACAAGAGGAAAATCATTACAGATCACTGTAAAAACCCTATAATACTGAATACAATCAAGGCTTGGAATATAATGCGGCAAAATGAGGGTAATTCACATAAAACATCCCCCTATGCACCGATAGTGGGAGCATGGGGATTCCAACCGGGGTTAACAGATGCCACTTTTAAACTCTGGAGATCCAGGGGTATCTCATGTCTCGGGGATTTATTTAAGGATGGGGTCCTGATGTCTTTCGGACAGCTGCGTCAGAAATTCGGATTACCCAATGGAGACCTCTTTCGATACTTCCAAATTCGAGATTTTATACAGAAGAAGACTACGTTATTAGATAGTCTTTATAAATCCGATAGAGAATGTAGTGTCCTACGACCAGTGGGGGTATCTTCCGTCAGTAATATTTATCATTTGCTACATGATGAAGTATCGGGAGATATGGATAATCTGCTTAAAACATGGGATCAGGATCTGGGACTAGAAATCTCCACAGAAACGTGGAATGATATCTGGGAAAATGCTAGAAGAATTACTATTTGCAACAGAACCCAGGCTATCCAGCTGAAGATACTTCATAGGGCCCATATAGCACCGGTTCGATTGGCAAAATTTAAGGCAGGAGCATCTCCAATGTGTCCTAAATGCAAAATAGAGGTGGGCACTCTTGTACATTGCTTATGGACCTGTCATAAGATCCGTAGATATTGGACTAAAGTAGCAAGCACCCTGACAGAAATTTTAGGAACGGAAATAAAAGTGGACCCCGTATCTCTCCTCTTGGGCTTTTCGAACTTTCCCTCCCTGGACACGTACGGGAAGAGACTATTTTCTATTCTTTCTTTCTGTGCAAGGAAAAATATTTTGATGAACTGGGTGGCGGAGGGCCCCCCTGGACTTTCAAATTGGCACAGACTAATTATGGAATGTATTCCCCTTGACTTCCTTACAAATATGATGCACCGAAAGACCGAATTATTTTATAAAATATGGCAGCCCTTTTTGAATTACATAAATACAGATATTTTGGCTATCCTAACAAGGTCTTTTATTTAATTGAGACTACAGACCTGGCTGGTCCGCGGCCCCTCGGGGGAGGAATCCCGCACGAATACGGGTTTTATCATATCTGATGTTAACACATCCCGAGCATGTAAGAGACTTAAATATACACCCTGGTTAGTTGTAGGTTAGATTAGTAGATAGTTGAGTTTTGTTTGTTTGTGTTTTTTTTCTTTTCGTTTTTTGTTTGTTTTGTTTTTTTTCTTTTTTTGTCAAATTATGGTTATTGTATATTTGAGCTAATTGTATATCAATGTTTATATCTGAGAGTTTTGTTTATTTTTGTAAACTTGTAAAAATGTTAAATTTCTAATAAAAATATCTATAAAAAAAAAGAAACTTAAATATAGAACTATGCTGACATTTGAATAAAAGAGCAACACTATGGCTCTGGACTTAACTGGAATTTTTTTTGCGGAGCTAAAGGAAGGAAGTTAGAAAAATCGCAGGAGTTTGAATGATGTTAATGCTATGATGTTTAAACTGTGGTAATCTTTCTTGTTACATGTACTTGCTTTTGTTCAAGTTAGGTTTTCATAGTTACACTAATACAATATATATATAAGCATATAAATGGAAAATATTATCAGTTCAGTATGTAAAGATTTACTTCTGAGAAGTTTATGATGCTATATTTGATCTTATATTTTCAAATCATTGTAAGCCTTCAAATGTGGTGATATAATGAGGTTATGTTATCTAAAATAATTTATAATATCAACAATTATATATATATGTAAATATGTATAGAACTATTTGGAAAGAATCACTTTACAAAGCAAAGCATGTTTCTACAGTGGAAATAAATACTCAATATACCAAGTACAACAGCTGCTCAACTGAAATCACTGAGTCTGCATAGATTCAAGGAGAGGTCACTTACATGGTTTGTGAGTGTAATAAAGCTACTGACATTTCAGCATTGATAGAGTTTGAAACAGCTTCTCCAAGGTGAAACAGTCCTTCTCCCTCTCACACTTGCTCTAAAACTCTTCAGAATATGCCAACTGAAGTGCCAAAGAAGTCTCTTCACTACTTCCAAATGAGATTCCTAAATGAGATTTCACAGTCTACCTCACTATCTCCAGCAAAGAGAATTCAACCAACCATATCCAGAAAGATATTCCATTGCCAGCACCTTGTGTGTGCATAGTGACTTTAGCTACAGAACAATGTTTTTGACATGCCATGAATAATCCTTTTCTCTCGAGTTTAACATTCACTTGGCCAAATTGATTTTAAAATAAGACTGTGCACAGTTCTATATTTGTTCTCAGACTTAGAAGTGTTTATTCATTTGTGTGTTTATGTTTGTAACCAGAGTAGTTTAAATATTTTTTAAAATGATCCTGCCGTTTGGGTAAGTTTGTTTGGAATAAACTAGTTCTTATTGCTAAGTAAAAAGATCAGGCTTGTTTCTGATACTAACACACACAATCTGATACTTATAAAATAGCAATATCACTAGTTTTTTTTAATTCTGTTCTGACCAATGACAGAGTGGGACAATGAAAGGAATCAGGTCACACCTCCAAACTTGATCATGCAACCACAAACAAACAACCACCTTCAGAAGTAACCACATCAGAAGCAGTTCCCAATCTGGGGAATCTTATTAACTCAATGCCATTTGACACGTATTCCTGATTCCATTCCTCAGCATGAAATCAGGGGTTCTGCCCTTTTTGGAGATATTTTCTAATCTCTAATTTTCTAATATGTTACTGCGCACCTCTGGAGCTGGTAGGACTTGAACCCAGGCCGCTGACACTTAATGAAACTGAAAGCTTTTTGCCCCTTGGGATTGGTTCTCAGACGGGGTGGTCAGTTTGAATCTCAACCCTATGAGAAAACATTCAACTGCACTTTGGCTGCTTTTGGAAAAAGATAAAGATTCCAACCCTGAATGAATAAGCCAAAAAGCACCAGAGTTATGTGGCTGTTGAGCAGTTAAAAAATTTATTTGTATTTTCTTTACAGAAATTTATGGTGAAACATTGAGAGGGATGTTATTAAGAGTAGTTAATTTTGAAGACAAATAAGCTTCTGCTTCAAGATTGTTCTGTAAGTTTATAAGAAAATCATCTTACCTTGCTGGGCAAATTCATGAGAACCTCACTTAATTGCTTCCCTTTTCTCCACCCAGCAACATATTTGATCCACCGTCTCTATACATGTCTACGTGCAGAGAATGTGACAAAAGATGTAAAGAAATTGAAACATTAAGTTGCTGATAAAATACAAGATGCTAACAAGAAACCAGCTTTCTGGAAAATGAATTGTTTTATTATTAATGTAACCGTTAATTTAATTGGGTTTTCACAGCAACAGTGTCCCCTTCTTCAATAGTTTTCAGATTACACACATCATCAGGCTGATGCAAGGATTTAATTTCTTGCAGAAGTGTTCCGTATTTTCCTTTTCGTGTATATCAGTTAGGTTCAACTGAGATAAGCAAACAACAAAATATGATAACTGTTTTGTTAGCTAGAAAAAGCTCACCAGTGTTCTGCCTGCGAGACAAGGTCCTCAACAACAATTTAGGGGGATAGGTTGTGAAACTAAAAAGCAGAACCTCTAGGGTTGTAATCCCAGGATTACTCCCTATGCCACATGCTAGTGGGGCTATGAACAGAGGCAGAATATGATCGAACACGTGGCTAAAATGCTGGTGAAGGCGGGAGGGCTTCAGCTGTTTGGATCATTGGGATGTATTCCAGGGAAGGTGGGATCTGTACAAGAATGATGGGTTGCACCTAAACTGGAGGGCACCAATATCCTGGTAGGAAGGTTTCATAGTATCACTCAGTGGGTTTAAACTGATGTAGCACGGGGTGGGAACCAGTGCAGCAGGTCACTAAGTACAGAGACTGGGGGAGAGCTTGAGTTTAAGGCAAATATAGCTAAGAGAAAGAACAGTCAGCGAGAGGTTGCTGAGCCCAGTGGAACTGGAGGCTTGGACTGTATTTGCTTTAATACAAGTATAACAGGTAAAATGCCTGAACCTGAAGCCTGGATTAATGCATACAGTTATGATATTGTTGCTATCACCGAGACATGGTTGAAAGAGAGACACAAATGGCAACATAATGTTCCAGGATATCAATGTTTTAAATGAGACCAAGGAGGAAGCAAAAGAGGTAGGCGAGTTGCATAACTGTTTGGGGAGCATATCACAGCTATACTGAGGGAGAACACCCTGGAGGGATCTGGCAGCAAAGCATTATGGGTAGAGCTCAGGAATAGGAAGGGTGCAGTCACAATGCTGGGATTGTAGTACAGACCTTCCAGATGCCAGCAGGAGATAGAGGAAACGATATGTAGTCAGTTTCTGGAAAGGTGTGAAAATAACAGGGCTGTTGTGGTAGGTGATTTTAATTTCCCCCTTAGTGCTGGGGTTTTGGATGGGGAGCAATTTGTTAGGTGTGTCTTTGAAACTGTATGTGGACAGTCCAATGAGGGAGGGGGCTTAGTATTGGGAAATGAGCCCAACCAGGTCTTCAAATTATCAGTGAGGCAGCATTTTCGGACTAATGGCCATAATTCCATAGGTTTTTGAATACATGGAAAAGGACAAGAGTGGACCTCGGATAAAGGTGCTAAATTGGGAGAAGGTCAACTATAACTAAATTGGGAAAGAATTGGAGAATGTGGATTGGGAGTGGCTGTTTGAGGGCAAATCCACACCAGACATGTAGGAGTCTTTTAAAGACCAGTTGATTAGAGTACAGTCCTGTGAAAATAAAAGTCAGGAATGGCAGGATTTGGGAACTTTGGATAACAGGAAAAATGATCATTTAAGCTGAGTCAAAAAGAAGGAGGCATACCTGAGGTCTAGGCAATTGGAAACAGATGAAGTCATTTAAGAATTTAGAGAACGTAAGAAAGAGCTGAAGCAGGGAATTAGGAGCGCTAAAGGGGATTCTGAAATGTCCTTGGCCAGCAAGGTTAAGGAGAATCCCAAGGCATTTTGTATATATATTAAGAGCAAGAGGGTAGCCAGGGAAAGAGTAGGCCCACTAAGCAGGGAGGTTATGTGTGGAGCTAAAGGAAATGGCTGCGATCCTTAATGAGTACTTTACACCAGTATTCACCAAAGAGAAGGACATGAAGGATGTTGAGGTTAGAGAAAGGTGTGTGAATACCCTCAGGTAGGGTAAAACAATGAAGGATTGTATTGGGTGTCTTGAAATACATTAAGCTAGACAATTCTTCAAGGCCAGATGGAATCTATCCCAGGATACCATGGGAGGCAAGGGAGAAAATAGTTGGAGTCTTAACAGATATCTTTGCATCCTTTTTAGCCCCAAGCTGAGGTTCGATGTTGGTCCTTTGTTTAAGATGGGAAACAGTGATAATCCAGGTAATTACAGGCCTGTGAGCCTCACATCAGTGGTGAGAAAGCTGCTGGAGAAGATACTGTGAGAAAGTGTTTATTCACATTTGGAAGCAAATTGACTTGTTCGTAATAGGCAGCATGGGTTTGTGCGGGGGAGGTCATGTCTCACCAACTTGATTGAGTTTTTTTGAGGAGGTAACAAGAATGATTGATGAGGGAAGGGCAGTAGATGTTGTCTATATGGACCTTAGTAAGACATTGGATAAGGTACCTTATAGCAGGCAGGTTCAGAAGGTAGAGTCTCATGGGATCCAGATTGAGCTGGCTAAATGAATACAAAACTTGCTCGGTCATAGAAGGCAGACAGTAATGTTGGAAGGGTGCTTTTCAGAATAAAATCAGTAACTAATCGTGTTCCACAGGAATCAGTGCTGGGATCTTTGGTGTTAGCAATACATATAAATAATCTGGAGGAAAGTGTAGGTGGTCTGATTAGTAAGTTTGCAGATGACACCAAAATTGGTGGAGTTGTAGATAGTGAGAAGGATTGTCAAAAGGCAGCAGATTTGGGCAGAGAAATGGCAGATGGAGGTAAATCTGGACAAATGTGAGGTGATGCATTTTGGAAGATTAAATTCAGGTGCAAATTATACAAAAAAATGGCAGAACCCTTAGGAGCATTGACATACAGAGGGATCTGTGAGTCCAGGTCCACAGATCCCTCAAAGTGGCCACACAGGTGGATACAGTGGTCAAGAAGGCGTACAGTATGCTTCCCTTCATCGGCCAGGGCATTGAATATAAAAGTTGGCAAGTTATGTTACAGCATGTACAAAACTTTAGTTAGGCCACATTTGAAACATTGCATGCAGTTCTGGTTGTCACACTATCAGAAGGATGTAGATGCTTTGGAGAGGGTGCAGAGAAGGTTAACTAGGATGTTGCCTGGTCTGGATGGTTTTAGTTATGAGTAGAGGTTGGATAAAATCAGATTGTTTTCACTGGAAAGACAGAGGCTGACATCTGGTAGAGGTCTACAAAATTATGAGAAACTTAGATAGGGTGGATAGTCAGAGGCTTCTTCACAGGGTGGAAAGGTCAACTACAGGTTCAAAGTGAGCACAGGTTCAAAGTGAGAGGAGGAAAGTTTACGGGAGAAGTGTGGAGAAACCTTTTCATATAGACGGTTATGGGTACCTGGAATACCTTGCCAGTGGAGGTGCTGGAAGCAGGCATGTTATCAACATTCAAAGCATATCTTGATAGACACGTGAATGTGAAGTGAACAGAGAGATCGATACTGTGCATGACAATAAGTAGCATGACACTCTATTAGGAATCAGTGCAGGTTTGGTGGGCTGAAGGGCCTGTATCAGTGCTGTACTGTATTATATTGTATAATAATGGCTATCTCCAACTTGTAATTGCCAATCAGCTAGCACCCAGTTGTTTTCGATGACCTGGTAACTGGGATCAATTGTTTGCAATTGGTACCTACCATCTGGCCAGCAACAAGTGCTAACTGTTCATAATTAGCACCAGCCAACTGCCCAACTGGTGTTTTCAACTGTTGTTGTAAAACAATTGGTAGCTTTTTCAACCAGGTCAGTTAGAATGTGTTTTCTTCCTGGAAGAGCTAGCAAGGATTATCAGGAGAAAGAAGCTAATCTCAACTAGAGGATGGAGGGAAGAACACTCCTGCTCCTCTTTAATAATGTTGTGGGATCTGGTATGTTCACCTGAGAAGGTAGATGGGTCCAAGGGTGAGTAGATGGATCTGTCAGAACCTGTTGGCTCAATCCTCATTCATTTGACTGATAAATAGGTGCAGATTAATAAAGGGACAATCAGCGGGATTACAGTAATCCTGTTTTTTTTTGGAAATTGGGCATAACTGAGTGATGTTCCACTTTATAAAATATCAACTTCAGTATTTCTCAAATTAGTTTTGCAATACAATGTTCACATTACATTAGCATTCAGAGAAGATACATATTGTTGTCACCAGTTTCATAATTCAAACATATTTAGCTTTTCAATTATACATTAAATTATTTTGATTCAGGCAGGCATGACCTTTCTGAACATGATAAAGAAAAATTATTTGGAACAAATGCTACTCATGGAAGTATGCTCGTGATCAATTGTAATTAATAGGAGGATTATTCTACTAATACTGTGCAGTAGGCTTTTATGGCACAGTGCCTCTGGGGCTAGGAAAGCAAGCTAAGAGCCCTGAGATGCACCCTGCCCCAATGCATGTAATGGGTAGCTGTTGCGGGATACAAATCCAGCTGGCAAGAACTTTGCAGTGTAAGGTGTCAGTGAGCTCCAAAGTGCATAATTGATCTACTGTCTTAAAAATGAGTTTCAAGTGTGCCATGATGGTATGGTGGGCTGTTGCTTTGCCAGTGCCAAACTCCTTGAATGAAGAATATAGGCAGTCACAGCGAATGCAGCGTACCCCGAGGTCTTAGGGAATGTGGGTCACGATGAAGACAATGTGTCATGGCTCACTGACATAGCATCCTGGAAACCATGCTCCACTGTCCTTGGAGTCATCACAAAAGTTAAAGATTTTAAAAGAAATATGCAAAATCCCAAAACAACCTGATTTTCAGATCCAAGGTGAAGAGAAATTGACCAGGTTAGGATTGTTTTCATAGGAGTTCAGACGAGTGAGGGGGGGATCTCGTACAGACCTAACAGGACTAGACAGGGAGGATGTTCCCGATAGTGGGTGTGTCCAGAATCAGGGTCACAGTCTGAGGATTTGGCTGGACCGTTTATGGTCCTGTGGAATTCATTACCACAGGAAATAATTGATGCCGAAACATTGAATGTATTCAAAGGGTGGACAAATATAGCACTTGGGGTGAATGGGATAAAAGGTTATGGAGAGACAGCAAGATTATGCTGTTGAGTGGGTTTGAGAGTCAAGATTAGAGTGGTGCTGGAAAAGGACAGCAGGTCAGGCAGCATCTGAGGAGCAGGAAAATCGATGTTACAGGCAAAAACCCTTCATCAGTTGGATGATCAGCCATGATGGTGATGAATGACGAAGCAGGCTCAAAGGGCTGAATGGCCTCCTCTTGCCCCTATCTTCTATGTTTCTATGTTAATAGAAGTCACAGAACAGTTTTCTGTACTTAACAAGAATTGGCTCAGTGGTTACCACTGCTGTCTCACTGTACCAGCAACCTAGGTTCGATTCTCACCTTGGGGACTGTCTGTGTAGAGTTTGCACATTCTCCTTGTGTCTGTGTGTGTTTCCTCTGGTTTTCTCCCACAGTCCAAAGATGTGCAGGTTAGGTACATTGGCCGTGATAAATTGCCCATAGTGTCCAGGTGGATTAACCATGGGGAATACAGTTCCAAGGATAGGGTCGGGGTCTGGGCCGACTTCTCTTAAGAGGGTCAGTGTGGAGTTGATGGACCAAATCGTCTACTTCCACACTGTAGGGACTCTATGATTCAATCTCTAATTATTATAGGCCATTAGATTCTAGCTGCAGGTAGATATTTAAATTAAATACATAAATTTTACAAATTAAAACCTTTATATACAACTCCTTCCAGACACAGAGACAGACAAACTTATGCATGGGTTTTAAAAAAAATGGCCAGATGGAAAACTGGAAATAAAGGTCCATGGTCTTTGTTCACAAGACTCTGATTGGTTCTTGTAGACAGTTTCTCCTCTATCTTCCTTTTACTGAATACTTCCACTGGTTTGCAAGAAGCACAGGATGGCTGGTTGGCTTATGAAAGGTCTCTGATTTATGCGACTTCAAATATCTATTGAAGAAAAGATATGTGAGTTTTCTCAGGTTAAAACTAGCTTACAGCAAACAACTGAGAAACAGAGAGAGAGAGAGAATTTTTTTTTGTCTTATGCAAATATGCTGGAATCTTCCGTATGGTAACATCTTTCTCTATGTTATTCAGCCCAAGCTGACAACCAGTAAAATGTTGATGAGGTAGAGGACCTTTCTCATGGATTAATCCTCACCAATAAGCTTCACTTGAGGACAACCCCTTGGCTCCAGTTCATCTGCATATTGCTGCCATCCACAGCTACACAAACAGGATTCACAAAAGGTATCAAATTCCTTACTTTCAAAACATGCAGCCATCCTTCTAAACATCTAGTTTTTTTAAAAAAAAGTTCTTTCCTATTTCAGTCCAAAAGCATTAAGATAAAAAGACGTGCTCATTACACTAGAGTATACACTGGCATTTTTCAGCCACCAGATCCCGCACAGACTTTCATGACAGGAATTGTCTCAATCCAGTTACTGTCCACTGTCTGAGAAAATATGAACTTGTATAAGCCTGGATAGGCTGGGACTTCTTCACTGGAGCATAAGAGGCTCTCAGGTGACCAAATAGAGGTTTATAAAATCATGAGAGGTTTCGATAGAGTTAATGGTAGGTGTCTTTTCCCTAGCATGAGATATTTCAAGACTAGGGAGCATATTTTTAAGGTGAGAGGAGAGAGATTTAAAGAAGACATGAGGGGGACTTTTTTTACAGAGAGGGGGTTCGTGTATGGAATGAACGTCCCAAGGAAGTGGTGGATGTGGACACATTTACAATGTTTCAGAGATACTTAGATAAGTACATCAACAGGAAAGGTTTAGAGGGATATGGGCCAGGAACAGGCAGGTGGTACTAGTTTAGTTTGGGATTCTGTTTCTGTGCTCTATGACTCTATGACAATAGACAGTAGACAATAGGTGCAGGAGTTGGCCATTCTGCCCTTCGAGCCTGCACCACCATTCAATATGATCATGGCTGATCATCCTTAATCAGTATCCTGTTCCTGCCTTATCTCCATAATCTGTGATTCCTCTATCCTTGAGAGCTCTATCCAATTCTTTCTTAAATGAATACAGAGACTGGGCCTCTACTGCCCTCTGGGGAAGAGCATTCCACACAGCCACCACTCTCTGGGTGAAGAAGTTTCTCCTCATCTCTGTCCTAAATGTCTACCCCATATTTTTAAGCTGTATCCTCTGGCTCGGCACTCACCCATCAGCGGAAACATATTTCCTGCCTCCAGAGTGTCCAATCTTTTAATAATCATATGTGTCTCAGTCAGATCCCCTCTCAGTCTTCTAAACTCAAGGGTATACAAGCCCAGTCGCTGCAGTCTTTCAGCGTAAGGTAGTCCCACCATTCCAGGAATTGACCTCGTGAACTTACGCTGCACTCCCTCAATAGCTAGAATGTCTTTCCTCAAATTTGGAGACCAGAACTGCACACAATACTCCAGATGTGGTCTCACCAGGGCCCTGTACAGCTGCAGAAGAACCTCTTTGCTTCTATACTCAATCCCTCTTGTTATGAAGGCCAGCATGCTATTAGCCTTCTTCACTACCTGCTATACCTGCATGCTTACCTTCATTGACTGGTGTACAAGAACACCCAGATCTCTTTGTACTGCCCCTTTACCTAAATTGATTCCATTTAGATAATAATCTGCCTTCCTGTTCTTGCCACCAAAGTGGATAACCATACATTTATCCACATTAAACTGCATCTGCCATGCATCTGACCATCTGACCACTCATCTAGCCTGTCCAGGTCACCCTGTAATCTCCTAAAATCCTCCTCACATTTCACCCTGCCACCCAGCTTAGTATCATCAGCAAATTTGCTAATGTTATTACTAATACCATCTTCTATATCATTAATATATATTGTAAAAAGCTGCGATCCCAGCACTGATCCCTGCGGTACTCCACTGGTCACTGCTTGCCATTCTGAAATGGAGCCGTTTATCACTACTCTTTGTTTCCTGTCAGCCAACGAACTTTCAATCCAAGTTAGTACTTTGCCTCCAATACCATGCGCCCTAATTTTGCTCACTAACCTCTATACAAATGAGGCAAAATTAGCTAATAATGAGCTATTGATGTATGTAAATGGGTATCTTGCTACTCAGTTATGCCATTCTCATCTTGCCATTAAAATCTTGGGTGAAACTTCAGAGACACTCAATTATTCTATTTGTGCCATACTTTTCTAAGTGGTTCACCACTGCCCACATTGGAAAATTCAGCCCAGTGTTTCAGGTCAAAGTTACCTTTCATCATCATTCTTCAGGTCATCTCAATCTCAAACATTAACTCCGTTTCTCTCCACCTGACCTGCTGAGTATCTCCAATACTTTTATTTACATTTCATCCACTTTGATTTTGCAAATGCCTCAGCTATTTTCCTAAATCATTTCCTGTGGTAGAAAATTCCCCACACTAACTTGTGTGAAAATCTTTTCACTTTTTTTCTCTATTTGATTGAATAGTAACTTATTAATCATTCTTTGTCTCATTATTTTGAACTTGACCATAAGTGGGAATGTTCTTTCCACACCTACTCTGTCTAAACCATACATCATTTTAAACCTCCCACGAGTTCTCTTCCAAACACTTGTACTAAAAATGCCAAAGTTGTTGAATCATTCAAATTAGGGTTAATGTCTCAGTTCTGATAACATGCTTTTCAATCTCTTTGCATAGTCTCCCAGTCCTTTTTTCTGTATAGTTCCTTAAACTGCAAACAATTCTGTCACCGCTGAGTTTAGATAGTTTCAATAATGCACAGGTTAGTTCATAACATGAGTTGAGAAAACTGCTGGAAAAGAAATCTAATAATAAAAGATTCAGGAAAGAGCATACAATGGCAAGTTAAAGAAAGGCACAGGCTTACAATCAATGACTGGAAATCAAATGGAATCTCAGAACAAAAAAATACAACAAGAAAAAAAGAGCAATGAATAAAATAATTCTTACAGTTGGTTCAACAATGTAGCTAGTGGTGTTTCTGAACTGTCATTCAAAGCAGCCTTTTAAAGTCTGCATATGTTTAGTTAGGCCTCAGTTCAAATAGCAAGAGCTTTTTGATCGCCTGAGATTCTTTGCAGAATTTTCAATGCAACACAAGTGCACAAACAAGAGATAAAAATGATCTCTTTCTCTCAGGTATTCCTGTGTTTCACAGCATGGACGGCCATCAAAATGAGCAAAAATGACAAGTAAAACATCAGCTACCTTACAGAATCCACAGGAGAGGCCATCTTACTGGTTGATGTTGAAGGTGCATCATAAGTGAGGTCATTTTCAGATTTGGTGAAATGTTAAAAGAAGATCTCAACCACGTTCCAACTTCTGTGATAGCCTTGAAGAATACCCAGCTTTCCATTGTATTCCTTTCTGTCTAGTAATGGTGGCATGTGCAACTACACCCCGAGAGCTACCAGGCCTTGTAGTCATTGTATTCAGAATGCTATTTTCCACTCTGCATTGATTAGTTGTGAAATCCCACATTAATGGAAAAGGAGATATCCAATGACAGTCCATAGGATTGCTAGATTCCTTGGACTGCAAGAGGCCAATGATAGAACACATGAGACTCTGATGGTACACTTATCCAATACATAAAGAGGAGAAGGTCCAAAACCATGCATCTGATAAGCTTCAAGTGATGCCCAACTTTGAAGCATGAATATCCATGAAGGGAGAAATGTTGTGCTATCTTCATCCTTAGGCGCTCAAACATCATGAATCCTTCACTGAAGTACACAGAGATCCTGATGGATCTAAGGTGACAGTGAATTTCACCACGATCTTGCTGATGTTCCTGAAGAAGCCAATCTGTCGAGGACAGAAGGTGGCTGTTTCATTTGAGCAATCTTGAAGCTGGCATAAAATCGATTCCCTCCTCTCAACGATGAAAGCAAATGGAAAGAGGCGATTCAAACAGGCAGCTTTTATTGCAGAAGCAGTGCAAACAACTGAGACATTTGCAAACAAATAGTCATTAATGTAGCTTTTGCCTGGCTGTACATAATAATTGAGTTAATTTCTACTTTGGAAACAGTTATAACATTAGCATACTCAATAATATTGAAAGCTACCAAACAGTTCAAGATGACTTCGGACTAAACGATACAATAGCAGTAACAAGGAAAATTATGAAACAAATAATGACAGCAAGATCAATGTCAATAAATGATACAAAGTTGAAAATGAATAAACAACTATAAAATTCACATTGTCCATCACTTGCATTCCTGAGGGTCATTTGTGAAAATGTCTGAGCAGGAGATGGACCCTGCAAGTGAGGAGCATCCTAACTGTTCCTGTGCCTCATACTTGTTCATGATAGGATGCCTATTGTGCCAAGGCTACAGTTACACTGGAGATTTGGGAGAAGTTGCAAGTGGTGTCTGTTCGACATGGACTATTGTCTGAGGCAGAAATCAGATCTGAGAGGGTAGCAAAGGCTTCGTGTGTATTAGCTGTGCTTGCTTTATACAGAAAGGTTAACCATCTACGCAATCTGGCTCATCTTCTGACCAAGGTTCTCCCACATGTGGCCCAGCTGATCATCAATCATTTGACATTTCAGGAACAATTCATTTCGTTGCTGTGCTTTTTACAAACTTGTCATGCACTCCCTTTTCAGAATAAGAAAATATTTTTAGAAGTTTAACTAACATTAATTCAGGTCATGTCAAAACAATAAATCTACTTGTTTGAGAATCCTGCCAGAATGCTTGGTGTGTTTTCATGATTTATAGAGACATGCTAACAGTCAATGTCAAATCCTCAATGGAAGACTAAAGATTGTACAAAACAGTCTTAGAATGGGCAAGGACAAGATTAACTGTCAGATAGATGCCTATCCTTGCCCTACTACAGCAAATTATAGGCCATAAAGTTTAATAGCATTACTATGTTTCAATAGGCTAGGATAGCTCTTTGGTTTGTGGTATTTGGAGGCCCTGCTCCAGGGAAAAGCTTAAGGTCTCTTCAATACAAGTCATCTCAACACAGAAACGGGACAACTAATTTAGAACTGACTGTTCATTGATTTGTATAATAATTATTAAATTATTAAATAATTTAGATATTATTAAATTAAGATTTCTGAGCTATGATTTGGCTCCCAAAATTGTCTCATTCACTCGTACTCAGTAGAGCAGATATGATTCCAACTAATTGGATCAATTCGATTGGGTGAAAAATAGGTTTGGTGCTGTATTACTTTCCTTTGTGGGTTTATTTTCATGGTGCTGCAGGCTAAATGAATGCTAATAGCTTGACAGTTGTGCAGGGTGAGTTTTGAAATATTTATGCTTTCGACTTTCGATTCAGTTATTTTTTTAAAGGAACAATGGCTGCAGTAATTAGAATGTAATGTCATATTCTTGAATTATTAAAACGATTGCAGATGGGAATGCACTTCCTGTCCATAAATAAGTCTTCCTTTATGATATAACTAATGCCTCTTTGGGAGCTACTTCTTCTGACACTGTTGTTGCTCTAGGGCCTCCAAGGTGGCCAGGATGACTTGGCAATGACTGTTTGACACCTCTTCTGCAAAATTCCTATATTGATAAAGGAGCTGAATGTGTACCAGGAAGGATTGCCACAAAGGTGATTAGGGGTCAAATAACCGATTAGATTTGCTGTAGCGCTTGGTAACTTTGTGCTGCAGTTACTGAACCCTGCTAATAGCAACCAATTGACCAAATATAAAGAAGCTGTTGATGCAAACTGCCAGCATTATTTGTTGCTGAAGGTTAACTAACTTCACTGCCTGAAGAGGACTTTTGATACACATTGGGAAACATCTGGGACACATTGTTAAGACTTCATCGCCAATCCATCAAGATTTATCCTGGAAGTTTTCCCAAGACTTCATCTGCACAGGGAGAGAGTGTGTAACACACCAACACATTGTAAGCCTTGAACAAATCACCAGGAGAAAAGGAGTGCCTGGTCACAGGGATCTTACGCAATGTTCTCTCAGGTCTGGAGGAGGAGTAGGAGATAAGACAGGAAAGCAGCACCTGAAGATACTGGAGGAGGGAGGAGAATGCAGATTCCTGATGACTTGCTGTGTACTCTACAATCAGACAATCACAAGGCACAGTCAATTGCGCCCATGTCCAGGTGCTATGAGGAGCAAAGGAAGGAAGTATTCAAACGGGATCAGAGGGTCAAAAGGTAACATTAGAGTGTTTCGGATAGACAGCCCACATCTAGGAGGGATGCTCACCATCATCTAACTGAAAACCACTTTTGAAAGTCGTCCTCCACCATCAAACTCGAGAGGACCTTGTCCACATGCCTCACCCTCCAGGAGTGAGGATCCATCAAGACATCCAGGACCTAGACACATTTCTTTCAACCCCTTTCCCCATTAAGAACAGGAAAGAAAATCACTGATTCCATCCCAACTAGATTCCATCCCTACCTAATTACCAAGATCACCCTTTATTGAAGCCAAAACAAACAACAAAAATGTGACACACTTAACAGGCTTAAAAATATTAAGTTATTACTCTGCTGCTCACCCACAGTGACTGTGCTATGAGTTATTTCCCGCTATGGTGTTTCTACAAAGTGCAAGCTAAATGGCAGCATGTGAGCTAAGATTCTGCAGTCAGCAAGTCATTGGCTGCAATGAGATGTTGAAGGGCATGGTTATCCTTCACCCAGAGACTGCACCATCTCAGCATGGGTTGAGTTGGAGCAGTCTGAGCCGCCTGGCTGACAGCTAAGTGCAAGGAAAGTTGTGGAGTGGGAATTGGGATGTTGCCGTGCAGGGAGAGGTAAATAGGTTTCTGCTCTAACAGTCTTACACCATTGTGTTCAGCCAGCCCAAATTGCCAGAGGACAGGTCAGCTGTGACATCGACATTGCATAATATGGACACAACAGGTTATCAGCTTTGACTGGCCAGCCTTTCCACCATGGAGACAATAGGTTTCAGGCTGTGTCAAGTTACAGGCCAACTGGAAGCAGATTCCTCTGTCTCCCTTATCAATACTCACAAGCTTTCCAGCAGATTATCCATGGTACCAAGCAGATGTTTTTTCACATCCATCAGTCTTCTACAGTATAGCACTATGAGGTCCTTCTCTGAGTCCGATATAGTAATGCTAATATGCCACCTTGGCCACTGGCAAGATAGCACTTGTAGTGTCCCTTCCAGCTAGCTTTACTGCTAGCCACTAGCCAATCATGATCAATGCATCCCTTTCTGGTAATTGTGCACTAACTTCTAAATTAAATGTAATACCGTCTCCTTTTCCTTCAAGGACATTATACACTGATCACTGCCACTGTCTCATGGATTTGTGGCTAACATTGTTCCTCTGCTTAAACCTTTCCATAAGAGACAGATAGCAAAGCACAACCCAACTGAATGAAGCATTCAGTGGAATTGTGGCCAGACCCTATCGTTCACAACACAAAGTTGCAGTCACACTCCAATAAGATGAGGCCATTGTTAGGAAAATCTTTTCCCCATATCTGGAGGTTTGCACATTGTGTTCAGCAATCATCACCTACTTTGAGTTCCAGATAAAGCAGAAGATGGCTTGGCTATTCTGTGTGGCACAGGAGTGAGGAATAGGCCACACCTGCTCATTATACAGCAATATTGAGAGTGTTTTACACCTGATGACTAAGTTCCTACCTGCAGTGAAGAGGGAACATCACTTCCACATATCCAGGTTTTAATTTGGGTATTTGCTCCTTCCAGTTTTGAACATGCAGCCCAGCCTCCCTCAACTTTACTGCCAACACTTTCAGGTAGTTGGACCTAACCATGAAAGGACAATGGACCAGTCAGCCCAGTTCTGAGAGCTTCACTTTTACCACTGTTTAATTTATCTTCTAAGGTCCATTCGAACCAATTGTAGAAACTCATCACTCTGTGCGTTGACAGCAAATCCAAGCAGAAGGCAGTGACATCATTCATGTACATGGAGGCTGTGGCCTGAGTGTCTCCATTGCCTGAGATTGTCACCCCTCTAACACTCACACTCTTTCTGATGGACTCAGCAACATATTCAATATGCCACACAAAGAGATAAGGAAAGGATGACACCCTTGTCAGACTCCAGATTTGATCCATTCCCACCCATTATTTGACACTACTCTGTTGATGCTTGTGTCGGGGAGTTGCATTTAATTACCAATCCCCTCCTCAAACTCCAGTTTAGACATTGCAGCCGTCATGCAGGTGATCAAAGGCCAAACTGGTATCAACCCATTCTGTCAGGCACATAGAACATCAAATCCCTGAGGCATGTCAGGTTTTCAGAGATCGTCCTGTCAGGTTCAGTGTAGGTTTGTTAGGGTTGGAGTACCAACTCTAGAGCAGACTTGAATGAAATTGAAAATGACATTAGACAGAATATTGTAATCCACATTCAGCAGTATATTGGGTCCTCAATTTCTAGTATCTCCACTACCTTGTCCCCTTCCGCTTGTAGGTGATTATGATGATGCCTTTCCACATAAATTCTCATACATATCCACCATGTCTCAGCAGATCCAGTCCCACAGAATTACACATGACTCAGCCCTCATGTTTTAAGAGTCCACCTCCACTGCCTCCCATTTTAAATTGGACAGTGAGCCTGCATTGAGGCCAACTAAGGGTTCAAAAGAAAAACAGTAGTTAAGAAAAAAATCTAGAATTACTTTCAGTGTGTAATCTGTTGTTGTCAAATCATTAAATCATTTTATAGGCTTTTAATACTCAAAGTAGGAACCAGATCACTACATTGAGTCATAGACAAGGTCAGAAGTCACGCGACACCATGTTATAATCCAACAGGTTTATTTGAAATCGCAAGCTTTTGGAACGCTGCTCCTTTGTCAGGTGAATTGTATCTACATTCAATATTTCCTCTGGAAGTTCTTTCCACAAATTAACTATTCTCTGTGTAAAAAACTTGCCTCTTATGTCTTTTTTAAATCTATCTCCTCTTGCCTTAAAATATGCCCCCTTGTCTTGAAATTCCTCACCCTAGAAAAAAGACACCTGCAGATCACCATATTTGTATCCTTCATGATTTTATAAACCTGTATAAGGTCACTTCTCAACCTCCTATGCTCCAGCAAAAAAGTAGTTAAATTGTCTCTTATGGAGTTGGTCATTGCCTGGCACTTCTGTGGCACAATTGTGACTTAATGACCATCTCCAATCGGAAACAAAGAGATGGCAGAGGAACTGAATAGATACTTTGCATCAGTCTTCATGGTGAAAGATTCCAGCAGCATATCAGAAGTTCAAAAGAGTTGGAGTAGTGGTGAGTGTAGTGGCTATCACTAAGGAAAAGGTGCTGGGGAAGCTGAAAGGTCGGAAAGTCACCTGAACCTGGAGTTCTGAAGGACATTGCTGAGGAGATATTGCAGGCACTGGTAGTCATCTTTCAGGAATCACTAGAGTCAGGGTGGGTCCCAGGAAAATGGAAAATGGCTAATGTAACATCCCTTTCTAAGAAGGAAGGGAGGCAGAAAATTGGAAATTATAGGGTGTTTAGCCTGACTACAGTCATTGGTAAGATTTTAATGTCCATTATTAATGATGAGATTGCAGAGGACTTGGAAGTGCATAGTAACACAAGACTGAGTCAGCATGGATTTGTCAAGGGGAGGTCATGCAGAGACTTGAGGCATAGACTGTTTTCCAAATGAGGAAAGGCTTTGGAAATCTGAAGTATAAAGGGGACATAGGCAAACTAGTTCAGCAGTTTTGGACCCCATTTTGGAAGGATGTGCTGGCCTTGGAGGGAGTCCAGAGGAGGTTTACAAGAATGATCCCGGGCATTAAGGTCTTGTCATATGAGAAGTGGTTGAGCACTCTGGTTCTGTATTTGATGGAGTTTAGAAGGATGAGGGCGAAGCCTCATTGAAACTTACAGAATACTGAGAGGCCTGCATAGACTGGGCCTGGGGAAGATGTTTCCACTAGTGGGAAAGAGTGGGACCCAAGGGCACAATCTCAGAGTGAAGTCAGAGGATAAGTCCAAGATGGCACCGGAGCATGGCGACTCTTTGCGAGTTCTCCTAAGCAGATCATCCCCATACATCTTTTATAATCGTTCTACTCTTTGTAAGTCTGTCAGTATAACTAACAATGTTCTTTTAGATCTACTTCCAGGTCTGGCGATCTTACGACCTCCAAAAACAACCAATGGCTTGACCGGATCTAACCTGACGAAGACAAGGACCTCTCGGAGTGTCCAACTGCGTGAACTGACGGGGCCTCACTGCTGACGCTGGAACTGCAACCATGACAACAACCAGACACTTAGCAACTTCTCCAAGGCCTGACCGGATGTTGATACGTGACCCAACTCTGTGGAGTGGACCAACCACTTGGAGGCCCGACCCAACAGTGAACAAGACCCCATGAAGTGCTCGAGGCCGCAGCCAGAGTCCAGGACCCCATCGGACATGTTTACCTTCTGGAATGGCAGACTATCCACTCAGACTCCCAGTCCTGACCAGAAGGAGCCACTTACCCAGGAAACATAGGAGATGTGCTGGCTGCAGGTCAAACGGAAACAGTGAGATTTCAGGTCCCTCCTCCTGGTATATGTCCAAGCTATTGAAAACAACCTAGATGAATTTAAAGCTAGACTTAACTATTGAAGGGAATTGAGAGGCTGCCATACATCTATTTTATAGCTACATGGCTCACTCCTGCTTAACATGCTGTGCCTTACAACCTGAGGGGTTTTCAGTCCACCAGATGGACTGCATGGCATCCTGGGCAAGGCAAGGGAAGGAGGAGTCTGTCTCCTGAGCAGCACCTCTCGGTGCTCAGATGTGATGAGCTTGGTGAGTTACTGCTCCCTGGATCTAGAACATCCAATGGTGAAGTGCTGACCTGAAGAAGGGTTAGACTGAAACATTGATTTCTCCACCTCCAGATGCTGCCTGGCTTGGTGTGATCTTCCAGACTCCTGCATGTCTACCTTGGATTCCAGCCTCCACAGATTTTCTTTTTGTCCCTACTACAACTGTAGAGGTTTACTTCTGCTTTCC
Source organism: Chiloscyllium plagiosum (assembly GCF_037043375.1). Classification (NCBI taxonomy): domain Eukaryota; kingdom Metazoa; phylum Chordata; class Chondrichthyes; order Orectolobiformes; family Hemiscylliidae; genus Chiloscyllium; species Chiloscyllium plagiosum. Next base: position 59,702,413 of record NW_028270157.1, on the reverse strand, counting down.
TGAGAGCAGTTTACATCCTCACCATGCGGAAGTGAAGAGTGCACTTGATGAAATATGCACCACTACATATGGCCTTGATCATCATTGCAGGTGACTTCAACCAGGCCAACCTCAAGAGTGTGCTACCATCACCATGTCTCCTGTCCCACCAGAGGAGCCAACTCCTTGAACCATTGCTGCACAACCAAAGACATCTACACTCCATTCTCCACTCACACTACAGTAAATCAGAGTGTAAGGCTATGCTCCGTCTCCCAGCTTACAGGCAAAAACTGAAGTATGAGGTACAGAAAGTCATACAGTGTTGGTCTGAGGTAACGGACGAGTTCCTACTTGACTTCTTAGAGTTGGTGGGCTGGTCCATATTCAAGAACTCATTGGCCAACCTAAATGAGTATGCCACTACCGTCACAAGCTTCATCTAAGTGTATAGAGAACTGCCTGTCAGAGAAATTAATCCAAGTGTTCCCAAACTGGAAACCATGGATGAACTGGAAGATCCACTTCCGACTGAAGTCCAGGTCTGAGGCTTTCAAGTCAAGTGACCCTGACAAGAAATCAAGGTATGACCTCTGCAAAGCCATCAGGGATGCCAAGAAACAAAACCAGGCAAAACTAGAGTGCCAGACTAACCACATGAACACATGTCAACACAATATAACTGGCTACAAAGCAATGTTGAGTAGAATCGCTGACAACAGTTAATCCCTCCCTGAGGAGCTCAATGCATTCTCTGCTCATTTTGAACAGAATCTCAGTGGAATGATGCCCCCTGCCCCGACAGCCTTGGGTGCACCTGTACCCACAGTCACTGCCACAGACATCAGATCGGCGTTCTTCAGAGTGAACCCCTGGAAAGCGACTGGCCCAGATGGAGTTCCCGGGCCATGCATGCAGACCTGCACGGATCAGTTGGCTGAAGTATTTGCAGACATCTTTAACCTCTCCTTACCCCTTTACACTGGATCCTCGACTTCCTCACCCACAGATCACAATCAGTAAGGATCGGTGACAACACCTCAACACCGGTGCCCCATAAGGCTGGGTACTCAGCCCTTTACAGTACTCCTTATATGCTCACAACTGAGTGGCCAAATTCAGCTCTAACTTTATTTACAAATTTGCTGATGACATCACTATCGTGGGTCAGATCTCAAATAACAATGAGGCAGCTACAGGAAAGAGATAGACAGTTTAGTGGCAGGATATAAAGATGACAATCTCTCTCTCTCATTGTCAGCAAACTGAAGGAGCTGGTCATTGACTTCAGGAAGTGGAGTGGAGAGCACACCCCTGTCTGTATTGATAGTGCTGAGGTAGAGATGGTTGAGAGTTTCTGGTTTGTAGGAGTAAATATCAACAACAAAATGTCCTGGTCCATCCACATCGATGCTACTTTGAAGAAAGCACACCAATGTCTCTACTTCCTCAGAAGGCTAAGGAAATTTGACATGTCCACAACGACTCTCACCGATTTTTAGAGATGCACCATAGAAAACATCCTACTGGGATACATCACAGCTTGGAATAGCAACTGCTCTGCCCAAGACAACAGGAAATTACAGAGAGCTGTGAACACAGCCCAGTCTATCACGCAAACCAACCTTCCATTCATTGACTCCGTCTATACTTTCCACTGCCTCAGGAAAGCAGCCAACATCATCAAACACCCCACCCTCCCCAGTTGTGCACTCTTCCACCCTCTTCCATCTTGCAGATGGTACAAAAGTTTGAAAACATGTACCAACAAATTCAAGAATAGTTTCTTCCTCGCTGTTCTCAGACTTATGAACGGTCCTCTTGAAGGACCTCTTAGAGTTGACCTCTCTGTGCACCTTCTCTGTGCACCTACTGTAACACTATACAGTATTCTGCATTCTATGCATGATAGCTTCTTAATTAGAGAGGTGATCAAAGATTTTAGGGAGAAGGGACAAGAATGGAGTTGGGAAACATATTGGTCATGATCAAATGACAAAGCAGATTCAATTGGTTGAATGGCCTAATTCTGCTGATATTTCATGGTCTTCTAGTGTTCAGATCCAAGGCAGGCAGACTAAAGACAAGAGTTCCAAGTGTATCTCATGGCCAATCTGGAATATCTTCAGATGTAGAGCACAATTTCAGAACCGTGGGATCAAGTAAAAGTTGGTTACGCTAGAAACCTGTGCTTAAACCATTGGATTTGTCAATTGACCTCATGACCAAGGCTGGGTTCAATGAAAACAATGATGGAATTGGTGACCTGCATTCACAGCTTTCATTGCCTGTCTGAACAACCTAAAGTTTCAAGTCAAGAAGGCAGCTTTCCATCAGTTCAAGGTTGACACCTGAAGACAAATCCAAAAGATAAAGGAGACATTGTCTGAAGGGAAATCCTAAGAGATCTAATAATATGCTAACCATCATGACTTGTGAAGCTTTCTTGAAGACATCAGGACCACGTATAGACCAAGGCAAAGTTCTTTCACTCACAATTCTTAATAATCATAAGACCATCTGTCAACACTGGAAAGAATAATTTCAACAGTTTCTCAGTTGTGAATCCATAATGGCAGCTGACACTCCCAGGTCCACCCCCGCCATATCCAGTGTTCAAATCCATTGATGGAACAGCTGCAACTGTTAATCCAATGGATGGAAAACAACAAAGCTTGCAGCCCTAATGGTATTTGAGCCAAAGACTGCAATGTTGGAGGACTTTGCTCACATTAAGTTTCCCTGCACTTATCCAGTGGATTTAGGAGGAAAAAGAACTCCTTACCCGAATCCCCAACATTATGAATCCAACAAATACCTTCAAGAAGGGGGATAAATCATGATTTGGAAATTAACAAAGCATTTAATTTCTGTCGAGGAGAAAGTGAGGGCTGCAGATGCTGGAGATCAGAGCTGAAAATGTGTTGCTGGTAAAGCGTAGCAGGTCAGGCAGCATCCAAGGAACAGGAGAATCGACGTTTCGGGCATAAGCCATTTAATTTCTGTCCACTACAGGAAAATTCTTGGTGTGCATTGCCCTGAATTGCCTACACTCTGCAGCTGCGAAATTCTCCCAGAGACGCCTTCTGGTTTTAGACCTTTCCAGGGAACCTCTGACACTGTCTTTGTTGCCAGACAATTGGAAGAAAAATGTCTTGACAGCAGCATTAGGAATTGTCCATTGCATTCATCTATCCAACCAAACCTTTTAAGTAAATTGCATGACTTAAAGATTCTGCTCCAAAAATTCACGTCCATAAAGCTTCACAACAAACCTACAATTCCTTCATGGTGATATGACTGAAACTGTCTTGGCTGGAAGAATGGACTAGATACTTCAAAAACTGGACTGGTATCAAGTAAGTAGATGTGACAGGCCCATGTTATTTACAATATGGCTGATGGCTTTGCACCTTACCCAAGATCAACTGCATTCCAGTGTCAATCTTATAGACCTGGATGAAAAACTCTTTAACCTTGGTTGCCTCCATGTCAAAATTAAATGGATATAGATGATCTACAGTTTGTCGGTGACAGATGTTGTTGCCCACTTGGTTCTGTATTACCACATCATTCTCCATCTCTTTAATTCTGCGTGCAAAATAAAACTTGACCTACTTTTCAATGTTGCCAAAACAAAACTCAATTTAATGCACACCTGGTCAGCCAAATATTCCACCTCCCATATATTGAAGGAGAGACTCTGAAATATAACAATCACTTCCCATATCTTGGCAGCCACCATTGATTAGAGATCCAACACCAGATCAGCTGTATAGCTCAACCTTCTAAAAATTACAGCAGTATGTGTTTAACAACAAATACATTCACAATCAAGATAAATCATAGTGTTTAGACCAGTGGTTGTCACCACGTACTCATCTTTAGTAGTGAGACCTAGGCTATGCATCAGCAAAATATAAGAACACTTAAGAAATCCCATTAAGAATGCTATTTCCAAATTCAATAGAAGGACTACTAAACAAACAGTGGTGTGCGTCTTGAAGACAACTCGACATGCCTTCTGGCAAAAGTCCTGTAATGTCAATTGTGATAGACTGGACATTTTATCAAAAAGAGCAATGAGCTATGAGTAATTGGGGTGACACAGTGCTTCAGTGGTTTACACTGTGTCTCACAGCCCCTGGGACCCAGGTTTGATTCCACCCTTGGGTGACTGTCTGTGTCGAGTTTGCGCATTCTTCTCCAGTCTGCAAGAGTCTCCTCTCATTGTCCAAAGGTATGCAGGTTAGATGGATTGGCTGTGCTAAATTGCTGACAGTATTCCAATAAAAAGCTAGGTGGATTTGCCATGGGAAACGCAGGAGTACAGGAAGCTAGGTGGGTCTGTTTGGGATGGTGCTTGTAGGGTTGGTGTGGACTTGATGGGCTGAACGGCTTACTATCACACTGTAGGGACTTTATGATTCTATGTATTACATCCTGGGAACACATCTTTCTATCTACCTCCTGCTCCTTTGATTAATTAAAAGCAAATTGCTGTGGATGCTGGAAATCAGAAGCAAGCGTAGAAAATGTTGGAGAAATTCAGCAGGTCTGGCTACATCTGTGAAGAAAGAAACAGAGTTAATGATTTTGATACTTTCACCAGAACATTCCCCATTGGTTTTTAAGCAAGTGCAGAGCAGAGCCAAAGAGAAGGAGAGGGGCAAAGGAGAGAGAAAATAGGGAAGTACGATTTTTGTTCAGAAGAGAAGTCATCCTGGACTCAAAACATTAACTCTGTTTCTCTCTCCACAGAAAGAGACTGCTCAGTTTCTTCAGCAATTTCTGTGTTTGTTAAAGCTTGAATTACTTTCTCAACAAAATTCAAAGAGATTAATTAGGTCTGATGTCAATTTCCAGATATAAATCCATGTGGTGCAGCAGTGGTGTTCCTACCTTTGGGCAAGATGTCTCAAGTTTAATTCCCTCCTACCCCAGAGGTATATCTGAACAGATTGATTAAAAACATAGCCATTAGCTGCAGCTCAATGGGTTACATTCTCACATTTGTGTCAGAAAGCTGTGGGTTCAAGTCCCATGATGGAAACATGACAATAAATGATAAGGGCTCCTGTAATACAGTAATAGTGTCCCTATGTCTGAGCTAGGTGGCTCTAGCTTCAAATTCCACCTGGTCCAGAGGTGTGTTCCAGCATATCTGAACAGATTGACTATAAATATTGACAGATCCATGCTGACTCTCTCTGTTTAATCCATATTTGCCCACTTACTCAGATAGGCTGCTCCTAAGAACCAGTAACTGTCCAAACAAATATTGAGCCAAATATTTCTCTCTCCTACACTTAAATAATGCTGTAACACTGACAATTTTTCAACTCAAGGGGCAATTCCTGAATCAAGAGTTTCAGAGGATTATGGTTAGAGCATCAACAATTTCCAATCTTACTTCTAATATCAAAAGTGGAAACCTTCAAGTCTTGAAGATTTATCTTTGTCTCGTCCATTTATTGTTTCTGTTGTTGATGCTGATAGCGTGCTCCTGTCCAGCAGATGGGTAGATAGTCTATATTTCCCTGTAAAATTCACCCTGTTGATTATGCTTTTTGGTGTTTTGTCCACACTCCATTTGTTGCAAGGTAAAGTCAATCAATTATCAACAAATCAGATCTGTTCCTGCCCTGGTACTTCTCCACTGCACAAGCTCTGCTTCTGTTACCAAGTAGATATGTTATTCAGGGTTTAATTTCACATCTTCTTCCCAACAAGAAGTTAACGCGGTTATATCCAGTCAAACCAAAGAGGAACGTAACATGATATCACAGGAAGGATGAACTCAAATAACCTTTTGCCAATAAAAACAGAAGTTGCTGGAAAAGCTGAGAAGGTATGGCAGCACATATGAAGAGAAATCAGAGTTTGCATTTCATGTCTGGTGACTCTTTCCTCTGAGCTTTTCCAGCAACATCTGTTTTTGTTTCTGATTTGCAGCATCCGCAGTTCTTTTGGTTTTTAATGATGTTCAAAAATAAACAAATAATTTCCATATTACCCAGCTCTTCCTTCTCACTGTACAGTAGATGCAAGCAGACAACTGGGAATTTGACATTTGCAAGGAATTTGAAACAATATGCAGAAAGCCTCCACAGTGGGGAAGTAAGGATGAGTGGATGCAAAATATCCAATAGTACAAATTCTGAAGAAGTATCAGATTAGGCACCAGACACCTCTTTCCTCTGGTCACCAGCAACCTCATGTTCTGGTAGCTCAGCCTTTGTAACCAGACAACCCATTCCTACAAAAAAATAAACTGAAAGAACTTCAGATGCTGGAAATCAGAAACAAAGTCAGATATTGCTGAAAGAAAGTCAGCAAGTCTGGCAGCATCTGTGGAGAGAAAGCAGAGTTAATGTTTCTGATCCAGTGACCCTTGCTCAGAACTGATTGTTTTTGAACCCATCCCTTTATGTGTCTCTATTTGATGGCTGCCCCAATTGAGTTTTGAGGGTCTCGAAATGTAGAAAGGGACAATTTTTGGTGTTTGCCTCATTAGTAGATTCCGCTACCAGTTTGGACATCAATAATAATTACACTTTCATTATTCTTTTTTGAATGATATACAGAACATTTTAATTTAATTGGTTTATTATGTTGATGATACCCTCGGGTGTTTGTCACATGGTTTCATGTGTTGTCCTCCACTGATTGCAGCTTTTCCTATTTCCTCCTCCCTCTTCTTTTATCTTAGCTCTGCTCGTTTAAAAGCTGATGTTCTGGTGAAAGGATAAAAACAGGTATACTTGCTTAAAAGACAGGCTTCAGCCAAGAATTTTGGGACATATGGCATCAACATTTGAGTGTTGCTGGATGTATTAGGACAGACTGTGGCACTTAAAACACTGATCAGAACCATTTTTTCCTGAAGTGGTATACTTAAGATATTTTCTAATGTTATTGCACACCTCTGGAGCAGATGTAACCTTAACCTGGGCCTCCTGCCTCAGAGGTAGAGACACTACTACTGTACCTCAAGAGCTCCTAAATTTCCAGAGTCATAGAGCACAAAAACTGACCCTTCCGCCCAACCAGTCTATGCCAAACATAATCCCAAACTAAACTTATCCCACCTGCCTGCTCCTGGCCCATATCCCTCTAAACCTTTCCTATTCATGTATCTATCCAAACGTCTTTTAAACATAATTATACTGCATCCACCACTTCCTCAGGAAGTTCACTCCACACAAATCACCCTCTGTGTAAAATAATTGTCCCTTATGTCTCTTTTAAATCTTTCTTGTCTCACCTTAAAAATGTGCCCCCTAGGCTTGATAGCCACCATCCCAGGGAAAAGATAACTCCCATTAACCCTATCTATACTGCTCATGAATTCATAAACCTCTATAAGGTCACCTCTCGACCTCGGACACTCCAGTGAAAAAAATCCCAGCCTATCTAGCCTTTCTTTATAACTCAAACCTCCCATACTCAGCAACATCCTGGTAAATCTCTCTGAACCCTCTCCAGCTTAATAATATCTTTCCTATAATCAGAACTGGACATCAAACAGAAGAGGCCTCAGGAATGTCCACATTTTAAATTGGGAGATTGCACACCAGCCACAGAATACCAATTGGTTGTAGTCAATCAGCCCAAGTATATTTCCATGGCAGATAAACCCAGACCTTCTAGCCCAGAGGTCGGGGCACTACCGCTGTGTCACAGAACACTTTGGTTAAAGTTTTAGCCTTGAAAACCTTCTGCAGTTTCGTCAATTGGCAATTAGAGCCTTAACCTTAGGGCGAGCGTCTGTAATTTGTGTTCCAATTAATTTACCAAGATGATGTCGGTCACATCAGATCCTGGTGGGAGCGGTAGCTGCTGAGAGAGAGAAAAGATATTTTAATCGACAGTATCTTCCAGTTGTGGCCTGCTGAGTATTTTCTTTTCTCCCTGGCCTCATTCCAGATTTCCAGCGGGGATCTTGGTTGGAGGTTTGTTACTATCGCCCGGATTGATTAATTAAAAGGCAAATCTCCTTAATCCCTAAACCCCATATCAAAGCAGCATTGGGGGGGGACACAGAATACTGGAATACCTCGGTTTGTCTGATTCCTTGGTTTAACAAAGGGCTGGATGTGGGTTTGATCATGTTTGCTCCCAATTAGATCAACATTGAACAGCTCCCTGTAGCCACAGTGAGAAGCTTTGCTTAGGCGGAATAGTTCACATCCGCTCCTGGTCTCCATGGAGAGTTTCATACTAAGCACTTGCTCTCATGCCTGAAAATGTATTAACCTAAACAGCCAACGCTGAAAAGACTCCAGTATGGCTGGAGAAATACAGAGTTAAGGGTCCTTAGCAGATGGCTTATTTTTTTTTCACCAGAACTCTCCTCAGCTCACTGGCGGAAATGTATTTGGAGGAGTGGCTTGATTCATTCATTTAATATGAAGAGCAATTTGGACTTCTAGCCGATGGTGCTTGCCTTGCTGTGGGCTTTCTGTCGCCGGAGAACTGTAATCCGGTCCCAGTTCTAACTCTCTTCACTCGCGGGAGAGACCAGTCCCAGCAGGTAAACTTGGACATGACCTGAGGGTGGGCTTGGGAGAGTGTGTATGAGAAGTGGGGATGCCAGTACCTGAACTCAGTCCACTCTAACAGCTGCCAGTGGCGTTGAATCGCTCGCAGGTAAAACCAAAGGGTTTGGAGTGGTAGCCTAATTGCTATTGGAAGGAACTATCCGTCGGTGTTTAATGTGGGACTTTTCACAAGCGAAGTTTGAAATTTTGGGTATTAAATGACTGAGGTTAAACAAATCTGTTCATCCGAATCTCCCCCGGACAAAAAGCCGGGATATATAGATTTTTTTTAAAATCCCAAATTTGATCTAAATTCGGATTCCGCAGTTAGCGGAGATCTAGTCCCGCCCAAAGTGCTTTTTCGTTAATGTGACCCATCCCTTTAATGCGAACGAAGACATCGGTCCCATTCACAGGCGTTTTAATTTCTTCCCAGCGTTTTTTTGCCACCCTTTGTGACAGTAGGAGTTTAGCAATTCTTAATTCTGCAAATGTATTGAAATTACATTGAACAATACCTGGAACTGACATTGTATTTCTGAGCGACGTTAAAGGTAACTACTTACGTTTGTATCTAAACACGCTAAACTTAATTTTTTGCTGTTTCTTGCACTTGAGAACGACTGACATTATAAAACTCAGGCTGTGTTCAATGATAAACAGGTGCCGCCCTCCACACAGGTTAATGTCGGTATAAATTAGTGATGGCGAATTTATGAAGAGTAGTTTGCTGTGAATAATGCTTCTAATTTTTTGGGCTGCACACCAAATTAATTTTTCAATGTAGATGTACAGGACTTGATTTATTAATGTCACGTACCTGAAGACAGTGAAAAGTATTTTTTGTGCTAACCAGACAAATTCCAGTATAATCAGGGTAATAGAACCAAATGCAGCATTAAGGATGGCATGGTGGCTCAGTGGTTGGCACTGCTGCCTCCTAGTGCCAGGGACCCTGGTTCAGGTGACTGCGCAATCTCCACACACACATTCTCCCTATGTTTGAATGGATTTCCTCTGGGTGCTACAGTTTCCTTCCATGATCCACAATTGTGCAGGTTAGGTGAATTGGCCATGCCAAATTGCCCATAGTGTTCAGGGATGTGGGTTAGGTGAGTTAGTGAGGGGAAATGTAGAGTAATAGGGTAGGGGAATGGGTCTGGGTGGGTTACTCTTTGGAGGGTTGGTGTGGACTTGGACCAAAAGGCCTGTTTCCACACTGTAGGCATTCTGTAGCTGTAACGTCAGAGAAGGTGTGGAGAAAGATCAAATCTAATGTGAGATGTTCATTCATAACTTGGCTTATTTTCAGATGATTCCCTATTGGCTCAACTTGGGAGTATTGTGTGAGGGAAGACCACCTGTGCATCATCTCCCATAGTATAGAATAAACTTACTTTTCCAGTAAGTGGACTATTGACTGTAAGTATCTTTCTTCCAGGAATCTAATTAAGAATACCTTGGGCAGAAGAAACCTGTTTTTGTTTTTGCTTGGATGGGGAGTGGTCCTTATGTTCTCAGGGCCTCCTTTATTCCCTCACTCAATGCAGACATGTCATAACAATGCTTGTGTATTCATGTTCATGCCTGCAGTGTTTGGACTTGCAGAAGTGGGAAAAGTTCATCAACATCTTCTGTAATTGTCACCAGTACAGTAAATTTAATGACAGCGCCCAAGGAAGGTATTAGTTTCCTGGATACCACAGTATTAAAATTGGCAAGATAAACATGAGTCATAAGTTAACAGCAACAATTTCTTTTTATTCCAAAATCATTTGGATGCAGCAGCACTCTTAGACAATTGTCATAGCTAATGTGTTTCCACTGAGAATAAAAACAACTGAAATATTTTAACAGGATAGACGTGCCCAATTTTTATTTTTGCAATTCTGATATCAATCTCAGCTTTTACACTTATGTTCTTTACCATTTTATCATTATTTTTCCTATATAGTAATTCCTGAACTTGTACAACCATTCATTTGCAATGAATTCATTACTTCTGGTGATTTCCTGGTTCTCAGAATTTTTTTGGTTCAACTGTTTTGTGTTCTCCTTTGCAGTTTCCACTTCCACCTGCCTTGCAAATTCCTCTTTCTTCTATTCAGAAACTCCCTCCCATGCAACCTCCCTCTCCTCTTGCCCCTCCTTTTGCACAGCCGCCTCCTCCTGAGTTTCGCCATGCAGCATCAATTTACGCCTGCCCTCTTAATACAGCCTTCCCTCCTCTTTCTCCCCCCCCCCCCCGTGGTCTCCCTGTCTGCCTTATTCCCATTGTCCAGCCCCTGTGATTTCCCCCCTTTCTCTTCCCCTTTGGAGAAAATGTAGCACCTTTATAGTTCTCGGGTTATTCTCTGCAAAGTGGATGATAAAAATTAGCAAGAACTTTATTCATTCTTGAAATGTTGGTATTGCTGGTAAGGACAGCATTTGTTGCCTATCTCTGATTGCACTTGTGACAGTGGTAGTGAACTGCTGGCCAGAACCACTGCTGACGATGGGCAGAGAGTAGCTTTTGGAGAGAGCACCAGGATTTTGACTGAGGAACAGCTATATAGCTACAAGTCAGGATGAGCATGACTTGGAGGGGAACTTGAAGGCTTCAGGCATTAGCTGCTTTTCTACCTGTAGATGGTAGAGATCATGGGTTTGGAAGATGCTGTTGAAGGACACTTGATGAATTGCTGCAGCACCTCCTACATATTGTACACATTGTCAAAATGTTGAGGGTACGAGGAATGAATGATTAAAGCTGGTCTATGGGCCAAGTGGGCTGTTTTGTCTTAGATGGTGTTGAACTCTTTGAGCAAAGAGGATATTTCTTCTTCCAGACAGGTGAAGGAGTTTTATTCAAGTGGAGTGAATTCCACCACTTGTGCCTCGTGGAGGGTAGATAGGCTTTTGGGAAGACGGGTTGTTAATTGCCACAGCATTCCTAGCCTCTGACCTGCTCTTGCAATTACATTATTTATATGCTGCTTTAGCCTCTGATCAATGGTAACACTGGGAAGGTATTTATGCTGAGCGATGGATGGCAAATGATTAGACTGTCCTGTTGTAGAGGATAATTTTAATGCCAGACAAGTGACAGAGAATAACTTGTCACTTAACCATCCAGTTGTGCTGCATGCAAGCACAGGATGCTTCATTATCAGTGGAGTTATGAATGTTGCTGATCCATTGTGCAATCATCAATGAAGATCCCCACTTCTGAACTTGAGAAGGAAGGAAGGTCATTGAATCTGAAGTTGGTTGAGCCTGGGCTTCTGCCCCCAAAGACTTCCTGTATGGCATCCTAGAGCTGAGATGATGGAACTCCCAACAACTGTCGTCATTTACCTTCATGGCAATGACTCCGTTAGATTTCCATTGACTTCAGCTTTGCTGGTGATCTCTGACACCGTACAGTCAATTGGTGCCTTGATATTGAGAGAAGTCATTGTCAGCCCATGGCAATGTTTTGTCCATGTTTAGATCAACATTGAAATGAGGCTTGGAGTTCAGTCACCTGGTGAAACTCGAACTGAGCAGGTTATTGCAGAGGTAAGCCCTGTCTGTTGGAGATAGTTGAGGAACTTTTGCATTACACCTCTTCCTTTTAAAGCATTTTCTTAAGTGCCTTGCCGTCCTTCGAGTTGTGAAATTTCATTACTTCTCTCAAGACTGTGTAATCTACAATAATATTTCTAGACAGTCACTGAGTTTCATTCAATCTTCTTGACTCCACTTTCAAGAAAGTCCCAGCTAGACAAAGGTGGTGACGAAGCATTTGGTACATTGCCTTTATTGGTCAATACATTGAAGATAGGAGTTGGAAGGTCATGCTGCAGTTGCATAGGACATTGGAGGTCACTTTTGGATTATAACATTTAATTCTGGTCTCCCTGCAATAGGAAAGCTGTCAATCAACTTGGAAGGGTTCAGAAAAGTTGCCAGGGTTGAAGGGTTTGAACTAAGAGGCTGAATAGGCTGGGCTATTTTCCCTGCAGCATTGGAGGCTAAGGGGTGACTTTGATTTATAAAATCTTGAAGAACATGGGAAAACTCCTTGTCTATTTACCTAGGCTAGGAGAATCCAGGCCCGAGGGCATATGTTAAGGTGGGGGGTGGGAAGTGGAGGGTGGAAAGATTTAAAAGGGAACAGAGGCAAGACTAGATTAATTTAGGATATCTGGCTGGCATGGAGTTGGTTTGAAGGGTGTGTTTCCATGCTCTTGATAGTATTTACTACCTTTTTAAAAATCATTTTAGTGGTAAAAGATGAAATATCTAAAGACTGGTAGCAGGTGCCTCCAATGATTTGGGTCTTCTGTTAAGCATTTCTGGTCGAAAATAATTGTAAATGCTTCACTATTGGTCTTTTGTACTAGGACTTAACGTCATAGTCCTACAGCACAGAAACATTTGGTCTAACCAATCCAGGCCAAACATAATTCCCAACTAAACGGTCCCACCAGCCTACTCCTGGCCCATATTTTTCTAAACCTTTCCCATTCATTTATCTAAGTGTCTTTTAAACTTTGATTATACCCACGTCCACCACTTCCTCAAAGTTCATTCCACACGTGAATCACCCTCTGTGTAAACAATTCGCCTCATTCATTTTTAAAAAAATAAATCTCTCTCTCCTCTTTTTTTAAAACAAAAAATTTCCCCCTAGCCTTAATCTCCCATCAAAGGGGAAAGACACCTACCGTTTACCCTATCTATATTCATGGTTTTATCAACCTTTCATAAGGTCACCTCTGAACCCCCTATACTCCAGTGGAAAAAAAAATCCCAGCTTTTTTAACTCAAATTTTCAATATCTGGCAGCAACATGGTAGATCTCTTCTGAACCCCCTCCAGCTTAATATTCTTCCTAGAACTGGGTGACCAAAACTGGACACAACAATCTAGAGGTCTCACTAATGACATGTACAATCTCAACATGACTTTTCAACTCCAGTTTCTGGATTAGTGGTGCTGGAAAAGCACAGCAGTTCAGGCAGCATCTGAGGAGCAGTAAAATCGACATTTCAGGCAAAAGCCCTTCATCAGGAATACAGCTTTTTACCTTTCTAATTCCTGTACTCCAAGAATTGAGCAATGAAGGCAAGCATGCTTAAAAAGAGCCAATTTAACCAGTCACATTCTTGAAATAACTTAAGGTTTTATAAAAAATTTGACACTTCACAAACTGCTGGTTTGGAAACAGAACAAGTTTGACCTTTTTAACCAGCCTATGTGACAGAAACTTCAAAGAATTATGTACCTGAAACCCTGGGTCCCTCTGCTCTCCAACACTACCCAAGGGCCTATCATTAATTATAAAAGTCCTGCCCTTGTACCAATGAGGGGGGTGGTGAGGAAGATCAAGATTCCCATTCTGTCAAACAGAATATTCCATTTATTCATCAATCTTGTTCAGACATCCTCTTTTTTTAATTTGCTATTTACTTGAACATGGATAATTGCTATGGGTGAAGCCCAGGAATAAAATTGCAAGCCTCCTTCCCCCATCTGTTTGGGATGTAAGGTCCAGCCTGGGATCAGGTTTGCACCTGGACTTGTGACTAGACCTTGTTACCATCTTAATACAGACAATGGAACACAGATGCATGAGCAAAGTATTGGGATGGAGAGTAATATTAAAAATAAGCCTAAATGTGTATAAGGAGAGCTATTCTTCCAATCATCAATGCACCATCAGCCCCGATCCAGTCAGTGGTATGGGTGGGGACTTTATTCCAAAGTAGTTAGTGTTTTTAAGTAATGCAATAATGTTAAATCTCATGTTGCACACTTTGAGGCAAACTCACAAAGATAGAGATTAGTACATGAATCATGTGTTGATTTTGTTTTCAAGCATTGCATTACCTGAAGAGATGATAGAGAAAAGAAAGCATACCTCTTTTTAACCTTCCTGTCAAAAACCGAGTGGTATAGGAATTAATGATCACACTTTCTTTCCAGGAAGAAGTGAGTAATCAATCTGTGGCAATACTTAATGGCCAAGCTGTGGCAATCTTTAATGTTTCTTTACAGTGTTTTAATTGAACAATTCCCTGAGTTCAGTAATGCAGTGGAGATTACGGTCAACTGGAAAAACATAAGTCAACGGAACTGAAAAACCTGCTGCATGCCAAATATGGTTTTCTTCACAAGTAACTTCTTCTGGCGACTGATTGTTCTGTCAAATAATAGTTGTTTGTATCTTTTTTTTTTCCTAAGTAAGCTTGTAAACTTTTATGTCCCACATCTAAAATATTGAATAAAACCTACTTAAATGTTTAAATCTTTATCACTTTTATGAGAAGATAATGGACAGCTCATTCTTGTGGCTGACATACAGCTGCTTGGGAAATATGGCTGGTTCTTTTGCATGGTTATGTACAAATTTTAGAACAACCAAATTCCTGAGATTTGGATGTCCCACTGTAACTTTACAACTTTGAAAGTGAAGAAACTATGTTTCTTAATTCCTGAGAGCATTCATATTTTGAGTACATTTATTTTTAACAACTTGATTTGTATCCAGGAATGAAAACCATAAACCATAAACATTAGGTGGGGTTCATGACCAATTCAACATTGCAAGTGCATATTAAAAGACTTCATTGCCAGTCATCCATCAACAGAGTATACACTGAAGATTGGTCAATAACAGGAACAGTGATAAATATCATACTATTCAACAAAGTAATGCAATCATATTCCAGCCAAATTCACAAATTTTAGTTTCAGTTGGAACACACACAATTGCTAAACTTCCAGATGAGATGGGATTAACTGAATCACTTTGTTCATCCAGGCCCTGGTCACAACATGCTTAATTTAAAACTGACCTCTTCTCTTGATGCCTGATCTGAATTAACTTCCTTTTAAAAAGAGCCAATTTAACCAGTCACATTCCTGAAATAACTTAAGGTTTTATAAAAAATGTGACACTTCTTAAACTGCTAGTTTGGAAACAGAACAAGTTTGACTCCAGATTAGAATACATACAGACTCTAACCACACACCTTTTAATGCACTGTCTGAGCTGACATGTTACTTTTTTTATAAAACTAGAAGTTATCTTGGGAATGTGACTTGAAAGTAGTTCTAGGATTTACATACTAATGATTTGAAACCTACAACCCATTCTAAAAGATGAAAGACTTAACAGCAATCTAGGTTTGTTCAATATATTGTATCAGTTGCATGGCACTGTGCTGTAAATTGTGTCATATGATCCTGCCAGACGAGCTACCTGATGAAGGGAGCAGTGCTCTGAAAGCTTGTACTTCCAAATAAACCTGTTGGACTATAGCCTGGTACTGCCTGATTTTTAACTTTGTCCATCTCAGTCCAACACCAGTACCTCCTAATCACAGTTTTTGAACCAATTAGTCGAGTATTAGGTTATGTAGGAACTTGTCTAAAAACAAAATCAGGCTATCAGTATGTCCTTACGATCGTAGAGTCAACCTGATGAGAATACTTTGTCCCAAGTGTAAAATATTGGTGTGAGTTAAATGTTTCGGAAATCCTAAGATTGAATTGGGGAAAGCAGGCTGAATATGTGCAAGGAGAAAGTGAGGGCTGCATATGCGGAGATCAGAGCTGAAAATGTGTTGCTGGAAAAACGCAGCAGGTCAGGCAGCATCCAAGGAACAGGAGAATCGACGTTTCGGGCAGAAGCCCTTCTTCAGGAATATGTGCAAGCCTTGTGATGTTTTATAATTCATATTTTGTGATATTTTTGAAATGGTGTGTTTTCTTAGGGTGAAGGAATGTAAATATCATAGTTTTTCATTTTTGCATATTTTTGATTGTAAACTGAAATGGGGAAAAAAAGACTTTCAAAAACCTTGGATTGTAGATGGCATTGCTGAACTTTTTAAAAGCATGTGACCAGCACTTGCAATAACTATTTTAAACTGGTGTTTATTCAACCAGTGGTTGAGGTTTAGTTACAAATGAACTGGCCTCAAGGGGGGAGTGTGTACAAAAAAATGAGATTTGGTCAGTACAGATGAGAAAGACCTTCTGCCTGCCACCAACCGTATAGTTGGCTTCCAGGTGGGAAGCAGCTTGTGGGTGTGAATGAGATGGTCTTAAGTTTTTCCTGACCTGTGGAAAGAAAGATGTTGTCTCTATCATTGCAGTAAAAAAGCATCCAAAGCCTGAAGAAAGCCAGTTAATGAGGGACTGACTGAATTGGGGCGTCAGTACATCGGAGTATCACTGAGACCTGGTCCAAAATTCACCATCATACTCTTCAATGACCGTTCTCGTGATGTAAGTGGCTGCATTAGACCAGCCCAACTGGCTGACCATTTCCATGAAGACCAGAAAATGTAGTTAATTCCACTGGAAATGGGGAAAGTCCTCCTTTCTTATGACAGCTTTTAAAGAAGATTAAACTTCCAGGATTAACCAATTGTTCTCAAATTGCCTTTAGGGTCTTGATCTGCTTTTGTTTTTGACCCAGATTAATATCTTTATGAAAGAAAACTTAATGGACAAGGTTATGTACAGGTTGGGACCAGAAGTTGTCAAAAGTGGTACGTTTACAAAGCATGGTATCTGCCATTGAATACTAACATTATTTGGTGGCACATATCTAACACTGAGCTTCTCTTGTAATGTTTTCACTGAACAAAGTGGTGTCCATGGCGCTCTCTAATTTGTAGCATTCTGTTGATATTATTCACTGTTCTTTCCATTTGAATATGATCTAAAGATCTTCAGGGGATGGGTCCAGAGCTGATATTTGCTTCAGAATCTTTTTCAAGGCAGTGAAGATTTTAGTAGGAAAATGTTGCACACTTTGTTACTAAACTTGATTCTTTCCCTTGCTCCTCCAGAATTGGTGAAAGCTGCAAGTATTTATCCAATAGATTTGAACTGTGAGGTGACAGCTTGATACACTGAATCATTGCATACGATGCATGCAGGTGGTACACGGATAAGCTTTGAATTGGGCTGAGTCTGGATAAAGTCCTACTTGGATATTAGCAGCTCCGCCTTTCTGTTAAAGCTGAAGGAAACTCAGTGATGGTTAGATGTTAAGGATGAGGATCTGACCATGAGAGTCACCAGTCTTCATTTCACTGAAGCTCTAAAGTGAGATCCCTTGATTAAGCCTTTATTCTCTGTCCACTTGTAATTAATCAGCTAATAACAGTTAGTAGAATTTGGGACTTTATTCCAAGTTGAGCAAGCTCCACTGGTAGGTAGTCTGCTCGGTTTCAGTGCATGGAACCAGGCTGCTCTTGGATTTGTCAAAATTCACACAAGACGTCTCCCAAGAATAGCAAAGAACTGAGAGTTCTGTGGCTGTCAATTCAACTTGCCATTGATACAAGTTTATAATTAAAGTATATAGACAGTCCGAAAAGATCCTGACAAGTTCCAGACCATTTTGGGTGTGAGGGATTTTTACATGTTTCATAAAATTTATGAAGTTTACCATGAATGATAATGAACAATGCAGTGGATTTAGTCAGTCAACAGCAAGGCACTAGCTGATGACTTGAAGCTCATTGGGCATTTCTTTTGGATTTGTGTGCCTGCTAAGTATTGCTGCTTATTAACCTTACTGTGCGCTTCAGCTGTGCTTGATCAGTGGCATCTCTGAAAGCTAGAGAGGGTTCAGAACAAATTCATCACTGGAGTGTAGAAGGTTGAGAGGTGACCTTGCAGAGGTTTATAAAATCACGAGGGGTATTGATAGGGTTAATGATAGGTGTCTTTTCCCAAGGACGGGGGATTTCAAGATTAGGGAGCATATTTTTAAGGTGAGAGAAAAGCAATTTTAAAAAAGACATGAGGGGTAATTTTTTTGGTACAGTGTAGCTCATATGTGGAGTGAACTTGCTGAGGAAGTTATGGATGTTGGCTAAGTTAGAACTATTTAAAAGACACTTGGATAAGTACATAATTAGGAAAGGTTTGGAGAGATATGGGCCAGGAGCAGGAAGATCTGGAATTATGTTCAGCATGGACTGGTTGGACTGAAGAGACTGTTTCTGTGTGGTATGACTTTATGAACAACAGCTGAGCAGTCTTGGATTTGCAAGGTGGTATATTTTTGGTTTAAGAATCCTGGTCATCTTACTGATATCCTTTCCTCTTTATCATCTAACTGGCTTCTGCGATGTCAGTCATTTGTATGAGCTTAGTTTATCAGTTAAGAAATGAGCTACAAAAATGAGTTTACTAAGATAATAGGATAGCACAAGCTGAACTTTTGTCTATTTATTTTTAATTGGTGCATTGAAGCATCTTAGAGTTCCAGAACCTAAATGTCGTAAAGAGCGATTATTAATGGCTATTTGTTACGATAGCCTTGTGTGAATCAGTTCAATGAATAACCACCATCGTAACCAACCTACAAAAATAAAACTCTTGATCAATCCTGCCACATTTCACTCGGGGTTGTCCAATATTGCTATCAACTGAGATCATAACAACTTGGCTAAATCTTCACCAAGACTTTGAAAATGAGATTCCACCCGTGCAATCTTCCATACAATGGCAGTCCTCTTTCCAGAATGTTCTGAACTCTGAGATTCTGAACTCTCAGAACTGACATTTCATATGGTTGAATTCTGGGCATTTGATCAGTTAGGAGTGAATCATTTGGGGATAGCTGTGCTAAACATATTCGACTGCTCAGGAATTCAACTCTCTGATTCAGCTGGCCTACTGCCTTCTCTCTTAAGCTCCTGTCTTGCCTTTTGCTTGTCAGAACATAGCTTTTATACTTGAACTTGCTTCCTGTTGATACTGCTTCCCTGATCCAGTGTTGCTGTAGTAAGTACACCAACCAGTATATCTTTTTCAAAAATGATGATTGATCCCTTCACAATTAAACACATTCAAAGTTACTTTCAGAAGCTTTAAAACACACATTCCTCAAACATCTTTACAGTAATCAACAATTTCTTTACTGTTACTGCTTCTGGGTCAAAAAATGTCATTAAAGTACTCCTAATCCCATTCACACTTCAATCTGATCCTATTTATAGGACCCCAAGTGATTCTCTGGTTAATGCCCACCAACTGTATCAAAGGAAATATAATCAGTATACAGTTAGCAATGTGTTCTTGTGATATTCTTTTAAATGTTGTTCTGTTTGAATATATAGGATGGATTATGTAATTTTAATTTCACTTTGTTTTCCCTCAATAGCATAATTGTCGGTTTGGGCAAATTCTCAATCATTGAATTTGCTTTTGTTGTTAATTTGATTTATTTTATTGATTAAAATATACGTGGTAATAACTTGGAAAAGCAAAGATAGTATTTGTCTTTTGTTTGCAGAAGAATCTAAGTTGAAAATTTGAATATCGCTTCGCAATGGTTAGAAAAATGAGCCATTTTCATTCAAAGTTGTCTGATGAAGAACAGCAGCAGCAGCAAAATTTCATTAAGAGGTATTTAGTACTGAAGAATAAAGCAAAGAATAATTTCTGGTGTAAATTATGGATATGTAGTTTGATATTACTAAAGTTGATATCATTGACATTAATGCTGTACTACAGAGGTGGTGCTCAAAGTCTAATTGTGAAATACAGGTTATCCAATAACATCAAATGTCCATCCATTGACTTCAATTATGATAGCGATGGTGACTCCCAAACTCATGATAATACAACTATTTTCTTTGTGGAGGTCTCTGACCGAACTAACCCCACATTTTTGTCCTTGTGTTCCGTGGAATCTGCAGCAAGATCTCATCCCCGGGCCAAGATTGTCTTTTACATGAAAGGTCTTTCAGCTACAAAAGTTAAAACCTTTGGGATTTCCTTGTTGAACTGTTTTCCTAATGTTGAGATCAGGCCATTAGATCTGAAAAATCTTTTTGTGGACACTCCATTGTCTTCATGGTATTCCAGCCTGCATCAATGGTGGCAACCTTATCTAATACCAACTATTGCCGATGCCTGCAGACTTGTCCTTCTGTGGAAATACGGTGGGATTTACTTAGACACTGACATTATTGTTCTCAAAAATCTGCTCAATCTCACCAACAGCCTTGGCAGAGAAGAACAGTATTTACTGAATACAGCCTTTTTGTCCTTTGATCGGGGCCATGATTTCATTGGAAACTGCTTAAAGGATTTTGTTGAACACTTCAATGGATGGATCTGGGGCCACCAAGGACCCCAGTTAGTAACCCGTGTTCTTAAAAAGTGGTGTCAAAAGAAGAGCATAGCCAAGATTCAACAGTGCAAAGGTGTGAGGATGTTACCTCCTGAAGCATTCTATCCAGTTCGTTGGCAAGACTGGAAAAAATACTTTGAGGTAATGAGCAAGTCTGAAGCTCAGAAGTTACTGAAGAATTCTTACGCCGTACACATATGGAATAAAATGAGTCATGGAACCTCATTTCCGATGGGGTCGAAAGTGATGATTGACCAACTGAGCTCAGTTTACTGTCCTATCTCGTATAAAATAATGAGCTGGCAGGAAACATAGACCACTGAAATTTCAAGCAATGATTACAACATGACTTTAAAGATGGCAATCATTAAACCAAATTGAAATCAAACCTTATCCGATGTAAAATTTGGCTTTAAAGAAATGCGGTTTAAAGTTGAGCCACACTTTACAATGACCGTTTGTGTTTGATAATAATGTTGAGGATGGTCAGCTGTTAGTATTAGGTAAATAATTGTAAAACTGTCATTTTGAAAAACAAATCAATATTGAGTCAACAGGAAAAGCTTTAAGACTTTATAAGTTTTGATGACAAATAGATGTTTCATATTTGTAATATATTTCCCAGGATTGAATGGACAACCTCCTCAGAAGGAGTGGGCCATTTAGTTGTTCGAGCCTGTTTCACCATTCACCTGAATTCCAGTTGAACTCATCCCAATGCCATTTTTCTCCATATTCTTTAGTATGTAAAAATCCTTTGATCTTGGCCTTCAGTCTTCTCACTGAGCATTCATAGTCCTCTGGGATCCAAGAACCTTGAAACGAGATTCTGTTTTTGAACACAGTAACTCTTAATCAGGAAGTGGTAACATTTTTTTATTGAGATTTTTTTTCTTTTATTTTGAGGAACATAACCCAGTCTCTCATCATAGCACAATACCTCCCTTCCAACAATCAGTCTAATGCACCCTTTTTTTTCCAAATATTTACTGACGGATGGGGATGGAGGTGGGTAAGCCAATACTATTGTCTGTCACTAAGTTCAGTCGAGCAGGCGGAGGTGAGCTGCCTCCTTAACATCCTGAACTCTATGGGAGTTCGGTATAGTCAGTGTTTTTCGGAGATACGCTCATTCCAAGATTACCAGATACCTTCTTTTGCTAAGGAAATCAAAATTGTACACAATTTTCCAAGTCTTGCGTAATTGTAGTAAGAATTCTTCACTCCAATTTTTTTTGGGGAATAAAAGGCCAATATAACATTTGCTTTCCTAATTGTTTGCTTTTTTTTATGTTCGCTGATTCATGGATGAAAGTAATCCAGTCCGTTTGAATAGTAATGGTTTATAGAGTCACAGACCACAGAAAGAGGCCCTTTTGGCCCATTGCATTTGCACTGGTCATCTATTATCCATATACTCTAGTCCCATTTTCCACCACTTGGCTTGTAGCCTTTAATGTTCTGCTGTTTCAAGTGTTCGCTGAAATGCTTTTTAAAGGGTTCTTGAGGGTTTCTGCCTCTGCCACCCTTTCGGGTAGAGAGTTTCAAATACCAACCACACTCTGGGTGGGGGAAAAGATCAATCCTCCTTTTAATCCACTCTTGACCTCCTGCCCCTTACCCGAAATCAATGCCCCCGGTTATTGAATCCCGCACTAAGGGGAATATTTTCTTCCTATCTATCCTAATAATGCCCTTCATAATTTTGCATACCTCGATCAAGTCCTCCCTCAGTCTTCTCTATTCCAGGAAACATCCTGAGCTGATCTAGTCTCGTGCTATCACTAAAACACTCCAGCCTGGGTAACATTGTGGCAAATCTTCTCTGCACTCCCTCTAATGCAATCACATCCTATAGTATAGCAACACAGTAATATAATGCACACAGTACTCCAGCTGTAACCTAACTGCCACCTTTATATGGCTCCATGATAACCTTCTCGCTCTCATATTCAATGCCTCTTAAAAGCAAGTGCCTCATATCTCCTCTTAATGTCCTTTTTTTCTATCTGCCTTGTTGCCTTCAAGGATCATTGTACATGCACACCAGGGTCCTTCTGATCCTCCATACTTTCTAGAGTCCTACCACTCATTGATGACTAGGAAAGGAGTCTACACATTCTTCAGCATACATTTGTTGGAGTTATTTATAGGTCACACAATAGTCATCTTAGTATGGGGCATGGTATTAATCAGGATGCAGGGTGCATTTTTGGAGTGTGTGAGGGATTTTCTTTGAGAGCAGTATATTGATCTAATTAGAGGATGTGCTATTTTAGGTCTCGTATTATGTAACAAATAAAGGCTAACTAATAATATATAAGCTTAAGTCAATTCTCAGGGGAAAAAAAAATTTAAAACTCTGGAGACTTGAACAATAAGTTCCATTAAAATAGATTGTAAATAACTGAGGCCCAAGCACTGCCACTTGCCAAACTAATACTGACCAAAATAGTTCCCAGCAGTTGCATTCATGATGTCATACTGCCATTGGTCTCAGGACAGGAAGATCTCTTGATCTGGGTTTTATTTTCTCTCTCTCTCTCTCTCTCTCTCTCTCTCTCTCTCTCTCTCTCTCTCTCTCACTCAACTGTGACTTCTTTTCTCCTCCGTGCTAGTTTAAAAGTTTGTTTTTCAAAATTACTGGGGCTGAACCAGTCCTTAACAGCTATTGCTCAACAAGCCATTAACTGTAACTGTGATGTCACTTTTTTCATATTCAATTGAGCAATTCTGGTTAATGCTCCCACACAGTTCTGAATCCTCTTATCTCAGAAGGAAAGTGATTTATTGGTGGAGGTGAATTGTTCAATTGGAGACACAGTCCCAGATTTTACTCAAAATTAACTTTTTATAATTTGGAGCTTTCTCTTCTCCTTTTTCCCAAACTCCACGTTTACTGTGTGGACCAGAGCAGACCCTCTCAAAATATACTAAGAAGATCGCCTAGGACTTAACTCTTCCTTATGTTAAAGGCAAGTGCATGGTGTTTCATTCCAGATCCAATTGGTCAAACTACTGGATTTAAAGCTAAACACACTTTTTATTCATCCACTATTGTTAACATACAACAAAAGAAAGAAGAAATTTGAATACTTCACACTATTGCAAAACCTAGCAGAATAATAGATTATTAACTAATGTTCCAGTATAGTAAAAAGCAAACTCAGAAAACAGATTCTCTTCCTGCTGTTGGAGTTGCATGTGAGACAACCACCAGCTTTTAGCTGAAACCTAGAGAGGGAAAAATGGCTTCCACTTCTTCAAGACCCCAGCAGCAAATTGCTGAAAGCTAAAACTAAACATTCCAGTTCAGTGGGAGCTTGACCACACCCATTCAGGCTGCTTCTATTATTATAACTTTCAAAAAGAACCCCAAGGCCCCTCAAACTGTTTAATTTTAGAGTTTTCAATAGACAGCTCCACACCTCTGCCTTAAAACCTCTCTTCAAAAAAAAAAGCAGGACTAAATATACCTCTTAAAGCCATAGTATCAACATATAACACTGCAGCAGCGTACTCCTTGACTGCCTGTCTAGGGTCCTCGCCTTATACAACCTTAAGTCTATCGCCATCTACTTTCTTTCCAAAGCATACATCTTGACACTTTCCTGTAAAATGTTACATATGCCATGCCTTGCCCACTCACTCAACCTCCTTTTGCATTTCCATGCACCTCTACACAGCTTATTTTGACACCTTGTATTGGCAGAAACCTTTTGCAATTACACCTGGTCTCTTCACACACTAAGATGGATTATAAGTAACTGAAGCCCAAGCTTGTACTACATCACTTACCTAACCAAAGCTGAACCATTTATTCCTACTCACTGTTTCAGATTTTATTGTCACATGTACTCATGTACAGGGTACAGGGGTAGAGTGAAAAGTATACAATATCACCAAACAATGTCATCTTAGGTACAAAATCTTAGTTACAGAAAAAGAGAAAGAAAGAAATGTTTAAAAGGTTCAGTGGCATGGTGGTTCAGTGGTTAGAACTGCTACCTCACAGCACTAGGGTCTAAGGTTCGATTCCAGCCTCTGATGACTGTCTGTGTGGAGTTTGCACATTCTCCCTGTGTCTGTGTGGATTTCCTCTGGGTGCTCTAGTTTCCTCCCACAGTCCCAAGGTGTGCAGGTCAGGTGAATTGGCCATGCTAAATTGCCCATATTGTTAGGTGCATTTGTCAGAGGGAAATGAGTCTGAGTGGGTTACTCTTCGGAGGGTTGGTGTGGACTTGTTGGGCTGAAGGGCCTGTTTCCACACTGTAGAGAATCTAATCTAATTGCAATCCCAGTTTGATTCAAGAGATCTAGTTTTCTGTCATAACTTTGAAGTATTTTTGAGAATCTAAGTATCATATCCACTAACTCCTAATAGATTTGTCAAACACAATTTCTCTTACTTAAATTCATTTTGACTTTGCCTAAGCAAATTATGATATTTTAAGTACTCTGTCACAGTACCATTAACAATAGATTTGAGCACTTTCCTAATATTGATGTGAGATAACTGGTCTGTTCTTCTATTTTCTCTCTTCCTCCATTAGAGTCATAGAGATGTACAGTATGGAAACAGACCCTTCAGTCCAACCCATCCATGCCGACCAGATATCCCAACCCAATCTAGTCCCAGCTGCCAGCACCCGGCCCATATCCCTCCAAACCCTTCCTATTCGTATACCCATCCAGATGCCTTTTAAATGTTGCAATTGTACCAGCCTCCACCACATCCTCTGGCAGCTCATTCTATACGTGTACCACCCTCTGTGTGAAAATGTTGCCCCTTAGGTCTCTCTTATATCTTTCCCCTCTCACCCTAAACCTATGCCCTCTAGTTCTGGACTCCCTAACCCCAGGGAAAAGACTTTGTCTATTTATCCTATCCATGCCCCTCATAATTTTGTAAACCTCTTTAAGGTCACCCCTCAACCTCCTCTCCAGGGAAAACAGCCCCAACCTGTTCAGCCTCTCCCTGTAGCTCAGATCCTCCAACCCTGGCAACATCCTTGTAAATCTTTTCTGAACCCTTTCAAGTTTCACAACATCTTTCCGATAGGAAGGAGACCAGAATTGCACGCAATATTCTAACAGTGGCCTAACCAATGTCCTGTACAGCCGCAACATGACCTCCCAACTCCTGTACTCAATACTCTGACCAATAAAGGAAAGCATACCAAACGGCGCCTTCACTATCCTATCTACCTGCGACTCCACTTTCAAGGAGCTATGAACCTGCACTCCAAGGTATCTTTGTTCAGCAACACTCCCTAGGACCTTACCATTAAGTGTATAAGTCCTGCTAAGATTTGCTTTCCCAAAATACAGCACCTCGCATTTATCTGAATTAAACTCCATCTGCCACTTCTCAGCCCATTGGCCCATCTGGTCAAGATTCTGTTGTAATCTGAGGTAACCGTCTTCACTGTCCACTACACTTCCAATTTTGGTGTCATCTGCAAGCTTACTAACTGTACCTCTTATGCTCGCATCCAAATCATTTATGTAAATGACAAAAAGTAGAGGGCCCAGCACTGATCCTTGTGGCATTCCACTGGTCACAGGCCTCCAGTCTGAAAAACAACCCTCCACCACCACCCTCTTTCTTCTACCTTTTGAGCCAGTTCTGTATCCAACAGGCTAGTTCTCCCTGTCTTCCATGAGATCTAACCTTGCTAATCAGTCTCCCATGGGGAACCTTGTCGAACACCTTACTGAAGTCCATAGAGATCACATCTACTGCTCTGCCCTCATCAATCTTCTTTGTTACTTCATCAAAAAACTCAATCGAGTTTGTGAGACATGATTTCCCATGCACAAAGCCATGTTGACTATCCCTAATGAGTCCTTGCCTTTCCAAATACATGTACATTCTGTCCCTCAGGATTCCCTCCAACAACTTGCCCACCACCGAGGTCAGGCTCACTGGTCTATAGTTCCCTGGCTTGTCCTTACCACCCTTCCTAAACAGTGGCACCACATTTGCCAACCTCCAGTCTTCCGGCCCCTCACCTGTGACTATCGATGATACAAATATCTCACGACCCTCCGAAGAGTAAGCCACTCAGACTCATGCACCTAACAATATGGGCAATTTAGCATGGCCAATTCACCTGACCTGCACATCTTTGGACTGTGGAAGGAAACCAGAGCACCCAGAGTAAACCCACACAGACACAGGGAGAACCTTAGACCTTGGTGCTGTGAGGTAGCAGTTCTAACCACTGTGCCACTGAACCTCTTAAACATTTCTTTCTCTATTTCTGTAACTAAGATTTTTGTACCTAGGTACATTGTATCTAAGATGACATTGTGTGGTGATATTCTTGAATTTGTCTGCATTCCAATCCATATGGACTGTTCCAGAAGGTAAGGAATTATGGGAAACCAAGGCATCCATTATATGCATCTTCTAAAGCCCTGGTTTTGAACTTAACTGATTCACAAGTAAATATATCATAGTGTTTTAACTATTTCCCTGCAGGTTCTTTTACTGTTATTGATTAACACACTCTCATTGCATGTTGCTGGGGGTAAAATATCTTATTGCTTACTTAGTTCCTCAACATGTTAACAAAGAAAACTACATTGAATATATTCAATGAACACCTTCCTCCATGCTATTACTACAAAATTGGTCATCCAAGACTTGGGAATACTGAATTGTGCAGTTTGCCACATTGGCTACTTCCATTCACCAAATTTGGAAAAAGTGGATTTCTTCTTCCATTTTGAAATAATATGTCTTTCTTCACTGCTGTTGTCTCTGTCTAAATCAGCCGAGCTTCATGAAATTATATTTTTGCATTGGCACTTTTTTAAAATATATTTTAATTGAAAAAATAATTGTTTTAATATTACTACAACTACAAATACAAAACAATACAATGCAAAACAGTACAAAAAAAGTTTTTTAAAAAAAACTCAACCCACCCTCATGTACAAATGTATAAACATATATAGAAAAATATAGAATTTAAAAAAAAACAAACTGGCCATTTAACTAAATAAATAAATAGCAACCAACAACAAACTAATAAATAGTAATAACTCAGCTCAGCCAAACAAGACACTCATACATTCACAGTTCCTCCTCTCTGGATAACGGACTCGTAAAATGCAAACGTTACAGCTATATAAAAGCACTTGTTAGTGTGGTAGATAAATCTGTGTCCAGGTGTTCCCATAAGGGCTGCCATTGTCTTATAAAAGTTCTCAGTTTTGTGGTGTACCATATTTGTGAGAAAATCCAAGGGGATGTGCTCCATAACAACTTTCCTCGAACCTGACAGGCCTGCCGGGGTTTTGGATACCCAACCTAGCAAGGTATTCTTTCTTATGCAGAAAGTGAGGATATTGAAAAGTTCTTTCTTACGCGCATCTGCAGGGAACACACTGGACAGGCCCAGAAGAAATCAGGTCCTTCTCCACCCTTGCACCCAAAAACCTCTCCATTGCATCTGCCACAGCACTCCAGTATATTTGGAGCCTACCACAAGACCAGAGACAATGGGTAAGAATGCCCGTACAGACCTTGCACTTGGGACATGTTGAAGATACCCCTGATTTAAATTTTGACAAATGGTCCAGAGCCAAGTAGATCTGTGGAGAATCTTCAACTGTAAAGCATGAGTCCTATTACAAATTGATATCTTTCTTGCATTTTCCCCAAATATCTTCCCATGCCTCTGAGAAAACTTCAACACCCAGCTCTCTCTCCCACACCCTGTGGAGTCGATCAAACTCATCTGATGTGGAAACACCCCAATTGATATAAAGTACTGACAGAAAGTGTATTCTTAGCACATTTCCCCACCCCCCCCCCCCCCCCCCCGCCCCATGTCAGATTTGTAGGGATCAGTCAAAAGTGTAGTCTTTTTATTGAATAAAATCCCTAACTTAAAAAAATGAAAGAGGTCCATATTAGATAGCTTGTATTTCCATGCTAACTGATTGAAGGACATCATTACGTCTCCCTCAAATAAATCGCCCATGCAAGACACACCCCTAGCTGCCCAAAGCTTAAAGCCGGATCTATCATCCTCAGTTGAAAACCTGGCATACCCACTAGAGGTATGAAAGATTTGCCAACATTGCCTTCCCTCTGCCGAATTGCCTTCCATGCTTTAACAGTATTGATGACTATTGGGTTACGGCAATATTCCCCAACCGTCCTCATTTTGTCCAGAAACAGCAAACTGGTAAGGGCGCACCTTGCCTGGGAGGTTTTGATATCTAACCATATTGAAAGAGGATCCCCACAAGCCCAATCACTCTGGAAGATCCACTCCCCCAAAGCTGTGAGGCAGTTGCAGTTTAGCTAATTTAATGAGGGGCTACTTACAATGCCAAATAAAGGCGCTAAGCCAGACATTCAGTCTTCTGAATATTTGCTTTTTGAAAATCTGGGGGAGCATCCATATATGGTATATATTCATCTTAATAAGCTCTATCCGACCCAGCCATGAAACTGGAAATGCCTCCCATCTTTGAAGGTCTTGTTTAATTTTGTCAAATAATTGATCCAGAACTGGAGTAATGAATGTGCCCAAATACACAAAACACACCTGTGACCACCTGAATGGGAATCGATGTTGGCCCTCAAGTCCTAGCTCCTTCATAAGACATCCATAAGTATAGCCTCTGATTTCGCAAAATTAATCTTGTTCCCTGAAAAAAATGCCAAACATGGAGCTGCATTGTATCAGGCGAGGCACTGAAATGGCTGGATTTGACAACAGAATTATGACATACAATGAAATCTTATGTAATTTTGATCCCACTTCTGGAGCTGAAAAATTGGGATCTGCCAATGGTCCAATGTAAAAAGCAGTGGTGAAAGGGGACAGCCCTCCTGGCTGCCCCTGAAAATGTTAAAATTGTTTGATCGTACCTCTTTGGTGATGACCGCCAAGAGAGGGCCACTATAAAGAACCTTTACCCATTTTATAAAAACTTCACCCAAACCAAACCGCTCCAGAGTATAGAAAAGGTACGGTTACTCAACTCGGTCAAATGCCTTCTCTGCATCTAGAGAAATCACCAATCCCTGTATTGACTGTTGTTGACATGCTTGAATTACATTAAGCAGCCTCCTAACATTATTGGAGGAACTGCGGCCATTTATGAAGCCTGTCTGATCCACTTTAACAATAGAAGGTAATACAGACTCCAGCCTTGCATTGGCCCTTTAAGTAGTCAAGGTGAGATTATATCCTATGGGTATGCATCATGCAACCGCTGTATGCGATGCCAGAAGGAAATGCTAATTAGGAAATTCATTTTGCTGTTGTGCATTGCTACCTGAAATTTTCTTCTGATTTCATGCAAGTGATACATCACTCCATCCTGCCCCATTCCAAATCTACTTTTACATTAAGATTAGAGCCTACATTTATAACATATTCCATCAAATGCTGGAATCCAATACAATTGCTGGTTTGGGTTTTGCTAATATATTCAGTTATGTATAATTTTACATTTCAGCTTTTTATAACTTTTGAGTTAGCTATTTTCAATCTCAATGGATTTTCAACAGGTTTCAACAGCAAATTATGTTACCTCTGAACTGGAAGCTGTATTTTTCCTTGTGTCTGCTGTTTTACACTGTTGGGTGCTGAGAATAAACCATTTCTAAAACTTATTGGATTTGTCTAAATTTTGTATCACAAATTGGTGAAATATTAAATATAAAAATTTTCTTTTACTGTCCAAATTAACTGAAAATATCTTAAAAAGATGCAAATGGACAATATAACTTGGCAAATGTTGTTAAATATGTATGTAGAATTGAAAATCTCCAATATGTTTTTAGTCATTATCCAGAACTTACATCATGTGCCATTGTGTGTTACTTTGGGTTTATTTGTTGATATTTAACATTGAAAATGTCTATTTAATCAACAATGTTTAGATGTTCTTATGTAAACGGTTGCTAGTGAAATTTAATTGACACAGTGACATCTCCTGCTGTATCCTACAACGTGCAAAAAAGTAACGCTCTGATTTTGAGAGAAGGTTGTGTAAAATTACTTTACGTTAACAAATTTGATCTCCAGCTTACTTTGGTATTTCTGTGGATTTGAAGAATTGATTTTCTATTTGGTTGGGTTGAAAATGTAGATTATGCAGTGCTGCTTTTGGAAAAAACTGGTCAGCCAGTCAAATATTCCATGTTTTGTGGAAGAGTCATATTGACTTGAAACATTAGGTCTATTTCTCTGTCCACAGAAGCTGCCAGATCAGTTGTGTTTCTCCAGCATTCTCCGTGTTTGTCTAATACTGAATGAGATGTCCATACCTGATATGATTTGAGCAGCCTGCTATCCTCCAGGGAAGATGACTGAAACAGGCACTAGGTCCACTGCTTACGCACATGAGAATTTTGATCCCAACTGAGTGCGACAGGCTACATGCATTATTTTTATATCTCCGTAAAATAATCCAAGGATTAGGTCTGGGACAGTTTGGTGATCTTAGTCCTCCAGTAGCAAACAATTTGTCGTTCTCAGGCCAGTTGACCATTCTTGTGAAACTAACTTCTATGCAGCAGCAACACAGAATTCAAATCATGTTCAAATTATGAATGCTGTTTGATTTCCCAACCTTTGTTTGTTTATCAGATAGGATGGCCTGAAGGGGAACTTTCACATGTGCCTGGACAAAAAGCCACTCTCCAACTCTGGACTGCAAGCTCTATACATCTTTAGGTTGAGTTAGCATGTTTTGTCATACCTGTAGAAGCCTATATTTTGGACCATTGGATGTAATATCATTGACTAAGAAGGGCCCAGATAGTAATCAAGGGGGTTGGGTGAGCACTTACCAGAACAGTTGTATATGAGGGAGCATTTTGATTCTTCTTTGGCTCGACTGAAGGAAATAAATTAAAAATTGTTTTTAATTGGAGACTGTGAATGCAATTGAGGGATCTAGATGGGACTCCATGTTTTAAAAATATAGTGTGACTTCTGAATTGCAGTAACACTTGATTGATTGGGGATGTGTTTCTTTCCGGGGAAATGCAACTGAAGAGGCCCATTAATGGCACGTGTTAAGTTAGTTTGCACATCCAAGATTGGAGAAATAATCTGGGTTGCTGCTACTCTAGGATCTCCATTTCTCACAGTCATAACTTCACCTGAAGGAGCAGCGCTCTGAAAACTTCCAATTTCAAATAAACCCGTTGGACTAAAACCTGGTGTCATCTGACTTCTGACCAAGAATTCTTTTACTCCAAGATGACAAATTCTGTGTTCTATTTAACCCATCTCTGAAATATTCTTCCTGGCAATATTATTTCTGATGTTCTATCTTCCTAATGTGATTAGTTATTTTCCATGCTTAAAAAGATCTTTGCAGATATAGCAGAGCTGCGGTACTAACAGGTTTCCCATATTTTGTGGCTAAAATGGAAGATTATGCCCTGCAGCTTCACTAGATGGCACCATTTTAAAAAATAAATTCTTTGCTCATCAAGGATTTTAATTCCATTTTGAAGCCTCCTGTTCCATTTATTCTCTGGCTGAAACATGACTCGAGACTGCTCCCACACTGTGCATTCTCTTTCTGTTTTGGAGTAATTAATTTTCCTTTAAGGCAGCTCTGAACTCTCCTCTCCTCTCCTGCCTCTTACCAGGTCTTTACCATTGCCCAAATTCCTTCCCAATCAAGCTTTGCCATGGAGATTTGTTCAGTAGAGTTCTTTAAGGTGCAGCTCTTTCCTGGTGTTGGTTCCAGGAGGAGGTGACTTAAAGCAAAGTCTGAAGATACTGGAAAATTTGTACACACCCACAGCTGTTAGTGTGTGGTATGAGGCAGCTAAATGGGAACTATACACTGCTCACCATGTTAAATAAAGCAAATCTGCACCTCACTATGTGATAGGTTTGCTGCCACCTTCCTCTTTTCTGCATAGAAATCTACAAAGTCTGTTTGGTAGCGGACACTATTTATTGGTCTCCCTGGAAGATGCTTTTATATTGAATAAGTAGTTTATTGCATGTTTGTAACTAGTTCCATGTTACATTGATATGATAGACATCATTACAGAGACCAAGGAGGACCTGAATTTTTCGGTCTCATTTTTCTGTGACTTTAAGATATTCTGCACTCAAGTAAAATGCCACTATCCTAATGGGTAGTGCTTAAAAGACTCCTCAGTATTAACTCTTTCAAACCTTTACACCCTTGTACCCAACCAACTGTATTGTGTTCTTGAGGCTGTTATACTGCTGCCAGTTATTTTGTACTGCAATGAGAGGCAAAGGGATAGGTGACATTACAATTGATATTACCACAATCCATATGAAAGGTGTGCATCATGAACTTGAGCACCGTAACATGGTTAATCTTTGCACACACACTGCCAGCTGTAGAATGTGTGTGAGTGGTCACTTGACATGTTGTTTCGAGTTAGTACTGCAAGTTCAAGATCTGAATAAATATTTCAAATGGCACTACTGTGGGATCACCCCTGACATTGGACAATCAACCTGATCACAAAGAAACAGTTTGCTTCAATACAGTTCTCCCACATTCTGTGGTTGCATTATTTGAATTCCTCCTTATCTATGTTTGTGCAAACATTATATTGCCCAGTGACATTGAACAGTATATTGTGAGTTTACCCATCACTATGGGATATGAATGGCTGAAATCCACTTGTTTCCAGGTCTTGCTTATAGCTAAATATTGAATTTCCTGTTTTCAGGGTCAAAAATCAGTCAACATTTTATGACATAATTGAAGTCTTTATCTGTTTTGTTTTAACAATAGCTTTTACTTCTCTTCTGCAGATATTTTCTCTTACCATAAGGAAACATTAGTTTGATCTGACTACATATTTCTTCCAGAACACATACAATATATTTCTGGCACAGAACAAATGGTCTCTATTTATCTGTGATTGAACACAGAACATTTGTCATTATGGCTAACAACTTCCCAGTCAAAGTCTGGGTAAGTGCAAATCTCCTGCAGTAATTGGTCACGAACTATGTAAAATAATGGTGATTCCCCAATTGGCAAATGTAGGTGTAGAAGTCGGCAATTTAACACCTCAGACTGGTCCCACCATTCACTGAGTTCAAGGTTAATCTGTGTACCAAATGTCTGTTACTATCTTTTGATTAACAAAAAAAACATTAATGTCCCATTTGAAGTTAACTATCCTTCTTATTTGACACCTTTACAAAATTTTGTAAAATATGTTTGATGACCACTCTACCAGATCTGAAAATGAAACTAACTTCTGTCCTTTTTTTCTGTAACATCTTGAAGATATTTGGAAGTTTTTAAACTTTCACCAAATTAGCAGTCAGCCTGAAGCTGTCACATTGGAAGCTGATCAAAAGGCTCTGGTAACAAATTGCCATATATGACAAGGACAAAAGGTCCATTTCAAATTGAGTTTCAGCACAGGAAATGCACCCATGATATTATAAAGTAGAAAAATAAATCTCCACCTGTACATAACTTTTTCTGCTGTGCAATAATTCTGGTAAATACTTCCATCGGTGCCAGTTTTGGTTGTATTTATCTCCTGGAATAAGGAACAAACAACAAGTACAATGGAACAGGATAAACAAGGGTTCTCTATTTGATTGAGGTTTCCTGTGTTCAGGTACATGCAGGACAGGTTAAGGCATGCTCAGAGGGTGAATTTATGTCATGGTATAAGGGCTTGACTGTGATCAAGAACTGACATGATTCTAACACACTTAATTTCTTGCTTGTTGTGGTATCAGTCTATTAAAACTGTTACCTAAATGAAACTTTCTGGTGAATATTTACCTAATATCAACAGAGCAAATTACCTAGGTTTGTCATATTGCTATTGGTAGGCAACTACTGTGTGCAAATCAACCACCATCTCTACTTCCTTTTCAACAATTGCAGTTCAAAAAGTACCTCATTAGCTTAAAGCACTTTGGGACAATATGGGATAATGAGGATGGTGTATAAATATAACCACTTCTAAGGGTACTGCTTGTCACTGGCCACTCAGGTGTTTTTTCTTACAAAAAAATAACTACTTTGATGTACAGGTTGCACTGCAGTGCACGGATTTACATTGATACTTAGAATTACCCTGATAATTATCAGGGATATTGGAACATTTAAGTTGTCGCAATTCTCAATCAAAATTTAGTCTTAGTCATGGATTCCATTGATTCTATTCTTCAGCAGAGTCAATGGCTTATCCAATATTCAAATTTTTAACATTTAAACTCTGATAAAATTATGAGAGATCAAAAGGATGTATGTTACAAATATACTTGGATCAGTTACTAATTATGAAAAGCAGTAGAAAAAAAGCTAGTTTACTTTATAATAATGCATTAAACTGTTTCCATTTCTTCAAGAATTCAAGGAAGCTGACCTTCATATTAGGTAAGTCAGTTTTCTTTATTCATTGAGTGCACTTGGACATTGCCAACTAGGCCAGCATTTATTCCCCATCCCTAATTGAACGAGTGGAAATGGTGGTGAACCCTGTTGTCAGTACACCCACAGATTCCCCTCTCCAGTGATAACCCCCAACCCTAACAGATCCTGCAGGTTTTTGCTGCCGGACCATTTTTCAATATCACTGTTGTTTTGTGCACTTATGCAGTGCACATATTGCACATGATGCAACAGCATGGGGTTGTCAGAACTGTGCTTGGTTCCAAAAAAGCACAAGGGCACTGTTGCCCTGCAGTTTCGTATTTGGAAAACAGTCTTATTTACTGAGTAATAGTTTCAAAAACACAGGTTGAATTTTGATCACGGAGACATAAAATAGAACCAAGTTTGGTCACAAAAGCCTTGCCTCTGTAGGCTCTGATTAAAGTTAAAACGTTCATAGGGTGTGTTCCTAATTGGGGTGGAGATGGGTTTCTTATCTACTTAAGAGGCAGATGGGTCAGATGAGATGCAGGACTCATTTTGATTCTTCACTGCAGTCATCCCTAAGGCTGCTGGTTGGCTGGAGGGAGAGAGCTATGGCTTGTGTCAAGGTCACCCACCACACCAGATCAAAGCACAGTGGCACATTCTCCTCGTGTCTGCGTGGGTTTCCTCCGGGTGCTCCGGTTTCCTCTCACAGTCCAAAAATGTGCAGGTTAGGTGAATTGGCCATGCTGAATTGCCTGTAGTGTTAGGTGAATGGGGTAAATGTAGGGGAATGGGTCTGGGTGGGTTGCGCTTCGGTGGGTTAGTGAGGACGTTGGGCCGAAAGGCCTGTTTCCACACTGTAAGTAATCTAATTGCAGGAGAACCAGCAGCTGGGCATGCGAGGCAGAACTGCTCGTTCATTGATGTTGACCTGCATCTAATGTCAGAAAATGTGTGTATATGTGAGTGAGTGTGGGTGAGCGAGAGAGAGAGAGATTCACCTCTGTGCTTCCAACTCCATGTCCTCTTACTTCATGGTCCTCCTACTCAGATCTTTCCGCACCTTTTCAGGATCAGATTGAAAATCTGAAGCAGTCTGGATGGCAGAGGGAGTTATAGCAGCTGGTAGGAAAGTGACATGTATGGAGAATACTCTTGCACATGGAGATTGCATGAGTATCAGTTCTTCCTGCTACTGGATCTCATTAGCCAGTTATTGTTGTGTTGATGGCACGTGTGTGCAATTGATAATGCCCAGTATGCAGGATGGCACAGTGGTTAGTACAGCTGCCTCACAGTAGCAGGGATCCAGGTTTGATTCCTTAGATGATTGTCTGAGTGGAGCTTGCACATTCTCCCATATCTGCTTGGGGTTTCTCTGGGTGGTCTGGCTTCCGTCACAGTTCAAAGATGTGCAGATTAGGTGCACCGGCTATGCTAAAAATTGCCCATAGTGTTGAGGGATGCGCAGGCTAGGTGGATTAGCCATGGTAAAACACAGGGTTACACAGATAGGGGATGGGTCTAGGTCAGATGTTGTTCAGAGGGCTAGTGTGGACTTAGTGGGCAAATGGCCTCCTTCCACCCTGTAGAAATTCTACGATTTCTACCTCAGAATCCAGTAATGGAGGTGATCCCCAATGGCTAGCGTCCCTGCAAAAGCTGTCTCTTCCATTAAATGAATCTACTGGACAGCTCTGGCAAAGAAGACAGCAGTGACCAGAATGCAGTGACATGCAGCCATTTGTAAGGTGACACTAATGTTCACATTTGATTTTTGAAAGGTGTCAAGTGAAAAGGTTCAAGGCCAAAGTGATTTTGACAGGATCCATACAGCATAGCAACCATCCTATAAGATGCAAGGTCTTTGGTAGTGAGTTAACAGATGTTCTGATAATTTGCTTGATGAGCTGCAAACTCCTGCATCACTGCTTCCTGTTCATTGACAGGAAGATCTATCTTTGGTGACTAATCTTGTATTGCATATGTGTCCTACTCTTCTCTCTGATGTCCTCCTGATGTTCTTCTTAGTTTCCTCTTAAATCCAAAATCTGTCAGTTGCGCCTTCATTGCAAGCTAAAGCTTTCCTTTTGAACATGTGGCTTTCTAGCCCCTCAAATGTATGCATCCAATAATGCTAGCAATATACTGACTTGGTTTGAAATGTGGGTTCTGAATGCCCATTTTACTTGCCACCTTTGCAGCACCAAGGAGATCTCCTTAGCAAAATGCTGAGTTCCTTCAGACTCTACTGGAATGTAGGTGATATCCTGAGGCAGCCATAATTGTCTTGCCATTGCGTAGCCACCTTCCCTCAGCTGCTCAAACTCTAAATTTTCTGAACTGGTGTGCTTTTTTAAAAATTCAATTTTATCCCTTCAATAAACTCTGAGGTAAGCTTTAATACCAGTTTTAGTAAGTTCATTGGAGATTACAGGATTCCTACCCTGCCCTTTTTTGATGATTACTGCCGGCCCAGGAAATTGCGCCTTGAATTGAAATGTCACTTTCACCAGCATTTTTGGAGAATCCCTCCACTCTGCTTCTATCTTCAAGTCTGTGACTTGTTATCAGAATGGAGGAAAGATAGAAAATAATAGGCAAGTAAAAGGTGGGGGGGGGGGGGGAATGGCATTACAGTGGAGTAAAGCAAAAGGTAAATCTATGATAGAGTGGAAGACAGGAGAGCATGAATAACAAAGGCTTTCATGGTAAGATAAAAGCCAAATGAAATAGCACAGGGTAAAGTAACCAAAAATTTGTCTAGATGAAGTGTGAAATGCTGGATAGCAGCTGTTAGTGTAGATTGAAAGAAATTAAAGCAACAAAAAGGAAAAAAAAACAACAAAATGGAGGTAGAAGTTATGATCTAAAATTGTTGAACTCAAATGGCAAAAGCTGTAGAATTCCAAGTCAAAAGAAGAAGTGCTATTTCTTTATCTTGTGTTGAACTTCACTGGAACACTGAGACAGACCAAGGACAGAAAACTCAGAACACGGGGCAAGGTGGAGAATAAAAATAATTAAT
This sequence comes from Chiloscyllium plagiosum, assembly GCF_037043375.1. Classification (NCBI taxonomy): domain Eukaryota; kingdom Metazoa; phylum Chordata; class Chondrichthyes; order Orectolobiformes; family Hemiscylliidae; genus Chiloscyllium; species Chiloscyllium plagiosum. The sequence continues at coordinate 59,664,342 of NW_028270157.1, read as the reverse complement.
AACAGAAGGTGCAGAGTCATGCTTGCAGACTGAACAAAGACGATCAGCAAAAAAGGTACCTGGTTTGCTTTTGGTCTTGAGTAAACACAAACAAGCAGATGTTTATTTTGTGCAATAATGTAAAAGGGGTGATAATAATTCCACCTTGTTTTACATTATGCCTGATTTATACTTCCACTGAAATCAAACTCAGGTGAACTGTATCATCAACTTTGACTCATGATATCTCCTTTTTCACTTTTGCACAGTCATGATCGACCTCAAACCTCTAGATCCTATGGCAACAGAAGAGGCATGTTAGTTTTGATTGATTATACAGGGAAGAAGTAGTGAATTTAATATTCAATAGCTAATCCTGCTATTATAGTTCTGACTTGTGTCACTGAATGGCAACTTGCAATGAATCGATGTGATTGATCACCTCGTTTGATGACAAAAATAATCCCCCCATAAGTGGAACTTGGTTCATTATTTAAAAGTTAAAGCATACTTTGTCTACTCAAAAGCAGAACTTTATTTTAGAATTTCTTTTAGTAATGTTGGAAAACTCACATTGAATAACTTTACGGGCATGTCATATTAGCAGATGGTTGGGAGTAAATAGTGAAAGATTTAGTGCTTAACAGAATTTGTAAAGTCCATTACATCTGTTAGATGACAGTGTTTAAAAACTGTATCATTGCTAAAACAGCATTTCAATAATACAGGTAGACTTACACATACCAGATTAGGTAAAGATGAGAAGCTGGCTAAAGCAGCAGATAAAAATTTATGTTTACAATGTACTAGTAGCCCAAGAGGAAGCACCAAAAGTAGCAAAACTGCTCAATGTTCAAAGGCCAAATAAAGAAAAGGGCCTTTTTGTCTTGTATTAATAGAGGAACAGTGTAAGTACTGGAAATGTATCAACCTCACACTGAAAGCAAACCAGTAAACAACCTTTCCTAACAGCATATAATCTTTCAAGGCACAAAACTATTACATTGCTGTTAAACAAAACCCTGCTAATTCTCTGGAACCTGATGAAGGGCTTATACCTGAAACGTCGATTCTCCTGCTCCTTGGATGCTGCTTGACCTGTTGTGCTTTTCCAGCACCACACTCTTGACTCGTACTCTGGAACATGTAAACTATGTCTTTGTCAATGAAAATTTCAACATTATTTGTTCATGCACTCTTTAAAGCTTCACTTTGGAATGTTATTAATTATAGTTAAAATTTTAATTGGAATATGATTCACTGATGCATTGTACTTTATCTTTGAGTTTTGGCTACAAGAAAGGAAATGCAATTTGTTAAGTCATATATAATCCCTGTACTGACTCATTTGGTTTGATAGCTATCAATATAGACTTGAGATATGCAAGATATTCCGAAGTGAAGTTATGTAACGCATCCTGGAGCCATTGAGTCATAGAGATGTACAGCACGGAAACAGACCCTTCAGTCCAACCCGTCCATGCCAATCAGATATCTCAACCCAATCTAGTCCCACCTGCCAGCACCCGGCCCGTATCCCTCCAAATCCTTCCTATTCATATACCCATCCAGATGCCTTTTAAATGTTGCAATTGTACCAGCCTCCACCACTTCCTCTGGAAGTTCATTCCATACACGTACCACCCTCTGCATGAAAATGTTGCCTCTTAGGTCTCTTTTATATCTTTCCCCTCTCACCCTAAACCTATGCCCTCTAGTTCTGGACTCCCTAACCCCAGGGAAAAGACCTCGTCTATTTCTCTTATCCATGCCCCGCATGATTTATAAACCTCCATAAGATCACCCCTCAGCCTCCAATGCTTCAGGGAAAACATTGTGGGTCTGAGTGGGATGCTGTTCGGAGGGTTGGTGTGGACTTAGTGGGCATAATGGCCTGCTTACACCCTGTAGAGATTCTATGATTTCTACCTCAGAATCCAGTAATGGCCCCAGCCTATTCAACCTCTCCCTATAGCTCAAATCCTCCAACCCTGGCAACATCCTTGTAAATCTTTTCTGAACCCTTTCAAATTTCACAACATCCTTCCAATACGAAGGAGACCAGAATTGCACGCAATATTCCAAAAGTGACCTAAACAATGTCCTGTATATTCGCAACATGACGTACCAACTCCCACACTCAATATTCTGACCAATAAAAACAAGCATACCAAACACCTTCTTCACTATCCTATCTGCCTGCGACTCTACTTTCAAAGAGCTATGAACCTGCACTCCAAGGTCCCTGCTCAGCAACACTCCCTGGGACCTTACCATTATGTGTGTAAGTCCTGCTAAGATTTGCTTTCCCAAAATGCAGCACCTCGCATTTATCTAAATGAAACTCCAAGTACCACTTCTCAGCCCATTGGCCCATCTGGTCAAGATCCCGTTGTAATCGGCGGTAACCTTCTTCGCTGTCCACTACATCTCCAATTTTGGTGTCATCTGTAAATTTACTAACTGCACCTCTTGTGCTCACATCCAAATCATTTATATAAATGATGAGAAGTTGTGGACCCAGAACCGATCCTTGTGGCACTCCACTGGTCACAGCCCTCCAGTCTGAAAATGCAACCCTCCACCACCATACTCTGTCTTCTACCTTTCAGCCAGTTATGTATCCAAATGGCTAGTTGTCCCTGTATTCCATGAGATCTAACCTTGCTAACCAGTCTCCCATGGAGAACCTTGTCGAACGCCTTACTGAAGTCCATATAGATCACATCTATGGCTCTTCCCTCATCAATCCTCTTTGTTACTTCTTCAAAAAACTCAGTCCAGTTTGTGAGACATGATTTCTCACACACAAAGCCATGTTGACAATCCATAATAGTCCTTGCCTTTCCAAATACATGTCCATCCAGTCCCTCAGAATTTCCTCCAACAATTTGCCCACCACCGAAGTCAGGCTCACTGGTCTATAGTTCCCTGGCTTGCCCTTAGCACCTTCCTTAAACAGGGACACCACATTAGCCAACCTCCAGTCTTCCGGCACCTCACCTGTGACTATCGATGATACAAGTATCTCAGCAAGGGCCCCAACAATCACTTCCCTAGTTTCCCACAGAGTTCTCGGGTACACCTGATCAGGTCCTGGGGATTTATCCACTTTTATGGGTTTCAAAACATCCAGCACTTCCTCCTCTGTAATATGGACATTTTTCAAGGAGTCATTATCTCTTTTCGCACATTCTATATCTTCCATTTCCTTCTCCATCGTAAACTGATGCAACATACTCATTTAATATCTCCCCCATCTCCTGTGGTTCCACGAGTGGGATGGCTTGCTGATCTTTGAGGGGCCCTATTCTCTCCCTCGTTACCCTTTTGTCCTTAATGTATTTGTAAAAACCCTTTGGATTCTCCTTAACTCTTATTTGCCAAAGCTATCTCAGGTCTCCTTTTTGCCCTCCTGATTTCCCTCTTGAGTATACTCCTACTGCTTTTACACTCTTCCAAGTACAGGTATTCACTCGATCTATCCTGTCTATACCTGGCATATGCCTCCTTCTTTTTCTTAACTAAACTCTGGATATCTTTAGTCATCTAGCATTCCCTACAACTACCAGCCTTTCCTTTCACCCTAACAGGAATATACTGTCTCTGGACTCTTATTATCTCATTTTTGAAGGCTTCCCATTTTCTGGCTGTCGCTTTACCTGCATGTTCTTCCATTTTTACCCTTGAGTGACCCAAATGAGACATTTTTACTGATAGCTCCATAATCATTTTCCTGCTGGACTTTTTCCAGGCCAAATTATTTCTAGTGGACCAAATTCTGTATCCTGGGAAGTCAGGGAAATAAAAAAAGAGCTGTTAAAAGCATTTTATCTGTGGACCCACAACCAGTCGTGGGAGCAGTGCATTTGTCAAAGAACATTTTCGAGGAATTCTAACCATTGGACTGAACGTTACACCAGTATTGAGAACATTGCACGTTATTAAGTGTGTTCCTGAGAAACGGAGGAGGAGGATTGAACTTACCAACGTGAACCAAACTTTGCAGAGACAGGAAATTTCTCAGGATTGAAGAGGTTGATGGAAGTCAACAATTATCAGATTGTTTCATTAAAATAACAGCTGGTATGGGGAGATTACTGGAGATCCCAGAAGGGAGGGCGTAGACGTTGAACAGAAGAAAATTACAAATGGAAAAGTTACAGCCCAATTCTCTGATTGTGCACATGGGGGGGGGGGGGGGCAAGATTTATCTGATACCTATACAGCTCAATTGGGATTCTGTATGCTAAATTTTAATTAAACTTATGGATTTATTATTTGATCAGTTTTATCCATTGGACATTCATGGTGCCCATGATATGGGTGCCATTCTTAAGCTACAATCATCCTTTAATACATATGGAATGAAAACAAAATGTTGGAGAAGCTCATTAGGTTTCTGTGAAGAGAGAAACAAAGTTAATGTTTCAAGTCTGAGATGGCTCTTCTCATATTATTAATTTCTGATGGCACTGAATTACAGAAGTTAGAGAAGAATGTGAAGAGGAGAGCACCCATTAACCCTTTTGTTCTTTTGAGGTATCATATTGACTATTCCACTTTCTTAACTAATTCCTTGGGATTGCTATAGGCTTTTGTAGTTCTCTTAGTAGACTTCTCGATTGATCAATAGTCCTTCCTTTAATTGCCTCTGGTATCACTGCTTCTCACTTGCTAATTATTAATTCTGGAAACCAATACTGGACTTTGCACCTGTCTTAGCTTCATTGAATAGATATATAGAACTTGCCTCACTTCCTGCATTCTACCAGTATTCTACCATATGAAGCAACTGATTGCTTCAATGTAGCACCAACTCAAGCCAATACAAATGGAAAGTAGCAAATCTGGACAATCAAACAACATTACCAAAGCCCAGTTCTGAACAGTCATAAAAATGAACCCTCTCCACAGATGCTGGCAGACCTGCAAAGTTTCTCTGTCACTCGGTTTTTGTTTCAAATTTTTGACAACGTTTTTCTTTTATTACCGGAGCTCCATTATAATTAGCTCCACTTATATCTTATGATTGACAGGAAATTTTAACTTGCTGAAATAAATAGCAGGATCTGAAATGTTTCAGCTAAGCCATGCTAAAAAGTAAATGTCTCGCTAATAGCAGATAGTTAACAAGCTGTTTGAAGAATTGTCAGTGAAAAAGGAATTGAACTATTTACAATTAAGACTTGAATCACAATCTCTGGAATAATGTAAACCAAAGAACGATGGTTTAAACTGAGTTGCTTTTGACCATACTTCAACTTGCAGCTATGAAACAATTCATATTAGTCGAACTATTACCTAAATAAAAAGCTATGTTAAACCTGAAGTTGTTCAATATCAAGCCGAAAATGCTCAGCAGAAGGTGCATTTCCTGAAATGTTAAAGCAATTACAAGTTACTGCTAAAGCAAAGTAATTTATGGAGCAGTTTAAATGCTGGATAAATCTGGCCATAAACAGAGGAATTTGTAAATATATAAAACTTCTGAACTGGCTAAACCTTTAAGAGGTTTGATTATTGCATCCATTCTTGTGTTAAATATATTTTCACTTCTAAAAGTGATGAATCTTCAAATGATGGAGGTGGGGAAGATATGGTGCAATGGGAGGTGTGGAAAGAAATAAAGAGTAGTGAATGCAGAATTCAAGAAAATGAAAACCAAGATTTAGAAATAAGTAAGTATTTTAGACAAGTTAACTCAAAAAGAAACCAAGCAAGAGGAAGTTAATTAATTATCAACAGAAAACTTGAAATTTTTCACAGCTTTAGTGTCTGACTTGAGGACATTAATCCATCCATCAGAATATTCGCCCATTTTCACCCTTGAAATATCAGAGCATCTTAAGGTGAAGAAAGGGGATGTGACTTCACTTAGGGCCTTGCTTCAAATAACCTCCCTAAACTCCTGTCCCTCTATCTCATGTTCCTCAAAACATTTTAAAACTCTTTATCCAAGCTGTTGTTACCTTATTTCCTATGTCAGTGAATAGTTCTGTGAAGTGAGTGCAAAGGAACTTCTACTACCTTAAATTTGTTTCACAAAATGCAAGTTGTTCTTGTTGTAGTATACCCTTTTATTTGAACCCCAAAAGGAGCTCAGAAACGATGGAGAGAATAAGACCTGTAAATAGCATGAGGTCAAGCACTGCTCATAGCTTCAAAGCTTCAGATACCACATTTTCAGATACCAACACCTGATTATTATCAAACAGATATATGATTTTCAGTGTTGCAAGCTTTATCAATTTTCCCACTAGCTCAGATGTTGCAAATATGCGATGTACTTATCTAAAGAGGCTTTGGTAATATCATTTCTCCAACATGCTTTTGCCATAGCATTGTCAATAGTACTCACAAAGACATTACTATACATAGAGTCCCTAATAAGAGCAGTGCAGTCAAGAAGATAAATAATAAAAGCAATGGGTATTCTGTCAAAATAAAGATGGAAATTAGTGAATGGGGTGTTTCTAATTCTCATCTGGTGATGAGTAGTGTAGGGAAGAGACAACGAGCAGAAGAGTTTTTGATATTGTGAAATATTTCAAAGATTGACAAAATTTTCCCATTCCTCTGATAAGGTGACTGAGGAACACAATCATCTTTTCTCCTCTTGTAGATCAATATGTCAGTCAGTAATCATTACAGGGCTATTAGCCCGCCAACTCAGACACGTAAAACATTATTTCTGCAGATGATGCCAATATATTGTTTCTTAAATGGAGTACGTTGCTGGGCTTTCTCCTGGTATAGCAAGTGTTTACAAAAGAAGTGGCAGACAGTTCAATTATGAATAAACTTCTGCTCTTCACTTATAGAAAGAAAACCTCTTTCAAGTGTCCAGGTTGCTGTGAATATTTAACCTCCATATTTTCTTCTTAAAGCTGCCTCTTTGCTGTGTTCACGTAAGGCTTGAGGTTTGTTACTGCTTTTTCTTCTGCAGGTCCAGCTGAATCTCTTCAGGAAACTCATCTATATGCTTCTTCACACAGGGAATGCAGAATCGCTTCGTATAAAAAAGACTGCATTCCTAAGATGATTATTAAACAAAAAAGGGAAGAAAAACATTAGTGAAAAGATGTTTTTGAAATGTATAGGTATGTTTGTCATCCGAAGCTCCACTCCAACACCGTTTCCATCAAAAGTCTATTTCCTTTCAAGGAATTTAGTTTTCTCTATATTACTCTGCAAATTTCCTCAACTATTGTTCCTTGATGCCATATGCCAACCATTCTTCTCAATGCTCCAAATTGCAACTCATACTTTACAATGTATCAGAAAGAATTAAAGGAGTTAAAGTTAAGATTTTGAGAACAAGAGGTATTTAAAAGGGTGCAGGGGTATGCTGATTCAATGTCAGGTCTCGAGGAGAAATGGACAAAGGAGGAGGGCTGCGAGTCCGAACCAAATCAAGGTAAGATGAGAGAGGGAAGGTCCAGTGTTGACAGCAACCAAAGAAAGATAATGGAGGGTAATAACAAGTAAGATCACAGAAATACAGAATAGAGTCAGCAATTAGGAGAAAAACGGTGAGCAATGCATCAACAAGAGATAGCATGGCAAAACTGTATAAGTGTAAAGGTGGGGGGGGGGGGGGGGGGGGGGGGGGGGGAAGAAAGCAGAACAGTGGCTCAGTGGTTAGCACTGCTGCCTCACAGCACCAGGGACCCGAGTTTGATTCCAGCCTCGTGTTAGGTTCCCTTCTTGAGATGCTTACATGCATGGTGCAATTGCAATATGCCAACATCTGTGAACGGCCACGATTTATTTCAGCAAGTACAAGTTTTTGGAGGATCACCTAACACACTCTATGATGCTTGCACAGCATGTCAAGCGAGGCTCTCTGAACAAAGGAACTATCCTCCCTTTATACAGGGTTTTATGTCATAGTCAGTCATGCATGCAAGACACAACCCCTTGCTTCTTCCACATAGTCACATGCCACCCAAAAAAAGTAAAGTGATTAGATTATTTCCAGAAACAATATGAGATTAGGTTATTCCTTAAAACAGTATTTACAGAGTATGATTAGGTTGTCACATCCTGCATACAAGACAGAAAAACACACCCCTAGGACATCCAATTTCTTACATGTCAGCAGAACAAATTAACCCTTTAACAACTCATTCGGGGTGACTGTGTGTACATTCTCTTCGTGTCTGTGTGGGTTTCCTCCAGGTGCCCTGGTCTCCTCCCACAATCCAAAGATATGCAGGTTAAGTGAATTGGCCATGCTAAATTGTCCATAGTGTTAGGGAAGTGGAGGTTAGGTGCATTAATTAGGGGTAAATGTAGAGTAATAGGTTTGGGGAATGAGTTTGGGTGGGTTACTCTTTACAGGATCGGAGTAGACCTGTTGGACCGTAGCGCCTGTTTCCACACTGTAGGGATTCTATCATGATTCTATGAAGTCTCAGTGCAAGGGTCTGGAAGGCAAAGTATGGCAAAGAATAAGTCAAAGCAAAGCGTGGGGGAGAGAGAGAGAGAGAGTCACAATGAACGCAACTTAGGGATTCTAAAGCAAAGTTATGGAGTGGCAGCAGGGCAAGTTGTGAGTGGCTCTTTGGCACACCTGAGCAAGGTTGTACAGAACAGGGAAAGGAGGAAATGGGAAGGAATGATTTCAGTTTGACCAGCCTTAGCATCAGAACCAAGAGTAAGTGAGATACAGGGCTAACTGTGGCCTACTTTGTTTGTGATCGAAGTTCTTTCTCCCCCAAAAGTACTGATATATGAACAATTATGTGGTACACATACCTGACCAACACACAAAACAGTGTTGCACAGACAACAGTGGGAGCCAAGAATCAGAAATGTGTCCCTTTGAGGGGTGAATGGATCATTCATGGTATAGCATTCTTCTAAGAGTCTGTGAAAAGAAAGTTTACTAAACAAATAGCATGGAATGGATAGGTAAACGCCAGCCTCCATTCTCACAAAGTCATAATTTCTTATTCATTTCAAAGTTGATCTCCAATAGCAGTTCTGCTTTTATATATTTAGCTAGTGCTAACACCAGACTCTTCATATTTGTTACATTCAATAGTTTGGAAATCATAACATTTAATTGGCTTAATCTGCTAACATTATCTTGAATAGAGGTAATTGCAACAATACTCTAAAAAGAAACAAAAAATTACAAACCGCGTGTTTGTATTTGATCCAGGTTGACATCGTATATATACGTTGTCCATGGACTAAGTGTCCCTTGCACAGAAACACTTTCCAGTTTCTTCAACAGTAATAATTTATTTTTAATTTAGCGGGCTCTAGGCTTTCAAGATAGGGAACATGATAATGAAGAGTGTATTTTCTATCAAGGGTGCAGGAATAGGGGTTTCAACCATTTTTGAGACCCTAATAAAATCAAAATGGAGCAGTGCAAGATTAGTTTTTCATGCAATGAATGCTGAGTTAACTGAATAAAATTGGAAGACTCAGGGCCATAGGAGTGTACAAAAGCAGCCTTGAAGTAAAACATCTGTCAATCAGATATAACTGAAGCATTGATGATAAAATTAAGTAAAGGCAAATATCTGAAGGACTATATCTGCCTAAAACTAACTAATATGTTGACTATCCTTCTGTAAAATCAATGAGATCACTTAGATCCCACATGTTAAGTACAAAGATACTTATAATCCTTGAAAGGACCTTTTCTTAAATGTGATAAGTCTGTCAGATTGCTTTTCCCCCCAAAAAAAGTGTTTTATCACTCCATATAAATTATCAACTTATTTATTTGCCATCATAACACACCAAGAAAGCAGGGCAAATTAAATATTCCGAGATTTCTGTCAATTCCATTACAGAGCCAACTAACTACTAGAAGTGGCATGAACTTTTCCTGGCAGTCTGATGTAATATCTTTGGATTGAGAGTGATCCAGGGAATTTTGTAGAAACATTATCAGAAATGGAACAATGTTCTTTTATCTCTACATTTATGATTCAATAGAGAAACAGTAGGCCATTTAGCCCTTTGAGCTTGGTTCATCATTCACTAAATTTACAGTGGATCGATAACCTAACTCAATTGCCTCATATGCCTCAATACCTTTGGCTAACAAAAATCTACCTACTGCAGATTAAAATTAACAATTGGTTTAGCATCAATTACTATTTGTGGAACAATGTTCAAACCTCTCTCAACTTTTCCATCTAAAAGTGTACACTTGATTCACTCCTAAAAAACCGTGACATTAATCTTTAATCTAGTCCAAGACTCCTAAAAACATAGGAAATATAGAGAAACTTGTCAGTTTCCCATATGTCATTAAAAAAAAAAGGTTGCTGGAAAAGCTCAGCAGGTCTACCAGCACCCACGAAGAGAGATCAAAGTTAACGTTTTGGGTCTGGTGACCCTTCCTCAAGAAATAGAGAAGGGTCACCGGACACAAAATGTTAACTTTGACTTCTCTTCACAGATGCTGCCAGACTTGCTGAGCTTTTCCAGCAACCTGTTTTCGTCCCTTAATATATTAAATGTTTTGATCATATTACCCCTATTTTCAAAATTGCAGGAAATATAATCCTTCCCCGTGAAATCTTTCTCTGTAATTTAATCCTTGGTGACTAGATATCATTCTAGTTTAAGGTCTGAAGCTTCCTCCTGAACTACAAACACCCAAGTCAGCCCTGAAAATGTACATAATTTCTCCCTCAGTTTTCCCCTGTTAAGATACACCAAATCATCCTGCCCAATATCATTAGAATAGTGTAGAATTTAAAATTAATATAAAGCTAATCCATTGAGGGGCTTCTGTGAAAAAAAATCAAGGTCACAATTAAAAGACCTGAAATTAACTTTGTTTATTGATTCACCTAAACGTGGTGAGACCCCACTGAACAAGTGCAGTTAAGATACTCCCATTTAAGAGTTGGGGATATGCCCAATTTGGTGGGTGAAGATTGTGATCAAACAGAGGGTTTGATGGATAGACATAAACGATCAAGACAACTCGGGGCTTATTCTAATTATATGGGTTACCTGCATACGCCCAAACTTTCATAAACTTTTAGACCACCAACTGAAATAACTCAAGAGAGTCTGTTATCCTATCACTCTTTATTTACCTGTAGAGAGTCCTTGACACTAAACAGAACCAGCTCTCAGAGTGAACAGAACCTCTGACACTTTTAAAAAATATATATTTTATTAACCAGTACAAAATACAAACAAAAATATAACATTAACAGCCGTATACAAGAAACAGCAATTTACAGGGGAAAGAGGCAGCAAACCAGACTCTAAACCCCACTGTACAATCAGTTCACAGGGAAAGAAGGACAAACCTCAAATCCCACCTTACATCAATCAAAAAGGAAATAGTAAACATAATCACATACAGATAGCCTGATAAACCGATATAATTTTCTAATCAATCTGTTCAGGAGATGTTATGATACGCATCTGGAGCAGGTGGGACTTGAACCCAGGCCTCCTGGCTTAGGGGTAGGGACACTACCACTGTACCACAAGTGGGCCCCAACAACACCTTTTCTTTTCTTTATTTTTTTTTGTGACTGTTCTGGTTTGCTGGAATTTCCATCGCTGTTCAGTGAGAGGTGATTTATTTTGGTGTAGTTCTTGCCATATATCCAGGGTGAACAGTCCCAGTCTCAGACCAGTGAGCTGTGTCCAGCCACCATGTTGTTAAACTGCCAGTGACCAAGTTTCTTTTTCTTTTCTTTCTCCCCCACACTACCACCTAACAGTGGTATCTATCAGCTGAGGCTCCCTGATTGGACTAGATTAACAACCCCAATCAGGGAACCCATTTTGTGTGAGGGTCCACCTGGCTGACCTTGTTACAATCACCACATCCCTTCCAAGAACATAGGATAGTTCTTTTCTCGCATCTCCTCTTGGTGTTTTATAACACCAGGTCAGGTTCCTCCAACTCTGCCTCTGATACAGATGGTGTGTAACGCACAGGAGCTTGCATCTTGCGACCAGAGCGTGTCAGAAGAAATTGTCTTTTTCAGGCGGCGAAGGCATTAAGGCAGCAACATCTGCTGTATACATTCCAGATTCCGAGGTATCTCCAACAGTTGATGGAAAGGCAGAACCCACAGAACAGTCAGAGAGGCTGTTGAGGAGACAGGCACATTTTCTCCCACACTGTTTGCAAGTTTGCAGCTTTCATATGGTCCACATGCAGGTTCAGAACTGTCACACCTACCTGAACTTCATAACTCACTGGACCTCACCTGGCATCAACCATGCCTCTTACCCATGCAGGGCTACTTCCATGGTTCTGGCACCAAGCTTCATTCCCTGAAGTAAACTGTCTCGCTCACTTAGAGGAGGCAAGTGTTCGGCGCTGGCATTCCTGATGACGTTTCACCCTCCCCTAAGTCTGGGAGGTCAGATTTAACCAGGTGCAGAGTATTCTCCCCATTAGCAACTCTGCTGGAGCTATCCCACTTACATGAGGGGTAATCCTATAATTAAATAGGAACTGGGACATCTGGTGAAGCTGTTTCTTTAAAACTGCCTTCAAAGTTTGAACTACTCTTTCTGTCAGACCACTGGATGATGGATGGTAGGAGGCGGTCCTTATCTGTCAAATACCATTCAACTCTAGGAAATACTCAAATTCCCTGCTGAAAACAATGACCCTTTATCTGTGACCAATGATCCTGAGAGTGTGTGTTGCAAAAGATGCACGCAGTTTTTCTATCATTGTCCCTCTATGCACATCCAGCCACTTTGAGTGGTGTGTGTGTGTGTGTGTGTGTGTCCACAATGCCTAAGAACATTGACCCCTGGATAGTTGATATGTAACAGAGACCAGAGTTTATCCAGCAATTGTCACAACTGTGGGAGAGCTGCCAGCAGTAATTTTTATTCTTATTTGCACTCTGGGCACTGCCCTACCAACACAGCTGCATCTAATCCTGGCCACTAGGCATAACTTCTAACATCTTCATTTTGGAAACCCCTGCATGAACCTGGTGGGGCGCAGCCAATGTCTGGCAGCAACCTTTACTCAGGACAATCACTCCTGCTCCCCTATATAATATGCCATCCTCTACTGTGATATGGACTCTCTGGATCCAAAATGATTTCAGTTCTGCTTGTGATAGCCCTTTGGTTACCCCATCACGGCCAACTGTTTTAGTTTTGCTACAACTAGATTTTTCTACCACTCAAGTCTAATATTGTCAGCGGACTGGATGCGTCCAGAAAATCTAAAACCGTTAGACTCTTCCAATGGCAGTACCACCGGTGATGTATCTGCCAGTAGGAGGCGCCTCAGTGCATCTGCATTTGCTACTTCGCCTCCTGGACAGTGTTCCAAGTTGTAATTTTATACACTTAGTATTAGAACCCATTGCTGAATTCAACTTGAAACTATGGGCTGCACATCCTTGTTGTCTTCAAGTAGATCTAGCAAGGGTTTGTGGTCCATTCATTATTACAAATTTATGCCTGTAAAGGTATCAGTGGAATTTCCTGACTTGAAATAGATTGGACCACCTCCAGCCCTGTGTCCACAAAGACCCAAAACCAACAGCTGCTGAAGCAAGAAGTATAGGAACAGCTACACACAGAGAATAAAATAGCTGGATGGGAAAAACCCCGACACTCCTGTCCCAAAGCGTAGAGGTGCCATCAGCGACCCGCTAACCTTCATTAGAAACTCCGTGGTGGCTTACAGCAGTCGGATCTGGGCGACAAAGTGTGTCCCAAACCTAAAAGCTCACAGAGTCCCTCACAGATGCTCGTGATCCACTCTGTTGAATGTCTTTTCCTGATCAAGGGAGAGAAAGGCGCTCAAGACCAGTACTCTGGCAATAATGGATCACGTCTTGGACTAGGTGAATATTGTTGTGGATCCAAATATATTGTTACAAACCAAATGCAGGTAGACTTTCCAAGATGTGCACTCTCCTGGATACCGGCCTTTGAGTTCTCTTACTCAATTTAGGTCTTATGGGACCCTTTTGCTGTCTTGAGTTCTGCTAGTGGGAGTAATGACACGGCTTGTTGGCCCAGATCCTGAAGAAAATTTTAAACATATGGCTAAGATTTGGCTTTGTTTTGGTGTTTTGCCGAGGGCTGACCAAGAGTCCCTCGGTTCAGAATGTATCCTGAGTGAGGTTATACAATTGCCATTACTCAAGTGGTGTTCCCCAAGCTCAGTCGGACTGGTGTGGGTGTCCACTTCCATCAGAATACTCTGTAACTCATATGCTCCACTTGCCACATTTTTCAATGATAAAGCCAGTTGTAGTGCCTGTTTGAAGACTAGTTGGGCTTCAGCCAGTAGTTGTTTTTGTATGGTTACATCAGTAATCCCACATACCAAACAGTCTCTCAGAAATTCATTAAGGGTTAAGTCAAAGTCACATGCCTCTGCCAGTCATCTTAACCTAGTCAGATATCCCAATATGGATTCCCCTGGTTCTCGAATTGTCGAGAAACTGATTGCTTCTCAAAATTAGAGTCTTGGGGTCACAATATTCCTTAACTAAATCTGTCAACTCTTGAAAAGTTTTAATATCTGGTGTCTCTGGGCAAGTTAGTTCCTAATAAATGAAAAAGCAGTCAGAAGAATTCTCATTGTTCCCCATCTGCCCCGATCATTTGCCTGGGAAAAATAACATTTTTTTTCCCACATACTGGACCCAGACTTCGATGGCAGGATCAAACAAGTCAAGCTTCCCAATTAACAGCATGATTCAAGAAATGTTTACCATCACCCCACCCCACCCCCTCAAAGACGACTGTTGTGAGATTCTTCAGGAGGGTGCTTTTCTCTGGTCGCCACTGAAATAACACTACAGAAACCAATATCTCAATCACCTTTTATTTACACGTGGAGAGCACTTGATACTGATCCAACTCCCTCAAAGCCAGCTCTTAGAGTTAACAGGATGGCTGACACTCTACTCTTTTATGCCAGCTAGGGCACCCTGATTGGACTAAATTAACAGTCCTAATTAGGGAACTCATATTCTAGGAGGTCAACCTGACTGACCTTGTTATAAACACTACATCTACGTAAATTGTAACCAGATTACAAGTACATCTGGGTGTAAATGCAGAGGAAATCTCAGACCATAAAGTTGAAATAGTCAGAATATACTTTAAATATAGACATTGGAATTAAGCGTGACTGCTCCTTTAAAAAGTGAGCAAATGAACCATGTGGTCACCAAGTTTCAGAGATTCTATAAATAGTACGGATTCCCAAGTACCTATCTGCTGATGGAAATCATGTTGTTACAAACATCAAAATTTTACTAACACAAGAGATCTTGCATTTGGTGGTTTCTGTCCATAGTAGCTGTATGGAGCTTTAAGCCTGCACAAACTGCATTCAAACATTCCTTTTGGCTCTGGATCTTCAACAGATTGCATCTGAAACAAAGGCATAAAAATAACTTCAACTTCAATGTAGTTGATATGTGACAAAAACAAGTTTCCTATTGTTGTGTACTCTCTACTACAAAAGGCTGTGGAGTCCAAATCATTGAATAGACTCAAGAAAGAGATTGATAATCTTTTTTAGATGTTAAAGGCATCAAGAAATGTGGGGAGAAAATAGGAGTATGGCATTGAGGAATAGCTATCATACAGCGCATCCCCGTATCATGAAATCATTTTCTTCAGTTTCAGTTACCCGTGGCCCAAACATATAAAAGGGAACGTTCCAGACCAGGGACCAGGGAAGGTACGTTTCCCATTTAAATGAATGGGTTCGCTCCTATCCGCGGTTTTGGCCTTCCATGGTTGGTCCTGGAACGTATCCCCCGCAGGTACGAGGGGACTACTGTATTGAATAGTGGAGTCGACTCAAAGGACCAAATGACCCACTCCTGCTCCTAGACAAATTGGCAAATTGGCTCAATGACCGTAACTGATGCAGAGGTAGAGAGTCAAGAATCGCCTATAGATTTGCACTGAGTATCTGTGGGGAAAATAATTGACCTTAGCAACCCCAACAATATCAGGGAGAATTGATCAGTGAGATCTCCTGTTTTCAATTATGAACCTGCTCAACACACATTTAAGTGAAAAGACAAGATTTGATTTGAGTTACGCTCAGTCATATAACACAGAAAGAGACCCTTTGGTCCAACCAGTCCTTGCCAAACATAATCCCAAACTAAACCCGTCCCACCTGCCAGATCCTCGCCCATATCCCTCAAAACCTTTCCTATTCATGTACTTATTCAAATGTCTTTTAAACATTGTAACCCATATCCACTGCTTCCTCAGCAAGTTCATTCCACTTGCAAACCACCCTCTGCGGAAAAAAATTGCCCCCATATCTTTTTTAAACCTCTCTACGCTCACCTTAGAATTGTGCCCCCTAGTCTTGAAATTCCCCAATTGAAGGGAAAAGACACCTACCATTAACCCCATCTATACCCCTCATGATTTTAAAACTGCTATGAGATCACCTGACAACCTCCTGAAGACTTCTCTCATGCTGATTCACTTTGCTGTGCTTGAGAGAATGTCAGCTTGGATTCTCCTGGCTTGTCACCTCAGTCCTGCTGCTGCCTCCTCTGCATTGAAAATTACTGCTCAGCTCCCCTGAACAGTTGCTTTTCTTTGAATAGTTTTCTGTGTTTTCTCTGGTGCTATCGTTCAATGTTTTGTAATTTGAGATTGTTGGTTCTGTTACATATAAAGAACTTTTAAAAGAAGAGTAAAAGATATAGGACCGGTATCAATAAATCCAGTGAGTTTAAACAATTTTTTTTAGTTGTTGAGTGTTACTATCAGGGGTTGCTTTGGAATGATGTACACAATTCTGTCAATATCACCATATCTGCCATATATGATAGCTTCCGAATCTCTACTTGCTGCTGCCCAAGACGACACAGAAACAAGAGTACATGCTGTCCACTGCATGTGATTTTCTATATCCTAATATAAACATCATTGCAAACTCCAATAAACCTGTCAGTGCTTACCACAACACTCAAGAGTAAACAAGTTGGTCTTGGCTGTTTTTTTTTAATGTCATGGGATGTGGATGAGACTTTGCCCATTCCAAATACCCCTGATCAGAGTGGACCACTTTAGAGACCAGTTTAGAGTTGTTATGCGATTGGTTCAGAACAAGTAAGATAACAGATTTTCTTTCCTAAAGGCCATTGGTGAACTAGATAGTCTTTCTACGATAAAATACAATAATTTCATTGTTTACTGAGACTAGCTTTCAAGTACAGATTTTATTAATGTCTACCACAGAAGTATGGGCCTCCAAATTATCAGTTAGTAGTATTATAACCATGACACTATCATCTTCCCATGTGTCTGACTGAAAGCCAATTACACTGACATAGCATCAAGTAAAACGGGCGATCAAAACAGAAAGTATTACCGAGTACTTTAACATTCACGGTGACAGATCTGAATCATTGAATGTTTGTGACATTTATGATGTTATTTGAAATTTTTGAGTCATTTAAGAATCCATCATTTCTGTATTTCTGCATTTATTCATCAGTTACAGACAATATCCACTTTTCTGTGACTGCTCACCACTTCTTCTTGGAAGGCACAGATGCTTGTCAGAGTGCAGCTCCAAACTTCCTATGCCAAGACTCATTTGCTTTTCTTTGCATGTGACTGCACACATGCATTCTAGCTAGTAGCACAGGTTGTAATAATATGCCCTCTATTTTTTTTTTCTGGTGCGTGTACCTCCAAGTAGAAGGAGCAGGAGGCCATTCAGCTCAAGTCTGCTCCACCATTCAATAAAATCACAACTAATCTGACTTATAATCCTCAACTTCATTTTCCTGCCTTTTCCACATAACTCTTAACGGCTTTACTGATGAAAAGTCTGTCTATCTCAGCCTTAACAACCCAACCTCATTAGCCTACTGTGGTAAAGAATTCCATAAATTCACTAACCTCTAAGAGAAAAAAAATTCCTTTAACCTCTGTTTTAAAAGGGTGATCCTGTTAAAGTACAGATTTGAGACGGCCCAGGGAATCCCTTATGGACTCAGGCCTGTAAGCCTCTCTCTCGGTTTGTCCCAGAGATGGTACTCTTTGGAAGTTTGGAATAAAAAACCTCTTACAGACAGATTAGCTTATTTTTAGTCATCCCCTTTATTTACCAATAGCATCACTGTTACAACATAACACTGATACATATAAGTCAAACTAACTAGGTTCTAATAACCTAGGAGAGTAGGGTACCAGCTCTTTAAGTGCCTCAGCAGGCTATTCTGATGTACTGATACAAAGTGGCTTCCTTTATACAAAAGTTTACAAAACATTGCATGTTCTTAATTAGACTGACAACAGTGAAAGACAATAATTCGTAAGGAAGAAAAGTTAATTGACAGGTCTGTGTAAGCTTGACTAATCACTCCTACATGCCCCCTAACCGTTCTTCAGGTGGGAAAAACATACCCGGCTGAGTTAGGCGCCTGCTAGCGAGATAAACTATCATAATGACTCACCAGCCTGAGCTAATAGGAGAGTTCATAAGGTAACCGTGCATAGCTCACATGTCAGACGCAATTGTTTTACAAAATGGCTTCAAGAAGGGTAAACTGTTGACCATGAAATGGCTTCCCAACACATTGTGCCAGAATCTCTTCAATGATAGGCCGAGAATAATTTCTAAGCTAGAAGGAGACTCCTACTTTTTCAACACTGAATCATTCTGTACCTGAGGCTGAGATGTTACTGTAAGGTTACATTTAATCTGATTCATTAGTCTTCGAACTAAACATGCTTTCTTTTCAGGGCTGTGATTCAAATTCAAATAAGACGTGAATCTAATTTGTTAAAATTGACAGTGGGACAGTCCGTCAGGTCTGTAGAGTGGTCTGCAAGAACAGCAAGTAAGTTAAAACTTCATCATATTATCTTTTACAGAATTTGTATTTAATACCCGGTAATGGCTACTCAGTATCATCATAAACTCTCAAAATGCAATTAAGTTCATAGTGCTTACCTGCTAAGAGTTAATTTTATACTGGCCTGCAGCCTCAGCACTATAGTGGTCTCTCTCTCTCTAATGTCCTTTTGAACTCTCAAGTCAGGGTCTTGTAACAGCAAAGATGTTTTTCTCTCTGTGTCTACCCTGCTTGCAAGGGGTAATAAGAATCCATTATAAATGACAGGATTTGACCGTCAATTACAAGGCTTTTGGTAGTACTGAGTTTCGTTTCAGGGTCAGAATCAAACACTGTCATTAATTTCACAAGGGATTGGACGTGAATGTTATCACTTAGTGTCCTGTTCACAGGGATTCGCTGATGCTAAGGACTTGTCTTTAAAATCCTTTAATCTTGAGATTATGCCTTTTGGATCTAGACTTTCACACAAGGGGAAACAACTTTCCTTCACATACCCTCTCAAGTCCCTTAAGAATCTTATATCCCTCAACAAGATTGCCATTATTCTTTGAAATTCCAATGAATAAAGGCCCAACCCATTCAATGTCTCCTCATAAGACAGTCCCTTAAAACCGAGGATCAGCCTAATGAACCTTCTCCGGACTGCCTCCAATATTAGTAAATCTTTCTTTACATAAGGGACCCAAACCTGTTTACCAGTATTCCAGCTGTGATCTGACTACAGCCTTGTGTAGTTTTAACAAGACTTCCTATTTTTATACTCCACGCCCTCTGAGATCAAGGCCAACATTCTATTTGCTTTCCCTTTTATCTAATTAAATAATAAAAATCTCATATACAAGTTATGCATGAGGAATCCCAAATCACTGTCCTGCAGCTTTCTGCAGTTTTTCTCCATTTAAGTTACATTCACTCCTCTGTTCTTCATTCCAAGTGCATATTTTCCCACATTATATTCCAACTGCCATGTTTTTGTTCATTTGTTTCAACTGTCTATATCCCTCTGCAGATGTTTTATGTCACCCTTACTCTGTACCTTCCCTAATATTTTGGTCTCATCTGTTAAACCTGGCTTTAACACCTTCAAATTTCCTCTTCCAAATCATTTATATTGTAAATAATTATGACCTAGCTTTGATCCTTGCAGTACTCGACCAGTTACAGGTTGCATCCTGAAAATTGCCCCTTATTTCAACTCTGTCATTTGTTAACCAGTTCTAGGTCCATATTCATATATTACCTCCAACATCATGGGATCTTATTTCATTAAGTCACCTTGGGACCCACCAACTACACGGGATCAATGTGGATTTCACCAGTTTCCTCATTCCCCCCCACCACCCCTCCATCTTATCCCAGATCCAACCTTCCAACGCGGCACCACACTCTTGAACTGTCCTACCTGTCCATCTTCCTTCCCCGCTATCCGTTCCACCTTCCTCTCCAACCTATCACTTTCACCCCCATCTTCATCTACCTATCACATTCCCAGCTATCTTCCCCCAAGCCCCACCTCCCTCCTATTTATCTCTCAGCCCCCTTGGGCTACCCCCTTATTCCTGATGAAGAGCTTAGGCTTGAAACATCGACTCTCCTGCTCAGATGCTGCCTGACCAGCTATGCTTTTCCAGCACCACACTTTTTGACTGCCATGTATTCCAGCAATTTCTGTTTTTATTTCACAACTTCAACTCCTCCTGAATGAATACCAAATTTTCAGGTCAATTTCCCAGTCCAGTTTGCAGAGCCAGGAATTGTCCTGACTATGCATTCCCAAAGTGAGAGCAAAGCTGCAGACCAACTATCATTTGGACTCTGTTCAAATCAGATCTTACCTTTAAATTATGCATTATGGATTCCCCACAATAGGGCACTTTTACATTTGATTTCCCAACTATGACATGAGGGTAATCATGCTTAGTCATTCAGTTGAGACAAATGGTCTTGCAGACTTTGAGGCACTGCAGGGTACAGAGGCAAAAACTGGTATCCATTATACCATGATTTAATGATACATAATTATGTCATTATACTCTGCATTGTCATTGTTTGTTTTGATTATAGAGACAGTCATAAATAAGTCAACTCCTAATGTGATTTACGAGATGATGACTGATCTGTGATCTTACTCCAAATACCGCACCTGTCCATTAACCTGTACCTCCTAGGAGAAAAATCTGTCTTGAAAATTCTGAAGGACAGGATTAATCAATTTTTGTAAAGGGAGGGATTAATCAGTGATGATCAGCATGGATTATTGGAGGGAGATCCTGGCTAAATTAATTGACTAAATACATTGATGCAGGTAGTGCAACTGATGTGGCTTACATGGTCTTTAGTAAAGCATCTGGCAAAGTACCACATGCAAGGCCAGTCCAAAAGGTAAGAGACTATGGAATCCAAGGCAAGTTGGCAAAATAGATCCAAACTTGGAGTACAATCAGGAGGCAAAAGGTGATGGTGAAGGGTTAGTTTTTCAATTGGAAGCCTGTGATCAGTGGTATACCACAAAGATCACTGTTGGGACCCTCGCTGTTTGTTATGCACATTAATGACATGAATATGAATGTAGAAGGTATAATTAGTATATTTGCAGATGACAGAAAAATTGTTGGTGTTGATGATCTTGAGGAGGATGGTCTCATGCTACAGTCTGGTATTCAACAGCTGGAAAACTGAGTAGAACAATGCACTAATAAGTGCATTTTGAATGGTATTGGACTTTTTAAAAAATAATTGCTCTGAATTTAGTGTTTGTCATTTTACCATTGGGTTTTGCTTCCACTTTATGGCAATGGCTTGTGTCCCTCTGAACTAAATCATTTATTACAAAATGTCAATATTTTTTAAATGATAGTTTGCTTTTTGTTAAGGCCAATATCTTTATGGTTCTATAATTCTGATTGTGGACTGAAATGGAAAAAAGGACTATTTTAAAAAGCAAGGACTGTGGAAGGAATTGTTGCACTGATTAAAAACAAGATACAAACACTTATTTTATGTGGTGTTTGTTTAGCTAGTGGAAGAAGGTTAGTCGCAGATGAATTGGCACCAGATGTGTATACAAAGGGAGGTACAAAGGAAGGATAAACACAATGAATAGTAGACACCAAGGGTGTACTGAGGAATGAAAGGGCTTTGTTGTACAAGGCCATAGGTCCCATAGGTGTCAGCATAGGAAGACAAGGTAATAAAGGCAGCTTACGGGACACTTCCCTTCATTCACCAAACGTAGAATATAGAAGCAAGGAAGTCTTGTTACAGCTTTATTAAACATTGGTTGGACCACAGATGCAATACTGTGTACAGTTCTGATCACCAAACTATCAGAAGGATGTACTTGCACTTGAAGATTCCCCAGGATGTTGCCTAGGATGAAAAGTCTCAGTTATGAAAAGAGTTTGGATAAGCTCGGTTTTCTTTTACTTTCGAGCTGAGGAAGGATCTGATTGAGATGCATAGTCAAGTTAGATTGTGAAAGTCTCTTCCCCATGGCAGACTTGTCTAAGAACTGGGGACTTAAATTTAAAGTGAAGAGTAAGTGGTTTAAGAGGAGATCCAAGAAACTTTTTTTTTCTCTCTAACCTGAGGACGGTAGAAATAGGGAAGGCACTGCCTGAGAGGGTGGTGGAAGCAAGTACACTTGCAACATTTAAGGAGTATCTGGGTGCCTATTTAAAATGCCAGGTCTGCAGGAAAGGTCACTAGACCTGAAATGTTGACCCTCCTTTCTCTGCACAGAAGCTGCCAGATCTGTTAAGATTCTTTAGAATTTTTTTGTTTTTGTTTCTGATTTCCAGCATCTGCAGATCTTTGTGTTTTTTTCCATGAAAACAGGTGGTTGCTCATTAGTGTAACTCATTAGAGTTATCAACCTGCCAAATGCCTCCCCCCTTCATCCCCGGTGTCATTCTTGTAAACCTCTTCTGGATCTCCTCCAATGCCAGGACATCTGTCCTTAGATACAGGGCCCAAAAATGCTCACAATATTCCAAGTGCTGTCTGATCAGCGCCTTATACAACCTCAGCAGCACATTCCTGATCTTGTATTTTAGCCTTTGAGTGTTAACATTGCATTTGCCTGCCTAACTGCCAAGTGAAACTGTTTTTTAACCTTAAGAGAATTCTGAACGAGAACTCCCAAAAAGTCCCTTTGTGCTCAAGACACCACCCACCACGTATGCAGCAGGTACTCATGTGACTCAGCCAATGTTGTCTATCTCATACGCTGCAGGCAAGGATGTCCCAAGGCATGGTATATTGGTGAGACCAAGCAGATGCTACGACAACAGGTGAATGGATATCGCGCAACAATCGCTAGAAAGGAATGTTCTCTCCCAGTTGAAGAACACTTCACAGCAGTCAGGAACATTCGGCCTCGGATCTTCGGGTGACCGTCCTCCAAGGCAGACTTTGGGGTACACAACAATAGAGTGGCTGAGCAGATGCTGATAGCTAAGTTCGATACGCGTGTGGATGGCCTTAACCGGGACGTTAGGTTCATGTCATACTACAGGTGATCTCACTACACTATCCACTAATACAATTTAAAATTCTGTTTTGCCAACGATCCCCAAGCAGCAGGAATCGTAGAAAGAGCTAATGGTACCTTAAAAGGTCAGCTAAGCAAGTTGGTAGAAGAAATGGCCTTAATTGGCTGCAAGTACTCCCAACTTCCCTTTTTAATACGAGAACAATGACATAGAAAAAGACAGGATTCTTGGCAGCTGAACTGATATATGGAAAGCCCCTGAGGACTCAGCGGTCTGCACCATTAACTACCCAACACCCTGTTAATGAGCACGTCATGGCAGAAGAAATGCACAGATACTAAGCTAAGCAAAGTCTTATCATTAACAGGTCAAAGAAGCCTATCGAATACGAGGGAAGGAAGAAGAGCGAGCTCCAACATTTAAAGACCCTGGTGACTACATACTATTGAAAGACTTTAAGTGTGGTCCTTTATCAAGTTCTTCTGACAACTGAAACTGCAGTAAAGGTAGAAGGACATTGCAAGCTTGTATCCCCTTCACAATCCTAGAGTTAGTACTGATGCAGGCATCCGACAAAAACCCAACCAAAGTACGTGCGCCCGGACATAACCAACCCAGTTGTGATATCTCAGACGAGCTAAAACTCCAATGTAACTGTATAAATGAAATCTTTATTAATACCATTGTAAGTTATGAATGCAGCTGCCCAGCTGAACCTCATTTAAGCTACTCACATTGTCTATCCAAACGTCGCTCTTAACTTTATTGTCACCCTTGCAACACTTCTATGCCAGTCATCATGAGATGGCACAATTCAATAACCTGATCCTCTCCGTCAACCGAAAGCTGTTACTTTGAAATGTTTGTCTGTTCCCCTCAAAACGAACTGTACAGATTGCAGTATTGAGCACATAGTACTGAAATGACCAAATCTTAAGGCACCTACTGGCATGAGACTGACCACCTATACCTTCATGATGGAATCCTCTCCTATCCGACTGACAGAAATACCTTTACACGTATCCTGTATTCAGTAGCTGCTGTAATTAACAAAACAATCTGGAAAGATGAAGACCAAAAATACTACGCACTTCCAATTCTCCTTCTGTTCCTAATGGGTTTCTTTATTCAAACTAAACCCCCTGATCCATGTGTTATCTGCTCACTCTTCCATCATTCTGATGTAGAGTGTATAAATAGGACTCACCCAGTTATGCAATCCCTCATTTGTGGTGGAAAAACCCATTTGGTAGAAGTAGCGCGTCACTGTGTGAAGTGCGCCAGCAAACTGGAAGGATTCAATGTTAACGTTGTTCCACTGTTAGAATGGTGCAGTGAAAGTACCCACGACATGTGCAAGTAAAGCAAAAACTGTGCAAAAATATTATCAAAGACACTGGTAGTACTCCTGCACTCCATCCATTAATACACTTGGACAACCAAACGTTTGATAGCACCCACTGTTTACAAGATTCAGCTCTCACTCTGAGTGGACTCGTCATTCACTCACAGAAGTGCACCCTTGGAACTCCTTTTAGCCTTCATTGGCTATGCGAAAACAAAGCCTACCCATATTTACCCAATAATGGTATGGATGTTGTGCCCTAGTACACACCTTACCACTTTTCACCCACCACCATGAAGTACCTGAAGTAGATGATGAATGGAACCCCACCAACATGTGAATCAGTACAAAACAAAAAGTAGAGGAAAAACAAAACGGCACTTCCACAACTTCTTCCATTAACAAACCTGGTGGTCCAGGTTGCTGGGAGGCCTTATTCCTGGCTGGGGTGTTGAGATGGCCTGAGATCAGATAGAAATTTAAAAGTCCCACAACATCACGGTATAGTCCAACAGGTTTATTTGGAAGCACTAGCTTTCAGAGCGCTGCTCCTTCATCAGGTGGTTGTGGGCTGATGAAGGAGCAGCGGTCCAAAAGATAGTGCTTCTAAATAAACCTGATGGACTATAACCTGATATGTGATTTTTATCTGTATACACCCCAGTCCAACACCGGCGTCTCCAAATCTAGATCAGATAAGTGACCTTGCGTATGACATCAAAAACTTGCCAACTCGACTGCCCATGCTTTGAAGCTGGAGACCCGGATGATGACGCTTCAGAAGCAGCTTGTGCTAGGTTTCCTCCTTGCTAAAGAAGGAGGCGCTTGTTCAATCATTGGCCTGCAGTGTTGCACCTACATTGATGATTTCTCAAAAGACATTTTGGACGACACAGATATTATCAACAAAACGGGTCAAGATGCAGGGAAGATACCTGCCCCACCGTCATCCAATTCATGTGGATGGAGTGTTACTTGCTGGCTATAGGCGCTGTGTGGATGGACTGTGTGGGACGTAGTGATAATCCTTGGTCTCATCCTAGAAATATACACTGTCGTTCGCTTAAGCTTAAAATGGACTTTTCACCTAAGCCAAAGAGGAATTCTAGTTAATTGACCCTTGTCTACCCCTGTACCCCCATGCCCGAACTACCATGCAGAAATCCAGTATCTTTCAGACTCTGCTCCTCCGGACAATGACTCGCCTGAGGAGGCACCTATTGAGATTACAAATCAACAGAATGGACTAATTATACTTATATAAGCTATGTAGTGGTCATGAAATGACAAAAGGAGGGAATGAGAAAGTCTATAGCCTTAAAACTTGTCCTTAAGCATTTAGACTAAAATGTGATGTCAGAAATGAGATAACAAGAATCCAGAGAAAGTATATTCCTGTCAAGGTGAAAGGGAAGGCTGGTAGGTATAGGGAATGCTGGATGACTAAAGAAATTGAGGGTTTAGTTAAGAAAAAGAAGGAAGCATATGTCAAGTATAGACAGGATAGATCGAGTGAATCCTTAGAAGAGTATAAAGGAAGTAGGAGTATACTTAAGAAGGAAATCAGGAGGGCAAAACGGGGTCATGAAATAGCGTTGGCAAATAGAATTAAGGAAATTTTCAAAGGGTTTTTACAAATATATTAAGGACAAAAAGGTAACTAGGGAGAGAATAGGACCCCTCAAAGATCAGCAAGGTGGCCTTTGTGTGGAGCCACAGAAAATGGGGGAGATACGCTGCACATCTCTATGACTCTATGACATTTTCTGCACACTAGAAAACAGACAGGCAGGGAGGGTCAGGCTACAAAAAAAAAGGGAACTCAAGTTATGCAGAAGGCAAAGACATCTGATCTCACCAAGTGATTAACAGGATGCTTTTAGACAATTAAGAACATTTGCCTTAACATCAGTGAATCTATGTAAACAGGACACAGAGTGATAAAATTCATGGCCATTCCCAGGCTCGAAGGGCAGAATGGCCTACTCCTACACCTACTGTCTATTGTCTAAACTAATGACAGTGTTTGATTCCGACCTCAAAACGAAACTCGGTATGATCAAAAGCCTTGTAATTGACAGTCAGGTCCTATCAATTATAATGGATTGTTAATACCCCATGCAAGCTAGGCAGATACAGAAAGAAAAACATTTTTTCTGTTACAAGTCTCTAACTTGAGAGTTCAAAAAGAACACAAGAGAGACAGAGAAAGAGAAACAGAGACCATTTTAGTGCTAAGACTGTCGAAGCCAGTAGAAAATTAACTTTGTGCTTACTTGCTATGGATTGAATTTAATTGCATTTTGAGATTTTATGATGATTTTGACTAGCCATTACTGGTTATGAAATGCAAACTCTATAAAAGGTAATATTGATGAAGCTTTAACTTTCTTGCTGTTTCTACAGACCTTACAGACTGCCCACTGTCAATTCTAACCAATCAGATCTTATGTCTTATTTGAATTTGGATCACAACCCTGCAAAGAAAGCATGTTTACTTTGAGACTAATGAATCAGTTTAAATGCAACCTTATGGTAACATTTCAGCCTCAGGTACAGAATGACTCTGTGCTTAAGATAAAAAGCAGGAGTCTGCTCCGAGTTTAAAATTATTCTAAACCTAACATCGAAGAGGATCTGACATAATCTGTCATTGTGAAAAAAGATCTGCCACCCTGCCAAACCATTATAGGCCCACAAAAGCAAAATTGGCTAAACTGTGCCAAAAACCACCCAGATTTCCTAAGCAGGCTCACAAGCCAAATCAGATAGCCCACGCAGACAAGGGAGTACACTTCATGCTCGCTAACAATGACAGAGTACCCCAGATAATTCAAAGCCCCAAGGGCAGTTTCACAACCTAGCAATACCAAATCCACACAAAGAGCAGGTCAGATAGAGAGGCACCAGCAAGGACATGCTCAGAGAACAAGAAAATGGAAGCATCTCACCACTTCAGAGAAGACATTAACACCTACCTGTGAAGAGGAAAGGAACCATCGATACTCTCAGTTAAAAATCACACAACACCAGGTTATAGTCCAACAGGTTTAATTGGAAGCACACTAGCTTTCAGAGCGACGCTCCTTCATCAGGTGATAATTTCAGTTACATCACACTGCAAAGTTTTGCTATAAATTCTGTATTATGATCGAGCTCTCCACAATCACCTGATGAAGGAGCGTCGCTCGAAAGCTAGTGTGCTTCCAATTAAACCTGTTGGACTATAACCTGGTGTTGTGTGATTTTTAACTTTGTACACCCCAGTCCAACACCGGCATCTCCGAATCATCGATACTCTCAGGATGTTGCAATGTGTGAAGGAACAGGACATTCATCCGATAACTGTTTTCCAATTAGCATCCTTCTAACTAGATTACTCCATTTCCAGATACACTGTAGTTACCCCATTTCTTAATCAACCTTATTGTGCAGCAGTATAATAAAACTGGTCTCATCCTCAGCTCTGGGAAGAGAAATTCTGATCTA
The DNA here is from genome assembly GCF_037043375.1 of Chiloscyllium plagiosum. Taxonomy (NCBI): domain Eukaryota; kingdom Metazoa; phylum Chordata; class Chondrichthyes; order Orectolobiformes; family Hemiscylliidae; genus Chiloscyllium; species Chiloscyllium plagiosum. Next base: position 59,636,182 of record NW_028270157.1, on the reverse strand, counting down.
CCTGTACAGATTGGCAGTTCTGTGTCAGTCTAGTGAGTTTCTCTTCCAGCAATATCGCTTGCAATAAACTGTTTGTCAATTTCACTTCAAGCTGTGCTTTGTGATCTCTTACCTACCTGGGCAAATTTCTCAGATAGTCGGGAAGCCATTTTATGGTTAAAAGTTTGCCCTCCTTGCTAATAAACCATTTCGTAAAACAATGGTATCAGACATGCGAGCTGTGCAAAGTTACCTTATGACATCTCCCACTTAATTTAGACTGTATTTCTTTATAGGAACTTATCTCACCAGCAGATGCCTAACTTGGTGGATTTGGTTTTCCCACCTGATGGGTAGCTCAAGGCTCGTAGGAGTGATCAGTCAAGCCCATACAGATCTGTCAATTAACTTCTCTTCCTTACGAATTATTGTTTTTCACTGTTATCTGTTTAATTAAGAACATGCAGTGTTTTTTGTAATCATTTTGTATAGAGGAAGCCTGTTTGTGACAGTAAGACAGAGTAGCCCGTGAGGGCTCTTAACGAAAGAGCGATATCCTACTCTCCTGGGTTTTTAGAACCTAGTTAGTTTAGCTTATAGGTATTAGTGTTATGTTGTAACAGGAATGCTATTGGTAAATAAAGGGGATGACTAAAATTAAACTAAAAATCACACAACACCAGGTTATAGTCCAACAGGTTTAATTGGAAGCACACTAGCTTTTGGAGCGATGCTCCTTCATCAGGTGATTGTGGAGGGCTCGATCATAACACAGAATTTATAGCAAAAATTTGCAGTGTGATGTAATTGAAATTATACATTGAAGAATTGATTGTCTGTTAAGCCTTTCATCTGTTAGAATACAGTGATAGTTTCACTTCTTTCATGTGTAAATCACAAAACCCTTTTTTTAAAAGTTGCATTCTCGGGTTAGCTGTTAACAATGGTGATAGCTAGACAATATGTTGAAGTGTGAAGGTGTTAGCCCCCTGTGTTCTCTGTCTCTGACCTGATGTTTAGATTGATTCCAATCTAAAAAGTGAAATAACAGAGTTTTACATAAATTCATGCAGTTTTTGAGCTCAGAGTTCGACATGAATCGATGTGGTTTTTGAGCAAAGTGCAATGTAACTCTGAAAATACCAAAAAAATTCACCACACACAATATATATGTGTGCATGTGGGTCTTTGTCTGTCTATGTGTGTGTCTGTCTGGGGTGGGGGTTGAGAGTGTGAGAAAGTGTGTGTGTGTGTGTAGTGAGTGCAGAGTGTCTTAAGTCTGTGAGGGGGTGCAAACTTAAACTAAGCTGTCTGCTAGAGGTCTTTTATTCCAGATTACCAAAGAGTACGATCTCCGATACGAACCAAGAGAGTCTTACAGGTTGAGTCCACAAGGGATTCCCTGGGCCATCTCAAATCTGTATTTTAACACCATTACACCATACACACATACTCAGACACAAGTACACATACACACACACTCACGCAGATCCTCTCAAAGGCATATACTCCGTCACATTCATGCACACACTCTATTGTGCACATACACACTCTCCCTGCCTCACATGCATGCATAGACACAAGTCTATGGGAAGAATTGCATTTGTTCAAAAAGCACACAATTTGTTGGCAGTCAATTCATGTCACATTTTATAAATTCCTACTTTGGAAACTGAACCAGTCTGACTCAAGACTGGAACACAGAGACTCCAACCTCACACCTTTAATGCTGAGCTGAGACGTCACATTTTTAAAATAACGCCTTAAGTTATCTCGGGAAGAAGTTCTGGGTTTACATACTAATGATTTGAAACCTGCAACCCATTCTAAAAGATGAAAGTCTTAACAGTAATCTAGGTTTGTTCAATATGTCACATCAGTTGTGTGACATGATGAGCTTGTGCTACACATTCTGTATCCTACGATCCTGCCCCACTAGCTACCTGCCAAAGGAGCAGCACTCCAAAAGCTAGTGCTTCCAAATAAACCTGTTGGAGTAGAACATTTACAGCGCAGTACAGGCTCTCAGTGTTGCACCGACCTGTGAAACCAATCTGAAGCCCATCCAACCTACACTGTTCCAGTACCATCCATATGTTTATCCAATGACCATTTAAACGCCCTTTAAGTCGGCGAGTCTAGTGTTGTGATTTTTAACTTTGTCCACCCCAATCCAACATCAGCACCTCCACGACGCCTTTAGATAATAGTCTTCGCCTCCATTCTTCCTACCTCATTCTGTATTTCATCTGCTACTACTTTGCCCTCTCTTCTGGCAAATGGGGAGTAAATTTCGGAAGTACCTGAAAGATGCCGGCGCTGAGACAGTCGTTATTTGCATTCGCAACCAGATGCAAGGCTTTGCTGCCTCTCTACGGTCACATTCGCATTAACAGTGCTGCGGCGCAGTGGTAATATCACGACCGCTAGATCAGGAGGACAGGGTTCCAGTCCCACTCCAGAAATTCGACGGCCGCCGCCACAAAAAGCCCCAAAGAAACGAAATCCTGCTCCACGCGCGGGGCACCTCCACATCACGTGATCCTACGGCGCGTCATCACGGCTCCAGTGTGACGGGTGCCGGGGGTCGCGCGGACGCTAACCCCGCCTCCCTTGTCTCGCGAGACTTACTCGTGCTGCCGCGCTGCCCCGGGCGCCAGGGAAAAAGGGGCACGCGCGCCGCTAGTGGGCCATTCGGCAGCAGCGGCGGTGGGAGGCTGCGACGACGAGGTGGAGTCGGATCGCTGTTCGGGCTCCTGGTGAACCGCGCCCGCCCGACCGACCACCTCGGGAAAGAGGGAATCGTTAGTGACATACGATGGACAGTCGCAACGGCGATTTCAATATCCTGCTGGGCACTGATTCTTACAAGGTAAGGCGGCCGCTATCCCCCACCCTCCCCGCCGCCGTCACCGTCAACTCCCGGTGATCGCCTCCACAGCGCGGTGCTCATTCAACTCTCGCCGTAGGCCGCGGTCCTGGTAAAGGTTAAACGGCCACCAGGCGCTATTTATACACGGGTGCAGGCCAGACTGCCCCGCCCCCCGGCAGAGGCGCTGGGCTCCCCCCGCACCCCCTGCACTGCTGGCCCCCACAGCCCGGGTGAGTGAGTGAGTGAGTCCTCACGCCTGAGCTTCTCAGTGATATAGACCAGAGAGGGAGCGGTGAGGGGGATGTGGGAGGGCCGCTGTCCGAGGTGGTGGTGGAGGAAATCCCGGCTCTTGTCATTCCGTTCTCACCGACCCTTTCAGCGATTCCTATTTTGGACATGGCAGTGAGTGGAGGCAATGTATTCCCCCCCCCCCCCCCCAGCAGAGCCTGAGAGTCAGTTTTTCCACCTGTAAAACGCACCTGTAATCACCGTCTCCCTCTTTCCCCCCCACCCCTCCGTTTTCCGTCTACCCTCCCCCAGAGAGTTGTCCATCCCGAGGTTTAACCATTTCGCTTCAGCTCAGACGAAATCGAAAGCATTTCTACTGTACAGCCTTTTCGATTCCCCTCGCTTTTTGGTCAAGGAGTGGAAATGAAACTGAAGCCTAGGAGGGTGGTTGATGGGGATTTTCTCTGGATACTTTTCAATGATGCGGCTCCAGTTTCTCACCACTTGCACACTTGACGTTTCTTTTGAAAGATTTTTTTTCAGAAAAAAAGAGAGGTCTTTTTGTTCCAAATGTCAAGGCTGCATAATATTTGAAAATGAATGTGATGTTATTTGGGTTAGTTTGAATAGGCGTATGAGTATTTTCTGCTCTGACTTTCTAATGACACAGCGTGACTTCTGGTTATCTTTGGCTGCTGCTATTCATAATTGGGCAACTTTCCATTTCTACACCTATCGAAGCTCACGGCTTATTAAACCTAAGTCCGGGTTAGATGCAATTGGCGAATTGAAATGTAATAACTCGATAGTGTTCTTTATTTTTTCCCGGTGACTGGATTTTCCTCTCGTTTTATCAACCTGTTTTGAGTGCTAGCTAGCATTGCTCGGGTTTTAAATTCTTTCTGTTTCAGTTCTAACCGAAATTCCGTCTCATTCAACCGACAGGAGGCAGTGTCTGACTGGGAATGCCTCATATTTCATCCACAGAGGAAATTGATTGACACTCCATCCGTTATAATAAGACAGGGCGAGGTGAAGCAGTCAGACAAAAAAAGTGCAAATTATATTTACTGAAGTTTTGTATTATGTTTAACGAAATCAGAAATGACTGGAAAAACCCTGCAGGTCTGGGAGCATCTAGCTGATATTGAAATTCCTTGCTTTTATCCTTTACTTGCACCCAAAACTGGAGGAAAAAAAAACATTTAAATTACTCACCAATTATGTGTCCAAGATTCCCTGTAACCAGAACTGTTTTATCATTCACAGAACTTATGGGATTGACTTTCATTTTGTCATGAGCGCCTTAACTGTTTGTCTATTCAAATAACAACTAACCTAAATAAAATTGTTCTTTTAAAATTAATGCAACCTTAACATCTGTGTGGTTAAAAGAGAACTGAACGACTTTTATACCTGTTCCTAATTTTCACTCTGTTTCTTAGAATGAGGTCATGCATGTCACTTCAAACACAAGATCGGTTGAATCTGATCGCCATGTTCTTCAAGTTAGCCACTTCAAAAGTATATAAATAGTTTCTAGCAGAGCAAGAGGGGGGTAACTGCAGAGAATTCAGCATCTGTTGATAGAGTAAGGGAGTTGGAGTTCTCAGGTTATCAATGAGTTTTGAGTAGAGAACATGAGAAATTTGTCCAAAACCAAAGCTTTATTCCTGGAGGTTTCATTAAAGGCTAAAATCCTTGAGCATCAGTAGAGAATATGACTTCTCCCTGAGATATTAGACATACACTTTCCTGGGAGTGTTAACTTTGAGACAAAAGCAAATACTGCTGCAAAATTGAAACTGAAACGAAGAAATTGGGAACATCCATTAGACCTGGTAGCCTGATTCATGGAGACAGAAACAGCTGTCATTTCAGGGTTATTTTTGTCAAATATTTGCTCAGGGACCTTTGAAATGATCCCTGTATTTTTCTTTCCACAGATGCTGCCAGATTTGCTGAGTATTTCCAACAGTTTCATTTCTACTGTCTGTTTGAAATCCTTGTCAGGTATTTTATAAATACTGTGGTGGCAACATTTCAATTTCAGCCTTCAGGTTGATTTGACAAATGGATATGGATTCTTGCTAATGGACATTAGGTACCAGGACTCCTTTGATTGGCATGGTGAGCAGCACACCAGAATTATGGAAAATCATTGTCCTGTATTTGGATTCTTCAAATTTGTTGTAATTTCCACAGTTTGTGTGAAACTTGCAGTTTATGTTGTTCTTCCCACTTGAGAAATAAATCCACCTTTTTGAGAACAGACTTATAACTTATCTTCTGATAATACTTTTCATCGGTTCTCCCGAATTGCCTTCCCACCACCATTGGATAGATGTATGCATTTACAAATGCTGGAATTGAGAATCTTCTGTTAGTCACCTTGGTATTCTAGGTGTCTGATTCCAAAGTCTGGAATCAAACCCGTGTGATACTGACTGTTTAGGCTAGCTCTCCAGTTGGAAATTTTGGCAAAGAAAACTGCCTGATAAGATTGTCGCTCTGTCCAAAGGACATAGTTCCAGCTTAAGACAAACTGTCACTGCTTTTTATCTTCAAATGTGATCCTCATTTCTCTTTTGTCACTTATGCATCTTGTAGGATTATCCCTGCGAATGGATTCGGCTAGACAGAGTCAAATATTTGTATCTGTGAACTTTATTCAAGGAGGAAAATCATTTTGACAAGTGAACGCATAATAATTTTAACTGTTATTAATATAAATTCTTGCTAGTTTTTCTTAGATATTCTAAAAGGATTGCACAAACCAAGTTGCCATTTGCCAGGAGCACTGTTTTAGTCCCATTTGAATCAAAAGTTGGGGCACACTTGATTGTATCTTGCAATTAATAACTTATGAGAACTTGATTGTTGGTTTGCTACAAATTTTCACAAAAACCTTTTGAGATCTTCTCTTGTGCAGAAGTTTTGCATTTACATAGTGCTTTAAATGCTATTTTAAAATCCCAGGTGCCTCTCAGAAGGTTTAGTACCAAATATTGTTAAGAGATAGGCAAGTAGTCAGCACTTAATTTTTTTTAATGTAAGGCCTGTGTTGAATGAGGTTGGAGATGCTGGACCTTGGTGAGTAAAGGTGCACGCATTGGTGCAGTTGTTTTCATTTCTTGCTGGTGCAAAATAGTGAGTAAAACAAAGAAGCTTGCATGTTTGTTTGACATTCCCTTCACCACAATCTACAATCACTTTGTTCTTTGGACAGAGTGTCAGTCTTAGTAATTGCAGCAACCTTCCAAGGCTCTTTCAGCCATATCTTGTAAACCTGTGACCTTTACTAATAATAATTGTAATGGCAGCAAATACATGGGGATCACTGTCAGCAAGTTCTCCTCCAAGTCTCACAGCATACTGACTTAGAACTATTTTGGTTTTCCATCACTGTTGCTAGTCCAAAGTCATGAAACCCCCTACCTAATAGTACTCTGCAGTTTATTTGGTATAAATAACTATACCCAATATTTCAAGAAGAACCAACTTGCGAACTATTGGAGATGAGCAATGAATGCTGGCTTAGCCATTAAAGCCCCATATCATGTAGGGGGAGAAAATGTAATGGTGCACCTCTTTTAAAATGTAACACTGCAATTCTTTTTCAAGATGTCAGATGTGACCACTGAAGTCAGTATTAGTTAGCAGGGTCAATGTTTGTCTCTGTCTGTCGATAGATTTAGTGAGACCACCACTGAATGTGTGATCATATAAATTAGGAGCACACATCTGCCTTGCTCCATCACTTGCTCTGATCATAGCTGAATAGATTGTGGCCTCCACTGTCCACTTTTCTGCTAAACTCTCCTCCCTCCCCAAGTATTCTGAGATTCTTGATGAACAAGGAGTCAGTGTACTTTAAAAGTCTTCAATAATCTTGTCTATAGCACTCTCTGGGAAAGAGGCACACAGATTCAGTTTTTTCTTGGTACGAAAGATGTCAAAGATTTACCTTGCATTCCCACATATCTAGCTTCTTCATGAGCTGCTAGGTCAAAAGACTGAAAATTAGTGAAGCACTTTTTTAAAAAAAAATGTTTAATCTTAAGCTTGGAACTCTGCAATCTTGTATAAAATCAGAAACTGTACTAAGTGTTTGTTATAAGTGAAAAATGCTCTGCTTTTTATAATTACTTGTACCTCAAGCATCCAATGCTAGGTTAAAACATGATTTTATTGGTTGTTTTCTGTCCTGCTGGAAGAAAGTATTGTTTGTATAAACCGAATCCCCTATTCACTGTTTTTCCCAACATCATGATTCTCTTTCTCAACCTGCTCACAATTAGCTTTTTGGACTTTGTAGGATGACAGATATGTATAACCTTCACAAGAGTCTGTTAAATTGCTTTTTTAATCTTTGGAACTGAGATCATCCATTTATCTCGCCCTACGTACATAATGCCTATTGGATTTGGTGATAACTATCTGTAGCCCCTTTATCAAAATTGTTTGTGAGGTTACTTCTTAGTAATGTGTATTAGCCCAAAAGGACTCTTACAACTGTTGATAAATTGGTCAAAGGAAAAGTTCATCGTAACCAAGATGTGACTATATCAAAAAATGTGCTTGATTTATTGCTATTGATTTGTGAAATCTCATACTTTTAAAATTGTATTTTATCAAATGGATGCTCTTAAAGTGCAGCAAATAGTGGAAGTTCTTGATGTCCCAAGCATATTAAAAAAAATGCAAAGAGCATGGTTATCAGTATGTGCCAACCATGTTTAAATATTTTGTTTTGCTATGGTTTGAGCTCAGCAGGTGATGGTCCCCATGTAGACACTCGTTTCTTATGACAGTTTCTATTCAGAACTAAATATTTCAATCATAACCCTGCTGTTATTCACTATCCCAGTTTTAAGTTACTGTTTCACAAGCCATGTGTTGTTAAATAAAGACAACTCTTTAAAAATAAGTCCTTAATCTGGTAATGGTACATGGTTATTTTACCTCGAAGCCAGGTAGCTCATTGAGCTGGGTAGCTGGCTTGTGGTGCAGAGTGATGCCAAAAATTCCCACACTGGCTAAGGTTACTGTAAAGGACTGTCCTCGGCCTTGCCCCTTAAACAAGGTCTGGTGGCCATCAGGTTAAATTCTGCACCAGTTAACTCAGAGCAGCCCAATAGTCCTTCAGGTCTATAGCAACATTACCTTTGCATACAATTTTGATCTGATTAATACTCTCCTCAAGACTGGTGATTTCAGACTTGTTTTTGTCCTTTTTATGAAACCTCAGTGATGCTTGCAGAGTGGGAAATTGCTTACTGAGTTTTGTGTCCTCTGTCTGGAGGATGTACGTTGTATTGAACTGAAATACTGTTTTCTGCCAGCAATTTTTGATGTTTTATTGACCTGACTGGACCGAAGGGTCTGTTTCCATGCTGTTCATCTCTGACTGCATTTAATTGTGTACCTCAATGTATTTTAAAATTGATTTTCAATTAATCCTTTTACTGTATTTACTGTTGCACTTTCTCTATTTACGAAGGTAACTCACTACCTGCAGTATCCACCTAATACAAGCAAGGTATATTCTTATTTTGAATGTCGTGAGAAGAGGAAAGAAGATATCAAATCCAGGAAGGTGCAATATGATGAGACTGTGTTCTATGGTTTACAGTACATACTCAAGAAATATTTAGCAGGTGACTTTTTGAACATTTTCTGGTGTGCATATGAATCAAATTTTAAAAGCTGGTGTTTGGATCACTCATTATATCTCTACTGCAAAATATATTTAAGATTTTTTAATGCTCATTCTAAGGTGTAATCTAGCTCATTCTTTTTTTATTAGTGTGAACTATAGTATGTAGATGTATATAGTAATGTGGGTTCATTCAGACATTAAAGAACATTTATATAAATGTTTTCAATGCAAATTTCAACTGTATATCCAGTATCAGAGGATTTTGTTTCTTGGACATTTAGGAAAGATATGTGTATGAAGCAGCTTGTATTAATTAATACAATAACTTTTTTTTCATGCAATTTGCCCCAGAATTTGTTGTCAGTATCAAAGAAATAGTGGTTGCTGCATATCCTTCTGGCAGCTTTCCAATCAAAAATTACAGTAGTAACTTGCTCTAGTTGGGTGTGACGCAGCCCTGATGGGGCATCTATATACCTGATGAGAGAGAAATTTTCCTGGCACCCCTGTAGACTAATGCTGAGTACATACCACAAATCTCTCAATTGCATTGATTTCAATGGCACGTTGGTCAGTGATAACTTACAATGCATCCCATAGAGCAGGGTGTTTTTGACAACATCAATGTAATTTATGCTTTTTAGTGATGCATTTTTGGATGTTGGGAGCAGTTATCTGTTTTACTCTGTTACAATAATGAACAGTAATAGCCTCTCCATTGTGCTCAGTGAAAATAGGTGTCACTGTTCTTGTCATTCTCTTATTGACATCCATCATAAATTTTATGTTTTAAATTATATACTTGATAAATGAAAGTTCTGCTTTGGTTTTTCTATCCCGTTAAAAATTTGAGGATAAATAGCTTGTCCAGTACCTGTTGCCTCTGACACTGGAATGCAACTAAGTTGACGACTCTGTATCACGTCAATTGCCCAAATGTTCCATGAATATTACATTGGCCAGAATTATACAGTGTGTGAACTCATTTGATTGAACTTTACTATAAATTCTTTCTTGCCCTTAGAATACAAATGCTTCCTGTTAGTCTGGAACACCGTCACTTGGTTGATCATTGTTAAATGTTCAGGTCCAATGTGCGGTCTTTCACATCTTGGCTACTACCTCTGAATCTTCTAGCTTAATGTCATCTGGAAACGTTCATCTCACTACCCAAGCAGTGATATTAGATTGAATTTAAATGTTGTTTTGTTCTGACCTGGACAAATTATTGTCTTCATTTGGATGAAGAGAATTATTTGGTTACCTCTTCATTTCCAGAAGTTTGGGGATCTGATGATCATGATATGCCTCTAAAGTGGAAAATTGGTATGATAAAATTCCTTGACAATTAGAAATGGTAGAGAGAAAGTGAGGGCTGCAGATGCTGGAGATCAGAGCTGAAAATGTGTTGCTGGAAAAGCGCAGCAGGTCAGGCAGCATCCAAGGAACAGGAGAATCGACGTTTCGGGCATAAGCCCTTCTTCCTCATTCCTGAAGAAGGGCTTATGCCTGAAACGTCGATTCTCCTGTTCCTTGGATGCTGCCTGACCTGCTGCGCTTTTCCAGCAACACATTTTCAGCTCAATTAGAAATGGTAAACTAGGTTCTGAATAAGCTTTTACAAAATAGTCTTTTAGGAAGTAAGTGCAATTGCTATTCTTCTTTTGTATAAATAACAATATTTATAATGGTTAGCTCTGAATAGATTTGCCACAAGAACTTGATGGAAAAACGCAAACTTGGATTAATTGTTTAATCTCTGAATGAAAATTGCTTCCTCTTAAATTTTAAACAGGCAAAGTTGTAACAAAGGAGAAAATTCAAGAGGCCAAAGAGGTCTACAGAGAACATTTTCAACATGATGTATTTAATGAGAGTGGTTGGAATTATATTCTTGAGGTAGGAAATTTAAGATTTTGCCTTCTCCAGGATTTGGAAGTATCAATTTTATTCCCCTGAACTAGCCATTTTGGCTTTACTTCCCAAGCCTCCGACATAGTATGTAATTACTCCTAGGATATGGTTTCAGTTGTCTTAATGTATGAGCCTTGATGCATGTAGTGGGCTTTTTGACCACGATATTTCACATTCCAACAAATTAGTTTTTCCTATTGTACTTGTATTTCTGAATATGGTTTCTGGGTAGCTGGGTTCTGGCTAATTTTCTTTTTTGATGCCACATCTTCATACCTCCATGTCCCTTTTAAGCAATTTGTTGTACAGTGATAAGGTTTATAAGCTTGCCTTCCCATAATTGTATTGTTGAGTGCAAAAACAAAATGCATTTTGGTCGATTCTTTAACCAAATGTAATGAACATTGTGCACATCGAAATGTTTTATGTTCACAAGATGATTGGCATTCCCCCAGTTGAACACCAGTCAGTCAGAGAATATATGGGAGACTTGGGAATTTAAATGAAATATTTGAATTAATGTGCCCATTCAGAATATAATTTACAGTGGCAAATAATTTATCTTTTTTAAAAATATCTGAGGGGGAAAACCTGAGCAGTTGTTCGGTTTATGTGTGAGAAATTGATTAATAGCACCTCATTCACCATTTTGGGACAAGTTAGATTTCTTTGTTGTCATAATAACTATAGCCATGTTGTGGTTGATGGAAACTCAAATCCACTGAGTCTTGAGTTCAGGAGTATTGTCAGCTCAACTGCCAAGTTCAAGCACACATGTTTCTCTGCTCAGCTAACTTATTTTACCTCCGAGTTGGTGCAGGCATTTAGTAAAATTCAGTTGCTAAAGTAGAGTTGCTGTGTATTTATTATGAGTTTAGCACAAAATGCCCATATGAAAAGAATTTGAACAATGAACTTATGTATATTGCTTAATACAAAGACATCTTGCATATATGTCATGCCTTTTAAGATTTGAAAATATTCAAATCAGCCAGGTATTTAAAAAGATGTTGAATCAAAAGAGACATTTGGAAAGATAATCATAAGATTTGGTTAAAGAGGTAACTTTTAAGGAGAGTCTTGAAGGTGCAGCAATATTTTAAGGACAATTAGAAATGGAGCTTGAAAATGGTGCAGCAATTTGTAAATATTGAAGGGCTGGAAATGTTCATTTTCTGAAGGGGAGCTGAATTTAGTAGTTGTGGAGATTTGAATGATACATGTCAGTTTCTGCAGGGGCTGAGAAGGGAACTTGATTTGTTAGAATGGATTGACAAGCATATCCCATGTATTGGTTAAGTCTAAAAGGACGTCAGATGGGAGAGAAACAAGAGATGGAAGTTCAGAGCAGAATGGAGGTAGTTTTTGTTTGTGAAAGGGTAAGATGAAGAGCTGAATGGATGCTCCCTAACTTGGTGACAGAAATCCATGAATTCTTTACGTTTGTTAAAAAGGCAGAGAGAGTGAAAGGGACTTAAAGATACAAGTGATGGAGGAAAAACGCTGGCTTATCTTTGCTCTCTGGGAATATTAACATTTGACAATTTTAGAATTGGGCCCAGTAGAGCGCTTTGAATACAGTCAGACTTGATGGATGGCTAAGTTGGTTACAGTTTACTAACAATTATTCAAGTTAATTTGTTCGGAAAGACTGAACTTTAAGGTATTGGTGACTGAAGTTCAAACAAAAATAATTACAACATTGAAAGCACTTTGAATGCTTTGGACATTCAGATGAAGTAACAGCATAAATTAAAATAGTTTTTTGATCCAATCACCACGTATGGATGTGGCTACATTTGTAATGAGGGATACATAGCATTGTGAAAAGACAGGTGAGTGGAAAAGGAGGAGAGTGGTCCATGTTAAAGGACAACACGGACATTAGTGAGAAAGGATCTTGGCTCAGGAAATCAAACAGGTAGGGGGGGATTAGTGAAAAGGTCAGAAAACATTGGAAATTGTTTTTGGGCCCTTAAGCAACCGTCACCCCATTGGACAAAGCCTTCAGCAAAAGTAATCCAAGTTTCTAACAGAAGTAATGCAGTTATTGTTGGGGGAGGAGGCTGGCAGAGGGCTATAATCTTTAGTCTGGACAAAGATTTGGCAAGGATAGTTTGGAGGTTGAGTCTGAAATGCTTTTACAATATTTTCTAGAATTATGCATTATGATTCAACTTGGGATAAAGCTGTTTTAGACCTAGTATTGTACAATGAAGCAGGGTTGATCAGTAATCTAATATGACCAACTTTTCCATTGATCTGCTGTCTTGAACAAGAATCTCCAACTCAAAGCCGGTTGTATAGGTATGAGGATGGAGCTGGTTGAAGTTGGTTGGGTAAATTGATTAAAAGGGATGGAGGTAAATGAGCAGTGGAAAATATTTAAAGAAACTATTCTGGACTTCAACCACATGATCTTGAACATCTATGGGAGGAGACACTCACTAGGCACTGACTTTCTGGATTTAGTCAGAAAAACTCTGAATTATTCTTAATCATTTTTTTTCCAGTTTTATAAGAGTGTCTCTGTGTATGAATAATGCTAGAGCTAGTTTGTTGTGAGTCATTGGATAATTGACTTTCAACGAGGATTTAGGGCAATACATGACAGCCTGTTTCAAAATGGAAAAGAAACAAGAAAAAATACTCTTACAGACAGAACAAGAGACAAATAAAGTGGTTCAATTTACCTCCCTGCCTCCTATCTGTAACACAACTTGGGGTCTTGAGTTTAGGATTAATCCACTAAAATAAGTCAAATTTGACCAGAGTCCAAGTTTAAAAAAGAACCTAAATCTGGTACGTAAACATTGGAAGCCAAGAAGGAAAATCGGTGGCTGAAATTTTTAAAGTGAACAAATGAAATTCTTAATCACTATTAGAATTTAAATATGTGCAAGGATGTGTGTAGGAAAGGAAAACTTCATTGCTGAAACACTGGCCTTTCTGAATATTGGACTGTTATGATTTTAGCTAAGAGAATACAGATGGAAGTACCAAGTGAGGCAAAAAAATGAAATGCTTCTCATTAGAAGAGATATTGGCCAAGTTTTGGAATAGCTAAAAGTGAGGACCTAAAAGTTATTGGGGGACTCATCCCCTCACACTAAACAAAACACTGATTAAGCTGGAAAAGAGGACTGTATGGCTAAACTTTCAAGGAAGAGTAAGCTCTACAACAAAAGATGCAGGACAGATTTAACTGTTTTTCTGGGAAATGGTTTGGTAAGCCTCAGTCACTACTCAGCTGCAGAAGGAGACTGCAAAAACAGAGGGGATCCTGAAAGGTGTCATGACATACAGGCTTCAGAACCGAAAGAATGAGTGAGAAATCAAACGGCAGATATTGCTGAATTTAGGACTAGCTCAATTTAAGTGTAGATCAACTGGTGAGAAAAGCCTCACACTGTCCGTGACATGGCAAGACAGTAGAAGCTGGCCTGTTCAGTGTGATCCAAGCTATCCCAAAGGCCCATGAGATAAAATGGGGATCAGTCCACCCCCCCCCCCCCCCAGTAGTTGAATTGGGAAAATCATTATCCTGTAAGTAAGACAGCACTTGCAACCACCCAAAAGCAGTCAAGTGCTGGCCATAACTCCCAGACATGCCAAATTACATGCAGTAATTATTTGTGGGGCCAGATGGAAGCAAAGTGCCAAAATGAGTAGCAGAAATAGAAAGAGCTGCTTCCTCCTTCCTAGGAATAGATAGCAGCACAGAAAAGGTGCCCAGGCAGACTGGGAAATGAGAAAGAAAGGGAGCCTGCTAACTAAGCAGGGTATCTGGTTAACTGAAACATTCTTTTCAGTCTTAGGAGCAGACAAAGGAAGTTCTGAAATGATAGTTATTTAGAAAAATAACTGTCCCAGACTTAAAGAAAAAGGAACTTGTACCTGCGCTAGATGAGCAGGAGGTCTGGCTATCTAACGCCCACTTTCCTGCTTTCGGAAATGGGAGAACGAGAAAATTCCAATTTAGACATGGTGATGCTGAGCTAACAGGGCAGAGAAGAGTGGCAGGGCAGTACAGCAAGAGCTGGTCAGTGATCTGAGGGCAATAATATCCTTGGAGGGGGCAAGTTGGAGACCGAACTGTTTGCAATGTAACAGAACAAGGAAGTTTAGTAACCCTGAAATTATGAAGCAGTTTTTGTGACTGCTGCGTGGGGTTCAGATGCAGATAAAATAAAATGAAGTACAACACTGTCAACGAGTAAAATGCTTTCCAGAGGGTGGACACCTGAGGGTAGCCAGGAGGAATCGACTGCTAAAGAGTATGTGAAGGTTTCCTCAGATTAACCCAGGACTGACAGAATCTGGAATTTTGGACATGAATGCCCATTTAGCACTCTGGCCAAAGGACATGTGACCATCCTGCTCATGATGTAAATGTGGGAGAATCGTCACCAGTAAATCAAAGCTGGACCACAAAATAGTTGAGCCTAGCCACAGCAGCTGGAGCACCCATTGCATTGACTCTAAGCTGGACAGATCAAAACATCTCCCCAATACTACTGGCATGGAAGTGTAGTGACCAGGAAGGACTCTGATGCAGTCTCTCTCACAGGATTATTTAGACTAGTGGGGCAGTCAGGTGTTCTTGGATGATTAATAGTTTGCCTAATTATGAAGAAATCACCGCTGATATGGACAGATAGGGTACAAAATTATAAGGCATTCTGCTATGCAGATGTCAACCTTT
Organism: Chiloscyllium plagiosum; assembly: GCF_037043375.1. NCBI lineage: Eukaryota > Metazoa > Chordata > Chondrichthyes > Orectolobiformes > Hemiscylliidae > Chiloscyllium > Chiloscyllium plagiosum. Next base: position 59,620,822 of record NW_028270157.1, on the reverse strand, counting down.
AGAAGTTCTGAGAAAATTGCACAGCAACAATTCCAGATTGTCATGCTTGAGTTTGCCTCTACAGCCTTTAAATCTCTCGAAAATATTGCACTCATTGCAGGAAAGAACAACATCCTCACCATTGCCTTGACTCAAGTACAGCAAGGATCTGATACTAGTGTGGTTGATTTTCAAGAGTGAATGAGTGGAGACCTCTTTTTGTCTCTTACTTGGAAAAAATGTAGAGGATTCTTTTTATTTCTGCATGACAGAGGAATCCTATCTTCACAAGGTGTGAAGGATCATAACTTGTTTTAAAACTATACTTGTTTAAATTTAAAACTAACTTTGGACCAAAACATGGTTGGTACCAATTGTATCTTTCAAATTGTCCACAATTCCTATAAGGATTCTAATCATCACTTACCAGGACAGAACTCATCCGCCTGGAACGCTTAGACCTTCCAGTCCACAAAAACAAAATGATTAGCAGATGAGATGCATCGCCTAATTAGTTCTGAACAAAGGGGAGGTAATGAAACTCGTTAACAAGAGGTGGTACTAATGGCTCACCATTGATCTCCTAAAAACAAATAATGTTCTTGACCAGAAGAGCAATCAGTTATTGCATAGAAAGTACCTTATTGACTTGAATGATGCAACTAGGAATCCTGTTATATGACCAAAATGATTCGGAGATGCCGATGTTGGACTGGAGTATACAAAGTTAAAAATCACACAACACCAGGTTATAGTCCAACAGGTTTAATTGGAAGCACACTAGCTTTCAGAGCGACGCTCCTTCATCAGGTGATTGTCACCTGATGTAGGAGCGTCGCTCCGAAAGCTAGTGTGCTTCCAATTTAACCTGTTGGACTATAACCTGGTGTTGTGATTTTTAACTTTGTATGACCAAAATGTTAGCCTTTTTACAATAGACCCGAACCCTACTGCAACTTCTGAACCACCCTGCTCCAGTCTGATAAGAAACAAACTGCTGTTAACATGGAGTCAATCTACTAAGAAACTAACTAGTGACATCGTAGCAGACCAGAATTCTTTTTTGGTAAGCTTGCCTGTAAGCAAAATTCCTTTCTAACTATATTTTTCTTCTTCCTTACAAACTTGAGTGTCTGTATATATGGCAAGAATTACCCCTGCGGTTTGAATACATGAATAAACTATTTTTCTGTTTATTGTGGCTCATCCAAAAATTGGACTTCACTAACAAAGGATATGAGGGAAATGCACCACAGCTTATTTTAAAAGGAACAAGGAATAAGAAAAAAGGAAAAGAACCATCTTTATGAATAGAAGAGGAGAAAAATTTTAAAAATTAGATTTCTCCCTGGCCCTTGACTGTAGCGCTTGGGACAAATATTTTGTCTTCATAATGAAAGAGAAGAAATTAAATATAGAAATCCAGAAATATAGGTTTACCAACGGCTAAAAAGACTTAGGAACTTGAGATAATAAAAAGAGTGATAACAGCAGCAAAACGTTATTCGAGGAACTTGAGGGACTCTAACTAAAATCCCACCGATTCCTAGGGCCTGATAGCCTACGTCCAAGGACTTGGTAAAATGGTAACTTGGCAAATATGATAGCTAGTCAAGCTCTGAACTACAGGGCAGATATCAGGTAATTATTGGAATCTTAAAATCTTAACACTGTACTTAGAACATCATTCTAAGGTCAATCAAAGTTAATATCGTTTTCTGTTTTGCAATTTATAAAAATGTCTTTGAGGACATGTTTCGTAGGGCAAGATCAAGGTAAGCAGGTAAATGTAGTATTCTTGGATATTCAAAAGGCATTTGATGAAGTGCTACCCAAAAGGCAGGCATGCAAAATGGAGTTTGTGAAGTTGTGTAATAGATTAACATGAATAAGGAATTTAGGAGTGTGGTGCTAGCAAGATCCCAGTGTTGATCTTATCTATATCAATCATGTAGACATATTACTATCTATCTGTCTGTGTTTACTTACCAATGCTGACTTGTAAGCTATAAGGAGGTCAGCCTGATGCTTGAGAGAGATGGAGTTAGGTTAAGTGAATAGTTAACAAAGGTGCCTGTTGGAGCCTACTGTTGGGGAAATGTAATGTTATTCAATTTGATAGGGTTAGAAAAGCATCTTTTAAATGATGTAATACTTTTGGATGTTGAGAGACTTAAGTGTACTTGTACAAGGAACACAACTTGAGCATAAAGGTATAGCGTACAACAGGGGAAGAAAATGCATGCACTCCAATCCCCTTGCAATAAAGGACCAGATAAAGAAAGGCATGATTGTATTGTACAAAGTTTTGGTAAGACCACATTTGGAGGTTTGGTTTCCATATTTAAGGAAGAGTGTAACCATATTGTTGGTGGTACAACAACAGTTCCTTCGCTTTGGGCTCTAGATTGACAAGGTTGCCTTATTAAGGAAGGCTGAGTAAATTGGACAGCTATTCATTGGAGTTTAGAATGAGAGGAAATCTAATTGAAATATACAAGGTTGTGAAGGCGCGGTAAAGTGTAGGCTGCGAATCTAGAACACCTGGCCACAGACTAAGAGGTCAATCATTTTAAGAGTTGTATTGATCAGTAAATGCTCCAAAGTTAACTGCATCTATCAGCTCCCCTTGAGATGAGTTTGTGAAAAGTTCAAAGAAAATATACCCATGAAGAAAGTGTACAAAACCTTTTTTCTGATATTTAAAAAAAGTAGAACTTTTTTTATGTTGCAATCTTGTTTTTCAATATAAAATTCCACAGAGACCTACCATAAAGTGAAGTGGGCAGCTATCATTCGAAAACCACTTTCTAAACCCACCAACCCCTCCCATCTCCACCTCCACCCGAGCTTGGTTACCTTGCATTCCTTTCCCTTTCAAAGAGATGCTGAAGATTAATGTGCTCTTTTTAAATAGCAAGGTTGTAATATTCATAATTTGAAAATGCCATATCTGACAAAGATTGGGCCAGCTTCTTTTGGGACTCTGGCCAAAATAACAATGGTGAGATCCAGCCAAAAAAAACATTATTTTATTGTGCACATGTTTGATGTGAATATCCTCTTGTCTTAGAATCTTTGCCTTCTGCACAGTGTGATATTTTGCATAATGTTAATACTTAAATAAAATGATTTTGCTTTGCTTTCTTTCTACTCTCCTGCTCCTTTTTAAAAATACACAGATGTCTTGATGATATAGGCCAGTTAATTTTTTTTTACATTGCTGCAAGATCTATTAATATCATTTCTTCTGACTAGGACTGAAGGCTTGTATCAGAAGTTTTTTTTTACCCTGTCCTTTGAATGTTGTGAAATTTTGAATATTTAACTATAAAGATTTGTTACTTGCCTTCCCTAGATCAGCAAATGGGTTGGAGGCCTTGATATAGTAAAGCAGATGTGGATAGTGGGAGAATTTGGATAGTTTCTATTTTTCATATGAAAAACTCAAATATGTTAATGTCCTGTTTCTTAAGTCAGCATTTTTTAATTACAATTTTTGAACTTTGATTCTCCACTCTAGCAACATGATGGTCACCTTCCAATAGAAATAAAGGCTGTTCCTGAAGGAAGTGTCATTCCTCGGGGAAATGTTCTCTTTACAGTTGAAAATACAGATCCAGAGTGCTATTGGCTAACCAACTGGGTTGAGGTATGTGTATACTTTTGTCTGTATGGAGTGTAGGTAAATATTTGCAGAATATTCTAGCTCATCACATTTTATGCAATCTCCCCAAACACATCCTGCGCTTTTGACATATGCATGTTGTAGTAATGTGGGGTGGAAACAATCACACTGGAATTACTTTTTTTTTTCTTATATTGCTTTCCAGACCAGCCTTGTTCAGACTTGGTATCCAATCTCTGTGGCCACAAATTCCAGAGAGCAAAAGAAAATTTTAGCTAAGTACCTGATGGAGACTGCTGGTAATTTAAATGGTCTGGAATACAAGCTTCATGACTTTGGTTACAGAGGGGTCTCATCGCAAGAGGTAAGGACTGTGTGCAGTTACAATCATGTGTTTTTACCAGTTGACGTTTAACTGGAGAAAACACAATGACTTGGCTAAGTTGTAAGCCATATTAGCAAATAGAGGTATTAAGTTCAAGAAAATTTATTTCTTGTCTCCAAGAAAGTGGATTGGTGAAGTGGACGCAGTCTTGTTTGCACATTGCTTTCAATCCCAGATTATGTCTGGTATATTGGCATAAGAAGGTGCATGGTTGAGATCAAAAGTCTTTTCCCGGAAGAAATTATAATTTCCTACCTTACTACTGTTGGAAAGATTGCATGACCAAGACGTGCACTTTGGGGATAAGGGTTAACTTTACTGAATTAAGTATAATAATTAGGTTCCTATAATATGTTAAACTATGATGCAATAATCTATTTTTGTAAATAGATAAATATAACAAAACTGACAATTTTATTCAGCTCAATTTAATCAACTGCATGTCATAATTTAAGATCTCCTTTAGACGGCAGGAATAGGGGCATCTTCCCATCTAGTAAACTTCAAAGGAACAGACACAGTTGCAGGAATCACAGTCATCAAGAAATATTATGGAACGAAGGATCCTGTGCCAGGATTTTCAGTACCAGCAGCAGAACACAGGTAAATGCTTTCCTAGTTTAACTTCAGAGTTTTGAAATGTAGGTTCCTAATTGTAAAGCTGCAAAGTTCAGCCAAATGGTCTGAGGAACATCCTAAAGTAAGAGGAATGCTAAGATATTGCCCTCCACTTAATTTGATGCATAAATCAAGTATTGTGATCACTTGTGGACACCTTACCTTATCAATTGAATCTTTAAATGTCACTCACCTATTAAGTCTCCTTTTTACTTAATGTTTATTTTTAGTTTAAAGAGTGGTTTAAAGATTAAAGACTCCTGTTCTTGGTTCTCATTTTACATTCTGATAGAAAAAGGTTTGTTTTACTTCTCTGCAAAATAAAATATGATTTTAACTCTGCCTTTTGTTTTGGAACGCATGTTTCTGAGGATATTGAACATTGGCATTGTAGCACTTTGTGCATTTCTCACAATCTAGTCAATGCATTCGCTGCTCACAATGTCATCTCTACAATTGGCAATCTGCTCTGCTTCTGGACTCAATATTAAATTCAATAATTTTAGGGCCTGAACTCCTCCATGTCATAATCCCTGACCCCACACTCTCACCAGACCTTGTTACCTGACAGTCTGCCCTTACACCTTACCTATTGTTAGCCGCTAACAGTCTCCATTAACAGCTAGTTGTTCTCCCCCTCCCCCAGCCACATTGTTATCGACTACTTTGCCTGTCCAACTGTTCTTCTCTCTGTTTGTTTGGGCTCTATCCTCACCTATCATTTATTCCTTACCCCCCTCCTCCACCCTACCCTCCTAAACCAACATTTTCCTAGCTATTATCATCTCTGAGGAAGGGTCTCCAGATCCAAAATGTTTAATTTATTTCTCTTCACAGATGCTGCCAGACCTGCTGAGCTTTTCCAACAACTTATATTTTTCTTTCTGATTTACAGCATCTGCTGTTCTTTTGGTTCTTATTTTGTTTTCCTTATAGTTTTGACAAGCTTTGTTGACTTAATTCTGGTAGTTTTGAACTTAGAACGTTTGTACAATTATAGCAGTTTGCAATTTTATTTTGACTTGTCATTTGAATTACTACTTGAATAGTTTCTTAATTTCATCATTTTTTTTTTGAGCAGTACAATTACAGCTTGGGGAAAAGACTGTGAAAAAGATGCCTTTGAACACATTATGAAGAAGTTTTCCACTGTGCCGGTATCAATCGTCAGTGATAGTTACGACATTTATAATGCTTGTGAAAAAATCTGGGGTGAGGACTTGAGACATTTGATAGAGTTACGGAGTCCTGAAGCTCCACTTATTATACGACCAGATTCAGGAAATCCACTTGATACAGTTTTACAGGTAAACTGTTTGTTCTTTAAAAGTATAGAGCACCATTTATCGTCTCCCCTGACAACAGAGCTGTTGTGCATTTCCAAGTTTAATACATTTGGACTGGTGAAAGAAAGTGTTATGTATACTTAATTCTAATTCATAGCTTATATTTGGTGCTTACTGTCAAAGAATTAAATCAAGTTTTCAGTAGCTCAGATGACCTGATCCTTCCAACTGTGTAGTTAGTTCCAATTGCAACTGATTTTGAAAGCTAAACGTTCTAAACTAAATACCTCCCACTGAAGTCAGGCTGATAGTCTACTAGTTATCTTCCATGCTTGTCCTGATCTTGCCTACATAGTGAAACGTAATAACATTATTTGCAAAGCTTTACTAGACTAACTTAGAAGGACACATTTACGAACTCCATGTGAGGTTTGAATGGAAAATATCAAAAAGATAGGAAAGGAGGAGGAGTGGTGACTGTCATTAAGGAGAACATTGCAGTGCTGGAGAAAGAGGATGATTGTTGAGTTCAAGGACAGAATCAATTTTGGATCAAGTTTGCAGACAAGAATGCAGTTACTTTGCTTTGCATGTACCACGTACCACCAACTCTTAGCAAGTGTTCAGAAGCAAACCTGCAAAATAATTGAAGGGGGGGGGGGGGGGGTGCGTGGAGAGAGAGAGAGAGGGAAGAAAAAATCTCTAAAATAGAGGAATTCCGGAGTTTTCTGTCGGCAGGTAAAGTGAACCGGTGGTTAAAAGGAAAAGTTGGGATCAGAGTTTTACTGAAGAATGTAGAAGGCACGGCTAAGGTAAGATCATGAGAAATAGGAATAGAAGTAGGCCATTTGACTCTCAAGCTTGTTGTCCCATTCAATGGGATCCTGGCTGATTGGACATTCCTCGCATCCACGCTCCTGCATTTCCCATAACCTTGATTCCCCTACTGATCAAGAATCAATCTATCTCCATATACACAAGGACTCTGCTTCTGCAGCTCTGATGCAGAGTGCTCCAAAGAAAGACTACTCTCTGAGAGAAGAAATGTATTCCTATCTCCATCTTAAATTGGTGGTTTTTAATTCTGAGACTATGCCCGAGAGTCTGCAATGAGAGGAAACATCCTCTGAAAAATTTATCCTATGTTTCAATGAGACCACCTATCATTCTTCTAAATTCACAACCTGTTTAACCTTTGCTCATCAGACAATCCCTCCTTACTGGCGGATATCCCAGTAAACCACCTCTCGGCTAAATGAGTATCTTGTATCTGTCTTTACCAAAAATGCAGATTTTACCAAGGCTATGGGACAGTAGAAAACAAAGTACTCAGTTCAAAATTCATGAGAAAGTATTGGATAAGCTATTGCTGGTTAGAGTTTATTGAAGAAAGTAAGATTGGAAATTGCAGAGATACTGGCAATGATCCTCGTCTTCCTGAGACATGGGGCTGGTGTCAGAGAGGTGCAGAATTGCAAACATTGCATTCTTTTTAAAGACAAGCCCAGTAATTAATGTGGAACCCTGCAAAGGTTCTAAAAATAGTAATTTGGGATAAAAGTAATGGCCATTTGGATAAATTTTGAAATAATTGAGAAGAGACTGCTTTGGTTTTTAATGAGAGTAAATCATGTGTAACTAATATGTTGAAGTTCTTTTGAGCAAACTTAAAAAGATGTAGGTGGGGTGGCACAGTGGCACTGCTGTCTCACAGCATCAGGGACTCCGGTTTGATTCCAGCCTTGGGCAACTGTCTGTGGAATCTGAGTCAGTGGAGACTGTATGGGCTGAATGAGGGATTCTGAACAGTGGTTTGCTGAAGGTGATTATTCAAAGTTTGTGAGAAGATTTGTAGCTCGGGTGCTCGTTGTTGTTGAGGTTCTGTTCGCCGAGCTGGGAATTTGTGTTGCAGATGTTTTGTTCCCTGTCTAGGTGACATCCTCGGTGCTACAGGAAAACCACACACACACAGACCAAGTCCTGAACTATGAAAGCAACCACCCCAACACACACACAAGAAGTTGCATCAAGACACTGTTCAAAAGGGCCACAACACACTGCAGCACACCAGAACTGCAAAAAGAGGAAGAAGAACACCTCTACAATGTATTCGCCAAAAACGGATACCCCGCAAATTCATCAACAGATGCCTAAGGGAAAGACAACGGAATGAGGAGATGTCACAACCCAAAGGACTAGCCACGTTACCATACGTCAAGAACATTTCTGAACTGACAGCCAGACTACTACGACCACTAGCACTCCTAACAGCACACAAACCAACAGCCACTCTCAGACAACATCTCACCAGGGCGAAGGACCCGATACCCAGCATGAGCAAAACCAACGTGGTATACCAAATCCCATGCAAGGACTGCACAAAACATTACATAGGACAAACAGGAAGACAGCTAATGATCTGTATCCATGAACACCAACTCACCACGAAACGACACAACCAGCTATCCTTAGTAGCCACGCATGCGGATGACAAGCAACATGAGTTCGACTGGGACAACACTACTAATATAGGATAAATCGAACAGAACAGCCAGGGAATTCCTAGAGGCATGGCACTCATCCACAGATTCTATCAACAAACAAATCGACCTGGACCCAATATACCAGCCACTGCAGCAGACAGCTGGAACTGACAACCGAAAGCGGCAGAGATGAACCACTATAAATGCTGAAGGAAACATCACACCGAAGCGCTTCACGGGAGGCTCCCAAGCACTGAGGATGTCACCTAGACAGTGGATGAAACGTCTGCAACACACTCCCAGCTCGGCGAACAAAACCACAACAATGAAGGTAATTATAGCTTAGCTTAGAATAGAAGGGGCAGTAACACAAAATTGAATGGTAGTCTCAAATGTAATGGTTCATGAATCTTCACCTGGCTGAAGGCTTGTGCTGGAGATTTGCAGAAGCCAGTTGGTAGCTTTGTTTTTATTTTATTCACTTGTGGGATGTGAGTGTCACTGGCTCTCCAGCAGTTGTTGCCTATCTCTAAGATCTTTGCAGAAATTCACCAATGCACCTTGTAACCTTTGTAGATAGTAGCAGCAGTGTGTACTGAGTATTGTTGGTGGAGGAAGTGGATGTTTCTAGATGGTGACATGATGTCCCCCCCCCGAACTTTGTCAGTGCACAATTAAAAGTTGAGGGCCTGTGCTTAAATCATCTATTATGGGTGAAGGTCATAGCCTAGTGGTGCAAATGTTATTGGCCACTTGTCAGCCCAAGCCTGGATATTATCCAAATCTTGTTGCATTTGAACATGGACTGTTTCAGTGTCTGAGGAGTCAGGAATGGTATTGAACGTTGTGCAATCATTGGCAAGCATCCCCACTTCTGACTTTATGGCAGGAAGGTCATTGAAGTAGCTGAGGATGGTTGGGCCTTAGACGCTAACCGGAGGAACTCCTGCAGAGATGTCTTGGAGCTGAGATGACTGACCTCCATCATCTTATGTGCCAAATATGACTCCAACCAGTGGACAACATTCCAGCAATATTCCTGACTATTTGTTTCAAAGATTGCCATTTGCCTCAAATATGAATTTGTTCCGGTTTTGCTTGGGCTCCATCAAATGCAGCCTTGATGTTGAGGGCTGTCACTTTCTCCTTGTCTCTGGAATTCATCTTTTTGTCTATGGTTGAACGAAGGCTGTAAGGAGATAAGTGGCTCTGGCAGAATCAAACTGATTACCAATGAGCAGGTTAATAATGAGTGGTGCTGTTTGACAGCACTTATGACGTCTTCCAACACTTTACTGACTGACGAGCTGGTAATTGGATTTGACCTGCTCTGTGTACAGAACATACCAGTCCAATTTTTCATGTGGGTAGATGCCAGTATTATAACTGTACTGGAACCGCAAGCTCAAACAAATTGTCAGTAGTGTTGCCAGAAGGTTGTCAGGGCTCATAGTTGCACATAATACTGCAAAGGCTAACCACTACTTGATATCACATGGAGTGAATCAAATTTTCTGGAGACTGATATCTGTGATACTGGGAGCCATTGGAGGAGGCCAAGATGAATACTTCAGCTTTAACTTCTGCTGTTCTCACATCTTGACCACTTAATGTAAACTGCTAACATCATTTCACCATCAGCTCCCTACACCCCCCACTCCCCCCAAAATAAAACTTCATTTTATCTCTGATGAAGAGTCATCTAGATTCTGTTATCTTGCTGTCTCTCCATGGATGCTGCTTGACCTCCTGTGATCTCCAACATTTGTTGTTTTCAGTTAAAGTTTGCACTGATGTGTTGAACTCCCCCATCATTGAAGATGCAGATATTTGTGTAGCTGCTTCCTCCTGCTGTTCACTAGGAGATATGGCAGGACTGCAGAACTTGAATTTGATCCATTAGCTGTGAGATCACTTAGTTCAGTTTATCAGTTGCTGCTTATGTTGTTTGCCTTAGGTTAGTCTGTATGGTAGCTTTGCCAAGTTGACACCTCATTTTTAGGTGTGCTTGGTGATGCTCCTGCATGCCATTCTACACTCTCCATTAAACCAGGGTTGATGCCCTGGCTTGATGGTAATGATTGAGTGGGAGATGTGCCAAGCATTGTGGTTGCAGGTTGTGTTGGAGTATCATTCTGTTGATGGCACACAGTCTTGAGTTGCTAGATCTGTTTGAAACCTTGTCCCATTTAGCATGGTGATAGTACCACGCAACACTATAAAGAATATATTCTCAATGTGAAGGTGGGGCTAGGAAACTTTTTTCAAACTGTAAGAAGGACAGTGGAGTTCAAAATTACTTGGCAAGTTGATAGACTGGGCAGGTAGATGGCAAGTGAAGTTCTTTGTGAAGAAGTGACATGATACATGAACAGTCAATACAACATAAAGGGTAGGATTCTTCAAGAGATGCTGGAGCAGAGTAATCTGGGTATATATGTGCATATGCACATAAAAGTGGCTGGATAGATGGAGAGAGCAGGCAACAAACCATGCAGTATTCTGGACTTTCTCAACTCCTGTATTCTATGCTATGATAAGTTTTGCTGAACTTGTATGAGACACTAGTGGACCTCCGCTGGAGTGTCATGCACAATTAGTCATGCAGCCCAGAAACAGAACATTCCAATCAACTCATTCATGCCGACCCGCTTCCCTACATCTGGCCCATATCCCTCTAAACCTTTTTTTGTGAATGCATTGGGGAGAGTGCAGAAGCAATATACAAGAATGGTTCCAGGAATGAGACACTTCAGTTCTGACTCAATTCTAGCCGAGGAAAAAGCTGAGTGTAGACTTGATAGAGCTGCTCAAAACCATGTGGAGTAACGTTAAACTAGATCGGGAGGACAAAATTAGAAGTGAACAAGTGATTCAGGTCTGGAATCTACTGCCTAGAAATGAGTCAAGAGGGCTTTCAATTATAAATTGACATCATTTGCAGTATTACAGGGAAAGCATGAGAGAATGGCCCTAATGCATGATGCTCATTTGGAGAGTTCATGTAGACATGATCAGCCAAATGGTCTCCTTTTCGCACTGTGATTTTTCAAAAACAATTCTGCCACAGGATATGTACCCTTCATGAGAATTGTTTATGCTGAGACTAGGGATGAATGTTGTCAGGTGCTGGCGTCATGGTAGCTAGCTTGCCAACTCTGATCTGGATTGAGGTGTGTCAGACAGTGTAAGCAGACTAGGAGAGCTTTTTGAATGTCATTATTCTTTGCTGGATTCTATCTCGGATGCAAATTTTCTCTCTGATCTGTTTGCACACTGCCTTGTTCAAGCTGGATTGGGGAGAAGTAAGCCTTGACTTTGTGTTGCAGAATTATTAAAATGTCCATGCTCTGATGAACAGGTTCTTGAAATCCTGGGAAAGAAATTTCCACCAACGGAGAACCCGAAAGGTTATAAGGTGCTTCCTCCTTTCTTGAGAATTATTCAGGGAGATGGTGTGGATATAAACACTCTGCAAGAGGTAAGAGTCCATAGTCTAGCAAAATAATTGCTAGCACTAGATTTTTTTTTTTCTCAAAACGCCTTGATAACTGACTGTTCTGAGCTAAACTGCTTGAAGATCACCATTTAAAGCTAAGTGAACTACAACAGCATGTCTTTTTCACAAATCAATGTTAGAAGGGATGACCAAAAAGCTGGAATGGTTTTAAGGAGAACCTTGAGACGAAACTGGAGAGAATTTATGGCTAGCATTGTGGAAGGCATCTGAGTTAGTAGAACAGAATTTGTTGCAGTTAAGTTCAGGTAGTTATAATAACACTTGAGTGAAACCATTGAACAACTTTAAACACTCCTCTTAAACCGGAGGGTAGGAGCCAGTATAAGCTGGCAAGTAATGATCGGTGCATTGAACTTTGTGGATGTTTTTAAACTCCTTTTCAACACCTTATTGTATTTATCTATCAATTTAGGCATTCTCTGTCACAGGAATTGGTTGAGACCAAGGTATTGATTGGGTTTTCATGAGTGGATTAGATACAGTTGTTGGGACCAAAGGAGTCGAATAGTATTGGGAGAAAAGCGGGAGCAAGGTACTGAGTTGGATGATCAGCCATGATCCTATTGAATGGCAGGCCAGGCTCAAAAGCTGACGGACCCACCCCTGCTCTATTTCTGTTCAATTTCTGTGTTCTATCCACTATTTTTGTACAATTTAAATAAAATTATTTCCTGGACAAGAAAATTGTGACATGCCAGTGGCTGTACATATTCAAAGCAGAGACTCTAAATCAAAATAAACATAGATTAAACTATGCAGGGAATTGGTCTGGATATGCCTTGAATACCATGCCCAGTTTTGGTGGTTGTAGTGGGTAGATATTAAAGTGCTGGCATTGTGGCTGTTATAGATATGAATTGCATATAGTACTGAAATAATAGTAAATCCAGAGTTAAACCATAGAAATGAGATACTCTGACACGAGTTCAAACGGTAAAGGTATTTTGAAGAATGTCTGTCTTAAATCGGAGTGTTTTTGATTAAATTGGAAAGGAAGTCTGCTTAGTTGTAAAAAAAAAACAGATGCATCCAGATATCTGTAATCAACCTGTTCAGATATTATGGCATAAATCTGGAGTAGGTGGGATTTCAATTTGTGCCTCTTGGCCCAGAGGTAGGAACACTACCACTGCAACACAGATTCAGTCAAGGACAGAGATTTTATCTATGGAGTCAGTAGAGGATTGTTACTGAAAAATGAACTAAGACATGCAGATTTCATCAGTAGCTATATTTATGGGGCTATCCGTGAGCAATTCAAGAAGTAGTGTATGTTGTTTTTCAGATCGTACAGGGAATGAAAGCACATAAGTGGAGCATTGAGAACATTACCTTTGGATCTGGTGGTGCTTTGTTGCAGAAAATGACCAGAGATCTCCTGAACTGTTCGTTCAAATGTAGTTATGTCGTAACCAATGGACTTGGGGTATGTAATGCTTTTGTTGAATTGTACATGAAATCATTCTAGATTTGGGTAGAGAAATGATTTTAGGTTTGATATTGAATGTTATGTCTCAGTATCCAATATGTAAATGATTAACTAAGGGCATGAATGTATAAACTTGTTTGAGCTGAATTCCAGAATAATTTTAAGTAGGCCAATACGTTTAATGCTCATTTTGGCCTCCAAATCCTTTTGAGTTCTCAGCTCAGATCACATACTTCAATCCTGTACAGGTAGACAACCCTTTATCCGAAATCCAAAAAGCTCAAGTACGAAGGTTTTTGTGAAGTTTTTCTTTCTCATTAACAAGGTTGTTTGGCATGTAAACAATTAACCCAGTCACACCCACTCGGTGCGTGTCACTTGGATACGACGTGAGGGGCATGGCCCAGCACCGGCAGGCCTTGATGCTGTTTCGAGGCCCTGTTTTACTCAGTAACTCTAACTCTAATCCTTAAGATTTTTTTTTAAAAATTTCACAATCAAACTCACTTATTTGGAAATTCGAAAAATTCTGAATTCTGAAAACCAGTTGGTCCCAAGCCTTTCTGATAAAGGATTGTGCATCTGTAGTATGAAACTTTAGACTTTACACACTTCTTTTGACAAGCAACAGTATAACTAGATACGTCTTGTGTAACCATACATAGTCATTTCTGCCAGTTTTATCTTATCTGTGACTCCTAATATAAGCTAACCGTTCCCCACTTTACAAGTCCTTTTTAATATTCCCCTTTTGAAGTAACTTTCTAATTCTTTTTATGGATTCACTGCTGTACTCCACAGCTAATGCTTGCATATTATGATTAAAATGGCATCAGTACATTGCCTTTCTTCAATATGAGAACAGATACTGAGTGCTGGCAAACTGTTATTCATCAATGCGCTTTCCACTGGTAATCACCGGTTAGCAGTTATGAACCTGGAACCTTGCTAATCCTAGTGTGACTTGACATCATGAATTTATCTCTATTTGTGTGGGTGCTTTCATAATAACAGATGCTTTTTCGTTCATGTTAAGAATTGTAATTTGTACATATATAGATTGACCTTTCTCATTTTCAGGTAAATGTTTTCAAAGATCCAGTCATGGATCCAAACAAGCGATCCAAGAAAGGACGTCTATCTTTGCATTGTACTCCTGCAGGGCATTATGTCACACTTGAAGAGGGTAAAGGAGAACTGGAAGAAAATGGTCCTGTAAGTAAACTTTGAATTTAATTTTTCTATTATCACAAAAACATGGAAAGTTGAACATAATAGTGCTGAGGTAAATTCATTTGATTAGAACAAAGTGTTAACATTTGTGGAATTTTACTCTTTCTCCCCAGTTCAGTATTATAACGAAAGTTTTAATCCACAAGAAAAGCAATCCAGTACTGTACCCTGGGTTCTTGTTTTAAAGCATATGTCTGAACCTTGAACTGTATCAAAGTTCTTCTATCAAACAGCATAGACTTTCCTCCAGCAGAATATGTCAACAAAATAGTATAAATAAAAATAATATTTCTCGAGCACTGTGCACGTAAAGGTTATGTTACGTGCATACAAGTGTGAATATGCAGTCAGCATTGTGAGGAACATATGACTTGTTACAAATGATGCAGCAGAGAATGTGGTTAGAAAAAACAGGGAGTGATGCAAAGAGCAGGTTTAAAAGAACATGTGATATTTACATTGGCTGTGTTACTTTGTTAACTTTCAGTATAGGCACAGGGTTGGCTTTACAGGCATTTGCTGGCATTATTAAGTGGGCGGGGGGATGGAGGTGGAAAAAGGCAGAAATAGCTAGCTCTTGCTGTACTAAGGATCTATATTATTTAACAGATTCCCAAATAGTAAAGGGGAACAATGTCTCAGTCAGCTTGCAAAAAAGCAGCAAGAGGGGCTTTGTGAATTGCTGTGCTAATGCTTTTTTTCAGGGAAAAGATGAGGAAAGTGTGAAATAAGAAGGTTGAACTGTATTGGGGTAGGGGAGAGACGGATATTGAGCAGATAGGCAGAGCTGGGGGGGTGTTGGGGAGAGAGAGCGCGCAAGCAACAATTGGAGTCTGCTGGGAAGAAAGAAAAGCTGTTAATGGGAACCTTAAGTAGATGAAAATGTTTACTTAAACTATTTGCAGTCCCCACTAATTTAGTTTTTTTTTCTTTTTTGGCAGACTATCATCCATCCCTTTTCTCACCCTAACTGTCGTATTCTCTCTCTGTCTTTGCCTCTGCTTTTGTCCAACTATAATATGAAATATTCCGTATTTAAATAAGATCTTTTTAAATATGCAATTACTGACAACCTCAAGCTTTTAGTTGTAACTGAGAACACACATCAGAGGCAAAAGTTAAAATACAACCTACCTCTAATGTGATTTGAGTCAAGCCACATTATTGAAAAGCAGGACTGAGTGAGTGAATCTGCTGTCTATCTAGACTGGCTGTTCTAATCATTAATGCTTTTCTTTTTTTTAAAAAAATCAGTGTTATGCTATCCATTTGATATGAAAGCCTTGTACTTTATGCAATCTAGTTCCTGTTCTCTTGCTATCTTTTTGCTAACGTCTGTTTTGAGTTACTGTACTCTAATGAAGGAAAAGGGACTGATTGGAAGTGCCAGAGCATTTTCAGGCAATAAAATGCTTTAAAGTGCAATCTCTGTTACAGTATAAGAAATGTAGCAGCCAGCAGGAGCAATGAAGGTTCCCACATTCGGATTTTTAAAAAATTAATTTGTAGGATATGAATGTTGCTGGCTGGCCAGCATTTATTGTCCATTCTTAGTTGCCCTTGAAGGTGGTGGTGAGCTGCCACCTTGAACCCCTACAGTCCACCTGCCCTTAAGGAGGAATTCTAGGATTTTTACCCAGGAACTGATATATTTCCAAGTCAGTGTGTGGTTTGGAGGTGAACTTGTAGGTGGTGGTGTCCCATGTATCTGGTCCCCTTCTGCTTCTAGATGGAAGTGATCGTGGATTTGGAAGGTGCTGTCTGAGGATCTTTGAATTTTTGCAGTGCGTCTTGTTGATGTACAATAACTAGATGATTTGTCTTCCAGATGTTATTTGAGGGATAAGAATTGGCTGGAGTTGCTCTTTGAAATACCGTTGTCATGCGATCTTTTC
Source organism: Chiloscyllium plagiosum (assembly GCF_037043375.1). Lineage (NCBI taxonomy): Eukaryota > Metazoa > Chordata > Chondrichthyes > Orectolobiformes > Hemiscylliidae > Chiloscyllium > Chiloscyllium plagiosum. The sequence goes on along the minus strand of NW_028270157.1, from coordinate 59,604,366 downwards.
CGTTCACCTGAGAAGGAAGGCAGGGTGCAGTTCATTGTCTTGTCCAATAAATGGCGCCATGTCAGCTTTTTGTCTTGACATTAAATCTGTTGCAGTTGTATTTAAATTTTACATTTTTTTTTTACAGGATCTTCTGCATACAGTTTTCAAGAATGGCAAAGTTATAAAGGCTTATACTTTTGATGAAGTGAGGGAAAATGCTCAGCTGAAGATGAGTAAATGTGGAGAACTTCAATAAATTCAAATTCATGTCAAATATATATATATGTACACAATGGAGTCAAGTCTGTCGCGGGTTCAATGCACAGATGTATATATCATGATTTTAAAATTTGCCTATGAAGTTGAAAAAATTTATAATGGTCACATATAAAACAGCAAATGAAGTCCACCCATACCCTGATCATCCAAGTGCAGTTTGCATTTTTAACTGACGCCTGCTGTACACAAATTTTAACATTGTGTTGCTTTGAACAGCTGCTGCTTGTGTTGTAATATGTAAATTGTGGGGTATAATAGTGGTAACAAGAAATTATGAAGACGTGCAAATGTTGGTCATGTGTTTGAACTGGATAATCTACTTCACAGAGAAAATTGTTGGCCAATGTTGGAACTAATTTAAATATATATTTTTAGTGTACATATTCCAAACTCCTTTTCAATCTTCCTATTAAGTTTTTTTTTCTTTTAATGAATGGGGTTTCAATTTTATAGTTCCAGACTTTGTTCTGGCTTGGAAGTAGGGACAGTTTTGCTGAATAGGAATGAACAGTAATGGCAGTAGTACAACCATTTGGTATTATGATGAACAAAGCCTTCTCTGCACACGAGTGTGTTTAGAATTTGGGGGGGGTGGAGGCGAGGTAGTTAATAGTGCACTTTTTTATAGAACTAGTTGTGTGCTGAAAGATGTCGGCTTTTATAGAACATTAAACACTGAGGAAAGAGGTGTCTAATCGCACAACTAACTTTGAGGTTTAATGGAACAATCAAAAATGAACTTATTCTTAAGACTGTGGTTTGTCAAGAATATTAATTAATTTTGATGCACTTATAGAGCTAAGCCTTCTATTTCACATTTCCAAATTTGATAAGAATATTTTCCTTGAGATACCAAGTTTATTCTACCTTTTTCTTTAGCATGATTTTAAATTTGAGAAAGTTTTTCCAAAAGAAAATGTTTCCACGCCAATGTAACGGTGAAATTTGGAAATTGGAAATGGAAGGGAAAATTAGACACATTGTTATCCCAGTAGAATGAAATGAACCTAACATCTCTTCCTATGAGGGGAGAAGGTTATAAAAGTATAAATTTTATAATAGAAGAAAGATTAGGCCTTTAAATTCTATATTACACCATGTTGTAGTTTTCAGTAGAAAATTAATTTCCTGGGACTGCTGTTTACAACAGATGAAATGTATGTTTCCTGTGCTCTATCATTGTTTCATGTCCCCAAATTTCAATGACACTGTGTTTCTTGATACTCCTCACTACAGCAATATACCTAAACAGTAAAACAGATTGTTAGACTATGCAATAGGAATTTTTTTTTTTTTTGAACATGAAAAGTGAACATATTGGTTCATATACCTATGCTGAAATGGCTTGAAGACTTTTTTTAAGGACAAGGTTATGAAAATAAGCCATTTCCAGATATCATGAATTTTGTTTTTGTCCCACTGTGGGAAGTGTGAAACAGGAAGAACATTAATGTTACTATGATATAAATTACAGACATAATGATTTAATTTTAAATGCTTTGTTAAATTTGAATGTGTTAATATTTTCTCTTTGAAATATCAACAAAGTAAGTCTGGGATCATCATTTAATCAGGGGGCGGACTTCCCAGATGTTCGAGAGCAGTGGGGGCAGGGAGCATTAAATGTTGGAGAAAGCAAAATGACAGGTATTCAGTGGAACAGTTTTTTAAAAAAAAAAAAGTAAGTTTGTTTAATACTCAACCTACTATTTAATGTTTTCATGACTTATGTGGCCAGTTTCTGTTTCCAAACTGGGCTGCTTTTCATTTCTAAGACACAAGCATGGAATACACCAAATTGAAAGAAATTCTTTTGCTCTCTAGATACAAATAATTAATGTATAAATTAACATGTGAAGTGAATTTTTAGAGTCGATACTTGAAGATAAATTATTGCCATTAAGTAACTTTGAAGAATGACTTCAATGTGCCAATAATTTCAAAGTTATATCATGGATTTTAGAAAGTTGTGCAAATATTCATGATTCAACTAAATCCAAGAACTGAATAACTATTGGGCGAAGCTGTCTAGGAATTGAAGTGAATGTCAGTTATAGTCATGAATAAAACATCCAGCATAGCAGCCAAATATTTAATTAATGTCTCATTTCAGACACTTCCGTGGGCCCAACATGCCTCAAGAGTTGTAGCACTATTAATACAAGCCTTGTTATCTTTAATTGCATTAACTAGCAGATGCTGATCACAATTTGAGTTAGTTAACAAAGTAACATACTATCACCTGACTGAGGAACATCTCTCACTGGGAGTGGTTTACGTTGGTAGTTTAGTATTGGTTGAATGAACCTTTCAAAGCTTTCAAATGGAATGTTACAAAATACTTCCTTGCTTATCCTTCAGCAATTCTTGTAGGCTTCTGTGAACACCTGTTTTCCATAGTTTTAAATTTTGGTTGGGATATTGGTTGCAACATTAGAATCCTGTTGAGCATTTCCCCTTCCACTAGTGTATAACAACTGCTGTACAATTCCATAGTGTCTTACTCCATACCTATATTTGGAGTTGTCAATTTGTCCTGTATAGCTCCTTTTGAAAGAGAGCTCTTTGATTTCCTACGATTTCCATGGTGTATATTATGTCTGAGGAATTTCAAATAAATTTCTACGGTTTTGTGTAAAAGCCATGTATGCTCTCTGCTTTTAGATAAGAAAACAATGTTACTACGTCTGTAATTTGTCTGCAGTTGTGTATTGCTGAAGAACCTGAAGATTTTTTGATGAAGCTTATAAATTTTGTTTGTCCCTTTAAAGTCTATCTAGACAATCTTATTGTTTAAAAACGCTGACTTTTTGCTGTTAGTACCACCCCAACTTGCATTTGATTTGGTGTGGGCAGTATGTTCTGTAAATATCTGAAATCATCCATCTTAATTCAGGTAAAATTTAATAGAAAAAATATATTTTTGATAGCAGAAACATTAAATGTATTTTAATCAAGCTTAATGATTTGGATTGTCCAGGTTGCACTTGCCGTTCACAACACTTGCAAACTTTACAGGCTGTTGTGGTTCTGTTCGCCGAGCTGGGAATTTGTGTTGCAGACGTTTCGTCCCCTGTCTAGGTGACATCCTCAGTGCTTGGGAGCCTCCTGTGAAGCGCTTCTGTGATCTTTCCTCCGAAACGTCTGCAACACAAATTCCCAGCTCAGCGAACAGAACCACAACAACGAGCACCCGAGCTACAAATCTTCTCACAAACTTTGAACTTTACAAGCTGTTATTTGGCATCTCATTCAATGGAGCTTGACTTAGAGGATGTGGTATATGATCAAGGTAAGCATTGACATGTCTTAACAGAATATTCAACATATAATGTATTCATGGAAAGTAAGATCAACTGGAGAAATGAGACCAAAAATAAAATTGAAGCAATTTCCAATCATTGTTATAAAGTCATTGAGATGTACAACATGGAAACAGACCCTTCAGTCCAATTTGTCCATGTTGACCAGATATTCCAATTTAATCTAGTCCCACTTGCCAACACCCAGCCTATATCCCTCCAAACCCTTCCTCTTAATTTACCTATCCAGATGCCTTTTAAATGTAGCAATTGTACTAGAGTCCAGCACTTCCTCTGGCAGCTCATTCCATACACATACGACCCTTTCCGTTGCCCGTTGGGTCCCTTTTCTATCTCCCCCCTCCCTGTGCTAAACCTATGCCTTCTAGTTCTGGCCTCCCTCCACCCCAGAAAAAAGACCTTGTCTGTTTTCTCCATCCATGCCCTTCATGATTTTATAAACCTCAGCCTCCGCTCCAGGGAAAACAGTCCCAGCCTGTTCAACCTCTCCCTATAACTCAAATCCTCCAACCCAGGCAACATGCGTGTAAATCTCTGCTGAGCCCTTTCAAGTTTCGCAACATTTTTCTGATAGGAAGGACACAGTTGCGCGCAATATTCCAAAAGTGACCTTACCAATGTCCCGTACATCTGCAACATGGCCAACTCCTGCACTCAATACTCTAACCAAAAAAGCGAAGCATACAAAATGCTGCTTTCACTATCCTGTCGACCTGCGACTCTACTTTCAAGGAGTTATGAACCTGCACTCCAAGGTCTTTGTTCAGCAACACTCCCAGGACCTTACCATTAAGTATATAAGTCCCTGCTAAGATTTGCTTTCCAACGATGCAGCACCTCACATTTATTTAAATTAAACTCCATCTGCCAGTCCTCAGCCCATTGGCCAATGTGATCAAGATCCCGTTGTAATCTGAGGTAACGTTCTTTGCTGTCCACTACACCTCAAATTTTGGTGTCACCTGCAAACTTACTAACTATACACCTCTTTTATGCTCCCATCCAAATCATTTATATAAATGATGAAAAGTAGTGGACCCAGCACCGATCCTTGTGGCACTCCACTGATCACAGGCCTCCTGTCTGAAAAGCAACCCTACACCATTGCCCCCGGTCTTCTACCTTCGAGCCAGTTCTGTATCCAAATGGCTCGTTCTCCCCGTGTTCCATGAGATCTAACCTTGCTAACCAGTCTCCCATGTGGAATCTTGTCGGATGCCTTACTGAAGTCCATATAAGTTAATGCCCGCTGCTCTGCCCTCATCAATCCTTATTGTTACTTCAAGAACTCAATTTTGTGAGGCACGATTTCCCCTGCACAAAGCCATGTTGACTATCCCTGATCAGTCTTTGCCTTTCCTCGTACATGTAAATCCTGTCCCTCCAACAACTTGCCCATCACTAACATCAAGCTCATGGGTCTATATTTCCCTGGCTTGTCCTTACCACCCTTCCTAAGTAGTGGTACCATGTTAGCCAATCTCCAGTCTTCCAGCACCTCACCTGTGACTATAGATGATACAAATAACTCAGCAAGAGGCCCAGCAATCATTTCCCTAGCTTCTCAGATTTCTAGTATACACCTGATTAGGTCCTGATCTGAATATGTAGTACAGAGGAACCTCAATTATCCGAAGGACACTGGCAAAGAGTATTTTGTTCAGAAAATCGAATGCTGAATAACACTGTTTAGCCAAGCATCGCAATCTTGTTCGGGTAATCTGAAATTTGCATAATTGAATGCCGGGTCATTGAGATTTCTCTGTCTTTCGCACTTGTAAAATTAAATTTTTCAATAGCAGAGATTTGGGCAGTAAGTAATGCACCAGCAACCAACTTTTTCTAGTGTTAAATGGATAGACATCAAGTACTTGCCTCATTGCTAACAGAATCAGCAATGAAATCCAATGCAAGTGTGGCAAAGCCTAAGACCATAAGATTTAGTTGCAGAAGCAGGCCATTTAGCTTATTGAGTCTGCTCTGCCATTCAGCAAGATCATGGCTGATCTAATAATCCTCAACTCAACTTTCATTCCCTTTTCCCCATGTCCTGATTTGACAACTGGTTGTCTTGAATATATCTCATGACCCAGCCTTGATCGACCTTGGTCATGAGGAATGCACAGACTAACAGCAGTCTAAGAAAATGGATAAACCCTTACTGAGTTTATGTCCTCTGAATCTAGACTCTTTCAATGGGGAAATAACTTCTCTGCAACCACCCTGTAAAACCTCCTATAAATCTTGCTTCAGTAAGAATGCCTTACTCATTTGAATTTACAAGAATGCAAGATCAGCCTACTCAACCTCTTCTCATAAAATCCCTACATAACTGGGATCAACCCAGTGAACCTCTCTGGACTGTCTCTAATGTCAATAAATCTTGATCTTTAGATAAGGGGATCAAAACTGTTCACAGCTGAAATACCATGGTATCACTAGTGCCTTTATAGTTTTGGCAAGATTTCCCTATTTTTATGTTCCATTGCCTTTGAAATGAATTAAATTTTATTGTCTTCCCTTTATGATTCATGCATGAGGATCCCAAAATCCTTTGTACTGTATTTTTCTGCAATATTTCCCCTGCTCTTTTATTTTACTTACAATATGCATAATTTCCCACAATATATTCCATCTACCAAGTTGTTTGCCCACTTATTTAACCTATCTCCCTCAGGGGAAACTCCCTACTTATCTGTTTTTTTTTGTCCTCTCACAATATTAATGATTTGAGTAATTGTGGCTGCAGCACTCATACCTGTGGCACACCGCTTGTGACAGATTATCATTCTGAAAATGCTTTCCCATAACTCCATTCTCTAATAGTTAGCTGATTCTCTGTCCATACTAACATTACCCCCCAATATTATTAACTCATATGTTAAATTTTCTTATTCAACACTGTCACACATTTAGAAATCCAATTATGTTATCCAGTTGTTCCCCTTTATCCTACTTATTATCCCTTTCAAAGAACTGTAACAAATTTTGTCAGGTCTGATTTCCCCCCCCCCCCCCCTTTCTGATACTGTGCTGACTGCTAGGTTGTATTATCTATCTGTAAATTCTCTGGTATTGCATTCTTTTAAATAGGCCCTTCTCTTTTCCCAAATACATGTTTAGCTAAAAGGTCTAAAAAGTTACCCTTATTAAATAAAATAAGTATGACATTGGCATTTTTCTAGAATCTTAAGATTTCTTAGTTATATCAGTGCATCTACTATCTCTAGCTACTTTCTTTAAAATCCTAGAATGTAACCCATCAGGACCAGGGTTTATTGACCTTTAGCCATATAAATTTCCTTAGTACCTTTTTTCTCCGGTGTGTTTATTTACTCCCCTGCCTCCCCAATCTAATTTTGCCCCTTGTTAGTCTTCCTGTGAACAAGGATGAGCGTCTTTGACAACTGTAACATCAGTCCTGTTACCAAGATCCTTGAGGGTAAGGCTGTATCCTTCTGACTCTTTTAAATGCCATCAATGTTCTCCACATTAGGTGTGCTAACGCCAGTGTCCTTGAAGTGGCTAATCGTACCAGCATTGGGGCTGCAATCATCCAAAGTCAACTTTGCTGGATCAGCCACGTGCTTAGGCTGCCAAAGAAAATCATCATCGCCCAGCTCAAGGAACACACTCAATTGGCAGAAGGACAAAGGAAGCTTTTCAAAGACTCCCTGAAGGCTTCTGTCAAGAAAAGCAATGTATATGTCAATGCATGGGCGACCCTCATTCAGAACAAATCAGCTTTGAAGAAACTCCTGTGTGAAAGGATATAATTAGTTGAGAACATCCATCAGTAAGAATAAGTATAGAAAAGGAACTGGAGAAAACTGAGGACCAATTCCACCTCCTGGAAATTCTTGCCACATGCGTGGTTAGAGATTTGGCTCATATCACACAAGGACCACAGAACACATGACCAATCTGACTTACTAATAGCTGATTGGCGATTTGATGACAATAATCCTTAAATTCCTCAGTTAACTGTAGTTATGCTAGTATCCTCCTTCTTCACTTACTGTCAGTCATGAGCTATTTTCTTAAGCCCCTTTTTGTTTCTCATTTTTTCTGCTAAAACTCCTTTTCCAATCCATATGACAACTCTGCCCTCATCCCTATGTAATTGCCTTTACTTAAATTTAGCACAGTTGTTTCTGACCCATGTTGCTCAGTCTCAAACTGAATGCTAAATACTACCATGTTGTGGCCACTGTTGCCCTGGGAGTCTTGTATTCTGAGAACATTTATTAAATCTGCCTCCCGTATGCAATACCAGATTCAAATAACCTGATCCCTCCCCATTTGGAGACACCAGTGTTGGACTGGGGTATACAAAGTTTTAAAAAATCACACAACACCAGGTTATAGTCCAACAAGTTTAATTGGAAGCACTGGCTTTTGGAGCACTGCTCCTTCATGTGGTTTTCGACCAGTGCTCCGAAAGCTAGTACTTCCAAATAAACCTGTGTTGTGTGATTTTTAACTTTGATCCCTCACTATTAAGCATATCATTACAGGAAACTGTCCCAAATGCACTCTTCCTTATGGATATCTACTAATTTGATTTACCCAACCTATATGAAGATTAAAGTCACCTGTGATTAATGTATTTTTGATATCCCCTTGCTATCTTCTAGTTTATTCTCAGAAAAGCTCCTGTTATGGATCTATAGACTACCCCCATTAGTTTTGTTGTCTTGTTATTTCTTACCTCTGTCCATATGATTCTACATCTTCCAATCCAAATTATTTCTTGTTATTACACTTTTATTTTCTTGTACTAACAAAGCTACTCCACATCCCTGTCTGTCTGCTGTCCTTTACTCCTGAACATTTTAATTCCCAGCTTTGATGATCTCCCTGTAACCATGTCTCCATAATGGCTATAGGGTCATACCCATTAATACATTTACCATGTTCCAAATGTTTAGCATATTTAAGTAAAGAGCTTTAATTCCCCCACCCACCCACCATTCCTTCGACTCGATGCTGCTGTTTGTAAGTGCTATTCCTTCCTGTTCCACTCTGGCTATCATTATCAAATTGTTGCTGCAATGTCACCATATCCTTTTGCTTTGTAAGTTTATGTATCACCCTCAAAATTTCCTCTCCCTCTTCCTGAGAACTCTATCTTTAAACCCCTTTGGGCAACTTGGTAATATAACCTTCTAAATTTAACTGTATATGCGCGTGGTCTCGAAGTTGCTGCCATAACGCCAGTGCTATGTAATCCTCAGTTATTAACGTGAATACTGAGCCAATGCATCATAAAACATCTGACTATCATTTTCTTAAAGTTGTTCACACTTGAAATACAATCAGTTTTCTCAACTGTTATGATCTAGCTAGGAATTCAAATGTAAGATTCAGAAAAGTTGGAGAATGAAGTCCCAAGATAACATGGTTTTGAAAAAGCAATAACCTTTAATGTACATTAGACCATAATATATGTACAATTATTCTAACAACCTGAATTACATGTGGTTCATGTGGGGAACAGACTGATCAGTACCACACTCACTAATATAATTAAGACATCCTCCAACAATTTCTGACATGATGGGTCAACAAACCTGCAAGGTATCACAATTCCTTATTACTTGTTATGCTTTGATCAGTGGCTGCACCTTTTCTTTTCTGGGGCTAAATTCCCCTGGATTCTGAAACAGCACTTTGATACACAAGGATAACGTCAGCTGTTCATTGATTAGCAAACTTCACTGACCGTCTTTTCTGCCTGGGTTTTCTCCAACTCCAAACTTATTTGCGTCATGGAAATGTTGATTGAGTTTTAAGCCAATTCTGGTGGTCAGATAGTGAAATAAATTGTTAATGATGGTATTAAATGATTTTAACTTTCTGGTTGCTGTGCGTAATTCAAAGTGATTCACATTGTACCTACTTACTGAGATGACTACTGCTGCTGTGTAGTACTTTTCTCAAGAGTAACATCTAATTATAAGTCAGTAATTGAATAATCATTTTTATAAAAGTAGAATTGCAAATGCCAGAAGACAGATAATTTAGAATCACAACAGGACAAGAGGTCCTTCGGCCCATCAACACAAGTCTTGCTTTCCAATGCTAGGCCTGTAGACTTGAGTGTGATGACATTAAGTACTCTCAGGTACCTTTTATTTTTGTAAATACTTTTTTTCTCAATAATTGTCTGTGTGCAGTTTGTATGTTCTCCTCGTGTCTACGTGGGTTTCCTCCAGTTTCCTCCCACAGTCCAAAAATGTGCAGGTTTGGTGAATTGGCCATGTTAATTGCCCATAGTATTAGGTGAAGGGGCAAATGTAGGCGTATTATTCAAGGGTGAAGGTAGGGGAATGGGTCTGGATGGGTTGCTCTTCGGAGGGTCGGTGTGGACTTGTTGGGTCGACAGGCCTGTTTCCATACTGTAGGGAATCTAATCAACTTTATAATATAATGACAATAACAGAAAACAAACTACTATTCTACTCCTCCAACCACTGAGGAAAATAACCTACAATTCAATAAATAACTAAGAAAAAAATATTAAACCAAGGTAACAAGTCATATTCACATAAGTTACTACACTCCCTGCCACGGGGAGTATTAGTAAGCAAACCCGTATTTGTTCAGGATTCTTTCCCTACTGGAGCACTAGACATAACCCTCATGTCTACACAAAGGCCCTGACCAATATAGCTGATAATTCTTCATCTATATAATTCAGAAAGGGCTGCCATGTTCTATAAAACAGTTCCGTTTTTCTGGTGCACCATACTTGTAAGGAAGTGCAAGCGGATGTGCTCCATTACTAATCTGTGCCAATCCGAACATTCCAGGGGATTCTCCAATACCCAGCTCGTTAGAATGTTCTTCTTCATTCAGAATGAAAGAATATTAAACAATTTCTTCCCATGCAAGTCCAAAGAGGGGAGATTTGGAAGACCCAAGAGGAGGGACACCGAATCCAACTTAACCTCAGTTCCCAAAATCTCTTCCAAAACATTTGCTATGGCACCCCAATACCCATGAAGCTTGTGGCATGACCACAAGCAATGAGTAAGAGTACCAACATCTGTTTTACATTGGGGACACTCCTGTCTTAAACTTTGCAAGCTACTCTGGTGCTAGATGAGCCCTGTGGAGTATCTTCAGTTGCATAGCCTGCGTCCTGTTACAGATCAAAATCTTCCTTATTCTCTCCCAAATATCCTCCCATACCTCTGACAAGATGTCCACCTCCAATTCTGGAGTCTAGGTTCTCCATAGCCGATCATTGATCTTCAAAACATTATTTCTTAACAAGTGAAAAAGGGTATGACCGGGAGAGACCCTGTAGACTGGAGTACTCTCCATATCCAACTTATAGGGACTAATCAACAATGTAGTCTCTCTTCTTATAAAGTCCCTAACCTGAAAATAAAGAAAGAGGTCCTTCCTAGATAGCTCATATTTCTGGTTCAGATGCTTAAAAGACATCATGACCTCCCCGTCAAATAATTTTCCCAGATAGGAGATTCCTTTAGACTCCCAGAGCTTAAAGCCAGAGTCCATCAACCCCGGCCAGAATCATAACATTCCCACTATGGGTGTGAAAGGGGAAATTTTTTGTAAGTTGCCCTCACCTTGCTGCATCATTCTCCATGCTTAAACTGTGTTAAGGACAATCAGGTTTCTGCAATGGTCCATAACAGTCCTCATCTTGTCCATAAACAACAAATTGATGAGGGGGCATTTTGCCTGGGAGGCCTCAATGTCCAACCAAGTTGATCACAGGTTCTGGCAGGCCCAGTCAGCCACACAGGATAGTAAGGAACTCAATTGATACTTTTTAAAGTCCGGGAAATCCAAGCCTCCCATCCCCTGCGGAAGGTGCAATTTGACAAGCTTAATAAGAGGCCGCCTATGATGCCAGATAAAAGATCCGAGTCAACTGTAAAGCCTCCATAGTTTTTGCCTTGGCAGCATCAAAGGGAGCGTTCACATGGGATATAATAAGCGAGGAAGAACATTCATTTTAACCAGAGCTATTCTACCCAACCAGGATATTGGAAGATCCTCCCAGCGCCGAAGGTCCTGCCTTATTTTCTGTAGCAACTGTACAAAATTAGCCTTATATAATTGATCAAAGGCCGGGGTGATTAAAATGCCTAAATACAAGAAACCTCTCTGTGAGCACCTGAAAGGGAAACGGGTTCCATGTCCAAAATCGAATATTCTAGTAAGGCCCCCCCACAGGCATGGCCTTATAATTTTCATAAAGTTAATTTTATACCCTGAGAACAAACTAAATAAATTAATCACTTGTATGAAATGGGGCAGAGATGTCATTGGATCAGTTAAAAAGGACATAAAAGAGGTATGGCCACTCCACCCAGTCAAACGCTTTCTCTGCATCTAGGGAGACCACCAAGCCCAAAATCAACCCTTGCTGGCATACCTGGACCATATTTAATACTCTTCTAATATTATTGGTAGACCTACGACCCTTGATAAAACCTGTCTGGTCCTCCTTTAAAATGAAAGGTAGAACCCTCTCCAAACTTAACACCAGCATTTTCGACAAAATTTTAAAATCCATGTTCAGTAACGATATGGGTCTGTACCAAGTGCAATCCTCTGGGGATTTCCTTTCTGAAGAATAGGAGAAATATTTGCTTCTCTCAAAGAGGATGGGAGGCAGTCCTGACTATAGTTGTACGTATCCAACATTGGCCCGGCCAGCATGTCTATAAACTCCTTACAAAACTCACTTCGAAATCTGTCTGGGCCGGGCGCTTTACTTCTCTGGACCTGCCTCACCACCTCCTGTATTTCTTGGATTGTCAGGGAGGCATTCAGAAAGGACGCCTGCTCTGAAGTGAGACCCAGAAGATCTAGGGTCTTAAAAAAGGATTCCATCTTCGTCAGTCTGTTATCATAGCCCTCCAACCGATACAGCTCAGAGTAAAACTTCCTAAATGCAGCATTCATCTCTTTGGCATTGCAAGTAAGAGTACCAGCACTCTCTCTGATGGATGTGATAGACTGGGGGGGGGGCGTTCTTCTTTCTGGCCAGGTACGCTAGATATCTACCAGGTTTATCACCATACTCAAATAACCTCTGTTTCGCAAAATACATTTCCCCTTTGCTGTCTGGGTGAGTGCAGCATTCACAGTAGCCTGAGGGCTGCAATTCGCTGCAATTTTACAGACGATCTGTCAAAGTATGTTGACTCAGCTGCATTAGGGCGAACCTTGAGCAAACACTGCTGCTGTCCCCTCTGCCACTTTCAGGTCGCAGAGTAAGACGTCATCAAGCCCCGTGCATAGGCCTTGGCAGTCTCCCAGAGCACCGATGGATTACTGGCTGTACCCAAATTAATGTCCCAAAAGCTTTTAAATTCCTGCGAAAAATACTCTACAAACGTGCTGTCTTTCAAGGCGAAAGGGTCTATGAGCCAGTACAGAGAATCTATCCCATCATCACCCGCCTTGACCTCCATGTACACTGCCGCATGATCAGAAATGGCTATATTCCCTATTCTGCAGGATAGCACCAAATTCAAAAAGGTCGATGGGACAAAAAAAATGTCAATTCTGGTATAGCACTTATGTAGCACAAAGCAAAAGGTGAACTCTCTATCTTCGGGGTGAAGATATCTCCACGCGTCCACCAATCGCAGCTCTTTATTCAGGTCTCCAACTGCCTGGATTGCGGGGACATCCCCACAAGGCCCCTAGGCATCCTGTCCACTTCATGGCCAATAAGACGATGAAAGTCTCCCCCTATAATTGTATGATGTGCCACAAGGGCCATCAGCCCAGAAAGCACATCCATTAAAAATTTAAGGGGGTGTGCTGGCAGGTAATATACATTCAAAATCCCATACTCCTCTCCATGTATTAAAGCTTTAAGAATTATAGATCACCCATATTCACCCTTCATTTGATCTAACATTTGAAATGGAAGATTTTTCCGGATGAGTATAGCAACTCCTCGGCTTTTCGAATTAAAGGATGAGAAAAACACCTGTCCGAACCCTCCCTGCTGCAAATTCAAATGCTCCTTATTGGTTAAATGTGTTTCTTGCAGCAAGGCTACATCAAACCTCTCTTTTCTAAGGCTTGACAGTATCTTTTTTCTCTTAATTGGTGAATGACTTCCCTGCACATTCCAGGTACACCATTTAAATGAATGGCTAACCATAACCATCTGAAATCGTCCGTGACCCCCCCGGGACGAAGAACCCCACTCATAGCGCACCAAGTGAAAACAATAAACAGTTCATATAAGTTTAAAAATACCACTTCCAAAACTACCAAATCAAAACTTCTAACAGCTACTTCTACAACATGTCAACATATAACACAAATGAAAGGAGACTTTCCCTCTTTCCCACAGGGGGCACTCATACTACCCACTAACCCCTCCATGACTCCTTCTAGCTGAAGCCATGCTCCCGCCCCAGACAACACAAAGTGAGAAAAAATACACACATAACAAGAAAGTTAAACGTGGGTATTCAACCCATCCCCTCCATACTGTAACCCTAGGCACTCCAGGTAGAACAGGAATATATAACCTCTCCCCGCCTCCCCCAACCGCTCCCCCTAACCCATACCACAGAAGAAGAACAAAAGGAAATGATAAGAAAAAAAAGGAACAAAGGATGTTGGGAGGGTAGAGAGAAAGGAGAAGAGAGAGAGGGAAAAAAAAGAAAATTATGACCCAGAGGTATATTTTAAAAAAACCACCCCCAACAACTAGGTAAACCAGGCAAATTACAGAGAAAAACAAAATAAACATTATTGTCCATATTATTCAAGCCAGCCAGTCTATTTTAAAGCATACAGGAAGTCCTTTGCCTTTTCCGGTGAGTCAAAGTTGAACACGGAACCTCCGTGACTGAAATGTAATATTGCCGGATATTTAACGGAATACTGGATATTCAAGTCCCTCAGCCTCCTTTTTACCTCATCAAAGGCCTTCCTCTTACGAATCACGACTGGAGAAAAGCCTTAGAAAAGCATAATTTGTGATCCTTTGTATATCAGAGCCTGGGGATCCTTCCCCAGTGCTCTAGAGGCTTCTAGCATCATTTGCTTGTCTCTATATTGCTGGAGGTGCACTAGGACCTGGAGGAGGCATTGGTCTGATCTGGGCCTGTGCACTGCGACCCAGTGGGCCCGCTCGACCCGCACCCGGCCTACCTCGACTTCCAGCCTCAGAACATTTGGGAGCCATTGCTCCAAGAAGCTGACAAGCTGGTCTTCTTCCTCCCGTTCTGGAAGCCCCACCAGATAGATGGTCCTTCCAATGATCTCAAAAACTGAGATCATCGACCCGCTGTTCCAAGGTCCGTACCCGATGTTCCAAGGCCTGGACCAGACTCGCTGAGGATTCCACGCGGTTTCAGAGGTCGTAGCCCGTTGCTCCACCTCCCCAACATGCTGCCCGAGGCACTGGATCTCCTGGTCATGCTTCTGTAGCATGAACGAGATCGGTTCAAGCCTGGCCTGGGTCTCCTCCATCGCTGAATCGACCTTCTCTCGGAATTTCCCAAACTCTGAGATCAGGCTCTGCTCTCCTGGGGTGATCGCGGAGGCCGACGCTGCGATGTGTACGTTGTTGCGGAGGGTGGTCCCTTTAGCCATTTTCCTAAGTATATAAACTAGCACTGAACAACTCTAGGGGTCAAAAAATAGCTATTTCTATCACATTGGGTAATAAAGGGAGGGTGGGTGCACCACTTTGTCTGGGTTCTGGTGCAGAGCTCAGAAGGGCAGACTTACTGGGTCGCCACCAGCTTGAATCCCTCTCAGGTACCTCTTAAAGGTTATGAGGTCGCCTGCCCCAGCCAAATTCCCAGATAGTGCGTTCCAGATTCCCACCAATCTCTGGGTGAAAATTCTTATTCCCTGTAAACCTCCTGCCAAGCCCCCTCGCACCTCACATCTCTGCCCTAGATTTACCCTCAAGTAGCTGCTTCCACTCCACATCTTGCCTTGTTTTTAATAAAATCTGTTTTGCCCCAAACACACATATTTTAGCAGACAGACTATCTCTCTCTCTCAAACAGTTCCCAGTTGTCAGGCATGTTACTCTTCTTTCAACTTTACAGGACTTCTCATTGGAAATATTTAATTTGGAAAGCTTTCTTTTGCAAGACATGGTTTAGCCATCCCTTCCTGTTGCATTCTTTCACCGGAAAGAAATATATAACTCATAATGCACACATTTGTTCCTTAAATATTAGCCTTTGACAATCCATTTTAGTGCCTTTTAATAAAGTTACCAGTCTTATCACTGCCAACACCAACCCTCCATCCACACACTCAACTAGTCTGTTCTCCTTATTCCTGAACTAGCTAACATGTGGCACTGGGAATAATCCAGAGTTCATTACCCTTGAGGGCCTGGCTTTTAATTGATTCTCCAGCTGTCCAGCCGGAGCTCCTCTGCTCGCCAGCAACTTTTCCTTTCTTTATTTTCCTCTTGCTGCAGTTTCTATTCTCTCTTCTTCTTTCAGCACTACCACAAACTTTTGACTTCTTAAAGTACCTTACCTGGAGGGAATGGAACACAGATGCTGAGACCCAGTGGAGCTGGAACAGAGCAGTCATGGGCCGAGTCTCAGAAGTGAGTTGTGGCTAGAGCTTGGAGTGGCAGCACAGTGAGAATGGCTGGAGCCTGGTGCAGGGAGCAGAGCGAATGTGGGCCAAGCTGAAGTTAAAGCAGAGTGAGGCCAGGTTGGCCAGGAGGATGAGTCTTGGATGGAGGCCAGTGCATGGAGGCAGCAGGGGCTCGTGTTCTGAAGCCCGGTGGGCATGGAATCAGTGAAAAAGGACTATAACTTGAGTACTTTAACGACACTTTATTATTTCAATTCTGTAGCAGCACTTAAAGCCTAGATATTCTGTATCTAAGATGGCACCAAGAGGCAACATTATAAAATTTTCATTGCACTCATTTGAGTGCATGTGACAATAAACTCTATTCAAGGAGCAAGTGAGGACTGCAGATGCTGGAGATCAGAGTCGAGTCTGTGGTGCTGGAAAAGCACAGTAGGTCAGGCAGCATCTGAGGAGCAAGACGTTTCAGGCAAAAGCACTTAATCAGGAATGAGGCTTGTGTGCCAAGGGGGTGGAAGATAAATGGGAGGGGCTGCGATTGGGGTGAAGCTAGCTGAGAGCGTGATAGGTGGATGGAGGTGGGGGTAATGCTGATTGGTCGGACAGGAGGGTGAAGCAGACAGGTAGGAAGGAAGATGGACAGGTAGGACAAGTCATGAGGGCGGTGCTGAGCTGGAAGATTGGACCTGGGATAAGGTGGGGGAAGGGGAAATGAGAAAACTGGTGAAATCCACATTGATCCCATGTGGTTGGAGGGTCCCAAGCCAGAAGGTGAGGCGTTCTTCCTCCAGGCATTGGGTGGTTAGGGTTTGGCAATGGAGGCGGCCCAGGACCTGCATGTCCTTGGTGGAGTGGGAGGGGAAGTTGAAGTGTTCAGCCACGGGGCAGTGGGGTTGATTGGTGCGGGTGTCCCGGAGATGTTCTCTGAAGCACTCTGCGAGTAGGTATCCTGTCTCCCCAGGAGACTGCATGGGGAGCAACAGATACAGTAAATGACAGGTGTGGAAGTGCAGGTAAAACTGTGATGGATGTGGAAGGCTGTTTTGGAGCCTTGGACAGAGGTGAGGGAGAGGTGTGGGCGCATGAATGTATCGACATCACTTCATGCTCCTATGAGGAGGTTGAACAGTTCATCACCTTAATCAACACATTCTACCCCGACTTCAAGTTCACCTGAATTGTGTACTGCTCCTCCCCTCCCCATCACGTACCCTTTCTTATTTATACTACTGTGTTTCAGTTTGATCTCCTAACAACCATATAAAAAAAAAGCAGAGATACCAGTTACAGTCTGTTCCTCTATAACGCAATGGTTGCGTTCTCGTGTGACCTCGCATTATAGAAAGTTGCGCAATAGCAATAATGGCCCATGAGAAAAACAGAGTTGGGGTGGATCACCAAAAATATAAGTAAAAATTGAAACAAAAATTGTAGTTAGCCAAACACAAATGATAGCATAGTCTAAGTAAATGCTAAAATCATATACAGGGTGTTCTGCTATAACATACATTTTGTTAACACAAGTTTGCTATAATGCAATTGCCTCACCAATAATCCCAGTGCAGTTTCTAAAGCACAATTTTTCTATAACGCGGGGTTGCACAAGAATGCAAGCATCGCGTTATAGAACTATCCATACTTTACTGAAATAATACAATAAATTTAATACTTTACCCTGAAAAACTGGAAGATATCTTGAAGATGTTTCTGAGGTTGCTGAGTTACAGTACTATATTAAGACAGAGGCCGAGGGTCATCGTCAACATCATCATCACTTTCAGGCGCAGTTCTGGCTGCAGGGTTATGAAGAAAGAAAATATTTAGTCCTGAAGTGGATGGCTATGGTTCATTGTCCTCAGGACTATATCTTGAGGATTGGCTTAAAAAGGCAGCTAGTTTTTGCTGCTTTGCCACCTTTCTTCTTTCATGAAGAAACTGTTGATAGTGTGCCAGATAAGGCTTTATGCCATAAACTGCTGTCCTGCTGCAGTCAGCATTGTAGTCATTATCTTCTCAGAGCTGCAACTGCTTCTCAATTTCCCTCAGGATAGAGACAAAAGAGAAGTGGAAAGCTCTTGGGGTGCTGCATCCTGGAGTTCGTCGTCTTCATTTCAAGCTTTAATTCCTCCCACAGCAACATGCTGTTGTAGATCAGCTGTGGAGAGGTCTTCACAATGGGACTCAAGCAGCTCCTCAAAATCCTCAGTCTCCACTTCTTCAAATCCAATTTCCTTTGCAAGAGCAACCCAATGCTCTTTGATTGCTGAAAGCTCTTTTGATGGTTCAACACCTTTCAAACCATGGAGAAAATCTGGGAGAAGCTTCCGCCAAACTGCGTGCAAGCAGTCCTTACTGACATCACCCCAGTCCTCCACAATGATGCCAATAACATTCTTAATGTTAAAGCTCTTCCAAAATTGAACACTGTCCTCACTATCCCTTGCAGTAGCTGCAATCAGTTTCTTGAATGTGTGTCTCAAATAATAAGCTTGCTATTGCACTCCAGCTCATGGGTTGAATGATGCATTTTACTCCCTAGTTTCTTCCTATGAGAATGATTCCATGCGATTGTTGTTCGGAGGCAGAAATAGCACTTTGATGATTTCAGAAAGCTCACCAATGGTGGGAGGATGGCTTGGTGCATTGTCCAGAATGAGGAGAATCTTGAAATCCAAATCTTTTCCCCTGCAATAATTTCCAAAAACATCCTTGGAAACATCAACAATAAGGTTGAAAGGAAATTGCCCCATCATCCAACCTCTTTTGCTTGATCTGAAGGAAACACCTAGATAGGGGTTTAAGTTAACTTTTCAAAACTCCCAGGTTGGCAGAGTGGTACACCACCACAGACTTAAACTTTAAGTCTCCACTACCATTGGTCACCATCCACAATTCTTTCACTTGGAGGCTTCCTGTTGACATTCTTTGTCCTTCCATGTTCATGGAAAACACGGTACAAAATACAGGACCGAAAATGACTAAGCACAGCTCAGTACCTTTCAGGAAGCACTTCACCACAAAGCACACAAGCTGACTGATCATGTGATGTTGACGTGTATCCAGTCCTCAGCGCACTGTGACACTTAATGCCAGGGCTGGAGTTGCATAATAGCCAATGGGAGTACTTGTTTTAAAAAAAATCATTCCCTATTTCACCAATCATGTTACAGCCAAGTTGTGTTGACGAAATGCCATTTTAGGAGAATGACCTGTATTTTAAGTAAAATACTAAATTTCAGGAAAACAGCCATTAATTCATACAAGATTAACAATTAAAATTTCAAACTCTGATCTCACCTCTCACCATTTCTACACTATGCGAGTTCATCACTCTTGGTAATCATGGATATACCAGGCTTTGATTTTAATGTTACCTTATTGAGGATTAAACTCTCTTCATGTATTTATGTATTCTCCTAGAATCTCTCTCATTCTAAATTGTTCTATCTCTGAGCTACCTGTGCTAATTATTGCAAGGTCGCTGCAGGACCCTGAACCCTTTACACAAAACCTTTTTCACTGTCCCCTTGGTAATGAAGTGTAACTGGATTTTTAATGGAATACCAAACCTTAACTACTGCTAAACGTCTTCTCTGCCCCTAGAAATGTAATTTGTAGTTTGTTTGGCATCAGGTTTTTCCATTATACTTTGATCATCTTTTAATATTTTAGCTTCTGATGTGTATGCACAAATTTTAATTTTGCATTCAGTTTTAAAAACTAGAAGATAATTGATGCATTTTACTCCCTCGTTTCTTCCTATAAGAATGATTCCATGTGATTGGCTGCGTACCTGCTTGTTGGCATCAATCTGTTAGACAGCTAGCGATCCCTTTCACCTGGCACCAGTTGTGATTCAACATCTTGGTGCCTGGTGAAGTTTCCACCACAGAGGTTTGCCAAGTTTTTATGGGCAGCCATCTTCACGATTGGAGGTGAGCTCTGTCACTTCACTGCTGACTGCAGACCCAACCTATTAAGTACAGGAATAATAGTTACTGGAATCAACACTCAAAAGGGATCCCTGTAGACAGTGTGAAACTGCTTCCACTGGCAGGAAAATTGATAAACAGATGACATGGATTTAACATATATGCCAAAAGAATTCAAGGTAGGCATGGGGTGCATTCAGCTGCTGAAGAGGGTGAGATGCAATTTTTTTAATGCCGTGAGTTATAACTTAAAGTGTACTATTTGAATGAGTGGTTGAAGTAGATTAAAAGGAATCTTTCAAAAGAGAGTTGATCACATGCTAAAAAAATGGCGAGTGACTAATTGGAATTTCCAGAACTGGTACATAAACAGTGGGCCACTGTGCTGAACAATTTAACCCTGCAGAAATATAATGATGCATATTTTTTAAAAAGTGCTTCCTTGAAAATGAATTTGTCCTCCTGTTTAAGTTGGTTTCAAAGCAAAGCATTTCTACCTCAGAAGGGGTCCATTTGACCCATCATACTTACTGACCCTCTGACAGATCGCTGCTCAGTTCTCCTTCCCAATGGCTTTCATTTCTCTTTCAAATCCAATACTGTTTCCGATTGTTAAATCTTTATAACATTGTCACACATGAACAGCATTAGCAGTTACAGGTTTTGCAATTAGTTGGAGGAACAAGTCACAGATGCCCAAACATGAGGTAATAGATATTGTAGATTGAATGATGTTTCTTGTCACTCATGGAATAGAATAACTGAGACCATTTAGCCCATTGAGTCTGCACTGACTCTCTGAAAAAGCATCCCACTCAGACCCAAGCCACGACCCCCACCCCATCTCTTAATCCCACATTTTACCAGGGCTAAACCACTTAACCTGCACATCCCTGGTCAGCACAGGTCAATTTAACACAGCCAATTCATCTAACTGCCCATCTTTGGACTGTGGGTGGAAACTGGAGCAAACCGATGCAGACACAGGGTGCACATAGATAGCTACCCAAGGCTGGAATCAAACCCAGGTTCCTGGTGCTGTGAGGCTCCAGTACTAACCACTGAGCCGCTGTGCTGCCCACATCCATAGGGAATTTTGGACATTGGGCAGCCTCTCGACATGGTAAATTTTAATTGACACATGCTGATAGGTGACTGTAAGATATACCAGTGCCATTTCAATGATGGAAGGCTTTCATATTTCACTATGATCTCATGAACATTGAACACACAATTCATCCAGGTGTTATTTGTTGGTATTTTCATAAGCATTATTATGTTGTTTGCATATTATGGAATTATAGAACACCTACAGTGTAGAAGCAGGCCATTCAGCCCATTGAGTCCACAGCAAACCTTCCACCTAAATATATTTCCCATAGCTAATTCCCATAGCGAATCCACCTAGCCTGCACACAATGAGCAATTAAACAGGGAAAACCCACCTAACCTGCACATCTTTGGACTGTGGGATGAAGCTGGAGCACCCGCAGGAAACCCAAAGACACACAGGCAGTACGTGAAAACTCCGCACAGACAGTCGCCCAAGGGTGGAATCAAACCAAGGTCCCTGTTGCTGAGTGGCAGCAGTGCTGATCATTGAGCCACCATACTGCCTATATTTAAGAGGGTTCACCTTGAAGGACATGCAAGTGCTGTGGGTATACATTGCTGTGACACTGCCTGGCAATTTGTCTGCTGTGGGTCTGCAGGCCATACAAAGCATAAACTCATTTGTTTGCTGCAAGTTGTGACATCGAATGTGCTTTACCATTGTAAATAAAATAATTCACCAGGGAGCTAATCAGTCCCTGAAGAGCAATTGATTATTCGACCATCAACATCTGTTTTAACTGTCAAACTGGTTTTAACCATTGTAAAGGTGTGCAGGTTAGTTGGATTGGCCGTGCTAAATTGCCCCTGGTGTCCAGAGGTGTGCAGGCTATGTGGATTAGCCATGGGAAATACAAGGTTACAGGGCAAGGGTAAAGGGGTGAGTCTGGTTGGGATGCTCTTCTAAGGGTCAATGTAGACTCGATGGGTTGAATGGCCTGCTTCCACACTGTAGGGATTCTAGGAAGTCAAAGGGGAAGGAAAAAACATCAGTTTGGTAATGTTGCTTTATTTCCTGTTGCTGTATTAATTTTCTATGATTCTCTTTATGCCATGGTATCATCCAAGGTTGGCTAATCTTGGCTTGTCCCATGACATCATTGTGGGTCAAGAAAACAGGCAGACCTGAACAGCTACCTCAGTTGGAACAGGGAATAAATCCTTATCGCTGGTGTTGTTAAGCACCATGTATTAGCCACCTCACCAATTTGAGTAAATTTTGACTTCCTAAGTTGCTTCCTCAAAGATGTGTTTCCCAATTTGAGAACTGCCGAAATTTCAAGATATTTTGAAATAAGCACACTGAGCTTAGTAAAACATCTCCCCAGAGGTCCCCTTCAAGGGACTTGCATGGAATTAGTTTCAAACCTTCTGTTGCAAAAGTATTTCCCATAATTTAATTTTGTCGCTAAAAGGCAAGATGTTAAGACATTGAGCTAAATCTTCAATATTCTTTGCCACTGATTGGACTTAATTGGAGGACTTTGCACCATCACAGGAACCTCAACTGGAGAAGGAAACAAGAAACTTAGAGCATTTAAAAGTCTGTAATAATTGATTATTTGACTGTAGCTGGTGAATTATACAGGTTGCTGGATGTTATTTTCCAAATGTTTTTAGATCTTAGTCATTAACTAAATATTGAACTTTATCTGATCCAGTGGATTCCACAAGGGTTCTGGCACTGAAGTCCAGTTTGCTTAGTCCTGTTGGAAGCGAAGAATTATTGAGTCTTATAAACGATTTCTTCTTCCTGTCTCTTTCTAATATTATGAAGTAAAGTAATAAAAGTTTCATTCCACCTGTTCATAGTTAGAATGTGTCGTGAGAAGAGTTCTCACCATAGCTTACCAAATAGCAATTTATACAGTTTGCTCTGTCTTGTGTGAAAAAGGAAAACCACTTGGTAGCCCAATGAAAAAGAGTTGTCTTTTATTTATTCAATGGTGGGGCATGGGTATCACAGCATTTATTGCCTATCCCTAGTTGCCCTTGAGAAGTTGGTGGTGAACTGCTGCAGTTAATGTTCTGTAGATAAACACACAGTGCTGTTAGAGGAGGAATTCCAGGATTTTGACCCAGCGACAGTGAAGCAATAGCAATATATTTCCAAGTCAATAAGGAGAGTCTCTTAGAGTCATAGAGTCATAGAGATGTACAGCACGGAAACAGACCCTTTGGTCCAACTTGTTCATGCTGACCAGATATCTCAACCCAATCTAGTTTCATTTGCCAGCACCCAGCCCATATCCCTCTAAACCCTTCCTATTCATATACCCATCCAGATGCCCTTTAAATGTTGCAATTTTACCAGCCTCCGGCACTTCCTCTGGCAGCTCATTTCACACACATACCATCCTCTGCGTGAAACATTTGCCCCTTAGGTCTCTTATATCTTTCCCCTCTCACCCTAAACCTATGCCGTCTAGTTCTAGACTCCCCGACCCCAGGGAAAAGACTTTGTCTATTTATCCTATCCATTCCCCTCATGATTTTATAAACCTCTATAAGGTCACCCCTCAGCCTCCGACAGTCCAGGAAAAATAGCCCCAGCCTTTTCAGCCTCTCCCTATAGCTCAGATCCTCCAACCCTGGCAACATCCTTGTAAATCTTTTCTGAACCCTTACAAGTTCCACAACATCCTCCATTTGGAAGGAGACTGGAATTCCAAATTTGGATAAACCAATGTCCTGTACAGCCGCAACATGAACTCCCAACTCCTATACTCAGTGCTCTGTACCAATAAAGGAAAGCATACCAAATGCCTACTTCACTATCCTATCTACCCGCGACTTTACTTTCAAGGAGCTATGAACCTGCACTCCAAGGTCACTTTGTTCAGCAACACTCCCTAGGATCTTACCATTAGGTGTACAAGTCCTGCTAAGATTTGCTTTTCCAAAATGCAGCACCTCACATTTATCTAAATTAAACTCAATCTGCCACTCCTTAGCCCGCTGGCCCATCTGATCAAGATCCCGTTGTAATCTGAGGTAACCCTCTTCGCTGACCACTACACCTCTTTACTAACTGTACCTCTTTTGTTCAAATCCAAATCATTTATATAAATGACAAAAAGTAGAGGGCCCAGCACCGATTCTTGTGGCACTCCACTGGTCACAGGCCTTCAGTCTGAAAAACAACCCTCCACCACCACTCTCTGTCTTCTACCTTTGAGCCAGTTCTGTATCCAAATGGCTAGTTCTCCCTGTATTCCATGAGATCTAACCTTGCTAATCAGTCTCCTGTGGGGAACATTGTCAAAGGTCTTACTGAAGTCCATATAGATTACATCTACCGCTCTGCCCTCATCAATCCTCTTTATTACTTTTTCAAAAACTCAATCAAGTTTGTGAGACATGATTTCCCCCGTACAAAGCTGCGTTGACTATCCCTAATCAGTCCTTGCCTTTCCAAATACATGTACATCCTGTCCCTCAGGATTCCCTCCAACAACTTGCCCACCACCGAGGTCAGGCTCACTGGTCTATCGTTCCCTGGCTTCTGTTTACCACCCTCCTTAAACTGTGGCACCAGTCTTCTGGCACCTCTCCTGTGACTATGATGAGACAAATATCTCAGCAAGAGGCCCAGTAATTGCTTCCCTAGCTTCCCGCAGAGTTCTCGGGTACACCTGATCAGGTCCTGGGGATTTATCCTCCTTTATGCGTTTCAAGACATCCATCCTCCTCTGTAATATGGACATTTTGCAAGATGTCACCATCTATTTCCCTATATTCTATATCTTCCATGTCCTTTTCCACAGTAAATACTGACGCAAAATACTCATTTAGTATCTGTCCTATCTCCTGCGGTTCCACACAAAAGCCGCCTTGCTGATCTTTGAGGGGCCCTATTCACTCCCTATTTACTCTTTTGTCCTTAATGTATTTGTAAAAACCCTTTGGATTCTCCTTAATCCTATTTGCCAAAGCTATCTCATGTTCCCTTTTTGCCCTCCTGATTTCCCTCTTAAGTGTACTCCTACTGCCTTTATACTCTTCTAAGGATTCACTCAATCTCTCCTGTCTATACCTGAAATATGCTTCCTCCTTTTTCTTAAGCAAACCCTCAATTTCTCTAGTCATCCAGCATTCCCTATACCTACCAACCTTTCCTTTCACCCTGACAGGAGTATACTGTCGCCTCTTGTTATTTCATTTCTGAATGCTTCCCATTTTCCACCCAGCCCTTTATCTGCGAACATCTGCCCCCAATCAGATTTTGAAAGTTCTTGCCTAATACTGTCAAAATTAGCCTTCCTCCAATTTGAAACTTCAACTGTTAGATCTGGTCTATCCTTTTCTATCACTATTTAAAACTAATAAAATTATGGTCGCTGGCCCCAAATTGCTCCCCCACTGACACATCAGTCACCCGCCCTGCCTTATTTCCCACAGTAGGTCAAGTTTTGCACTTTCTCTAGTAGGTACATCCACATACTGACGCAGAAAATTTTCTTGTACACTCTTAATAAATTCGTCTCCATCTAAACCCTTAACACTATGGCAGTCCTAGTCTATGTTTGGAAAGTTAAAAATCTCCACCCAGTCCCCACAACCCCATAACCACCCTGTTATCCTTACAGTTAACTGAAATCTCCTTACAAATTCATTTTTCAATTTCTCGTTGATTATTACGGGGTCTAGAAACAATCCCAATAAGGTGATCATCCCTTTCTTATTTCTCAATTCCACCCAAATAACTTCCCTGGATGTATTTCCGGGAATATCCTCCCTCAGTACAGCTGTAATGGTAAACCTTATCAAAAATACTCCTCTCTTGCCTCCCTTTCTATCCTTCCTGTAGCATTTGTATCCTGGAACATTAAGTTGCCAGTCCTGTCTGTCCATGAGCCATGTCTCTGTAATTGCTATGATATCCCAGTCCCATGTTCCTAACCATGTCTGAGCTCATCTGTCTTCCCTGTTAGGCCTCTTGCATTGAAATAAATGCAATTTAATTTATCAGTCCTACATTGTTCTCTGCTTTGTTCCTGCTAGCCCTAAATGTTTGACTTGCTTCTTTTCTCAACTGTACCAGTCTCACATTGATCTCTTTCCTCACTATTTCCCTGGGACCACCAACTATCCCCACCTTACTAGTTTAAATCCTCCTGAGCAGCTCTAGGAAATCTCCCTGCCAGTATGTTAGTCCCCTTCCAATTCAAGTGCAATCCATCCTTTTTGTACAGGTCACTTCTACCCCAGAAGAGATTCCAATGATCCAAAAATGTGAATCCTTCTCCCATACACCAGCTCCTCAGCCATGCATTCACCTGGTGTACCCTCCTATTCCCACCCTCATTATCTCATAGCACCGGGAGTAATCCAGATATTACTATCCTTGAGGAGCTTCTTTTTAAATTCCTGCCTAACTTTCTATATTCTCCCTTCAGAATCTCATCTTTTCCCTTCCTATGTTGTTGCTACCAATATGTACAATGAACTCTTGTTAGTCCCTCTCCCTTTTGAGAACATTCTGCACCCTCTCTCTGAGACATCCTTGATCCTGGCACCAGGGAAGCAACACACCATTCTGATTTTTCGCTGCTGGACGCAGAAATGTCTGTCTGTGCCCCTGACTAGAGAGTCCCCAAACACAATCGGTCACTTGGAACCTAATGTACCGCTCATTACATTAGAGCCAGTGTTGATACCAGAAACTTGTCTACTCGTGCTACATTCCCCTGAAAGTCCATCACCACCTACATTTTCTAAAACAGCATACTTGTTTGAAATGGGGATATCCACAGAAGACTTCTGTACTACCCGCCACCTCTCCTACCTTTCTTGGAGTTAACCCATCTACCTGACTCTATCTACAACTTTTCTCCCTTCCTATAACTGCCATCCATCACACCCCCTTGTTCTTGTAAATTCCGCATTGCCTTTAACTGTCACTCCAACCGATCCATTCGATCTGACAAGATTCGCAACTAACGGCATTTATTGCAGATATAATCCTCTGTAACACGTAAACTCTCTCTAAACTCCAAGATCTGGCAGGAAAAGCATATCACTCTACTAAAGGTCATTTTGCTCCTTGCAATCTACAGACACAGAAAATATTGCTTGACAAAACACTGCTCGAGGGTAACTTAATACTTATGGCTTATATTTTTAAAATTTAATCAAGAGAAGATCTCAATAAAAACATATAATCAAGAAAGAACCCACTCTACTCAATATTGTAGATTTACAGTAAAGCTATACTTAAAACTATTTACTTATCTATTTCTGTGCTGTGACCATTGTCCTTCTAGATGGAACTGGTCATGGGTTTGGAAAGATCTTTGGTGAATTTCTGCATTGCATCTTGTGGATAGTATACACTATTGCTACTGAGTGTTGGTGGTGGAGGGATTGGATGTTTGTGGGTGTGCCAATTAAATGGGCTGTTTTGTCCTGGTGTCAAGCTTCTTGAGTGTTGTTGGAGCTGAATCCATCCAGGCAAGTGGGGAGTATTCCATCACACTCCTGCTTGTCCCTTGTAGATGGTGGGCTGGAGATGAGTTATTTGCTGCAGCTGAATACGGTTTTGCCTCGGATAATAATCAATAATGTCCCTGCCAATTCCATTTTGATTTCGCCCCCCTCCCCTATTCTTACCTCTCCCTCACCTTTGCTGGATTGGATTGCTCTAAATGGGCTTTGCACGTAAATTATTCAATTGGAAACATGGGTGATTTCTGGTGGTGGTTAAGATTAGATTAGATTAGATTAGATTAGATTAGATTAGATTACTTACAGTGTGGAAACAGGCCCTTCGGCCCAACAAGTCTACACCGACCCGCCGGAGCGCAACCCATCCAGACCCATTCCCCTACATTTACCCCTTCACCTAACACTACGGGCAATTTAGTATGGCCAATTGACCCAATAAAATGTTGCCTGTGCCATAATATGGCTGTCATCAGTGGTCAGATCAGAGTAGGTGAGCTGCTCTTAAATATCTACATGAAGAAAGGCAGGAAAGAGTGAGGCACCTCTTTCAGGGACATCCTTACTGCATCAGAGAAATGAAGCCAACTCACCCTGCCCTCCACCTGCCCAACAGAACCCAGCCCCCAGCACTTTCCCTGGGCTCCAGCATCACTCGAGCTCTAAAAATCCCAGAATCTACCATCTTAGAGCCGGTGGGATCCCATTCTGACCTCTTTCTGCAGTCCCAACTGTGCCCACCCCGAGATCTGATGGTACAGACGGTGATGGAGTTGATGACCAATCTCATTGGCCGCAAGCACCAAATGGCTGGAGTCCCTCCTGAGCGAGGGGGCGAACTCATGCAATCAGGCAACTTACCCCACTCTCAGTGCATGGGCCAGGCAGCTCATGAGTGAGTCTGCTTCCTCACATCTTTACTTTGGAGCGGGGCTGGTACACCCATCCTCTTTAAATTTCTTCTCTATGAGTTCAACATTAAGTCTTACAGCTTCCAGATCTAAAGTTGTTCTTCTGCCTGAGTTGTTCTAACATCATCATAACAGTGGCACGATGGTTCAGTGGTTAACACTGCTTTCTCACAGTACTAGGGACCCAGGTTTGATTCCAGACTCAGGCAACTACCTGTGTGGAGTTTGCACATTCTCCCTGTGTCTGTGTGGGCTTCCTCCGGGTGCTCCTGTTTCCTCTCACAATCCAAAGATGTGCAAGTTAGGTGGATTGGCCATGGGAAATGTGGGGTAGAGGGGTGGGACTGAGTGGGATGCTTTTCAGAGGGTCAGTGTGGACTCAATGGGCTAAATTCAGTGCTGCAGGGATTTTATAGTTGCTGGTGTTTAGTGTAATCCTCAGTGTCTGCCTTTATTCAATAGGATGCTGTATTTTGAAATCAGATACTGTCTAGCATGGATCGTCAAATAAGGTTTGCCAAAGGAGAAGTTCCCAACTCTTAGCCTAATGGTTCCTTATTTTTCAAGGTGAGAAGATTACTGCAGAGCAAACTTGTACCAGTGGCTCATTGTCTGAGTGCCAGTGTTAAACTAGGCCTAGATCTACTATAAATCAAGCTAGTTATGTAATGTCATACTTTTGGTCAGAGGAAGTGATGGGAGGAACACTTGAAGATATTCACATAATAAAATGAGTGGAAATACAAATACTTTCACAGTGACGTGGAATGCTTTGTGCATCAATAACCAATTGTACTTTGTACTGTGACTCCAACCTGGAAAACCAGAATGCAAGAGCTGCCAGTTCCATGGTTGAGAAATGCCCACTCCTGCTCATACAAATAACCTAATCTGCAAATAACCACTAGTGTGTTAGGATCACCAAACGGCTTAGTCATTGCATTGAGGGCTTCTAAAGTAATACAACCAAAAACAATTGGATCCACACAACTATTGCTCTGCAGATGAATCTTAATACATGTAATATCTCAAAAGTTATAATATTATGGCTTTATGGGGTACATTTCAACTTATCTTTCCAAAGAAAGGTTGGAACAGAGGTGATGAGCAGAATACTCAAAGCTAACAAAGTAAACAGCTTGTGAGGTCTTGGTGTTTTTTTTTAAAGTTGGAACAATAGAAGCAGCCTAAATGGGTGTGGTCAAGCTCCCCCAGAACCAAGATTTTTAGTTTTAACTTTCAGCAGTTGCTGGGGTCTTGAAGTCGGATGTGGACGTTTTTATTTCCTCTCTCTGCTACAGCTAAAAGTTGGGTTGTCTTCCTGCTGCTGGAATTGCATGTGAGACAATCTATTCTATTGAACTTGCCTTTGCTAAGGGTGTGTTTATAGAATGTTACTATATTGAAAAAGTTAATTCGTAATAGTTAATATATATATTATTTTGTTAGGCAGTTTTATAGAGTTACAGTTAAGCAAATTATTTTTACCTTTTATTTTGTCTGCATTTTAACTGTTGTGTAAAAACAAAATGTGTTTTGGTTAAGGTTGAGTAGTTTGGTCAATCGAACTGCATCTGGAATGCAATTTCTCACATTTACCTTTAAAAGATGAGGAAGTTAGGGTCTAGGCTTTCTTCTTAATATATTTTGAGGGCATTTGGTGTGTGTGTGTGTGTGTCATTGTTGAATGTTTCTCTCTGTGTGGGATTTACCTGATTTTCAGTGTCTCTCTCTGTGTTGATTTTACCTTTTGCTGGGTTTTTCTCTCTCTCAGTGGAGATCACCTTTTTCTCTTTCTATGTGGAGTCAATCTGTTGCTGCATGCGTCTTCCTGTATGTGACATTTACCTATTGCTCAGTGCAACTCTTCCTGCATGGGATTGATCATTTGTTGAGTGTTTATTTTTCTGTGTGGAGTTTACCTGTTGTTGAGTGTTCCTCTCTGTGCTTATGTGGAGTTTATTTGTTGTCAACTGTTTCTCCCTGTGTGTGTGGAGTTTACTTATTGCTGAGTGTTCCTCTCTGTGCTTGTGTGGAGTTTACCTGTTGCTGACTGTTTCTCCCTGCGTGAGTGGAGTTTACCTGTTGCTGAGTTTTTATTCCTCTGTGTGGAATTTACCAGTTGCAAAGTGTTTCACTCTGTGTGTGAAGCTTTATTTGTTTCTGGGTGTTTCTCTGTATTCATGGAGTTCAGCTGTTGCTCAATGTTTCTCCCTCTGTTGAGTTTACCTTTTCTTTTTTGTTTCTTTCAGTGGAGTTTTACCTTTGCTCAATATTTCCCCCTGTGTATGTACTCTACCTGTTGTTGACCATTTCCCTGTGTGTAGAGCTTAGTTATTGCTGAGTGCTTCTCATTGCGTGCATGGAGTTCTATATGTTGCTTATTGATTCTCCTGGTGGGTATAGAGTTTACCTGTTCCTAGGTGTTCCTAACTATATGTGGAGTTTACCTGTTGTTTAGTTTATCCGTGTGTGTGTCAATGTGGAGTTTACTTGCTGCTTAGTTTATCCTCATGTGTGTGAGTCTGTGTGGAGTTTACCTGTTGCTTAGTTTATCCTCATGTGTGTGTGTCTGTGTTGAGTTTACCTGTTGCTTAGTTTATCCTCCTGTGTGTGTGTCTGTGTGGAGTTTACCTGTTGTTTAATTTATCCCCGTGTGTGTGTGTGTCTATGTGGAATTTACCTGTTGCTTAGTTTATCCTCATGTGTGTGTGTGTCTGTGTGGAGTTTACCTGTTGCTTAGTTTATCCTCATGTGTGTGTGTCTGTGTGGAGTTTACCTGTTGTTTAATTTATCCCCATGTGTGTGTGTGTCTATGTGGAGTTTACCTGTTGCTTAGTTTATCCTCATGTGTGTGTGTCTGTGTGGAGTTTACCTGTTGCTTAGTTTATCCTCATGTGTGTGTGTCTGTGTGAAGTTTACCTGATGCTTAGTTTATCCTCATGCGTGTGTGCCTGTGTGGAGTTTACCTGTTGTTTAGTTTATCCCCGTGTGTGTCTGTGTGGAGATTACCTGTTGCTTAGTTTATCCTCATGTGTGTGTGTCTGTGTAGAGTTTACTGTTGCTTTGTTTACCCTCGTGTGTGTGTCTGTGTGGAGTTTACCTGTTGTTTAGTTTATCCCCGTGTGTGTGTGTCTATGTGAAGTTTACCTGTTGTTTAGTTTATCCCCGTGTGTGTGTCTGTGTGAAGTTTACCTGTTGTTTAGTTTATCCCCGTGTGTGTGTGTGTCTATGTGAAGTTTACCTGTTGTTTAGTTTATCCCCGTGTGTGTGTCGGTGTGAAGTTTACCTGTTGTTTAGTTTATCCCCGTGTGTGTGTGTGTGTATGTGAAGTTTACCTGTTGCTTAGTTTATCCCCATGTGTGTGTGTCTGTGTGGAGTTTACCTTTTGTTTAGTTTATCCCCGTGTGTGTGTCTGTGTGGAGTTTACCTGTTGTTTAGTTTGTCCCCGTGTGTGTGTGTCTGTGTGGAGTTTACCTGTTGTTTAGTTTTTCCCCGTGTGTGTGTCTGTGTGGAGTTTACCTGTTGTTTAGTTTATCCTCATGTGTGTGTGTCTGTGTAGAGTTTACCTGTTGCTTAGTTTATCCTCATGTGTGTGTGTCTGTGTGGAGTTTACCTGTTGCTTAGTTTATCCTCATGTGTGTGTGTCTGTGTGGAATTTACCTGTTGCTTAGTTTATCCTCATGTGTGTGTGTCTGTGTGGAGTTTACCTGTTGTTTAATTTATCCCCGTGTGTGTGTGTGTGTGTGTGTGTGTGTGTCTATGTGGAATTTACCTGTTGCTTAGATTATCCTCATATGTGTGTGTCTGTGTGGAGTTTACCTGTTGCTTAGTTTACCCTCATGTGTGTGTGTCTGTGTGGAGTTTACCTGTTGCTTAGTTTATCCTCATGTGTGTGTGTCTGTGTGGAGTTTACCTGTAGTTTAATTTATCCTAATGTGTGTGTGTCTGTGTGGAGTTTACCTGTTGCTTAGTTTATCCTCATGTGTGTGTGTCTGTGTGGAGTTTACCTGTTGCTTAGTTTATCCTCATGTGTGTGTGTCTGTGTGGAGTTTACCTGTTGCTTAGTTTATCCTCATGTGTGTGTGTCTATGTGGAGTTTACCTGTTATTTAGTTTATCCTCATGTGTGTGTGTCTGTGTGGAGTTTACCTGTTGTTTAGTTTATCCCCGTGTGTGTGTGTCTATGTGAAGTTTACCTGTTGTTTAGTTTATCCCCGTGTGTGTGTCTGTGTGAAGTTTACCTGTTGTTTAGTTTATCCCCGTGTGTGTGTGTGTGTATGTGAAGTTTACCTGTTGCTTAGTTTATCCCCATGTGTGTGTGTCTGTGTGGAGTTTACCTTTTGTTTAGTTTATCCCCGTGTGTGTGTCTGTGTGGAGTTTACCTGTTGTTTAGTTTGTCCCCGTGTGTGTGTGTCTGTGTGGAGTTTACCTGTTGTTTAGTTTTTCCCCGTGTGTGTGTCTGTGTGGAGTTTACCTGTTGTTTAGTTTATCCTCATGTGTGTGTGTCTGTGTAGAGTTTACCTGTTGCTTAGTTTATCCTCATGTGTGTGTGTCTGTGTGGAGTTTACCTGTTGCTTAGTTTATCCTCATGTGTGTGTGTCTGTGTGGAATTTACCTGTTGCTTAGTTTATCCTCATGTGTGTGTGTCTGTGTGGAGTTTACCTGTTGTTTAATTTATCCCCGTGTGTGTGTGTGTGTGTGTGTGTGTGTGTCTATGTGGAATTTACCTGTTGCTTAGATTATCCTCATATGTGTGTGTCTGTGTGGAGTTTACCTGTTGCTTAGTTTATCCTCATGTGTGTGTGTCTGTGTGGAGTTTACCTGTTGCTTAGTTTATCCTCATGTGTGTGTGTCTGTGTGAAGTTTACCTGTAGTTTAATTTATCCTAATGTGTGTGTGTCTGTGTGGAGTTTACCTGTTGCTTAGTTTATCCTCATGTGTGTGTGTCTGTGTGGAGTTTACCTGTTGCTTAGTTTATCCTCATGTGTGTGTGTCTGTGTGGAGTTTACCTGTTGCTTAGTTTATCATCATGTGTGTGTGTCTATGTGGAGTTTACCTGTTATTTAGTTTATCCTCATGTGTGTGTGTCTGTGTGGAGTTTACCTGTTGTTTAGTTTATCCCCGTGTGTGTGTGTCTATGTGAAGTTTACCTGTTGTTTAGTTTATCCCCGTGTGTGTGTCTGTGTGAAGTTTACCTGTTGTTTAGTTTATCCCCGTGTGTGTGTGTGTCTATGTGAAGTTTACCTGTTGTTTAGTTTATCCCCGTGTGTGTGTCGGTGTGGAGTTTACCTGTTGTTTAGTTTATCCCCGTGTGTGTGTCTGTGTGAAGTTTACCTGTTGTTTAGTTTATCCCCGTGTGTGTGTGTGTCTATGTGGAATTTACCTGTTGCTTAGTTTATCCTCATGTGTGTGTGTGTCTGTGTGGAGTTTACCTGTTGCTTAGTTTATCCTCATGTGTGTGTGTCTGTGTGGAGTTTACCTGTTGTTTAATTTATCCCCATGTGTGTGTGTGTCTATGTGGAGTTTACCTGTTGCTTAGTTTGTCCTCATGTGTGTGTGTCTGTGTGGAGTTTACCTGTTGCTTAGTTTATCCTCATGTGTGTGTGTCTGTGTGAAGTTTACCTGATGCTTAGTTTATCCTCATGCGTGTGTGCCTGTGTGGAGTTTACCTGTTGTTTAGTTTATCCCCGTGTGTGTCTGTGTGGAGATTACCTGTTGCTTAGTTTATCCTCATGTGTGTGTGTCTGTGTGGAGTTTACTGTTGCTTTGTTTACCCTCGTGTGTGTGTCTGTGTGGAGTTTACCTGTTGTTTAGTTTATCCCCGTGTGTGTGTGTCTATGTGAAGTTTACCTGTTGTTTAGTTTATCCCCGTGTGTGTGTCTGTGTGAAGTTTACCTGTTGTTTAGTTTATCCCCGTGTGTGTGTGTGTCTATGTGAAGTTTACCTGTTGTTTAGTTTATCCCCGTGTGTGTGTCGGTGTGGAGTTTACCTGTTGTTTAGTTTATCCCCGTGTGTGTGTCTGTGTGAAGTTTACCTGTTGTTTAGTTTATCCCCGTGTGTGTGTGTGTCTATGTGAAGTTTACCTGTTGCTTAGTTTATCCCCATGTGTGTGTGTCTGTGTGGAGTTTACCTTTTGTTTAGTTTATCCCCGTGTGTGTGTCTGTGTGGAGTTTACCTGTTGTTTAGTTTATCCCCGTGTGTGTGTGTCTGTGTGGAGTTTACCTGTTGTTTAGTTTTTCCCCGTGTGTGTGTCTGTGTGGAGTTTACCTGTTGTTTAGTTTATCCTCATGTGTGTGTGTCTGTGTAGAGTTTACCTGTTGCTTAGTTTATCCTCATGTGTGTGTGTCTGTGTGGAGTTTACCTGTTGCTTAGTTTATCCTCATGTGTGTGTGTCTGTGTGGAATTTACCTGTTGCTTAGTTTATCCTCATGTGTGTGTGTCTGTGTGGAGTTTACCTGTTGTTTAATTTATCCCCGTGTGTGTGTGTGTCTATGTGGAATTTACCTGTTGCTTAGATTATCCTCATATGTGTGTGTCTGTGTGGAGTTTACCTGTTGCTTAGTTTATCCTCATGTGTGTGTGTCTGTGTGGAGTTTACCTGTTGCTTAGTTTATCCTCATGTGTGTGTGTCTGTGTGGAGTTTACCTGTAGTTTAATTTATCCTCATGTGTGTGTGTCTGTGTGGAGTTTACCTGTTGCTTAGTTTATCCTCATGTGTGTGTGTCTGTGTGGAGTTTACCTGTTGCTTAGTTTATCCTCATGTGTGTGTGTCTGTGTGGAGTTTACTTGTTGCTTAGTTTATCCTCATGTGTGTGTGTCTGTGTGGAGTTTACCTGTTGTTTAATTTATCCCCATCTGTGTGTGTGTCTATGTAGAGTTTACCTGTTGCTTAGTTTATCCTCATGTGTGTGTGTGTGTGTGGAGTTTACCTGTTGCTTAGTTTATCCTCATGTGTGTGTGTCTGTGTGGAGTTTACCTGTTGCTTAGTTTATCCTCATGTGTGTGTGTCTGTGTAGAGTTTACCTGTTGCTTTGTTTACCCTCGTGTGTGTGTCTGTGTGGAGTTTACCTGTTGCTTAGTTTATCCTCATGTGTGTGTGTCTGTGTGGAGTTTACCAGTTGTTTAGTTTATCCTCATGTGTGTGTCTGTGTGGAGTTTACCTGTTGCTTAGTTTATCCTCATGTGTGTGTGTCTGTGTGGAGTTTACCTGTTGTTTAATTTATCCCCATCTGTGTGTGTGTCTATGTAGAGTTTACCTGATGCTTAGTTTATCCTCATGTGTGTGTGTCTGTGTGGAGTTTACCTGTTGCTTAGTTTATCCTCATGTGTGTATGTCTGTGTGGAGTTTACCTGTTGCTTAGTTTATCCTCATGTGTGTGTGTCTGTGTGAAGTTTACCTGTTGCTTAGTTTATCCTCATGTGTGTGTGTCTGTGTGAAGTTTACCTGCTGCTTAGTTTATCCTCATGCGTGTGTGCCTGTGTGGAGTTTACCTGTTGTTTAGTTTATCCTCATGTGTGTGTGTCTGTGTGGAGTTTACCTGTTGCTTAGTTTATCCTCATGTGTGTGTGTCTGTGTTGAGTTTACCTGTTGTTTAGTTTATCCTCGTGTGTGCGTGTCTATGTGAAGTTTACCTGTTGTTTAGTTTATCCCAGTGTGTGTGTCTGTGTGAAGTTTACCTGTTGTTTAGTTTATCTCCGTGTGTGTGTGTGTGTGTGTGTGTCTGTGTTGAATTTATCTGTTGTTTAGTTTATCCCCGTGTGTGTGTGTGTCTATGTGAAGTTTACCTGTCGTTAGTTTATCCCCGTGTGTGTGTCGGTGTGGAGTTTACCTGTTGTTTAGTTTATCCCCGTGTGTGTGTGTCTATGTGGAGTTTACCTGTTATTTAGTTTATCCTCATGTGTGTGTGTCAGTGTTGAGTTTTTCTGTTGTTTAGTTTATCCCCGTGTGTGTGTGTCTGTGTGGAGTTTACCTTTTGTTTAGTTTATCCCCGTGTGTGTGTCTGTGTGGAGTTTACCTGTTGTTTAGTTTATCCCTGTGTGTGTGTGTCTGTGTGGAGTTTACCTGTTATTTAGTTTATCCTCATGTGTGTGTGTCTGTGTGAAGTTTACCTGCTGCTTAGTTTATCCTCATGCGTGTGTGCCTGTGTGGAGTTTACCTGTTGTTTAGTTTATCCTCATGTGTGTGTGTCTGTGTGGAGTTTACCTGTTGCTTAGTTTATCCTCATGTGTGTGTGTCTGTGTGGAGTTTACCTGTTGCTTTGTTTACCCTCGTGTGTGTGTCTGTGTGGAGTTTGCCTGTTGTTTAGTTTATCCCCGTGTGTGTGTGTCTATGTGAAGTTTACCTGTTGTTTAGTTTATCCCCGTGTGTGTGCCTGTGTGAAGTTTACCTGTTGTTTAGTTTATCCCCGTGTGTGTGTGTGTGTGTGTCTGTGTTGAGTTTATCTGTTGTTTAGTTTATCCCCGTGTGTGTGTGTGTCTATGTGAAGTTTACCTGTCGTTTAGTTTATCCCCGTGTGTGTGTCGGTGTGGAGTTTACCTGTTGTTTAGTTTATCCCCGTGTGTGTGTGTCTATGTGGAGTTTACCTGTTATTTAGTTTATCCTCATGTGTGTGTGTCAGTGTTGAGTTTATCTGTTGTTTAGTTTATCCCTGTGTGTGTGTGTCTGTGTGGAGTTTACCTTTTGTTTAGTTTATCCCCGTGTGTGTGTCTGTGTGGAGTTTACCTGTTGTTTAGTTTATCCCTGTGTGTGTGTGTCTGTGTGGAGTTTACCTGTTATTTAGTTTATCCTCATGTGTGTGTGTCTGTGTGGAGTTTACCTGTTGCTTAGTTTATCCTCATGTGTGTGTCTGTGTGGAGTTTACCTGTAGTTTAATTTATCCTCATGTGTGTGTGTCTGTGTGGAGTTTACCTGTTGCTTAGTTTATCCTCATGTGTGTGTGTCTGTGTGGAGTTTACCTGTTGCTTAGTTTATCCTCATGTGTGTGTGTCTGTGTGGAGTTTACCTGTTGCTTAGTTTATCCTCATGTGTGTGTGTCTGTGTGGAGTTTACCTGTTGTTTAATTTATCCCCGTGTGTGTGTGTGTGTCTATGTGGAATTTACCTGTTGCTTAGATTATCCTCATGTGTGTGTGTCTGTGTGTGGAGTTTACCTGTTGCTTAGTTTATCCTCATGTGTGTGTGTCTGTGTGGAGTTTACCTGTAGTTTAATTTATCCTCATGTGTGTGTGTCTGTGTGGAGTTTACCTGTTGCTTAGTTTATCCTCATGTGTGGGTGTCTGTGTGGAGTTTACCAGTTGTTTAGTTTATCCTCATGTGTGTGAGTCTGTGTGGAGTTTACCTGTTGCTTAGTTTATCCTCATGTGTGTGTGTCTGTGTGGAGTTTACCTGTTGTTTAATTTATCACCATCTGTGTGTGTGTCTATGTAGAGTTTACCTGTTGCTTAGTTTATCCTCATGTGTGTGTGTCTGTGTGAAGTTTACCTGTTGCTTAGTTTAACCTCATGTGTGTGAGTCTGTGTGGAGTTTACCTGTTGCTTAGTTTATCCTCATGTGTGTGTGTCTGTGTGGAGTTTACCTGTTGTTTAATTTATCCCCATGTGTGTGTGTGTCTATGTGAAGTTTACCTGTTGCTTAGTTTATCCTCATGTGTGTGTGTCTGTGTGGAGTTTACCTGTTGCTTAGTTTATCCTCATGTGTGTGTGTCTGTGTAGAGTTTACCTGTTGCTTTGTTTATCCTCATGTGTGCGTGTCTGTGTGAAGTTTACCTGCTGCTTAGTTTATCCTCATGCGTGTGTGTGTGTCTGTGTGGAGTTTACCTGTTGCTTAGTTTATCCTCATGTGTGTGTGTCTCTGTGTAGAGTTTACCTGTTGCTTTGTTTACCCTCGTGTGTGGGTGTCTATGTGAAGTTTACCTGTTGTTTAGTTTATCCCCTTGTGTGTGTGTGTGTGTGTGTGTGTCTGTGTTGAGTTTATCTGTTGTTTAGTTTATCCCCGTGTGTGTGTGTGTGTTTATGTGAAGTTTACCTGTTGTTTAGTTTATCCCCGTGTGTGTGTCGGTGTGGAGTTTACCTGTTGTTTAGTTTATCCCCGTGTGTGTGTGTCTGTGTGGAGTTTACCTGTTATTTAGTTTATCCTCATGTGTGTGTGTCTGTGTGGAGTTTACCTGTTGCTTAGTTTATCCTCATGTGTGTGTGTCTGTGTGGACTTTACCTGTAGTTTAATTTATCCTCATGTGTGTGTGTCTGTGTGGAGTTTACCTGTTGCTTAGTTTATCCTCATGTGTGTGTGTCTGTGTGGAGTTTACCTGTTGCTTAGTTTATCCTCATGTGTGTGTGTCTGTGTGGAGTTTACCTGTTGCTTAGTTTATCCTCATGTGTGTGTGTCTGTGTGGAGTTTACCTGTTGTTTAATTTATCCCCGTGTGTGTGTGTGTGTCTGTGTGGAATTTACCTGTTGCTTAGATTATCCTCATGTGTGTGTGTCTGTGTGTGGAGTTTACCTGTTGCTTAGTTTATCCTCATGTGTGTGTGTCTGTGTGGAGTTTACCTGTAGTTTAATTTATCCTCATGTGTGTGTGTCTGTGTGGAGTTTACCTGTTGCTTAGTTTATCCTCATGTGTGGGTGTCTGTGTGGAGTTTACCAGTTGTTTAGTTTATCCTCATGTGTGTGAGTCTGTGTGGAGTTTACCTGTTCCTTAGTTTATCCTCATGTGTGTGTGTCTGTGTGGAGTTTACCTGTTGTTTAATTTATCCCCATCTGTGTGTGTGTCTATGTAGAGTTTACCTGTTGCTTAGTTTATCCTCATGTGTGTGTGTCTGTGTGAAGTTTACCTGTTGCTTAGTTTAACCTCATGTGTGTGAGTCTGTGTGGAGTTTACCTGTTGCTTAGTTTATCCTCATGTGTGTGTGTCTGTGTGGAGTTTACCTGTTGTTTAATTTATCCCCATGTGTGTGTGTGTCTATGTGGAGTTTACCTGTTGCTTAGTTTATCCTCATGTGTGTGTGCCTGTGTGGAGTTTACCTGTTGCTTAGTTTATCCTCATGTGTGTGTGTCTGTGTAGAGTTTACCTGTTGCTTTGTTTATCCTCATGTGTGTGTCTGTGTGGAGTTTACCTGTTGTTTAGTTTATCCCCGTGTGTGTGTGTGTCTGTGTGGAGTTTACCTGTTGTTTAGTTTATCCCCGTGTGTGTGTGTCTATGTGAAGTTTACCTGTTGTTTAGTTTATCCCCGTGTGTGTGTGTGTGTGTGTGTGTGTCTGTGTTGAGTTTATCTGTTGTTTAGTTTATCCCCGTGTGTGTGTGTGTTTATGTGAAGTTTACCTGTTGTTTAGTTTATCCCCGTGTGTGTGTCGGTGTGGAGTTTACCTGTTGTTTAGTTTATCCCCGTGTGTGTGTGTCTGTGTGGAGTTTACCTGTTGTTTAGTTTTTCCCCGTGTGTGTGTCTGTGTGGAGTTTACCTGTTGTTTAGTTTATCCCCGTGTGTGTGTGTGTCTATGTGAAGTTTACCTGTTGCTGAATGTTATTCCCTGATGGGTGTGTGTAATGATTTACCGACTCCTGAGTGTTTCTCTTTCTGTGTGGAGTCGACTTGTTGCTGAATGTTTCTTCCTGTTAGTGGAGTTTACCTGTTGCTGAATCCTTCTCTGTATATGTGTGGAGTTTACCTGTTTTTGAGTGGTTGTCCCTTGCCTGTTTACTTTTTGCTGTACTTCTCCCTCTCTGTGGTGTCTGCCTGTTGCTGAGTGTTGCTGTGTGGGGGGAGTTTGCCTGTATGTCTGGTGTTTCTCCCTGTGAGTGTAGAGTATAACTATTGCTGAATATTTTTCTGTGTGTGTGGATTTGGCCTGTAGCAGGAGGTTTCCTCTGTGGATGTGGATCTTACTTGTTGCTGAATGTTTCTATCTCTCTGTGTATGAACTTAACCCATTACTGAGTATTTCTCCCTGGATTTTATTGGATTTTCTGTGGATTTTATTGTTGCTAAGCCTTGTCCTGTGTGAGAAGTATACTTGCTGCTGTGTATTTCTTCCTGTGTGTGGAGTTCACCTGTTGGTTAGTATTTCTCGTTCTGTCAAGCTTACCTTTTGTTTTGTAGTTCTCCCCCTCTGTGGAGTTTACCTGTTGCCAAGATATTTCTCCGTGTGTGCAATTTATTTGTACCCAAGTGTTTCTCCCTCTGTGCAGTTTACCAATTGCTGAGCATTTTTCCCTCTCTGTGGAGTTTTACTGTTGCTCCCTGAGGTGGAGTGTCCCTGTTGCTGAATGCTTCCTCCTGCATGTGTGGAGTTTATTTGTTGCTGAATGATTGACCCTGGTGTGTGATTTTTACCTGTTGATGAGTGTTTCTACCTGTGTGGTTCACATGTTGTTCAGTTTTTTTCATTTCTGTTGAAGAATGTATCTCATTATGTGTGGAGTTTACCTGTTGCTGATCATTTCTCTGAACGTGTGTTCACTTGTGGAGTATTTCTGTCAGATTTGTGAGGTTTATCGGTTGCTGAGTGTTTCTTCATGTGTGTGGATTTAACTTATTGATGAGTGTTTCTCCTTGTGTGAAGTAAACCTGTTTCTGGGTCTTCCTTGCTGTTTGTGGAGTTTACCTACTGCTCAATGTTTCTTCCTTCATGGGGTTTATCTGTTGCTGAGTGTTTCTCTCTGTGCATGTACTTTGCCTGTACAAGACAATTTCAACCTGTGTGTTTTGTTCACCAGTTGCTGAATGTTTATTCTTCTGTGCATAGTTTACCTGTTGTTCATGTTTCTTTCTGTGTGAATAGTTTACCTGTTGCTGAGTATTTCCTGCCATATGTATATACTTACCTGTTGATGAGGGTTTCCCCTGTATGTGCAGTTTACCTGCTGTTGATTGCTTCTTCTTGTGTGTATGTGTAGTTTAACTGTTGCTGAGAGTTTCTCCCTGTGCATGCAGTTTACCTGTTGCTGACTGTTTTTCCCGTAAGTAGTTTACCTGTTGCTGACTGTTTCTCCCTGTGTATATGTATAGTTTACCTGTTGCTGTTACTTCCTGCCAGTCTGTGTGTACCTTTCTTGTTACTGACTGTTTCTCCCTGTCTGTGTGGAGTTTACCTGATGCTGACTGTTCTGCTCTTTGTATATGGTTTCCTGTTGCTGATTGTTTTTTCCTTTGTGTGTTGTTTACCTGTTGCTGACTGTTCCTTTCTGTGTGTATGTGTGTGCAGTTTACTGATTACTGACTGTTTCTACCTGTGTGTAGCCTACCTGCTGCTACCTGTTTCTCCCTGACTGTCGATGTGTAGCTTATCTGTTACTGACTGTTCCTCATGCCTGTGTTTTAGTTTACCTGTTGCTGTTTCTCCCTGTGTATAGTTTACCTGATGCTGACTGTTTCTCCCTCTGTGTATAGTTTACCCATTAATAACTTTTTCTCCCTGTGCGTGTAGTTTATCTGTTACTGATAGTTCCTCATGTCCGTATTTGTGTGTGTAGTTTACCTGTTGATGACTGTGTCTCCCTTTGTGTAGTTTATCTGTTGCCAGCTGTTTCTCCCTATCTGTTGATGTGTAGTTTACCTGGTACTGACTGCTCCACATGTCTATGTGTGTAGTTTACCTGTTGCTACTGGTTTCTCTCTGTGTGTAGTTTACCTGTTGCTGACTGTTTTTCCTTATGCGTAGTTTACCTTTTACTGAATGTTCCTTATGTCTGTGTAGTTTACCTGTTGCTGACTGTTTCTCCCTGTAGTTTACCTGTTACTGGCTTATCCGTGTGTGTGTGTGTGTGTGTGTGTGTGGCTTATCTGTTGCTGTTTCTCCATGTGTGTATGTAGTTTACCTGTTACTGACTATTCCTTATGTCTCTGTGTGTGTAGTTTGCCTGTTGCTGGCTATTTCTCCCTGTGTGTAGTTTACCTGTTACTGGCTGATCCGTGTGTGTGTGTGTGTAGTTTATCTGTTGCTGTTTCTCCATGTGTGTGTAGTTTACCTGTTACTGGCTGTTCCTTGTGTGTGTGCGCAGTTAACCAGTTGCTGACAGTTTCTCCCTGTGTGTGGTTTACCTGTTGCTGACTTTTTCTCCATGTGTGCAGCTTATCTGTTGCTGACAGTTTCTCCCTGTGTGTAGTTAACCTGTTGCTGATGGTCTTGTGTGTGTGTAGTTAATCTGTTGATGACTGTTTCTCCCTGTGTGTAGTTTACCTGTTGCTGACTGTTTCTCCCTGTGTGTGTAGTTTACCTGTTGCTGACTGTTTGTCCACATGTGTGTAGTTTACCTGTTGCTGACTGTTTCGCCCTGTGTAGCTTACCTGTTGCTATTTCTCCCTCTGTGTGTGTAGATTACCTGTTGCTGACTGTTTCTGTGTGTGTTTTACTTGTTGCTGATTGTTTCTTTCTGTGTGTAGTTTACTTGTTGCTGGTTCTCCCTGTGTGTAGTTTACCTGTTACTGGCAGTTCCCTGTGTGTGTGTGTAGTTTACCTGTTGCTGACTGTTTCTCAATGTGTGTAGTTTACCTGTTTCTGACTGTTTCTCCCTGTGTGCAGTTTACCTTTTGCTAAATGCTTCTCCATGTGTATAGTTTACCTGTTGCTGACTGTTTTTCCATGTGTGTGTAGTTTATCTGTTGCTGACTATTTCTCCCTTTGTGTGTAGTTTACCTATTGTGGACTGTTTCTCCCTGATCGTGCATAGTTTATCTGTTGCTGACTGTTTCTCCCTGTGTGTATGTGTACTTTATCTGTTGCTGTTTGTATGTGTGTGTAGTTTACCTGTTACTGGCTGTTCCTTGTGTGTGTGTGTGTAGCTTACCTATTGCTGACTGTTTCTCTCTGTGTGTAGTTTACATGCTGCTTGTTCTCCCTGTGTGTAGTTTACCTGTTACTGGCTGTTCCCTGTGTGTAGTTT
The DNA here is from genome assembly GCF_037043375.1 of Chiloscyllium plagiosum. NCBI lineage: Eukaryota > Metazoa > Chordata > Chondrichthyes > Orectolobiformes > Hemiscylliidae > Chiloscyllium > Chiloscyllium plagiosum. The sequence goes on along the minus strand of NW_028270157.1, from coordinate 59,560,915 downwards.
ATCTGTTGTTGACTGTTTCTCCCTGTGTGTAATTTGCCTGTTGCTGACTGTTTCTCCCTGTGTGCAGTTTACCTTTTGCTGACTGTTTGTCTGTGTGGGTAGTTTATCTGTTGCTGACTATTTCTCCCTCTGTGTGTAGTTTACCTGTTGTGGACTGTTTCTCCATCATTGTGCATAGTTTATCTGTTGCTGACTGTTTCTTGCTGTGTAGATAACCTATCGCCGACAGTTTCTGCCACTATGTGTAGTTTACCTGTTGCTGACTGCCTCTCCCTGTGTGTGTGCAATTTACCTGTTGCTGACTGTCTTTCCCTGTGTGTGTAGTTTACCTGATGCTGACTGTTTCTCCCTGTGTGCAGTTTACCTTTTGCTGATTGCGTCTCCATGTGTGTAGTTTACCTGTTGCATCCTGTTTGTCCACGTGTGTGTAGTTTATCTGTTGCTGACTATTTCTCCCTCTGTGTGTAGTTTACCTGTTGCGGACTGTTTCTCCCTCTGTGTGTGTGTAGTTTGCCTGTTGATGACAGTCTCTCCCACTGCGTGCGTAGTTTGTCTGTTGCTGATTGTCGCTCCCTCTGTGTGTGTAGTTTGCCTGTTGCTGATGGTCTCTCTTTTTATGTGTGCGAAGTTTTGCCTGTTGCTGACTGTCTGTGTGTGTGTTAGTTTGCCTGTTGCTGACTGTCTCTCCCTGTGGGTGTGCAGTTTTCCTGTGGATGACTGTCTCTCCCTCTATGTGTGTGTGTAGGTTGTCTGCTATCGACTGTCTCTCATTCTATGTGTGTGTAATTTTGCCTGTTGCTGATTGTCCATCCCTCTCTCTGTGTGTAGTTTGCCTGTTGATGACTGTCTCTCCCTCTATGTGTGTGTAGATTTGCCTGTTGCTGACTGTCTCTTCCTGTGTGTGTGTAGCTTGCCTGTTGATGATTGTCTCTTCCTCTGTGTGTGTAGATTGCCTGTCTCTCCCCCTGTGTGTAGTTTTGCCTGTTGCTGACTGTCTCTCCCTGTGTATGTGCAGTTTTGCCTGTTGCTGATTGTCTCTCCGTGTGTGTGCATGTAGTTTTGCCTGTTGCTGACTGTCTCTCCCTGTGTGTGTAGTTTGCCTGTTGATGACTGTCTCTTCCTCTCTGTGTGTAGATTTCCTGTTGATGACTGTCTCTTCCTCTGTGTGTAGTGTGCCTGTTAAAGACTGTCTCTCCCTCTATGTGTGTGTGTGTGTAGTTTGCCTGTTGACGACGGTCTCTCTCTCTCCCCCTGTGTGTAGTTTTGCCTGTTGCTGACTGTCTCTCCCTGTGTGTGTGTAGTTTTGCCTGTTGCTGATTGTCTCTCCGTGTGTGTGCATGTAGTTTTGCCTGTTGCTGACTGTCTCTCCCTCTGTGTGTGTAGTTTTGCCTGATGCTGACTGTTCCTCCCTGTGTGCAGTTCACCTTTTGCTGATTGCGTCTCCGTGTGTGTAGTTTACCTGTTGCTGACTGTTTGTCCACGTGTGTGTAGTTTTGCCTGTTGCTGACTGTCTCTCCCTGTGTGTAGTTTTGCCTGTTGCTGACTGTCTCTCCCTGTGTGTGTGTAGTTTTGCCTGTTGCTGATTGTCTCTCCATGTGTGCGCATGTAGTTTTGCCTGTTGCTGACTGTCTCTCCCTCTGTGTGTAGTTTTGCCTGTTGCTGACTGTCTCTCCCTCTGCATTTGTAGTTTGCCTGTTGCTGATGGTCGATCCCTCTGTGTGTGTAGTTTGCCTGTTGCTGACTGCCTCTCCCTCTGCGTGTGTAGTTTGCCTGTTGACGACTGTCTCTCCCTCTATGTGTGTGTGTAGGTTGCCTGTTAACGACTGTCTCTCGCTCTATGTGTGTGTAATTTTGCCTGTTGCTGACTGTATCTCCCTCTCTCTGTGTGTAGTTTGCCTGTTGATGATGGTCTCTCCCTCTGTGTGTGTGTAGTTTGCCTGTTGTTGACGGTCTCTCCCTCTGTTTGTGTAGTTTGCCTGTTGATGGCTGTCCACCTCTGTGTGTGTAGTTTGCCTGTTGATGACTGTCTCTCCCTCTATGTGTGTGTAGATTTGCCTGTTGCTGACTGTCTCTTCCTGTGTGTGTGTGTAGTTTGCCTGTTGATGACTGTCTCTTCCTCTGTGTGTGTAGATTGCCTGTTGATGACTGTCTCTTCCTCTGTGTGTAGTGTGCCTGTTAAAGACTGTCTCTCCCTTTATGTGTGTGTGTGTGGGCTGCCTGTTAACGGCTGTCTCTCGCTCTATGTGTGTGTAATTTTGCCTGTTGCTGACTTCTCTCCCTCTGTGTGTGTAGTTTGCCTGTTGATGACTGTCTCTCCCTCTGCGTGTGTAGTTTGCCTGTTGCTGATGGTCTCTACCACTGTGTGTGTAGTTTGCCTGTTGATGACTGTCCCTCCCTCTATGTGTGTGTGTAGGTTGCCTGTTAAAGACGGTCTCTCGCTCTATGTGTGTGTAATTTTGCCTGTTGCTGACTGTCTCTCCCTCTCTCTGTGTGTAGTTAGCCTGTTGATGATTGTCTCTCCCTCTGTGTGTGTAGTTTGCCTGTTGCTGACTGTCTCTCTCTCTTTTTTTAAGTGCGCGAAGTTTTGCCTGTTGCTGACTGTCTGTGTGTGTGTGTTAGTTTGCCTGTTGCTGACTGTCTCTCCCTGTGTGTGCAGTTTTCCTGGGGATGACTGTCTCTCCCACTGTGTGTGTAGTTTGCCGGTTGCTGATGGTCTCTCCCTCTGTTTGTGTAATTTGCCTATGGATGACTGTCCACCTATGTGTGTGTAGTTTGCCTGTTGATGACTGTCTCTCCCTCTATGTGTGTGTAGATTTGCCTGTTGATGACTGTCTCTTCCTCTGTGTGTAGTGTGCCTGTTAAAGACTGTCTCTCCCTCTATGTGTGTGTGTGTGGGCTGCCTGTTAACGGCTGTCTCTCGCTCTATGTGTGTGTAATTTTGCCTGTTGCTGACTTCTCTCCCTCTGTGTGTGTAGTTTGCCTGTTGCTGACTGTCTCTCCCTCTGCGTGTGTAGTTTGCCTGTTGCTGATGGTCTCTACCACTGTGTGTGTAGTTTGCCTGTTGACGACTGTCTCTCCCTCTATGTGTGTGTGTAGGTTGCCTGTTAAAGACGGTCTCTCGCTCTATGTGTGTGTAATTTTGCCTGTTGCTGACTGTCTCTCCCTCTCTCTGTGTGTAGTTTGCCTGTTGATGACTGTCTCTCCCTCTGTGTGTATAGTTTGCCTGTTGCTGACTGTCTCTCTCTCTTTTTTTATGTGTGAGAAGTTTTGCCTGTTGCTGACTGTCTGTGTGTGTGTTAGTTTGCCTGTTGCTGACTGTCTCTCCCTGTGTGTGTGCAGTTTTCCTGGGGATGACTGTCTCTCCCACTGTGCGTGTAGTTTGCCGGTTGCTGATGGTCTCTCCCTCTGTTTGTGTAGTTTGCCTATGGATGACTGTCCCTCTATGTGTGTGTAGATTTGCCTGTTGCTGACTGTCTCTTCCTGTGTGTGTGTAGTTTGCCTGTTGATGACTGTCTCTTCCTCTGTGTGTGTAGATTGCCTGTTGATGACTGTCTCTTCCTCTGTGTGTAGCGTGCCTGTTAAAGACTGTCTCTCTCTCTATGTGTGTGTGTGTGGGTTGCCTGTTGCTGACTGTCTCTCGCTCTATGTGTGTGTAATTTTGCCTGTTGCTGACTGTCTCTTCCTGTGTGTAGTTTGCCTGTTGATGACTGTCTCTCCCTCTGTGTGTGTAGTTTGCCAGTTGATGATGGTCTCTTTCTCTCTTTTTATGTGTGCAAAGTTTTGCCTGTTGCTGATGGTCTGTGCATGTGTGTTAGTTTGCCTGTTGCTGACTGTCTCTTCCTGTGTGTGTGTAGTTTGCCTGTTGATGACTGTCTCTTCCTCTGTGTGTGTAGATTGCCTGTTGATGACTGTCTCTCCCTCTATGTGTGTGTAGATTTGCCTGTTGCTGACTGTCTCTTCCTGTGTGTGTGTAGTTTGCCTGTTGATGACTGTCTCTTCCTCTGTGTGTAGATTGCCTGTTGATGACTGTCTCTTCCTCTGTGTGTAGCGTGCCTGTTAAAGACTGTCTCTCCCTCTATGTGTGTGTGTGTGTGGGTTGCCTGTTAACGACTGTCTCTCGCTCTATGTGTGTGTAATTTTGCCTGTTGCTGACTGTCTCTCCCTCTGTGCGTAGTTTGCCTGTTGATGACTGTCTCTCCCTCTGTGTGTGTAGTTTGCCTGTTGATGATGGTCTCTTTCTCTCTTTTTATGTGTGCGAAGTTTTGCCTGTTGCTGATGGTCTGTGCATGTGTGTTAGTTTGCCTGTTGCTGACTGTCTCTTCCTGTGTGTGTAGTTTGCCTGTTGATGACTGTCTCTTCCTCTGTGTGTAGTGTGCCTGTTAAAGACTGTCTCTCCCTCTATGTGTGTGTGTGTGTAGTTTGCCTGTTGACGACGGTCTCTCTCTCTCCTTGTGTGTGTAGTTTTGCCTGTTGCTGACTGTCTCTCCCTGTGTGTGTGTAGTTTTGCCTGTTGCTGATTGTCTCTCCGTGTGTGTGCATGTAGTTTTGCCTGTTGCTGACTGTCTCTCCCTCTGTGTGTAGTTTTGCCTGTTGCTGACTGTTTTTCACTGTGTGCAGTTTACCTTTTGCTGATTGCGTCTCCGTGTGTGCAGTTTACCTGTTGCTGACTGTTTGTCCACGTGTGTGTAGTTTTGCCTGTTGCTGACTGTCTCTCCCTGTGTGTGTAGTTTTGCCTGTTGCTGACTGTCTCTTCCTGTGTGTGTAGTTTGCCTGTTGATGACTGTCTCTTCCTCTGTGTGTAGTGTGCCTGTTAAAGACTGTCTCTCTCTCTATGTGTGTGTGTGTGTAGTTTGCCTGTTGACGACGGTCTCTCTCTCTCCTTGTGTGTGTAGTTTTGCCTGTTGCTGACTGTCTCTCCGTGTGTGCATGTAGTTTTGCCTGTTGCTGACTGTCTCTCCCTCTGTGTGTAGTTTTGCCTGTTGCTGACTGTCTCTCCCTCTGCGTGTGTAGTTTGCCTGTTGCTGATGGTCTCTACCACTGTGTGTGTAGTTTGCCTGTTGACGACTGTCTCTCCCTCTGTGTGTGTGTAGGTTGCCTGTTAACGATTGTCTCTCGCTCTATGTGTGTGTAATTTTGCCTGTTGATGATTGTCTCTCCCTCTCTCTGTGTGTAGTTTTGCCTGTTGCTGACTGTCTCTCCCTGTGTGTGTGTAGTTTGCCTGCTGATGATGGTCTCTCTCTCTTTTTTTATGTGCGTGAAGTTTTGCCTGTTGCTGACTGTCTGTGTGTGTGTGTGTTAGTTTGCCTGTTGCTGACTGTCTCTCCCTGTGTGTGTGCAGTTTTCCTGGGGATGACTGTCTCTCCCTCTGTGTGTGTGTAGTTTGCCTATTGCTGATGGTCTCTCCCTCTGTTTGTGTAGTTTGCCTGTTGATGACTGTCCACCTCTGTGTGTGTAGTTTGCCTGTTGATGACTGTCTCTCCCTCTATGTGTGTGTAGATTTGCCTGTTGCTGACTGTCTCTTCCTGTGTGTGTGTCTGTAGTTTGCCTGTTGATGACTGTCTCTTCCTCTGTGTGTGTAGATTGCCTGTTGATGACTGTCTCTTCCTCTGTGTAGTGTGCCTGTTAAAGACTGTTTCTCCCTCTATGTGTGTGTGTAGGTTGCCTGTTAACGACTGTCTCTCGCTCTATGTGTGTGTAATTTTGCCTGTTGCTGACTGTCTCTCCCTCTGTGCATAGTTTGCCTGTTGGTGACTGTCTCTCCCTCTGTGTGTGTAGTTTGCCTGTTGATGATGGTCTCTTTCTCTCTTTTTATGTGTGCGAAGTTTTGCCTGTTGCTGATGGTCTGTGCATGTGTGTTAGTTTGCCTATTGCTGACTGTCTGACTGTGTGTGTGTGTAGTTTGCCTGTTGATGACTGTCTCTTCCTCTGTGTGTGTAGATTGCCTGTTGATGACTGTCTCTTCCTCTGTGTGTAGTGTGCCTGTTAAAGACTGTCTCTCTCTCTATGTGTGTGTGTGTGTAGTTTGCCTGTTGACGACGGTCTCTCTCTCTCCTTGTGTGTGTAGTTTTGCCTGTTGCTGACTGTCTCTCCCTGTGTGTGTGTAGTTTTGCCTGTTTCTGATTGTCTCTCCGTGTGTGCATGTAGTTTTGCCTGTTGCTGACTGTCTCTCCCTCTGTGTGTAGTTTTGCCTGTTGCTGACTGTTTTTCCCTGTGTGCAGTTTACCTTTTGCTGATTGCGTCTCCGTGTGTGCAGTTTACCTGTTGCTGACTGTTTGTCCACGTGTGTGTAGTTTTGCCTGTTGCTGACTGTCTCTCCCTGTGTGTGTAGTTTTGCCTGTTGCTGACTGTCTCTCTCTTTTTTTATGTGCGTGAAGTTTTGCCTGTTGCTGACAGTCTTTCCCTGTGTGTGTGTGTAGTTTTGCCTGTTGCTGACTGTCTCTCCCTGTGTGTGTAGTTTTGCCTGTTGCTGACTGTCTCTCCCTCTGTGTGTGTAGTTTTGCCCGTTGCTGATTGTTTCTCCGTGTGTGTGTGTGTAGTTTTGCCTGTTGCTGACTGTCTCTCTCTTTTTTTATGTGCGTGAAGTTTTGCCTGTTGCTGACAGTCTTTCCCTGTGTGTGTGTGTAGTTTTGCCTGTTGCTGACTGTCTCTCCCTGTGTGTGTAGTTTTGCCTGTTGCTGACTGTCTCTCCCTCTGTGTGTGTAGTTTTGCCCGTTGCTGATTGTTTCTCCGTGTGTGTGTGTGTAGTTTTGCCTGTTGCTGACTGTCTCTCCCTCTGCGTGTGTAGTTTGCCTGTTGCTGATGGTCGATCCCTCTGTGTGTGTAGTTTGCCTGTTGCTGACTGTCTCTCCCTCTGTGTGTAGTTTTGCCTGATGCTGACTGTTTTTCCCTGTGTGCAGTTTACCTTTTGCTGATTGCGTCTCCGTGTGTGCAGTTTACCTGTTGCTGACTGTTTGTCCATGTGTGTGTAGTTTTGCCTGTTGCTGACTGTCTCTCCCTGTGTGTGTAGTTTTGCCTGTTGCTGACTGTCTCTCCCTCTGCGTGTGTAGTTTGCCTGTTGCTGATGGTCGATCCCTCTGTGTGTGTAGTTTGCCTGTTGCTGACTGCCTCTCCCTCTGCGTGTGTAGTTTGCCTGTTGCTGATGGTCTCTACCACTGTGTGTGTAGTTTGCCTGTTGACGACTGTCTCTCCCTCTGTGTGTGTGTAGGTTGCCTGTTAACGATTGTCTCTCGCTCTATGTGTGTGTAATTTTGCCTGTTGCTGACTGTATCTCCCTCTATGTGTGTGGAGTTTACCTGTTGATGATTGTCTCTCCCTCTCTGTGTGTGTAGTTTTGCCTGTTGCTGACTGTCTCTCCCTGTGTGTGTGTAGTTTGCCTGCTGATGATGGTCTCTCTCTCTTTTTTTTATGTGCGCGAAGTTTTGCCTGTTGCTGACTGTCTGTGTGTGTGTTAGTTTGCCTGTTGCTGACTGTCTCTCCCTGTGTGTGTGCAGTTTTCCTGGGGATGACTGTCTCTCCCTCTGTGTGTGTGTAGTTTGCCTGTTGCTGATGGTCTCTCCCTCTGTTTGTGTAGTTTGCCTGTTGATGACTGTCCACCTCTGTGTGTGTAGTTTGCCTGTTGATGACTTTCTCTCCCTCTATGTGTGTGTAGATTTGCCTGTTGCTGACTGTCTCTTCCTGTGTGTGTGTGTGTGTGTAGTTTGCCTGTTGATGACTGTCTCTTCCTCTGTGTGTGTAGATTGCCTGTTGATGACTGTCTCTTCCTCTGTGTAGTGTGCCTGTTAAAGACTGTTTCTCCCTCTATGTGTGTGTGTAGGTTGCCTGTTAACGACTGTCTCTCGCTCTATGTGTGTGTAATTTTGCCTGTTGCTGACTGTCTCTCCCTCAGTGCATAGTTTGCCTGTTGGTGACTGTCTCTCCCTCTGTGTGTGTAGTTTGCCTGTTGATGATGGTCTCTTTCTCTCTTTTTATGTGTGCGAAGTTTTGCCTGTTGCTGATGGTCTGTGCATGTGTGTTAGTTTGCCTGTTGCTGACTGTCTCTTCCTGTGTGTGTGTGTAGTTTGCCTGTTCATGACTGTCTCTTCCTCTGTGTGTGTAGATTGCCTGTTGATGACTGTCTCTTCCTCTGTGTGTAGTGTGCCTGTTAAAGACTGTCTCTCCCTCTATGTGTGTGTGTGTGCAGGTTGCCTGTTAACGACTGTCTCTCGCTCTATGTGTGTGTAATTTTGCCTATTGCTGACTGTCTCTCCCTCTGTGCGTAGTTTGCCTGTTGATGACTGTCTCTCCATCTGTGTGTGTAGTTTGCCTGTTGATGATGGTCTCTTTCTCTCTTTTTATGTGTGCAAAGTTTTGCCTGTTGCTGGTGGTCTGTGCGTGTGTGTTAGTTTGCCTGTTGTTGACTGTCTCTTCCTCTGTGTGTGTGTGTGTGTGTAGTTTGCCTGTTGATGACTGTCTCTTCCTCTGTGTGTGTAGATTGCCTGTTGATGACTGTCTCTTCCTCTGTGTGTAGTGTGCCTGTTAAAGACTGTCTCTCCCTCTATGTGTGTGTGTGTAGTTTGCCTGTTGACGACGGTCTCTCTCTCTCCTTGTGTGTGTAGTTTTGCCTGTTGCTGACTGTCTCTCCCTGTGTGTGTGTAGTTTTGCCTGTTGCTGATTGTCTCTCCGTGTGTGTGCATGTAGTTTTGCCTGTTGCTGACTGTCTCTCCCTCTGTGTGTAGTTTTGCCTGATGCTGACTGTTTTTCCCTGTGTGCAGTTTACCTTTTGCTGATTGCGTCTCCGTGTGTGCAGTTTACCTGTTGCTGACTGTTTGTCCACGTGTGTGTAGTTTTGCCTGTTGCTGACTGTCTCTCCCTGTGTGTGCAGTTTTGCCTGTTGCTGACTGTCTCTCCCTCTGCGTGTGTAGTTTGCCTGTTGCTGATGGTCGATCCCACTGTGTGTGTAGTTTGCCTGTTGCTGACTGCCTCTCCCTCTGCGTGTGTAGTTTGCCTGTTGCTGATGGTCTCTACCACTGTGTGTGTAGTTTGCCTGTTGACGACTGTCTCTCCCTCTGTGTGTGTGTAGGTTGCCTGTTAACGATTGTCTCTCGCTCTATGTGTGTGTAATTCTGCCTGTTGCTGACTGTATCTCCCTCTCTCTGTGTGGAGTTTGCCTGTTGATGATTGTCTCTCCCTCTCTCTGTGTGTAGTTTTGCCTGTTGCTGACTGTCTCTCCCTGTGTGTGTGTAGTTTACCTGTTACTGGCTGTTCCTTGTGTGTGTGTGTGTAGCTTACCTATTGCTGACTGTTTCTCTCTGTGTGTAGTTTACATGCTGCTTGTTCTCCCTGTGTGTAGTTTACCTGTTACTGGCTGTTCCCTGTGTGTAGTTTATCTGTTGTTGACTGTTTCTCCCTGTGTGTAATTTGCCTGTTGCTGACTGTTTCTCCCTGTGTGCAGTTTACCTTTTGCTGACTGTTTGCCTGTGTGGGTAGTTTATCTGTTGCTGACTATTTCTCCCTCTGTGTGTAGTTTACCTGTTGTGGACTGTTTCTCCATCATTGTGCATAGTTTATCTGTTGCTGACTGTTTCTTGCTGTGTAGATAACCTATCGCCGACAGTTTCTGCCACTATGTGTAGTTTACCTGTTGCTGACTGCCTCTCCCTGTGTGTGTGCAATTTACCTGTTGCTGACTGTCTTTCCCTGTGTGTGTAGTTTAACTGATGCTGACTGTTTCTCCCTGTGTGCAGTTTACCTTTTGCTGATTGCGTCTCCATGTGTGTAGTTTACCTGTTGCATCCTGTTTGTCCACGTGTGTGTAGTTTATCTGTTGCTGACTATTTCTCCCTCTGTGTGTAGTTTACCTGTTGCGGACTGTTTCTCCCTCTGTGTGTGTGTAGTTTGCCTGTTGATGACAGTCTCTCCCACTGCGTGCGTAGTTTGTCTGTTGCTGATTGTCGCTCCCTCTGTGTGTGTAGTTTGCCTGTTGCTGATGGTCTCTCTTTTTATGTGTGCGAAGTTTTGCCTGTTGCTGACTGTCTGTGTGTGTGTTAGTTTGCCTGTTGCTGACTGTCTCTCCCTGTGGGTGTGCAGTTTTCCTGTGGATGACTGTCTCTCCCTCTATGTGTGTGTGTAGGTTGTCTGCTATCGACTGTCTCTCACTCTATGTGTGTGTAATTTTGCCTGTTGCTGATTGTCCATCCCTCTCTCTGTGTGTAGTTTGCCTGTTGATGACTGTTTCTCCCTGTGTGCAGTTTACCTTTTGCTGATTGCGTCTCCATGTGTGTAGTTTACCTGTTGCATCCTGTTTGTCCACGTGTGTGTAGTTTATCTGTTGCTGACTATTTCTCCCTCTGTGTGTAGTTTACCTGTTGCGGACTGTTTCTCCCTCTGTGTGTGTGTAGTTTGCCTGTTGATGACAGTCTCTCCCACTGCGTGTGTAGTTTGTCTGTTGCTGATTGTCGCTCCCTCTGTGTGTGTAGTTTGCCTGTTGCTGATGGTCTCTCTTTTTATGTGTGCGAAGTTTTGCCTGTTGCTGACTGTCTGTGTGTGTGTTAGTTTGCCTGTTGCTGACTGTCTCTCCCTGTGTGTGTGCAGTTTTCCTGTGGATGACTGTCTCTCCCTCTATGTGTGTGTGTAGGTTGTCTGCTATCGACTGTCTCTCACTCTATGTGTGTGTAATTTTGCCTGTTGCTGATTGTCCATCCCTCTCTCTCTGTGTAGTTTGCCTGTTGATGACTGTCTCTCCCTCTATGTGTGTGTAGATTTGCCTGTTGCTGACTGTCTCTTCCTGTGTGTGTGTGTAGCTTGCCTGTTGATGACTGTCTCTTCCTCTGTGTGTGTAGATTGCCTGTCTCTCCCCTGTGTGTAGTTTTGCCTGTTGCTGACTGTCTCTCCCTGTGTATGTGCAGTTTTGCCTGTTGCTGATTGTCTCTCCGTGTGTGTGCATGTAGTTTTGCCTGTTGCTGACTGTCTCTCCCTGTGTGTGTAGTTTGCCTGTTGATGACTGTCTCTTCCTCTCTGTGTGTAGATTGCCTGTTGATGACTGTCTCTTCCTTCTTTGTGTAGTGTGCCTGTTAAAGACTGTCTCTCCCTCTATGTGTGTGTGTGTCTAGTTTGCCTGTTGACGACGGTCTCTCTCTCTCCCCCTGTGTGTAGTTTTGCCTGTTGCTGACTGTCTCTCCCTGTGTGTGTGTGTAGTTTTGCCTGTTGCTGATTGTCTCTCCGTGTGTGTGCATGTAGTTTTGCCTGTTGCTGACTGTCTCTCCCTCTGTGTGTGTAGTTTTGCCTGATGCTGACTGTTCCTCCCTGTGTGCAGTTCACCTTTTGCTGATTGCGTCTCCGTGTGTGTAGTTTACCTGTTGCTGACTGTTTGTCCACGTGTGTGTAGTTTTGCCTGTTGCTGACTGTCTCTCCCTGTGTGTAGTTTTGCCTGTTGCTGACTGTCTCTCCCTGTGTGTGTGTAGTTTTGCCTGTTGCTGATTGTCTCTCCGTGTGTGTGCATGTAGTTTTGCCTGTTGCTGACTGTCTCTCCCTCTGTGTGTAGTTTGCCTGTTGCTGACTGCCTCTCCCTCTGCGTGTGTAGTTTGCCTGTTGACGACTGTCTCTCCCTCTATGTGTGTGTGTAGGTTGCCTGTTAACGAATGTCTCTCGCTCTATGTGTGTGTAATTTTGCCTGTTGCTGACTGTATCTCCCTCTCTCTGTGTGTAGTTTGCCTATTGATGATGGTCTCTCCCTCTGTGTGTGTGTAGTTTGCCTGTTGTTGATGGTCTCTCCCTCTGTTTGTGTAGTTTGCCTGTTGATGACTGTCCACCTCTGTCTGTGTAGTTTGCCTGTTGATGACTGTCTCTCCCTCTATGTGTGTGTAGATTTGCCTGTTGCTGACTGTCTCTTCCTGTGTGTGTGTGTAGTTTGCCTGTTGATGACTGTCTCTTCCTCTGTGTGTAGATTGCCTGTTGATGACTGTCTCTTCCTCTGTGTGTAGTGTGCCTGTTAAAGACTGTCTCTCCCTTTATGTGTGTGTGTGTGGGCTGCCTGTTAACGGCTGTCTCTCGCTCTATGTGTGTGTAATTTTGCCTGTTGCTGACTTCTCTCCCTCTGTGTGTGTAGTTTGCCTGTTGATGACTGTCTCTCCCTCTGCGTGTGTAGTTTGCCTGTTGCTGATGGTCTCTACCACTGTGTGTGTAGTTTGCCTGTTGATGACTGTCCCTCCCTCTATGTGTGTGTGTAGGTTGCCTGTTAAAGACGGTCTCTCGCTCTATGTGTGTGTAATTTTGCCTGTTGCTGACTGTCTCTCCCTCTCTCTGTGTGTAGTTTGCCTGTTGATGATTGTCTCTCCCTCTGTGTGTGTAGTTTGCCTGTTGCTGACTGTCTCTCTCTCTTTTTTTATGTGCGCGAAGTTTTGCCTGTTGCTGACTGTCTGTGTGTGTGTTAGTTTGCCTGTTGCTGACTGTCTCTCCCTGTGTGTGCAGTTTTCCTGGGGATGACTGTCTCTCCCACTGTGTGTGTAGTTTGCCGGTTTCTGATTGTCTCTCCCTCTGTTTGTGTAGTTTGCCTATGGATGACTGTCCACCTATGTGTGTGTAGTTTGCCTGTTGATGACTGTCTCTCCCTCTATGTGTGTGTAGATTTGCCTGTTGATGACTGTCTCTTCCTCTGTGTGTAGTGTGCCTGTTAAAGACTGTCTCTCCCTCTATGTGTGTGTGTGTGGGCTGCCTGTTAACGGCTGTCTCTCGCTCTATGTGTGTGTAATTTTGCCTGTTGCTGACTTCTCTCCCTCTGTGTGTGTAGTTTGCCTGTTGCTGACTGTCTCTCCCTCTGCGTGTGTAGTTTGCCTGTTGCTGATGGTCTCTACCACTGTGTGTGTAGTTTGCCTGTTGACGACTGTCTCTCCCTCTATGTGTGTGTGTAGGTTGCCTGTTAAAGACGGACTCTCGCTCTATGTGTGTGTAATTTTGCCTGTTGCTGACTGTCTCTCCCTCTCTCTGTGTGTAGTTTGCCTGTTGATGACTGTCTCTCCCTCTGTGTGTATAGTTTGCCTGTTGCTGACTGTCTCTCTCTCTTTTTTTATGTGTGCGAAGTTTTGCCTGTTGCTGACTGTCTGTGTGTGTGTTAGTTTGCCTGTTGCTGACTGTCTCTCCCTGTGTGTGTGCAGTTTTCCTGGGGATGACTGTCTCTCCCACTGTGTGTGTAGTTTGCCGGTTGCTGATGGTCTCTCCCTCTGTTTGTGTAGTTTGCCTATGGATGACTGTCCTTCTATGTGTGTGTAGATTTGCCTGTTGCTGACTGTCTCTTCCTGTGTGTGTGTAGTTTGCCTGTTGATGACTGTCTCTTCCTCTGTGTGTGTAGATTGCCTGTTGATGACTGTCTCTTCCTCTGTGTGTAGCGTGCCTGTCAAAGACTGTCTCTCCCTCTATGTGTGTGTGTGTGGGTTGCCTGTTGCTGACTGTCTCCCGCTCTATGTGTCTGTAATTTTGCCTGTTGCTGACTGTCTCTTCCTGTGTGTAGTTTGCCTGTTGATGACTGTCTCTCCCTCTGTGTGTGTAGTTTGCCTGTTGATGATGGTCTCTTTCTCTCTTTTTATGTGTGCGAAGTTTTGCCTGTTGCTGATGGTCTGTGCATGTGTGTTAGTTTGCCTGTTGCTGACTGTCTCTTCCTGTGTGTGTGTAGATTGCCTGTTGATGACTGTCTCTCCCTCTATGTGTGTGTAGATTTGCCTGTTGCTGACTGTCTCTTCCTGTGTGTGTGTAGTTTGCCTGTTGATGACTGTCTCTTCCTCTGTGTGTGTAGATTGCCTGTTGATGACTGTCTCTTCCTCTGTGTGTAGCGTGCCTGTTAAAGACTGTCTCTCCCTCTATGTGTGTGTGTGTGGGTTGCCTGTTAACGACTGTCTCTCGCTCTATGTGTGTGTAATTTTGCCTGTTGCTGACTGTCTCTTCCTGTGTGTGTGTAGATTGCCTGTTGATGACTGTCTCTCCCTCTATGTGTGTGTAGATTTGCCTGTTGCTGACTGTCTCTTCCTGTGTGTGTGTAGTTTGCCTGTTGATGACTGTCTCTTCCTCTGTGTGTGTAGATTGCCTGTTGATGACTGTCTCTTCCTCTGTGTGTAGCGTGCCTGTTAAAGACTGTCTCTCCCTCTATGTGTGTTTGTGTGGGTTGCCTGTTAACGACTGTCTCTCGCTCTATGTGTGTGTAATTTTGCCTGTTGATGACTGTCTCTCCCTCTGTGCGTAGTTTGCCTGTTGATGACTGTCTCTCCCTCTGTGTGTGTAGTTTGCCTGTTGATGATGGTCTCTTTCTCTCTTTTTATGTGTGCGAAGTTTTGCCTGTTGCTGATGGTCTGTGCATGTGTGTTAGTTTGCCTGTTGCTGACTGTCTCTTCCTGTGTGTGTGTAGTTTGCCTGTTGATGACTGTCTCTTCCTCTGTGTGTGTAGTTTGCCTGTTGATGACTGTCTCTTCCTCTGTGTGTGTAGATTGCCTGTTGATGACTGTCTCTTCCTCTGTGTGTAGCGTGCCTGTTAAAGACTGTCTCTCCCTCTATGTGTGTGTGTGTGGGTTGCCTGTTAACGACTGTCTCTCGCTCTATGTGTGTGTAATTTTGCCTGTTGCTGACTGTCTCTCCCTCTGTGCGTAGTTTGCCTGTTGATGACTGTCTCTCCCTCTGTGTGTGTAGTTTGCCTGTTGATGATGGTCTCTTTCTCTCTTTTTATGTGTGCGAAGTTTTGCCTGTTGCTGATGGTCTGTGCATGTGTGTTAGTTTGCCTGTTGCTGACTGTCTCTTCCTGTGTGTGTAGTTTGCCTGTTGATGACTGTCTCTTCCTCTGTGTGTGTAGATTGCCTGTTGATGACTGTCTCTTCCTCTGTGTGTAGTGTGCCTGTTAAAGACGGTCTCTCCCTCTATGTGTGTGTGTGTAGTTTGCCTGTTGACGACGGTCTCTCTCTCTCCTTGTGTGTGTAGTTTTGCCTGTTGCTGACTGTCTCTCCCTGTGTGTGTGTAGTTTTGCCTGTTGCTGATTGTCTCTCTGTGTGTGTGCATGTAGTTTTGCCTGTTGCTGACTGTCTCTCCCTCTGTGTGTAGTTTTGCCTGATGCTGACTGTTTTTCCCTGTGTGCAGTTTACCTTTTGCTGATTGCGTCTCCGTGTGTGCAGTTTACCTGTTGCTGACTGTTTGTCCACGTGTGTGTAGTTTTGCCTGTTGCTGACTGTCTCTCCCTGTGTGTGTAGTTTTGCCTGTTGTTGACTGTCTCTCCCTCTGCGTGTGTAGTTTGCCTGTTGCTGATGGTCGATCCCTCTGTTTGTGTAGTTTGCCTGTTGCTGACTGTCTCTCCCTCTGCGTGTGTAGTTTGCCTGTTGCTGATGGTCTCTACCACTGTGTGTGTAGTTTGCCTGTTGATGATGGTCTCTCCCTGTGTGTGTAGTTTTGCCTGTTGCTGACTGTCTCTCTCTTTTTTTATGTGCGTGAAGTTTTGCCTGTTGCTGACAGTCTTTCCCTGTGTGTGTGTGTAGTTTTGCCTGTTGCTGACTGTCTCTCCCTGTGTGTGTAGTTTTGCCTGTTGCTGACTGTCTCTCCCTCTGTGTGTGTAGTTTTGCCCGTTGCTGATTGTTTCTCCGTGTGTGTGTGTAGTTTTGCCTGTTGCTGACTGTCTCTCCCTCTGCGTGTGTAGTTTGCCTGTTGCTGATGGTCGATCCCTCTGTGTGTGTAGTTTGCCTGTTGCTGACTGTCTCTCCCTCTGTGTGTAGTTTTGCCTGATGCTGACTGTTTTTCCCTGTGTGCAGTTTACCTTTTGCTGATTGCGTCTCCGTGTGTGCAGTTTACCTGTTGCTGACTGTTTGTCCATGTGTGTGTAGTTTTGCCTGTTGCTGACTGTCACTCCCTGTGTGTGTAGTTTTGCCTGTTGCTGACTGTCTCTCCCTCTGCGTGTGTAGTTTGCCTGTTGCTGATGGTCGATCCCTCTGTGTGTGTAGTTTGCCTGTTGCTGACTGCCTCTCCCTCTGCGTGTGTAGTTTGCCTGTTGCTGATGGTCTCTACCACTGTGTGTGTAGTTTGCCTGTTGACGACTGTCTCTCCCTCTGTGTGTGTGTAGGTTGCCTGTTAACGATTGTCTCTCGCTCTATGTGTGTGTAATTTTGCCTGTTGCTGACTGTATCTCCCTCTCTCTGTGTGGAGTTTGCCTGTTGATGATTGTCTCTCCCTCTCTGTGTGTGTAGTTTTGCCTGTTGCTGACTGTCTCTCCCTGTGTGTGTGTAGTTTGCCTGCTGATGATGGTCTCTCTTTTTTTATGTGCGCGAAGTTTTGCCTGTTGCTGACTGTCTGTGTGTGTGTTAGTTTGCCTGTTGCTGACTGTCTCTCCCTGTGTGTGTGCAGTTTTCCTGGGGATGACTGTCTCTCCCTCTGTGTGTGTGTAGTTTGCCTGTTGCTGATGGTCTCTCCCTCTGTTTGTGTAGTTTGCCTGTTGATGACTGTCCACCTCTGTGTGTGTAGTTTGCCTGTTGATGACTGTCTCTCCCTCTATGTGTGTGTAGATTTGCCTGTTGCTGACTGTCTCTTCCTGTGTGTGTGTCTGTAGTTTGCCTGTTGATGACTGTCTCTTCCTCTGTGTGTGTAGATTGCCTGTTGATGACTGTCTCTTCCTCTGTGTAGTGTGCCTGTTAAAGACTGTTTCTCCCTCTATGTGTGTGTGTAGGTTGCCTGTTAACGACTGTCTCTCGCTCTATGTGTGTGTAATTTTGCCTGTTGCTGACTGTCTCTCCCTCTGTGCATAGTTTGCCTGTTGGTGACTGTCTCTCCCTCTGTGTGTGTAGTTTGCCTGTTGATGATGGTCTCTTTCTCTCTTTTTATGTGTGCGAAGTTTTGCCTGTTGCTGATGGTCTGTGCATGTGTGTTAGTTTGCCTATTGCTGACTGTCTGACTGTGTGTGTGTGTAGTTTGCCTGTTGATGACTGTCTCTTCCTCTGTGTGTGTAGATTGCCTGTTGATGACTGTCTCTTCCTCTGTGTGTAGTGTGCCTGTTAAAGACTGTCTCTCCCTCTATGTGTGTGTGCAGGTTGCCTGTTAACGACTGTCTCTCGCTCTATGCGTGTGTAATTTTGCCTATTGCTGACTGTCTCTCCCTCTGTGCGTAGTTTGCCTGTTGATGACTGTCTCTCCCTCTGTGTGTGTAGTTTGCCTGTTGATGATGGTCTCTTTCTCTCTTTTTATGTGTGCAAAGTTTTGCCTGTTGCTGATGGTCTGTGCGTGTGTGTTAGTTTGCCTGTTGTTGACTGTCTCTTCCTGTGTGTGTGTGTGTGTGTGTAGTTTGCCTGTTGATGACTGTCTCTTCCTCTGTGTGTGTAGATTGCCTGTTGATGACTGTCTCTTCCTCTGTGTGTAGTGTGCCTGTTAAAGACTGTCTCTCCCTCTATGTGTGTGTGCGTAGTTTGCCTGTTGACGACGGTCTCTCTCTCTCTCCTTGTGTGTGTAGTTTTGCCTGTTGCTGACTGTCTCTCCCTGTGTGTGTAGTTTTGCCTGTTGCTGATTGTCTCTCCGTGTGTGTGCATGTAGTTTTGCCTGTTGCTGACTGTCTCTCCCTCTGTGTGTAGTTTTGCCTGATGCTGACTGTTTTTCCCTGTGTGCAGTTTACCTTTTGCTGATTGCGTCTCCGTGTGTGCAGTTTACCTGTTGCTGACTGTTTGTCCACGTGTGTGTAGTTTTGTCTGTTGCTGACTGTCTCTCCCTGTGTGTGTAGTTTTGCCTGTTGCTGACTGTCTCTCCCTCTGCGTGTGTAGTTTGCCTGTTGCTGATGGTCGATCCCTCTGTGTGTGTAGTTTGCCTGTTACTGACTGCCTCTCCCTCTGCGTGTGTAGTTTGCCTGTTGCTGATGGTCTCTACCACTGTGTGTGTAGTTTGCCTGTTGACGACTGTCTCTCCCTCTGTGTGTGTGTAGGTTGCCTGTTAACGATTGTCTCTCGCTCTATGTGTGTGTAATTTTGCCTGTTGATGATTGTCTCTCCCTCTCTCTGTGTGTAGTTTTGCCTGTTGCTGACTGTCTCTCCCTGTGTGTGTGTAGTTTGCCTGCTGATGATGGTCTCTCTCTCTTTTTTTATGTGCGTGAAGTTTTGCCTGTTGCTGACTGTCTGTGTGTGTGTGTGTTAGTTTGCCTGTTGCTGACTGTCTCTCCCTGTGTGTGTGCAGTTTTCCTGGGGATGACTGTCTCTCCCTCTGTGTGTGTGTAGTTTGCCTATTGCTGATGGTCTCTCCCTCTGTTTGTGTAGTTTGCCTGTTGATGACTGTCCACCTCTGTGTGTGTAGTTTGCCTGTTGATGACTGTCTCTCCCTCTATGTGTGTGTAGATTTGCCTGTTGCTGACTGTCTCTTCCTGTGTGTGTGTCTGTAGTTTGCCTGTTGATGACTGTCTCTTCCTCTGTGTGTGTAGATTGCCTGTTGATGACTGTCTCTTCCTCTGTGTAGTGTGCCTGTTAAAGACTGTTTCTCCCTCTATGTGTGTGTGTAGGTTGCCTGTTAACGACTGTCTCTCGCTCTATGTGTGTGTAATTTTGCCTGTTGCTGACTGTCTCTCCCTCTGTGCATAGTTTGCCTGTTGGTGACTGTCTCTCCCTCCGTGTGTGTAGTTTGCCTGTTGATGATGGTCTCTTTCTCTCTTTTTATGTGTGCGAAGTTTTGCCTGTTGCTGATGGTCTGTGCATGTGTGTTAGTTTGCCTGTTGCTGACTGTCTCTTCCTGTGTGTGTGTGTAGTTTGCCTGTTGATGACTGTCTCTTCCTCTGTGTGTGTAGATTGCCTGTTGATGACTGTCTCTTCCTCTGTGTGTAGTGTGCCTGTTAAAGACTGTCTTTCCCTCTATGTGTGTGTGCAGGTTGCCTGTTAACGACTGTCTCTCGCTCTATGTGTGTGTAATTTTGCCTATTGCTGACTGTCTCTCCCTCTGTGCGTAGTTTGCCTGTTGATGACTGTCTCTCCCTCTGCGTGTGTAGTTTGCCTGTTGCTGATGGTCTCTACCACTGTGTGTGTAGTTTGCCTGTTGACGACTGTCTCTCCCTCTATGTGTGTGTGTAGGTTGCCTGTTAACGACGGTCTCTCGCTCTATGTGTGTGTACTTTTGCCTGTTGCTGACTGTCTCTCCCTCTCTCTGTGTGTAGTTTGCCTGTTGCTGACTGTCTCTCCCTCTGTGCATAGTTTGCCTGTTGACGACTGTCTCTCCCTCTATGTGTGTGTGTAGGTTGCCTGTTAACGACGGTCTCTCGCTCTATGTGTGTGTAGTTTTGCCTGTTGCTGACTGTCTCTCCCTCTCTCTGTGTGTAGTTTGCCTGTTGCTGACTGTCTCTCCCTCTGTGTGTGTAGTTTGCCTGTTGATGATGGTCTCTCTCTCTTTTTTTATGTGCATGAAGATTTTGCCTGTTGCTGACTGTCTGTGTGTGTGTTAGTTTGCCTGTTGCTGACTGTCTCTCCCTGTGTGTGTGCAGTTTTCCTGGGGATGACTGTCTCTCCCTCTGTGCGTGTGTAGTTTGCCTGTTGCTGATGGTCTCTCCCTCTGTTTGTGTAGTTTGCCTGTTGATGACTGTCCACCTCTGTGTGTGTAGTTTGCCTGTTGATGACTGTCTCTCCCTCTATGTGTGTGAAGATTTGCCTGTTGCTGACTGTCTCTTCCTGTGTGTGTGTAGTTTGCCTGTTGATGACTGTCTCTTCCTCTGTGTGTGTAGATTGCCTGTTGATGACTGTCTCTTCCTCTGTGTGTAGTGTGCCTGTTAAAGACTGTCTCTTTCTCTATGTGTGTGTAATTTTGCCCATTGCTGACTGTCTCTCCCTCTGTGCGTAGTTTGCCTGTTGCTGACTGTCTCTCCCTCTGTGTATGTAGTTTGCCTGTTGATGATGGTCTCTCTCTCTTTTTTTATGTGCGTGAAGTTTTGCCTGTTGCTGACTGTCTGTGTGTGTGTTAGTTTGCCTGTTGCTGACTGTCTCTCCCTGTGTGTGTGCAGTTTTCCTGGTGATGACTGTCTCTCCCTCTGTGCGTGTGTAGTTTCTCTGTTGCTGATGGTCTCTCCCTCTGTTTGTGTAGTTTGCCTGTTGATGACTGTCCACCTCTGTGTGTGTAGTTTGCCTGTTGACGACTGTCTCTCCCTCTATGTGTGTGTGTAGGTTGCCTGTTAACGACGGTCTCTCGCTCTATGTGTGTGTAATTTTGCCTGTTGCTGACTGTCTCTCCCTCTCTCTGTGTGTAGTTTGCCTGTTGCTGACTGTCTCTCCCTCTGTGCATAGTTTGCCTGTTGACGACTGTCTCTCCCTCTATGTGTGTGTGTAGGTTGCCTGTTAACGACGGTCTCTCGCTCTATGTGTGTGTAGTTTTGCCTGTTGCTGACTGTCTCTCCCTCTCTCTGTGTGTAGTTTGCCTGTTGCTGACTGTCTCTCCCTCTGTGTGTGTAGTTTGCCTGTTGATGATGGTCTCTCTCTCTTTTTTTATGTGCGTGAAGATTTTGCCTGTTGCTGACTGTCTGTGTGTGTGTTAGTTTGCCTGTTGCTGACTGTCTCTCCCTGTGTGTGTGCAGTTTTCCTGGGGATGACTGTCTCTCCCTCTGTGCGTGTGTAGTTTGCCTGTTGCTGATGGTCTCTCCCTCTGTTTGTGTAGTTTGCCTGTTGATGACTGTCCACCTCTGTGTGTGTAGTTTGCCTGTTGATGACTGTCTCTCCCTCTATGTGTGTGAAGATTTGCCTGTTGCTGACTGTCTCTTCCTGTGTGTGTGTAGTTTGCCTGTTGATGACTGTCTCTTCCTCTGTGTGTGTAGATTGCCTGTTGATGACTGTCTCTTCCTCTGTGTGTAGTGTGCCTGTTAAAGACTGGCTCTCCCTCTATGTGTGTGTGCAGGTTGCCTGTTAACGACTGTCTCTTGCTCTATGTGTGTGTAATTTTGCCCATTGCTGACTGTCTCTCCCTCTGTGCGTAGTTTGCCTGTTGCTGACTGTCTCTCCCTCTGTGTATGTAGTTTGCCTGTTGATGATGGTCTCTCTCTCTTTTTTTATGTGCGTGAAGTTTTGCCTGTTGCTGACTGTCTGTGTGTGTGTTAGTTTGCCTGTTGCTGACTGTCTCTCCCTGTGTGTGTGCAGTTTTCCTGGTGATGACTGTCTCTCCCTCTGTGCGTGTGTAGTTTCTCTGTTGCTGATGGTCTCTCCCTCTGTTTGTGTAGTTTGCCTGTTGATGACTGTCCACCTCTGTGTGTAGTTTGCCTGTTGATGACTGTCTCTCCCTCTATGTGTGTGAAGATTTGCCTGTTGCTGACTGTCTCTTCCTGTGTGTGTGTGTGTAGTTTGCCTGTTGATGACTGTCTCTTCCTCTGTGTGTGTAGATTGCCTGTTGATGACTGTCTCTTCCTCTGTGTGTAGTGTGCCTGTTAAAGACTGTCTCTCCCTCTATGTGTGTGTGCAGGTTGCCTGTTAACGACTGTCTCTCGCTCTATGTGTGTGTAATTTTGCCTATTGCTGACTGTCTCTCCCTCTGTGCGTAGTTTGCCTGTTGATGACTGTCTCTCCCTCTGTGTGTGTAGTTTGCCTGTTGATGATGGTCTCTTTCTCTCTTTTTATGTGTGCGAAGTTTTGCCTGTTGCTGATGGTCTGTGCATGTGTGTTAGTTTGCCTGTTGCTGACTGTCTCTTCCTGTGTCTGTGTGTAGTTTGCCTGTTGATGACTGTCTCTTCCTCTGTGTGTGTAGATTGCCTGTTGATGACTGTCTCTTCCTCTGTGTGTAGTGTGCCTGTTAAAGACTGTCTCTCCCTCTATGTGTGTGTGTGTGCAGGTTGCCTGTTAACGACTGTCTCTCGCTCTATGTGTGTGTAATTTTGCCTATTGCTGACTGTCTCTCCCTCTGTGCGTAGTTTGCCTGTTGATGACTGTCTCTCCATCTGTGTGTGTAGTTTTGCCTGTTGATGACTGTCTCTTCCTCTGTGTGTGTAGATTGCCTGTTGATGACTGTCTCTTCCTCTGTGTGTAGTGTGCCTGTTAAAGACGGTCTCTCCCTCTATGTGTGTGTGTGTAGTTTGCCTGTTGACGACGGTCTCTCTCTCTCTCCTTGTGTGTGTAGTTTTGCCTGTTGCTGACTGTCTCTCCGTGTGTGTGTAGTTTTGCCTGTTGCTGATTGTCTCTCCGTGTGTGTGCATGTAGTTTTGCCTGTTGCTGACTGTCTCTCCCTCTGTGTGTAGTTTTGCCTGATGCTGACTGTTTTTCCCTGTGTGCAGTTTACCTTTTGCTGATTGCGTCTCCGTGTGTGCAGTTTACCTGTTGCTGACTGTTTGTCCACGTGTGTGTAGTTTTGCCTGTTGCTGACTGTCTCTCCCTGTGTGTGCAGTTTTGCCTGTTGCTGACTGTCTCTCCCTCTGCGTGTGTAGTTTGCCTGTTGCTGATGGTCGATCCCTCTGTGTGTGTAGTTTGCCTGTTGCTGACTGTCTCTCCCTCTGCGTGTGTAGTTTGCCTGTTGCTGATGGTCTCTACCACTGTGTGTGTAGTTTGCCTGTTGATGATGGTCTCTCCCTGTGTGTGTAGTTTTGCCTGTTGCTGACTGTCTCTCTCTTTTTTTTA
The DNA here is from genome assembly GCF_037043375.1 of Chiloscyllium plagiosum. Classification (NCBI taxonomy): domain Eukaryota; kingdom Metazoa; phylum Chordata; class Chondrichthyes; order Orectolobiformes; family Hemiscylliidae; genus Chiloscyllium; species Chiloscyllium plagiosum. The sequence goes on along the minus strand of NW_028270157.1, from coordinate 59,538,383 downwards.
TGTGCGTGAAGTTTTGCCTGTTGCTGACAGTCTTTCCCTGTGTGTGTGTGTAGTTTTGCCTGTTGCTGACTGTCTCTCCCTGTGTGTAGTTTTGCCTGTTGCTGACTGTCTCTCCCTCTGTGTGTGTAGTTTTGCCCGTTGCTGATTGTTTCTCCGTGTGTGTGTGTAGTTTTGCCTGTTGCTGACTGTCTCTCCCTCTGCGTGTGTAGTTTGCCTGTTGCTGATGGTCGATCCCTCTGTGTGTGTAGTTTGCCTGTTGCTGACTGTCTCTCCCTCTCTGTGTGTAGTTTGCCTGTTGCTGATGGTCTCTACCACTGTGTGTGTAGTTTGTCTGTTGACGACTGTCTCTCCCTCTATGTGGAGAAAGTGAGGTCTGCAGATGCTGGAGATCAGAGCTGAAAATGTGTTGCTGGAAAGGTGCAGCAGGTCAGGCAGCATCCAGGGAACAGGAGAATCGACATTTCGGGCATAAGCCCTTCTTCAGGAATGAGGAAAGTTTGTCCAGCAGGCTAAGATAAAAGGTAGGGAGGAGGCACTTGGGGGAGGGGCGTCGGAAATGTGATAGGTGGAAAGAGGTCAAGGTGAGGGTGATAGGTCAGACTGGGGTGGGGTCGGAGAGGTCAGGAAGAAGATTGCAGGTTAGGAAGGCGGTGCTTCCTCTATGTGTGGGTGTAGGTTGTCTGTTAACGACTGTCTCTCGCTCTATGTGTGTGTAATTTTGCCGGTTGCTGACTGTCTCTCACACTCTCTGTGTGTAGATTTGCCTGTTGATGACTGTCACTTCCTCTGTGTGTAGTGTGCCTGTTAACGACTGTCTCTCCCTCTATGTGTGCGTGTGTAGTTTGCCTGTTGACGACGGTCTCTCTCTCTCTCCCTGTGTGTGTAGTTTTGCCTGTTGCTGACTGTCTCTACCTGTGTTTGTGTAGTTTTGCCTGTTGCTGATTGTCTCTCCGTGTCTGTGCATGTAGTTTTGCCTGTTGCTGACTGTCTCTCCCTCTGTGCGTAGTTTTGCCTGTTGCTGACTGTCAGTTTTGCCTGTTGCTGACTGTCTCTCCCTGTGTGTGTAGTTTTGTCTGTTGCTGACTGTCTCTCCCTGTGTGTGTGTGTGTAGTTTTGCCTGTTGCTGACTGTCTCTCCCTGTATGTAGTTTTGCCTGTTGCTGACTGTCTCTCCCTCTATGTGTGTAGTTTTTCCTGTTGCTGACTATCTCTCCCTGTGTGTGTGTGTAGCTTTGGCTGTTGCTGACCGTCTCTCCCTGTGCGGGTGTGTAGTTTGCCTGTTGCTGACTGCCTCTCCCTGTGTATGTGTACTTTTGCCTGTTGCTGACTGTCTCTCCCTATGTGTGTAGTTTTGCCTGTTGCTGACTGTCTCTCCCTCTGTGTGTGTAGTTTTGCTTGTTGCTGACTGTCTCTCCCTGTGCGTGTGTGTAGTTTGCCTGTTGCTGACTGCCTCTCCCTGTGTATGTGTACTTTTGCCTGTTGCTGACTGTCTCTCCCTATGTGTGTAGTTTTGCCTGTTGCTGACTGTCTCTCCCTGTGTGTGTTGTTTTGCCTGTTGCTGACTGTCTCTCCATGTGTGTGGAGCTGTGAAACAGCCTGACTGTCTCTCCGTGTGTGTGTGTGTGTATGTGTGTGCGCGTAGTTTTGCCTGTGGCTGACTGTCTCTCCCTGTGTGTGTGTGTGTGTGTAGTTTGCCTGTTGACGACGGTCTCTCTCTCTCTCCCTGCGTGTGTAGTTTTGCCTGTTGCTGACTGTCTCTCCCTGTGTGTGTAGTTTTGCCTGCTGCTGACTTTCTCTCCCTCTGTGTGTGTAGTTTTGCCTGTTGTTGACTGTCTCTCCCTGTGTGTGTAGTTTTGCCTGTTGCTGACTGTCTCTCCCTGTGTGTGTGTGTAGTTTTGCCTGTTGCTGACTGCCTCTCCCTGTGTGTGTGTGTGTAGTTTCGCCTGTTGCTGACTGTCTCTCCCTCTGTGTGTGTAGTTTTGCTTGTTGCTGACTGTCTCTCCCTGTGCATGTGTGTAGTTTGCCTGTTGCTGACTGCCTCTCCCTGTGTATGTGTACTTTTGCCCGTTGCTGACTGTCTCTCCCTATGTGTGTAGTTTTGCCTGTTGCTGACTGTCTCTCCCTGTGTGTGTTGTTTTGCCTGTTGCTGACTGTCTCTCCCTGTGTGTGTATTTGTGCCTGTTGCTGACTGTCTCTCCATGTGTGTGTGTGTGTGCGCGTAGTTTTGCCTGTGGCTGAATGTCTCTCCCTGTGTGTGTGTGTGTGTGTGTAGTTTGCCTGTTGACGACGGTCTCTCTCTCCCTGCGTGTGTAGTTTTGCCTGTTGCTGACTGTCTCTCCCTGTGTGTGTGTAGTTTTGCCTGTTGCTGATTTTCTCTCCATGTGTGTGCATGTAGTTTTGCCTGTTGCTGACTGTCTCTCCCTCTGTGTTTAGTTTTGCCTGTTGCTGACTGTCAGTTTTGCCTGTTGCTGACTGTCTCTCCCTGTGGTTGTAGTTTTGCCTGTTGCTGACTGTCTCTCCCTGTGTGTGTGTAGTTTTGCCTGTTGCTGACTGACTCTCTCTGTGTGTGTAGTTTTGCCTGTTGTTGACTGTCTCTCCCTGTGTGTAGTCTTGCTTGTTGCTGACTGTCTCTCCCTGTGTGTGTATTTGTGCCTGTTGCTGACTGTCTCTCCATGTGTGTGTAGCTTTGCCTGTTGCTGACTGTCTCTCCCTGTGTGTAGTTTTGCCTGTTGCTGACTTTCTCTCCCTCTGTGTGTGTAGTTTTGCCTGTTGTTGACTGTCTCTCCCTGTGTGTGTAGTTTTGCCTGTTGCTAACTGTCTCTCCCTGTGTGTAGTTTTGCCTGTTGCCGACTGTCTCTCCCTGTGTGTGTGTAGTTTTGCCTGTTGCTGACTGTCTCTCCCTGTATGTAGTTTTGCCTGTTGCTGACTGTCTCTCCCTGTGTGTGTGTAGTTTTGCCAGTTGCTGACTATCTCTCCCTGTGTGTGTGTAGCTTTGGCTGTTGCTGACTGTCTCTCCCTGTGTGTGTAGTTGTGCCTGTTGCTGACTGCCTCTCCCTGTGTCTGTGTATTTTTCCTGTTGCTGACTGTCTCTCCCTGTGTGTGTAGTTTGCCTGTTGCTGACAGCCTCTCCCTGTGTATGTGTATTTTTGCCTGTTGCTGACTGTCTCTCCCTATGTGTGTAGTTTTGCCTGTTGCTGACGGTCTCTCCCTGTGTGTGTTGTTTTGCCTGTTGCTGACTGTCTCTCCCTGTGTGTGTATTTGTGCCTGTTGCTGACTGTCTCTCCATGTGTGTGTAGCTTTGCCTGTTGCTGACTGTCTCTCCCTGTGTGTAGTTTTGCCTGTTGCTGACTTTCTCTCCCTCTGTGTGTGTAGTTTTGCCTGTTGTTGACTGTCTCTCCCTGTGTGTGTAATTTTGCCTGTTGCTAACTGTCTCTCCCTGTGTGTAGTTTTGCCTGTTGCTGACTGTCTCTCCCTGTGTGTGTGTAGTTTTGCCTGTTGCTGACTGTCTCTCCCTGTATGTAGTTTTGCCTGTTGCTGACTGTCTCTCCCTGTGTGTGTGTAGTTTTGCCAGTTGCTGACTATCTCTCCCTGTGTGTGTGTAGCTTTGGCTGTTGCTGACTGTCTCTCCCTGTGTGTGTAGTTGTGCCTGTTGCTGACTGTCTCTCCCTGTGTCTGTGTATTTTTCCTGTTGCTGACTGTCTCTCCCTGTGTGTGTAGTTTGCCTGTTGCTGACAGCCTCTCCCTGTGTATGTGTATTTTTGCCTGTTGCTGACTGTCTCTCCCTATGTGTGTAGTTTTGCCTGTTGCTGACGGTCTCTCCCTGTGTGTGTTGTTTTGCCTGTTGCTGACTGTCTCTGCCTGTGTGTGTATTTGTGCCTGATGCTGACTGTCTCTCCATGTGTGTGTAGTTTTGCCTGTTGCTGACTATCTCTCCCTGTGTGTGGAGCTGTGAAACAGCCAGACTGTCTCTCCGTGTGTGTGTGCGTGCGTAGTTTTGCCTGTGGCTGACTGTCTCTCCCTGTGTGTGTGTGTGTAGCTTTGCCAGTTGCTGACTGTCTCTCCCTGTGTATGTAGGTTTGCCTGTTGCTGACTGTCTCTCCTTGTGTGTGTGTAGTTTGCCTGTTTCTGATGGTCTCTCCCTCTGTTTGTGTAGTTTGCCTGTTGATGACTGTCTCTCCCTCTGCGTGTGTAGTTTGCCTGTTGATGACTGTCTCTCCCTCTATGTGTGTGTAGATTTTCCTTTTGCTGACTGTCTCTCCCTGTGTGTGTGTAGATTGCCTGTTGATGACTGTCTCTTCCTCTGTGTGTAGTGTGCCTGTAAAGACGGTCTCTCACTCTATGTGTGTGACTGTGTGTGTAGTTTTCCTGTTGACGACGGTCTCTCTCTCCCCCTGTGTGTGTGTAGTTTTGCCTGTTGCTGACTGTCTCTCCCTGTGTGTGTAGTTTTGCCTGTTGCTGACTGTCAGTTTTGCCTGTTGCTGACTGTCTCTCCCTGTGCGTGTAGTTTTGCCTGTTGCTGACTGTCTCTCCCTGTGTGTGTAGTTCTGCCTGTTGCTGACAGTCTCTCCCTGTGTGTAGTTTTGCCTGTTGCTGACTGTCTCTCCCTGTGCATGTAGTTTTGCGTGTTGCTGACTGTCTCTCCCTGTGTGTGTGTAGTTTTGCCTGTTGCTGACTGTCTCTCCCTGTATGTAGTTTTGCCTGTTGCTGACTGTCTCTCCCTCTATGTGTGTAGTTTTTCCTGTTGCTGACTATCTCTCCCTGTGTGTGTGTGTGTAGCTTTGGCTGTTGCTGACCGTCTCTCCCTGAGTGTGTGTAGTTTTGCCTGTTGCTGACTGTCTCTCCCTGTGTGTCCAGTTTTGCCTGTTGCTGACTGTCTCTCCCTGTGTGTTGTTTTGCCTGTTGCTGACTGTCTCTCCCTGTGTGTGTATTTGTGCCTGTTGCTGACTGTTTCTCCATATGTGTGTAGTTTTGCCTGTTGCTGACTATCTCTCCCTGTGTGTGGAGCTGTGAAACAGCCTGACTGTCTCTCCGTGTGTGTGTGTAGTTTTGCCTGTTGCTGACACCCTCTCTGTTGTGTGTGTGTAGTTTTGCCTGTTGCTGACTGTCTTTCCCTGTGTGTGTGTAGTTTTGCCTGTTGCTGACTGTCTCTCCCTGTGTGTGTGTAGTTTGCCTGTTGCTGACAGTTCTCCCTCTGTTTGTGTAGTTTGCCTGTTGATGACTGTCTCTCCCTCTGTGTGTATAGTTTGCCTGTTGATGACTGTCTCTCCCTGTGTGTTTGTAGATTTGCCTGTTGCTGACTGTCTCTCCCTGTGTGTGTGTGTAGTTTGCCTGTTGATGACTGTCTTTTCCTCTGTGCGTGTAGATTGCCATATTGATGACTGTCTCTTCCTCTGTGTGTAGTGTGCCTGTTAAAGACTGTCTATCCCTCTATGTGTGTGTGTGTAGTTTGCCTGTTGACGACGGTCACTCTCTCTCCCTGTGTGTGTGTAGTTTTGCCTGTTGCTGACTGTCTCTCCCTGTGTGTGTGTAGTTTTGCCTATTGCTGATTGTTTCTCCGTATGTGTGCATGTAGTTTTGTCTGTTCCTAACGCTCTCTCCCTGTGTGTTTAGTTTTGCCTGTTGCTGACATGCTCTCCCTGTGTGTGTGTAGTTTCGCCTGTTGCTGACACTCTCTCTGTTGTGTGTGTTAGTTTTGCCTGTTGCTAACTGTCTCTCCCTGTGCGTGTAGTTTTGCCTGTTGCTGACTGTCTCTCCCTCTGTGTGTGTAGTTTTGCCTTTTGCTGACTGTCTCTCCCTGTGTTGTGTAGTTTTGCCTGTTGCTGACTGTCTCTCCCTGTGTGTGTGTAGTTTTGCCTGTTGCTGACTGTCTCTCCCTGTGTGTGTTGTATCGCCTGTTTCTGACGGTCTCTCCCTGTGTGTAGTTTTGCCTGTTGCTGACTGTCTCTCCCAGTGTCTGTGTGTGTGTAGTTTTGCCTGTTGTTGACTGTCTCTCCCGGTGTGTGTGTAGTTTTGCCTGTTTTGACTGTCTCTCCCTATGTGTGTGTAGTTTTGCCTGTTGCTGACTGTCTCTCCCGGTGTGTGTGTGTAGTTTTGCCTGTTGCCGACTGTCTCTCCCTGTGTGTGTGTGTGTGTAGTTTTGCCTGTTGCTGACTGTCTCTCCCGGTGTGTGTGTGTAGTTTTGCCTGTTTCTGGCTGTCTTTCCCTGTGTGTGTGTAGTTTTGCCTGTTTCTGACGTCTCTCCATGTGTGTGTGTGTAGTTTTGTCTGTTGCTGACTGTCTCTCCCTGTGTGTGTGTAGTTTTACCTGTTGTTGACTGTCTCTCCGTGTGAGTAGTTTTGCCTGTTGCTGACTATCTCTGTGTGTGTGTGTGCGTGTGTGTAGTTTTGCCTGTTGCTGACTGTCTCTCCCTGTGTGTGTCGTTTTGCCTGTTGCTGACTGTCTCTGCCGTGTGTGTAGTTTTGCCTGTTGCTGACTGTTTCTCCCTGTGTGTAGTTTTGCCTGTTGCTGACTGTCTCTCCCTGTGTGTGAAGTTTTTCCTGTTGCTGATTGTCTCTCCCTGTGTGTGTGTAGTTTTGCCTGTTGCTGACGGTCTCTGTGTGTGTGTATAGTTTTGCCTGTTGCTGACTGTCTCTCCCTGTGTGTGTGTAGTTTTGCCTGTTGCTGACTGTCTCTCCCTGTGTGTGTGTGTGTGTGTGTAGTTTTGCCTGTTGCTGACTGTCTCTCCCTGTGTGTGTGTGTAGGTTTGCCTGTTGCTGACTGTCTCTCCATGTGTGTGTTGTTTTGCCTGTTGCTGACTGTCTCTCCGTGTGTGTGTAGGTTTGCCTGTTGCTGACAGTCTCTCCCTGTGTGTGTGTGTGTAATTTTGCCTGTTGCTGACTGTCTCTCCCTGTGTGTAGTTTTGCCTGTTGCTGACTGTCTCTCCCTGTGTGTGTGTAGTTTTGCCTGTTGCTGACTGTCTCTCCCGGTGTGTGTGTTGTTTTGCCTGTTGCTGACTGTCTCTCCCTGTGTGTGTGTTGTTTTGTCTGTTGCTGACTGTCTCTCCCGGTGTGTGTGTGTAGTTTTGCCTGTTGCTGACTGTCTCTCCCTGTGTGTGTGTGTGTGTGTGTAGTTTTGCTTGTTGCTGACTGTCTCTCCCGGTGTGTGTGTGTAGTTTTGCCTGTTGCTGGCTGTCTCTCCCTGTGTGTGTGTGTAGGTTTGCCTGTTGCTGACTGTCTCTCCCTGTGTGTGTGTAGTTTTGCCTGTTGCTGACTGTCTCTCCGTGTGTGTAGTTTTGCCTGTTGCTGACTATCTCTCAGTGTGTGTGTGTGCATGTGTGTAGTTTTGCCTGTTGCTGACTGTCTCTCCCTGTGTGTGTGTCGTTTTGCCTGTTGCTGACTGTCTCTCCCGTGTGTGTAGTTTTGCCTGTTGCTGACTGTTTCTCCCTGTGTGTAGTTTTGCCTGTTGCTGACTGTCTCTCCCTGTGTGTGAAGTTTTTCCTGTTGCTGATTGTCTCTCCCTGTGTGTGTGTAGTTTTGCCTGTTGCTGATGGTCTCTGTGTGTGTGTATAGTTTTGCCTGTTGCTGACTGTCTCTCCCTGTGTGTGTGTGTGTAGTTTTGCCTGTTGCTGACTGTCTCTCCCTGTGTGTGTGTGTGTGTGTGTGGTTTTGCCTGTTGCTGACTGTCTCTCCCTGTGTGTGTGTGTAGGTTTGCCTGTTGCTGACTGTCTCTCCGTGTGTGTGTTGTTTTGCCTGTTGCTGACTGTCTCTCCGTGTGTGTGTAGGTTTGCCTGTTGCTGACAGTCTCTCCCTGTGTGTGTGTGTAATTTTGCCTGTTGCTGACTGTCTCTCCCTGTGTGTGTAGTTTTGCCTGTTGCTGACTGTCTCTCCCTGTGTGTGTGTAGTTTTGCCTGTTGCTGACTGTCTCTCCCGGTGTGTGTGTAGTTTTGCCTGTTGCTGACTGTCTCTCCCTGTGTGTGTGTAGTTTTGTCTGTTGCTGACTGTCTCTCCCGGTGTGTGTGTGTAGTTTTGCCTGTTGCTGACTGTCTCTCCCTGTGTGTGTGTGTGTGTAGTTTTGCTTGTTGCTGACTGTCTCTCCCGGTGTGTGTGTGTAGTTTTGCCTGTTGCTGGCTGTCTCTCCCTGTGTGTGTGTGTAGGTTTGCCTGTTGCTGACTGTCTCTCCCTGTGTGTGTGTAGTTTTGCCTGTTGCTGACTGTCTCTCCGTGTGTGTAGTTTTGCCTGTTGCTGACTATCTCTCAGTGTGTGTGTGTGCATGTGTGTAGTTTTGCCTGTTGCTGACTGTCTCTCCCTGTATGTGTAGTTTTGCCTGTTGCTGACTGTTTCTCCCTGTGTGTAGTTTTGCCTGTTGCTGACTGTCTCTCCCTGTGTGTGTAGTTTTTCCTGTTGCTGACTGTCTCTCCCTGTGTGTGTAGTTTTGCCTGTTGCTGACTGTCTCTCCCGGTGTGTGTGTGTAGTTTTGCCTGTTTCTGGCTGTCTTTCCCTGTGTGTGTGTAGTTTTGCCTGTTGCTGACGTCTCTCCATGTGTGTGTGTGTAGTTTTGTCTGTTGCTGACTGTCTCTCCCTGTGTGTGTGTGTAGTTTTGCCTGTTGCTGGCTGTCTCTCCCTGTGTGTGTGTGTAGGTTTGCCTGTTGCTGACTGTCTCTCCCTGTGTGTGTGTAGTTTTGCCTGTTGCTGACTGTCTCTCCGTGTGTGTAGTTTTGCCTGTTGCTGACTATCTCTCAGTGTGTGTGTGTGCATGTGTGTAGTTTTGCCTGTTGCTGACTGTCTCTCCCTGTATGTGTAGTTTTGCCTGTTGCTGACTGTTTCTCCCTGTGTGTAGTTTTGCCTGTTGCTGACTGTCTCTCCCTGTGTGTGTAGTTTTTCCTGTTGCTGACTGTCTCTCCCTGTGTGTGTAGTTTTGCCTGTTGCTGACTGTCTCTCCCGGTGTGTGTGTGTAGTTTTGCCTGTTTCTGGCTGTCTTTCCCTGTGTGTGTGTAGTTTTGCCTGTTGCTGACGTCTCTCCATGTGTGTGTGTGTAGTTTTGTCTGTTGCTGACTGTCTCTCCCTGTGTGTGTGTAGTTTTACCTGTTGTTGACTGTCTCTCCGTGTGAGTAGTTTTGCCTGTTGCTGACTATCTCTGTGTGTGTGTGTGCGTGTGTGTAGTTTTGCCTGTTGCTGACTGTCTCTCCCTGTGTGTGTCGTTTTGCCTGTTGCTGACTGTCTCTGCCGTGTGTGTAGTTTTGCCTGTTGCTGACTGTTTCTCCCTGTGTGTAGTTTTGCCTGTTGCTGACTGTCTCCCTGTGTGTGAAGTTTTTCCTGTTGCTGATTGTCTCTCCCTGTGTGTGTGTAGTTTTGCCTGTTGCTGACGGTCTCTGTGTGTGTGTATAGTTTTGCCTGTTGCTGACTGTCTCTCCCTGTGTGTGTGTAGTTTTGCCTGTTGCTGACTGTCTCTCCCTGTGTGTGTGTGTGTGTGTGTGTAGTTTTGCCTGTTGCTGACTGTCTCTCCCTGTGTGTGTGTGTAGGTTTGCCTGTTGCTGACTGTCTCTCCATGTGTGTGTTGTTTTGCCTGTTGCTGACTGTCTCTCCGTGTGTGTGTAGGTTTGCCTGTTGCTGACAGTCTCTCCCTGTGTGTGTGTGTGTGTAATTTTGCCTGTTGCTGACTGTCTCTCCCTGTGTGTAGTTTTGCCTGTTGCTGACTGTCTCTCCCTGTGTGTGTGTAGTTTTGCCTGTTGCTGACTGTCTCTCCCGGTGTGTGTGTTGTTTTGCCTGTTGCTGACTGTCTCTCCCTGTGTGTGTGTTGTTTTGTCTGTTGCTGACTGTCTCTCCCGGTGTGTGTGTGTAGTTTTGCCTGTTGCTGACTGTCTCTCCCTGTGTGTGTGTGTGTGTGTGTAGTTTTGCTTGTTGCTGACTGTCTCTCCCGGTGTGTGTGTGTAGTTTTGCCTGTTGCTGGCTGTCTCTCCCTGTGTGTGTGTGTAGGTTTGCCTGTTGCTGACTGTCTCTCCCTGTGTGTGTGTAGTTTTGCCTGTTGCTGACTGTCTCTCCGTGTGTGTAGTTTTGCCTGTTGCTGACTATCTCTCAGTGTGTGTGTGTGCATGTGTGTAGTTTTGCCTGTTGCTGACTGTCTCTCCCTGTGTGTGTGTCGTTTTGCCTGTTGCTGACTGTCTCTCCCGTGTGTGTAGTTTTGCCTGTTGCTGACTGTTTCTCCCTGTGTGTAGTTTTGCCTGTTGCTGACTGTCTCTCCCTGTGTGTGAAGTTTTTCCTGTTGCTGATTGTCTCTCCCTGTGTGTGTGTAGTTTTGCCTGTTGCTGATGGTCTCTGTGTGTGTGTATAGTTTTGCCTGTTGCTGACTGTCTCTCCCTGTGTGTGTGTGTGTAGTTTTGCCTGTTGCTGACTGTCTCTCCCTGTGTGTGTGTGTGTGTGTGTGGTTTTGCCTGTTGCTGACTGTCTCTCCCTGTGTGTGTATGTAGGTTTGCCTGTTGCTGACTGTCTCTCCGTGTGTGTGTTGTTTTGCCTGTTGCTGACTGTCTCTCCGTGTGTGTGTAGGTTTGCCTGTTGCTGACAGTCTCTCCCTGTGTGTGTGTGTAATTTTGCCTGTTGCTGACTGTCTCTCCCTGTGTGTGTAGTTTTGCCTGTTGCTGACTGTCTCTCCCTGTGTGTGTGTAGTTTTGCCTGTTGCTGACTGTCTCTCCCGGTGTGTGTGTGTAGTTTTGCCTGTTGCTGACTGTCTCTCCCTGTGTGTGTGTAGTTTTGTCTGTTGCTGACTGTCTCTCCCGGTGTGTGTGTGTAGTTTTGCCTGTTGCTGACTGTCTCTCCCTGTGTGTGTGTGTGTGTAGTTTTGCTTGTTGCTGACTGTCTCTCCCGGTGTGTGTGTGTAGTTTTGCCTGTTGCTGGCTGTCTCTCCCTGTGTGTGTGTGTAGGTTTGCCTGTTGCTGACTGTCTCTCCCTGTGTGTGTGTAGTTTTGCCTGTTGCTGACTGTCTCTCCGTGTGTGTAGTTTTGCCTGTTGCTGACTATCTCTCAGTGTGTGTGTGTGCATGTGTGTAGTTTTGCCTGTTGCTGACTGTCTCTCCCTGTATGTGTAGTTTTGCCTGTTGCTGACTGTTTCTCCCTGTGTGTAGTTTTGCCTGTTGCTGACTGTCTCTCCCTGTGTGTGTAGTTTTTCCTGTTGCTGACTGTCTCTCCCTGTGTGTGTAGTTTTGCCAGTTGCTGACAGTCTCTCTGTGTGTGTAGTTTTGCCTGTTGCTGACTGTCTCTCCCTGTGTGTGTATTTTTGCCTGTTGCTGACTGTGTCTCCCTGTGTGTGTGTGTAGTTTTGCCTGTTGCTGACTGTCTCTCCCTGTGTGTGTTGTTTTGCCTGTTGCTGACTGTCTCTCCTTGTGTGTGTGTAGGTTTGCCTGTTGCTGACAGTCTCTCCCTGTGTGTGTAGTTTTTCCTGTTGCTGAATGTCTCTCCCTGTGTGTGTAGTTTTGCCAGTTGCTGACTGTCTCTCCCTGTGTGTGTGTAGTTTTGCCTGTTGCTGACTGTCTCTCCCTGTGTGTGTGTGTAGTTTTGCCTGTTGCTGACTGCCTCTCCCGGTGTGTGTGTAGTTTTGCCTGTTGCTGACTGTCTCTCCCTGTGTGTGTGTAGTTTTGCCTGTTGCTGACTGTCTCTCCCTGTGTGTGTAGTTTTGCTGTTGCTGACTGTCTCTCCCTGTGTGTGTGTAGTTTTGCCTGTTGCTGACTGTCTCTCCCTGTGTGTGAGTGTAGTATTGCCTGTTGCTGTCTCTCCCTGTGTGTGTTTGTAGTTTTGCCTGTTGCTGACGGTCTCTCCCTGTGTGTGTGTAGTTTTGCCTGTTGCTGACTGTCTCTCCCTGTGTGTGTAGTTTTGCCTGTTGCTGTCTCTCCCTCTGTGTGTGTGTGTAGTTTTGCCTGTTGCTGACTGTCTCTCCCTGTGTGTGTGTGTGTAGTTTTGCCTGTTGCTGACTGTCTGTCCCTGTGTGTGTGTGTGTAGTTTTGCCTGTTACTGACTGTCTGTCCCTGTGTGTGTGTGTAGTTTTGCCTGTTTCTGACTGTCTCTCCCTGTGTGTGTAGTTTTGCCTGTTGCTGATGGTCTCTCCCTGTGTGTGTAGTTTTGCCTGTTGCTGACTGTCTCTCCCTGTGTGTGTAGTTTTGCCTGTTGCTGACTGTCTCTCCCTGTGTGTGTGTGTGTGTAGTTTTGCCTGTTGCTGACTGTCTGTCCCTGTGTGTGTGTGTGTAGTTTTGCCTGTCTGTCCCTGTGTGTGTGTAGTTTTGCCTGTTGCTGATGGTCTCTCCCTGTGTGTAGTTTTGCCTGTTGCTGACTGTCTCTCCCTGTGTGTGTAGTTTTGCCTGTTGCTGACTGTCTCTCCCTGTGTGTGTGTAGTTTTGCCTGTTGCTGACTGTCTCTCCCTGTGTGTGTAGTTTTGCCTGTTGCTGATGGTCTCTCCCTGTGTGTGTGTAGTTATGCCTGTTGCTGACTGTCTCTCCCGGTGTGTGTGTAGTTTTGCCTGTTGCTGACTGTCTCTCCCTGTGTGTGTAGTTTTGCTGTTGCTGACTGTCTCTCCCTGTGTGTGTGTAGTTTTGCCTGTTGCTGACTGTCTCTCCCTGTGTGTGTGTGTAGTATTGCCTGTTGCTGTCTCTCCCTGTGTGTGTTTGTAGTTTTGCCTGTTGCTGACTGTCTCTCCCTGTGTGTGTGTGTAGTTTTGCCTGTTGCTGACTGTCTCTCCCTGTATGTGTGTAGTTTTGCCTGTTGCTGACTGTCTCTCCCTGTGTGTGTGTGTAGTTTTGCCTGTTGCTGACTGTCTCTCCCTGTGTGTGTGTGTGTAGTTTTGCCTGTTGCTGACGGTCTCTCCCTGTGTGTGTGTGTGTAGTTTTGCCTGTTGCTGATGGTCTCTCCCTGTGTGTGTAGTTTTGCCTGTTGCTGACGGTCTCTCCCTGTGTGTGTGTGTGTAGTTTTGCCTGTTGCTGATGGTCTCTCCCTGTGTGTGTAGTTTTGCCTGTTGCTGATGGTCTCTCCCTGTGTGTGTGTAGTTATGCCTGTTGCTGACTGTCTCTCCCGGTGTGTGTGTAGTTTTGCCTGTTGCTGACTGTCTCTCCCTGTGTGTGTAGTTTTGCTGTTGCTGACTGTCTCTCCCTGTGTGTGTGTAGTTTTGCCTGTTGCTGACTGTCTCTCCCTGTGTGTGTGTGTGTAGTATTGCCTGTTGCTGTCTCTCCCTGTGTGTGTTTGTAGTTTTGCCTGTTGCTGACTGTCTCTCCCTGTGTGTGTAGTTTTGCCTGTTGCTGACTGTCTCTCCCTGTGTGTGTGTAGTTTTGCCTGTTGCTGACTGTCTCTCCCTGTGTGTGTGTGTGTAGTTTTGCCTGTTGCTGACTGTCTCTCCCTGTGTGTGTGTGTGTAGTTTTGCCTGTTGCTGACGGTCTCTCCCTGTGTGTGTGTAGTTTTGCCTGTTGCTGACTGTCTCTCCCTGTGTGTGTGTAGTTTTGCCTGTTGCTGACTGTCTCTCCCTGTGTGTGTGTGTGTAGTTTTGCCTGTTGCTGACGGTCTCTCCCTGTGTGTGTGTAGTTTTGCCTGTTGCTGACTGTCTCTCCCTGTGTGTGTGTGTAGTATTGCCTGTTGCTGTCTCTCCCTGTGTGTGTTTGTAGTTTTGCCTGTTGCTGACTGTCTCTCCCTGTGTGTGTGTGTGTAGTTTTGCCTGTTGCTGACTGTCTCTCCCTGTGTGTGTGTAGTTTTGCCTGTTGCTGACTGTCTCTCCCTGTGTGTGTGTGTAGTTTTGCCTGTTGCTGACTGTCTCTCCCTGTGTGTGTGTGTGTAGTTTTGCCTGTTGCTGACGGTCTCTCCCTGTGTGTGTGTAGTTTTGCCTGTTGCTGACTGTCTCTCCCTGTGTGTGTGTGTAGTTTTGCCTGTTGCTGACTGTCTCTCCCTGTGTGTGTGTGTGTAGTTTTGCCTGTTGCTGACGGTCTCTCCCTGTGTGTGTGTAGTTTTGCCTGTTGCTGACTGCCTCTCCCTGTGTGTGTGTGTGTGTGTAGTTTTGCCTGTTGCTGACTGTCTCTCCCTGTGTGTGTGTGTGTAGTTTTGCCTGTTGCTGACTGTCTCTCCCTGTGTGTGTGTGTGTAGTTTTGCCTGTTGCTGACTGTCTGTCCCTGTGTGTGTGTGTGTAGTTTTGCCTGTTGCTGACTGTCTCTCCCTGTGTGTGTGTGTGTAGTTTTGCCTGTTGCTGACTGTCTGTCCCTGTGTGTGTGTGTGTGTAGTTTTGCCTGTTGCTGACTGTCTGTCCCTGTGTGTGTGTGTGTGTAGTTTTGCCTGTTGCTGACTGTCTCTCCCTGTGTGTGGAGCTGTGAAACAGCCGGACTGTGAGCTGGGAGGAGGAGTCAGTCAGCTCCCGAGCTGTATTTGAGCAGCACTGGCTGGCGGAGAGGAACTTGCCGCCCAGCAGGAAGTGTGGGCGGTGTCGAGTCCCAGGTAGCAGCTCCGTCTCCAGCTCCCTCCCTGCCTTCCCTCCCTCACGGCCCGCCCTCACTCACTCCCTCCCTCCCTCCCTCAGTCCGAGCCGGGGTGCGGACAGCAATGCCCGGGATGCAGCTGGACTTCGGGCCCCTGAAGGAGCCGATCGGCTTCATCAAGATCCTCGAGTGGGTGAGTAGCAGCTTCTCCCGAGTCTCTCACGGTGAAGGCCGAGGCCTCGGGCCGGGCCGGGCCGCCCAGCTCCCGCTCCAGCTCGTGGCTTGGACCTGGGCCCTCGGCCGTCCCCCGTCCCCTCCTCCCAGGCCCCGCTCCTCCCGGGGGAGGTTAACCCCACAGCAGCTTCCCGTGCAACATAGTGGTGCAAAAAAAATGTTTTTTTCTCCCCCTTAAAAAAGTAATCTTTATTCTTCAAATTGAAACTTTGTGCAAAACCGACTTTTGCTGAAATCGACCGCAGTCCAGCGAAGTTATGATTTAAATCAATATTTGAGGGTGGAACATTAACTTTACTGTTGGGAGAAATTGTCATTTACCAGGAGAGTCAGCATTTCACTGTCAGTCGTCAGTGAATTTTGTTTAAATAGAGCAGTGCAGCACCGATGATGTTTGACAAGTGTTCACTGTAAGTTGTGTTTTGTTCTATTATTGCATTAACCATCCTTCCTGAAGGTGCTTCGTCTTGGTGACAGTCACCAAAAGTGAGGATTATTGTTTCTCTTGAGAACTTGGGCCTTGTTGCTGCTTCACCCCAGAGTGAGTTGAGGGGGACAGGGTGCACCACACCTTTTGTTCAGTTCTTGCAGCTCACTCCCTTACTTTGACTGCACTGACTCCGATCGTACAGGGTGAACCTTATCCAAGTGAAAATGGGTCCCTGGTTCTCTAAATGGATTGACTAGTAAATGGTTTCAGTGGTGTAAATGTGAGGTGACGTTATCGTAACTCTCATCAACAGCATGGATTGGATTGTTTGTTGTAAACTAACCAACTGGGTAGCGTCCTTTGTGGGGGTGAGAATGCATCTTAGCTATACTGTGAAGTGTAGTGAATGCTTGGTGTTTATAGTAGTTGTCTTGGTAGATATAACTGTTCATTAGTGCAGGCATGATGCTTTTAGGATTTTGTGCCATGTGGAATGATGGGTCAAGTGGGTAGTTCTGTGGCTGATTACAAAACTTCTGGTTCTGCAATCTTCTTGAGGTTTTGTTGACTTCTTACATTTTATGTTTGTTTTTATATTTGAAATCACGACCACAAAACTAGCAACGGCTCAAATTGAAAGTGTTTGACGTTAACAAATTTACACATTTGTACAGTAATTCTTCTTGTCGCTCAAATTGTAATTTTGGAGTCTGTGGGACTCTTCTTCTGGATACGCAACTCCATAAAGGAAGTGGACAAATATTGATCAGTGTCATAAGAGCTTCTATCTACACTGACTTGTAAAATTATAATCAATGAATATACCACAAAAATAGATCACAATACTCTAACTTTATCCCTTGATTATCATTTGAGTTGTCCATTTTCAAAATCAAAGTTTTAGTGGCAAAGAATTTAGAATTTTAAATGAATTCACTTGAGATGCCGATGTCACTGACTGGGCCAACATTTATTGATCAGTGGGCAGTTAAAAGTCAACCACATTGCTGTGGGTCTGGACTTGCATGTAGACCAAACCTGGTAAGGATGGCAGATTTCATTCCAGAAAGGGCAGTAGTGAATCAGGTAGGTTTTCAAAAACCATCTACAGTGGATTGCTTTTTTTATTCCAGATTTTTATTGAGTTTAAATTCCACCACCTGCCATGGTAGGATTTGAACCCATATCCCTAGAAAATTGACTTGATGCGCTGGACTACTGGTGAAGTACCATTATGCTACTACCTCCCCCATTGCACCAGCCCTCTGCATAATTTGCACTTAGCAATATTCTTTGCTGTTTGACTTTCAATAGTTATGCTCCAACATCCTTTACATTTAAACAAAGTGGAAAATGTGTACAATTCCTGAATTGGTTTAATCTTCCTTTATAAACAATCCAGTATAAATAATTACTGTAAACCAAACTTTAGTATCTAAAATATGTTGTAACGGTTTCTGTATTTTCAAAGAATTGTTTCTTCAGAATTTAAGCACATGCTTAATCTGGTACATTTTTGAACCTTATTTCATTTCATTTTCACTGAATGAAATAGCATAAACGAGATCATTCAATATTTGTTTATTCTGACTTGCTGAAAGAATCACCAATCAATTCAACTGCCCTGTTGTCTCTTCAATGCTACGCAGTTTTTGTCCCTTTTTTTTTCTTTAAAGGTTATTTCCAAAACCCTTTTGAAAGTTTTTATTGAACTTCTCTTTCAGGTAGTGAATTCAAAAACATCACATGAATTGAATATTTTTCAACTCTACTGGCTTTGTTGGCTATCAGCTAAATCTGTGCTCTCTGTATGACTCACCTACCATACGAAACACTTGAATTCAAAACCCTTGTACTTCTAAACATATGTTTATGTGGTATAGGAACAGGCCTTTCAGCCCAACCAGTCCCTGCTGTCCTTTGTCTTATTAAGCCTTAGAATTCCCCCTCTAAGGGCATTGTGAGTCAACCCAGAGCAGGTAGACTGCAGCGGTTCAAGAAGGTTGCTTACCCACACCTTCCCAAGGGTAGCTAAGGGCAGGCAATAAATGTTGGCCAGCCGGTGCTACCTACATCCCACAAATGAATTTTAAAAAATAATCTCCACATCTAAATCGATCATCATAGCCGTCAAAAATTATAGCCCTTGAATATCTGTGGTCGCTAAGCTCTGGTCGTGATGACAAAAGCCAAGTGGAACTGGGGAACAAGTGATGGTTATTGGTGGGTAATTGGTTGAAAACATTACTGGCTCTATAGACAAGGAACAAATGAGTGGTTGGCGTTAGTATGTGAGTACTGGGGTTTGTGGCACAGTGGGAGTGTAACCTCTGCGTCTGAAGGCGTGAGTTCAAGTCCCATCTGCTGCAGTGGTGTGTCAGCCTATCTGAACAAGCTGATGAGGCTTTCTTTGGTGGGTTGGAATAAAATTCTGACTGGAAAAACATTTCTAACCGATGTTTTAATCTCCAGTGTTTAACAGTGCCCTTCTCCCTCCTGCTTAATCAGCTTCCTCTTAAATATATCAGCAATTTGTTTCAGACATTCCCTGTGGTAATTAATTCCATGTTGTTAATACTCTGGTTGGAGAGACTTTTATTTTCTGGATTTCCTGTTGATTTGTCTGGTTATAAAGGTGTCTAATTACACACTTCTTGAGAGGAAACATTTGTTGCATCCAATCTTACCAAAATTTTATTAATGTTAAAGATCTCTATTTGGTCAGTGCTCAAATCTCTCGTTTTCAGATCTGTGGGTCTTGTTTAAAGTTAGCATCCCTCCTCGTTCAGGCAGGTATAATATCTGACACAGGCTTTCGATATATGCCTCTCAATCCCTTCAGCCCAACCATCACACTACCAGAACTGTGCTGAAATTTGAGATGCATGATTCTCACTGTTTGGTTGAAAAAAAAATTAGAGGCTTTGTCTTGGCCTGTCACAAGGGAGGGGTTGAGTATTGTTGGAGGCCAGCATTAATGATTTACATTGCTGGCCCAAATCCAACCCAGGTACAGAGTCATAAAGCACGGAAACAGACCCTCTTTGAATTAGCTTTCTCTTTTTGAGAGCTATTGTTCCTAAGCTAGCTGTTTGAGCTAATTTTAGCTTAATTTTGAGTTACTTTATTCAATTAAAAAAAAAACTAAAATTAAGAAATCAGAGTTAATTCTCTGGGATTGTGTCATTATAAAAGATGTAGCTGGGAAGAAGTTTGCCTTTTTTTTTGTTTAAGAACTTTTCTAACATTTGGTCATCTTTTGTGTGTGGTAAACTTGTTTTTGAAATAAACGTAATTGACAGATTGTTGTCAATATTTCCAGGTGGTCTGACAAAGGAGCAGCGCTCCGAAAGCTTGGTGATTTTAAATAAACCCGTTAGACTATAACCTGGTGTCATGTGACTTCTGATTTTGTCCACCCCAGTCCAACACTGGCATCTCCACATCACTATGTTCAGTGACTAATCATCACCAGTAATCAAACCTCAAAAATAAAACTTGTGACCTATTGAGCAAGGTTTTATTCTGGGATCTGACTTGTTCAGTATTACCATCAGCCGAGATCATCACATTGTCAGTTTTGCTAGTGCCATTCAGGAAGGTTTAAACTAGTGTGGTAAGGGGTTGGGAACCAGAGCAGTAGGTCAGCAAGTAAAATGGCTAAGTAGGAATCAGACTGAGGCCAGTAAGACTAAGAGGAAGAACAGCCAAGGAGAGATTACTAAACACAGTCAGACTGGCTGTCTGAGGTGGAGTGTTGCTGAACAAAGAGACCTTGGAGTGCAGGTTCATAGCTCCTTGAAAGTGGAGTCGCAGGTAGATAGGATAGTGTAGTGAAGAAGGCGTTTGGTATGCTTTCCTTTATTGGTCAGATTATTGAGTACAGGAGTTGGAGGTCATGTTGTGGCTGTACAGGACACTGGTTAGGCCACTGTTGGAATATTGCGTGCAATTCTGGTCTCCTTCCTATTGGAAAGATATTGTGAAACTTGAAAGGGTTCAGAAAAGATTTACAAGGATGTTGCCAGGGTTGGAGGATCTGAGCTACAGGGAGAGGCTGAACAGGCTGGGGCTGTTTTCCCTGGAGCGTCGGAGGCTGAGGGGTGACCTTATTGAGGTTTATAAAATTGAGGGGCATGGATAGGGTAAATAGACAAAGTATTTTCCCTGGGATGGGAGAGTCCACAACTAGAGGGCATAGGTTTAGAGTGAGAGGGAAAAGATATAAAAGAGACCTAAGGGGCAACTTTTTCACACAGAGGGTGGTACGTGTATGGAATAAGCTGCTGGAGGAAGTGGTGGAGGCTGGTACAATTGCAACATTTAAGAGGCATTTGGATGGGTCTATGTATAGGAAGGGTTTGGAGGGATATGGGCCGGGTGCTGGCAGGTGAGCCTAGATTGGGTTGGGATATCTGGTCAGCATGGATAATATGGACGGAAGGGTCTGTTTCCATGCTGTACATCTCTATGACAGTTAAGGCAAATGAGCTTGGACTTGGATTAATACATTGTTACAATGATGTTGTAGCTATTACAGACTTGGTTTAGAATCTGGCAGCTTAACGTTCTCAGAAGTACTGAGGGAGGACATCTTGGACAGCATGTTCCTGTGACAACAAAGGATGGCAAAGTTCGGGGACTTTGGATGACGAGAAACTGAGAGCTTAGTCAAAAAGAAGGTGGTAAGGTTAAGGAAACTGAAGACAGAGTGTGAAAATAGCTGGAAAGAATCAAACAAGGACTTAGGGCTCAGAGGCCATGGAACGACTTTAGCAAACCGGATTAAGGAAGATACCAAGGTGTTTTATACGTGTATAAGGAGCAAGAAAGTTGTTCGGGAAAGGGTAGGTACACTCAAGTACAAAGGAGGAAATTTTGTGTGTGGAGGTGGGTGAGGTTCTTTACGAACACTTTGTGTTGGTATTCACAAAGGAGAAGGACATGTTGGATGTGAGCCTTGAGAAGGCTATGTTGATATTCCAGGTTATATCAATATAAAAATGGAGATTGTTGGGTGTTTTTGAAAAGTGTTAAGGTGGGAAAGTTCCCAGGATCTAATGGGATCTATTTCAGAATGCCGAGCCAGGCAATTGAGAAATTGCTGAGGCCTTGTAAGAATTTTTTGTCTTTTTTTTTCTCAGAGCTCCCAGAGGACTGGTGAATAGCTGACATTGTTTCTTTGATTAAGGATGGCAGCAAGGATAATCTGAGAAATTATAGGCTGGTGAGCCTTCTAACAGTGGTAGGGAAATTATTGGAGAAGATTCTTAGGAATTACACACATCTGGAAAAATATGAGCTTGTTAGTAATTGACAGTATGGCCTTGTACAGAGAAGATTGTGTATCTCTCAAACTTGATTGACCTTTTTGAGGAAGTGACCGACTATTATCAAGGCAAGATAGTAGCTATTCTTTATATGGCTTTTCACAAGGTTTTTGACCTGCTGCTACAAAATGTGAGGTTGTGTGGCATTGGCTGTGAGTTGGTAAGATGGGCAAAGAACTGGCTTAGTTATGGAAGGCAGATGGCAATAGGAGGGGTTTTTCCTGACTGGAGATTTGTGACCAATGGCATTCCACAAGGATCAGTGCCAGGACCCCTGTTGTTTTAAATAAATAAAAATCATTTGGAGGAGAACATAGGTGACCTGCTTAGTATGTTTGTGGGTGACCCAAAGTTTGGGGCAATCTGTGGATACTGAAGAGGGTTGCTAGAGGATGCAGCAAAGTTTGAAAACTTGGGCAGAGAAATGGCAGATGGAGTTTAATGTGGCCAAATGTGAGGTGGTGCATGTTGGGAGATCTGATGCAGAGGAGGAAGTATACAGTAAATAGTTAAGACCCATAGTAGCATCAGCATAGATAGGGATCTAGATATATGGTTCCACAGTTCCTTGAAAGTGGTGGACGTCATCTATATGAACTTCAGTAAGGTATTTGACAAGGTTCCCCATAGGAGACTGATTAGCAAGGTTAGATCTCACGGAATCCATTTGGATACAGAACTGGCTCAAAGGTAGAAGATAGAGGGTGGTGGTAGACGGTTGCTCTTCAGACTGGAGGCCTGTGACCAGGTGAGTGCCACAAGGATCAGTGCTGAGTCCACTACTTTTTGTCATTTGTATAAATTATTTGGATATCAACGTAGGAAGTATAGTTAGTAAGTTTGCAGATGACACCAAAATTGGAGGTGTAGTGGACAGCAAAGAGGGTTATCTCTGATTACAATGGGATCTGGACCGGATGGGCCAATGGGCTGAGAAGTGACAGATGGAGTTTAATTCAGATATATTCGAGGTGCTGCATTTTGGGAAAGCAAATCAGAGCAGGACTTATACACTTAATGGTAAGGTCCTAGGGAGGACCTTTGTTGCTGAACAAAGAGACCTTGGAGTGCAGGTTCATAGCTCCTTGAAAGTGGAGTCGCAAATAGATAGGATAGTGAAGAAGGTGTTTGGTATGCTTTCTTTTATTGGTCTGCGTATTGAGTACAGGAGTTGGGAGGTCATGTTGTGGCTGTACAGGACATTGGTTAGGCCACTGTTGGAATATTGCATGTAATTACGGTCTCCTTCCTTTTGGAAAGGTGTGAAAGGGTTGAGGAGGTGACTTTATAGAGGTTTATAAAATAATGAGGGGCATGGATAGGATAAATAGACAAAGTCTCTTCCCTGGGGTGAAGGAGTCCAGAACTAGAGGGCATAGGATTAAGGTGAGAGGGGAAAGGTAAGAGAGACTGAAGGGGCAATGTTTTCACGCAGAGGACGGTGCATGTATGGAATGAGCTGTCAGAGGAGGTGGTGGAGGCTGGTACAATTACAACATTTAAAAGGCATCTGGATGCGTATATGAATAGGAAGGGTTTGGAGGGATATAGGCCAACTCCTCGCAAATTGGACTTGATTAGGTTGGGATATCTAGTCGGCGTGGATGAGTTGGACTGAAAGGTCTTTTTCCGTGCTGTACATCTCTGTGACTCTGACTCTAAATGGATTAGGCATACAACATGCTTTCTTCATCAAGGCATAGAGCATAAAAATTGGCAAGTCATGTTGCAGCTGTATAGAACTTTAGTTTTGGCCAAATTTGGAATATTGTGAACAGGTCTGGGTGCCACACTACTAGAAGGTCCAGACACAGTTTACCAGGATGTTGTCTGGTTGGATGGTATTAGCTATGCGGAGAGATCGGGCAAACTTGGTTTCTTTTCACTTGAACATGGAAGGATGAGGAGCAACGTGACAGAAGTTACCAAATTGAGGAATGGAGAGTCACTCTTTCCCCCCCCCCCCCCCCCCAACAGTGCAGAAATGTCAATTATGAGGTTTAAGGTAAAAGGGAGTAAGTTTTTAAAGGAGAAATTGGACACAATTTTTTTTGCGCAGGAGGTGGTAAGTGCCTGTAATGCATTGCCAAAGGAGGTGGTGGAGGCAGATACAATAACACTGTTTACGAGACCTCTTAATAATTGTATGAATAGGCAGGGAATAGAGGGATATGGACAAGATAGAAGCTTTCTGTGCTATGCTGTTCTTTATTCTTGTAAATGACTAGAGGTATTCAGTTTAAAAAAAATCAAGAACATGAAACTATCATCCTTGCGATTTCATTCTCTCACTTGGTGTTTTGGATTCTTGAAACATTATCTAGAAATCATTACTCGTCTAAAGAGATTAAATTTACAGTAACAATGGTCTCCTGTCAATAAAGCTGCAATAATTCAAGTACCTGGCTCTAACCTGTGTAGCACGTATGCATTTTCATTAAATCAGAAGCACACGGGGATGTTTGTCTGACAGGATTTCTGTGGGCTGGATTTTCCAAAGAGTGACAATCTTAAACAGATTGGGGGTGTATGTATGAGTTAAGTATGGGGTAAGTTGACTAGTGATTCAGGAGTTAGGCTATGTATTTAATGCTCTAATTTTTCCTAATTTAACGGTTTACTTCATTTCATCCAACCCTCTGAATTCTTCCATTTAACTCAAGACTATAGGAGAGTTTCAGGCATTGGGGAATTGCCCAGTGGAGTCTTAAATCTCCAAGTAGTTCCTTTAGAGTCTGCCACAATGAGGATTCCACAATGTCCTCCATTCAAATCCCTCATTTACATTTGAATAATGACTGTCTGATCATCAGAAAATCTGTGCCTTTATCTCAGGGCTGATTTGAATTTTGTCTGATAGGATAGTTAATATTTGGACGAAAGTGGGTACTGCAGATACTGGAGATTAGAATCAAGATTAGAGTGGTGCTGGAAAAGCACAGCAGGTCAGGCTGCATCCGAGGAGCAGGAAAATCGACGTTTCGGGCAAAAGGCCTTTATCAGGAATTTCTGATGAAGGACTTTGGCCCAAAATGTCGATTTTCCTGCTCCTCCGATGCTGCCTGACCTGCTGTGCTTTTCCAGCACCACTCTAACCTGATTAAAATATTTGTCATGTATGTACAAAATTTGAAGACAGTGATGATTGGAACTCTTGCCATGGCTATTGGACAAAAATGTATTTATTGAGAGAATGATACATCCTCAGCACACTTCCCTTGTCTTTTATCGTATTGGTGACCTTTTAGATAGGTTGTGCTTAGTGACTCTCAGAAATGTAAATGACCCAATCTCTGTATAGTGACGGTCACATTTGGAACTTATACAGGTAATTTGAACAGCTAAGAATAAACCAATAAGTTTTTTTTTTAGAAAAGAAATGCTGACAATTTCAACTTGTTCTCATAATTTAATGGGTTTCTGATTTTTTTTTTTGCTTTAAATTTCAAACCTAGATATTTGCAATTTTTGGATTTGCAACATGTGGTGGATTCAGTGGCAAAACTGCACTGAATGTGAAATGCAAGGACTCCAATGACAGCCAGTTATTTACAGCGAACTTCCAATATCCATTCAGGTTGGTGTGTTTTAGTCTTTATTTTTGAAAGTCTGTTGGTGTCAAGTCAACTTTTGAGTTCAGTTTAATTGGTGCAGAAAATGTGGTTTTGCACTCCCTTAAATTGCCTTCATAGGTCTGCTGTTTAACAGTCGGGTTTAATTTGTCAAATTTCTATGTAAATTTAGCAGTCAATTAATGCTTCAACTAAACTGGAACTTTAAGAAAGTTTGTGACAATGTTTGAGTCTGTTACACTGCAGCATTGGGTATCTTTTTGCATGTGGAAATTCTTTTCTTCCAAATATGTTGCGTGATCAGACCTTCCTGTATATGCTGACTAGACAAATAATTGCATATGAACGTGGAAATTATATATTGGAACAACCAAGTGCAAAATATGATGTTGACTGAGGAAATAAATGAGGTAGACTTTTCTCTATAATAGGAATATGTTGCTGAGTGTTGCAGAACAGTTACAATATTAACATTGTTGGAAGACTTTCATATTTATTACCTTTTTAGACTCTTGAGGATGGCACATCTGAGTGTTTTTTGAGAATTGAATAAGCAAGCATAATTAGTGTGCAAAAGTGATTATTAAATGAGTTTGTTATTTTCCAGGTTGAACACTGTTTCAATCATTCCCAAGGCAACCTGCAATCAAACTATAGCAACCTACTTAATGGGAGATTTTTCATCCTCTGCTGAGTTTTTTGTTGCAATCGCAGTATTGGCCTTTCTGTACTGTATCGCTGCCCTTGTTCTCTATATCGGGTATCTCCATATCTACCGGGATGGCAACCGTGGACCGATGATTGTAAGTAACCTTCCATGAACTCACCAATTGTCTTTATATGTCATTGTTTTTACCTAGGTCCTAACTACATTACAATGACTGCAGATGCTGGAAACCAGATTCTGGATTAGTGGTGCTGGAAGAGCACAGCAGTTCAGGCAGCATCGCTGCTCCTTAGTAGTTAGGACCTAATCAAGTTGTAACTTTGACAGAAGTTTTCAGCCCTTATCAACCATAAACCATAAGGAATAGTGTCAATAAGTATAAAAGAAGAGAAGGTGAGGGCTCTTAGCACAGTGGAAGTGCTCTCTCCTCTGGGCCAGGAGACCTGAGTCCAAGTCCCACCTGTCCTGGATGTGTATCATAACATGTCTGGACAGATTTAGTAAATAACTGGGCAGGGCAAATCATTCAAAGTGTAGTGTGTCGCTGACAAATTGTTACCATGGATTTGCCTGATATATAATACTTTTGCAGTATTAGATCTTAGCCCTAACTTCAACTGATTTATGCCATTATTGGCTTTCACACTGACACATAGCAAATCGCTTATTTCTGTCAACCAGTCATTTATTTGAAGCCCTATATGATTACAGATATCCAGTTGTAGATGTATTTTGTTTCGGGTTGCTTCATTTGGTTTTGTATGCCTTGCTGCAAATTAATTGCACTGAATGAACCAATATCCACCATGACGTGATGACAATCTAACCCTTGTAAGTGGGGATCTGGGACTGTTCTATGAATTAGCCTTACTTTATGACAGATGAGGATCAAAACTCTCAGCATTTGGAAGATGTAATTTCTAATGTTGCAATCAAGTATTCCAGTAATCTCAGACTAGTGCCTTTGGCAACTATATTTCAGAAGCATGTAGCATAAATTCCAGTGCATACTGAGGTGGGACTGAAATATAGTGATTTAGGGCTTGGCAGAGTGAGCCTTCTATTATAAGAAGCTTCTCGCTGTATTCCCTTTTACTCGCTTGTCATATTGACATGAAATTCAATACCTAGTCAGGCACTCTGTCGTTCTGTTGCTGTTTATAGTAAGATGTAATTGTGTGCTGTCAGTCATTAATTAGCACTGTCGTCAGTTTATAAATGTTCTGTGCAGTGTAGGTATGTTCAATTTAAGAGTAAATGCATTTCAAAATACAATATTACTTTTAAACAGCTTGTTGAGATGAACTTCTAAAATGTCCTGATACCATTCAATAGTTTGACCACCACAGAACAAATCAATGTTGTATACATGGTGCATTATAACTTTAATGACTTAAGATATACATCTGAAACCTTCTTTGCAACTGCTGATCTATTTAATACAAAAAAAAGTCTAAAAATATGGCTGCCAAAGTATCCAATTAGTATAGATGTTTCGAAAGTTGGTAATGTGACTGTTAATTGTCACTTGCTCAGTTTTCTTGAGGGATAGCCTATAATGTGAAGAAACATCTTCAGAACAATCTCCAATTTGGGAGAATGTGTTGGAATGAATAAGTTACATTTCAGATCCTTTTTATTTGGTTTTATAGCTTTTTGAGGAATATAGACTGATTATTGTGCAGAAAGGAGGTCTTTGAGTCTATTATGTCAGTGCTTTTTTTTTAGCAGAGCATTCCAAATTATTTCCCATCCTTGAAGGTCTTTCCCCATGCTTTTCTCCACTTTTTTTTTAAAAAAAGGTTTAAGTAGTTATCCATATTTCAAGTATGTTAGTGATACATGTCTTTTTTACTTATGTTTGTGAATTCATATCTGCTTGCTTTAATGCCTATAATTTTTGTAGATTTAAATTGCTGTTCTCATCCACATCTTATTCACAATCCAGTCAAAACGGGTAGAAAGATTCTTCATGTTTAAAATAGTTTACCATTTTTATTTCCTGCTGCACAAATTTAAAGGATGAATTTAAATTGTGGTAAGTTGTATGGCATTTACTACTTCATCTCGGGATTTATTATGTAATTAAGGAATTTGTTCTGTAAAAATTCTCAAATAGCTGCGGTATTGTTGGTTGATCTGTTTCCATCTGGTGTTTAACCAGGCTGTGATCATGAGGTGTTCAAGTTGCTTGCTCATGCGAGTCTTTAGTGCGAGCCAGCAAAAATAGTGTTGCAGAAGTTAGCCTACTCAGTGGGTACTTCAGAAGCCTGGAGACATTGCGGTGATTGTGTGTCTGCATAATTTGGTGCTGGCAGCTGAGAAGCAGTGTGCTTTAATTGACTTTTTTCAGTGAATGTAGTCTTCACAGCATCGTGTCCCAGGTTTCCCTTTTTTTTTTTTAAAAAAAAAGTGTTCGCACCAGGAGCTAGGCAGCAGGGGTGGGGGAGAATTTTGGTCGTTATACTTAAGGGTGAGGAGAAAAAAATTTAATAGTCATTACTCTGTCTGCTACATTATAACAAACAAAGTGATCACTATGCATTTTGATTAAATAATTTTAAGTTGGGCAGTGTGCTTGATGTTTGAATGGCTACTTTTACTTTGAACATGTCTTGATGCGATGACTTAAAATTCTGCCTGTGACAACCATCTTGTGTGAATTGACGCTTCACCCTTGTAACGACAGGATGCAGTGAAGTGCTCTGTTCCTTTGGACTCCCACTTGCTTTTTGAATTGTATTCTTCTGGGCTGCTGGAGCATTCTTCACATCAATAGTTTTACTTCTACTTTTTAACTGTTCACTTTCCCCTCAACACTTCAACTGTTTAGATATTCTTTACTTTGTAAATATCTTGGTAATTTTATTTTTGATTTCTCATGATGCCCCCTTGTATTATATTTTTCTGTTCAGACATCTACTGTACTCTCGTTAAACAGTTTACATTTCATTCTGTGTTTTATTATATTTCTAGCCACCTTCCTTTTTGATCCTGTTCTCATTAATATTGTTCATTTTGTTATCTTTTCAAACTTTGTCAAAGGATCCACGATTAAAAGGTTAACTCTAATATTCTTGCCATAGCTGCTGCCTGATCTGCTGAATGTTTCCAGTTGGTGGGCATTTTCCTCCTCTCATGTGCAATGTTGATTGTACATTTCTTTAGTGATACTAGTTAGTTGCATTTCCCTCCTAAAACAGAGGTTGGTGCAGTTTTGAGTGATGAATCTGAAATGTGAAGTAACACTAATGGAGCAAGTTACGTTTGTCTGTGTGCTGTCCTTATTGCTGAAGATTGCTGTCAATTCTGGTAGTCTGAAAGGTTTGCCTGCTGTATTATGCAGGATGCAAGATTTTTGTTTGGGTGGTGTAAAGTGGTTTATAATGTAGCTATTAAATTTTCAGAAGCGTTACTTTATAAAAGTACATATTATAGGTGAAATTAATTATAAAAATCCATTGTTTATTTTCCCCAGATGTTTAGTTTTTAGTGAAGGCTGTATGCACATACTGTTTGTGCTGCAGCTATGGCTAAAATCTTGAAGTCTTGGGTTTATTTCCAAACTGATCCCAAATTACAAGGAGAATCATTGTTTAAACCATCACTTCTTGGCTCCATCATTAGTAGCTATACCTTCAGCTGCCCATGTGCTAAATTGTAAAAATTCCTCAGTAAAGCTGTCCTTTTTAAAAGTGTTCCTTAAAATCTATCACTCTGATCAAGTTTTTAGTCACTGTCCTGATGCTACTATGAAGCATCATGGGATTATTGACTGTTCAAAGTTTGTGCGAAGATTTGTAGCTCGGGTGCTCGTTGTTGTGGTTCTGTTCGCCGAGCTGGAAGTTTTTGTTGCAAACGTTTCGTCCCCTGGCTAGGCGACATCATCAGTGCTTGGGAGCCTCCTGCGAAGCGCTTCTTTGATGTTTCCTCCGGTGTTTATAGTGGTCTGTCCCTGCCGCTTCTGATTGTCAGTTTCAGCTGTCCGCTGTAGTGGTTGGTATATTGGTTGGTATATCGACGTATTTGTTGATGGAGTTTGTGGATGAATGCCATGCCTCTAGGAATTCCCTGGCTGTTCTCTGTCTGGTATGCCCTATGATAGTAGTGTTGTCCCAGTCGAATTCATGTTGCTTGTTGTCTGCGTGTGTGGCTACTAAGGATAGCTGGTCGTGTCGTTTCGTGGCTAGTTGATGTTCATGTATGCGGATTGTTAGCTGTCTTCCTGTTTGTCCTATATGGTGTTTTGTGCAGTCCTTGCATGGTATTTTGTACACTACATTAGTTTTGCTTATGTTGGGTATCGGGTCCTTCGTTCTGGTGAGTTGTTGTCCGAGCGTGGCTGTTGGTTTGTGTGCCGTTATGAGTCCTAGGGGTCGCAGTAGTCTGGCTGTCAGTTCTGAGATGCTCCTGATGTATGGTAGTGTGGCTAGTCCTTTTGGTTGTGGTATGTCCTCGTTCCGTGGTCTTTCTCTTAGGCATCTGTTGAGCGGATGGGCAGCGGATCCAAACACTCTATACAATCAACACAGGAATTCTTGGACATCATCAGAAATATACACATAGACAAAGAAGAAACCATGATATCATTCGACGTGACGGCACTGTTCACTTCGATTGACAAAACCCTAGCCAGAGAAACAATAGCCAATCTACTGGACATACAGAACAGAAAACAGGACGCTGAACCTATCAACAAAGACGGCATACTTAAACTACTGGACTTGTGCCTCACAACACACTTCACATTCAACAACCAGATATACGAACAAATCAACGGAACACCCATGGGATCACCAATCTCGGGACTCATAGCAGAGGCAGTTATGCAAAGGTTAGAACAAACAGTCCTACCACAAATTCAACCCAAACTCTGGGTCAGATATGTCGATGACACGTTTGTAATCATTAAAAACACGGAAATAGAAAAAACACACTGGATCATCAACACCACACTCGCAGGAATCCGATTCACGAGAGAAGAAGAAAAGGATAGCCAACTCCCATTCCTAGACGTGATGGTACAGAGAACACCGAACAGAGAATTCACTACAAGGGTATACAGGAAAGCCACACACAAGTCCTAAACTATGAAAGTAACCACCCCAACACACACAAACGAAGCTACATCAGGACACTATTCAAAAGGGCCACAACACACTGCAGTACACCAGAACTGCAAAACGAAGAAGAGGAACACCTATACAGGGTATTCGCCAAAAACGGATACCCGCGCAACTTCATCAACAGATGCCTAAGAGAAAGACCACAGAACGAGGACATACCACAACCAAAAGGACTAGCCACACTACCATACATCAGGAGCATCTCAGAACTGACAGCCAGACTACTGCGACCCCTAGGACTCATAACGGCACACAAACCAACAGCCACGCTCGGACAACAACTCACCAGAACGAAGGACCCGATACCCAACATGAACAAAACTAATGTAGTGTACAAAATACCATGCAAGGACTGCACAAAACACCATATAGGACAAACAGGAAGACAGCTAACAATCCGCATACATGAACATCAACTAGCCACGAAACGACACGACCAGCTATCCTTAGTAGCCACACACGCAGACAACAAGCAACATGAATTCGACTGGGACAACACTACTATCATAGGGCAAGCCAGACAGAGAACAGCCAGGGAATTCCTAGAGGCATGGCATTCATCCACAAACTCCATCAACAAACACGTCGACCTGGACCCAATATACCAACCACTACAGCGGACAGCTGAAACTGACAATCGGAAGCGGCAGGGACAGACCACTATAAACACCGGAGGAAACATCAAAGAAGCGCTTCGCAGGAGGCTCCCAAGCACTGATGATGTCGCCTAGCCAGGGGACGAAACGTTTGCAACAAAAACTTCCAGCTCGGCGAACAGAACCACAACATTATTGACTGTATTAAAGGTACTATATTATTGCGAGTTGTTTTGGGGACGGCTGATCTGTCTTGTATGCTATGAAATCCTTTCCATAGTTAACCGATGGAATGGTTCAACGTGACGTTTTGACCAAGTTGACTTTTTTTTTGTGAAAGGAGTGTGTTTGAGAAGAAAGTGAACTGAAAGGATGCATCAAGTCGTTTTCATGTTTAGTGTGGGATTGCTCTGCACATTTTTGTCTCTGTTGTCTTTCCTGAGATTGGGATAGTGTAAAGCAGGTGCCAAGAGTCAAACTTGCTCTTGATCAGTTATTGAAAGCACCACCTCATTCAAACGTTGTGCTCAGATTGACACCGTATCCTTTCATGCAGAGACATAGAAATGTACAGGATGGAAGCAGGCCCTTCAGTGCAACTTGTCCATGCTCACCAGATATCCTGAATTAATGAAGAACGATTTGTCAATATTTGGCCTTTCTCCCTCCAAATCCTTTCTATTCATGTATCCATCCAGATGCTTTTTAAATGTTGTAATTACACTAGCCTACACCACTTCCTCTGGCAGCTCATTCCATATTTGCACCCCCTCTGCTGAGAGAGTTGCCCCTTGGGTCTCTTTTATATCTTTCCCCTCTCACATTAAACCTACGCCCTCTACTTTGGGCACCGCTCTCCTGGGGAAAAGACCTTGGCTGTTCACCTATCCATGCCCCTCATGATTTTACGAACCTCTCTCTAAGGTCACTGACGCTCCATAGAAAATAGCCATAGTCTTATTCAGCCTCTCCCTGTAATTCAAGTCCTCCAACCCTTTTTAAACTTTCAATGTTTGTTGTGTGTGAAGTTAACCAGGAATTAATTATGAATTTCATATCCAACAAATTTTAAATAATGCACACAAGAAGTTGAGTTTCCTGTTTGGAAAAGTTTCTCAAAATGACTGTGGCCCAGGCAGTGAGAGTTGTTTAGTTATTTGTATGCTGCAAACTTGGTTTTAATCTAACAGTCTGTTACAATGAGGAAAGGATGTTGTATCTCAGTACTCACTGCCCCCAGCATCCCTCCCTTCTCCCTGGATCACCAATTAAAGCGAGACTGAGAAAGGTCATGCCTGCTTTATTTTAATTATTTTTCACAAGTTCTGGGGTTTTCTTAATGTTGCACATTGAAGTGAAAGACTAGGTAAAACAGTTTATAGCAACCAATGGTTGCTGGATGGATGACCTGGATTAAGTTTATCAAATGTGCTAAAATGTTTTGTCTGATTATTGTTCATAGCCTGTTAGTATGCTGACAAACCCGTACCTTGCTAGTCTCCTTCCAAGTGCTCTTAGTCTCTCTTTCATTTGTCTAATCTAATCTTTCATCTTCATTCAACTTCCCCTTTTTAAATCAAGATGCATTCACCTCAACCCTGCCATCTGGTAATGAGTTCCACATTTCAGTTACACTCTAAGTAAGAAGTTTAATCTAAGAAGTTATTGAATTTTTTTCAGTGATTTTTATATTGTATTTGGTGCCTCCTATAATAGCAACATCTTCACCATGTATGCTGTATCCAATAATTTAAAGATCTCCTCCTCTATTCACCTTTTGCTGCCATTAATCTGGGAGAAAAAGGTCTGCCCATTCAACATTCCCCGAATGGATATAAGCTCTCCGTTCACGGTCATTCTTGTAAACCGGTTACCCTGAGCAGCAGTTGAGCTCTAGAGTCGATCCTGGGTGTGTTTCATAGGTTCATGGAAGACAAGCAGAAGGCTGTGGAGGTCAAGTCATTTGCATTTAAGACAGAGGTAGATGTGTTCTTGATAGTAAGGGGATCAAGGGTTACAGGGACATGGTAGGAGAATGGGGTTGAGAAATGTATCAGCCATGATTGAACAGTAGAACAGATGTAATTGGTTAAATGGTCTCGTTCTGCTCCTCTACCTTATGGTCTAAAGCTGCATTCATTTATTATGAGAACCGTGCTATTTAATTATGTAACATTTCCTATTTGACGTGACCACATTGGGAAGGGTGAGGTCAGATTCTTGTTCAGTATTTTCAATTGACTTTTATTTCCTCATTGTTTTCCAGGACTTTGTTGTGACAGTTGTTTTTGCTTTCTTGTGGTTGGTCTCCTCTTCAGCTTGGGGGAAAGGCCTCACTGATCTGAAATACTCGACAAATCCAGGAAACATCATAAAGTCCGTTCAGTTTTGCAATGAACTGAATAAATGTACTCCCGGAGGGGTGTCTGGCATGGGAAGCTTGAATGTTTCTGTGGTATGTGCACCTAATTTTATCTGCCTCAACCTATCTTGTTGTTTCCCTGCCGGCAATTCATTAATTTAGATATTGGTGCTGTTGCTCGATCATGCAGTCAGTTCAGAAAATTATCAGCATGCACTTGAGGGAAGTGGGAGTACTTTCTTCGGGAGTGCTTTGTGTGGTCTTCCTTTGGTTGTTTTATAATACCATTGCTTCAGTGGTTTATGTGGTTGCTATTGTGCGCTCACTGGGTGTCTTTTAATCTGAAAACTTTCAAAATATGACTTCACAGTTCTGTTGGAGAAGTCTGGCTCTAGGTGTTCTGAGAGTGATGGGATGCTGCCTCAACTATGCTCACAGTAGAGGCCTCTGGCATGTCTTGTTATGGTCTTGTGATAAATATCACGCTGCAGACTTAAAATTTCCAGTGTCTAGAAGCAATGCAAACGAATGAGATCCATTATTAGAGTGAATCTGATCCCTAAAAAGGGGTTGCAAACTTTCACCACATTCACTTAAGAGGTATGACTGCCATTTGATAGCTACACTGTTGCTCTGTGGACATTTTTACAACTTTTTTTATATTTTATTGATCATGTAATCCAAATAAAGATCCAGACAGAGGTATTCAAGTCATAATGTGATAGCTCAGGAATTTAAAGTCAATGAATTAATCAAATTGATTTTTTTAATAAAAATCTAGTCTCTGTAATAGGGACCATGGCATTGTTGGATTTTTCTACAACTCCTTCTGCTTAAACAGTATCCTTTTTCAGGGGCAAGGATATCTGCTATTTTTGTTGGACTTCAACACCATGTGACTTGAGACCCACCGCCTCATGGATTGACTCTTAACCACCCTCCTAAATAGCATAGCAAGGCACCCAGTTATAATTGAACTGCTGCCAAAATAATTAATGATGATAAAACCCAATGACCAGTCCATTTTGCCAAGTCCTCCGTGAACACTTTGGTTGAACCAGAATTGCATCAGCAGCAAGTTAACATCTGAATCCCAGCTTTCAGTCACTGTTCCAGACTCTACCTCCACTATTGCCATGTCTCGTCCATTTGAGGTAGCAGTATAATGCTGTATAGTCGGGAAAGAGTGGGCCTGTATTTCCTTCTATTTGACTCCAGCTCCATAAATGATTTTTAATTCTTTTGGGATGGGCGTGTCACTTGTAAGTCCAGCATTTGATACCCATCCCTAATTGTCCTTGAAGTGGTGATGATGAACCACATTTTGTAGATGGGCTATTAGGAAGGGTGAAATTTGATTCCAAAACAGTGAAGGAATAATTCCAGGTCAGGATGCTTTGCAACTTGGAGGGGAGTCTGCAGATGGTGACCCTCCCTTACATGTCTATTGTTCTCTCTTCCCCACCCCAAGGATGTTGGTAGTAGAGTATTCTATAATAGTAATGCTATTGACAAATGTGTAAGAAGATGGTTAGATCACATCCAGTTGAGGTGGTCATTCCTTGACATTCAAATGACTGTGTCATAACATCGGATCTTATGGGTAAGGAAACCACCTGTTGATTGACACTTATTGCCCTCAGTCATGCTGCCCCATGTTGAACATCTCTTGGAATAAGCACTGAGTTGTAGCAAGGGCCTAGAATATCCAGTGGGTTGGGAACCTTCATTTTGATCTCCCACCCTGACACCAAATACAATGCCACTGCTCATAGAATCAATTGTACAGTACAGACCTTTTTGGATTATTATATGTGCGCTGACAAAAAAAACCTCCTTGAAATTAATACTGGTCCTCCATTACAGCCCATAGCTTTGAATGTTATGACCTTCCAAGTGCTCAAAGTACCTTGTTTTTAAAAAAAAAAAAAAATCTTTGGGAGGTTTCCTACCTTAACTAGCATCCCCAGCAATGTATTCTGGATTTCCCACCACTACCTGCAAGAGAATTTTTATTTTTTTTTTGTTTTGCCCCCTCTAGTCCCTTCCAAAATCCTGCCTTTCATCTTTAAAATTATGTCCCATTGTTAATGACTATTTCAACTAAGGGGAACAGCTGCTTCCTAACCACTCTCTCTATGTTCCTCATAATCTTTTAAACCCCAATCAGGTCCCTATGCAGCTTTTCTCTGCTGTAAAGAAAACAACGTCTAGCAACTCTTCAGAGATAAATCACACACATTTGTGGTGAATAGCCTGTACAGTCCATCCAGTGTAATCACCATCCTTGTTTATCATGCAGTGACCAGAACTGAACTCTAATTGTGGCTTAACCAAAGTTTTTTTTTTTGTGCAGCTCTAATATAACCTCCCTACTAATTTTTTTAAAACAATTATAATCTATGCTACAATGATAAAGGCAAGTGTCCCATATGCTACCTTTACCTTATCAACCTGCTGTTCAGGGATCCATGACCAAGCACCCCAAAGTCCCTCTGTTCCTCTGAACTTTCTAGTGTCCTGCCACCTCACACCTATCAGTGTTAAATTCCAACTGCCATGATTTACCAACTTGACCAATCCATCTATATCCTCCTGGAGCTAAAATAGTCATCTTCTTCCTCCTCCCTCGACCATTCACCCAATCTTTGTGTAATCCCCTAACTTACTTACTTATCAAGGCGTCCCCATGTTCTCATCAATATCACTTTAACAATAAGGAACACAGCACTCCTCCCTGTGGTATGCCACTGGATTCTGGCCTCCAGTTACACAAATGGGCTTTGACCACCACCCTCTGTTACTGCTACTGGACTGATTTTGGATCCAACT
The DNA here is from genome assembly GCF_037043375.1 of Chiloscyllium plagiosum. Lineage (NCBI taxonomy): Eukaryota > Metazoa > Chordata > Chondrichthyes > Orectolobiformes > Hemiscylliidae > Chiloscyllium > Chiloscyllium plagiosum. The sequence continues at coordinate 59,502,829 of NW_028270157.1, read as the reverse complement.
TGCCAAGTTACCCTGGATACCATGTGCTTTTACCTTCTTTATCGGTCTCTCTTCTGGGACCTTGTCAAAGGCTTTGCTGAAATCCATATGAAATACATCAACTGCACCACTCTCCTCTACGCACCTGGTCACCACCTCAAAAAATATTAAACCAGATTTGTTAGGCGTGATCTTCCTACAGCAAAGCCATGCTGACTATCCCCGATCAAACTTTGCCTCTCCGAGTGGAGCTCGATATTTGTCCTTCGAATGTTGTCCGATAGTTTTGCTCCCACTGACGTGAGACTTGCCCGTCTCAAACTCTCTGGTTTATCTCTTGTCAAGTGGAACCACATTGGAGCACAGCTAATTCTCTGACACCTCCCCTGTGGCCACACAGGAATTAATCTTTTGTGTGTTCTTTTGTATCCCATGCTCCTGTGGCAGATAAGTCCTTTGAACCCAGAGATTTATTCACTTTTAAGCCCACCAAAGCCTCCAATATCACCTCCCTATGCAATCGGATTCATGTCAGAACCTTTGTTACATTCTGCATTGAGTCATATAGCGCAGAAACAGACCCTTTGGTCTAACCAGTCCATGCCAAGCATAATCCCACCTGCCTGCTCCCGGCTCACATCCCTCCAAACTTCTTCTATTCATGTATCCATCCAAATGTCTTTTAAATGTTGTAACTGTACCCGCATCCACCACTCCCTCAGGAAGCTCATTCCACACTTGAACCACCCTCTGTTTTTGAGTTTTAAAAAAGCTTCCTTCCCCTAATATCTGAAGCCCTTTTTCCTCCTTGGCCTGGGAGTAAAGGGATGGAATAAGATTGGATTCTGAGAGAAAGAGCACCTCATTTTGTAACTCTCTGTTTAGAGTATATATGTTTTCCCAGTACTCTCTAATACTGAAGCCAAATACATGAAGCCCAACTTGTGGAGGATGGGATCTCCACATGCAGTCTTGGCAGAAGTTTGGACTCTCTTCTTTGGCCTGAGATTTACAAGCTACAGAGGCCTTCCTTTTTATTATCCCATAGGACCATATAGTCATTATTTTTTTTCTTCCATAAATCCTGATGGCCTGTACAGTTCTTTTTATAAGGTAAACTTTAAACAGCCTTATGAGCAAGTTGTGGCTCTTGCTGCATCACTTCAATTGGTGAAGTTTGTATTTTATGTTTCCTTTGCAGGTGTTTGGTTTCCTCAATGTGCTCCTGTGGTGTGGAAACGCATGGTTTGTGTACAAGGAAACCAGCTGGCATACTCCACCACAACCTCAGCAGGATCCAGCAAATGTGGCACCACCACCTCAAAACCCATAATGCTGCAGTTGGAAATTTGTTGAGGCATGTGTTTGCAAACTCACCAGAGCATACAGTAGGTTTCATAATTACTCAACATTGCATTAGCTTGATGGGAAAATGCATCTGTTGTATTTGCTATTTGTGCTGTTGTGTCATATGCCTTTTTGATAGGTAGGGGTGAAGAGAAGATGAATGTGTGTAGTCCCATTTAAATTGGGGTTTACAATGAAAGAATGTGCAGACATTGTCAATGATGATGTCAATGTTACACCACATGTACATAACACAGTGAAGCCCTTTCAAGATCAATCTAATATGCCAACTATTTTCCTCCTTCGATGGTGTTTGCTGCAGACTATTTATCATGCATGCTTAAAACCTCTAATGATCAGTAACCGACTATTTGCCAAATTTAAACTTCTCATTGAGATGGAAGAACATTAAAAGACATGATTTGCATATTAACAAGCCCTTGTGGAATGTGCAAAGTATAGGATTGCTCTTAAATCTCTTTCGACTGGAAAAAAAAATGTGCTACTTTTGGTTTTTAAGGTTGTCATTCAATGGTTAGTCTCTGATTTGGTCTGTATTGTATTGAATGAAGATAGCTTGGTATGTGAAAGACATTGATCTTTAATGGGTTATGCTGTGTTACACAACTCAAGCCATTGCAATAAGAAACATTTTTACTACATAACTGAAAAGTTATCTTTTTTTTTTTTTTGTTGCTTTTTCTACTTTCTTGTACAGAAATTATGGAAAGTGTTAAAGAAACTTTTTTTTTGGCCAAATCTGCACTTGCTTTTTTGACAGGGGTGTTAAATCATTAGTTTCCTTGGTGCAGTACTTGATGATAAATGGCACTTTCTCAAGTTTTGTGTAGTTTTGCTTTGGACTTGTCTGATTTGGCTTTTCTGTTTAGTAAAGTGAAAATCCTAATTGTCATCATGACCCACTTTCATTGTAAATTACGTGCCTTATAAAATGAAGGTCATTTGGTGAAGCTTGAAAATATTTATCTATCATAATCCTCGCTTGCTTTATCTCAGTCTGGAAATGTTTTGTTTTGCTGGTGCTGTTACTCAGTGGTTAAGGGCTGATGACATGATGTGATAAAGTACCAAATGTATTTGAGCTTTTTTATATATATGTTTGTACCCTGCCTCGTTTTTTTTGATTTTGGGACTATGCTTTTCTGTTAATTCTCTGCTTCGTTAGAAGCTTATGAAGGAGGCAGGAGGAAAAGAAGGAAAAAGAACTGATTTGCTTCATAGCCACTGTCAAATTTACTCCTCTAATAAATCCAGATTTTCACTGAACTCCAAGTGCCTTTTCATCGTCAGACACTGGCTTGCATTTTGAAAATGGAATTCTCAGAACAGTCCATGTATTTGATTGGTGCTGCTGTAAGAAATACCATCAGCCTTAAAGCTGCATCAAGTATTTTGCCAAACTTGATGAATGCTTTGGCCTCATGAGACGTCTGTTCTGATTTAAAGGCCTCTGTTTAAGAATTCAGGAAACAAATAAAATATTTTCTGTTGACAATAATCCTTTGTGTTTTTTTTTTTGTTGAGATATAAATGTTACTGAAACAAGAGAGGGTGGTACTCGAGCAAACTTAAATTGTACCATAACTTTTTTTTTTTAACTTCTGTTGAAACCTTTGGAGTTTTACAATCATGAATTACTTTTAGAAACTTCTGTGTTTCATTTATCTAAACATTCTGTTTCTTCTGTCTCTGACTGACTGAGTTTTGGATGTGGCCACAAATGAAATTATGTGGTCTCAGATGGTAATTATAATAAATCTTTTGCACTTTATATATGCAATTTTCTGGAATTATGATTTGTCTCTTTTGAAGCATCTCAAATTTCATAAATTTGATCACCTGTAAATTAGATGCAATAAATGGCTTAGGAGTCCTTGCAGTAAAATATTTTCGACTTTAGATTCTGAGTTTGAAATGTGGTTACTCTGGTGAGTGGAAGTTCTTGGCCAGATTATAGCTTTCTGTTTCATTTCTGGAGGAAGGCACTAGCGTGTGTTCTCTCAAAATACGCTGTCTTGCTCCACCAGAAAGGAAGCGAATCTGTCCATCTCTGAAACAAACAAGGTACCGGTAAAGACATACTGCGGATGCTGGAAATCTGAAATAAAAACTTAGTGCTGGAGAAACTCAACAGGTTTGGTAGCATCTGTGGGGGGGAGGGGGGGGTAGCGAGAGAGAGAGAGAGACTGAGTTAACACTTTTAATCCTTCCAAAGAAGGAGTCATACTGGGCTCGACATTAACCCGTTTCCTTGGCAGCTTGCCAAACAAACTGAGTTTCTCCAGAGCTTTGTCTTCCTGATGCCTTAAATAAAAGCATAACCTTGCCATCATGCTCAAAATACCGAGTTATCTCTCAGCTGTTGGTGTTTTCCTCATCAGTTTCAGCTGTGTGTGGATTTCAAGCTGAATTCCCAAATATTAACACCCTCCAGAGACAATAAAGTTTGCCTCCTTCAAAATTTCAATTTGTGAACATAATAAATTAGTGGGCAGGAAGTACCCAAGTTTTCATATTAAACCTGCTACACACTTCTGAAGCATCATAACTTAACATCGTAACTCCCTTCTAGGTAAAAGACCTTTTTGAGCTCTGAATCTGTGAAATTGTTTTACAGGCTCATTTCATCATTTTTATTTGTTCCCTATGGTGGTTCAAATGTAAGCAATGTTACATTATGGATTCTTCTGATGAAATCTCGCAATGATGAGAGCAGCACATGCCTGATGTGAAGGACTGAAAGAGGAATTAATTGTGAGGGTTGTTAAGAGGGCTCCTACTTTTGAGGGAACAAAGCCAAGAAAATAAATGAGGGAGGAGTATAACATAGTGGTGAAAGGCTGAGCAGATATTGGTCAATAGTGTTAAGACGTCTGAGTGCTGGTAACAGAAGATTGGGGATAATATTAAGAAGGCACATTGAGGAGCTGGAAACTATATATAAATGATTATAGAATAGCGATGATGTGAAGGGGTGTGTATATTTAAGGAAGAGGCAGAACAAGCTGAAAATATTGGAGTCAGTAAGACTTGCATGGTAGTTAAATTCTAATGTGATTGAAAATGATTTGAATTATTAAGTAAACCAACCAAAGAGTTATTTATTACAAGATTTTTGTCTGTGTGGAAGCTACTGTTTTGCAGCATGTCCCAGTGATTTTCTTATGATTGGACTCTGAAGAAAAAACCGTATCTTCCTGATTTAAGGGGTTATGCCCAAAATCTTGATTCTCCTGCTCCTCGGATGCTACCTGACCTGTTGTGCTTTTCCACCACCACACTCTCGACTCTGATCACCAGCATCTGCAGTCCTCACTTTCTCCCAGTATCCCCATAAGCAGACCCTGTCTCCCAATGAACTGGCTTACAGTACATTGCGTAAGAGGTTATTCTTGTCCAGCATCTAATTCTATGACAATGTGACCTATGTCTAAATTAATAATTCACTTGTTATATAACCAAATACAATAATCTGACTAACTATTCATCCTGATATTTGAATGGTAGACTGACAAGTACTTCACACATAAATAAACGGAGTAGCTTAGATATGAAATCCTGCCTTCCATCTCTAGCATTTTTATTACAAAATATGCCAGAGTTAGTCTGAATGCCCCCTTTTTGCAGTAGACCGTCCTCTTCTGACCATAAAGCCCCTTGATCTGTAAGCTGTGAACTCAAAGGAGAGAGAATTTTCTGGTTAAGAATTTCTTCTTTACAAACCCTTCCTGATTGCCTCCAATCTTTCTTTTCCTCGTGTTCAGGATACCAAAAGCTTAATTTTCTGAATCTTTCCCAAGTCTCCAGGACTGTTAATTTTATATGTGCCAGCTCCACACTAAGTTAGGGACTGCTGGATGAGCAGTAATTTTCATCAATCAAAGTTGGCCAATGTCTTCACTCCCAACTGCAAACCACCATTTAGAACCCCTTCTCTGGTGACTATTGGAGGCAGAACCAGACCATTTGCAACCTTTGAGTCACACTAGGTTCACTAATGTCCTTTTACAGAAGGGAAATCCTGCCCTTTGTCTGGCTGACATGAGTCCAGATCCACAGCAATGAGATTGACTTTTAAGTTGTCCGATGGGCAGTTAAGGCTGGCTAAGGCAGCACCCACATTCCATTAATGAATTTAGGGGAAAAAAAGACTTTCAACCAAAGGTGCATCATCTCTAAGATGGATACCACTTCCATAACATTACCTAACTCCTCCATACCTCAACTTGTGTGCTGCTGAAACTCTCATCTCTGCCTCTGTTTCGTCCAAATTTTATTATTCCACTGCACAACTTGTTGGCCTTGCATAGTCTCCCCTCTGTTTATGTGAGATCATCAAACCTCTGCTACCCGAATCCCTTCCCCAGTTTTCGTTTTTCATTTAACCCCTGTGTTTATTGATCTACATTGCCTATGTTAGGCAACACCTCAATTTTTAAAATTCTCATCCTCCTGTCTTGTCCCTCCCCCCTCTACAATCCTCCATTCTGCCCTCTTGATTATCCCAGTTTTAATAATTTCACCAGTGGTGACTGTGCCTTCTACTGTCAATGGTCAAAACTTCAGAATACCTTCCTGAAGCCCTCTACCTTTTTCCTTCAGTTGCTCCTTTTAATATCTAACCCCTTTTTTTTAGGAGGTTTTAGCCTATAGTATAATACCTTCCTGTGATTCAGTATCAAGTGTTGTTTTATAATGCTGCAGTGAAGCTCCTTGGGATGTTTATTACATAAAAGATGCTAAATGAATACAATGTAGAAAATAACAGTCCACTCTGAAGAGTAATCGAGACACAAAACATTAGTTTTGCGCTCTCTCTCCACGGATGCTGCCTGATCTGCTTTGATTTCCAGCATTTGTTTGTTTGTTTTCAGTACAGATTACAGCATCTGCAGTAATTTGCTCCTGCGACTACAATTGGTTCTTCAGAAGTGATGACTAAAGCCATGGGGCAAGTGTGAAGGTTTGGAAGAAAAAGAATATCTTGGGCTAATAGACCCTTTTAAGATCTGCATTTTTGTGAAGAGAATTTTTGATAATTTACAAGTTGGCAGGTGATTTATCATTTGACTGAGTTGCTGCAGTTAAATAAAAGTAAAATGGGTAACAAGTTAATTTTAGAGTGAATCAGTTCCTCCTTGTGATTATATCTTTGAGCAACTCTGTTTTAGTTCAGCCGAGGCTTGAATGAAAGAAACATTTCTTTAAAAATGGGTTAAGTTGAAACTTGGATGTTGGATGAAACAGTTAAAATTTGTTAACTGAAGGCTTCTGTCAACAGTGAGTTGAGCTTCTGGTGTTGCCTTACTGCAAATTGAGAGTTTTAGATGTAAAACTCCAAAGTTAAAGCCTATTAGAATCAGGAGAGTTCTGATGGAGGCAACTACACTTAAGCTGGTAGAGAAATGTATTTCGTGTCAGAGGTCATAGAGATGTACTGTATGGATACAGACCCTTCAGTCCAACTCGTCCATGCCGACCAGATATCCTAAATTAATGTGGTCACATTTGCCAGCACTTGCTCCATTTCCCTGTTAAACTCTTTTTTTATTCATATCCCCATCCAGATGCCTTTTTAATTGTTGTAATTGTATTTGCTTCCACCCCTTCCTTTGGCAGCTCATTCCATACTCTCACCACCCTCCACATGAAAATGTTGCCCATTTGCTCTCTCTCTCGCGCTCTGAACCTGTCCCTCTTGATTAGATCCCCTACCGTTCGGAAACAGGCCATTTGGCCCAACAAGTCCACACTGACCCTCTGAAGAGTAACATATCCAGACCCATTTTCTCATACTTATCCCTGACTAATGCACCTAGCATGGCCGATTCACCTAACCTGCACATCTTTGGACTGTGGGAGGAAACCGGAGGATCTGGAGGGAGCCCACTCAGGCTCTGGAAGAATGTGCAAACTCCACATAGTTCTCCCCTATAGTTCTGGACTTCCCACCCCAGAGAAAAGACCTTGTCTGTTTGCCCAATCGAATGTCCGTCATGGTTTTATAAGCCTGTAGAAGGTCATCCCTCAGCCTCCAATACTCCAGGGTAAACAGCCCCAGCCTATTCAACTTCTCCCTGTATCTCAAACCCTCCAACCCTGACGATATCTTTGTGAATCTTTTTCAGAACTCTTTCAAGTTTCACAACATCCTTCCTATAGGAGGGAGACCAAAGTTGCATACAATATTCCATAAGTGGCCTAACCAATATCCTGTACAATTATAATATGATCTTCCAACTCCTATACTCAATACTCTGACCAATAAAGGCAAGCAAACCAAACGCCGCCTTCACTATCCTATCTGCCCTCAACTCCAGTTTCAAGGAACTTTGTACCTGCACTCCTCTTTGTTCAGCATCAGTCCCCAGTACCTGACCATTAAGTGTACAAGTCCTTCTCTGATTTGCCTTTCCCAGATACAACACCTCACATTTATCTAAAACTCCATCTCTCACTCCTCGGCCCATTGGCCCATCTGATCGAGATTCTGTTGTACCGCTGAGGTAACCTTTGCTGTCCACTACACTTCCAATTTTGTTGTCACCTGCAAACTTACTAACTATACCTCGTGTTCCCATCCAAATCATTTATATAAATGACGAAAAGCAATACACCCTGTACCGATCGTTGCGGCACACCTCTGGTCACAGGCCTCCAGCCTGAAAAGCAACCCTCTACCTTCTGTCTTCTAACTTTTTGAGCCAGTTCTGTATCCAGATAGCTAGTTCTCCCTGTATTACATGTGATCTCACCTTGCTAACCAGTCTACCATAAGGAACTTTTGTCAAACACCTTAATGAAGTCCATATAGATCACGTCAGCTGCTAAACCCTCATCAATCCTCTTCATTACTTCTTCCAAATAAAAACTCGGTCAAGTTTGTGAGACATGATTTCCTGTGCAGGAAATCATGCTGACTATCCCTAATCAGTCCTTGCCTTTCCAAATACATGGAAATCCTTTCCCTCAGGATTCCCTTCAACACCTTGCCCACCACTGATGTTAGGATCACTTGTCTGTCGTTCCTGGCTTTCCCTTACCACGTTAGCCAACCTCCAGTCTTCTGGCATCTCATCCGTGGCTATTGATGATGCAAATATCTCAGCAAGGGGCCCAGCAATCACTTCCCTAGATTACCAGAGTTGTGGGGTATATCTGATCAGGTCCTTGGGATTTATCCACTTTTATGCTTTTCAAGATAGCCAGCACTTGCTCCTCTGTAATATTGACATTTTTCAGGATGTCGCCATCTATTTCCCCACATCCTTCTTCACACGAAACACTGATGCCAAATACTCATTTAATTTCTCCCATCTTGTGCAATTCTACACATAGGCTGCCTTGCTGATCTTTTTGAGGGACCCTATTCTCTCCTGAGTTACCCTTTTGTCCTTACTGTATTTATAAAATCCCTTTAATTCTACTTCATCCTAGTTGCCAAAGCTATCTCATGACTTTTTTTTTCCTCTCCTGATTTCCCTCTTTTATATACTCCTTCTGCCTTTATACTCTTCTAAGGATTCACTCTATCTCTGCTGTCTACTCCTGACATGTTTCCTTTTTCTTAATCAAAACCTCAACCTCTCTACTTATCTAGCATTCCCTGCACTTACCAGCCTTTCACCCTAACAGGAATATACTGTCTCTGCACTCACGTTATCACATTTCTGAAGGCTTCCCATTTTCCAGCTGTCCCTTTACCTGTGAACATCCGTCCTCCCCCAATCAACTTTTGAAATTTCTTGTCTAATACTGTCAAAATTTAGAACTTTAACTTTTGAGTGAGGAATTTACAACCATATGGCAATTGGGAGAGATTTTTGGAAAAACTTGTCAGAAGTAAGCAGGAAGGTCAAAAAATTTTGACTCCTCTCTGCACCTTCATTGCAAAATTCCGACTAAGTGGTTAATCTTACAATTTTTGAAAAGTATCTGACTCAAGTAATTATGGTGAAAGTGTTATGGTGGTAGAAGGCAAGTGTATGTAAGGAACTTTAACTGTTCATGGTAGGGCAGTTTTTAAATTCTGAGCTTTTTAACTTTGGAGAATTAAATTATCTTCATCCAAACAGTGAATCTTGTAGCTTCATTTTATTTCAGTAAATATCTGGGTTTTTGGAATCTTTAGTAAATGACGGTCTTGACCGAGATCATAAGTTTTTTTTTAATTTTAGAAATGATAACCAGTAGGAATAGTCCACCTGAGAGTAGGTGATAAATGTAATCAATGAATGAGAATGTAAATTTTCTTTCAAACAGTGCTGGCAATATCATGTGAATTAAATATTCCCTGCTTATGCTCTAGAAAGGACTCTTGATCCTTTATCTTATCATCTTGAGATGATGTTTGTTAAGGGGCTGTTGTAGATTAGAATGATATCACTTGTAATTTTGATATATTTTCCTAATTGGATGGTAATGCAACTCTGTGAAGGTTTCAGTAAAGTTTTTTTTTAAGTGGAAACCTAGGTGAAGGGACAGGCCACTAGTGCATGACATTACCCAAGTGTATTCTCTGAGAGAAGTGGCAGGCTGAGAAAAAACTTGGTTGTGTCTTAGAACCAGCAGCCCCTCAGCAGTATGCATCACCTTGACCAGTAAAGACAGCACAGTCTTACCAGAGGGTAGTCATTCCCTGTCATGATAGACTGGAAAGGAGGGGTGTGGAGATGGGTGACATTCACCAAAAGGAGAAGAGCCAGCAAGTCCAGGAAATGCAGGATTTTTTTACAGCTGTCTACCCGGGATGAAATTTTAGTGATCAATTTAATAACAACTGAGTCGGGGTGGGTGATTCAAGGGAAAATCACATACCCTGGTATCCTGAGGCTACACTGGAAAAGAGAGAGAGAGAGAAAGATTCCCTACAATGTGGAAACAGGCCCTTCAGCCCAACAAGTCCACATCAACGAGCAACCCACCCAGACCCATTCCCCTACATTTACCCCTGCACCTAACACTATGGGCAATTTAGCATGGTCAATTCACCTAACCTGCACATCTTTGGACTGTGGGAGGAAACCCACACAGACACAGGTTGAATGTGCAAACTCCACACAGACAGCTGCCCATGGTGGGGATTGAACCCAGGTCCCTGGCGCTGTAAGGCAGCAATGCTAACCACTGTGCTGCCCCAAAGGCTGGTAGACATTAGAAAGGTAATGGTAGTGGTTATGGACTCAGTTGTTTGAGGGATAGACAGTCTAGTCTGCAGCTGAGATCGTGAATCCTGTATGGTCTGTTGCTTTCTGTTTGCAAGGATTCGGAATATAATGGAAAAGCTGGATAAATCTCTGCAAAGTGATGTAAACAGCCAAAGGTTGTAATTCGTGTGGGTGCCAAAGACATAAGGAGGGACAGCTTGGAGGAATTGCAGTATTAGTTCAGGAGTTGGGGAGTAGTTGAAACACTGGACCTCCAGGGCAGTAATCTCTGAAATATTACTTGTGCATGAGCTTCACCATTTAGTAAAGACAGGTCAGGGAGGTAAATGGGTGGCTTCAGGGGTGGTGTAGAGGGGAGGATTTAGATTTTTGGGACATGGGGATCGTTTTTGGGGAAAGGAGAAAGCTGAAAGAGAGATGGGCTTTCCCTGAGCAGAAATGGAACTAATTTCCTGACTGGGAAACTAAATAGTGTAGTGGGGATGCATTTAAACTTGTAAACTTGGGGTAGCGGGGGTGAGGATGCTGTCTTGCATTTGGAAATATCAGTGAGGGCAAAAGTTGGAGATCAGGGAAAAGGAAATGAGGGAAGGCTTTGGTGTTAATAGGGAACAAATGGGTCCTAATGGGTATGAAAGAGATCAAGGTGGGGTTAAATTCTATGCATTAAATGCACACAGGGATAGTGAACAAAACTGGGGAACTGGAAGCATAAATTACTTGGGGTTGGGGGGGGGGGGGAAGAAATATGTCATGGTTACATTGGCCAAAACGTGGCTCAAGCCAGAACAGGACCAGATACTTGACATCCCAGGTTGCAAGGAACAGGGTGGGTAAAAACGAGGAGGTGTAACAATCTTGGTCAGGGATAGTATCATAGCCCTTGAATGAGATGCAGCTGTTGAATTAGGATCTGTCTGCTTGGAGGTGAGAAACAGGAAGGGAGTGGTGACCTTTGTGTATTTAATATTGACCTCCAAGTAGAAGAGAGCATTTGCAGAGAGATTATGAAAATCTGCAAAACACATAGGGTTGTGGTGGTTGGTAATTTCAAGTACTCTCTGGTAGACTGGGGAAAAAAGTAGTGTGGGGCACAGAAGGAAAAATTCCTGCAATGTGTGCAGGTGAACTTTCTGGAACAATACATTTTCCAGTCCAGCCAGGGAGGAAGGGACATTCCTGCTGAAGAGCTGATGCTTGAAAGGTCGACTCTCCTGCTTCTCTAATGCTGTGCTTTTCCAGTACTGCACTTCTTGGCAGGGAGGAAGCTGTGTTAGACTTGGTCCCAGGAAATGAGACAGAACAAGTGGCGAGCATCGGAGGGGAGGAATCATTTGGGGGGAGAAGTGATCATAATAAAATAAGGTTCAGTATTAAGTTAAAGAAGGAATAAGCCAAGGATTAAGATCTCAGACTGGATAAGGGCAAATTTTAGCACTCTAAAAGTTGAACTGAATCGAGTTGATTGGAAATGCATTTTGATGGATAAATCAGTGGATGAAAAAAGGAGACTTTCAAATGAGAGATGAATAGGGTGCAAGCTAGGTATATACCTAATGAGGGGAAAAAAAGCATCCAACTCTAGAGTACCCTGGATGACTAAGGATACTGATGAGAGAGAAAAAGGAAGAGAAAGGAGGCTTATGATGCATACCAGAATAATAATAGCTCAAGAATTCAGGAAGAGTATTTTAAATGCAGGAGAGAGTAGAAGACTGGAAGAAGGAAGGCTAAGATGAAACATGAGGAAGGGATGGCATATTGTGCTAAAACGTAGTAAAATGTTCTTCAAACATTAATAGTCAAAGATTAGTGAAGGACAAAGTGAGGCCTATAAGGAACAGGCATTGTAAACTACTCACTGAATATAGGTATGGCAGAGGAACTAAATTAATATATTGTTTCTGTCTTTACCAAATTAAAGATGGTGACAAAAACCTAGTTGAAAGTCTGGGTGTTGAGCTACTGAACAGTCCGGTGATTGATAAAGAAGGGGTGCTTAAAAAGGTTGGCAGCACTTCAAGTAGAGAAGTGCCCAGATGGGATGCATCCAAGATTGCTGAGAGAGATAAAGGAGCAAACTGCGGTGCCATTGACTGAAATTTTCCAGCCCTGTCTGAGCACAGGATTAATCCTGTGGGCCTGGAAGATTGCAAATGTGGTAGCATTGTTTAAAAAAAGGCCAAAGGATAACCCAGTAAACTTCAGACCTGTCAGCTTGACATCAATGGTGGGAAAACTGGTGGAGACCATAATACGGATAAGATAAACATACTGAGAGGAAAGAAAAGTTAATATGAGACAATCATTATGGTTTTGTCAAGCTCAAGTCTGACAAGTTTAATTGAGTTCTTTGAGCTGACACAGGCAGTGGATGAGGGTAGTGCTGTGGATGTTGTATATTTGGATTTTCAGAAAGCATTTGATATGGTGCCACATAACAACAGGTTGGTTAGTACATTAGGAATGTTTGGGATTAGTGGGTCCTTAGCAGCAATGACTAGAAGTTAGCTAAAGGATTAGAAACAGAAGTATAGATCTAAGTATAGATGAATGTTTTTCAGATTGGCGACGAGTTGAAAGTGGTGTTCCCCAGAAATCGATGTTGGGACCCTTGCTTTTTCTGATTTTATTCTGACTTTTTTTGATTTGGAGATGAGCGTTAAGGGTAAAATCTCTAAATTTGCAGATGACACTAAATTGGGGAGAATAGTGAATAGTGAGGGTGATGCTGAGCAACTTTAGAGAGACATTGACAAACTGGCCAAATGAGCAGACACTTGAATTTCAATGCAAAGAACTATGAGGTAGTGAGTTTTGAAACCTGGAGAGATGTTACAGGCTCAATGGTACAACCTTGTGGAGAGTTCCGGAACAGAGGGACCTCAGGGTTCAAATGCTTAATTCTCTAATTTAGATTGACAAGAAAGTTGCCAGGGTTGGAGGCTTTGAGCTGTAGTGAAAGGCTGAATAGGCTGGGGCTGTTTTCCCCGGAGCGTCAGAGGCTGAGGGGTGATGTTATAGAGGTTTATAAAATCATGAGGGGCATGGATAGGGTAAATAGACAAAGTATTTTCCCTGGGGTGGGGGAGTCCAGAGCTAGAGGGCACAAGTTTAGTCTGAGAGGGGAAAGATATAAAAGGGACCCAAGGGGCAACATTTTCACGATGAGGGTGGTGCGTGTATGGAATGAGCTGTCAGAGGAAGTGGTGGAGGCCAGTACAATTACAGCATTTAAAAGGCATCTGGATGGGTATATGAATAGGAAGGGTTTGGAGGGATATGGACCAAATGCTGACAAATGGGACTAGATTAGGTTTGGCTATCTGGGGCATTTGGCATGGACAAGTTTGACCAAAGGCTCTGTTTCTGTGCTGTACCTCTCTATGACCTAAATCATTGAAATCTGAGAATCAGACTTCAAACTTTAAGTGGCAGAGAGATTATTTGTTCAGAGTTAAGGTTTATCCAAAAGTATGTAAACATTTACTTCAGTTTGAATAGACCAGCTCAAATGTTTTCTGGACTCTTCAGTGAATATTTTGTGGATAAATGTCCCACAACTTTCTGCGTCATTGTGATTGAATCTTTAGACAATGAGCAGGGCAAAGTGGAACCTCCTGATTCTGTAAGTTAACTGTCGACTCCAGAAATTGCTGTTTAATTTACTGTGTAACTGTGATGGGAGCTAATAACCTCACTGCAATACTTAACATACTATTAGGGCCGTTGAAGTATTGCTAGATGATAGCAATGTCATCTGATTTTCATGTGGTTTTGGTTGGAAGGAATGTTTGCCAAGGTACTAGGAGAATTCTCTGCTCTCCTTTGAATAGTGAAATGGGACCAGATATATATAGTCCCAGTGATCTGTGATCGGAGATGAGACAGTAGAAAATGGCTCCAAGGAACACTGTCAGGACTCTCATGTCTATTTTCTGTGTCTACCATTTTCCCAGCTATTTAACGGAGAGTAAGGGAGTGGGTTTTGAGAGTAGTGGCATAGTGTTAATCTCACTAATCTAGTAATCCAGAACTCTGGAAAAATGTTCTGGGGAAATGGGTTTGAATCCCAAAATGACCAGGTGGTGAAAATTGAATTTGGTGAGAATCTAGGTTTAAAAGCTACTCTAATGGCAACAATGAAACCACTATTGATTGCTATAAAAGCCCATCTGGTACACTAATGTCCTTTTTGGAAGGAAATCTGCCATCCTTACCTAATCTGGTTTACCTGTGACTCCTGACCACAGCAATGTGATTGACTCTTAACTGCCCTCTGGGCAATTGGGAATGAGCAATAAATGCTGGCTTGGCCCGCAATGCCCATATCCCATGAATGAATGTTTTAATAAATGTTAACGATTCTCTATAATTAAGCTTCAGAATGTAGTGTACAATTAAATTGTTGTGATGTGTTTTTTCTTGAGTAAATGGCTACTTATAGAACAATATAAAACCTCTGAAATTATTGAGGAGATTTTGATCAAAATTAGCTCAATTGCTTGCTGACCTTGGCCGTCCTTGTGTTCAGATTCATTCATGCATCACCCACCTTATTTCTGTCACCTTTTCTAGCCCTGCGATGATATAAAAACTGGGCCTTTATTTTAAATGCTAATCTTACCTCCCAATCGCTACCTTGTGTTGACATCCGTGTCTTCAATTTCCAGCCCTCTGGAATTCCCTCTCTTCCTTGGAAATGCTCACTAAAATTCCACCTCTTAAAACAAACTCGAGTCATATGCTTAACAGCTTATTCTTTGGCCTAGTATTCGATTTTGTCTAATTATGATTCTGTGCACTGCCACAGGATGTTTGTCTACATTAAAAATGCAACATAAAATACAAGCTGTGTTTGAACTGACTTTTTGAATTCATCTTATGTGTGTTCTTGAGCTCAACATCACTGAAATGTGAATCTTGAGGAAAGAAATTCTGGCATTTTCTTTGAAAAGAAAATCTGAATTCATTCTTGTTGCAACCACTGAAGAGTGCAAAAGGAAATCTTTGAGACTTCACCTCAGGAATTTACCGTTACCTCAGTTCAAGAAGGTTGTACAGTGAACAAGCTGAATTGACATGGGAATTTGATGAGAGACTGCTTGTAATGAAAGTGAAGCAAAGTTAGAGTAAAATGAAAGTTCTGTGTTGAGAAAGCGAAAGGATATTATTAAGTTGGAGACGGTGCAGGAAAGATTTACCAGGATGTTACCAGGACTAGAGGGTTTGAGTTATAAGGAGAGGCTGGATTACCTGGGAATTTTTTCACTGGAGTATAGGAGGTTGAGGGGTGACCTTATCGAGGTTTATAAAGTAATTAATAACATGAATAGCAAAGGTCTTGTCCGTAGTGTAGGGAGTCCAAAAATGATAGACGTATTTTTAAAGTGAGAGGAGAAAAATTTAAAAGGACCTTGAGGGGCAGAGAAGGTGGTCCATAAATGGAATGAATTACCAGAAGAAGTGGTAGATGCAAGTAAAGTTACAACATTTAAAAGACATTTGGACAGCTACATGAATAGGAAACGTTTAGAGGGATATAGACCAAATGCAGGCAAATGGGGTTTGTTTAGTTTGGGAAACTTGGTTGGCATAGACAAGTTGGACTGAAGGGTTTGTTTCCATGCTGTGTGACTCAGTGACTCAGGAAGTTTCTTTTTTTTTGTTAACCAATAATTTATTGTTTCCATTCATGTTCTGAAACTATTTTGTGAGAAGCTGTAGTTTTAAAGAAGGATTAAGCTGGGGCAGCAAATTTTAAAATGAAGCAAAATATGGAAAACAAGCACCAAAGTTTAACCGTATTTTGCAAGACTAAGTGTAAAATATTAAAATTGGGCATGTGAACAGAGTTAATCCTAAAGTCTTCTGGCTTCTTTTACTCTGCCAAGCTAACTTTGTTGGGAGAAAGTGACGTCTGATGAAGGATTTATACACAAAATTTTGATCCTCCTCCTCCTCGGATGCTGCCTCACCTGCTGTGCTTTTCCAGTGCCGCACTTTCTAACTTTATTGGAAGCCTGGTGTGCACAAGTGAAGGAAATTTCCAACAATTCTCTGAACACAGAATTCCTCAGAACATGTTGACTACAGTGGTTTCTAAAGAATGTAGTTGGTCTCTTGTGATGTTGCCCACAGAAATTCAGAATCTTTGATGGTTTAGAATGTGAACTGACCAATTCTTAGCACCAACATCTCTATATACTTCTAATCTCAGAACTATATCTGAAATGAGGTGTCATGGCTTTCCTGGTCCTTTCCCTCTTCCTGTTCAGTAGGATTATGGACATGTACAGACAATCTCTGTATCATTGCCTTTTGCTTTCTCTTTTCTATTCCTCTGCCCCACAATGAGGCTGCAGGTCTGAAGAAAAGTGTCTCTCTTCAGTTACAAGATTGTTTTTCCTTCACTCCCTCTAAGTAGGGTCCTTTCCCTTGCCAAGTTACAGCGTTGCCAAAGTAGTCAGGAAGTTTGTTCATACTGGAGATCGGCTTCAATGCATGCGCATATATTAACTTTACTTTTTTTTCCTCCCCTGTTCCTATCCTCCTCATTTCCTCCATGACTTTCCTTCAGTTCTCTTTCCATTCCTTCTATTTCCCTAAGATGTTTTTAATTCCCCATCATCCTATCGTTCCTGTTTTGCATTTCTGGTTTATTTACCCTCCTCATCGTACCCCATGCCTTTCGTGGTCTGATGACATTGCAACTGGTCTTGGGAAAAGCAAAGGAAAGCAAAAATTGAGGGTAGTGTGGGCCAGCATGAAGAAGGAAATGGGTTTTACAAACTTACTCCTTGAACGGTCAGCTGTTCAAAATGCTACATCCAGTCACCAGAAAGGATTCCTCAGTCCATTACAGTTCCAGACAGGATGTCCCAAACTGTTAAACTCCTCAGTTAGGAGAGATTAACTGGCTCCACTTGTTCACCCACGCCTTAAATGATACGTTAATAAGGCACATTTAAAACGGGACACTCCGTCCCTTTTGGGAAACTTTCCTCCAGTCCAAAGGAATTTGTTTTAAATTTAACCAGGCTTTCTTGAGTCTTGGAGTCAATAATTCTTAAGTTATTAAACATGAGAAGAAATAACAATGCAACATACACACACACAGATCAGAAATGAAATGAGTGTTCATAAAAGGAAAAGTTAATAAAGGTATACAGGTCAGTCTGAATTCCATAAAAAGTGGACAATGAGACATTGATATGTTGATATGTGAACAGTTGATATTAAGATGTTTAGCTTTGTAGGTCCACTATAAAAATACAAGCTCAGTCATTTCCTTAGCTGTATGTTTTTTAAAAATTGTTTTAGTAGGCCCATAGATGAACCGAAGTTATGATCTGTCATCATGATAAATGGAAACAACCTTAATGGTTAAGCAGTCAAACAGGTTTGAGAGTAGAAGGGAGAATGAAGTTATTTTGTAAAATAATAGAGCTGGGAAAACTGATAAATAACATGAGTTTTAGTTTTACCTGAAGTACAGTTCTACCAGGCTGTTGCTATGTGGTTTGATATTTAACAAGATATTCAGAAACCCCATTCGGTAGATTATATTGTATCTTGGTGTGATGAATTTTAAGGGTAGAGTTTGACTGAATATTTAATATATTTTATAGGTTGGCAACGCATAGTCTTTTGTTGACTTGTAGCTCCTTGTGAAATGTGATGATACATTTGGTTAGATACATGAATTGGAAAGGTTTGGAGGGATATGGGCCAGGAGCAGGGAGGTGGGACAAGTTTAGTTCAGGATTATGTTCAGCATGGACCAGTTAGACTGAAGAGTCTGTTTTGGCGCTGTATGGCTCTATGACATAAAATGTTTGTCTTGGAACATTAACAGAGGGATAAAGTTGGTGAAATTAAATAGTGACATCCTTTCCTTTAAGAAAGGAAATGACTTCACCATGTCTTTGGAGGCATTGATCCAGGGTGAGGACCCTATCTAAGGAGGAACTAAAAATTCTGAAGGCAAGTGACTCTAGGCAATTTCAAGCAGCTTGTAGTGGCAGCTCTTTGGTCACCTGAACAACCCTGGCAGATTTAGCACAGAGTTTAACACTGAGACAGAGTTAAATTCATTTTAAACTGGGAACAGGATTGTCAATCGGCAGCTAATTCTCAGATGTAAAAGCTTTTTTAAAAAAATATAATTGCAAGGAAATATAACGCCAACTAATGTATACTGGAAAGGATAGAGATTCGGGGGCACAATCCCATTGTTCATAAAAGACACTCATGAAATAGATACAAGCATTCTTTGTTCATTGGATCTCTGAACAAACACTGCCAATTGTTATTGCCTTCCATCAACTATAAGAAATTGGCTCACTGCCTTGCTGTCAGAATGGGGACTGTGTCTTGAGCATTATTGCAGGCTAAGCAAGTAGAACAGATGATTCAAATTAGTTTAATGGATGCTTGCATTTCTTAGTGTCATCTGAAAACAATCCATATGAAAGAATAGTGTGTAAGTTTACCAGATCAGTGTAAATTAGATTTTGGATGCATTAATTTTCTTCCCATTGTATGCTAAGCCCCATTTAAGAAAAGGGGAATGTTTTTGGTGTTACATAAAAATGTACGAAGGCTGAATGAACAAAAAGGACAGGACTAATGTAGAAATCTTCTGCATTGCTAGAAACAAAAGTATTTCTGTTTAGAGAAAGAGATAGCTGCAAAGTTCAGTGGAAACAAACAATTGCTGCATTCAGAACATCTACAAGCTGACCAAGCTTATAAAGTTGATTGGCAGTGATTCAAAAGTCTTTTTCTCTAACTGTAAATAAAACTAGAAATGGAAGAATTTAACTCCATAAAGCTGTTTAGATTCCAAAGTCAAGATATATTAAATATTGAGACTGTAAGGAAGATTGGACCTATGTTTTAATAGTGCTGCAGATCTGTAATTTATTGATTTCTGGAACTGTGTAATAAATGTTATCTGGCTATTAGATGTCATAGCGTACAAACACAAATTGAGTTTTCCGTGACCACTTTACGGCTTCACATTCTGTATATCACTGTAGAAAATCTTTCCATTTCATACAGTGCCTACATTATATCCAGTTGAACTCTGATGTTAGTAGTTTGCAATTGATACAAATTATTTTTATAAACTTTTGATTTTAGTTAACGTATATAACAAAGTTTGCTTTTGGTTACATGGGTCTCTGAGCAGTAGCAATACATTTAGTAATTACTCATATAGGACATAAATATTGAAAGGGTGATCCAAAAACATGCCCCAAACACGTATTGGTTTTGACACTCTACTCTCGTACATTTTCTGGTATTTTAGAGCATATTGTAATTCTGCCTTTCAAAAACTTGCTCCTTGAATGGTTAGTTATGAAATAAGACAATAATGGCAATTCATGAATGGTTAGCTCAGTTTTGATTTTTTTCAATGACCTGGCCTTAACAGCTACTTAGCGGATACTTTATAATGTCAGAAGAACTCGTCTATGTGTGGGTAAATAACATAGCTACGTTAAATGACAACTGAACAGGGTTCATAAGAAAGTGTACGCCCCGGACAGCTCAGAATTGAGGGTTTAGTTTGTCTAGTTGATATTTTTTAAACACTATGGGCGGCATGGTGGCGCAGTGGTTAGCACTGCTGTCTCACAGCGCCAGGGACCCAGGTTTGATTCCAGTCTCAGGCGACTGTCTGTGTGGAGTATGCACATTTTCCCAGTGTCTTCATGGGTTTCCTCCGGGTGCTCCGCTTTCCTCCCACAGTCCAAAGATGGGGGCAGATTAGGTGAATTGGCCAAACTAAATTGCCCACAGTGCCCAGGGAAGTGTAGGTTTGATGCATCTTTCGCTGGAAATGTAGAGTATTGGGATAAGGGAATGTGTATGGGTGGGATACTCATCAGAGGATCGGTGTGGACTTGTTGGCCTGTTTCCACATTGTAGGGATTCTATGAACTACAAAGCAGTAAATATATGTCTCTAAGAGTTTCTATCTTACTGAGAAGGCTTCAAGACAATTCACGTCCAACAACCTGCACTGTAAACTCTGCTCAAATTTTGACAGCTGTGATAAATTCCAGCAAAGCAACTGAGACAATCGACCATTTTCTAAAACAACTGCCAGCTTCCTAAACAAAATAACCCACAACATTAAAAAACAGTCAAATTTCCCTATCTCTCTAATATTAATGATTACTTAAATTATCAGGATCCAGGTCCGTGTCTTCACCAAAAAAAAGAAACTGGATTTTTCTCGAGGTATGAGCAGTAAGTCTACTAGATTTGTTGAAATCCATCAAACAGATTAAAACTGACTAACAACCAGGATCGAAGCCAGCTTAGGTGGTGGAAAAAAGCACTACTCTGCAACTCTCAAAACTATAATCAAACAGTTTGCACTACACATCATCAAATTGCTTTGTAATAACATTTTAAAAGTGGAATTCTCTTATTTATTTAAAATGTGTAAAAGTTATTATTATTTCTGTCCTTATTTTCAAACCCTGGTCTTTCCCTCTGTGCAGTGAAGGGAATGTATAGTAAATCCAATAAATGCATTTATGACAAAGGAGATTGAATTAAATCTGTAGCTGTGATTAACCTTAGAGCCGTCAGTGACAATGGTCAGACATGCTGCATAAAGTTACTTCAAGGAAGTTCAAGCCGTTTTCATTATAATATTGTTATTGTTTATTTGTCAAAACATAACTTGGCGAATAAAGACTAACGAGAAATGATTAGGTAGTTAAATTTGTGTGATTGTATAAAACAAATGATCATGAATTGACTATCCATGTTACATCTCTCCTTATATTTGCTTAAAATGTTTATTTGCCATAAAGATGTGGGAGAATATGTGCAGTAAAGAGGATGTTGGGATTCATTTTGAATTGCTCACATAATGGTCTAACACCACAGAGTGAACTGAGGGTTTTTCTTCTATATCGTCACTCTTTTGTTTCTAAGATTGCCAACAAGAATGAGAATGTCCACGTTCTTGGATTGTTGTTTCTGAGATTTACTCTCCAGACCTCTACACTTTCTATCAAGATGAATCTAAACATTGACCAAGCATCTTGTTGTGGGGTGTGGAGGTGGAAACTATGGGAGAGTGTTACAAGTTTATATGGTTGTCTTGTGTTTTAGGATGTCTCTTTAAATTAGGATAAAGTGAAAGAAAGAAGGGGGTCACATAACCTAATCTGAATTCTCCCTGCATGAGGCATAAGTGGCCTGGTTACTCATGGGGACACCAGTTGTTCTCCAAGGAAGATGGTGCAAGATTTTCATATCTATAGACAACGGTGAGAGCATCTGCTCTGACCGTGCATCATCTCCAAGTCTAACGGGAAGCTGTTAAGGATGTCATGTTTGTAAATGATTGTACATTAAGCTATCTGTGCAATTCCAATATCTGAAATGGAACATTTCTACCTGGATCCAAGGCCCTGAGATTCACATTATCATTGGAGTGCATTTTCTGAAGGAAAAGTCAATAAAAACACATTATGATTTTGTTGTTGTTTTAAAATATACCTGATCTTCTCAAATCATCTGCAAGAATCTGAGAAAAAGAGAGGCAGAAAGAAAGATATTAAGATAACTTGTTTTATATCTGAAGCAGAAAAAAAATCCTCTCTATTGTTCACCATGCACTCAGATTCAAAAGACTAAGTTTGCAGGGATTGAGCAGAAGCTGGATGTTTCACCTAGAAGGAACAATCTCTAGAATAATCCTCACAATGAAACCCATTTCAGTTATTTGAAGGTACCCAGCTGGGAAAGGGAAAAGGAAATGTGCTAGTGGGGGCAGTGAACACCTCTGGACTAGTTCTGAGAGAATAAAGTGTCTATTTAAGGGACAGATAAACCATAGTGGGGAATTTTTCATAGTTTCTAAAGTTAAATGGGGTATCTTTTCTGTAGATTAAGATAGAAATTGCCTGATGAATAGTGCATAAATAATGTTTAACTTTGTTATAATAAAAGTCTTGAAACTTGAAATCCTCTTGTTTGATCTTTCAAGTCAGTCACTTGAAATTCAAATTTATTTTACAAGATATTGATCTCAAATGGGGACCATAAGCCATTGCTTCTTGATGACTTCTGTGGGTATCCTGTTATCAAAAGTAGCTTTGAGGAGTAGATCACTTGCAGAGCCTTAGCATCAGGTAGCAGGATCCTGAGCACCTAGAGAGATACAGAGGTGATGAATAAAACTGATTATATGCATTCAGGGTATGTGAAATGTCCTTCAAACTAGTAAAAGCTATTGGAGCAGAACGTTCTGTCTGTGTTTAGGTTGATGAAAATCACCTTGAAAGATGTTGCAAATTCCAACTCTGAGGCTTTCTTCAAAATATGTCATACATTTTGTTATTCCACTGAAAGATAGAAGTAAACATAGGATACAGTTGTCTTAATTGCATTAAGCACCAAATCCCTCCATACCACTGTTAATATAATGCAAAAATTAAATATCTCCCTGTTATATCTTCTCCAAAATTCAGCAAATTAATAATTCAATTGCCGAGTGATAATTTCTAAAGGGTCAGTAATTGTGACTATTATTCCTCGTGTAATCTGCCTCATCTTGAGCTGTCACATGGCACAAAGTTGAAAGCTTTGAAGATCTTCACAGATGAAGCATTCATCACACAAAAGAATATCTGGATATAACTCAGCTGAAAAAATAATGTTGGACACTGACAGCTCATTGCTAGCTCAGCTGTTGAGATGTTGAAATGGCACAAAATGCCTATGACCACAATCAGCAAAAAGTATAATTCTCACGAAGAAACAGTCTGGGTTTATATGCTGACCAGTTCATTAGAACAACACAGGTCATTTGTCTATATTTTGAAAAATGTGCATTTTCACATCTGTAAAGAAAATGGCTTCTGCAGGTTCAAACAGAATGACATGGGAAAGACATGGATTCATGCAGAAGTGTGACTCGTTTACATTAAAAAGAGCAGTTTGCATTTATGTAGCACCATTAATGTAGTAAAACATTCTGTGACACAGGAGCCTTTCTGAAGCAAATTTTGACCCTAAGCCACATGAGGTAAAAGAGCATATGACTAAAGACTAGGTTGTACAGAGTGCCCCAGAAGGAGGAGAGAGAGGCAGAGAATGTTTTAGGGAGGGAATTCCATATTTAGGCCCCAGATAGATAAAGGTGTGGGTGACAATGATGCACAAGAGGCCAGAATTGGTAACACATATCTTTGAGGATTTGGAAGAAATGACTTTGGAGCAGGAGTTCAATATTTGACCCTTCCAACCTGTGCATCGTTCAATATGATCATGTATGATTTAATTGTGCTCTCAACACCAGTACCCTGTCTGCCCATGGTAACCCCGGAGTCAAATGCCTCTCAAATATCTATGAGACTCTGCCTTGAATAAATTCAATGACCTAGCCTTCACCTTTCTGGGGAAGAGAATATCATTTATGAAAAACCCACTGAGTGAACAAGATTCTCCACATCCTTATCTTAAAAGTGAGACCTCCTGTTCTTAAACAGTGT
The DNA here is from genome assembly GCF_037043375.1 of Chiloscyllium plagiosum. NCBI lineage: Eukaryota > Metazoa > Chordata > Chondrichthyes > Orectolobiformes > Hemiscylliidae > Chiloscyllium > Chiloscyllium plagiosum. Next base: position 59,478,786 of record NW_028270157.1, on the reverse strand, counting down.
CCCCTAATTCTAGTCTCCCTTGTAAGAGGAAATGCCTTCTGGTATCCAGTCTATCATCTTTCTTCAGGATCCTTCTTTGCTTCAGTAGGATCATCTCTCATTCTTCTAAGCAGCAAGAGGATATTGGACCAACCTGCTTCAGGGCAGGAAGAGATTGTGAAAACTGGGAGGGGCAAGGCCATGGAGGGATTGGAGAACAATGGAGAAAATTTTAAAGTCAAGCTTAACCATTAGCCAATGTAGGCAAATGAGGACGGATGGTCTAGACTCAGTACAAATTAGTGCATGAGTAGCAGAGCTTTGGAAAATGTTATGTTAAGGAAGGGTGGAATGTGAGAAGTTGACTAAAATGGTGTTGGAATAATCAAGTTTAGAGACAAAAACTGACTGAGCTGATGCTGGAGTGAAATCAGGTGATGCTGCAGAGATGAAAATAGATATTTTAATGCAGATATAAATATGTGGGATCTTGGGATCAAATCTGACACCAAGTTTGCTAACACTCCAGCTCAGTCTCAACCAGGAAGTTTATTCTGTCAGAATCACCATGATTCATAGATGTGTACAACTCAGAAGGAGACAAAAATTTGACTGCAGTAGGCCCATGTTTTAGCTTTTGGCTCATTGCCCTAAAAACTGCTTTAAAATTACCAGAACTTAAGACAATCACTTTTTCAGACAGTGAGTTCCAGACTCTCACTATCTTCAATAAAATAAATTCTCTTCCATTCTCCTCAGCCTCTGACATTTTACCTTAAATACATGCACCCTTATGAGTGACCCCTCTACAAATGGGAATAGTGTGTTCCTCACCACTCTATCTAATACCTTCATAGTCTTACCTTCGATGCAGTAAGGAACACACTGCAGCCTATCCAATCTTTGCTCGAAGCTCAGACCCTCCAGCCCAGGCGGCATCGTGGTAAATCTCCTCTACACCTTCTCTTGTGCAATCATATCCTTCCTATAATAATGTGGTGATCAGAGCAGCACGCAGTATTCTAGTATTTTATGCAGTGCCAACATAAGCTCCCTGCTCTTTAATTCTGTGCCTCGTCTAATAAAGGCAAGTATCCCATATGCTTTCTCAACCGTTTTTTTGGCATACTTGCAAGTCAGCACATTCTTTTTAATGGCACAATTTGAAGTTTTGTTTTGAAGATTTATAGTGCCAACTGATTGCGTCTTTTGCTTTGATTATTTCTACACAGAATTGGTCCACTTGGCAGATTAGGTCTGGCAATAATAATTTTCGTTTAACACTCACATGAGTCTGCCTTTTGGATCTGGGAGGGTTAGTTCCTGATTATAGCCTTATCGACTGAATACACTCTGTATAACTTGAGTTCCTTCCCTTTCCTTTGTATCCATAATTTTGAGTGAGAGGCTGGGAACTGCAGAATTCTGATAAACTTTTGTGACTACTGTGCACTTTTCCAAAACTAGCTCCAGATTTTGATCCAGACCAATTCATAAAGCTTCTGACTACTCAGTGCCAGGTTTCCCTGCCTCAGGCACCAGAGGTAACTTCTGGAGAGGGCTGAGCCAGTGATGTCTCCATCATGATTGAAGCCATCTTGGATGCACATCTTTGTTCAAGGGGGAATGACCTTTTTAAACAGAATAGTTTTTTTTCAACCACAGACATTGATACAATGAAAACTGAGTTGGCTTGGTCTCATAAACAATGTCAGACATTGACTTGCCAAAGTGAATCTTCTATTGAAAGGGTTAAAAATAGATATTACTTTTTGGTTAAATTAGCAATAGTTCTTTGAGCCAAAAGTACTGTCACAGTATTTCCTTCTGAGAGAAATGGGAAAGCCTTTTATTTGGTCAAGATTAGGGAAGCAGAGCTTATCAGGGATAGCTCACATCTACATCCTGGCAAAGAGACAATCTTTTAACTCCAAATGAAATGTATTTATATAACATCTGTTTTGACCTCAGGATGTCATTAGTTCCTTTTAAAGTAAATTGATGTTATAATGTGAGAAATGTCGCAGCCAAAGTGCATCATCAAAGTCCCACAAACTGCAATGCAGTAACGACCAGATACTAAGTTCTGAAGAAGGGTCACTGAAACGTAAACTCTGCTTTCTCCCTCCACAGATGCTGCCAGACCTGCTGAGTTTCTCCCACAATTTCTGTTTTTGTTTCAGATCTTCAGCAACTGTTAGTTTCTTTTGCAATGGTTAATGAGGGATAGATGTCCAAGACACCAAGAAAGAACTCGCCTACATGTGACTATAGATGAAAAACCAGTAATTAGGAGGGCACAGTGGCTTAGTGCTTAGCACTGCTGCCTCACAGTGCCAGGCACCTGGGTTTGATTCCAGCCTCGAACTGTGTAGAATTTGCACGTTCTCCCCGTGTCTGTTTGTTTCCTCCACGTGCTCCTGTTTCCTCTCACAATCTAAAGATGTGAAGGTTAAGTGAATTGGCTGTATAAAATTGCCCATAGTGTTCAGGGATGTGGAGGTTAGGTACATTAGTAAATGTAGAGAAATGAGTTTGGGTGAGATACTGTTCAGAGGGTCAGTGTGAACTTGTTGGGCTGAAGGGCCTATTTCCACACTGTAGGGATTCTCTGATACTTCTATTCAATGAAAGTGTCACACTTCTAAGTGAAGGATCATAAGTTCTAAGTGAACTTATTAGATTAGATTACTTACAGTGTGGAAACAGGCCCTTCGGCCCAACAAGTCCACACCGACCCGCCGAAGCATAACCCACCCATACCCCTACATTTACCCCTTACCTAACACTACGGGCAATTTAGCATGGCCAATTCACCTGATCTGCACATCTTTTGGACTGTGGGAGGAAACCGGAGCACCCGGAAGAAACCCACGGAGACACGGAGAGAACGTGCAAACTCCACACAGTCAGTTGCCTGAGGCAGGAAATGAACCTGGGTCTCTGGCGCTGTGAGGCAGCAGTGCTAACCACTGTGCCACCGTGCCGCCCACAACTTATGTAGTTCTAAGTGAAGGATCATAAGTTAAAGATCATAAAAACGATGATATCCTATGCTCTTCTGCTTCACCTTATGGTGCCTTCACTACACAACAAGTGCTACTAATGTGACTTTGCTCAGACGAAACTCCTTAGAGAACCATTTAGTAAGGATCACTGTTTCAAAGTAAGGAATTGCCCTTTGATGACAGAGATAAGGAGGAATCTTTTCTTATAGAGGGGCATGAATCTCTGCAACTCTCTTCCTCAGAAGATAGTGGAAGCAATGTCTTGAATATTTTCAAGGTACATGTAGATAGATTCCCAATAAACAAGGGCTGAATGGCTGACGTGGAGGAATCGGATCATGATCATATTGAATGGCAGAGCAGGCTCAAAGGGCTGAATGGCCTACTCCTACTCACAAATTGTACGTTTGTAAAACGTGGTAATGCCCCTATCTCTGAGCAAGAAGACCAAGGTTCATTTCCCATCTACTCCAACGGTGCGTAATAATATCTCTCAACAGATTAGCGTTGGGAAGGACCTATAATTCTTAGCTTAGGGCTCTTCCCGTGTTTCTTCCTATGAGCCAGGAGGTCTGGGTTCAGGTCTCACATACAGTGGAAGTGTACGACACCATTCAGAGCAGGTTGATTAGAAAATACCTCTGAAAGGCTTGTTTTTTAAGGAGTGAGCTCAGAGTCAAAACAGTCAATAGCTATCAGATGGGGTTGTGCCTCTTTTAAACAAAAACACAATGGATCTAACTCTGTCGCTAGCTTACAGCAGAAGGTGATTGAAAACACAAAGTTCTGAACTCATTGCGAAAATAAATTGCAATGTTGTGTTAAAGTGAGCACATCTTTTATCTGCTGTTCAGCCAAAATCTTGGGTCCTACTCATACAACAAACCTTGGCACAGAATGTTCATACTTGGTGCTGACCTAAGGTTATGATGGAAATCTGGGCGGAGTTAAATCCCTGCTTCACTCCCAAAGTTCAGAAGGACTCCTTGCTCCCGAGCCTTGCCTGATGTCTCTGCTGACACCAGATTTAAACTGGAACTGTTAGAGTTGGGTGTGAAGCATAACCATTTGCCCTTGATACCAATTGTAGTGTCAATGCAGTTTGTAGGAAACAGAGTTACAGATCAGCACAGGGTCAAAGCTAACTTTCCTAGGAGAAGTGAAAATGTGTTTTCAAGTTGAAATTTATTTTGGAACACGAAAGGAATTAATTTAAGACTTGTCATAGCTTGTTTAAGCAGGGCTTAACAACGATTAATGGTTACTCAATCCTGCAAATTGTGCTGATTTAAAATAGCTACAACCCATTGATCTGGTCAACTATTTCCATTATGATATTAACAACATGGGAATCTATGATTGGTTACGTTCATGTGAATTTATCACCTGTTCAGTTGAGAGGGTATGTGACGATATTATGGCTTTGAGAGGTGTGTTTTGTCCTGGTTTGTTTTTCTTTGAGGAGAGGTTTTAGGACAGAGGAGAGGAGCTGTCTGTTTGAATCCAATAAAGTAAATAGCTTGTAAGACCTTGGGTTTTGTTTAAAGCTGAAACAATAGAAGCAGCCGGAATGGGTGGGGTCAGGCTTCCTCAGAGCCAGGATTTTTAATTCCTGTTTTTTTAGTAGCAGTTGCTGGGATCTTGAAGCTGGATTGCTGTCAAATGTTCCCTCTAGCCTTGTGGTCAAAACGTCAACAGATCTGGCAGCATCTGTTGGGATAAAACAGAGTTAAATACACGTCTCCCTGTTATTCCAACTTCTTCTTTTGTTGTATTTTAACAATAATGCAAGAATATATTGTGTTTTGCTTGAAGACTAATAGATTGACCAATCGAATTACATCTGGAATGCAATGCTTGGCACTTGCCTTTTCAAAATAAGAAAACGTTAGAGTCTAGGTTTTCCTGTTACAATATTTTGGAGTGGGAATGGGGTTTAATCTCGTCCATAGCAGGTATAATTATTCCCTGTATAGGAGAAGTCTGCCTTTTTTAAATGTGGTTAAATTGTACACTCTCCTGAATGCAATAGTTCTCTTCTCAGCACCTTCTGAGTTTCTCATTTTCCTGAGATAAAATTTGTGTTCCTCTTAAGTTCACTAGAAGAAACTGATTAAACATTTTGCTTTGTTCTAGTTAAACACATTTAACTTTTGTCTAGTAACTCTTGTATTCACTGGTGTACAACAATGAAAAATGACTATTTCAAATTTGTGATGCTCAGTATTTTTAACCATTTGTCCACGGAATATAGGTAAGATTTTGCATTGGAGACATTGCGGGTACCACGTAGAGTAATTGAAAGAAAGGTAAGATATGCTTCCGTAATTGGAGGTGGACGAGCAGGAGGCTGGAAGAACACAGCCAGCCAGGCAGTATCAGGAGGTGGAGAAGTCAATATTTCGGGAGCAGACAATGTTTGCTGCACAACTCATCCTCTTGGTTGGATGTATTTTGAAAATGATCCAATGTTGAGTGAGGAAACCTGTGCTGAATGTTGTTGTCAAATGTTCCCTCTAGCCTTGTGGTCAAAACGTCAACAGGTCTGGCATCATCTGTAGAGACAAAACAGAGTTAACGATTCAGGTTCAGTGTATTTCCTTCAGAACTGACTGTAGCTAGGAAATGTAGGATCAAGCAATATTTAAAACTCTGGACAAAATCCTAGACTTTTCCAATCTCTAAAATACTGGACAAAACTGAGGGCTTCGCAAAACTTTAACAAGGTAAAGCCACAGCTAGTCTGAGTTCTGTGGAGAATACACAAACAGAACACACAGAATGGAGATGGCTGAATGGAACCATTGGTCAGCCTGAAATTCTGAGTTACATCTTCTCTCTAAGAGGACAATCAACTGAAACTAACAGAATCTATCCAGTTGCTCTCGATGTCGTCTCCTCTATATTGGGGAAACAGGGCGCCAACTCATGGAAAGTTTCAGGGAACATCTCTTGGACATACGCACCAAACAACTTCACCCCCCTGTGGCCAGCCACTTCAACTCCCCCCCCCCCCAACTCCGCCAAGGACATGCAAGTCCTGGTCCTCCTCCATTGCCAAATCCAAGCCACCCGACGTGTGAAGGAAGAATGCCTCATTTTCTGCCTTGGGACCCTCCAACCACATGACATCAACGTCAATTTCACCAGTTTCCTCATCTCCCCAACTCCCACCTCATCCCAGGCCCAATCCTCCAACTCAGCACTGCCCTCTTGAACTGTCCTACCTGTCCATCTTCTTCCCACCTATCCGTTCCACCCTCCCCTCCAACCTACCACCATCACCCTCCACCTGCATCGACTTATCGCCTTTCCAGCTACCTTTCCCCCAGCCCCACCCTCAACTTTTATTTATCTCTCAGTCTCCTTCTCCCTCCCCAACATCCCTCCCCCCCCCCCCCCCCACCACCCTCCTGATGAAGGGCTTATGCCCTAAATGTTGATTCTCCTGCTCCTCGATGCTGCCTGACCCCCCTGTGCTTTTCCAGCACCACAGTTTTCAACTCACGGACAGTATGGAGCTTGGACATTCAATCTCAATTAAAATCCATTCACACATACTCTAATCATCGGAAAGCCAATAAACTTCAGAGAAGAGCACTAGAGCTCCGTGATAACTACAGATTTGAGAGGAGATAATGGGGCATGCAGTCAGTATAACTGCCAGCCCGATCTCACCTGAGGGAGGGGCCTTTTCAGCAGAAGCAGCTTCCACCCCTGCAGCTAGCAGCTTGGGAACCAGGAAACACGGGGCCGAGAACAGGGAAGCCAAGCCAAGGGCCTCATCAGACCAAAAGAAATCTGAGAGGGGGAAGCCAATGGTGCTACCTGAACAAGAGCTTGCAGACACAAGCCTGTTTCAAACTAAGAGAACCAATGGTAAGAACCTCAGCAACGAGCGTGCTTCAAAACCACATTTTGAGTGGTGAGCATAAACCCCAGAGACCCCAGGTACCAGCCTAGCTAGCAGGGAGGGGAACATTGGTGGTGACAGTGCATTAGGACCCCAGGGTAGGAATTCTGACTAAAGACTCTGCTTAAAACTGGTGTTTTCTGTGTGTCAGTAGGATGAGGTTCTAATAGTGTTAATCAAGCAAATAATGTATTTAATAGGACTGCTGCTCTCTGTAAATTAACTGTCAATTTCTTTGTTTATTGCAATGCCTCATTTGCTTGTACTGTAGTTAGCTTTTTGTATTTTAAATAAACGCAGAGATTCTTTTGCCCGAAAACACCTGTCGACTGCCTCTTCGTTTTCACATTCCCTACGTAAGTCCAGTTCCAGAACCAGGGATCTGGGGTGATTTGAACCAGTTGAAAATCAGAATAACATTTTTCTGTAGGGATCTGGTTAGCATAAACGCTGAAGATTGATGGAGATGGAGCCCAGAGAGAGAGAGAGAAAAAAAAACAGCCAGGCAGACAAAAGAATGGGTAAAGGGCAGCTTGGGGCAGTCAATAGCTTCTAATGGAGACCTGAGTGGAACCAATGAGTTGCTTGTGGTAGCATCCCCATTTCATGACAAGGCCTGGTGTGTGGGGATTTGGGGAAAGACGTGGCAGAAGGTGCTTAGGCCCTAAAATCATCGAACTCGTACATTCAGTTCCCAAGTGGAAACTGAGGTGCTGTTCTTCCACTTGTGCTGAGCTTTGCTAGAGCACTACAGACTGATGTTGACCAGGTAACATGGTAGTGTGTTGAAGTGAAGCTTAGTGCAGACTGGAAGAAAAGCACCTTGTTTTCTGCTTGGAGACCCTGCAGCCTTTGGAGATCAAATAGAGTTCAATAATTTTAGGGCCTGAGCGCCCTCTCCCATATCCTTACCCCAACCCCCACAGATCAGGCCACGTCATCACATGGGCTGCTAATACAAACAACCCATTGTCAGTCACTAATGGTCCCCATTGGCAGCTACTCCCCGAGGTTGACCTTTATACCCATTCTGTTGTCTGCCCAACTGTTTCTTGCTCTCGCTCCATCTATTGTTTACTCATTCCCCCTCCTCCCACCCGATCTTCAGCATATATACCAACCTTTTTTTAGCTGCCCGAAACATTGGCTCTGCTTTCTCTTCACAGGTGCAGCCAGAGCTGCTGAGTTTATCTAGCATCCACTGATCTTTTTTTTTGGGGTCAGAATGCATATCGGGAATTTATATTGAGAATTATTGAACAATGCACTTATTAATGAGTGTTGACAGAGACACCAAGCTGTTCAGGTAAGGCTGAAACCTGTGAACAAAATAACAGTTGAATTAGTGGTTGAGCCATCACATAGTGACCAGTAACTTGCTGTGGAATTCCTTTTAATTCGGGGTTTGATATTGTGAGATATTGTGTTATAGGTTATCTTGCCCAACTCACAGCTCGCTATGTTCATTCATAACTCTTTACTAACCCATTATTTACTACAACACACTTTCATTCATTCATTCATAAACCTGTGGTTCTGTGGAATATTTTACTATTGCAAGAGTAAAATATACTACTAACCTATTCAGATCAACACCACCCCCACCATCATGTCTCCATGACCTACTCAAAACTATGGAAAGATGATAATATTAATCAACTGTCTCTCGGACCTGAATAGATTGCAGAACTCCAAACAGTTTCCCCAATTAGTATGTACTTGACAAATACTTTTTAATTGGGCTGTTATCCCTTTAAGAAACTAACTGTCAAAACAGCGCTTATGTGAAACCGCATGAAAGAATGAAATTCACACCAGCAAATAGTAAACAAATCTCACAACCTAGCTGCATTAATCAGTTTAATATTCTTTATTAAGTACAGTCACAATTTTTAACTTATTTTGAGCATATAGCCCTTGTATTTTTTATTAACATTTACTAACTTAAAGGGTTAACATCTTTTAATTATGCAAGCACACCAGACAGTCTCTTTTAATCCTATCAGAAGTAGCAGCGCCTGTTTTAACCCATCTCCTATCTTCCAGGACAGAAATCCCTCAAACCTTTGTGTACTATAAATTAAACAATGCAACACCTTAGAAATGAATTTTAATATATTGTGTTTAAAGTGGCTCATGTAAGAACTGTACTTCAGATTCTATTGTTGCCTCAAACTTGTGCTACTGCAGTTCCTGCATAAAGGAGGCTATTTTCGCCTCACACTGATTTTCGTCATTATTTGAACACGATCCCACAATATTGAGTACATGTATTAAGCATAGCATAAATTGTGTCGCAGATTTATCAGTGATGTGGGAAATAGAGATAGTGAGGTGCTGGACGTCAGACTCTATAAAATGTGGAGCTGGAAGAGCAGAGTAGGTCAGGCAGCATTGGAGGAGCAGGCAAATAGACATTTCTGGTCAGCACCCTCCATCAGGACCGGGGAGGGGGAAGGGAGCTCAGAAATAAATAGAGAGGGTGGGGTGGGGCTGGGGGGAAGGTACATGGAATGGTGACGGGTGGACGCAGGTAGATGGTTATTGTGATTGGTCATTGGGAAGAGTGGAGCAGACAGATAGGAAGGAAGATAGACAGTTTACGTCTGGTCAGGGAGGCGGTGGGGAGAGGGAGGGCTGGACAGGTGACAAGGTTAGGGGTGGGGAGATTTTGAAGCTGGTGAACTTTTTGTTGAGCCCATTGGGCTGTAAGCTCCTGAGGCGGAAGATGAGGTGTTGTTCCTCCAGTTTGTGTGTGACCTAATTTCGACAGTGGAGGAGGCCAAGGATGGATATGTCACCAGGGGAATGGGAGGAGGAAGTTGAAGCGGCTGGGAACTGGAAGGTGGTGTTGATTGGAGCACACAGAGCACAGATGCTCCCCAAACCAGTCCCTGCATCTGCATTTGGTCTTTCCAATGTAGAGGAGACCACATTGGGATCAAAGGATGCAATAAATCAGATTGGATGAAGTATAGGTAAATCTCTGCTGGATTTGGAAAAATTGTTTGGGGCCTTGGGTGGAGGTGAGAGGGGAGGCATTGGGACAGATGTTGCACTTCCCCCAGCTGGAGGAGGGGTTGGTGGGGAGTGTGGGACTGATGAGGGAGTCACGGAGTGAGCAGAGTCTACGGAACGCAGATAGGGGTGGGGAAGGGAATATCATTTTGGTGGTGGGGTCTGACTGCAGGTGGCAAAAGTGGCGGAGGATGATACTTTGGATTGGGAGGCTGGTGGGGTGGTATGTGAGGACCTGGGGAAGAGGAGAGGGCAATATATTTATTGTGGTTGGGGGGAGGGCGTTTGAGGACAGAGGTGTGGGAACGGAGGAGATACGGTTGAGGGCAGTATTAATCATGGAAGAGGGGAAATTACAGTCTTTGAAGTAAGAGAACATCCGTGATGTCTTGGAGTTGATTTCAACATCTTGGGAGCAGATTTGCAGGAGGGTGGGTAAAAGGAAGTGTTGTCGAGGTAGCTGGGGGTGTCGATGGGTTTGAAATGGATGTCGCTGCTAAGTCGTTTAGCGGAGATGGAGGAGGAAAGGTCCAGGAAGGGGAGGGAGGTGTCAGAGATGGTCCAGGTGATTTTGAGGTCAGGGTGGAAGATGTGGGTGAGGTTGATGAACTGTTTGAGCTCCTCATGGGATACAGTCATCAACGCAGCAGAGGAAGAGGTGGAGCATGGTTCCAGTGTAACTGTTGAAGAGGGACTGTTTCACGTATCTTACAAAGAGGCAGACATAGCTGGGGCCCATGCAGGTGCCCATAGCCACCCTTTTGGTTTGTAGGAAATGGGAGGACTCAAAAGAAAAATTGTTGAGGCTGAGGACGATTTCCACCAAGCGAGTGAGTGTATTGGGGAAGGGGCACTGGTTGGGTCTATGGAAGAGGAAGAAACGGAGGGCTTTAAGCTCTCAAGAGGGATACAGATGTAGAGAGACTAAATGTCTATGGTGAAGATGAGCTATTGGGGGCAAGGGAACTGAAAGTCTTGGAGAAGGTGAAGAGTATGGGTTGTGTGCCCAACATAGATGGGGAGGTCCTGGACCAAAGGGGAGAGGATGGATTTGAGATAAGAGGAGGTGAGTTCAGTGGGGCAGGAGCAGACAGAGACAATCGGTCGACCGGTGCAGTCTGGTTTGTGGTTTTAGGGTAGGAGATGGAAATGAGAGGGTGTGGGGCAACTATCAGGATGGAGACCATGGATGGGATATCTCCTGAGGTGATGAGGTTGTTGATGATCTGGGAGATGATGGTTTGGTGATGAGAGGTGGGGATGTCAGAGAGTTGGTATCTGGCCTCAACGATGGCATATGTATTGGACAATGGACTGTGGACTTTAAATGTGATGTGGAGGTGCCGGTGTTGCACTGGAGTGGACAAAGTTAAACATCACACAACATCAGGTTATAGTCCAACAAGTTTATTTGGAAGTACAAGCTTTCAGAGCGCTGCTCCTTTGTCAGGTAGCTAGTGGGGCAGGATCCTTCTTTTACTATAAATTCTATGTTCTATGATCCTGCCCCACCAGCTACCTGATGAAGGAGCAGCGCTCCGAAAGCTTGTACTTCCAAATAAACCTGCGTGATTTTTATTTTACTTTAAATATAACAGCAATAAAAAGTCAAAAAACAACACATTCTCGAGAAAGTGGTTCAGCTAACCTTCTGGTTGCAATGTAAATAATGTCTCAGATATTTATTTACACTGTTGCTTTAAAAACCTTTTGCCAATACTTCAAAACATCTCAATTTATTCTTTAATCACATTCACCTTTGTATTTCCCCAGAATATTCTTCCCAAGGGCAAATCATCATGCAAGACCATTTTACCAAGATATAAAATAGATATCACCAACATGAGTATATTGCTGACTTAGTTATTGGTCGCACATTCAAAAACAAGCTGTATCACAATTACTTGTTGGCATATATATCATCAACCTTTCCCTATAGTGAATGTAGTTTACATTGTAAGGGAAACAACCTTTGCCAGGATCTGAATCTCCCGGCAATGCCCCAGAGGTGATGAACAATTAAATTACAAAAGTGGAGTAATTAATTCATGGCTCTTTAAAAGCAGCAGTGCATTTAAACTTGAGGGTTTACTGCTGCAGCTGAATAGGTGAATAGGTGAAGTAAGTGACCCAACTACAGACTTGTACATGTACTTAAGTATTGTGTAACAATTAATATCAAATAACAATTTTGACATTAACCAAGTTAGCACCCAAGATCAGATCACACCACGGCAGCAGAATATCCACACAGACTATTGGTGTATTTCAGGAATGTTTTACAAGTATTTGTTTTGACTGTTTTGCTCACTGAATCATGGTGCCTGAATTAGATTAATAGATCATTTGACATAATATAGTCACAGTGTTGAAGTTTCCTTCATCTGACTTGAGTGACCTTGTACCTATTCATGTTTTAAAAATTACTTAATTTTTAAGTAATTCTTAGAATCTGATGTATTTGCAAAGGAAGACGTCAACGAACATGCCTTACACAGTGTTCTAAAGTACAGCTTCAACTGGCAACTTGTATGCTTGCATTTTACATATTCCAGAATGTCCTGGCTTTAAAACCAAGTTTTTGATTTGACACAATATACCAAATCATACACCCATCATGCTGTTGGGAAAGGAGATCCAGCATTTTGACCTGACAATAGCGAGGGAACAGGTACTCATGGTTAAACCCACTGGACAAGTAATTCAGAACCCCTGATTTAATGTTCTCAGGATGGTGTTCGAATTTGACTGTAGCAGGTAATGAAACTTGGATTAATTTCCAGGCTATAAAGAGCAAAGGGACAGTTAAGGAAAAGGTGGGATGAAGGGAAGTTGTGGGAGACTTTTAAATGAATGTTTGATTAGATTCCCTACAGTGTGGAAACAGCCCTCCGGCCCAACAAGTCCATACTGACCCTCTGAAGAGTAACTCACCCAGACCCACTCCCCCTGAATGATGCACCTAACTCTATGGGCAATTTAGCATGACCAATTCACCTAACCTGCACATCTTTGGACTGTGGGAGGAAACTTATGCCGACACAGGGAGAATGTGTAAACTCCATACAGACAGTTGCCCAAGGCTGGAATTGAACCTGCTGTTCAATTATTAACCTATTTACTAATTTCCCGACTCCTCAACGCAAGTGTAAAGCATTAAATGCATTTAGCAAGACCAATTCTGTACTGTTGGACACTTAGTCCAACAACTTTTATTTAAATAGCACTTTTAATGCAGGAATGCATCCCATGGTGCTGTACAGGAGTCAATCAGACAGAAAGTGAGACTGCAACAATGCAGCAGATTCTGAGAGTAATCCACATCCCCCTTGACTAATGCACCTAGCAACCATAACATAACCTGCACATCTTTGGAATGTGGGAGGAAACCAGAGCAGCCAGAGGAAACCCACACAGACACAGAGAGAATGTGCAAACTCCACACAGACAGTCGCCCAAGGCTGGAATTGAACCTGGGACCCTGGCACTGTGTGGCAGCAGTGCTAACCACTGAGCCACCGTGCCACCTATTGAAGTTGAGCTGCAACGAGCCTGACGTGATTTGAACATGCAACCTTCTGATCTGGAGTCAGATGCGCTACCATTGCCCAACAAGCCCATGGCTCCATATTCACCAAGGAAAGGTTATAGTAATCCAAGAGGAACAGTGTGCAATATTGGACAAAATCACCAAAACAAGAGAGGAAGTATGCAAAGTGTTGGAATCCTTAAGTGAGATAATTGCCAAGACCAAGTGGATTATTCCCAAGGATGGTGAAGGAGGTCAGGGAGGAAATAGTAGATGCTCTGAGGATTATTTTCCGATCTTCACTAGCTACAGGTAATGTGCCAGGGGACTGAAGGACTGCAAATGTGGTTCAGTTTTCAAAGGGTGCAAAGGAAATGCCAAACAATTGTAAGCCAGTTAGTCTTGCTTCAGTGCTGGGCAAGTTGTTCGAATTAATCCTGAGGAATCAGATGAATTGTCACTTAGTAAGATGTGGATTAATCAGGGATAAGCAGCATGCCTTTGTTCAGGGAAGGTCATGCCTTACAAATTTGATTGACTTCTTTGAGGAAGTGGCAAGGAGGATTGAGGGTAGTGTGGTGGATGCTGTCTCCATGGATTTTAGTATGGCATGTGACATGGTCCCACATGGTAGACTAATGAAAAAAGTAAAAGCCCACACGATACAGGGTAAAATGTCAAATTAGATCCAAAGGGTAATTATCAATGGCTATCCTTTTGAATAAAAAGCTGTTTCAAGTCGTGTTCCACAGGGCTCAGTGTTGGGACCCATGCTGTTTGTTTCATAAATTAGCGATTTGGACTTGGATGTGTCGGGGGGCACTATTGGGTAATTCAAAAACATAAAAGTCGGCTATATAGTGCATAGTGTAGAGCAGTGATTCACAATCGTTTTTTGGCCACAGCCTCTCTGCGAGCTCTTCTCAGGTTCCAGGGCCCCTCTTTCAAACAGGGACAGGGATACAACACGCACAGATAGACATGCTGATCTTCAGATAATGAAGAATGGCGATAATAAATGCGAGAACCCTTGATTCAATAGGTTGACCCAGTGCAGTCTGATTCGTGACTGACTCTGAAGTGAGGCTGTATGGGAGGAGCTTAAGTAATTAATTTACCAGGTGCGCCGAATTTGAACGGTGCGTTGGAAAGATGTTATAAATAGGAGGGAAACTATTAACTCCATTGAAGATTGTTGCCCCCATTGAGAATGGCTGGTGTAAAGGTTAGCTGTAAGCACCAAAATGATGATGGAGTGGGCAGGCAAATGGCAAATGGGAATTCATCTCTGATAAGTGTGAAGTAATGCTTTTAGGAAGCTCAAACAGCAAAAGGTAATACACAATAAACAGGAATACGCTAAGAAGGATAGATGAAGTGAGATCTTGTCATGCAAGGGGACAAGTCTCTGAAGTCCCCAGTACAGGTTGCAAAGACATATGAAATGCTGTCCTTCATTGGCAGAGGTATAGAATATAAAAGTAGGGATATAATGATGCATCTGTACAAGACAATGTTGAGGCCTCAACTAGAATATTGTATGCAGTTCTGGTTACCACATTACAGGAAGGACATAATTGCAGAAATGATTGACTAACTGACTGAAATGTTGCCAGGGTTGGACAATTGTAGCTACGAGAAGAGCCTAGAGAGTTGGGGTTCTTTTCCTTGGAACAGAGAAGGCTGAGGATTGACATGACTGAGGTGTACAAAATAGTGAGGGGTTGAGATAGAGTAGACAGCAAGAGCCAGATTCCCTTGGCAGAGAGTTCAAAAACCAGGAGTCATGGATCCAAGCTAATTGCCAGAATGATTCGAGAAGATGTAAGGAAATAATTTTTAAATTATTACACAGAGAGTGTTGGATGTCTGGAATTCACTGCCTGAGTTGGTGGTGGAGGCAGAGAGCCTAAAATCTTTCAAAAGGTACCTGGATCTGCACCTTAATTGCCATGAGATGCAGGGCTACGGGCCATGAGCAGGAAGATGGGCTTAGAAAGGGCATCTGGATGTCTTTGGACAAGATTGGTCAAATGGATCTCCACTGCCACTTTTCTGTGCTGTATCACAGTGGCATAGTGTCAAGTCAGGATGACTTGGAGTAGAACTTGCTGTTCATAGTTCCCATGCATCTGCACAAATGCTGCAGATGTGCTGTAACCTCAATTGGCACCAAGCTGAACAGCTCTTTTGGAGGCATTTCCAACCTCAATTCTATGAATTTGAGCACATAAGCTCCTGACTCGGGGAAAATTATACAACTGAGTTAAGGGGAAATCTATGCAATGGGACAGTTTTGTCTCTATCTCTGTTTGCCCTGTCACCTTTGTGCGAGCTCAAGGATATTCCCCGCCTGGTCCCCCAGTCAGCACAGACGGGTTCTTGTATCATCTGTTGCTGTACACCATTCACTTCCTTACCTTGGGGCACCTAGTGTTTGTCCTTGCAGTGACAGTCCCCAGCAGAGTGCTCTCTTTATACGAGGAGGGGGTTGGTGTCCTCCCTGCCCTGTTACCATCAGAGTCTTGTGGTAGACAGTGTTGCACGCAACAGTCAATACAATTTAAGTGGGTTCATGACATCATAGGCCATGTATTATTTTGTGTCTTCCAAGAAGCCTGTAGGGTTGTGGAGGAGGTCATTTTAGCTGACTGCCTGCCTCTGTTTGGTTGCATCTGTGCCAGGGTGGCCTTGGAAAGGGGGCATATGGTGTCCTGAGGGAGAACAACAACTCCACTGCACCACCCACCGTGGCATGTTTACATTTCAACTTCACTTTTTGTTCCATTTTGTGAATTGGGATTTTTGTTAGTGCCTTCAGGAGCTGCCAATTTGAACTTGGTCAATTGATTATTGGTTAAGATAGTCGAAAGAAGGGTTGATGGTAGCATTATACTCCCAGCTGTCAGTCATTGGTAACCCCACTATGACAGCTTTCACATACTCCCATATCCCCACCTCCAAACATACACTATTACATTTTCATACTTTCAAATCTTCTAACAAAACAGTGTCCCGTTTCCAACTTTAACAACATGGTATTGATATTGAAAAAGCACATTAACTCACTTAAAAAGAAATCCTGGCATCCACTTTCTCAATATGAGTCGCAAAATGAAAATATTTACATCCTAATCATGAAGCAATTCCTTCTGGAATTTAACTGCCCTGAATGTTTTACTTTTGCTATCAGCGTCGTTAGGCGTACGAGTGTTCAAGGATGTGGGAGTGGCAGTAAAATGTTCGACATTATTTCTTTCCCTTTTACCATGCAACATATTGCATGTTTGTAGCAGCTCATTAGTTTCAGTATCAGGAGATGACACTCTGCCACGTCAGTAAGACTGTGTATGTTTGTATTTGCTAATGTCCTTGGCTGGTAATTCAGCCTTGGATGTAGACTTGGCCTGATTGGATGGTGCTTCACAAAAAAAATTCTGCACTCAACAAAGACTGATAATTATGTCCAAGAGTTCTAACCTTTCTTTTAAATATATACTTGGACTTTTTTTTTACAGGAAAGGGTATATTTCACACTGGCCTCTGTTGGGGCTGAATTAGTTATTCAGGCGTCTGTCATATCCTTTTGTTTTCATTTAGGGAAAACAGCAGCAGCTGCTTAAAAGGAAAACCATGTTTCTATTTGTATAATATATTTTACAAGTACAGGTTTTTGGTTTTTAAATCAACAAAATGCAGAAATCTGCTGAGCTTGTGGCTTTTCAGTATCCACTCCCATATGCTGAAGGCCCCGTTTAAACATTAGCCGTAAGTTTGCTTTTGTATGTTTTTTTAAAAGGCCAGTCTCCTTATTTCATGTGGAAGTGGATAATCTTTCACAAAAAGGCTGAATTGTACTTTTTTAGCTAAGTTTCTATAAGTTTATTGCAAGGTGTCTTGAGTCATATCTGAGCAACCTCGCTTTATTTACTACTGACCCCGGACTAATGGCGCTGCTCTGACTCGACTGTAGCCCCCCAACAACACACACCATCCGCCACTCGCTGGATATCCACTAAACGCCTGATCTCTGGTGCCCATGCCCTGAAACACCAATGTGCACCTGGAGCTGCCCTGTTCGGAGATGGATGTTCACTCAGAAAGGGGAAGATGGCGTCGTGATTTTCCAGCTGGAACCTGGAGATCCTGATGCATGGGCCGGTGCAAAAGAGACTAGGCCGCCCAGAGCCTGGCCTGAGGTCACCGTCCGCATCAATGCAATCTCCCACTCTCCAGAGGAATGACCAGCAGCGCTGCAAGGTGGTTAGTGACCTTCTCCACCTCACTTCAGGGTGAGTGCCACACTCTCTCCCTTCTCTCCGTTGTTTCACACTCACTCCATCTCTGCTACTGAAACCTCCCCACCACTGCCACGTCCCACCAAAGCTCACGCTCTGCCACTCCCTCACTTGTTAGCTCTGCAAGGCCTACTCACTCACACCAGGGCACCGCCTATTTTTCCCCACCCACTTCAATCTCCCTCAATCCCTCATTTCAGGAGGAACAGCCCACAGCAGGGCACAAAGGACCCGTTGAGGTGTAGGGACACCTGACTTCAGGCCCCACTTGGTTCAAGAGGAGCAAATTCTGACCCTTACAGGAAAAGACCAAGACCACAGCTGTGGGAACGCTGGGACTTCCATGTCTCACCAACGCCTCATGGTACTGCAGCTCTCACGTTAATCTCTCTGTGTCATTCGTTGCATACAATTAGCTTCTAGTCATTGGCAGCCTCACCCTCTGTCCCTTGTGTCTTGCAGGTACCAGTGGGATGGCCATGGGCCCCTGTTAAGAAACCTGTTTCTCTGCTAAATGCCACCACCTCATCCTCAGAGGAAGCATTGACAAGGATGCCCCATGCCCCTGGCACTCAGAGGGCTCCCGGAGACCAGGTACCTGCTCAGCCCCAGGCAGGAGAGGGCCCTGTGGGGTCAGCAATCAGGGACTCCATCCACACGCACCAGGAGGAACAGGAGCAGCAAACAGCAATGTGGGAGGCAATGGCCCTTATTACCCAGACACTGCAGGAGTGCAGCTGTGCCTTGGACACCCGTCTGCCCCAAGCTGGTGACTGTCTGGCTGTCTCCATGGACAGGTTGGCAGTGCCATGCCAGCCAGGTCTCAGTTCCCTCAGGGCCTGCTGGAGATGCACTCACACCCACACTTCAGCCATTCATCCTCAGGACCAAAACCATGGCGACGGGGTTGGGGGGAGAGAGGTGGATGGCAAGCACAGCGGGTACCCCATTCCTCACAGGGAGGTGCCAAGAGGCACCCAGCCAGAGGAAGAACTGCACACAATTCCTGTCGGACCATTCCACTCCAGTTCCACCTCCATCCTTAATGAACCCCCACCTCCCCCACAATCTCTGAACCTTGGAAGTTGCAGCTGAGGAGGGTCCACTTGCCTTTGGCAAAAGGACTGTGTCAGCCTGTTGGGCCCATCCAGACACACAACCAGGGGCAAGAGACTCAACTAGTGAGCAGGGCTCCGTGTCTATGGAGCTGAAAAAGTGTTGCTGGAAAAAGAAGAAGGGCTCATGCCCGAAACGTCGATTCTCCTGCTCCTTGGATGCTGCCTGACCTGCTGCGCTTTTCCAGCAACACATTTTCAGCTCTGATCTCCAGCATCTGCAGTCCTCACTTTCTCCGTGTCTATGGAGCCTGGCAGAACACTGAGATGCAGTGGGTGTGAAAGGTACTTTTCTTTAGGGTATTTTGGGGCATAGGTTACACAACATTGTATATATTTTTTAAAACTGTATAAATTCGATTTGTTTTGCACAACTTCCATTAATTTGATTCTCTCCATAGCTGTGAATTCACCTGTGCCAGCATGATATCTAACTTCACGTCCGTCCATGAATTGATAACCATGTTGAGAGCCTGCTGCAGCATGTCTGGACGCTAGAGGAAGAGGGTGTCTGCAGGGCAATCAACCCAGCTCTCGTGGTCTGTGTCTAAAATGATTGGTGTCAATAAGATGATCAATGATGTGTGGGGCAGAGAGATGTACAGCAGGCAGAGAGCTAATGCCTGGGGCATAGACCTGTGGGGTCTCTAATTCCTGTACAGCATAGGAGTCTGTGTGTAATATTCTTGGTCTCTCCGGTGCCTCCATGCTGGGAGATCTTGAACGCCTCCACCTCTCGCCCTCCCTCACCATTTACATGTTGAGACAATTGCCCCAGCTGCTCTGGCTTTGTTTTCAGATATTTTCTTTCCCAAATCCTTCCTGTGATTTTCCAACACAATGGGAGGTGGGTTTCAGCTTAGTTTACAACCTTCTCCTGATCGTGGACAAACCCATCTCCCGCATGACCCTGCTTCCAGTCAGCCTTTAAATTAACCCCTCCCCCCCCCCAGTTATTTCCAAATTACGGTTGCCCCATTTCACAACAGTCTGGATTAGAGTGGTGCTGGAAAAGCAGAGCAGGTCAGGCAGCATCCGAGGAGCAGGAGAATCGATGTTTCGGGTCAGCCACCCCTCCCCCAGACTATAGCCCCCAATCCCCACAAGTACGTTCCCCATTCTGCTTCCTGTCACAGTGGCCACTCCACTCACCTTTCCCCTGTGTTTCTCTGGACAGTCCAACAGGCTGACCATTCCCAAAACCCTTGAGCGAGCTTACCAAGCAGTGCTGGACAAGAGTTCCCCATCGGCCTGACTGATGCCTGTACATATTTACCTCCACCCCCCCCCCCCCCCCCCCCCCACCCCCCTGCCCGCCAACCATGCTGGCCTTCCCCTTGAATTGGCAGCTATGGCGCCATAGGACTGACCATGATCTGCTCCTTGGCTTGCAGAGGTGTGGACCCACTGAGCAAGAACACCCTGACCATATGTGTGACTGGCACATGAGGCTGCCCTTGCCCTACAGGGCTGGGACCCTCCCAATTGACAGGTTACCTCCACGGACTTGGGTGAGGGTGACTTCCCTAAGTCTCGGAGACAAGGCTGCCTGCTTGCTGCATGTGCCCTCTGTTTGCCACATGAGCTGCTGGCACATAGTGCGCTTGTGAGATTGACACTGCTGGTATGGAAACATGTCAAGTCCATTGACTGAGCAAGGCAAGCTGTCTGGGTGTATGACTGTGTGCTCAATGGCAAGGCAGGGATGCTAAATGAGGAGCCATAGACTCAACCTGGTCTAATCTATGAGCTGGATGCCAGTCCCTGTGCTCCAACGGTATCCTTGCAACAGCCAGTTTGTCTTGCAACGCAGTTACGTGGAACCTCCACTCTCCTGATTGGAGAGGTGTGACGAGGGGTTGGCAAATAAAGATGCCAGTACCCGTTGATGAACGGTGCATTTGGTTGGTGCCTATGGATCATGCCCTGAAATGCGGTGTGGTGCTGATCAGCACAGGGGCTCCTCACACAACCAGCAGTGAGCTGGGTACCTGCTCTGACTTCCACGTCGAGAATTCTTGACGTCTAATTTGCTCATAGCAGATGGTAAGGTAGGAAACTGCATGAGGTGAGGGCGTAGTCAATAAAGTCATTTACCAATAATCCCCCTTAAGTATGCAACACCCTGCTCCAAGGTGAGAGTCCTACGTCAACACCTGGAATTTAGTCAAAAGTTGCAGTGAGTAGCTCCCATGTTTGTGATGGGCCTGCAAGGATTCTGTCATATTTCTAACAATAGCCATGTCATTTAGTCTCCTAGATCTGAATCGAAGTGAATTTGATTCCAGTCTCTTTGTAAATATTTCCAATGTTCCCCTGCTCCAGAGAGACACAAGCATGTATAAAGGCTTTTGGGAGGGAACATTGCGGGCTGTTCCGTTTATTTGCAACAAAGAAGGAAAAGTGTGTAAGCCCTCCCCGGACGAAAACATTCGGAAACGAAATGTGTTGCTTCACTCCCTCTGGTGGTACAACCTGTAAATGATTCTACAAATCCATGGAACAACTGTGTTAATGATAGTGGTGGATAGTCTGCTGGAGATCTGGCTGATCTCTTAGTCAGAACAGTGATCATCAAACTTCCTCAATTTGTGTCCTCACCCCCCTGCTATTCATGTTTGAATATCTTGCCTCGCAAATCCGTGCCCAGGTTTTCTCTAAGTCTATATTTTAATTTCCACAGCCTAGAAAAGATCTGAAGTCATAAATGATGTGCCATGAGACTGTTACCATCTGTAGCATTGTTCCTCAAGCACTTTGTAACCTCCCTTAAAGTTTATCACATTAGCCATCGTCACACTTTTTCTCTGCTGCCCAATTCGGGGTAACAGCATTTAATGTATTTCAATGTTACCTGTACGTTCATAACGAGAGAAATGCCCAACAATAAGCAGCTTTCCACACTTCATCTATGCATTCCATGTGGGCCATTCAGCCCCGTTGAGACTGTTCTGCCATTCAATAAGATCATAGCTGATCTGTTTATGAATTCCACATTCCTCTGAGTCGCTTTTAACTCTCTTCCCCATTGCTTAGCAAAGATCCATCCACCTCAGTCTTAAAAATAATCTGCAAATCTGACTCCACCACCTCCTTCGAGAAAAGAACATTCGCCTCATCTCTGTCCTGAAATGGCAGCCTGTCATTTTAAAACCATGTTCCCTCGTGCTGGACTGACCCACAAAAGGATGCATCCTTTCCACATCCACCGTGTCAAGACCAGTCTAGATTTTCTACATCTCAACTAAGTCGCCCCCAAGTCTTCTAAACAGCAGTGGAAACAACCTCACCCTGTCCCGCCTATCCTAAGACAACCCATTCACTCCAAGTATCAATTTGGTATATCCTCTGAACCACCAGCAATACATTTATATCCTTCCTTAAATAAGGAGACCTAGGACTGTTCAGTGGTAGTGGTACAGTGGTAGTGTCCTTAACCCTGGGCTGGGAGACCAGGATTAAGGTCTTACCGGCTCCAGAGATGTATAATAACATCTCCAAACAGGTTGATTAGGGAAAAAAGATCTAAACTACATACATGTTTAACATGTAGTAACTGTCCTGTATAACTGAAGCACAATATCCTTACTTTATGTTCAATTGCACTCATAATAAGAGTTAAAAATCACACAACACCAGGTTATAGTCCAAAAGGTTTAATTGGAAGCACCATCTTTCGGAGCACCGCTCCTTCATCAAGTGGTTGTGGAGTACATAATTGTAAGACACAGAATTTATAGCAAAAGTTTACAGTGTGATGTAACTGAAATTATACATTGAAAAATATCTTGATTGTTTAAGGAGTCTTTCATTTGTTAGAATACCATGATAGTTTCACATCTTTCAAAGTTGCATTCTCAGGTTAACTGTAACAATTGGTGTTAGCAAGACAATATTTTGAAGGTGTTGGTCCCCTGTGTTCTCTGTCTGTGCCATAATGTTTAGATTGATTCTCATCTAAAAATTGAGATAACAGAGTCATACATAAATTCATGCAGTTTTTGAGCAAAGTACAATGTAACTCTGCAAGTACAAATTAACCCCACAAACATATATGTATATGTGTGCATGTGGGTATTTGTGTGTGTGTGTGTGTGTGTATTTCTGTCTGTCTGTCTGGGTTGGGGAGTTGTGAGTATGAGAGAGAGTGTATATGTGTGTGTATATGTGTGTGTATGTGAGTGTAGAGTGTCTTAAATCTGTGAGGGGGTGAATGTGTGAATGTGTGTGTGTAGGAGTGTGTGTGTGTCTGTCTGGGGTGGGGGTTTGTGAGTGTCTGTGAGAGAGAGAGTGTATATGTGTGTGCATGAGTATAGAGTGGTCTAAGTCTCTGAGAAGATGCATATGTGAGTGTGGGAGTGTGTGTGTGTCTGTAAGGGTGTGTGTGAGTGTCTGTGTATATGTGTGTCCGTGTGTATGTGTGTATATAGGAGTGCGTGTGTGTGTAGGAGTTTCTGTGTGTGTATATAGTGCAATGGTGGTCACCTGTAATGTGACATGAACCCAAGGTGCCGGTTGAGGCCCTCCCTATGGGTACCGAACTTAGCTATCAGCCTCTGCTCGGCCACTTTTCGCTGCTGCCTGTCCCGGAATCCGCCTTGGAGAATGGTCACCCGAAGGTCCAAAGTCAAATGTCCTGGACCACAGAAGTACTCCCCAACTGGGAGGGAACACTCCTGTCTGTTGGTTGTTGTACGGTGCCCATTCATCCATTGCTCGGTTTCCCCAATGTACCATGCCTCAGGGCATCCTTGCCTGCAACGTATAATATAGACAACGTTGGCTGAGTCACATCAGTACCTGCCATGTACAAGGTGGGAGGTGTACCCATGTGCAATGGTGGTATCCATGTCCACACTCTAACACGTCTTACTGCGCCTACCATGACAGGGTTGTATGGAGTTGTCCTGAAAACCGGGCAGTTTGCTACAAACAATGATCTGTTTGAGGTTTGGCGGTTATTTAAAGGCAAGCATTGGAGGTGTGGGCAAGGTCTTGGCGAGGTGCACATCCTCATTGATAATGTGTTGCAAGTCATGAAGAACATGGCGTAGATTTTCAGCTCCTGAGAAGTACTGAACAACGAAGGGTACCCTGTCGGTTGCAGCACGTGTCTGTCTCTTGAGGAGGTCATTACGGTTCCTTGCTGTGGCATGTTGGAACTGGCAGTCAATGAGTTGAGCATCGTACCCCGTTCTTATGAGGGTGTCCCTGAGTACTTCCAGGTGCCCGTCACGTTCCTCCTCATCTGAGCAGATCCGGTGTACGCGTAGGGCTTGTCCATAGGGGATGGCTGTTTTAATATGTTTTGGGTGGAAGCTGGAGAAGTGTAGCATTGTGAGGTTGTCTGTGGGTTACTTTCAACACCTTCAGCATATTGTCTAGCTAACACCAATTGTTACAGTTAACCTGAGAATGCAACTTTCAAAAAAAGAGTTTTGTGATTTACACGTGAAAGAAGAGAAACTATCATAGTATTCGAACAGATGAAAGACTCCACAAACAATCAAGGTATTTTTCAATGTATAATTTCAGTTACATCACACTGTAATCTTTTGCTATAAATTCTGTGTCTTACAATTGTGCCCTCCACAACCACCTGATGAAGGAGCGGTGCTCCGAAAGATGGTGTGCTTCCAATTAAACCTATTGGACTATAACCTGGTGTTGTGTGATTTTTAACTTTGTACACCCCAGTCCAACACTGGCACCTCCAAACCAAGACTCATAGTAGAGGATAGTGTATCATGGCCTTGCTGATTATATGCTGTGTCTGCATGCTGTGTTCTTGTGACTTATACTGGTACACCTTAATCCCTCTGCACCTCAGAATTTTGTAGACATTCTCCCTGTAGATAACACAGCAGCAATGCATTTACTCCAGCATTAGCAACTTATCTTAAAACATGAGGATGAAGGACCTGGAGACTTCAGTTCCATCAGTTTGCTTACCACAGATTCCTGTGTGATTGTAATTTTCCCTAGATTCCTCACTCCCTTTTACCTGCTGATTTACAGCTACTACTGAAGCAACTTGTTCGTATCCTCCAAAATGAAGACATGAGCAAAATATTTGGTCATTTCATCCACCATTTCATATGATCTACCATATGTCCCATTCCCCTCTCTCATGGACCATCACACTTTAATTAGTCACTTCCTTTAATTTTGAATACCTGTGGAAACTCCTTGCTTTCTGTTTTTATATTCCTAGCTGGCTTCCTCTCATTCTCTTTCTTCCTCCTGATTAACTTTTTAGCTCTTCTTCTCTGTTCTTCTATTAAATATTTATAATCAAACTTTTCACCACTTTGGAACAGATCAGACTTGAACCTGGGTCCTCTGGCACTGCCACTGTGTCACAACAGCCCTCTGCATTTCTTCTATATTCTGACCAATCTGATCTACCGCTTGCCTTTGTGCAGTTTTATCCTATTTCTGTAAGTTTTGATGCTTTTCCCAACTTCCTTAGTCAATCATGGATGGTGTGCCCTGCCTGTGGAATTTTTGTTTATAACGGGAATATACTTATTCTGAAATACTCCCTTAAATGCCTGCCACTGCTTCTGTAATGATCTATTCCCTAACCTGATCTGTTAACTCAGCTTTCATGCCCAGAGTTACCATTTAATATAGATTTATAATGCCAGTCTTCAGTGCAATCATCACCCTTTCAAACCGGGTGTAAAATTCATCGTGCTGTAGTTGCTGCTAACTAGGTTTGCCTTAACTATGAGGTCATTCATTAATCCAGTCACATTACACATTGCCAAGTCTTGTATAATCTGCTGTCTGGTCAGTTCCAAAACCTAATGCTCTAGGAAGCTGTCTCAAAAGCAGTCTATGAACTTCTCATTCTGGCCACTATTGTCAATCTGATTTTTCTAGTTTACATACAGATCAAAGTCACTCTCTCTTCCTCCATCTCCCACCCCTACCCCCATTCTTATTGCCATCACTTTATCACAAGCACTCAATATTTCTTGTTGCATACTATTGTTGTTGCTGCTGCTGCTGCTGTTAGGAGCCTGGAGACCACTTTCACAAGAGACTGCATTCTCGTATAAATGCTCATCCCCACTCCACCCGCTTCTATATCCAGATCTCCTGAACCAAGGTCATCTTGAACTATTGGATAAATGCCATCCTTGATTAACCTAACTGTGCCATCCCTCCACCTTTTTATCTAGATTCTTGTTTCTCTTGAATGCCATATATTCCTTAATTTTCAGCTCCCAATCCTTGTCATCCTAAACCACGCCTGTGTAATAGCTATCAGAATCGTATTTATTTAACTGAAGTGCGTTATCAGATCAGTGACTTTATGAACATTGCACACACTCAGAGCCTTTTTTTATTATCTTTGTAACACCTAGTCTTGAGAGTCAGTGTATCCTTAGTGTTATGGACCAGGCCAGACCCCCCTCAAAACATTTCAAGAAAGTAGCCAGACTCTAACTTTTCCAGTTGTTTAAAGCAGGTGTATAGTGAATATTTCAGGAGAGATGCAGCTGATCAAACCACTTAGTTTTAAACAAAACAGAATTTATTTGCGAGATTACTGAATGAAACACAAACAAAACAGAACAGAATACTGAATAACAACAGATAATCCCAATTTAATGATGCTGTTCCAACAACACCAGGATCCCAGGTTCAATTCCCGCCTCAGGCGACTGTCTGTGTGGAGTTTGCACATTCTCCCCGTGTCTGCGTGAGTTTCCTCCGGGTGCTCCGGTTTCCTCCCACAGTCCAAAGATGTGCAGGTCAGGTGAATTGGCCTTGTTAAATTGCCCATAGTGTTAGGTGCATTAGTCAGAGGGAAATGGGTCTGGATGGTTACTCTTCGGAGGGTCAGTGTGGACTTGTTGGGCCGAAGGGACTGTTTCCACACTGTAGAAAATCTAAACAAAATAATCCCCATAAACACCCCTTGGCAATAAAGGTAAAATCAAACACAGGGTCTCACAGGAGAGATGTTAGAGAGAGAGGATCAGCATGGACCTGCTTCTATGGGTCCAGCAACTTCCAAACTGACTGCCTGCTTTCAGTGAACAGCCAGAATGCTAAACCCAAACCAAACCAAATCAGAGAAAAGCTGAGCTGGGAAAGCTCCCCTTTCATTGTATAAGTGTTTTTTAAAAAACGTGAAAGCATTCTCAAGTAGATCAACTCCAGACATTTCGGAGTCTGTATCTTTACAATCTCCTGAAAAAAAACAAGGACAACCTAACCTTGTTAAAGGAGCAGCATCATCACACTAGGTTTTTTTTCCTGTCTACTCCTGCCATTCTCTGACCCTCATTTCCCATATCCTTAGTTTCCTGCCTTACCTTGCCTCTTTGATATATTACATCTTTCTGTACTCAATGTGTAGCTTCTGTTATTTAGTTTCCTAGTTTTGCCCATAGTGTTAGGTGCATTAGTCAGGGGGAAATGGGTCTGGGTGGGTTACTCTTCGGAGGGTCGGTGTGGACTTGTTGGGCAGAAAGGGCCTGTTTCCACACTGTAGAAAATCTAAACAAAATAATCCCCATAACTTTCGTAGTTTTGCAGTTTGTAAGATGCTGACTCCTGCATGGTTTGCATGCAGGCCATCCCAACCTTGGGGTCCTATTTTCCCCAGGACCGGTTAACCAGTCGTGTTGTAATTTAAAAGAAAATCCCAGCTCTTTACTTTTTGAGGAGTCCTATTTTCTCCAGGACGGCGTAACCATCATGTTGTAAATTTTTTAAAAACCCCAGCTCCTTAACTTTTGCCAGCTGTGGTAAACAAAAACCCTGCTGGATTGTTCTGGTTGGCAGATTATTTGCTGTTGGTTTATAAAAGGTCTTTCACTTTATAATGTGGCTGTATTTCAAAAGCTACAATAATCCAAGCAGAGGTTTCTGATTTCAGAGTTGGATTGATTGTATGACGAGTCTGTTATAAGATTATCTGCCTTTGGTGGTGTCTCTTTGATTTTCTGTGAGAATAGAGATTTTTAAAATCTTTGAATGAGTTTTATCAATGGCAGGGTAGAGCTGAGTGCTACCTTAGATTTAGAAGTACCAGCTTAAGTCTGTCCACAGTGGACAACAGGGAGGTTACACTGAGACTTTCAGGGTATGGGGCTGCTTTGGAGGCATAAGCTGTCATCAAACTAGCATGGGATTGTTAGTTTGATATTAAGAGTATGAGGAGCTACAGCAGGTGAGGAAGCAAGGGTCAGTGAAGGGTGTGGGCTATGGCAAAGTCTCAGACAGATAAGGCAGGCATTCTAACCAAGCCACTTCAGCACTGCTTCTGACACCACCATAAACCTCCTGACCACCAACCCCCACCATCCCAGGCATCCTCTATTCAGTTGAAAAAGCAGCACAAATAAGCTTTACAGTGTTAAATACATAACTAATGAAGAATTTGAAGTCACTCAGCCTTTTGGTCTTGTTCAGCCTCCATTTTGATTGTGCTAAATCTGCTTAATATTTGTCACCATCACTTTTCCCATTGTTCTTCCGATTGTGACACCCGTATGACCGATATGGAGTGAATTTGTAATAGGACAGATTCATTGGGCTGCTCAAACCCTTTTTGTAAAAAAAAAACCTAGTTTCCAGAGTGTACATTTAAACAAGTGGAGCTTCCTAAAACAGATTGTAGCAGTGTTGGAGGAGTCAAAGCAGAACCCATACAGAAGTTCGGTCAAAATGCCTCAATATAGGTCAACACACCTGACTGTATCTCACAACCAACAGCTGTACATTTCAGAGTACTTTTTAACTGAGATGAATTCAATGAGATAGCATATGTTCTCTGAGTTGAGCTACATACCTCAGTAGCCAATGGAGTCAGCTTCTACATGAAGACTGCTAACACTCAGCACTACTGGTGACCAGAACTGCACACCATATCTAAATGTGGTCATGCTGATTTGTTTCATAGTGTGAGGAAATCCTGCCACTATTTTGATCTTTTTAATACATCCCACCATTACTTATTTCACTCCCTGCCACTAAAACCTGATTACATCAGCGTCAATTTATTGTCAATTAGGACCCGCAGATCAAAGAAAATCTATGCTTTGATTGTCCGCCCTTTGACAGTGTATAGCCTCATTCCCAAACTCTTCAAAAACAAAATGGGAACAGAGGAACAAAGCTTCTTACATACTGGCATAACCATGGAGCTTGAAGTCAAGCATTCCAGCAGAATGTCATTGTGTTAGATTCCTGCATTAGCACATAATCAAGAACGAAATCCACAGAGAGGAGAGCTCAAGAGGAACGTCTGGAATGTGCTGAGTCACAATTCTCTGAAGTCCAGCAAATCTGCTTTATATGCTTTTTGAGTCTAGAAGGGACTGAGAGTCTATTGGCCCTAACTAGTTTCATATTCTTTAATCCAATGACTTGCAGCTAATTAAGGATCAACCAAGCCTGATGATTCAATGTTTCCAAATTGCAGTGTCATTTAAATTGGTGGAAAGTAGTGGCTATGATTACTGCAATATTTCAAGGCTAAACAACAGAACACTATAAAATAATTTTCTCTACACTTTCACAATTTTGTATTCCATTACACTCATTCTGGTTTGATTTAATATTCCCAACTTAGTTATGTGACAATATGTCTACTATTTAATCTGTCCTTGAATTGCTTTTGAACGAATGGCTTTATTGTTACTTGTATCTGGGAAAATAAGTGAAAAGCATTTTGATGTCACAATTCGGCACCATTTTGGATTACAAAATGAATAAAAAGAAATTACTGAAATAGAACTTTCTCTGCTGTTCAATTGGCAGAAAAACTTAAAAGCGAAAAAAAAAACGAAACAATGTTCAACTTTACAGTCCTCCTTGTCAAGCCTGGCTCCAGGTTTTCTTAAGGTCTCCGGGGTTTCTGTAAGGGCTTCCGGAGTCCGTGCCACAGTGATTCCCTGTTCCAGGACCAGCTCGTAGTCCCCGGCTCCAATGTCTCGTTGACATCACTCGGAGTCAGGATCCAGGCCCACCACACAGCCAAAGCTGCAATTGCTGCCTCACCGACATGACCAGAACTCTTGGTCCAGGCCTACTGAAACTATGAGCCACCGCTGCTGCCACTATCTTGCTGCCTTCACCCTGAGTCCCGCTCCAGCCTCCTTCATGATGACGCCTCCTCCACTGACAAGAAGAAGTTAAAGAAAGAAGACGAAAATGAAAGAGAAAGAAGGATGCGGCCGACCTGGAGCCAATGGGCTCAGGAGCCCACACATGACCTACTTTGCTGGTGCCGTCATCTTGATGGTTCTGTTCTGTGCCACTTTCCACTGATCACATGAATGTTTTTGCTTCTAAATGATTTAATGACAGTTTCATAGCAGTGATGGGATTTTATAAATCATCTATTGAAATAGTTTATAGTTAACAACCTAGTACTTCTGCATTTGGTTATGCTGTCCATTGGTTGTGATCATGAAATTTTGCATAAAGCTGAATTTCTAAAACGATTTACACTGGTGATTTGTCTTAAAAACTTTTTTTCCCAAAAATCAGCATATTCAGTTGTAAGAATCCAATTTGCATCACATTATTAACTGCTCACGCAAATTGCTGTAAGTTTAGCATCACAAGGTAACTGATGGGATTTTGAACTTGAGTGATAAATTCAAATAGAATTGAAAGCCAGTCTCAATGATGCTGCCGTAAAACTATGATTGTTTATCTTTAAAACCGTCTCTGATCCACTAATAACCCTTTGGCCGTTCTTACCTGGTCTGGCCTACACGTGAGTCCAGATGCACAGCAATTAATTTGACAGATAGATTGGTGAGATTGAGTTGGTTAATTCTGAACTGCCCTCTACACTAACCTGAAGTAAGCCGCTCAGTTATACATAACTACTATAGAAAAGTCAGATAGGAATATACCTAGACAGAACTCTTGACCTTGACTTGGACATGCTAAATGACAATGACACAGCCAGCCCGTTCAATACTGAAAAGTTTCCTTGTTAACCTCTGTGCCAAAGTTGGAACAGCTGTCTCACAGACTGGTCAAGCAGTAGCCACATGTTGTCATACTCACAGAATCATGCCTTATAGACATGCCTTACAAATATACCCTATCTCAGCGGCAGAACAGACCCACTAGAAGTGTAGTACAGTGACATACAGTTGAAAGGAATTCGCCCTGGAATTTCTCAATATTTGACTTTAACCAATATGGCTTCTGGTCAAACAAGTTCAAAGAAATATCCTGACTTGTTACTAACCACCCTCTCTTTGTGACTCCAATCCTCCTTATTGAAGACCAACTGGAGGAAGTACTGAGGGTGACGAGGTGGGGGAACTTCACGAAAATATGGTCATTGGCACCACTATTGAGATAGCAGTGGGTGAGCCTTGGAGGAGATATGTACCAGACTGGAACCACAGCACATACTAAGAAAACTAACAAAAGGTAAAACACATTTAAACTCACTCTCATCAATCTATTTGTGAAAACCACATCTGCCCATGATAGTATAGGCAGGAGCAACCACTGTGCAGTTCTTTTGGAGACAGTTCCATTGTAACATTGAGGATAATGCGGTGTGGCAGTATTTTCATGCCAAATGGAATAAATTTGGAACAAAACCAGCAACTCAAAATTGAGCATCCATGAGGTGCTGTGGGTTATCAATATCAGCAGAATTGTACTCAATCAGAATCTGTAACCTTTTGCTTGGTATATCCCTTACTGTACCATCACTTAATCCCTTGGCTTGATGGTAAAGACGGGTGAAGCGGAGACTGCAGGACCCAACAACATGCAAGAAACTGAACACTATTCAGGACCTAGCAGTCCACTTGATTGGATGCCCATCCACCAACTTAAAGTTCACTCCCTCCATCACTAATTGTACAGTGACACTGATGTGTATTATATACAAGATGCACTCTACCCAAGGTTCCCTTCACATCACCTCCCACATGGCCTCTACAACCTAGAAGAACAGTAGACACTTGGGAAAACCACCACCTGGAGGTTCTACACTTCAGCCCCACGCCATCCTGACTTCGATATTTTCACTGTTCCTTCATAGCTGAAAAAAAATCCAGGAATGCTTTTCCTAAAATGATTGTACAGGTGGACTGCAACAGTTGAAGAAGGTGACTCACCAGCACCTTCTCAAGGGAAATTTAGGATGGGCAAGAAATGCTGAACTAGCCACTGATAACCAAGAATTTAAAAAGTACATTGTGCAATGTATCTGCCTTGGAAATTTTAAAATGAATTAACTATGATTTGGAGACTTATCCTTTCAGAACATGACCTTTAGCCGATTATCCTGCAGTTCAGACAGAAGATACTGGACTTGAAGATATGGAAGCTTGAATTTTATATTTGTAGAAACCTGAATCAGTCATGCAAGAGAAAATGTAATGCTACACTTGCATATTCCACTGTATGGTTGTAAAGAGAAGGAGGGAAGGACAGGTGTCTGTGTGAGACTGAAGATTTCCCACTGACTTCCTGTGCCATTTGTGGCTGTGTTTACATCGGTGATCACTACAAACCTGAGACTCGTGATCAATCTTCAACTTCAAATACATTTGTTGTGTGCAATCGCTTTAATTTTTTTTAATGTGGATATATGTAGAATCATAGAGATGTACAGCATTGAAACAGACCTTTCAGTCCAACTTGACCATGCCAACCAGATATCCTAAATAAATCTAGTCTGATTTGTCAACATTTGGCCCATATCCCTCTAAACCCTTCCTATTCAAATGCCCATCAGATGCCTTTTAAATGTTGTAATTTTACCAGCCTCCACCACTTCCTCTGACAGCTCATTCTGTACACGCATCACCCTCTGCTTGAAAAGGTTGCCTCTTAGGTCCCTTTTAAATCTTTTCCATCTTATCTTAAACCTATG
Organism: Chiloscyllium plagiosum; assembly: GCF_037043375.1. Lineage (NCBI taxonomy): Eukaryota > Metazoa > Chordata > Chondrichthyes > Orectolobiformes > Hemiscylliidae > Chiloscyllium > Chiloscyllium plagiosum. The sequence goes on along the minus strand of NW_028270157.1, from coordinate 59,446,041 downwards.
CCCTCTAGTTTTGGACTCTGTTACCCTGGGGAAAAGATCTTGGCTATTTACCCTATCCATGCCCCTCATGATTTTATAAACCTCTATAAAGTCAACCCTCAGCCTCTGAAACTCCAGGGAAAACAGCCCCAGCCTATTCAGTCTCTCCCTGTAGCTCAAATCCTCCAACCCTGGCAATATCCTTGTAAATCGTTTCTGACTGAATCCTTTCAAGTTTCACAACATCCTTCCTATAGCAGGGAGACCAGAATTGCACATTGTATTTCAATAGTGGCCTGACCAATGTCTTGTACAGCCGCTACATGACCTCCCAACTCCTATACTCAATACACTGACCAATAAGGCAAGCATAGCAAATGCTTTCTTCACTATCCTACCTACCTGCAACTCCACTTTCAAGGAACTATGAACCTGCACTTTGAGTTTCTAGTATAAGACTGATACATAATGGTCCTGGCTGCTGCATAACTTACTGGGAGTATTAGTCAGGATGCTAGTGACAATGAAAATATTAGACTTTGGTGGATCTGGTAGGCTTATTTATTCATACATAGAATGAAGGCATCGCTGGCTTGGCCAACATTTATTGCCCACCCCTAACAGTTAGGAATTGACCACATTTCTGTGGGTCTGGAGTCACATGTCAGCCAAACCAGGTAAGGATGGCACTTTGCTTCCCTAAAGAGCATTAAATGAACCAAATGAGTCATCATTAGATTCCGTATTTCAGTGCATTCAGTTTCTACCATCCTGCCACGGCAGGATTTGAACTCAAGTCCCCAGAACATTCCTGATGAAGCGCTTTTGCCTGAAATGTCGATTTTCCTGCTCCTAAGATGTTGTCTGACCTGCTGCGCTTTTCCAGCACCACTCTAATCTTGACTCCCCAGAACATTATGTGGGTCTCTGGATTACCAATCCAACAATAACACCACAAGGCCGTCACCTCCAGGATACATTACTAGGTCATGTACTTTTCATACCAGGTCTCGTAGATTCACAATAACTAAGAACTTTTGCTTCATAAACCAGGAATGCAAAAACGCAATATACTTTGATATTAACATTGGCAAAAATAGATTATTTATTTGGTCATTTATTTCACTGATTTTTAAGACATCTAATTTTCATGTTTCCAATATTTATGCTTGACTTAACATAATAATGTATGTCACTTTGGAATCTCTTGATATGAAAAATGCATCCGTCATAAGGTCAGAACTGATGTACTGATTCATTCTGGTATTAAAACAGGTTTGCCAATATGCAACAAAATGTAACATTTGGACTAAAAAATGGCAAGTAACATTTGTGCCATGCCATTGTCCAGCATTGACCATGTCCTACAGCAGATAATTTAAACTTCCTCTTGACAGTAAATGCATTACCATTGCTGATTTCTCTCAGTATCAACATCCTGGACATCACCACTGACCAGGATTGCATGAAATATGAATGCTGTGGCTACTGGAGCAGGTCAGTGGCTGAGTGTTCTGTGTTGAGTAACTCCCCTCCTATTTTTCTAAAGCCTGATCATCATCTATAAGGCACAAATCAGGCGTGTGATGAAATACTGTCCAGTTATCTACAGCTTCAACAACACTTGAGAAGCTTGACATCATCCATTACTGTGTCTGGTGCTCCCCATGTGTGGTCTTCTCTACATCAGTGAAACCAAATTTAAACTAAGCGCACATTTTGCAGAGTATCTCAGGCGGGCCCATATGGGCAACCCTAACCTCCCGGTCACTGCTCATTTCAATTCCTCTCTCCATTCCCTTTCTGACGTGACCATCCTCAGCCTCCTCCATTGCCACAGTGAATCAGACCACAGTTTGGAGGAACAATACCTCATCTTCCGCCTGAGCAGCCTACAGCCCAGAGGACTTAACATTGAGTTCTCCAATTTCAAATAACCTTCCCACCTAACCCCCAGCTCTCTTTCCAGGCCCACCTTCCTCCTTTCCATCCCCGATTGACCCCTCCTTCCAGCTACCAACTGGATTCATTCATCCTATCGACCAACTAGGTTGCACCTACCACATGTATTCACCTATCACCCTCTCCCCACCCATAACTCTTGCCCCCTCTTGTCATTGTCTGCAACTTCCCCTACATCCACTTCCATCCCTGAAGAAGGGTGAGACCTGAAATATTGACTTCTCCACCTCCTGATGCTGCCTGGCTTGCTGTGTTCTTCCAGCCTCCTGCTTGTCTACTTTGGATTCCAGCATCTGCAGTTTTTTTGTCTCTTATTATCGAGAACAAAGCAGCCTGCTTGATCAGAACTTAATGCATTGCACCTTCAATATTTATTCCTCTCACCACTGACAGACAGTGGCAGGATACACACAACGCACTGCAAAAACTCCCCAAGACTCCTTTGACAACACCTCCCAAACAAGCAACCTTTACCACTTAGAAAGACAAAGGATGCAGAAACATGAGAACTGCTTTATTCCTGATGAAGGGCTTTTGCCCGAAATGTCGATTTTACTGCTCCTCGGATGCTGCCTGAACTGCTGTGCATCTTCCAGCACCACTAATCTAGAATCTGGTTTCCAGCATCTGCAGTCATTGTTTTTACCTATGAGAACACCACCACCTACCATAAAGTTAAAATACTACAACTCCCTTCCTCAACACATTGTGGGTGTTCCTACACCAGATGGACTGCACGGATTCAAAGTGATAGGTTACCACAGCCTTCTCAAGAGCAATTGGGGATAGACTATAAAGGCTGCCTTTGCTAGTGGCAATTGCCCCACATGAGCATTTGTTAAAAAAAAAACATTTTTTCTGCTTTTGGCAACTTGGATACAATTGTAGACAGCAATTGTATTGTTTGCAATTATTGCTCATTGGTTTTTAGAATGAGCAATAATTTGGCTTGTGAATTTCTCAGCACTGCTGTAATCACTACCTCCTATTGGCTAGCAACTAGTGACTACCCGTCACCGCGGCCTATGGGAGCACTTGAGCAATTTACCTCAAACAGACCTTTAAAAGAACTGGATGAGCTTGTTTGTTTTGAGGTAACAGGATAAATGCCAGGAAGTCATGAATCAGCTCTTTATGCTCGAGGAAATGTTCTACTTACAGAATAATGTGTTGTTGGAGCAGCCTTTAATTATCACAGTGTGATATTATTGTTTAGTAAGACAATTTTGATTCCCTTGCCTTGGGAATGAATAACACATTTCTTTCATCTCTAAGTTCATCTGAATAATTTAATCATAAGCGGGATATTGCATTGCTCCAATGAATATCTCAGCTCGCAAGCTTAACATGAGAACAGCAGAGATTGTGCTCCTCCCTGCAGAGAGAGAATAGGCACGATAGCAAAGAAATGAATGAACCACAAACTCAACACTGTTAATCAAGGCTGCTGCCTGCATGAAGCAACACAGCTCGACAATGCCGAGGTGACACTCTGCAGTGTACTTGAGGTTAGATAGTCAAACTGAACTGTTTTGTGAACCCACTTCTAATGATATAGAGCACAACAATACAGGACCAGTCTATCATTTGTATCTGGAATGTGTTAGTGGGAGATGACACAATGATGACAAAATACTAACTTAATTTCCCCAAAGTGGCAGCATTCAGTGGCAATTAAATATTTTTCAAAATTTTTTCTTTTTAAATAAGAGATCAAGTTTGCAAGATATCGTCAAGACTAAAGACTGATTTGGTTAGAACAAATCCCTGAAGTAATGCATATATTTTGATTGAATTATTGTGCGTAAATACTCATTAGATTAACCAGAAATTCCTGTCTTCTATCTTAATTGGAGGACAAGTCTTTTCATATTCCTCAGTATTGTTCCCATTTTATACATACACTCTACAGCATCATTTCAGGCTCACAGGATGTTTTGAGGAGCTTTTTTTGAAACCTGGAAAAAATAGTTAATGCAGCCTGGATGGATAAGTGTACCACATGATGTGTGACTGAACCCTGTCACCAGTGTTGGGAATTTCTGCAGGGTATCACTCAATCCCCTCAGAATGTTGCTGGAAGATTACTCGACCCAAGCTGGATAAGCAGAGGGATTAAAAGTGGCCATATACACGGTATCTTCTGCCGTTTGTCCAACTCTCTGCTGATGTTAAAGTTTGTACGTTTGCTCACTGAGTTGGTAGATTTGTTCTCAGACGTTTCGTCACCATGTTAGGTAACATCATCAGTGAGCCTCCGATGAAGCGCTAGTGTTCTGTCCTGCTTGCTATTAATGTGTCTTGGTCTGTTGTGGTAGTTGATATCACTTCCGGTTCTTTTTCTGAGAGGTTGGTAAGTGGGTCCAAGTTGATAAGTTTCGTAATGGAGTTCCGGATTAAATGCCAGGCCTCTAGGAACTCCCATGCTTGTCTTTGTTTAGCCTGTCCCTGAATGGATGTGTTGTCCCAGTCGAACTGGTGTCCTTCTTTGTCCGTGTGTATGGATACTAGTGATAGTTGGTCATGTCTTAGGATGGCTAGTTGATGCTCATATATCCTGGTGGCTAGTTTTCTGCCTGTTTGCCCAGTGTGATGTTTGTTGCAGTCCTTGCAGGGTATTTTGTATTTGATGTTCGTTCTGCTGGTTATCGGTACAGGGTCCTTTAAAGTCATCAGGAGCTGTTTCAGTGTGGTGGTAGGTTTGTGGGCTACCTTGATGCATAAGGACTGGAGCAGTGTGGTTGTCATCTCCAAGATGTCTTTCATTTATGGCTGGAGTTTCTGGGTGTGTTTAGATCTGTTGTGTAGGAATCAGCAGACTGCACTTATCGGGTAACCATTGTTCCTGAATACATTGTACAGGTGTTCTTCTTTGGCTTCTCGTAGTGCTGCAGTGTGTTGTGGCCTGATTAAAAAATGTCCTGATGCAGCTCCGTTTGCGTGTGTTGGGATGATTGCTCGTGTAGTTGAGTATCTGGTCAGTGTATGTGGCTTTCCTGTAGACCCATGTCTGCAGCTCTCCATTAGCTTTTCATTCTACTGTGACGTCTAGGAAGGGAAGCCTGTTGCTGTTCACTTAAGGCTGTTGTTTATGTGTTTATCTGAAACAGCCGCTGATGAATTTGAAGGATCCCATGCCAACAACCAGCAGAATGAACATCATATACAAAATATCCTGTAAGGACTGCAACAAACATTACATTGAACAGACGGGCAGGTAACTAGCCACCAAGACACATGAGCACCAGCTAGCCACCTAAAGACATGACCAACTACCAATGGTAACCAAACATAGACAAAGAGGAACACCAGTTCGACTGGGCCAATACATCCATCCTGGGACAGGCTAAATAAAGGCGCACATGGGAATTCCTGAGGCATTCAGACCTGAACTCCATTAACAAAAGTATTGATTTGGACCCTATTTACCATCAGAAAAAGAAAAAGAAAACGATAAAGAACCCACCACAACAGACCCGGACAGATAAATAGAAAATGGGACAGAACATCAATGCTTCAGCGGAGACTCAGTAATGATGTTACCTGGCATGGTGACGAAATATCTGAGAACAAACCCACCAGCTCAGCGAGCAAACTTACAATCTGATCCACAACCTGAGCTACAAATCTTCTCTAAAATCATGATGTTAACGTAATAGATTGAGAGCATCCAGTGGAAGTTCTCCTCATGAATGTCACCCCACCCTCAAACAATATGCAACATATTACCACAAGGTTTGGCTGAGACAAGTACTATAGTTGTGTTCAATGGAAATTCAGAATAGCATGTGAGGGAGAAAGGAATAGAAGGTTATGACGAAGAAGTTAGTTGAGGTGGGATGTGAGGGTTCTCATTGAGGATAAACATCAGTATCAACCAGTCAGGTCAAACGGCTTGTTTCTGTGTTGCAAATACTATCCTAGTCCATGAATCAGTTTCCCTTACTAATTCTGTGCTTTCTCTGAAACAGCAGGCAGGGCACATTTTACATGACCTCCATCAAGAACCTGCACTGGGGATTGTAGTGTACAATTGTTTTGATGCCTGATTATACATTCCTGAAGTATGAGTTGAAAGTGATTGTATTTATGTATGCCACTGTCCCTCTTTTCAGTGTGTAAGCCAGGCCAGTAACTGAGAAATCCTTATTGTCATCATACACTTTACTGATCATTGCTCCTCATGAATGGGAGAAATGCTTTAAATTAATTGATCTGTTGCTATAGGAAAGCATTGTGTTGTTGAGTCCACTTGACTTGGTGCCAGCACAATATTACATAGTATGGCAGCATAATAATTTTAAATGCATTTGCAACACTGAGATAGAACATCAGGGATTTAATATTTTTTGAAAATTATAACTCCCGAATGTGATGTTGATTTTAATGGAATTTTAAGGTTAAAGAAAGGTCAAAGATAAGCAAGAGGAACAGTAGAGTGTTTCAATCATTCTGCTACAAACAAGAAGTCATTCAGTTACAAGACACCTACTCAGAAAACAATTTCCACACGATAATAAAACATTTCACTCTTACTAGGGAATGCCAGTAGGCTTTTGAACTCTGAGTGAAACTAGGATGTCCTGCGAAAAGAGTCCAATGTTTTACTCCATTTATCAAAGGCAGGAACAAATGTCCTTTTATAATTGTTGCTGTATTTTAAACACCTTTTGTGGAAGGACTTGAATTCCACTTCAACCACTCGATAGGACCATATAGAGTAACAGATGAATGGGATGATCAGGGAAAGGTGTCACATTATTTGGCTATTGTCATAAAAGAAAAGTTAGGAATACAGACACATCCATAAGGATGTTTAGAATAGTGTAGTAAAATTATTATTCTGAACAAGTGTTTCCCAGATCTGTGGTGGAAATTGTGACCCGTGTTAAAGAAACATGGAGGCCACATTATTTGAATGCAAAGCTTTACCATGTCTTCAGCTCTGATCATTGTAACTTCAGAGCCCAATGCCAACATCCTTGCGAATAATAAATAATTCCATTTCTAGAAGATTAATAAATTAAATACCAGAACAAAAGTCAACTTAGAGAGAGCATTGAAGTCAGTAGAAAAGAAAGATTTGGGAAAGTGACCACAACAGGATGCTGATTTGTTTTCTTGCCTATTTTATCTTATTCTTGATCTTGTGCTGATTAAAATCTCTGAAGACGCTGCTGAGGTAAGGCAATATTAACTTCTTTTATTTAAGGAACAGATTACTGTAGCTCCACCATACTCAAAGTCAACAAGATCGTGTGACATTGCATCTTTTCCTGTGACTTCTACTGCCTTTGTAGTACTGAAGTCAGTTTTAATCTCTGACCCTACAATTTACAAACCCGTACAAAGTTGAAACCTATTTATGAAGTGAAATGGGAAGTGGAACATTGGAAGCCCGACTTGGTCAACAGGAAAATTAGACAATCATATCAGTTTTATCTAATTACCAATACATAGTACTTAGGAGAATATGTTACATGGCAGGAATCAAAGTGATTTTAAGATGTTTTTTCATTAGAACAACAGGTAAAACTCATTGCATCTTTACTAAAGAATCTTCTAGCTGAAACTGTGTTGCTGGAAAAGCACAGCAGGTCAGGCAGCATCCAAGGAGCAGGAGAATCGACGTTTCGGGCATGAGCCCTTCTTCAGCCTGAAGAAGGGCTCATGCCCAAAACGTCGATTCTCCTTGGATGCTGCCTGACCTGCTGTGCTTTTCCAGCAACACAGTTTCAGCTCTGATCTCCAGCATCTGCAGTCCTCACTTTCTCCTTAAAGAATATTTTAGGTCTTTTAGCAGTACCTTTGGAGTTATGTGCTAAAAGAAAAACACTTGCATATGCTTCTGTGAAATTAATCTCAATGTTTTGCTCTTGCCTTTTTTAGATGCCCTGGACACAATTGAATGGTGGAGGATGTTCTCTATGTTAGGTCTGGGTGATAGATAGGGAAAGCACTGATTAGGAAGATGATGCAAGGCATGGGAGTCTAAAAGGAAATGGGCAACTGTGGAATGTGGCGAGGTAGAAGTGGGTTTCCAGTCAAGGTCCACAATTCCTTCAGGGCTCCACAACACCCTGAAAGGAACAACAGTCAGGTGTTTTTTGCACTCTTTAACTCTTCACACGCTGATTGAAAAGCATTCATCAAAGCTGAGACATCAGAAAAAATTAGGAGGACATTGAGTTCTTATGACAGAGTTTATTGGTAGAGAGAAGCGATAGGAAGGAGCCAGGAAACATTGTTGGAGAACTTTCACAATGCAACATGGAGATAGACTATAAAAGCACATTGTACATGAATAGTGGGGATGAGGTACGAATTTCTGAACTCTGGGAGTATGAGAGAAGATGGTGATGATGAATTGCATGCCACAGGAAACAATGAAAATACAAAGAGTGGTGAGTGGCTCTCATTGATGTTGTTGACCTGCTTTACTATTTGTCTAAGATCTTTAGAGAAATGTTGCATGTAAGAAGGACTGAGAGAAAAATTTCATTAGAACGTTATATAGAAAATTAGTCTTTGTAGGATAATGTACATGATGTGTTTATTTTATTCCCCTTCCTCCCTTGTTTCTCCTCCCCTCTTGATTTTTAGCTCTTGTTACCTTCTGTCTCTGGTGGGCAGTGGGTGAAATTGCTAACCTAAGGGAGCTGTTTTGTTTTTAGGGAAAAGTGGGCACTGAGATGGCTGGGGCCACCTCCCCAATTAGTACCATTTTGATTTAGTTCCCTTCCTTGATTTTCTCTTTTTATTTAGGTTTTGTCACATTGCCCCTAGTCGAATTTGTAACTTGTTAATTAGGTGATTTGTAAATTTGATGGTGGGTTTCTTTATATTTAAAAAAAATCTGCAATCTTTCCCTGACTTACAAATAGGTAAAGAAACCAAAAGGGTAGACAATGATACTCATACTGAATTGCAGTTTAATAATAAAACAGTTGTAAATCTCTAAAGATCTTCTCCCCCCTCCTCCTATTTCTATTGTCTCTACATATGGATTAGATGTGGCCCAACAGGTCCACCCTGACCCTCAAAAGAGTAACCCACCCAGACCCATTCCCCTCTGACTAATGCACCTAAACACTATGGGCAATTTAGCATGGCCAATTCACCTGGCCTGCACATTTTTAGATTGTGAGAGGAAACCAGAGAACCCGGAGGAAACCACGCAGGCACGGAGAGAATGTGCAAACTCCATACAGCTATTTGTCTACCATAAAGCCAAGAGGATAATATGACGATCAGTGACAAGGGGAAGGTGAAGTCTTATTAATTGTTGTTGAGGTAACTGGTGTCAGTGTTGAGTTAATTGTCTATGTTCAGTCAGAGTAATAATTAATTGTCTAGGTTATGTTGTCCACTGCTTTTGGCTTCACCTTCTCCTTCTTCTCTGCTTATTGCCTTATTGGTGATGCAACTTATCACCACAACTTTTGACATTTGCTCAGTCACATAATACAGGGATGCTCCCTAACAGTTCATGCAATGAAGCATGAAATATGCCAAGGGTCTTCTGTCTGTCTTTATGGCAACAACTTTCCAGTTATAAGTAAATTCTGCACATTTGTATGAGTTGCACACCTAAACCAGGTTAGTGGCCCTCATCACTCTGTAATCAAACCTTGATGTGTTGTGGTACTTGACAAATAATTGGCACAGTGGATTTCTGCAGAATGAAGACATTGTAGCATTTGCCAGGATATTGGGCATTGAAGTGAATGATGCATCTTAAGTGGCTTATCTACATGACAGAGCTGAACATGTGTTGTATGCAAAGCAATTTGTACAGTCAGTGGCACCCTGCTACGTGGAAAATCCTGCAAGTCCTTCAGCTACTCCACCAGATTGCTTATGGCAAAAGGGAATTAAAATAAATTGTCTAGCTTTGCATGGAGAGCTTCTGTGACCTCCCTTATCTTGCTATGCATGACAAACTGTCAGATGTTGCTTCTAATACTGGCAGTAACCTTTTAGAAGGAGCTAGGTGCATTTGCGTTCACAGTCATGGTGTCAGCCACTCCTTAGCCAGCATTTAGGTTTCAGTTGGAGTTGAAACTGCAGCCACTCAGCAGTTGGTAGATGAAAGTGAAATGCAGATAACTCAAGTATTAGCTGTTGCTAAAGTTCAGGTTGGAGAGTTTTTCCTTGAACACTGACAGAAGGTGACCTACAGCTCATCCCCCTGTCTTGCTCTTCCGTCTTCTCACAGCTTGTCCTAATCTGCATGGGCTCATTCATTCTCCCAGCTCTGCTCCATGCCACAAAGAAGGCTAGTCAAAGCCCTCTATATTTAGAAGTAATTAATGTTTTGATCTCAGCTGATTGCATTACTGGACATGTCAGATCCCAGAATAAATCCTAGCTTGATTGATCATATGTCTTAATCCTCCTTTTTTTTGTTGAATTAGTTAATGTGGTGTTTAGTCGCTGATATATATTCATGAGTTTTCTGATTTTCCTTAACAACTGAACAGAAATTAATTATACAAAAGAGGAATAGAGAAAATAAATCAATCTAACAAAGTATAGAAGATAGTTAGAATAATTTGATTCCTCCTTCCCTTTTACGGTGACTCGACTCCAGAGAAATTATGCCTCCATCTCAACTCTAGGTTTCTACTTAACTGACTCCTGACAGTTTCTGTGCTGTAGACCATGGAGATAATTTGATGAGTTTTTTCCGTGTCTGTTGACATGCACCTTTAACAAATCTGGTAGAGGAAACTTTCTCCAACAGTAAACTACAGATTCTCTTGCTTTTGAATGTTTTACAAGCTAAACCCTTCTCCTTAGGTTATCGTTCCTTAAAATCCTTTCAGGAGCAAAAACTAAAACTTTGTTAAACCCTATATTCTTCTAAACTGAAAACAAAGCTTATATGTTTATTTGTTGTAAACCCAATGGAATATACATCTTCTCATTAACACCACAGAGGTCACCTTTCTGACAAATGCTGAATTTAGTAACTACTCAAACTTTTAACAAGCAGAAGCAATTAGGAAATATAATCTAGCAATTAAGATTGAAGAATTGCTTTTTGACCACTTTGTAATATAGGAGGTATGGTTAGTAAGTTTGCCGATGACACCAAAATTGATCGTGCATTGGACAGCAAAGATTAGATTAGATTTAGATTAGATTAGATTAGATTAGATTAGATTAGATTAGATTAGATTAGATTAGATTAGATTAGATTAGATTAGATTAGATTAGATTAGATTAGATTAGATAATCTAAATCTAATTACCTCAATGGGATCTTGATCAGATGGGCTGATGGACTGAGGAGTAGCAGATGAGTCTAATTTAGATAACTGCGAGGTGCTGTATTTTGGAAAGACAAATCAGGGTGGGACTTATAAATTGAATGGGAAGGTTCTGGGGAATTTTGCTGAACAAAGGGACTTTGGAGTGCAGGATCATAGTTCTTGAGAAGTAGAGTTGTAGGTAGACAAGGTAGTGAAGAAGACATTTGGTATGGCTTCCTTTCTTGGTCAGTGCTTTAAGTATAGGAGTTGAAAAGTCTGGCACTGGAAAAGTACAGCAGGTCAGGCATCATCCAAGGAGCAGGAGAGTTAACATTTAGAGCATAAGCCCTTCAGGAATGTTGGGGGTGTGGGAAGCGGGCTGAGTGATAAACAGGAGGGGATGTGGGGCTGGGGGGAAGATAGCTTGGAAGGCAATAGGTAGATGCAGGTGGGGGGCTGAAGATGATAGGTCAGAGCGGAGGGTAGAGTGGATAGGTAGAAAGGAAGATAGACAGGTAGGACAGTTCAAGAGGGCGGTGCCGAGTTGGGGGATTGGATCTGAGATGGTGAAGGGGAGATGAGATGAGGAAACTGGTAAAATCGACGTTGGTGCCATGTGGTTGGATGGTCCCAGGGCAGAAGTTCTTCCTCAAGGCACCAGGTGGCTTGGGTTTGGCGGTGGAGGAGGCCCAGGACTTGCATGTCCTTGGAGAGTGGGAGGGGGAGTTGAAGTGGTTGGCCACAGGTGGTGGGGTTATTTGGTGTGTGTATGTCGCAGAGATGTTTCCTGAAATGTTCCGTGAGTTGGCGTCCTGTCTCCTCAATGTAGAGAGACCACATCGAGAACAACAGACATAAGAGATGACGTGTGTGGAAGTACAGGTAAATCACTGTTGGATGTGGAAGGATCCTTTGGGGTCTTAGATGGAGGTGAGGGGGGATGTTTGGGCGCAGGTTTTACACCTCTTGCTGTAGCAAGGGAAGGTGCTGGGTGTGGAGGGTGGGTTGGTGGGAGGCATGGACCTAACCAGGGAGTCGCGGAGGGAATGGTCTCCGTGGAGCGCAAATAGGGTGGGGCAGGAAATATGTCTGTTGGTGGGGTCTGATTGTAGGTGGCAGAAATGGTGGAAGATGATGCATTGTATCCAGAGATTGGTGGGGTCGAAGGTGAGGACCAGGGGTGTTCTATCCTTGTTGCAATTGGAGGGGTGGGGTTCAAGGGCGGAGATGCAGGAATTGGGGGAGATGTACTGGAGGGTGTTGTTGACCTCATGGGAGGGGAAATTATGGTCCTTGAAGTAGGAGGCCATCTAGGATATTCTGGAATGGAATTGCTTCTCCTGGGAGCAGACACGTCAGAGGCAGAGAAATTGAGAGTAAGGGATAGTGTTTTTACAAGAGAGGTGGCCGGAAGGAGGTGTGGTCCAGGTAGCTGTAGGAGTCGGTGAGTTTGAAGTACAGTAGCGCCTCGACTTACGAACTTAATCCGTTCCGGGACCCGGTTTGCGAACCAAAAAGTTCGCGAACTGGATGCATTTTTCCCATTGTTAGGAATGCTTGGACGTAGCAACGAACGCTGTTCACAGCGCACGCGCCAAAGATGAACTGAATGAGATCACGTGGGGACCGAGAGCTTTTGCGTTCAACAAACGCGTAGCAAAGCAGAACAATGAAACCACGTGGTTACACATGGGCTTTTTGCGTTCGTACCTTCGTTCGTACCTTGAATTTTGTACGTACAATGAAGCAAAATTTTACGTACAATCCTGTTCGTAAACTGATTTGGTCTTGAACGGGGTCGTTCGTATGTCGAGGTGCTACTGTACTTATCCGTGTTGAGTCGGTCGTCGGAATTGGAGACGGAGAGGTCAGGAAGGGAGGGGAGGTGTCTGAGATAGTACAGGTGAACCTAAGGTCAGGATGGAAGGTATTAGTAAGTTGATGAACTGTTCAACCTCCTCAGTTGAAACCATCATCAATGTAGTGGAGGAAAAGGTGGGGAATGGTGCCAGTGTAACTATGGAAGATGGACTGTTCCATGTGTCTGACGAAGAAGCAAGCGTAGCTGGGAACCATGAGGGTGCCCATGGCTACTCCTTTGGTCTGGAGGAAGTGGGAGGATGTGAAGGAGAAGCTGTTGAAGGTGAGGATCAGTTCAGCCAATCGAATGAGTGTGTCAGTGGAGGGGTACCGGATGAGTCAGCAGGAGAGGGAGAAACGGAGGGCATGGAGGCCTTTGCCATGGTGGATGGACATGCAGAGGGACTGGATGTTCATGGTGAAGATGAGGCATTGAGGGCCGGGGAAATGAAAGTCATGGACCGGGGAGACAGGACGATGTCAAGGTATGCAGAGATAATTTGATGGGGCAAGAGAAGGCTGAGACGATGGATCACCCGGGGCAGTCAGGTTTGTGAATTTTGGGTAAGAGGTAGAACTGGGTGGTGCAGGGTTCTGGGACTGAGATTTGATACTGTGGATGGGAGATCTTCTGAGGTGATGAGGCTATGGATGGTCTGGGAAATGATAGCTTGGTGATGGGAGGTGAGGTTGTGGTCTTGGATGCAGTAGAAGGAGGTTAGTGCCTGGCTTCAGCGGTGTAGAGGTCAGTGTGCCAAACTACCACTGTGCCCACCCTCCCCACCTTGTCCGCTGGTCTAATGGTGAGATTGGGGTTTGAGCGAGGATGTGGGGTTGGAGTGGGTGAGAGGGATGGACAGGTGGAGGTGGTCAATGTCACAGCTACAGATGGAAATGAAGAGGTCAAGGGCTGGTAACAGACAGGCACGGGGTGTCCAAGGAGAAGGGGTCCTGAGGTAGTGGGTGAGAGTCACGATCGAAAAAGTAAGCGTGGAGGCAGAGGTGCTGGAAGAAAGATTTGATGTCACAATGCTTGTGGAATTCACTGAGCCGGGAGCGTAGTGGGATGAAGTTGAAATCTATACTGAGGACTGATTGTTCATCAGTCTAAGGAGATGGTAAAGACACAGGAGGGCTGGGGGCTAGGACCTGGTATGGGGCCAGAGTTGGGAGTTGGGGGTGGAAATTGCCTCTGGAGTGGGTGTGGTCGGAGTATTGTGGGTGACATCACCAAAGGAAGTGACGCACACCGTAGGGGTCGGGGTGGAAGCGGTGCATTCTGTGGCATCTGCAGGAGCAGGAGTGAAGTTCCTTGTGATGTTTGCGGTGTCTTCAACGGTGTTTGTCGGCAGTGTTCTGGTGAGGCCGGTGAGGTCAGAAGTGGTTGAGGCGGCAGTAACCATGGGAACGGAAGTGATGCGACAGGCAGCCTTCCCGGTGGTTCTAGAGGTGATCGCGGGGGCGGTATAGACAGCAGTGGCTGCGGTCTATGGGATGGTGGGGGCAGAAGTGATGTCGTTATTTGCTGCGGTGGAGGTAGCTGTAGGGGCTGCATGGCTAATGGTGTCCGAGCAGATGCCAGAAGAAGGTTCCGGAATGATCGTGGAATCCCGAATTTGGAAGTAAGTGAGAGTTTGGTGTACTTACGTTTCTTGATGTCCGATAATCTGGAGAAAACACATTTGTTGAGTGTGTGGAACTTTCTAAGGATGAAGAACAGCAGGGGTCCTTTGCAGGTCTGGGAGAGTGTGGCCCTGAGCTGGGGCAGGGCTGACTGCAGGGAGAGTAGGTGACGGCGCATGGCTGTGAGCATGGAGCAGAGGAACCGGATGGAGAACCATTTCTGGAGGCTGTAGTTAGCAGTTGCTGTGGTCAAGTCCAAATTGTTATGGTCTGAATTAAGTATAGGAGTTGGGCATTCATGTTGTGGCTGTACAGGACAGTGGTTAGGCTACTTTTGGAATACTGCATTCAGTTCTGGTCTCCCTGCTATAAGAAGAATGCTGTGAAACTTGAAAGGGTTCAAAAAAGACTTACAAGGATGTTGCTAGGATTGGAGGGTTTGAGCTATAGGGAGAGACTGAGTAGACCATGGCTATTTTCTCTGGAGAATCAGAAGCTGAGGGGTGATCTTATATATTTATAAGTGTGTGAATGTGAATGTTTTGCAGAAGATGTCAGACCTCTGCAAAAGAAGGAGCTGGCCTTCCTTTGTGGTAAAACCACCTCAACCTGTTTATTTGCATTCATCAGTTGTTGTAAGCTGCAGCTTTTACCAATAAGCCTTTGTAATTGAAATGACTCCACAGAGGCCAGCATCCCGTCACCAAGTTGTCCTTTATTTGCATGTGGAGGGTCCTTGACACTGATCCAGCTCCATCAGAGCCAGGTCTGAGTGAACAGGATGTCTGACACTCCTGTTTCTATCTGTCAGCCAGGGCTCCCTGAATGGGTCTGTTGATCTGATCCAGTCAGGGAATTCATATTCTATGAGGTCCATCTGACTGACCTCATTATAATCACTACGTCTCTCCCCCTCTGAATCTGAGAACATAGGCCAATTCTTTGCTTATTCGTAGCTCCTCCTGGGGTGTCTTATCAGCAGGTCAGGTTCCTCCAAATCTGCCTCTGATATGGCCAGAGCATCTTGGAAGAAATTTATTCCCTTCTCTTGCTCGTACCTACCCATACTTTACACATCACTGGACCTGACCTCATCGAGCATGCCTCATTCCCATGGTTCCTACACTAAACTTCATCCCCTGAAATAAACTGTCTCTCTCGCTTGACAGAGACCTGTGTCTGGCATTGGCAGTCCTGATGCCATTTCATCTAGAGCATCCATCCTAGGACAAGCCAAACAGAGATACGCACAAGAATTCCTAGAAGCATGGCATTCCAACCGGAATTCTAGCAACAACTTGGACCCCACTTACCAGCCTCTGAGAAAAAGAACAGGAAATGACATCACCACCAGAACTGACGTCACAACAGGAAATGATATCAACGGCCCAAGGAAACCTAAACATATAAATAGAAAGTGGGTCACTAACACTAATGCTTCACTGGAGACTCACTGATGATGTTACCTAGTATGGTGATGAAATGTCTGAAAATGAACTTTCCAGCTCAGTGAGCAAACTTGCATGCAGATCCTGAATGACCATGGTGGAGTTCAGCCAATATACAGCAGCAACCTTTTCTCAGGACAATCACATTTGCTCCCCAAAATAATATGCTACCCTCTACTGTGATCTGGTCTCTCTGGGTCCAAAAAGGTTTCAGGCTGGATGTGACGGCCCTTTGGTTTCCCCCATAACCACCAGCTGTTTCAGTTTGGCCAGGTCTGCATCTGCCTGCATTCAGAGTCTGATATTGTTAGCTGTGACTGGAAGTGTGCCTGGAAGTATGTCTGGAAGATTTAAAACCATTATGGACTCTTCCAGTGGTGATACCACCAAGGAGGGGGGGAGGTGTATCTGCCAGTGGGAGGCAGCTCAATGAACCTGCACCGTTACTTGGCCTCCTGGATGGTGCTCCAACTTGTAATTATACACACTTAGTATCACTGTTGAATTTGGCCTGAAACTATAGGCTGCACTGTCTTGTTTTCTTTAAATTGACCTAGTAGGGGCTTGCGGTCCATTATTGTTACAAATTTATGTCTGTAAAGGTATTGGTAGAACTTTCTGACTCCAATTATGATCGCCAAACCATCCTTCTTTATCTGGACGCATTTACGCTCTGCATTAGCCAAAGTCCTGAATGCATACAGTATTGGGTGTTCTCTTCCAATGTGCCAACTATGAGCTAATACTACTCCAATGCCAGTGGGGGAGACATCACATGTCAATACCAGACCTCACTTGAGATCATAGTATGCCAACACCTTAGAGGATGACAGCTATTTCTTTATTTCCCTTGGCTACATGACCATTTCCAAGATTGACCCTTTTAAAGAATTGATGCGAAGGTGTCAGGATGAAGGTCAGATTATGTATGAACTTCCTGTAATAATTCACCAGCCCAAGGAAAGACCTAAGCTCCGGTGCAGACCTGGGAGCTGGGGCACCTTTGCTCACTCTCAGTTTATTTCCAATGGATGTAACCCCATCTTGTTGACTCTTTAGCCCAAGTAGGTTATTTGGGGTGCTTGGAAGACACATTTTTCCCTTCTTAGGTGTACCGGAATGGGACTATTTGGCGCCACCCTTTTGGTATCGATCATTTGGCCCTGCCGTTTTGGATCTAAACTGTTTTGGCGCTGAGCTTTTTGGCGCCAATACATATAGATAACCATCGTGTGAAAATTTTGATTTGTCTCTCTTGCTTATGTCTGGTATGGGCTCTACAAGAAAATAGAAAGAAAATTGTATTACAGCTTTCCAATGTGAAGACAGAAGGGCTTAAATATCATCAAGGCAGTAGATGACTATTAACAATTGTTAAATGAGAAAATGATTACAAAACGAGATTTGAATCTACAGCGGGTCATTACAGCTTTGACTATCAACTCTTGCTAGTTGAGAAAATTACATCGGGTTGTTAGTCATCCTCTCTTCTTTAACCAAACAAGACTTTTTTTTAATTCTGAATTGGCGCCAAAACAGCTCAGCGCCAAAGTAATGAGCCAAAACAGTTTAGATCCAAAACGGCGGGGCCAAATGATCGGTGCCAAAAGAGGTGCCAAAACATACCCGACCCTAGGTGTACACCCGTCAGGGAGAAACACCTAAGGACTATGCCCAAGTTCTCTAAGTGCTCCTTTATGGTCTTCCCTATGATTAGCATAAAATCTTGATAAATGACGACCTGGGGGAGATCTTATGAAAGGTTCTCCGTCATCCACTGAAAATTTGCACAGGCTGACAATACACCAAATGGCAGTCTTCTATATTGTTATAAACCCTTATAGGTAGTAATTGTAGCATACTTCTGGGAATCCTCATCTAACCACAATTGCAGGTACACACGGTTCATGTCCAGCTTCGTGAGGGACAGCGCCCCTGCCAGGTGTGTGCATATATCCTCCATATGAGGGATTGGGTATTTATCCAGCTGTGAAAAGTGTTTAAAATCCCCACAAAGGCAAACCGACCTGTTGGGCTTCACAATTGGTATGACCGGTACTGCCCATTCTGCAAACTGGACTGGTTTGATGATTTCTTCGCTTTCCAGCCTCCTAATTTCCATCTTTACTTTTACACCTGAGGCAAATGGCATTGGGGAGGGCTTGCAGAATTGTACAATTGTTTCTGGGTCAACATTCAAGGTGGCTTTAGCTCCTTTAATAGTCCTTAGATCTTTCTGAAAAACGTCCGAGTACTAAATTAGGACTTCACTCAGGCAGTCATTTTCTAATCAAAAAATGTTGAACCAGGAGAGTTTTTTGAAGGGACTTAGAGTTTTAAACAGCAGAGACACATGTGAATAGTTCATAATTGGTTCTCTGTAGCTGGATTTGCAATGCATTCTGCCCATGAGGAGCAACACCCAGATTTGCATGACCATGCCACATAGTGAACCCAGTTCTATAAATTATGCTAGTTACAATGGGAGTGTTTGACTCCCATTTACCTTGTGGATTTATCTTCTCTGCAGTACCAGGAATATATTTGGTTAAATGCATCGTGCACTTGTCACTGAGTTTGCTATTTCCCCATGTGTTTGTAATTAAAGCAATGATTCCCACTTTCAATTGAAATTGAGTACTAATTTTGCATGCAATTTTGCATCATTAAATAATGATACTCTTGCACCCTCCAGTGGCTCATCTTGTAATAACTGCAATTTTTTTTAATCAAAGGAGGAGTGAAGATTTTAAAACATATTTTAAAAGAACATGGAGCATTCCTGTCCGTACACACTCTGCAGTATATTATTGTTGGCATTAAATGTACTCTTAATTCCTTTTTAAAATACTCTTCTGCTTTGAATATCCTTTAGGACCTATAGTGCAGCCACATATTTTCTGCAGAAACTTAGAATGTTGACAAAATTGTTCTTCAGTTCAGAACACCGAATGTTTATCTATATAATTGAACAAATGAAGTAAATCCACAAAATAGTTTAAGAGAAAGTACAATTAATTTCAAACTAAGTTCATTTTTTTAAATACACAGAGCCATAAAAATACAGCACAAAATAACACAAATTTAGCTCATTATGTCTGTGCTGATGTTCAAAGCTATAATGGAACAATCTGCTCTAATCATGTTTCTCATTTATATTACATTTCCAATTCTTTTATGTAAATATTCTTCGTTTCCACAGTCACACTCTGGTAAAATCTATTCTATTTGTCTCTCAAAACTCTCTCATCATCCCCTTCCTTCCTTTATAAATAGTTGGAGAGGGTTGTAAATATTCTGAGAGCCATAGTCATAGAGATGTACAGCATGGAAACAGAGCCTTCGATCCAACCCGTCAATGCCGACCAGATATCCCAACACAATCTAATCCCATCTGTCAGCACCCGGCCCATATCCCTGCAAGCCCTTCCTATTCATATACCCATCCAAATGCCTTTTAAATGTTGCAATTGTACCAGCCTCCACTACTTCCTCTGGCAGCACATTCCATACACGTACCACCCTCTCCCCTCAAACCCCAAATCTATGCCCTCTAGTTCTGGACTCCCCCTCCCCAGGGAAAAGACTTTGTCCATTTATCCTATCCATGCCCCTCATAATTTTGTAAACCTCTAAGGCCACCCCTCAGCCCCCGACACTCTATTCTTTAATCTGACCCAATGTACTAAAAGTTGTTCACTTAAACATAGATGTGGTGACAGTGATATTTTAACCACTTTATTAGAATACACTTAACTTGTAAATGCAATGAATACACTTAATACTTAGCAAACATGTGCCACCATTTAATGCAAACCTCTGTATTCTTTCTCTTTCACAAAAATAGTTTGGCATTGTGGCATATTTCAACGTAACTTGGAAGTTTTTGACCAGCATTTGTGAGCGGTACTTTGTCATCAAAGGGCTTATACCCGCAACGTCGATTCTCCTGCTCCTTGGATGCTGCCTGACCTGCTGCGCTTTTCCAGCAACACATTTTTCAGCTTTGTCATCAACAGGGTGATGACTGAAATGTTGACCAAGCTCTGCCCTTCATTCAGAAGTTAGTTCTTGCCCTACTGAACACATTAGAATTATTATTTACTGTTGGGTTGCTTGTCTTCATGTGGCCTGGGCTAGTTTATTCATTGAGCTGACATTCAAACAGCTCCCCTTTCCACACCATGATTATTTCCATGGTGTTGAAATCTGAGATTTTCACTTGTAACAAACCATTTTAACTGATAATCAATGATCGAGAAGATAAAGACAATTGTGCACGCTGCCTCTTGTGTTACTATTTTACCGACAACAGAAAAAAGATTATTTATGCATGTGATTTTTAATGTGAATGTGAGTACGGTTCATAGGTCATATAATGGTAATTGTCAATCGTTTGTTCTACTCTTCCACTCGTACCAAGATGGGTTTAGGTTGGTCTGTTTGCTTAAGTTGTCAGAAATGTCTCTCCACTTCTTTCATCATCATCATAATGTAAGTGAGCATTCCCCAAATTCAGGATCTTACCTGAAGAACTGGAGGGGGAATTGAGAGTTATGTTAAGGCCAAGGTCACAGTACAAGATGAATTGCCGAATTTTCTTGGCTTGTTTCAGGTAGTATATTCAAACAAATGATCACAACAAAGGCAACCATACTTAATCTTTCAATAACAACTATTTACTTAGTTCAAGGTGCAATATAAACATAAATCCTTGGAAGACACTCACTGGATGGAACCAGGTAAAATTTAGCACTGAGCTAATGAAGCATTCATTAGGCTGGAAGATCAAAGGTGATCGGAGAATTAGGCTTTAATGAGCATCTTAAAGAAGGTAGGGTGAGCTAATGAGGAAATTTCAGAGTTTAGGACCTAGTTTGCAGAAGGTATGGCTACTAATTCCGAGGTGTGGGGGAGTGGGATAACCCAAGAGCCAGTGTTGGAGAACGCAGAGGAAGCTGTGGAAGCTTGAGGAAGCTGTGGAAATCGGAAGGGAATCAGTATGGAAATGAAGATGAAAGTCTTAAAATCAGAATGATATTGAGCCAATGTCAGTCAGTGAGCATGAGGATGATGGATGGACAGGATTTAGTGTAAACTATCATACATGCAGTAGAGCTTTGATAAGTTACAGGTAATAGAGGGTGGAAAATTAGAGTCCATCCAGGTGAGTATTGGAATTGTCAAGTTTGGACTGGAGGTGGTAAAAGGATGGGTGAGGACTTCAGTCACATATGGGCTGAGCTCTGGGTAGATTTGAGGGATATTTCAAAGGTAGTCTTTATCATGGAGGGATTGTGGAAGTTCAGCACAGAGTTCAGTTGAATGCCAAGGTCATGAGCGGAAGAGAATGGCCAGTGTGGCACAGTGAATGGTACTGATTGCTGGAATGGAACAGTTTGTGATAGAGCTGACAAACAATGACTTACTTTTGCCTATTGTTTAGTCAGAGGGAATTTCAGCTCATCCAGGACTGAATGCTGGACAAGGAGTTTGATGACACAAGGAAGGGAGGGACAATGTTTTCCATTCCCCAGAATGGGCACAGCAATAGTGAGAAAGCTGGGAAAAATGGCAAACATGGAAAAACTGAAATCTCCACATCATGAAAAGAAATCCTGACCTTCCCTTTGAATGGTGACTTCAGAATCTCACTATTGATCAGTAAGTACTTATTTCCATATATTCACATCTCATTACTAGCCCAACTGTCCTCATTCAAATGCCACATCCAAATCTCCACTTTTTCCCTGAGAACATAGACATCGTAAATCCTGGACCAGTAAATCCGAGCTGGTTACCTATTTGTCCCAGTGATCCTCCCAACTGTGTCTTCAGCACAATATCCCTTCATGTCCCATCAACAGCATCCACACAAGGCAAAATGGTAAACGACCAAACTCCCCACCAGCCATGCCTACTCACTTCCCACTTTAGCCCTCAGCACTTGACTTTGAAGCTTAACGTCACCTACAACTTGCATACTTCATAGAATCACTTGCACATAGAATCATAGAATCCCTACAGTGTGGAAGCAGGTCAATTATCCCATCGAATGCATACCGACTCTCCGAAGAGCATCACACCCAGACCCAACACCATTATTCTTTTCCTGTAACCCTACATTTCCCATGTCGAGAGTGTGGTGCTGGAAAAGCACAGCAGGTCAGGCAGCATCCGAGGAGCAGGAGAATCAACATTTCGGGCATAAGCCCTTCATCGGGAATAATTTCTGATGAAGGGCTTATGCCCAAAACGTTGATTCTCCTGTTCCTCGGATGCTGCCTGACCTGCTGTGCTTTTCCAGCACCACACTCTCGACTCTGATCTCTAGCATCTGCAGTCCTCCCTTTCTACTGCATTTCCCATGGCCAATCCACCTATCCTGCACATCCCTGGACACTATGGGCAATTTAGCACGGCCAATCCACCTAACCTGCACATCTTTGGACTGGGATAGACATGCATCTCATGTATCTTACAGGTTGCATCTTATATCTCTGAGTTTGCTTTCTTAGCACGCACTCTCTCTGTGCCTACTTGGATGCTACCAGTCTCTGTGGCTCACATTGCTTTTTGACGCAGAGAGATGCATACAGTTTAGCACAGTGGGCAGCACTGAATTGTCAAGGAAATGGGCATGTCATTGTTTGGCACAATGTTACATTGAAGTCATACCTGCACAACGTGCCAACATCTTACATGGCAAAGGTATTGCACATGCTTCAACCAAATGGATATGGTTAAAACTCCAAGAGAGTACTCCTTAGTGGGGAAAAAGGATATGCAGTAGCAGAGTTACAGTCAGTCAAGGGTGCTGCCATGATTGGTCCAGTGCTTTGTCCAATTCCAGTCCAAAGGATTGGCTCCAGTCAATGAGGTGCTTGCTCCTACCAGAATGTGGGGTTCCATGACTCTGCAGTAAACAGATTAGCCTCACGGTCAGACCTGCAGGTAAAGAGCAACTAGCCTGGAGTTTATGGGTAACTTAATCAGGATGCATTGGAGACATCAGTCCCAGTGGGTTAATGTTTCTTGCAATGAGACATTGAGTATGACTGGAGCCAATCCTTTGGACTGGAATTGGACAAAGCACTGGACTAACCGTGGCAGCACCCTTGACTGACTGTAACTCTGCTACTGCATATCCTTTTTCCCCACAAAGGAATACTCCCTTGGAGTTTGAACCATATCCATTTGGTTGAAGCATGTACAGTACCTTTGCTGTGTAAGATATTGCCACGTTTTGCAGATGTGACTTCAATGTAACATTGTGCCCAACAACGACATGCCCATTTCCTTGACGATTCAGTGCTGCCCACTGTGCCAAACTGCGTGCATCTCTCTCTGCGTCAAAAAGCAATGTGAGCCACAGAGGCTGGTAGCATCCAAGTAGGCACAGAGAGAGTGCATGCTAAGAAAGCAAACTCAGAGCCATAAAATGCAACCTGTTAAATACATGAGATGCATGTCTATCCCAGTCCAAAGATGTGCAGGTTAGGTGGATTGGCTGTGCTAAATTGCCCATAGTGTCCAGGGATGTGCAGGATAGGTGGATTGGCCATGGGAAATGCAGTAGAAAGGGACGACTGCAGTCAAAGTGGGTGGAAAAGCTGATGCAGGAGGAGCAGAGGTGTCCCCAGTAAGTGAGTAGGAAATGCCTAGTGCAGGAAGGGTTAGTAGTTTCATGAGGTTGAGATGGGTGAGAGTCATTGAGCAAATGTGATGTAGTGACAGTTTTCACCCATGACCATTTGTTAGAGTTGACAGTGGCCTTTTTAAAAATACTTGTTCATGGGATGTGGGTGTTGCTGGCTAGATCAGTATTTATTGCCCATCCCTAAATACCCTGAAAGAGTCAACCACATTGCTGTGGTTCTGGAGTCACATGTAGGCCAGACCAGGTAAGGACAGCAATTTCCTTCCCTAAAGGACATTTGTGGACCAGATGGGTAAGTGGTGAGAAACAAAAACAGAAATTGCTGGAAATGCTCAGCAGGTCAGGCAGCATCTATAGAGAAAAATCAGAGTTAACGTTTCGGGTCTTGTGACCCTTCCTCAGAACTCAAGGTTCATGGAGTAAGTGGTGAGTGTTTGGGAGCAGAGAGAAGATGCTATAAGGAGAGGTTGAATAGACTGGGGCTGCTTTCCCTGGAGTGTCAGAAGCTGAGGAGGTGACCTTATAGAGGTTTATAAAAATCATGAGGGGCATGGATAGGATAAATAGACAAAGTCTTTTCCCTGGGGTGGGGGAGTCCAGAACTAGAGGGCATAGGTTTAGGGTGAGAGGGGAAAAATATAAAAGAGACCTAAGGGGCAATTTTTTCATGCAGAGGGTGGTACATGTATGGAATGTGCTGCCAGAGGAAGTGGTGGAGGCTGGTACAATTGCAACATTTAAAAGGCATCTGGATGGGTATATGAATAGGGAAGGTTTAGAGGGATATGGGCTGGATGCTGGCAGGTGGGACTAGATTGGGTTGGGATATTTGTTTGGCATGGATGAGTTGGACCAAACGGTCTGTTTCCATGCTGTACATCTCTATGACTCTATGACTCAATGCAGAAGGTCACTGACCTTCTTCCTGAACTGCTGTGCAAACCCTTTTTATGCACAACAGAGCATAAACCCAGGGTGCTATCGAGGACCAGACTGGCTGAGCCATAATGTGTGGTCTCCTTTGGCAGTGAACAGGGAAAAAAAATCACTGGCTTCCTGTTCACTCCGCTGACCACTGGTACCTCCAGGTCCATGTTGATAAAGCACCTGTCCATTCTGGGCCACATCTGCAGTAATAATTGTTGAGTGATGTGGTGTAAGGACCAGCTCCTTGGGGGGCTTACAATGTCTGAGGAGGTGTGCAGCTGAGCATTAAATTGGGAGCCGTCAGCATGATGCCAGGTGATCCTGGCAACGGAGGACACTGACACCTCTTCTGCTGTGTGACTTCAATGGAAAAGGCTCTGAAGAGCCCAGATGTTGAGGGGAAGAGTGGGAAGAGTGCACCTGAAAAGCTGCTCCCAGCTGTGGTGCCCCAAATCTCGCTGAATACTTTTAACTCTGAATGGGGAACATTTAACTCATGGGGGCTGCATTGCTTGTTGCACAAGTGTAAATGTGTTCCTTGGCTAATCCTGCAGTTCCACTTCCTCTAAATATCTGAACAATAAGCATGAAACTCTATCATGACTTCACTCCACATGGTTTCTACCACAGATTTAGGTTCATATAAAATGACAGAGCACAATTCTTTTTTAAAGAAGCAACTGACAAAAGGAAGTTGTTCTCCCTCACAGTTTTTGTTTAAGAAGTTAAGTGAGTTTCATTTAATTTTGTACAAGGAAATGTTGAATCTGTTTTCATTTTATGTAGTTTGATATTGTAGTCTCAGGTATGATGGTAAAATAAACTCTTACAGGAATTTATTGAATATTTGCTTGCTTCTATGTGAGAGTAATATTGACCTGTAAATATGTAGTCTTCAGTCCCTGATGAGTTGTTTTAATTCATCCAAATGTTATCTGGCAATCAAACCCGATGATGTTGTCACTTCTAGTCAAGGACAAGAAATGCCTAGATTTGTTTTCTTTGAAACTGGAGAGCACATTGAAATATGTGTTCATGACAGGTCTGTCAGGGTTAGATAATACATCGGTATGATTCATGATCTCAAAAACTATATCCTTGTAATGCACTCTCAGTCAACCATCTCAAACAGCATGCATTCACTATTCTTCGGTAATTGAAAGACTCTGTGCAATCCCATGGGTTCTTGTCAAGAAGCTAGACAACCCATTGTAAGTATTAGTGAATATTGATTTCCTCAGTGTTCAAGGTTTCATCATTATTTTGATTTATTTAAACAATAAGAAGAAAGTGTTTATATGACATCTTGAATGCAATAGTCCGAAGATCTTTCATAATAATGTTCTCACTTCATCTTTTATGCTTTTCACAAACAAACTGGCAAAATTCTCACCATTTCTGCTGTGTTGTAAAGACTTTGTTTTTATTTTTCTGTGGTTTTGACTGTGGACTGAAATGAGAAAGGGTTTATTTTTTAAAAAAGCAAGGATTGTGGAAAGGATTACTGCACTTTTTAGAAGCAAGTTATGAGACACTCATTGTAGGCGCTGTTTACACTGCTGTATGTTACAGCAGGGGAAATCTAGTTGCTGACAAACTGGAGCCAGGGACTGTATACAAATGAAGATTCAGTCAGAAACAAGTATCTAATTGGTCCATGGACTGGTGACCAGTTAGAGTCATAGAGTCATAGAGCTCTACAATGTGGAGTCAAGCCCTTTGGCCCAAACTGGCCCATTCTGACGAAAATGTCCATCCATGCTAAACCCATTTCACTGCACTTGGTCCATATCCTTGTAAACCCTTCCTATCCATGTATTTGTCCAAATGCCTTTTAAATGTTGTTAATGTAACCATCTCAACTACTTCTGTTGGCAGCTCATTCCATATGCTTACCACTCTCTGTGTAAAACATTTGCCCCTTAGTTTCCCTTTAATTCTTTCCCCCCAACCCTTAAACTGATGCCCTTTTCTCCTCAATTCCCCAACCTGGGGGAAAAGACTGACTGCATTCACCCTATCCATACCTCTCATGATCTTATATACCTCTATAAGGTCCTCCCTCAGTCTCCTCTGCTCTAAAGAGAAAAGTCCCTGCTTGTCCAACCACTCCCTATAATTTCGACCATTGAATCCAGGCAACATCCTTGTAAATTTCTTCTGTACTCTTTCCAGTTTAGTAACACCCTTTCTATATCAAGGTGACCAAAACTGAGCACTCTACTGAGTGCAGCCTTACCAACATCCTATACATCTGCAACGTAACTTCCCAACTTCTGCACTCAATGCCCTGACTGATGAAGGCCAATGCGCCAAAAGCCGCCTTCACTGCCCTGTCTACCTGTGACTCCACTTTCGGAGAACTGTGAACCTGAACTCAAAGGTCCCTCTGTTCCACTATACTCCTTAAGGCCCTACCATTCACCATGAAACTCCTATCTTGATTTGACTTTTCAAAATGCAAGACTCCACACATATCTAAATTTGATAAGTGGGTGCCATTTGCCATTTCTCGGCCCACCTCCCCAGATGATCAAGGTGTTGTTGCAATTTCAGTTAACCTTCCTCACTGCCCACAATACCACCTATTTTAGTGTCATCAGCAAACTTACTAATCATGCCTTGTATATTCTCATCCAAATCATTGACATAGATAACAAACAGTTAATAACATAGTATAACATAGATAACAGCAGATAACAACAGCACCCACTCCTGAGGTACATCACTAGGCGGCACGGTGGCACAGTGGTTAGCACTGCTGCCTCACAGCGCCAGAGACCCGGGTTCAATTCCTGCCTCAGGCGACTGACTGTGTGGAGTTTGTACGTTCTCCCCGTGTCTGCATGGGTTTCCTCCGGGTGCTCTGGTTTCCTCCCACAGTCCAAAGATGTGCAGGTCAGGTGAATTGGCCATGCTAAATTGCCCGTAGTGTTAGGTAAGGGGTAAATGTAGGGGTATGGGTGGGTTGCGCTTCGGCGGGGCGGTGTGGACTTGTTGGGCCGAAGGGCCTGTTTCCACACTGTAAGTAATCTAATCTAAACTAGTCACAGGCCTCCAGTCTGACAAACATCCTTCTATCATTACCATCTGCTTCCTACAATCAGGCTAATATTGATGACAAAGGCTTTCTGCCTGCCAACAAGCATGTGATTGGCTCCAAGATAACTTGTGGGTTTAATGCTTGGGTCAGAAGCCATGGAACCTCTGAAATGGAAGATGCTATCCCTACCGTTCTGCAGTAAGATATACCCTGAGCTTGAAGAAAGCCACTTTTCTTTTCTCTTTCCCTAAAAGCTAAGGCTTTTAAACAATACGTCAGACACTTTATAATTGTGAACCAGTCATGCTGCCCCCTGCAAACAAATGAAAGTACCTGGAGATAGCAGATTAAAGAGCAACCCAACCTGACAAGTCAAAAGGACCATGTCAGTGAACCCTGTGCGTGGTGTTTATTGAACTGCCCTCCCAGTCTTTTCCTACGCCTGTCACATCCGTGCTGTTTTGTGTGTGTAGGGGAGGTATTTTATTCATTCATGGGATGTGGACATCGCTGGCTGGGCCAGCATTTTTTGCCTATCCCTAGTTGTGCATGAGAAAGTGTTGGTGAGCTGTATTCATGAACTGCTGCAGTCCATGTGCTGTAAGTTGATCCACAGTCCTCTTAGGCAGATAGGGAACTATAAGA
This sequence comes from Chiloscyllium plagiosum, assembly GCF_037043375.1. Taxonomy (NCBI): domain Eukaryota; kingdom Metazoa; phylum Chordata; class Chondrichthyes; order Orectolobiformes; family Hemiscylliidae; genus Chiloscyllium; species Chiloscyllium plagiosum. Next base: position 59,417,638 of record NW_028270157.1, on the reverse strand, counting down.
GGTCTAGAGTTTTGACTAGGAGGTTTCATAACTGTTTACCTGTAGTCATTCTTGTTAAGTTCAGGAACCTGATCTGTTCCTTCAGTCGATCAGGGTCTAAAATACAGGCGAGTTGGAGAATTGTGTTTTTTGATAAAATCTTTAAGTTTTGTGGCAACCCCAGGTTAGTAGTGTTCAATTTGCAGCACGTGGCAGCACAGCTAAGAGGGAACATTTCCTCTATGTAGTACCATCTCTAGCTAGGTGCCCCTGGCAATGCCCTAATTCCTTGTAAGGATGAGGTATCTGGACTAGGGTCAAGGTTCCTTGCCCCATGTTCACCTTGCCTTCGAGGATGAGTGGCTGGGGCCATGGAGTGTGGGTGTGAGTGCCTCTCCAACAAACCCTGAGGGAACTGGGACCTGGCTGGTGTGGCACTGCCACCCTGTCCATGGAGACAGTCAGACAGTCACCAGCTTGGGGCAGATGGGTGCCCAAGCCTCAGCTGCACTCCTACAGCATCTGGATAGTGAGGGCCATTGCCTCCCACGTTGTCTTCTGCTTCTCCTGTTCCACACGGTGCGTGTGGATGGAGTCCCTGATTGCTCACCCCACAGGGCCCTCTCCTGCCTGGGGCTGAGCAGGTACCTGGTGCTCGGGAGCTCTCCAAGTGCCAGGGGATTGGGGCAATTCTCCCTCAGCCAGCTGTAGAGCGGTCCCAGTGAGACGCTCACCAGCTTATGCTCCCACACTCTCTTGAAACCTGACATACCCAACAAGGTGTCAGTCTCTGGGCTGGTGGGAGTGCTTAGGAGGCAGCCTTAGCAATGCTACCTCTGAGGCCTCAGTGCTCTCGTCCTGTGACTTCAACTGGAGCTGGGCATTTCTCCACAGAGGTCAAGAGCAAATTCAAAATCAAAAACAGAAATTGCTGGAAAAACTCAGCATCTGTAGAGAAAAGTCAGAGTTAATGGGTCCAGTGTCCCTCCTTCAGAACTGCAGCTTTCAAGAACAGGCTTGCTGAACCTGAGAGACAAAAAAGAGGGAAAGCATCACAGCCAGTGGTTTGAAAAGGTATGTAAGGAGTGACATTGAACGTGGGATGACTGTGAATATTGCAGTTGAGTGAGTAGAAGGAATTATTTGGCGGGACACATGTGGTTTTGCATCCTTGCAGGAGCAGTCCCAGTCTCCTCCTACAAGGACTAAGAGTTCTCTTCTTACAGGAGGTGATGACATAAACGTCAGACACCCCTCCACCACCCTTATGGGCTGTCTTTTCCCCATTATCTAATAAACAAAAGGGTGGAAAAAGTCAGATTACAGAGACGTGGCTGTTAGCGCTGGTGGGAAAGGTGGTGAGGTTGTATTGAAGGACTGTGGAGATTTGCAGGGTTAGAGATGTAGAGTTTGGGGGTGGGGGGTGATGTGGAAAGTGAGAGAGGGTAAGTCTTTGCATGCAATCGTTGAGAGAATGAGCCTTGGTGGGAGGTGGGTGCAGTAGCAGAGACAGATCTATGCTGAGGTAGCAGAGAAAAGTGTTAAATTCACCCTGGAACAGCAGAAAAAGGCATTGTCTCACTTTCCATGATTCTCACTGTTTTCCTGCTCGGGGGAGGGGGAACTGCTCTGGGTGAAAGCCTCAGATCTGGCTGGCAAGTTCTGCTGGTCATCCAGGAAGAAGACAATTCTCAGTTTCACCCCACTACTACACATCCCTGTGGGAGACTCTCAAAGTCACCTCCCCTCCCTCTGCATGTTCAGAATCTATCCTTGGCTGAATTCCAGTGCTCACCCAGAGGTACAATGGGCTTTCGACGATGGTCCAAACATAATGAATGCTGGTGCTTCAGCACATAATTAATCTATAATTCTCTCACCTTTTCATAAATGAGCAATGCTACAATTTAAAACGCACCAGGGAACTTAGGAAAATTGCAGTTAGGACACTAATTCCCTTAAAACCCAGGAATGGGATTCATCCCATCCAAGAGATTAATGAATTTTTAATGCAAAGCTTTACTTTGCTTCAGTTAATTTGGGTAAGTACCTATCCCTGATTCAGTGTTGGGCTTCTTGACATGCCCAATAGACTGAGCTCATCCTTTCTTAGAAATACTGATGCAAATTATTGAGGTCATCAAGCAGGCCAAGCAGCCAATTTCTTTGAAGAATTATCAAACTAATTTTAAGGTGATTGGAGGAAGGTTTAGGGGAGATGTCAGAGGTAGGTTCTTTACCCAGAGAGTGGTGGGTGCGTGGAATGCACTGCTGGTAATGGTAGTAGAGTCAGATACATTAGGGACATTTAACAGACTCTTGGATAGGCTCATGGATGATAGTAAAATGAAGGGTATTAGATTAGTTTGATCTTAGAGTAGGATGAAAGATCGGCACAACATCGAGGGCCGACGGGCCTATACTGTGCGGTACTGTTCTATGTTCTAAGAATTATCAGACTTCAAACTTGGAAGAAAAAATCACCGATGCTCCTTCACTTTTTCATCATTTCACAGAGAGAAATAAAAGTTAGAACTGGCATGTTGTTTAGTTTCTGCTTTAAACTTATAATTTTTAAGAGTCTTGAGCATTTTAAAAATTGGTTTTGTGCAAATGGAGAAATTTGATTAGCCGGAAAATGAAAGTTAGTTTTGCAGGGCCAGCAGTATTGGATCAATATTAATTATGAAGTTAGTAAAAGCCCTAAAAGACACCTATTGTAACTCATTCAAGAGGATGCAAGTTTTTCAAGGATTTTTGCAATGAGACAAATAGTGTGAAAAATTGCCAGTTTTTGTGGTAGTCACAGATTTCAATCGTCGAGAACTTCAATAGCTTCAGAGAATCTCATTAACAATACATTCTGGATTGTTATATTTATCTGTGGATGTTTAACCATGATTTTAACTACAATCTGGGTCTATTTATTTTACAACAGTGATGAAAATCATGCTCCAATGTTTTAAATCTAAATTTAATTTCACTTCTGTTGGTTTGCTATGTGCATTGCTTACCTGAGATGAAAAGTAAATCCAGTTTGAAGACCCTGCTGATGCCATTTTTGAGTCAAACACAAGTGAGAGTAAACTTTCAATCTCCCTGGTCTGCTCATCTTGTTTCGTTGCATCCCAGCAGAATAGAAGCAGGCCATTCAGTCCATCAAGATTGCACCGACCCTCCAAACAGCATCCCACCAAAACCTACCCCATCCCTAAAACCCTGCATTTCTCATGGTTAACCCACCTGCACATCCCTGGATACTATGGGACAACTTAGCATAACCAATCCACCTAGCTAGCCCACCTTTGGAGTGTGGGAGGAAACTGGAGCACTCAGAGAGGATTCACGCAGACACAGGGAGAACATGTAAACTCCACACAGATAGTCACCTGAGTGTAGAATTGAACCTGGACCCTGGCGCTGTGAGGCAGCAGTGCTAATGACTGAGCCATTGTCCCATTCTCTGCAGGCAAGACAGACAGAGATTTTGAGAGCAGCTAACTTGTATTTGGCACAGATTCTCTTGGAAAGGAGACATGTTACCCTGATTCCCTGCCCTCTATGTCAAACTGCGTTTTGGCAATATAGCCATTTTTACCTTTCATTATTTTAAATAAAAAGTGTCTTTCTTTTCCAAGAAATCTGTTTCCATTATATGCAAAATTCGTGTCTGTTTCTGTTTCAATGACCTGCAAAAAGTAACCTAGAATGCTATAGCAACTGTACTCGGTTTCAAAATCCACTCATGGATTACACATCAAACTTTTGTCAATGATTGATTGACTTCAGTGTGCCTTAGGAAGCAAATTATAGACTTTATGAAGAGCTGGTGGTGAATGATAAACCAGCCAATCACATCAGGACATGAAACAAACTGTAAAGTCACCTTCAGTCTTATTCCAGTGAACACATGTTGCACGACTTCTGAACAAATGGTTTCTCAATTTTATTAATGCTAAATTGCTACATAAATATTCAGTTCATTTTCAAAAGTGTGTATTTGTGAATGGTTGACATGTTGTAAATGCTAATCAATAAATAGCCAGAGGATAATGAGAAATCGAGTTAATCTTCAATCAAATTCCACATTATAGCAGAAACAAGTGTCCCTTATTTTTGATCCATCATTGACATAACAGGAACACCAATTTTGTTTGCCGACCAGTCAATAATAAGCTCTTATGCTGTCTCATACAGGATAGACCTCTTATAAATGTGTGGTTGTGATATATTGAGACCCCAAATTCTGATTACAACAAGAGTCATAGAGTTATACAGCACAGAAACAGACCCTTCCTTCCAACTCGTCCATTTGCCGGCATTTGGTTCATATTCCTCTAAACTCTTCCTATATGTATCCATCCAGATGTCTTTTAAATGTTGTAATTGTATCAGCCTCCACCACTTGGGGCGGCACGGTGGCACAGTGGTTAGCACTGCTGCCTCACAGCGCCAGAGACCCGGGTTCAATTACCGCCTCAGGCGACTGACTGTGTGGAGTTTGCACGTTCTCCCCGTGTCTGCGTGGGTTTCCTCCAGGTGCTCCGGTTTCCTCCCACAGTCCAAAGATGTGCGGTCAGGTGAATTGGCCATGCTAAATTGCCCGTAGTGTTAGGTAAGGGGTAAATGTAGGGGTATGGGTGGGTTGCGCTTCGGCGGGGCGGTATGGATTTGTTGGGCCGAAGGGCCTGTTTCCACACTGTATGTAATCTAATCTAATCTAATCTAATCTAATCTAATCTAATCTCACTTCCTCTGGCAGCTCATTACATAAACACAACACTCTCTGTGTGAAAAATGTGCCCTTCAGGTCCCTTTTAAATCTTTCCCCTCTCACCTTAAACCTCTGCCCTCTAGTTTTGGACTCTCCCACCCTGAGAGAAAGATGTTGCCCATTCACCCTATCCATGCCCCTCATGATTTTATAAACCTCCATAAGATCACCACTCAGTCTCTGACACTCCAGGGGAAATAGCCCCAGTCTACTCACCCTCCATACTTGTAAATATACTTGTAAATCTTTTCTGAACCCTTTCAAATTGAACATCTTTCCTATAACAGGGAGACTGGAATTGAACATGATATTCTAAAAGTGGCCTTACCAATGTCCCGTATAGCTGCTGCATGACATCCCAAATTCTACAGTCAATGCATTGTCTTCTTCACCATCCTGTCTATGTGTGACTCCACTTTCAAGGAACTAGGCACCTGCACTCCAAGGTCACTTTGTTCAGCACCACTCCTCAGGACCCTACAATTAAGTGCATAATTCCTGCCCTAATTTGCCTTTCTAAAATGCAACACCTCACATTTATCTAAATAAAACTCTTTGGCCCATTGGCCCATCTGATCAAGGTGCTGTTGAATTCTGAGGTAACCACCTTCACTGTTCACTACACTACTAATTTTGGTGTCAACTGCAGTATTAGTAACCATACCTCCTATATTCACATCCAAATCATTTATATAAATGACAAAAAAACTGTAGCTCCAGCACCAATCCTTGCAGCACACCACTGGTCACAGGCCTCCCCCACCACATTCTGTCTGCTACCTTCGAGCCAATTTTGTACCTAATTGACTAGCTACACCTAAATCTCACGTGATCAAACCTTACTTAGCAATCTACCATGTGGAACCTTGTCAAATGCCTTGCTAAAATCCATATAGACAACATCGACCATTTTGGCTTCATCAATCTTATTTGTCACTGCTTCAAAAAACTCAATCAAGTTAGTGAGGCATGATTTCCCACGCACAAAGCCTTGTTGACTTTCCCTAATCACTCCTTGCCTTTCCAAATGCAAGTAAACTCTGTTCCTCAGAATCGCCCCCAACAACTTGTCCACCATTGATGTCAGGCTCACCAGTCTGTAGTTCCTTGGCTTTTCCTTACCACCTTTCTTAAATAATGACATAACATTAACTACTCCCCAGTCTTCTTGCACCTCACCTGTGGCTATTGATAATACAAGTATCTCTGCATGGGACCCAGATATCTCTCTCCTAGCTTTCCACAAAATTCTGGGATACACGTGATCAGGTTCCAGGGATTTTATCCACCTTTATGCATTTTAAGACACCCAGCACCTCCTCTTCTGTAATATGGACAGCTTTCAAAATATCATTATTTACTGTGTATCCCCAACCTCTCTAGTTTCCAAATCCTTCTCCATAGTAAATACTGACACAAAATATTCAGTTAGAGTCTCAACCATCTCCTGTGGTTCCACACATAGATTGTCTTGTTGACTTTTTAAAGGACCCTATTCTCTCCCTTGTTACTCTTTTTCTCTTAATGTATTTGTAGAATCTCTTTGGATTCTCCTTAACCTTATTTGCCGAAGATATATCATGTCTCCTTTTTGTCCTTCTAATTTCTCTCTTAAGTATACTCTTACTGTCTTTGCACTCTTCCCGAGATTCACTTGATCTCACCTATCTATGTCTGACATATGCCTGCTTTTCCTTGACCAGGGCCTCAATTTGTCTAGTCATCCGGCATTCTCTATACTTACCAGCCTTGCCCTTCGCACTAACAGTAACATACTGTCTCTGACACAGAGGCAAGAGTGCGGTGCTGTAAGAGCACAGCAAGTCAGGCAGCATCCGAGGAGCAGGAGAATCAAAGTTTCAGGCATAAGCCCTTCATCAAGAATTTTAAAATGCAATTTTATTCCTGATGAAGGGCTTAAGCCCCAAACATCGATTCTCCTGCTCATCAGATGCTTTCTGACCTGCTGTGCTTTTCCAGCACCACACTCTTGACTCTGATCTCCAGCATCTGCAATCCTCACTTTCTCCCTGTCTTTGACACAGAGAAATTGCTATCAAAATGAAGTTCCCAAGGCTATCCCCTTGGAGTCCACTGGGTTAGGAATTCAGTGTGGTCTGAACTCTTGCTGCTCCAACAATTATCTGTCCACTGGAATACCTGAGCTATTATTTAGCAAAGACAAATGAACACATTCTGCAGTTCCATAACATTTCTAGGCTTCAGATAAATGTTCAGTCATAACACAGATCAGTTCTGAAAAGATCCTCATCACAATTTGTTAATTACATAACAGCCCAATAATATTTAAAATTAAGTTGCCAGCACAAACAATAACACTGCAGCAATCATCTGAAAATTAATTCAGAAAAACTTGTAAGTTGTTGTAAGCATGAAAGATTTGCTCAGTTTTTTTTACATAAAAGCAATCGCAATTTGATATGTGTTGTACAGATTGATGACAACAATTTGTTTACCCATTGTGCCCAGATTCTAAAAAGTAGGGGAGTTAAAATCTTCCCTCAGGTACGTCACTATTGCAAAACAAATGAGTAACAGGTCAAATTATTGATACTGAGGAAAGAAGTAGCTACACACTTGAGATTAAACATATTGGTGGATATGGAGCACATTGAGTTTTGTTTTGACATTGAGATTTTCTTCTGCTAACTATTAAATTAAAAGATAGTGGAGACCTAGAAATACTGCTTAAAGATGTAATTAATATAGCATACTTTTGTTATGCTAAACACACTACATAAATGCAAGTTATTATCACTTGCTTATGTTACCACATGCTTCAACTCAGGAGAAACAACAGTGAAGTTTGTCAAACCGCTCCCTAGTTTGAATGCTCTCTCAGTATTTAACTTCTGATGTATTTTTAACTCTGTAACACCATAAATAAATCCAAGCTTACTAAACCCATCTGTCTAGACTAAACTATGCAAACATCGAAGACATTTTATTCAAATTGTCTTGGCTTTTCAAAGAAATGACAGATTCAAATATCAGTTGAAGTTGCATCAAGAAATGCTCCACAATACAACCAATCAAACTATTTGTGAAAGACTCTGTGTTCGTATTACATTAATTTTAGTGAAACTTTAGACAAAGAATTGAGAGTTTGAGATGGTTCTAGTCGTCGTGCTACGACTTTGTTTTGTTTTCTGAACTTTGAAGGTGGTCTCAGGGATGTTCGGTCATAGTCAGTCTTCTGATTATCAATCTGGTCCACATGCACTTCATTCATGTTGCTATTTTGTGTGAAGTTTGTCTTGTTGTTGATATTGGACATTAAGTTAGGAGTTGCATCTCGAACATTTCCATATTCTTTCATGGGCAACTTGGTATCCTTCCAACGTCTGGCTCCAGAGTTTGTGTTATATTGGTACACATTGCCTGTGACTAAATATTGAATGAAACATTCAGTATAAACAGGTTTCTCTCTCAGAGGACATGAATGAATTGAGGGAGTCAATTAATTCTGTGGGCTATGCACGAAAACTGAATAACTCAAAATTTTGATTGATTTTAACTTACCTGCTTTCAAAGTAAATAATGTCTGTTTTACTTTAACTATTCATCAGAGTACGACTGTCATTAGAATTTATTACCTAACTGTAGTTGTCCTGCAGAGGAGAGAGTGAGCACCACCTCTGTAAGGTCTATGTACAATAACAGTTATAGCCAACCTCACGAATGTGGGATCTGTTCCCCAACCATAAAATTCTACCTTGAACTGATTTTTAATTCAGTCACAGAAATAAGCATTAAATCATGTTCATAAAAGGTGATAAAAATGGGCCTCAGATTTCACATATCGTATTAATATCGAAGAATTCCTGTATTTTTTTTCTGCCTGTTAATCCTGCCTTGACAGAGAAGTTTTGTACATTTTAATGTTGCTGTGTTTTCAAATTAGGCTGGTATTTAGACATATTTAAACTTTAAGTAAGTGTAATGGTCTAAAGAAAGGTCAGTATAGTGGTTGAAATCAAAGAATTCTCAAATCTGAGATCCACTTGTATGAAATCAAACAAGAGGGGGCTTATTGCTCCTTTTATTGCTCCTTCAAGTTAGTCAAACACTCAAATAAAAGGAAAATATTGCAGAGGCTACAGATCTGAAATAATAGCAGAAACTGGAGAAACTTAGCAAGTCTGGCAGCATCGGTGGAGACAGAAATAGTTGCTGTTTTGAGTTCAATATGACTCTTTTAGTTAAAGTAGCAGGATTCACCACCTTGTTTTTCAATTCTGGAAAGCATTTTACAGCTGATAGAAAATGTAGCCACCCATCTTCCCTATTTTGTGAACTAATACCTTGAGCAATAAATAATTGCCCACCTGTAGGCAGATTATTAGAAAATTTTGTAACATATTGACACACCCAGTCAATATTAAACAGTAAATAAAAAGTTAACAACATATACAGGACTATTAATGTAATAGAAAATCCCAAAACCCTTCCCAGGGGCATTATACAAAATAATAAACTGACCTAAAAATTAGACCAGATGACCAAAGCCTTGGTGAAAAATAAAACTATATACTTTTTTAAAGGAGAAAGTAAGATGGAGAGGTGTAGGGAGGGAATTCCAGAGCTAGGGGCCTTGGAAACTAAAGTCAAGGCCATTAATGTGGAACAATTATAATTGAGAATGGAGAAGAAGCCAGAATTAGTGAAGAACAGAGGGTTGTGGGTTGGACAAGGTTATAGAGATGGGGAAGGCAAATGGTGGAGGGATTTTAAAGTCAAAATTTTGCTGAACTGGGATCTATACCTGTTCAGGAGTATTGGGGGGAAGGCAAGTTGGTGTGTGTGAAGACAGGGTCTCAAAGTTTAATAATGTCTAATTAATGGAATCTGAAAATCTCCTCACGGACAAAAGAAAACAATGAATTGTATTGCTCAATTTCATTTCTAATTGGGCATTCTTACAAGTCAAAATGTCTGGAAAGGACGAACCATATTTTAGGGTCGTTTAATAAAACAAAGAACTGTGGGTGCTGGAGATCTGAAACAATAATAGACTCTGCTGGCAAACCTCAGCAGGTCTGACAGCACCTGTGGGAAGAAAGCAATGTTAACATTTCAGCAATCAGTTCTGATGATGAGCCAATAGACTTGAAATGTTAACTATGCTTTTTCTCCCTCACAGATGTCACCAGACCTGCTGAATTTTGCCAGCAGTTTCAGTTTGTGTTTCAGGTTTGTTCAGTTGTCTGAAAAGTATGATGGTGGGAGGCAGTTAATGATATCCTTTTAATGAAAACAGTTCTGCAACTAAATTGAGGAAACAAGATTTTCATTACACAATTAAAGTCATGCATTTAATCAAGATGCTGTGATTCTGCTATTACATTGAGTAGAGTCATAGAGTTATACAGCATAGAAACAGAGCCTTCAGTTCAACTTATCCATGCTGACCAGATATTCCAAATCAATCTAGTTTCATTTGCCAGCATTTGGCCCAGATCCCTCTTAACTCTTCTTATTCATATATCTATCCGGTCACCTTTTAAATGTTGTAATTGCATCAGCCTCTGCCATTTCCTCTGGCAGCTCATTTCACACGTGCAGAATTGAGAAGAAGGTGTGTATATAGAAGGAATGATTTGGAGATGCCGGAGTTGGACTGAGGTGTACAAAGTTAAAAATCACACAACACCAGGTTATAGTCCAATATGTTTATTTGGAAGCACTAGCTTTCGGAGCGCTGCTCCTTCACCAGGTGGTTGTGGAGTTAAGATCATAAGACACAGAATTTATAGCAAATGTTTACAGTATGATGTAACTGAAATTATATAATGAAAAAGACCTGGATTGTTTGTTAAGTCTCTCATTTTTTAGAATGAACATGTTGGTTTCAGTTGTTTCATATGTAAATCGCAGAATTTTAAAGTTACATTCTCAACTTAGCAAACAATCTCAGTCTTTTTCATTATATAATTTCAGTTACATCACACAGTCAACTTTTGCTATAAATTCTGTGTCTTACGATCTTATACTCCACAACCACCTGATGAAGGAACAGCGCTCAGAAAGCTAGTGATTCCAAATAAACCTGTTGGACTATAACCTGGCGTTGTGTGATTATTAACTTTGTGTGGAAGGAGTGCACTTTGAAGGAAATCGAAAGTTGGCTACATTCTGAACTAAGCTTTGTTTTCATGGTTATGAAGAAATGCCTTGCAACCAGGGAGGGAAAAATGTCAGTTTCTCTGAGAGGAATATTAAATGCAAGAATACTTCAAATGAATGCAGAGACAAAAAAACTGCAGATGCCTGTCTACAAATGAAGACATAAACAGTAATAAGAGGTGAATATGATTAGAGTGAAACTAAAGATATTACTGGACCAATCAAGATAGACCAATCATAAGAATGGAAGGAAATGGGAAAAATTTAATGCAAAAATAAAATGCTCAAAGTACCATAAGAAGTAGAAGCAAGAGTAGGCTATTCAGCCCCTTGAGCCTGTGTACCGTTTGATAATATCATGGCTGATTATAGCCTTAATCCCATCTTTCCTGCCTAGACACCTTTACCCTGATTCATGTATTGATTAAAAAAATTATCTCTTTAGTCCAGCCTTAAAAACATTGAAGGACTCACCTCCCACTGTTCTGCGAAAGGTAATAACTAAGTTTAATTATTCACAGAAAAAGATCTTCCCCCTCATCTCTGTCTTAACTGGGAGACCTCTTATTTTTAAACTGTTTCCCATATTTCTAGACTCTCCCATAAAGATAAACATTCTCTCAGCATCTACCCTGCCAAGTCCCCTCAGAGTTCTCGATGTTTGGCTTCCTAATTACTTGTTGTATCTGGACATTAGGTTTCTATGATTCATACACCAGGATACTCAAATCCTTCTGTACTGCAGAGTTTTCCTGTCTCTCACTTAAATAATAAACTGGTTTTCTATTCTTGCCAAAGTGGACAAGCTAAGTTTTTTCCACATTATACTCATTTTGCCAATTTGTTTTGTCCACTTGCTTACCCTACCTATATCCCTTTATAGAGTCTTTTGTGTGCTCATTACAGCTTGTTTTCCTATATTATTATCCTAACTAATGTTACTATTTAATTCTGATCCAAGAATGAAATATGACTTGTTTATTTTTATCTCTGAAACACAAATGCACAAGTCTGAAGATTTAATGTTAACATTAAAATGTTAGTTTATTGCAAACAAATTAAATAGAAATAAACTAAAATTATTAACCACCTAAAATTAACCACCTGATGAAGAAATGCTTCAAAAGCTAGTGCTTCCAAATAAACCTTTTGGACTATAACCAGGTGTTTTGTGATTTTTAACTTTGCCCACCTTAGTCCAACACCAGCTCCTACAAATCATAAAATTAAGCAAATTACGCTACCTAAATAGTTTGGAAGATTTAAAAATTCATAGCAAAATAAAGTCTCATGTATTCATCAACATCTTCATTTTACAGTTACTCAAAATTAAAGAATTTTTTTCATTCCCAACAATATGTAGCTTTAATTTAATTGCTGCTTTTTTCTCTCAGTTCCTTCCATAATGAGTGACAAAGTCTTTACTTTAACTGCTACAATTGGGGTCTTACTTTTGAGAGGGCAGTGCAGATTTATAACCAAATACCCCTAGTTTGGAGCTTTTTACAAAACCTTTTGCTGAGCTTACTTCTATTAACTATTCTGGACAAACATGTTCTAGGAGAAGCTTTTCTCACATCAGGCTTCAGTGGGATCTCCTTTTGAACTGAATTCAAAAACTTTTAACTACATTTGTTTAAAAACTAGCTCATCCAACCTTCTACAAAGCTGATGGTTCAATTCTCTATCTACTCCTGTCATAAAACGCCACCACATAAACAAACTTGCATTAGCACTCTAGGAGGCCTTCAGTCATCTACTCTCCTACATTAACTGCTTTAAAACTATGGATCCAAAAAGACATACCTAGTTAATTATTAAACTCCTGCATTTAAGAGAAGGCATTTGACTGAGTTGAGTGGCTATACCTTTTCTATACTCTAGACCGGTTTGGTATAGGCGAATCTTTCATAAGGTGGGTAAAAGTTCTCTAAAGTGTACCTCTCACGGCAGTCATTACCAACGGGGTATGATCAAGCAATTTTAATATTTCTAGGGGCAGCCGGCAGGGCTGTCCCCTTTCACCATTACTTTTTACGTTGGTGATTGAACCATTGGCAGAGGCCATTCGTGAGGATCTCAATATATCAGCTCCAGAAGTGGGGTCAAAATTACATAAGTTCTCGCTGTATGCAAATGATGTTCTAATTTTCTTGACAAATCCAGCAGTCTCAGTGCCTTGCCTGATACAATGCATTCACGCGTTTGGCACTTTTTCAGGATATGAGATTAAGTTTGCTAAATCAGAGGCTATGCTTATGGGTAGTCTTACAAAAGAGTTGGCTCTTGAGAGTGACTATAGATTCCCATTTAGATGGTCACAGGGGTGTTTTGTGTATTTGGGCATATTCATTACTCCAGTTATGGGATTGGCTGTTCAAAGCCAATTTTACTCAATTATTTGGAAAAATTAAACAAGATCTCCAAAGATGGGAGGCACTTCCAGTCTCATGGTTGGGTCAGATAGCGCTTATTAAGATGAATATTCTCCCTTGTTTGCTATACCCTATACAGATGCTCCCTCTGATTTTCAATAAACAAACACTCAGGAGACTGAACAGTTGGTTCAGCTCCTTTATCTGGCACCGTAAACGGCCCCTCATTAAATTAGCCAAACTGCAATTGCCTCACAGATTGGGGGGAGTAGACCTTCTGGACATTAAAAATTACCAATTAAGCTCGCTCTTGACCTACGTAAGTGATTGGTTTTGTGGGGACCCTCTTTCAATATGGCTAGATATCGAAGCCTCCCAGGCAAGGTGCCCCCTTACCAGTTTGCTGTTTTTGGACAAGGTGAGGATAGTTAAGGAATATTGCCATAACCCAATAGTCATCAATACTGTTAAAGCATGGAGGGCAATTCGGCAGAGGGAAGGTAATATTGGCAAAACATCTTTGTTTACACCTTCAGTGGGTATGCCGGGTTTTCACCGGGTATGATAGATTCAGGATTTAAACGTTGGGCAGCTAGGGGTGTGTCTTGCATGGGTGATTTATTTGAGGGAGACATAATGATGTCCTTCGATCAGTTAGTACGGAAGTACGAGTTACCTAATAGAGACCTCTTTCGTTTTTTTCAAGTTAGGGATTTTATTCAAAAAAATACCACACTTTTGACTGATCCCTACAAATCTGACATAGAAAGAGGGGTACTAAGGGCTAAGAGTACACTCTCTGTCAGTACTCTGTATCACCAATTAGCGGGTGCCACCTCAGATGAGTCTGATCGACTGCAAGATGTGGGAAAGAGAGCTGGGTGTTGAAGTTTCTTCAGAGGCATGGGAGGACATTTGAGAGAATGCAAGGAAGATATCAATTTGCAATAGGACCCATGCTTTACAGTTGAAGATTCTCCACAGGATTCACTTAGCCCCAGACCGTTTGTCAAAATTTAAACCGGGGTATCTTCAGATGTCCCAAGTGCAAGGTCTGTACGGGTACTCTTACCCATTCTCTTTGATCTTGTGACAGGCTTCAAACATAGTGGAGCACTATGGTGGGTGCAATGGAGAGGAATTTGGGTGTAAGGGTGGAGAAGGACCCTATTTCTCTCCTTTTGGGCCTACCCATTGTATTTCCTGCAGACGTGCATAAGAAAAAACTTTTCAATATTCTTACGTTCTGTGCAAGGAAGAATATCTTGCTAGGTTGGATATCCGAAAAATCCCCAGGGTTGGCGGAAGATTGTTACGGAGCATATTCCCCTGGATTTTCTCACAAATATGGTACACCACAAAACTGAGAATTTTTACAAGACATAGCAACCCTTTTTGAAATACCTGGACACAGATTTATCTGCCTCACTAACAAGGGCTTTTATATAGCTGTAACGATTATGTTTCATAAGTCCAATATCCAGGGAGGAGGAACTGTGAATGTATGAGTGTTTTGATTGACTGGGCTGAGTTATTACTATTTATTTGTTTGTTGTTAGGTATTTATTTATTTAGTTAAATAGCTAGTTTAGGTTTTTTTAATTTTCTATTTCTCTATATATGTTTATACATTCATGCAGGAGGGTGGGTTGGGGAATTTTTTTTATCATTTGGGTTTAGTTTTGTACTATTTTTGTACTGTTTTGAATTGCATTGTTTTGTATTTGTTGTAATATTTAAAAATCTAATTTTTCTTAATAAAAATATATTTTTTAAAAACTCCTGCATTTAAATAGACCAAGCCCATACACTGCTAGCAGTCAAAAATCCAAGCTCCTAAAAAAATTATATTAATAAATATAAATACATCTTTCCTCACACCAGCCCAGCTTTGTTGCATCAACAAAGTTAGTACTCATACACTCCATCCCTTCATCCAAGTTATTAATAAAGATTGGGATAGTTGAATCCCTAACACTGGTCCCTGTGACATTCCACCAGTTACAGATTGCCAACTCAAAAATGACATATGTATAACCATGTAAAAGATAATAAAATGCATATTTACCTGGATCAACAGCTTCTCCATCAAATATTGTGTTGCGTGTAATCATTTCCTGAAACGCATAGCATATTTAGCAGGGTCACATTTTGTATTATTCTGTTCAGCTCTATGTCAGTCTTGATTTGACTAGAAGTAGGGAAGCTATTAAAATATAAGTCTGCACTTGTTACCATTTAAATTCAAAACAAAAACACTTGTGCCTTCCGTTGGATAGGCTGAAGCAAAAGTTTCTACATCAGATAATATTGTAAAAGATCAAAGCCAGACTAAAAGTTAAAATCCATGTTCCTATTCATTTACATATCTCATAATACATCTCATCAATTTGTAACAAATCATAGGTTCTCAGTTCCGACTTATGAATGAAAAAACTGTGCTTAACGTGGTCCAAAATGCATACAGGATAAACGGTCAAATTACCAATATGAGTAGGAATAGGAGTGAATTTAGAATCATAGAGCCATATAGCATAGATACAGACTCTTTGTTCCAATCAGTCCGTGCGAACGATAATCCCTCCTGCCTGTGCTTGGCCCATATTTCTCCAAACATTTCTTATTCATGTAAATTTCTTTTAAACATTGATATTATAGCCACATCCACCACTTCCTCAGGAAGTTCATCCCACACACGAATCACTCTCGGTATAAAAAAAATACCTTGCATCTTTTAAAAATCTTTCTCATCTCACCTTCCTAGTCTAGAAATCCCCCATCCTGTAGAAAAGACATCTGCCATTCACATTATCTATACCCCTCATTATTTAATAAACCTTAATATGGTCACCTCTCAACTTCCTTCGCTCCAGCCAGAAATATCCCAGCCCACATTGAGTTATGAAGACAGCTCCCCGCCTTCCACCCCCAACGATATCCTGGTAAATCTCATTAATCCTCACTAGCTTAATAATGTCTTTCTTATAACAGGGCAACCAGAACTGGACAGAGTATTCCAGAAGGCGCCTCACCAACGTCCTGTACATCCTCAACATAATGTCCAAACCTCTATATTCAAAGATCTAAGCAACAAAGACAAGCATGCTAAATGCATTCTTAACCACTTTATCTATATTTGATGCAAACTTCAACGAATTATGCACCTGAAC
This sequence comes from Chiloscyllium plagiosum, assembly GCF_037043375.1. Lineage (NCBI taxonomy): Eukaryota > Metazoa > Chordata > Chondrichthyes > Orectolobiformes > Hemiscylliidae > Chiloscyllium > Chiloscyllium plagiosum. Next base: position 59,401,193 of record NW_028270157.1, on the reverse strand, counting down.
CCGTAGATCTACAACACTACCACTGGATTTGCATGGCGTATTTGCAAGGGGCTACAGATCCTTTTGGGCTGTAGGTTGATGCACTGTGGACTAAGAGCATAATCCTTCAAAAAAAATTAATTCTGCAACAAAATCTACAAGACACTATTGTGCCCAGACCTTGGAAGACCATGAAAGATAAATGAGGAAGAACATTATCCATGATGCTAATTGCTTGTGTCATGACAAATATTTCTCCCTCAACCAAAACTCTGGGCACGAGTGTTGATTGAAACAACTGCATTTCCCAATTTATAACAGCAATGAGTGACTGTTGGGAATGCATAATCTGTGCCATTCATACTCACTGTGCTCAAATCCCATGACTGACTCTTAAAAAAAAACTAGACAAGCGAATACTTTCTTTGAGCAGAGGAAGAACATACAGCATTCCACACATTGACAATCTGTAATAACTGCAATATTGTTTTGGGAGAATATAGAACATGAGCTCTAATTACGGACCCAATTATGAAATTAAGACAAAAATGCTCAAAGATTTTATTTTAATGCTTGTTAATATAGTAACAAAGGTAAATAAGTACAATGTCTGGCCTAATTTCATTGTCACTTGTCTGCACAGCTGCAAGTACAGGAAGAGAACTGGTTTAAACTCAGATTTGTAGCTATCTACTTGGCATTCATGGTTTATAATTCATCCAGATTTCAGAGGTGCACTGATACAGTCAGAGGTGCACTGGTACATTCACATTCCATTTGCAAGTCATGATGTTCCAGTTTCTAATTGACATCATTGGCATAATTGAAAATACCAATCCTCTAGAGTGGACTGACACTCACTATGATATCAAATTAGCAGTGAGAGCTCTTAAATTCCTAGAGGAGGATTGGATAAAGCAGTGTTAAGCAACATTTTTATGAAAGGTTGCACCATGTGCAAAAATTATTGTTTCAAAATCAGGAGTAGATTCTTTACTTGGGATACTTACCAAAATCACATTGTGTTGCTTCTTTGACTTGGGTTCTATATTCAACAAAGGAAAGATGAATTTATTTCATTGTAATAAGAGAAGAGTAAGCTCAGTTCACATTGAAAGATACCAAGAAAATTGGAACACCCACCTTTTTCTTCCACCCTGAAAGAAAGAAAAGGAAAAGAACATTGTTTGAATTCATATCCATCATTTGAAAAGATTTGATTCATAAAATTTTACTGTTCAGAGTCCCCATTCTATTTAATTTGACTGAGATTTAATCCAGTTTCATCTATGTACACTGATTAGTCTAAAGGTATGGTGGCACAAAGGGTATTGTACCTGCATCTGAGCCACAATTTCTGGATTTGATTTTGAATTCCCAGAGTCTGATGTCAATGAACATGCCTTCATAATGTGGCCAGGCAGGTTGGGTACAAATCCTTCCATACATTGCCAATGGAAGGTAGGTAAGAGCAGGAGAGATTTTTGGTTAGCCACGTGATGGAAAGAATATTGGAGTCTCTACCATCGCTATCCAGATCTGCAGTATACAACATGCACGTAAAAGTGCATGCTACTGCAGCAACTCTGACTTCCCAAGTGAACTGTAATGCCCTAGTGCACTTGCTCATTTTCAAATACATTATAAGCAGGTGGTTTATTTTTGTTGAAATATTATAGGATATTTGTATCTGTTTTGGACAATACAATGGAAGGATGTGTACTTCTGATTTTTCTGTCATTGAGGAAAAATAAATTAATATCTGGATGTTGGGATGCCCCAGTATCAACAGACATTCATCATAAGCCAGTGAGTGACCATTTAACTTAGTAAAAACCAAGGCTCAATAGTCTATGAGTTAGAGGGGCTTGGGGTCCTCCTTCAGAAACTTTAGTATCCAAGCTGACACTCCATTGCAGCACTGAAGGGACTTTGTTCTGTTGATGGTTTTGTTTTTCAGAGGAGATTCTAAACTGAAGTCCTATAAAAGTCTCCACAGCACTATTTCTAAGAAGGCAGTGACATTCTGCTGGTGACAACAACATTCATCCATGAGATTACAGCCAAGAAATGGAGTGAAATAACTCCACAGAGATCACTATCCCATCACCAATTCACCCTTTATTTATACATGAAGAGTCCTTGACTCTAGTACTGAGTTTTCAAAGCCAGTTCTTTGAGTGAACAGAACCTCTGACCCTCCTGTTTATATCTGTCAGCCAGGGCTCCCTGATTGAACCAGACTAACAGTCTCAATCAGGAAACGCATATTCTATGAGATCTAGCGGGCTGATCTTATTATAATCACTACACAGAGGACTTGTTCTTTTATTGCATTCCTGTTATGTTGCGCATTAATTAATGACTGTATTCCCCTGCATTATTGTAGCTGCTGTACGTCAAAAATAATTTAGCTTGAAAAACACTTCAGTTACCCTGAAGTTGTGAAAAGTGCGATATAATTTACTTTAACAATACTTTGATTTACAAAAGAAACAAACTTTCACTTTAAGCACCCAGTATTAATGTTTCACAATTTTAGATCAAGTAAAGCCAGAATTGAATAAACAGTATTGATTTCCCTCCACTCTGTCCCAGCAAGTCTTACCTCCAACTTTAGCTGGGGACATTTCCCACACCAATGGAGTTCAGAAAATATATATATATTTTAAGTAATTGTCTCAACTGAAGCACTACTAAATTAGAACCGTAGGACATTAGCCTGCTGTCATAATCAACTTGTTAACATGTTGAATGAAATCTCTGTAAAACCTTTGGCAGTGAAAGGAATTTGTGAAGGATCTTCATTATTCACAATATTGTTAACTTTATATCTGATTAGACTTGAGGTGATCATTTCTTTTAATAACCAGGTTTAAGAGGTCCACTACAAACACACTGACTGCCTCAGTTACCTGGACTGTACATCCTCACATTCTGCTTCCTAAAAGATTCCGTTGCATTCTCCTGGTTTCTCCACCTCTGTTGTATCAGTTCTGATGATGCTACCTTCTGCAGGGGACCCTTTTTCCTTAACCGAGGATTCCCCAGCGCCATAGTTAAAAGGGCCCTCAGCTGTGTCCGACCCTTTTCACGCAGTTCTTCGCTCACCTCTTTTCTTCCTCCTACAACACTGATAAGGCCCCCCGTCCTCACCTACTATCCCACCAGCATCTACATCTAAAGGATCATGAACCACATTTTGGTCACCTCCACTGGGAGGCCACTACCAGACACAAATTCCCCTCCCTTGTCAGCTTCTGCAGGGACCATTCCCTCTGGGACACCCTCCTCCACTCCTCCTCCACTCCCAAAACCTCCCTACACTCCCAAGGCACCTTCTCGTGCAATCACAGATGGTGTAGCACATGCCTGTTTAGATTAGATTCCCTGCAGTGTGGAAACCCTGGCCCAACAACTCCACACCAACCCTCCGAAGAGTAACCCACCCAGACCCATTTCCCTCTGACTAATGCACCTAATGCTATGGGCAATTTAACATGGCCAATTCACCTGACCTGCACATCTTTGGACTGTGGGAGGAAACCAGAGCAACCGAAGAAAACCCACGCAGACACAGGGAGAATGTGCAAACTCCACACAGACGGTCACCTGAGGCTGGAATCGAACCTGGGACCCTGATGCTGTGAGGCAGCAGTGCTAACCACTGAACCACAGTGCCTCCTCAATATCAGGGATCCAGGTACTCCTTCCAGGTGAAGCAGCAGTTTATGGGCATTCACCCATCAAGTCTACTGTATTTGCTGATCACAATGTGGTCTCCTTTACACCAGTAACTTGGATTGGGCAATTGTTTTGCAGGACACCAATGTTTTGTCCACAAAACTGATCCTGAGCTTCCCGTTCCCTGGCACTTCAACATGCCACCCTATTCCCTGGCCAACATCTCTGTCTCAGGCTTGCCACAGTGCTCTAGCGAAGCTCAGCACATGCTGGAAGAACAGCACCTTATTTTCCATTCGGGGACTTTGCAGCCTTCAGGACTCAGTATTGTATTAAATCATTTTAGGGCCTGAACACCTTCTTCTATGTCCTTTACGCATTCCCCACACCCCAAGGCCTGTCATCACATGGGCCGCTTTCAGCACAGCTATCCCAGATTTCACCTACTTATGGGGCCCATTAATAGTTTTTCTTTCTACCTGGTTACCATTATCTATCCTGTTGTCTGCCTATCTTTCTCACACTTGGGCTCCATATCTACCTGTGCTTAATCATTTACCTCTCTCAGCCTCATTTTCAGCATAAATACCACATTTTCCTCGCCACAATTAGTTTTGAAGAAGAGTCACTGAACCCAAAATGTTAACTTTGCTTTCTCTGCACAGATGCTGCCAGACCTGCTGAGTTTCTCCAGAAACTTCTGTTTTTGTTTCAGATTTCCAGCATTCTCAGTTCTTTGTTTTATTAAAGCCATTAGATAAGTTCATGCAATCTGTTTAATTTTAACCTTCTACAATTTGGAATGAAAGGTTCTTATCAATACTAGTACATGAACATGCAAAATAGTTTCACATAAACAACCTCATTTATATTAAACCCACATGAATGTAAGTAAGCAGTTGTCCAAAGATAAATCAGAAACAGATTACCAAATAATAAATAATAGAAATTTGCTTTGACTGGAATGAAATGTTTTGATGAGCACAATGATTAAAACTTACAATGACTTTTTCTCGACTTTTGATTTTGGTATAGAGCGGATGTAGTTTATATAAAGATATGCTAAGTATCCCAGCATTCCAAGCAGTAATAAACAACCCAAAGTGATGATGAATGGTATGTACCAGGAGTCTGTTTGGTAGGTGTTTTGCGATAGTCTGATATAGGTTATATTGGGCTGTCAACAAGCAGAAAATAACTTGTTAGTGAGGAATAACCAATGACTTGAAATGAATGATTTATTTATTCTCTCATTGATTTTTTTTTATCACATTCAGCATACGATTATAGCTGTGGTAATTAGAATGATCATACAAATCAATGAGGTGATTGCACACATTAACTCCTAGTGTGGAAAATTGTGAATAAACATTCTAATATTGTTTGCTCTAATATAAAATTGTTCAACTATGCATAATGTTTAATTCAGTCTGAAGCAAAACTTAATTCATGTCTACCCCTTCTCCAACTTCAGATCATCTACCTAAACTACACTCAACGTGCAATACTTAGCTTTGGTTGTATTTTAATCTGAGGCTATGAGCTTGATTGTTGCATGCTGTTTGGGCCCAGGAGCAGAGACAGATGTTGCGTAGACATTTAGTATCTGAAAGGGTTACCTGGCATCACAAGGTAAGCTCGCCCACTCGAATATAACAAATGTCTCTGGGTGGAGCAAGCCAGTCTTCTTGGCGTGTGTTCCAGTGTCCAGTCTTGTTCTTGTGTGCCAGTGTGTTTCAGCAGCAGTTTTAATGTGCATTGACTCTTTAGTTGAACCTGATCATATACCTCCGATGTAATGCAACTAGATGCTAAGTAATTTGTAACGACTATTAACAGTTTATTAAGATTGAGCCAACTTCTGCTGAAGACTTTATGTGGGCAAACAGGGGATCAGCAACTTAAATCAATTAGAAGGACTGATGGCAATGAATGTATGGGCATCCCAAATGGCCAACACAGCCACACACTATCGTAGTACGTTGGCAGCTCAAGGGTTATGAAATTGTGCCAGAGGGCACACAAAATAGAGCTAGTAACTTGAAGGCTGCTTTCCTGCTCCTATAAGGTGGAATGATGAGTGCGATGCTTATTGGGTAGTCAACTTATTAAAGCTAGAATTTTTCCAGCCAGCTTTCTGGAGGTCTCAGGGCTTCGTTCAGCAGCCTGGAGGTGGCTTCCTTGTGGCAGAACGGTGGGGTTGGAGGGGGGAATGTTACAATGTGCTGGGCAGGCACTTCCCCTCTCTGTTTGCCAGTGTGCAGCAGAAACTATATGCCAACATGTGCACAGGTTTTTCCTCTTCACCCCATATTCAATCGTCCCACAACAATGGTGACTTGGTTGAACGAGCCACTTTTAATCTGAAATTCAAGAAGAGGTTGGAGAGAGGGTGCCCCCAGTTTGACACACCCTCACCCCTCATTTGTCTGCTCTCATAGCACCCGCTCCTTTCAGGGCCAATCAGAGGCCTTCCAATTCAAGAGATATGCCCCTGAATTGGCTATTTTGGAGAATCACAATGAGTGACCATATCCCAACCATCTTCAGGCTTTTGATTATATTTGAGCCTGACAGGAGCCCGCCTGGTAAAACTCTGCTTATTTTCACAGTGTAAAACTCATTTGGCTTTAACTCAATTGTTTCTCACTTAGCAAAAGCAAGGAATTCTGATTACTGAGCCAGAGTATTTGTTTTTAGAAAGTTTTGTTTTGACTTCAATTGAAATATCACACTGAAAAGACCTCTATTCTGGTGTACTTACAGTTGTAGTGGTTTTCTGAGTACTGGGTGTAGGGATAATAATTCTGACGTTGATCTTTACTCTCCCTGTTTGTACAATATTACTCTTTTTGCTTCCAGCCAGTAGGTTATCATCGGTTATTTGAATTAGAAGGTTATAGTTTGTGACTCTGTCAACACCGTGTGTATAATCAAAAGGTAGGGCAAGTATCAATTTAGAGATGTTCGATCCAGCACTGGGAGACAGTCTAAAGTGGTTGTTGATATTACCTAGTACAGAAAGTAACTTGATTAAATGGCAATAAATTATGGAACAATCCTGTCTTTAAAGGTAACTTCTACATTTTAAGTTGCACATTTGTGATATCACACTCATAATAAAAATGGTTGACATCAATACTGGAAAAAACCCTAATCTTTAAACCAGAGAAATTAAGAGAGAGCTTTGCCCACTGCTCAATAACATTAAAACCTTAACGCTTTAGAGAATCAAAATTCTGAAATAGTTGGCATAATACTACAGCATTTGAGGTGGGATTCAGTGCTCCTAACTTTGTTTTGATGTACAGATATCCAAGTATTTAATTTCAGGATTATTCTTAAAAACAATAACAGGCATTGGCTCAAAAAAGGAGTTGGAATGGAGAGGTGTTTTCACAATGAATTGATCATAACACATGTACAGGATTTGCTTATTGTATATTTTTATCTTTCCCCAGCCCTGGAATGACATGGCAACGGTGAGCCAGTTGGAGAAATTGTGTCAAGGAACATTGAGTCGAATGTTTAACTCCCGATTTGAACAGCAAGGCGCGAATCTGGCTGGTGAGTAGTGGGAACCTATTTGCATGCATTAACATCTTATGTCCTAGTCTCTCCTCATTGATATGCAGTTTGCTATTCACCCACACAATAGAGAGAAACTAGATGGAGACAATTCTCAACATGAAAGTCAGACCTGGGTACTTAGCTGCTCCTTATAAGAACATAAGAAACAGGAGCAGGAGTAGATCATCTGGCCCCTCGCCATTCAATAAGATCATGGTTGACCTTTTTGTGGACTCAGCTCCACTCACCCTCCTAATCACCATAACCCTTAATTCTTCTACTGTTCAAAGGTCTATCTATGCCTTAAAAACATGCAACAAGGTAGCTTTAATGGCTTCACTGGGCAGGGAATTCCACAGATTCACAACTCTTTGGGTGAAGAAGTTCCTCCTCAACCCAGTCCTAAATCTGCTTCTCCTTATTTTGAGGTTATGCCCTCTATTTCTTGTTTCATCTGCCAGTGGAAACAACTTCCCTGCTTCTATCTTATCTATTCCCTTCATAACTTTTATGTTTCTATAAGATCCTTCTTCATTCTTCTAAAATCCAAAGAGTTTAGTCCCAGTCTACTCAATCACTGCTCATAAGCCAACCTTCTCAACTCTGGAATCAACCTCATGAACCACCTTTGCACCCCCTCCAGAGCCTTCTCAAGTAGGGAGACCAAAACTGTACACACATCCACACTCTATACACACATGAGTATGCCTCATCCACACTCTATACAGCTCCAGGTTGTCACTAGCCTCCATCATGGCCAGCAGTCCCCAACATCTCAAGGCATGCTGTCATGCCTCACTGGGTTAGCAGACTAAACGTAACAATGTAAAGTGGCAATACATCTATGATTGTGAGATTCTATGTCAAAACAAGTGTCACCTGTGCCACCTATGTGTCCTTGGAAGCAGCTCCTGTTTCTTCCCCTCTTACCAGATGTACTGTGAAGGGCTCCATTTTGATTGCATTAATCTGGATAAAACTAGAATAAAAATCTGCATCTTCAACCTCCAAAGATAACTCGTTGATTATATTTCCATTTCAGTTCCAGTATCAGGTATCATTCTTAATAACCCGGGATCAAATATAGTCCAGGTGACCATGCTATCTCTATCCCTGCCAGTAGATCACAAAGGATCAGTTACAACCATAACTATTCCCCTCCTGACACAGTCCCTTGGTATTGTGGGATCTACACTTGATTTAACAGCCACAGGTTTGATTGAACATAATTATTTACAAAGAATTCAAGAAAGGACATGCTGCCGTCTGAGGGAACTGTGACAGGGTTTATTGAATCTGAATATTGTTAGAAGCTTTATTTTTAAATTTGTTCACAAGATGGGGGTGTCACTGACTGGTCAGCATTTATTACCCATCCCTAATGGTCCAGACTGCAGTTAAGAGTCACCCACATTGCTATGTGTCTGGAGTCACAAGTAGGCCAGATCAGGAAAGGATGGCAGATATCCTTCCCTCTAGTACATGAGTGAACCAGATTATTTTTTAATGACAATTGACAATGATTTCAGCATCTTCATTACGGCAGCTCTTTATTCCAGATTCAAACTCAAACTCCACCTACTGCCCTGGTGGGATTCAAACCCTGAATGTTAGCCAGGAATTCTGGATTTCAGGTCCAGTGATGTTACTAATACTCCATTCCACCCCACCTTGATGGATGGACTATGGGAATTGGAAAATGGAATGTTTGGAAAAAAGATTTACCATGTGACATCTTGGAACTCAAAAGTCAAAAAGGACTGAAGGTTGTCTGCTCTTAACAGGAAGCAGAGTGACTTTGGGAGAAAAAAACTTTTAAAAAGAGCTTTTAGATTGCATTGTGCTCTATAATTTCCAGACAAACTGTGTTTTCCAGTAAACATGGTTTGGGCAGTTGGAAAAATATTTCCAAGCTGAAAATAGCAAATTCTGCCTCTCCTCCTCTTACACCCACCCCCTGTCCTGAAGGAGGGTTACACCTGAAACGTTTACTTCACCACTTCCTGATGCTGCCTGGCTTGTTGTGTTCTTCCAGCCTCCTGCTTGTCTCTCCTGAGAAGTAACAGATCAAGAGTTCTGACTGATTCTCTTCTGAATCTAAAATCTGGTCTGCAGATCATCTGCCATTTTGAGGCTATCAGCAACTTAATCTTGTCAACAGGAAACCAAAGGAACTATAAAAAAATCAACCCAGTCTACCTTTTATTAGTTTGGACTCTTGATTCAGAAGGGTGTTTACTTATTAATTTTTCAAACACATTATACTCTGCAGAGCTGTGTGATCTCATCCTATCTGTATATGAATGTGTGTGTGGTAGGATTAACAGATATAATTCTCTACTGTATACTAGTCATTGATCCATCTTGTTACTTGTTCATACAATAAGCTTAATTGTTAAACTCACTTTTTTTATTATTGAGGAAATCTGGTGAAAGCTTCTTTTGTTCCAGATAACAGCCATAAATGCTTTGGTTGTTTTGGTGATAAAGCAAGACATTTAAACTTTTGGTACAGCTCAGAGGTTTGATTTCTAGTAGACTTCCCCTTTCTGCATAACACTATAATTGAGGGTGGTAAGAAATTAACACCTTACCTGAAGCCCCATGGAACAGGGTTCCACATCTTTATGATGCGGCTGTATGCTCTATAGTCAATTTCCAACTCTCAGCTCTCAAAGTACAGGATTTAAAACAAAAGCTGCCGAATTTCAACTGGGCGATTAGGCCAGCACTGTGGCTCAATGGTTAGACCCAGGTTCAGTTCCAGCCTCAGGTAATTGCCTGGGCGGAGTTTGCTCGTTCTCCTCGTGTCTGTGTGGGTACCCACTGTGTGCTCTGGTTTACTCCCACAGGTCAAAGAAGTGTAGGCTAGGTGGATTGGCCATGCTAAAATTGCCCCATAGTGTCCAGGAACATTCAGAATAGGTGGATAGCCACAGTGAATGTGGGGTAATGGGGATAGGGTGGAGAGTTGGTTCAGACTCAATGGGCCAATGAGGTAATGGGGATAGGGTGGAGAGTTGGTTCAGACTCAATGGACCAAATAGCCTCCATCTGTACTGCAGGGATTCTATGACTTTCTGGTTCTACTGATATCCCACCAACTATTTAATCCTGCTAAATGTCTGTGGAGATCTACACACGTTTTCTTTCTTCCTGCAATACAATAAATGAAAGGAAATAGGAACAGAGAGACACATATATGGAAAAAGTGAAACCGTACAGGCAGGCATACCTTGAAGGGACCGCCCCAAATAAAACCAGAATGATTCAATCAGGCAATTCATTTACATACCTGAAGTTATGAAGTAACGGAAAGACTGAGGGGAGGAATCCTGGTCTGTACAGGCCAAATGAAACCCTTGAATGTTTGTGCCCACAGCAGTGTCATCGAGAATCATCAGAGAATAAAACTTTGGAAGACAGTCAGGTGGTTTATCATTGGCCGGAAGAATATTAACTGTGACCTAGAACACGACGGCATTTAATTAACTTACTGAAATTCCTCAACCTCAGTCCAATAGCTTTCAGATAGGCAGGAGACCAGAATTGCACGCAATATTCCAACCAACCAAAAACCTATCAGCTATCAAATTCTATTCACCAACCATCAACATGGCTGTTTGAACTTAGATCATTAATACCTCACCAAAGTAACTCCTGACTTTGTCCTCTTCCATTCTCTACCATGTAAAGAATCATGGCCTTGCAATCAGGACTTGCAACGCTCCCTGAACATCTGTTGTTTTTTTAAAAGGGATGTCTCCTGTTCAAGAAAGTAGGCCAAAACAGCTCCTGTACTACTGCCCAGTCAAGATTCGCCAACTCAATACAGGGCAGCGATCAAACCTGGGCCATTCCACAATGACTCATTAATTCAGGAAAATATAACTTCCTCTATTTCTTAAATTATAAAATGGAACTCTTTTGATGAGGCAGACTGCAGTCAAAAGTTCAATTCAAATTTGAACAGGCAGTTATGTGGGGGTTCTATGTTAAACCACTCCTTCACAATCCTTTTACAATGTGAACTTGTTTCACATTTAGAAAATGACCATGATTCCTTCTGTGTGAGAGCTGTGAAGGGGGTGTTGGCCAGCTTGGAGTTAGCTAGGACTGAAATGGGCGGGTAGTGGGGTGGAGAATGCTTTGAAGCAAAAAGTTGAATGTTTAACTTCAAGGATTTCTAACAAGCTCCTTTCTTATTGACTTCTTTTGGAGCAGGGCTCCAGGTTGTGAAAACACAGTTCAACCGCACCCACTGAAAAAAACATGAAAATTTAGAAGGGCCTAACTATCTTTACTCCACAGTTGGGTTTACACTTCCTTTGAATTTTATGCAATTTCTCTGCCATAGTTACAATAATTTGGACTGGGATGTACAAAGTTAAAAATCACACAACACCAGGTTATAGTCCAACAGGTTTATTTGGAAACACTAGCTTGAAGGAGCAATGCTCTGAAAGCTTGTACTTCCAAATAAACCTGTTGGACTATAACCTGGTGTTGTGTGATTTTTAACATAGTTATGGTGGGCAGATCTTGCAAAAATTAAACCCAAACATTAAATTGGTGGATTGCTTTTCCTTCTTTGAGCATTTAATTACTTTGCATAATGGAGGTGTAATCTGTTGAGACTTGATATAAGTGGAGTTTGTGGCCTATTACTTTAACCAAATGTTAACTGAATAGGATTTACCACTCATCAGTTAATGATTCAGGTCAGTTCTGAATGAAAGAATTTGCATGTACATACACTTTTCACAACCTCGGAGTGTTCCATAGTGCTTTATAGTCAATCAAGTACTTTCAGAATGTGGTCACAGTTGTAAACGTAGCAGCCAATGTGCACATAGCAAGTTCTCAACAATAGCAATGAATAGTGCTTATTGGTGAATAAAAGACAAGGAAATCTTACAAAAATGCAAAGGGCTGCAGGTTGAGGGGGAGGTTGGAAATTATTCATCACCATCATTTTTTACAGGCATCTGGAAATTATGCTGTTGGGAAGTGATTTGGTTAACCATCCTCCTCCAGTATTGCAGCATTCTGGCTCCATCATCTCTCAATCTGGCCAAACTTCAAGAATGTGAATTGCAACTAGGCCAAGAAAATTCCTGTATTGTATTAAACTTAACTTGCACAATTAATGCCTCCACAATGTCAGCCAATGTCAACAAGCGAGTTACTGATCCATACAGTTATAGAACTGACTGCCTTTTGGTGCCAGTGAACATTGAAAACCTACCAGTGAAACTTTAGAAAAACTATATTTATAGTGTTGAATATTTGAGTGTTGGATTAATTTTCTTGTTGAATCAAAGCAGTGACCCCTGCCCACCTAGTTTAATCGTTTTTTAATGTTTTTACTGCAATGAGATTTGCAAGTGGACTAACCTTCAGCATTACAAACCACTTACAGTAGCTGTAGCAGCCTTTGGATCATTGGAGTCTTTATCAACAGCTTGTACTGTCAGAAGGTACTGTGCAGTTTGCTCATACTCTGGTTGAGCCACAAGGTGTAGTTCCCCTGAGGCTGGGTTCATCCAAAATAATTGACTATAGCCTAGAGTGCTTCCCCCTCCTACAAGTGAATAAATAAGTTCAAGGCTTGGAAGATCTTTGTCCTCTGCAAGCACTTGTCCAATCTTTGTTCCCACTGGAAAGCAATGAACAGAAAAAGTTATTAGTATTTTACATTGTATGTTATTATTTCTTCATTCAATTGCAGATATCTCTAAACTTCTTCCAGCTCGCAACGGGAATCTCTTGTTACTATAACCTCCCTCTTCTTCTTCAACAAGCATTTTAAACCTACTTTTATGAACAAGATTTTGATCACCTAATGTAATACTTCTTTATTTAACTTTCTACCAATGTTTTAGAAGTTTGAACCTTTGAAGGACATTGTGACATTTCACTACCATTAAAAGGTACTATATGAATACAAATCATAGTTGCCCATGGTTGCCCTCAGACAGCACCTTCCAAACCAACAACCACTTCCACCTAGAAGCACAAGGGCAGCAAATACATGGGAACATCACCACCTTCAAGTTCCCTTTCAGGCCACTCACCATCCTGACTTTGAAATATATCACAGCTCCATCACTGTCGCTGCGTCGTAATCCTGAAATTTCCTTCCTAATGGCATTGTGGGTCAATAAATGCTGACCAGCCAGCGATGCCCACATCCCACAAACGAGTAAAGAAAAAATTCAGACCAGCAGTGTTTCTCTAATGGTTAATGATGTCCTTGGAAAACATAGATTGCTTCAAAAGCAAAATCATGCAATTTCCTTTTCTTTTTTGCTGGTGAAGATTTTCCCAACAGTGCATGTTTTTAGTCTTTCACTATTTAAGAATCTTCCCATTATTTATCATACTGATGTAATACATTGTGTATGCCAGACCCTCTGACAATTTTTATTGATAGATATCTATGCTCATAATTTTCCCATTTCCTCATGAGAACACAGTACAATCTTACAAAAGCAAAACCTTATGAATGGTGGAAGACGGAAAGAAAATTTTGGAAAATTTCAGCAGGTGTGGCAATTCTCCTACTTTCCAATGTTGCAAATGGAAAATATTGTATACAGTATTCCCTGGATGGCGAGTCCCTGCTGGTTGGACACCTGTGGTAGCAGCATGAGGCCCTTAAGTGACCACTTTATTGCCTCAATTGACCTCTGGGAGGCAAGGCCACCTCCAACCCTGTCCTCTCTGAACCTGTTCTAAGTAAGAGGAGATAACATTGGGATTTCCTTCCACGTGTTCACAAGGTACCTTACCTCTGAACTTGTTGGGGTGGGGGGGAAGGCATTAAATCTCACCCATTAGCTCTGTAACACCATGGAGAATGAAAGGAATATGCTTTTTATTTAATATTGCTTGCAGGTCATTAATTTTGAAGTGTTGTGGTGAATATATTTATTTCAAGTTTTGTGGACATACTTGGAGAGATTTCTTCAAAATAAATCATTGAAAGTTCACTTTGGAGAGTTTTTTTTAACATGGACTCCTGGAAATCATGTGACTAGTGTTTTGCTGTAGACCATGCTTGGACAGATTGAATAGTGACTGGCTTGAAGAGGTTCTTGCTTTATCTAGTCTTCACTTGGCAGAAAGCTTGCTAAGAACAAGCTTCCAAGCTGATGTCCTCACTTCTGAAAAGAGAAATCTACTTGTTCTTTAGCAAGTGTGATTTAAAGAACATATCTAATTGTATTCCTTGAGCCAACTTGTCTGCAAGACTTCAGAGACAGTGGCTGCAGTATTGGTGTCTGCCACATGTGCCAGAACATCAGAACTGCAGATTCTCAAACATCCTGCATTTTATCCTTTTGCCTTCAAGAATAACTGAATGCCAAAGTGTTGTTATTCATGAAAGTTAATGTTTACAGAAAAACACGTTTTCTTCACCCCTCTTGTCCTGAAAAAAGACAGAGAGAGAGAGTGTGTGTGTGCGCGCGCACACCCTTTGGAGATGTTTAAAGGGATAAGCATTTATACTTCTATGTTACTTATATGTTAACCACTTGTTGCAACTTTATTTAACAAGATTTATTCTGATAATAAACCAGCAATTACATTTATTAAGAGACCCGGTTGAGATATCAGGTTTTAAACAAGATCTAAGGTTTAAGGTGGCACAGTGGCTCAGGGACCTGAGTTTGATTTCACAGGTGACAGTCTGTGTGAAGTTTATGCATTCTCTCCATGTTTGCGTGGGTTTCCTCTGGGTGCTCCAGTTCCCTCCCACAATCCAAAAATGTGCAGGTTGGGTGTATTAGCCATGGGAATTGCAGGGTTACAGGGATAGGGTAAGGGGGTGGGTCTGGGTGGGATGGTCTGTGGAATATCTGTGTGGACTCAATGGGCTGAATGGCCTGCTTCCACACCATAGGGATTCTATAAGGTTTTACATAGATAAGGCATTTAATTTTACATTTTGGTAACTAAGCAAAGTATTTTGTTTTATGTTGTGACCTGTGGTGTGCCTCCCCTCATCCAGTCATAACAGATACCACAGATTTCCATCATTTTCTTTTTTAATTTGTGCAACATTACAACAGTCCATACTATAATGTAACATCATGGTGGTGAAATCTGTTCCATCTTGTATGATTCCCATTTCTTCATTGTTAAAATTAATGGTATTGTATTGTTCTGATGCCTTGCCAAATAGCATTGCAGGTTTGTCACATGCAATTTAACTATCAAACTTTATTTAATACCACTCCCATGAAAATTCTTGGGATATTTTACCATGGATGAGACACTGTATAAATGCAAGTTGGTATTGCTAATAAATTAGTTGGATTTGGTGGTTTTGTTTTGCAACCAATTAAATAGACCTAAGTCAATTGGTAGTTTATAATGAATATGAAGATTAGGGAGACATTCTTCATTTCTAAAATTAAATTGTTAGAATGTAGAGGGAATGTGGAGGAAATCTTACTTCTTGTAATTAAATTATTTAAAATGAGCTGCTAAATAATATACAGTTGCAAACTGTTGGATCAATATTTGATTCAGGACTGAATCAGGTGACTTTGAAAATGCAGAAAAAGGTCACGCGACTCAATGTTAATTTGTTTAATCTGTCTACAGATGCTGCCAGACCTGCTGAGTTGCTCCATCCTTTCCTAGTTTTGTCTCTTAAATGTTTAGGCTGGATCCAATGAGGGAATAAATAATGAAAACACCAAATAATGGCGATCACAGCGGTCAGACAGCATCCGTGCAGAAACAGCAAGCTAACATTTCAAGTCTGGATGTCTCTTTGTCAGAGCTGACAGGAAGTGTGGAGGAGGCAGCATTTATGATGTAGTTGGGGGAGGGGGTTTGTGGTGGTGGTGGGTGTAGAGTGCTGGTGGAGAAAAGATGTTGATAATTCATCTTAAGTGATCAGAATGTGATGATGACAGAACAATGGCGTGTCTAACAGCCAGACTGGAAAGAGAAGACAGTCCCACTGAGGTGGGGGGAATGGAGATTGGACATGGTGACAGAGAATGTAACAAATAAAGCTAAAAGAAAGGGAAGAAATGGGAGTTGGTTCACAATGTGAAGGTGTTGAACTCAGTATTAAGTCCAGAAGGCTGTTAAAGTGCCTAGTCTGAAGATGAGATATTGTTCCTCCAGTTTGCTCTATGATTCACTGGAACTCTGCAGTATGCTGAGGACAGACAGTGGGCATGATAGCAGGACTCTGTGTTAAAATGACCAGCTACGGGAAGGTCAGGATGCTGCTTGCGCACAGACCGGAGGTGTTCTGCAAAGTGGTCCCCAGTCTGCTTTTGGTTTCTCCAATGTAGAGTATGCCACATTAAGTGCAGTGAATACAATACACAAGATTGGAGGAGGTGCAGGTGAAATGTTGCTTTACCTGGAAAGGCTGTTTCGGGCCTGGGATGTTAAGCAAGGAGGAGTTAAAGGGGCAGGTGTTGTATCTTCTGCGGTTACATGGGAAAGTGCTGTGGGAAGGAGGGATGTTGATGGTCGTGGAATGGACTGGAGGATAACTAAGATGGTTTTCCTTGTATTCTGTCTCTTAGCTATTGGTTGCAAAGCATAAGTGGACCATGTGCTCACTGTGAATACTTTCCTACTAAGTCATTGTTGACCACATCTAGTCTTCTGTATAAGGACAAATTTGTCTGAATGACACTGGTAAGAGGGCCAAAATTAACTACAAGTAACTTGGATGGAGCATTTTTTTAGAATGGTTGAACTGTCTGGGAAATATCAATATAACAACAGCACAGGGGTTGCATTGGAACAGTTCATATCTGATTGCTTAATTCTGTTTCCTCCTTTGCCACATCATTACCACAATGAATTTTACAGACTATGTTGACTCATTGACATAGCCCCGTCCCATGCATAAGATCAGAGAAAGCAAGTTTATAGCATTAATGCCTGAATAGATGTAAATTCTATCTGCAGCACTCACTATTACTTAAAATTAATATTGAATTTAATAATTTACTTAAATAGCTTTTTCTCCTTACTGAGACCTCCACACTCTATATATCTTTGGATGTTTTTGCTAATACCATCAGAATGTTAATTGAAGACAAAAATTTTTAGAATTGAATTTTCATAGAGATAACTTAATGAGCGTAAGTAATGGCTTGATAGTGCCAACTTCAGTTTTTAGTTTTAAAATCACTAAGGTACATAAGGGCCTGAAGCAGGAAGATAGCTTATATTCTGTTCCTCAGGCCCTGATTAGTGTCAGATAACTTCCCACTTGATATACACCAGTTTTAATCATCAAGCTGGAGAAACATGCACCTACATGCACCTTAATTCATAAAATAAGGAATAGAATGGGAATGTTTTGACCTCAGTGCCATTGATGTCTACTTACTTTCACTGAATTCGGATATGTTGAAAGTGTAAGATGTCTGGGTGAATGAAGGATTAAATTCATTGACTGGTATGACTGTGACATATACAGTCACTGTATCTAAGTGTGATAAAGTAGACATAGAAAACAGTTAAATGATTAAGAATTTCTTATGCAGTATTTCACATCAAACATGAACACATAACTGTATTCAATCAGAATATACTGTTTTTCCCATAATCCAGATGAATTAGTGAATATCTGTCTTCAATTTTGTCAATGCCGTACCATTTACTTCTTTGACTGATATACCTGGAAATCCTAGAAGGCTCAAACTCTGAAATTTCCTGAAACTGGCAATCTCAATGCCTGGTACCTCCTCACTTCATGCTGCCTGCTGTTCTAAATGATTTTGGTCTCCAATCATTACCAAATGCACTACTGATTAACTGGTTGCCTGACTGGGGAAGAGACAGTGACAATGGCTCACACCATTTCAGTTAAGGCATTCAAGAGGGCATTGTCTGGTTAACTGGATAGAAATGGTGTGAGGGCTCTTGTGGTGTAATGGTAGTGTTCCTACCTCTGAGCTAAGAAGCCTGGTTTCAAGTTCCTCCTGCTCTGGATGTGTGTAATAACATTGCTGATCAGGTTGATTAGGGATTCTCTAGAAATGGTGTGCAGGGTTATGAGGAGAAGGCTGGAGATAGGCACTCGGTAATAGAACTAATGTGGGCACGAGGAGCTGAATGGCTTCGTTTTGTGCCTTAACAGTTCTGTGATTTTAAAGTAAGCTTGCTCTTCTTAAAGCTGATTTGCACCTCTTAAAGGAGAGATACTTTGTGGCAGGTGCTGGGAGTTCTGTGGGAGACAAATATTATCACGGAAATACAGAAAAGTGGCACAATGTGGGAGGGAGGATCTCTGCGGTTTCTAGATGATGCGGTGGAAGCCCTGCTGAAAGGAGAACAAATGTCCTGGTCCCACAACAGGCCATTCAGATGCATGCCAGGAGGAGAAAGCAACTGTGGTGGTCAATACCGGAAATTGAACCCCAAGATCTGGATGCATAGAGCAATGAGCTGCAATGCCCTACCCTACCAACTGGCCTCAGACACTGTTCATCACGGGACTCCCATTACTCTCACTTACCATTACATCTGATAACATAAGTTTCATTGTGCCATCACTTAGGGTCAAGACTGGTGCAGTTGCCAATGCTCTGGCTGGCAAGATCATGCCCAGGTCCTGCTGTAGAAGGTATAGCTAAGAGCTTCGGTGGGCCACCTCCAGAAGAATGCTGTAGCATGCATACAATGAAATGCTCAGTGCATTGACAGACCTTCCAGAAATACCCGCAGAAAGCATGTGGAGTAGGCCAGCACGAAGTGGCACAACCTTTGGGCAGAGCCTGGAGGCCAATTGTCCAGCATGAAGGTGGTGGAAACTCCACTTTTATTCTTTCAAACCTGACATCATTTGATTGGGGGGGGGGGGGGGGGGGGGGGTCAACGCTTTCTTTTCCATTGCAGCTACCACAGGAGTCACCCAATTTCCACGTGTTCAAGCGCAAGCTGAGATTGACATTGTATAAGCTCCGAGTGCTGCCATTATTCTGGGGGAAACCAGTCTGCAGGGTGTAAGGCATTACAGCCATTCTTCAGATTGAAGCATTACCCCAGAGGAGCGGTAGCGACTTCATGGAACACAAGCCTCTCTCAGGATTAGGTTAAAACTCACACAACACCAGGTTATAGTCTAACAGGTTTAATTGGAAGCACACTAGCTTTCTCAGGATGACAGCATTTGCCAATCATCACTCCAACAGGACCCTTGCACTACTCAGCCAGCAAGCACACTGTGTCTGCCCATGCTGAGGTGGTGCATTCAGAAATTTCAGAGCAGCTTGCTCTGTAGGGCCCTCTCCTGTCTCCCACTGAGATAACATTGCATAGGGGCACTAGGAGAGGCAAAAGCAAATGGAAGAGATTTGTTTTTGGGGGTTGGAAATAGGCATCTCTGGCAGGGCTGGTATTTTGTTGCTCTGGGTGGCCTTGAGAAGGTAGTGGAGTAACAACCAGCGTTGTACAGCAGTTTTGGAGCCATATAAAGCAAAGTGGAAGGCCATTCAGCTCATTGATTGTATCCTAGCTCCTTCTTCAAACAGTGCTCCATTAAATTCCCTTGTGCAACAATGGTGGCAAAACGAGAGTTATTGCAAACATCACTTGCTTCAGAAGGAGCCCAATAGCTAAACGGTTGTCATTATGATCACCTTCAAAGTTGCTAAAGGGCGGGGATAAACACCCACTGAAGACTGAAGTAACCCTTCCACCTTTCTCTGTGCTGCACCAGTGTTTCGGAGCAAGTGGGTTGTGCAGAATTGTAGACATCATAATCAAATCCAGCAACTACCACACCCCTTGCTGGAAATTTTACCAACTTCAAATAACTCTATAAACCACCAAAGCCTCTACAATAGAAGCAATCATTTTGGAGCCCGAAGATAGTCCTGCTGGGTGGGTGTGGTGGAGGAGTTGTCCCTGTTGTTCTTGAATATATGTTCAGTTACAGAAATTATACATTGAAAAATACCTTGGCTGTTAGTTTCACTTCTTTCATATGTAGATCGCAAAACACAATACTTGAGAATGTAACTTTTTAAAAAGGTTTTGCGATCTATATATGAAAGAAGTGAAACTAACATGATCATTCTAACAGACGGGAGACTTAACAAACAACCAAGGTATTTTTCAATGTATAATTTCAGTCACATCATACTGTAAACTTTTGCTATAAATTCTGTGTCTTACAATTGTGTACTCCACAACCACTTGATGAAGGAGCAGCGCTCCGAAAGCTAGTGCTTCCAATTAAACCTATTGGACTATAACCTGGTGTTGTGTGAGTTTTAACTTTAGCCAAATTAGTAGCAGAGAAAAGAATAACTCCATTGCTTAACCAAAAGGTAACAGCAAGATATTTTTCAGAAATATTAGAGTGTGACATTCAGAATATAAGTTCTAGACTTTCATTTTAAAAAGATTTGTTTCAATCAGACATTCAGATGGTCAGTCACTTACCCTGGTAATGTGGATGAGCTTTATCTGTGACAACTACTGACATCACATAAACATTGTTATCCTCAAGATGAGAGGTTGCTTCAAAGTCCAAGTTACCAATAACCTACCAGAAGACAAGAGAGAGCATTAGTTGCAATGGAGTCTGAAGTAGCTGAAGAACTAAATGAGCATGCCTTGGCATTGGTGCCTGATTTTTTATTTTAGTTTCATATGGGATGAAATAAAGGTATCAAGAGCAAAGCCGATGAAGAAGGAGGAAAACAATCTGATAAATAGACATAGATATAGAGGGGATTAGAATAAGGGTTTGCAGTGGTGCAGGTTCATAGTTCCTTGAAAGTGGAGTCGCAGGCAGACAGGATAATGAAGAAGCTGTTTGGTATGTTTTTATTTGTCAGAGCAACAGGTATAGGAGTTGGTAGGTTATGTTGTGGCTACTCAGGACATTGACTAGGCCATTTTTGGAATGTTGCATGCAATTCTGGTCTCTCTACTATAGGAACAATTTCAAGGTTGTGAAACTTGAAAGGGTTCAGAAAAGATCTACAAGGATGTTGCCACGGTTGGAGGGTTTGAGCTATAGGGAAAGGTTGAATTAGCTGGGGCTATTTTCCCTGGAGTGTCAGAAACTGAGGGGTGACATTATAGAGGTTTATAAAATCATGAGGGGCATGAATAGAATAAATTGCGTCCCTTTCCTGGGCTGGAGGAGTCCAAAATTAGAGGGCATAGGTATAAAATGAGGAGGGAAAGATTTAAAACAGATCTAAGGGACAACACTTTCATGCAGAGGGTGGTGCGTGTATGGAATGAGCTGCCAGAGGAAGTGGTGGAGGCTAGTACAATTGCAACATTTAAAAGGCATCAGGATGGGTTTATGAATAGAGAGATTTTAGAAGGATATGGGCCAAGTGCTGGTAAATGAGACCAGATTAGATTAAGATATCTGGTTGGCATGGACAAGTTGGACCAAAGGTTCTGATTTCGTGCTGTATATCTCTATGACTCATGGCCCTCTATAACACAAATGTGGAGAAATTACTTCTTTCAAAAGATCATGGGTCTGTGGAATTTGCTACCTCAGTGTATGGTGGATGCTGGAACACTGAGAAAATTTAATGAGGAGATAGATTTTTAATGAGTTAATAGGTTAAAGGATAACATAGAAAAGTGGAGTCGTGGCCAGGATAAGGTCAGTCTTATTGTGTTAGACCATATTATGTGCTAGAACAGGTTCGAGGTGTTGAATTGCTTACTCCTGCTCCCAGTTTTTATGTTTTTATGAATAGCGGTCAACATTGCTTTAGATGGGGTAGATCCTGTATGATAAGTCTTCTTGGTTTGTTTGAAGAAGTGGCAACTCAAATTACCTCTATGATATTGTAGAGTTCTCAAAGGTATTCAATCAGTTTCACACTCCTGCTAACCACACTTGATGATTCAAGACAATATTAGGATATGGATAAGAAACTGAGTGAAACATAGTAAAACAGGTGGTCTAGTAATATGGAATGGGGGGAAGTTTTGATTGAAGTGACTCAATACTATTTCTCAGTTACATTAGTGACAAGGATTCTGGTAACTTAAATTGATTCTAGGTGGGAACAAACCAGAAAGAAATGGGTAGCCCAGGATTTACAGAATGAGCTCAAGAAAATGTGAGACACAGAAGAGGAGAAGTTACCAACAAAAACAGTACCAAGTAGCCAAGTATGAAGTTGAATGACAGTGTGATGTTGGGTGGATATCAGCACTGCAAGGTGGCCATGGTGTCCTTTAGACTTGTTACAGGAATTGCAAGTTCCAAGTTCCCGCAAAACCTTCTCACTGAGTGAAAAAGTTGATTATTCAAAGTTTTTCTGTTTTGAAAAATAAATTCTTCATTGCACTGAGGGAAATATCCACCTTGATAAGACCACTTGACAATCAAAACTGCCCATTTCATTATCCTCCTAATACACTCTCATTTCAGTTTCAATTATGGAAACAAAAAGTATGGTTAAAGCTTTTTGATGACTTTGATTTTGTTTTTACCCTCTGCTTCTTTGTTCAGGTGTGACTACATGATGTCTGCAACTCGACAGTACCTTGTGCAGGTCACCAAGTGATGTGAGCTGTGCGACTATGGGACATGACATTAAAGCGTTCAACTTTTGTGAATCTTCTAGCTGATTTTGACCCTCTGCCAACTACCCCCCAAGCTTCCTGCTGGAATCCTCTACCTTCCCACAACTAAAGACGCTGGGCACAAATGATACTGAGGTGCTCCTGCTTTATCTACAGAAAATTCAAGCCCCTGTCCTTGATGCAGTATCAAACAAGCAATTATATTTATCAGTGAGCAATTGGGCAAGGTTTGCCTGGCTGTAATAATCATTTATTTAATTTGATTTAAGCTTTATTGTTACCTGTACTCAAGCACAGGAGTACAGAGAAAAGTGTACAATACCATTACCATTGTTCTTAATATAAGTGGAAAAATAAAGAAATAAAATTAAAAGTTAACATTACAGTCCTTCCTGGTATTAAATGGAAAAATGAAATAAATTAGTAGCTTTTAAATGGAAATTGGGTTTATTTTTTCTGTTGAATGTCTATTTACATCCTTGAATGGCTAACTTGATGTTTATCAAGTATGTAGGTTGAAAAGTGAAACTCTCATACCACAATAGTATCATTATTCTTCCCATCCAGAGCAAATCTTCCAGCAGTCCTGAGAGCAGGCTGAAGTGAAATAGTGAACTGGCTGTTTGCAAGATCCACATCATTATCTGCACAGGATATGGTAACAACTGTTGTACCCTTTTCAATCATTTCTGGTATCTGGATGCTAAACAAAGGAGAAAGTAAGCAGTTGGGTATTTACACAACCCCAAATTAGGAGTTCCTTATGAATTTCCTTGTCTTATATTTATTTTATTGTCTTTGGATAGCATTTTCTATGTTGTAGATAGCATTATAAATAAGGTATAGCCAGGCACAAGGAAACATGGCAGATACCGAACAAAATGAGGCATAATGCTCAGGGGGAGGTCATAAAGACTAGAAGCTGGAGTTGGATGAACTTAGGATCATTCGGGAAGCAGAGGGGGTCATAGATCGGAGCTTTAGGGAAGTAGTAACTCCAAAGATGGCAGATAGATGGGTGACAGTGAGGGGGACTGGGAGGAAGCAGCCAGTGCAGGGACCCCCTGCGGCCGTTCCCCTCAAGAACAAGTATACCGTTTTCGATACTTGTGGGGGGGGGGACTTACCAGCGGTAAGTAACGGGGCTCAGGTCTCTGGCACGGAGCCTGTCCCCGTTACTCAGAAGAGAAGGGTGGAGAAGAGCAGAGCAATAGTAATTGGGGACTCGATAGTTTGGGGCACAGATAGGCGGTTTTGTGGGAACGAGAGAGACTCACGTTTGGTATGTTGCCTCCCAGGTGCAAGGGTACGTGATGTCTCTGATCGTGTTTTCCGGGTCCTTAAGGGGGAGGGGGAGCAGCCCGAAGTCGTGGTCCACATTGGCACCAATGACATAGGTAGGAGGAGCGCTGAGGATGTTAGGCAGGCTTTCAGGGAGCTAGGTTGGAAGCTCAAAGTTAGAACGAACAGAGTTGTTGTCTCTGGTTTGTTACCCGTGCCACGTGATAGAGAGTCGAGGAATAGGGAGAGAGAACAGTTAAATGCGTGGCTACAGGGATGGTGCAGGAGGGAGGGATTCCGGTATTTGGATAACTGGGGTTCTTTCTGGGGAAGGTGGGACCTCTATAAACAGGATGGTCTGCACCTGAACCTGAGGGGCACCAGTATCCTTGGGCACCAGTATCCTTGGTGGGATGTTTGCTAGTGCTCTTGGGGGTGGTTTAAACTAACTCTGCAGGGGCATGGGAACCCAGACTGTAGCTTTAGGGTGCAGGACCTGGAGTGTCGGGAGGTTAGGAACATGGCATCAATTTCAAAGGAGGGTGCCTGTAAACAGGAAAGTGGCTTGAAGTGTGTATACTTCAATGCAAGAAGTATACGAAATAAGGTAGGTGAACTTGCAGCGTGGGTTGGTACCTGGGACTTCGATGTTGTGGCTATTACAGAGACATGGGTAGAACAGGGACAGGATTGGCTGTTGCAGGTTCCAGGGTTTAAATGTTTTAGTAGGGTCAGAGGTGGGGGTAAAAGAGGGGGAGGTGTGGCATTGCTTGTCAAAGATAGTATTACAGCTGTGGAAAGGACGATGGATGAAGACTCGCCATCTGAGGTAGTTTGGGCTGAGGTTAGGAATAGGAAAGGTGAGCTCACCCTGTTAGGAGTTTTTTACAGGCCTCCTAATAGTCCTAGAAACGTAGAAGAAAGGATTGCGAGGATGATTCAAGAGAAGAGTGAAAGTAATAGGGTGGTTGTTATGGGGGACTTTAACTTTCCTGATATTGATTGGGAAAGCTATAGCTCAAGTTCGTTAGATGGGTCAGTGTTTGTCCAATGTGTGCAGGAGGGTTTCCTGACACAATATGTAGATAGGCCAACAAGAGGTGAGACCATACTGGATTTGGTTCTGGGTAATGAACCAGGCCCGGTGTTAGAATTAGAGGTAGGTGAGCACTTTGGGGACAGTGACCACAATTCGGTGACTTTTACTCTAGTGATGGAGAGGGATAAGTGTGCACTACAGGGCAAGAGTTATAGCTGGGGGCAGGGAAATTATGATGCGGTGAGGCATGACTTAGGATGTGTGGCTTGGAAAAGAAAGCTTCAAGGCAAGGGCATAATTGATATGTGGAGCTTGTTCAAGGAGCAACTATTGAGTGTCCTTGATAAGTATGTACCCGTCAGGCAGGGAGGAAAGGGTCGTGTGAGGGAGCCGTGGTTTAATAAGGAATTGGAATCCCTTGTTAAAGGGAAGAGGGCGGCCTACGTAAAGATGAGGCGTGAAGGTTCAATTGGGGTGATTGAGAGTTATAAGGTAGCCAGGAAGGACCTGAAGAGAGAGTTAAGAGCAGCAAGGAGGGGACATGAAAGGTCCTTAGTTGGTAGGATTAGGGAAAACCCTAAGGCTTTCTATAGGTATGTTAGGAATAAAAGAATGACTAGGGTAGGAATAGGTCCAGTCAAGGATAGTAGTGGGAGGTTGCGTGTGGAGGCTGAAGAGATTGGGGAGACACTGAATGAATACTTTTCGTCAGTATTCAATCAGGAACAGGACATTGTTGTCAATGTGAATACTGAGTCACAATTAAGTAGAATGGATGGCTTTGAGGTATGTAGAGAAGAGGTGTTGGAAATTCTGGAAAGGGTGAAAATAGATAAGTCCCCTGGGCCTGATGGCATTTATCCTAGGATTCTCTGGGAAGCAAGAGAGGAGATTGCAGAGCCATTGGCCTTGATTTTTATGTCTCGTTGTCTACAGGAGTAGTGCCAGAAGATTGGAGGCTAGCAAATGTGGTTCCCTTGTTCAAGAAGGGGAGTAGGGATAACCCTAGTAACTATAGGCCAGTGAGTCTCACTTCTGTTGTGGGCAAAATCTTAGAGAGAATTGTAAGGGATAGGATTTATGAACATCTGGATAGGAATAATGTGATCAAGGATAGTCAGCATGGTTTTGTGAAGGGCAGGTCGTGCCTCACAAACCTTATTGAATTCTTTGAGAAGGTGACTAAGGAGGTGGACGAGGGGAAAGCGGTAGATGTGGTATATATGGATTTTAGTAAGGTGTTTGATAAGGTTCCCCATGGTAGACTACTGCAAAAAATACAGAGGTATGGCATTGAGGGTGAGTTGGAGGTTTGGATTAGGAGTTGGCTGGCTGGAAGAAGACAGAGGGTAGTAGTTGATGGCAAAGGTTCATCTTGGAGTGCCGTCACTAGCGGTGTTCCGCAAGGATCTGTTTTGGGACCATTGCTGTTTGTCATTTTTATAAATGACCTGGAGGAGGGGTTAGAAGGTTGGGTGAGCAAGTTTGCGGATGATACGAAAGTCGGAGGAGTTGTTGACAGTGAGGAAGGATATGGCAGGTTACAGCGGGATATAGATAAGCTGCAGAACTGGGCAGAAAGGTGGCAAATGGAGTTCAATGTAGCTAAGTGTGAGGTGATTCACTTTGTTAAGAGTAATAAAAAGATGGGGTACTGGGATAATGGTCGGATACTTGGTAGTGTGGATGAGCAGAGGGATCTTGGTGTCCATGTACACACATCTTTGAAAGTTGCCACCCAGGTAAATAGTGCGGTGAAGAAGGCATATGACGTACTGGCTTTTATTGGTAGAGGAATTGAGTTCCGGAGTACTGAGGTCATGTTGCAGTTGTATAAGACGCTGGTGCGGCCGCATCTGGAGTATTGTGTGCAGTTTTGGTCGCCATATTATAGGAAGGATGTGGAGTCACTGGAACGGGTGCAGAGGAGGTTTACCAGGATGTTGCCTGGTATGGTAGAAAGATTGTATGAGGAAAGGCTGAGGCACTTGGGGTTGTTTTCATTGGAGAAAAGAAGGTTTAGGGGTGACTTGATAGAGGTGTACAAGATGATTAGGGGTTTAGATAGGGTCGACAGTGAGAATCTTTTTCCACGTATGGAGTCAGCTATTACAAGGGGGCATAGCTTTAAATTAAGGGGGGGTAGGTATAGGACAGATGTTAGGGGTAGGTTCTTTACTCAGCGAGTCGTGAGTTCATGGAATGCCCTGCCAGTAGCAGTGGTGGACTCTCCCTCATTATGGGCATTTAAGCGGGCATTGGATAGGCATATGGAGGATAGTGGGCTAGTGTAGGTTAGGTGGGCTTGGATCGGTGCAACATCAAGGGCCGAAGGGCCTGTATTCTTCTATGTTCTATGTTCTAAGCTTTGTGCTAGTGTACAAGATCCATCAGATTTCCCAAAGCATATCAAAAGTTCGAGCTCACAAGTGATGGTTAACTCTGCAGGCTGAAAACAGGAAACCCAAGCAAAAATACTGAGGCAGAATTTAATGGTCAGAAGTGAGGTTTGAAATTTCACTGATTGCCTTTTTGGTTCAATGTTTGCATTAATCTAGAAAGTTCGGTTGCTGCTACGGCAAAAATTCATTTGTGGCACACTCACAGAAGTGTGAATCTTGCAGTCTGTGTTGGGATCTTGGAAAGTAAGGTGACCCCATTATACAGGTAGTGGGTTGACCCCTCCTCTTTATGCTCCAATGGAACTCTTGGCTGATTGCTTTGTTTAACTTATCACATTAGCAATTTAACTCACATTAACAATGCTCCTGCTGTTTATCCAATGTGTGCAGTGAGTACTTGGATACAAAACTTAAAGTCATTAGCTGTTAAAAGGCATTGCTTAAATTCTACATAGTCAAAGTCTATTTCATCCTTCACTTTTGGGTTTATTCACCAATGTTGGTTTGAAGATCACTAACAGCTCAATTTTAACATTCTCATCCTTGTCGAAACATTTCCCATGATCTTGACCCCTTCCAATTGCTGCAATGTCCTCCAGCCCACAACTCTCTGACAGCTCTGATTTCCTTCAGTTCTGGACACTGCCCTTTCCTGATTCCTTTGATTAGATTAGATTAGATTCCCTACAGTGTGGAACCAGGCCCTTCGGCCCAACAAGTCCACACCGACCCTCCGAAGAGTAACCCATCCAGACCCATTTTTTTCCCTCTGACTAATGCACCTAACATGTTGGGATGATTGCTTCTGGAGTTCAATATTTGGTCCATATGTATTGTTTTCTTGTAAACGCTGGTTAGAAGTTCCCACTGGCTGGTCACTCTATTGGGACATCTAGGAATGGCAGTTTGTTATTGTTTTCCTCCTCTCTGGTGAATTTTATGCCAATAAAGGGTATTATTGATGGTCTTGAAGGTTTCCTCGAATTTGTTTTGTTTAGTGATGACAAAGGTGTCCACCACATAGTGGACCAACTGAAACACTATCAACAAACACATTGACCTGGATCCCATTTACCACCCCCTAATAAAAAGAACAGAAAATGACATCACCACCGGAAATGATGCCACCACAGGAAATGACATCACCAACCCAAGGAAACCCAAACATATAAATAGAAAGCAGGCCAAACCACCAACACTTAACTCGGAGGCCCACCGAAGATGCTACACAGCACAGTGATGAAACGTCCAGAAACGAACCTTCCAGCTCAGCGAGCAAATCCTTTGTTCCTCTCTGGCTGTGCCCTTGTTGTCTGGATACTCCCTGTAAACCATTCTATCATGTTATGCTCCTTTTAGGATGCTCCTTAAAACTGACCTCCTTTGAGCAGGCTTCCGACAATTTGTTCTCATATCTCCCTATATGGCTTGGTGTCAAACCTTGCTTGATGGATGGTCCTGTAAGTTCCCGAGTGATGTCTTAGCACATCAGAGGGGATGGCTAAACAAATGCAATTTGTTTTTGTTGTTTTTCAAGATGGGATGAAAATTCAATGAGACATTGTAATCAGACAGTAAAAAGGACTATTACTTGAATGGTTAAAAGAAATGCAACGTGCTGCCGTGTAGAGGTACCTGGGTGTCCTTGTGCCTGAATCACAGAAGGTTGGTCTGCAAGTACAACAGGTAATTAAGGCAAATGGAATGTTGTCCTTCATTGCTAAAGGGGTTGAGTTTAAAAGCAAGGAGGTTATATTGCAGCTGTACAGACTGCTGGTGAGGCCACACCTGGAGTACTGCACGCAGTTTTGGCCTCCTTACCTGAGCAAGAAGGTACTGGCAGGGATGCAGAGGATGTTCACTAGTTTGATTTTGGAGTTGAGGGGGGTTGGCTTCTGAGGAGAGACTGAGTAAACTGGGATTATAATCATTGGAATTTAGAAGAATGAGGTGGGATTTTATAGAAATGTATTAAATTATGAAAGGAATATATAAAGTAGACATAGAGAAGGTGTTTCCACTGGAAAGTGAAACTAGGACAAGCAGATTTAGGACTGAATTGAGAAGGAACTTCTTCACCCAGAGGATTGTAAATCTATAGAATTCCTTGCCCAGTGAAGTAGTTGACACTACTTCACTAAATGTTTTTAAAGCTCAGATAGACTTTTCTTGAACAATGAAGGAATTAAAGATTATGGTGAGTGGGCGGTTAAGTGGAGCTGAGGCCATGAAAAGATCAGCCATGATCTTATTGAATGGCGGGGCAGGCTCAAAGGGCCAGATGGCCTACTCCTGCTTCGAGTTCTTACGTCCTTATGAATTACCCGGTGGTGAAACCAAAAGCATACTGATGATCCAACCTGGCTGAACAAGCTAACAGCCAGTATCTACTTTATAAGGGCATTAAACAATGGAAGCATCATTCAGACATTCTGAAAGTATGTTGTTTTCATCTGAATAATTTCCTTGGTCTTCTATAGCACAGCGAGTGCACAACTGGTCAGCATGATGGGGTACCATGCAAAGATGAAAAGAAAATGCCTGAACATCCAATAATATGGGTGATTAGTCCCATTATGTATCCACATTGATAACAGACCTCATTGTTTGATAGAAGTTCACTCTGAATGTAATATATTCACCTCCATCACTACTTCCCCCACTACCAGGGCTAAAATTTTTAAATGACTACAAAATTCTTTTCAATGTGAAGGCATGCATGTGTTGTTTTGGTGTCCTTGTATCACACCATGTGCTAGGTAGGCTAATGATTTTGTTGGGGACAGACTGTACACAAAGGGTACATACATATAGTGAACTACAAAAACAGAAAATGCTGGAGAAACTCTGCAGGTCTGGCAACATCTGTGGAGAGAGAGTAGAGTTAATGTTTCAAAGAAAGTTTTGAAGAAAGGTGCCTGGACTCAATGTCTTAACTTTGTTTTCTCTCCAGAGATGCTGCCAGACCTGCAGAGTTGCTCCAGCAGTTTTTGTTTTTGTTTCAGATCTTCAGCATCTAGAGTAGTTTGCTTTTGTTTGTGTAGTGAGCTATGTCAGTAGTGACACAAGAGATTAGATGATAGGAAATACTCCTCAGAAAAAATCCGACTTTGTAGACTTTGTTAGGTCTAAGAGTGTGAATCATTCCTCGAATATTTAAGATGTGGAGGTGCCGGTGTTGGCCTGGGATGGACAAAATCAGAAGTCACACAACACTAGGTTATAGTCAAACTGGTTCATTAGAAATCACAAGTTTTCAGAGTGCTGCAGCTTTGTCATCTGATGGAGGAGCAGCGCATTAAAAGCTTGTGAGTTCAAATAACCTGTTGGATTATAACCTGGTATCATGTGACTTCTGATTTAGAATATTTAATTAAAAGTAATCTTAAAAAGACCTGACTACAACAACATCACTTCAGTAATGTAGAGCAGCCACATTCTTCCAAGTCTCAGTTCCACAATAGCAGAGACACCAGTGTTCTTCAGTATCTTGCCTCTCAGTACAAGCCCAGCCCTTTTTTAGTGTTGTAATCTTAAAGCAAAAAAACTTCATTAAACTATATCATGTAACATAGCTGGGAGTCCATTCTAATCTGCCACACAAAGTACCAAGAACAAATCTTTCTCACTGTGTAAATGGTTCATTCCCCATTGTGCAGTGGGATATATCGTCACTAAGTTGAAACCTTCTGGATTCACAAGTATTTACAGAAACATAATAATTAATCACAAGATACCTGTGTGCATGTGGGAAACAGAAGGGCTGGTTATCGTTGATGTCTCTTATGATAACTATTACTGTCATTGAAGCTGCATGCCGTCCAGAAAGGCTGTCTTTAGCAACAACTTCAAACTGTTGAGTTGAAACAGTCCGGAAAGGGCTACTGTCTCTGTCAATTATTGCTGACACAATCAGTTCACCTGTGACTACAATAAGAAACAAATGGTCAGTATTGAGGATAATATTTTGCTTTTCAAGCTTACAAAGATTTTTGGCAATAAAAAAAATGAAACAATGATTATGAATTATTCCCACTGGAGCAGGATCTATTTCTATGGACTCCATTCCCTTCCCTCATTGCAGTGTCAAAGCAGCCTGATGTCACTCAAATGTGACTATGGCAGTTATAGGGGATAATAAAAAACCTTCTGACATCCTACTGATACTCCTGTGATGCATCATAAAGATTGCAAAATCTTTTATTCTTGAGTAACATGACCCTGTTTATTGCACTAATCTTACATTGTAGAATGCTCTTCAATCTCCTTGTAGATATTGCTTTCTTTCGATTATCTTTTATTCACTTGTGGGATGTGGGTTTACTGGCTGGCCAGCATTTAGTACCTGGCCCTAACTATCCTTGAGAAGGTGATGGCTATAGGTAGACCCACAATGCTGTTAGGGAGGGAATTCCAGTATTTTGACCCAGCAACAGTAAAAGAATGACAAAAGTAAGAATGGTGAGTGCCTTGGAGGAGACCTTGCAGGTGTTCCCATGTATCTACTGCTCTTGTCCTTCTAAATGGAAGTGGTTGTGGGTCTTGTGTGATTGATGCAGATTCTTTGGCGTAATTTGAAAGTAATAAACTGTGAACTTGGCATTAATATGTAGACTTTTCTCTTTTTCATATAGTTAAGGAAGGCATAAAATTGTTTTCATTGCATGTAAGAGCACATGCCATGTCAAGAAGCAGACGTCCAAGGGTATGTTAATAATCAAATTGTTGGAGTTTATCCTATGGAAGACGTTTGTGTTTTGAATGGTAAATTTCCTTAGTGCCATAGAGCCATACAGATGTACAAGACAGAAGAAGGCCCTTTGATCCACCACATCCATGCTGATTGAAATGCCACATTGTTCTAATCCCATGTTCCAGCACATTGCCTTGGCATTTCTTAAATGTTATGAGGGTTTCTGTCTCTACCACCCTTATAGGTAGTGACTTCCAGATTCTCACCACCTTCTGGGTGAACTAGTCTCTCCCTAAAACCTCTGTCCCTTACCTTAACTCTGTGCTTCCTGTTCATTGATCCCTGCATCATGGGAAATGTTTCTTCCTATTTATCATATCTATGCTCCTCCTAATTTTATACATCCGAATCATGTTCCCTCTCAACCTCCTGTGTCCTAAGGAAAAGGAATACAACACTAGTCTGTCCAATCCCTCCTCATAACTGAAACTTTCCAAGCCAGGTAACATCCTAGTGAAACCCCTTTCCACTCTTTCCTGACCAGCCATATCCATCCTATAATATGGATTCCAGAACTGTACACCATAATCTAGCCGTGGCCTAACCAAACTTTTACAGAGTTCCCTAGTTCTTAAGCTGCTCTTAAACTCCTGTCCTTTCATCAGGCCTATAGTTTCTGCATGTTTGCAGCTCCTAAGTAGATGGCACATTTTTTAGATGCTAAGCCTTGTTTGTGTTGTAATGGAGAATGGTTCAACTTGCATTTCACATACCTGAGTTAATAGTGAAGTATTGATTTGTAGTGCTCATAACATAAATCAAACTGCTTAATACACCATCTTCATCCAAACCATGGTCTGTAACTTTTCCGATTACTGAATTTGGGGGTGTTTCTTCCGACATTTCAAATATTGTTTCATTTCTGGAATAGATCCAAGGAATCCAAAATACAATGTTTCACATGGTGTCAGTTCAGAAAAAATGCATTTGTCTGAAGTTACATCCAAAGCGTAAGGTAAACATTTCAGAAGTTGTTTTACTTTTTTAAAAAAATCAAAAGGAAAGTTGAAAATGGAGTATGAAAGTTTGTGTTATGCTACAATCAAAAGCTAGCATTTGTGAAAGTCATCATGAATCTTTTGAGTTGTTGGAGCAAGCCAAGTGATTAATTAATGTCCTTTAGGGAAGGAAATCTCTTGCCCACTTTTATGTCAATGAGATTTACTCCTAACTTTCCCCTGAGGAGTTCCAGCAAGAAACTCATCTGCAACAGGCCTAGGACCTGCAGCTCATCAGGCAGGGCCCCACCACCTCAAGCAGGGCAACAAGGGGATTTGAGCAAGTAATGTCAGTCTTGCCAACATCCCAAGAAAGAATTTCTTTTCCAAATGAAAATCATCTGAAATATAAATGTCAATTGGCGAAAATATGCAGCTCATCAATTTGAAGCAGAATGACAGGTTAATGTTCAAAAAGTCTCTCTCCATTGGAAATGATACTTTAGAATTATAGCATATCCTTTTCAGAGACACTAATTGATCTGTGAATGTTAAGTATTTTCTTGATTTTATGATGATTTTATTTTCACTGCTTTCCTCAAACTGCATCTGCCCTGATACAGGCTTTTTTTAAAAACACAAGATAGATCTATTTTCTTCAATGTACTTACAGCTTAAAGATGGGCCAATTGTCATTTGTGTCAATTAAAGTAACCACCACAATCCCAGAGATGCTATTACCTATTGTGTCCTTCACAGTCACTAACACAATGAATCTGTAAAAACATAAAGCAATAATCCAAATATTAAATTGCAAGAAGGTTAACAAAATGAAGGCAATTTTGAAAGGGATTGGAAAAAGATTGCTACCTGTGAAAATCTTCTTCATAATGAAATGGTCTTGCTGCAAGAATTGCCCCACTTTTCCCACTGGGATGAATAGTAACCAAAGAGGAGTTTACTGAGTACTGAAATAAAGCGAAAGTACTTGATTAGCTTCTGGGATGAACCAGTGAGTTCTACATTTATTTATCAATAATGTAAATATATAACAAATCTACCTTATTCTTCCGCTTTTTTACTTAATAATACATTCACACTTGGTGTTATTTAAGATGGAGTTTCTCAACCAATGGGAATGATGTTTCCCACTGGTGGGAAGCGAATGTCGACCAGCTGGGGAGCTGAAATACTTGCCAATGAATTGCAACTCATGCTTCTCACTAATGATTAAATCATTATCTGGTTTGTTTTATTCACAATTTCGCAATAAAACTTGTTCTCAGCAAAATACTGCAATTTTTAAGTCATTAAAATGTCCAAAAATTGTTAATTTTATGTTAATGTAAATTTAAAAATGCATTCCTTAGAGAAAAAATAATGACATTTCATTTTTATCCTTGTGGGACCAGGGATTTTGTCAAAAAGTGACATGTGATACAGGCGATGCAAAAGGTTGAAAACAGCTGATGCTGGAGACCCTGGTGTGGGAGTGGAATTCGCTATGTTTAAATCTCTGATTTAAAAATCACGCAACACCAGGTTATAGTCCAGCAGGTTTGTTTGGAGGCACTGGCTTTCAGAGAGCTGCTCTTTCATCAGGTGGCTGTGGAGTATAAGATCATACAATACAGAATTTATAGCAAAAGATCAGTGTCATGCAACTGAAATGATTTACTGAAAAAATCTCATGTGATTTTTAACTTTGTCCACCCCAGTCCAACACCAGCTTCTCCAAATCATCAATCTCTGAGGGATCAGGCAAGGACTACTAATTAAGTCCCAATATAAATCATCATCAAAGAATCCCTACAGTATGGAAATAAGCTATATGGCCCACCAAGTTCACTCTGACCCTCCGAAGAGTATCACACCCACACATCCTATCTTATAATCCTGCAATTTTTCCCCATGGCTAATCCACCTGCACATCTCTGGTCACCACTGGCATTTTAGCATGACCAACCCACCTCATCTGAATATCTTTGGATTGTGGGAGGAAAACATTGCACCTAGAGGGAACCCACACAGACATGAGCAGAATGTGCCTTCTTTACACAGACAGTCTTCCAAGGCTGGAATCGAACCCGGGTCCCTGGCGCTGTGGGGCAGCAGTTCTAACCACTGAGCCAGTTGAATTCATCTAAATGTTAGTGCAATTGGACATTGAGAATGTCTGAAACTAGGAAGAGCTCTTCATTGCACGCTAGAAACAAAGGAATCTAGAAAACAGCTAAGAACTAGCCAACCTCAAACCTCTGAAGATGTGAAGAGCCTTTACAGATCAATGTGTAGCAGCATATTTTAGAAACCGAGCCCTTTCTGAGCTGTACTGTATTGTGGTTTGTTCTCATCATCATTACTAGCTTATATAGCAAGTTAGTAATTGTATCACTGTCCTATGTTCTATGTTCTTCAGTTGTTGCTATCACAAGATAGCATTTAAAATCTGAAATTGGGCAAGAGAGAAATGAATTTGCATCAGATGTTGAATAATGGGGAAGTAGTAATTTAAACACTATTACTTGTTCTTGGATGTATCCTGTGTTTATATTCTTCTTAAAATATAAGCATAACCTTACGGCAAATAAGTCTTTATATTGAAAGAAGAGAGTTGCTACTCTTTTGAAAAACTTTTTTGAAAAGGGGAGTTACCATGTTGATAAGTGGCTCCAACTGAAGAGTTGTTAATCAACAGTTTTTGATTAAATTTATATAACAAACTGCAGCAAAGCCTATTTTAATGTGTACTTCTGTCTTTGAAATGGCCTTGATGTTTTATTGTGGAGCTCTGCTATCCCCCAGCGGGCAAAATACTGTGGTCCTGAGTCCAACAGGCCAGGGAGAGAGCATTAGCTTTGTACTGATCTGGCTGATCACAACTGATTGACTATGATGCAATTGGTCTTAATATTCCATATTACAAACCATGATCCTTCCCATCATTTTCCAGCAGAAATAACCAGAAACTGATTTTATTTTAAAAACATTGTGGGTTGATTGACTTAGAATGTTGTTGATTATTTCAGAATGTTGAGAAATGTCTCAGCTGCTGTGGTGGAGTTTGTCACAGCTGTAAAAATGTGAGCAGTAGTCAGAGCAGCTTATTGAATGTGCATTAGCCTGAAGCCTCTTTAGTAAGATGGAAGTTTTTTAAAAGAAAAGGATTGATTTTTACAACTCTGTTTTTGCAGAGTGTCAACCAGGCAGGGAACATCCTGAAAGAAAACTCACATTATTATAATAATGTTGGGCTAACACAGCCTGGTAGAGGTGTTTTACTAAGTATGCCCTCTTTACTTGTTGCCATTGGTTTATCTATTTCAGAAGTTACTTACAGAAAGAATATTGTCATCCCTGTCAGGATCAATTGCTTGAACTTCGTATATAATTGCACCAACTGCTAAATTCTCCAGAAAGTCAACATATACAACTGTGAAGTAATACAAAATAAATGATCACATTAATGTGTTCTTATGGATACAGATATTGTTGGACCAGTTAACACAGCCCTTTTTAACACGCAAAAACGTTATGCAAGAAATTTCTTTAGCAGAGTGACATTCGAGTAGAAATGTTGCTACAAGGGCATAGATTACTATTATGTTCTCTTGATCTCTGTGTCTGTTGCATTCTTGTACTGTACCAACTTGTGTCTTTTTTCATTAAGGCATTGGAATCTTTTCAACTTCATTTAGTAGTGAGTCCGTTTATTTTGGTGGCAGGTTCAATGGCAAAGATCTAATCTGAAGAGGTAAGGAAAGGTTTGATGAGGCAATTGATATAATGTACATGGAGTTATTAAAGGTGTTCAATACAATATCACACAATAAACTTGTGAAGAGGGTCAGAGATCAAGCAATAAAAGAGGAAATAGCAAAGTGGATACAAAATTGGCTCAAGGATAGGAAATAGAGTTACAGTTTATGGGTAGTTTTTGGACTGGAAGAAGGTTTGTGATAGTGTTCCCCAGGGTCAGTATTATGACCTTTGCTTTCCATGATGTACAGGATGTCTAGATTTTGGTGCGCAGGGGACAATTTCAAAATTTGCTAGACTTGGCATAATTACAAACTGAGGAGAACAACATAGAACTTCAAAAAGACATTCATGGAATGTATAGATAGGTGGCAGATGAATTTCAATATGGAAAAGTGTGAAGTAATGCACATTTGTACAGATAACCTAGAGAGACAGAATAAAATAAAGGGTACTGTTCTAAAGGATGTGCAGGAGCAGAAAGACCTGGGTGTAAATGTGCACAAGTTAGAAAAGGGGACGGATAGAGAGAGCTGTTAATAAGGCATGCATAATTCTAGGCTTCATATTATTAGGGAAATACAGTAATGCACAGGAGCAGGAAAGGTACAATGAACTGATATAATACACTAGGTTTATCATCAGCTAGAGTATTGTGTCTAGTTTTGGGACGACATTTTAGAAAAGATATGAATGCATTGGAGAGAGTTCAGTAGAGATTTATAGGAATAGTTCAGACCCTTCAGTGATGGGGAAAGATTGGAGTGTAGGAGGCTGTGTTTTCTTTGGAGAGGAGAAAGCTAAGAAGAGATTTGATAAAAGTTTTCAAAACCACATAAGTCTGGACAGAATTGATAGACAGAAACTGTTCCAATTTGTAAACTGAATGAGAACATGAGGACATAGTTTTAAAGTGTTTTGCAAAAGTGTGTTGATGAAAATCTTTTTTACACAGCAAGTAGTCAAGGTATGGAATGCACTGCCAGGAACTGTAGTGCAAACAGGTTCAGTTGAGGCATTTGTGAGCATATTGGATAATTCTGTATTGGCACTAGGTTAAAATGCTCAGAGAGTCAATGTGGATGTGATAGACTGAATGTGAGTGAGAAAGATTGAGAGAGATATGATTGAGGCAGGTATGTGGAATTAAAGTGAAGCAGTAGAGCACCCACAATTGTCCATCTTAATGACTATCTTTGGAGGTCAAAAAGGTTTTGGCTTAAGTCTCAACAAAGAAACAGCATTTGCACCTGGTTAGAATTTCCTCTGTACTTTAAAAGGACTGCAAGCCAGTCAAGAATAAAATCCTCAACTCACCTGACTCAGAGCCCTATAGTCTGAGTAAAAATAGCATGATAAATTCCAGATTATTGCAGAATCTTTCCCTTTCTTTCCTATTATTATGACAAGAACCATCTGCAGCGTTCACTCAAATAACAGCAAAATACCATGGATGCTGGAGATTTGAAAAAGAAAGTGCTGGAGAAACTCAGCAAATCTGGCAACATCTAAGGGGAAACAAACACAGTTAACATTATGCATCCAATGATTTCTTCAGAATGCCAAATAAATGTCATTGTACTCAGAACATTATCTCTGTTTCTCTAGCCTCAGATGCTGCCAGACCTGCTGAGTTTCAACAGCACTTTATATTTTTATACCTGGAGTTCATCTTAGTTCAACCCATTTTTCCGTTTCCACTTGACTGCCTGCAGTAAATAAATTAAGTGAAAGCAACAGCAGTTCCCTTTTTCTGAAATTACGTTTGCAACTTTCTCAGTAGATCTTAGCTACCACGCTAGTCCTGAACTATCTGTTGTGTGAAAGAAAGAACTAAATTTATGCGGCACCTTTCCCAAGCTCCAGAAATTCCAACACTGCTTTTCAGTTTGGTGATTATGAGCATGAAACAATGTTAAAGCTCTTCACAGCCATCAAAAAAACTGTTGGGTAAAGAATGTTTTAAGTCTGCTCTGTTGTATATCTTTTATATCAAAAATAACAGGTACTTACAACAAGTTCTGAATAATACTATCACATTTACAACAAGTTCTGAATAATACTATCACATTTATAACTCATGCTGCCAAGTGAAAGGTAATGCCTTGATTGGTAGCAGCTTTGAGGTTGAAGTGATGTCCTTACAGTCCTATTAACCAAACAGCAGCAACATTCACCAGTGCATGTCGCTTGTATCAGAAATGGCATCGGCTAGTGTCTCTCTAACGGCCTCTGCCGCCACACTCCCACAACCACTTCGGGGCTGCAGCAAAGGGGCTGGGTTCCGTCCCTCCTTTCCCCCATCCAACGCTCCTATAGACACTGCCACCAGTCGGCCATCAGACCTTTTCTCCAATGCATCTGCTCCTCCACATGTCTAGGCCTAGCTGCAGACTGAGGGGTTGCAGTGGGGACACTCTGTAAGCAAGGATAGGTACCAGCTCACTAGGCTGCAACTCAGGGTGCTCTCTGAGTGCTCACTTACTTATTGCCTACCTGCATGCTCACATCATTCGTGCAATTCCTTCTAATTTTCTCAATGATAAAGAAGTTCTCCAAGACTTGTATAAGGGGAGAGTGAGGATGCAAGTCTCATTTTTCTTGTTGTCTTATTGTTATGTAACACATGTTTGAAATTGCACCCTGACGGGAGAGGCATGCAAAGACCACATTTTTATTTCCTTTGGTTTTAGACTGTGGACTGAAAGATGTTTTAGGCCAATGAGATTCTGCAAGGAGATGGCTGCTGTTTTAACTATCATGCTTACATTGTGAGTTGTGTATCATGTTGTATTTCTCCTGCAACAGTGAGAGCAAAACTTGGGTTTGATTCCAGCCTCTGGTAACTGTCTGTGTGGAGTTTGCACATTTGCCCTCCGTCTGCATGGGTTTCCTCCGGGTGCTCAGGTTTCCTCCCATAGTCCAAAGATGTGCAGGTTAGGTGGATTGGTTATGCTAAATTACCCCATTGTGTTCAGGGATGTGTAGGCTAGGGGGATAAGCCAAGGGAAATGCAGGGTTACAGGGATTGGGTAGGGGTTTGCTCTTTGGAGGTTTGGTGTATTTAAATGGGCCAAATAGCCTGCTTTCACATTTTAGGGATTCTATGATTCTATGAAGAGCAGACACCATGGATTCTATGGGTTCTGAACAAGAGGGGCAATTGCTTGATGATAAGATTTTGATTACTTCTTGACTAGGTGACCACTGCTGCATGGAACCAGGTCAAGAGAGGAACCTCTAGCCGACAAAGAGGAAGCATCAAAATCATTCTGTGTGTGTCTCTGTGTCCTGTGTGATGGTACCAGAAAGTCTCCCATAACACTTGCCTGTCACCTTTCTCTAACCCTAACCTTGATGAAGAAGGAATAAAATGTTTTCAAAGATGAATTCTCAACCAGTAACTGCAAACGGGGGACAGCGAACAAACAACCTTGTGTCAACAGCAAAGAATAAATGGAATTGAAAACAAAAAGCAAAAACAAAAACCCATCGACTTGTGCCTTCTGGTATTATTGAATTGTATTTTCCTGTTTTGTTTTCATTTTCCACTCTTAACATTCGTGTATGCCTGCCACTTTGTGTCTGTCTGGGAGAAAGTGAGGGCGGCAGATGCTGGAGATCAGAGTCAAAAAGTGTGGTGCTGGAAAAACACAGCAGGTCAGGCAGCATGAGAGGAGCAGGAGAATCAATGATTCGGACAAAAGCTCTACACATTTCTGATGGAGAGCTATTGCTCGAAATATTGACTCTCCTCCTTGTCAGATGCTGCCTGACTGGCTGTGCTTTTCCAGCACCACACTCTTTGACTTTGTGCCTGTCTGTTTGTGAAGGGGGAATGTTCTAAAAGGGGCAGAGGCTTAAGTTATAGAGAGTTATAGGGTAGCAATTCAAAATAAACAGTTATTTTTATAAGTATAGAAACCTAGGGAGCGTTTTCTTTTAACCCGAGAATCATCAGCTGGATAGACCAGGGACTTTGGACAGTTTGACTAAACCTTTTCATATTTGTGACCTCTCTGGGAATTGTGGGAATTGATTTTCAGCATGTGACGTTGTGACAACAGCACTATTGAAGAAAACTACTCATGCTCTCTTGTTTTTGAAACATGTGACTCAGAAATCACTCTCTGATTGGGCAACTCTTCAAGAACTTTGCTCCCTTCAAGCTTTTTTCCTCCCTGAAGTGAAGAAGGTTTTCTAAGATTACAAAGAGATCTTAATCAAAGGGTCAATGGGCTGAAAAATGGCAAATGGAGCTCAATCTTGATAAATGAGAGGTATTACATTTTGGTACAACAAGCAAGGATAGGGCTTATACAATTAGTGGTAGGGAGCTGGGTAGTATTGTAGAGCAGAGCGACCTAGGAGTTCAGGTATATAATTGTTTGAAGTCTGCGTCACATATAGACAGGGTGGTAAAAAGGATGTTTGGCACGCTTGCCTTCATTGCTCAGTCCTTTGAGTACAGGAGTTGAGAAGTCATGTTGAGGTTGTACAGGACAT
The DNA here is from genome assembly GCF_037043375.1 of Chiloscyllium plagiosum. Classification (NCBI taxonomy): domain Eukaryota; kingdom Metazoa; phylum Chordata; class Chondrichthyes; order Orectolobiformes; family Hemiscylliidae; genus Chiloscyllium; species Chiloscyllium plagiosum. The sequence goes on along the minus strand of NW_028270157.1, from coordinate 59,359,712 downwards.
TCCAGAAGAAGTGGTGGATGCAGGTACAATTACAATGTTTAAAAGACATTTGGATAAGTACATGAATAGGAAAGGTTTTGCAGGGAAATGGTTCAGGAGCAGGCAGGTGGAACTAGCTTAATTTGGGATGATGGTCGGCATGGACTTGTTGGACTGAAGGGTCTGTTTCCATACTATATGTCTCTATGACTCTATGAACATCTCTGCCTACCTCCATTTGCAAGATTATCCAGGAATCTTGGGGGCTCATTAACATCACTTAATAAAACTGTAAGTGTTCCAAAGTCTGAATATCCCTTATTATCTGTAACATAGATTAACAGGACGTAATTGGATTGAGTTTCGTAGTCCAGTCCAGGATTGTCTGAGACCGTCACCTGAAATTTAAAAAAAAATGAGAATTCATTTTGCTTGAAGCTCCATGAAACTGCGCTGTAATAATTCAAAATACAAAGAAAGGCACTTTCAACATGTAGCTGAGCTTACAACTTGCGGCACAGGTGACTTTGGAAGGAGGTTGTGGTGTGCTGCTGGTTAGATTACTTCATTCAATTTACAACCCCAATTACAAAGCCGTTTTTGAAAAAAAGGATGTCATGTATCTAATAGGGTGGAGAAACTCATACCTCTGCCATTTAGGATAGTGACAAAGCTCTCGGTTTAGAACATCCAAATTAAACATTTTACCGGAGTCACGGCTAAATGGCGTTGAGCCTTATGTATTGCCTTCAGATAAACCTTGAGAATTTATAATCAACATTTACATGTGGACAGAAGAAGAAAAATAATACAGAGAAAAATATACAATTTATAACCCATTTAATGTGATGTTCGGATGTACCTTGGTTGCATTTGCCAGTGACGCTCATATCAATAAGAAGATTATTAATTGTTTATTATTTGGACATTAAATCTCTTCAGGTGATGGATGAGCATTAATTGTTTACTCACCTGTGCCTATGTGAAAGTAAAAGGTATGGAATGTTTTTCAAGGTGCATGATGTGTTATGTATGAATCTCTATAAATAAATGCATTTAAGAGTATAAAGGCATGGCTCCAGTGTTATATTCTTGACTATTTGGCTATCTGAGTTCCAACAACCATACTTTAGTCTTTTAGGTCCAAATGTCTGACCACCTGGAAGGAGAGCTAAGTGAGAACAGCTACAAAAGTGAGCATGAATTCACCTCCAGTGAAATATAGAGCTATCACATCAATTTTCCCATGTTCTCCAAAAACATTCCCCTCTTCTGAGATCTTTCTGATGCAACTTTTGTCACCAAAACCCACCTCTGCAAATACTTGTCCCTTTAATATCTAACAGTCCCACTTCTTCTGTGGAGAAAGTGAGGACTGCAGATGCTGGAGATCAGAGCTGAAAAATGTGTTGCTGGAAAAACGCAGCAGGTCAAGAGAATCGATGTTTCGGGCATAAGCCCTTCTTCAGGAATCAACACTGTGCAATGGTGACCATGAAGATCCTATTAATTGTTCCTGAAGAAGGGATTATGCCTGAAACGTCGATTCTCCTGCTTCTTTGATGCTGCCTGACCTGCTGCGCTTTTCCAGCAACACATTTTTCAGCCCCACTTCTTCTGTGCCCTTCATTCCAAAGAGCAACCAACTTTTGCCAACATGCTGCACTCGCAGTAGTAATTTCGAGCTTCACAACACAGCAGTGTCTGCTCTGTGTCTATCACCCCTCTGCCTCTGTTAAGACATATGTAAAAATTATCATTTCATATTTCAAAAGGTTTCAGTTTGACTTCCCACGGCAATCAGATCAGGTGGGCCAGTCTCTGCGTGGAGAGTTTTATGGATAACCTCACTATCTGCCTCCTCAGACCATTCTGTATTACCACAGAGAGAAGGTGGGATGATGATTAAATCATTTTCCTGTAATTCAGAGGTACATGCTCATGTTCCAGGGACAAAGGTTCAATTCGCACCCTAATAGATGTTGTTAATTAAATTCAATTAATTAATATTTCTGAAATTGAAGCTAGACTGTACAATGGTGACCATGAAGATGCTATTAATTGTTATAAAAATCCATGGATACATATATCCCACTGATTTCTGGTATAATTCTTTACACATTCTGGATTAGTGGTGCTGGAAGAGCACAGCAGTTCAGGCAGCATCCGAGGAGCATCGGATGCTGCCTGAACTGCTGTGCTCTTCCAGCACCACTAATCCAGAATCTGGTTTCCAGCATCTGCAATCATTGTTTTTACTTAATTCTTTACACAGTCAGGACTATTTGTTAAGTGATGTCCAATAATGGATTCACATTTAATGTTGGACACAGTGATCTGAGGTTTGCAAGTAAGGACTGGTAGAGCATGAAATGCACACTACTCACTACAATGGTCCAAGGCATATTTATTGGGTATGGTTAGCCAGTCAATGAGATGTATGATTTGCATACCTGACATCACACTGATACCAAAACTTGAATATCAAGTTACTCATTTGTCTGGTAGACAAAATATCATCTTTTTAGGCTTGACAGCAGTATTTAGTCAGTGGAGAGAATCACTAGTGTTTTTACTGCGGAGTAGGAGTCTGAAACAGTTAGCTTCATCTGTTGTTCAAATATTTGAAGTACCTTTTCCTTCCTGGGGAATCTGAGGTGGACTGATCAGGGACAAAAGTAATGGCCATGAGAACTTTTATGGGTTTGCATGATATACAGCTAATAGCTACTTGTTTACTTGCTCATGGGATGTTGCTGGCTGGATGAGCATTTATTGTCCATCTCTAATTGCCCTTGAAAGTGGTAGTGAGCTGCCTCCTTGAACCACTGCAGTCCTTGTGGTGTGGGTGTAATCATTGTGCTATTAGGGAGCCAGTTTTAACACATAAATCCCCATTCTTTGTAGGAAAAGGAATTCATCCATACATTGTACCTTTTGCATGGAGGAAAGAGTCATGGATACTGCTAATTGCTACTGCATTCCATTAGGTAATACCTTGACCAAATGGAATCCACTGTCTGGTCTGAATTTCTTCAGCTAACTAGGATTGACAATTGACAGTTTACACTGCATCTATACACCAACCATAGACCAGTACTTCTCATGCTATATAAATTAATATTCTCTTTTCTCATTTGCAAGCCAATGCATGACAAAAAAACTTTAGTTTTTTTAGATGTCTTTTGAGCAATGTTCAAGTTCTCTCCTCATGAAGGAAATATGATGTTCTTGGCTGGTCTGGCCGACATGTGACTCCAGACCCACAGCAATGGTGATTTGATTTTACCTGCCCTCTGAAGAAGGGCTAATGCCCGAAATGTCGATTCTCCTGTTCCCTAGATGCTGCCTGACCTGCTGCGCTTTTCCAGCAACACATTTCCATCTCTGATCTCCAGCATCTGCAGACCTCACTTTGCCCTCTGAAATGGCCTAGCAAGCCATTCAATTATACTGAAATACTACAAAAAGTCAAACAATGTGGACTGCAGCAGTTTAGAACTGAAGTAGTTTAAGGCTCTTGAGGAAAGTTAGGAACAAGCAACAAAAGTTGGCCTTGCCTGTGAAACCCACATCCCCAAGAAAGAATCAAATTTGACAAAGTTATTTTAAATGTCACTATTTTGTGAAGTCAAACCTTCACAACAATATCACAAACTTCTGACATTTGGAACATGGCAAAGCTGTTATACTTAGAATAATAACACCAACATATGGAAATAACTAATGGGGAAGACTATCTGATCCATTAAGCCTACTCCAGACAGTTTAGATTAGATTAGATTAGATTACCTACAGTGTGGAAACAGGCCCTTCGGCCCAACAAGTCCACACCGACCCGCCGAAGTGCAACCCACCCATACCCATATACCTAACACTACAGGCAATTTAGCATGGCCAATTCACCTGACCTGCTCATCTTTGGACTGTGGGAGGAAACCGGTGCACCCGGAGGAAACCCACACAGACAAGGGGAGCATGTGCAAACTCCACACAGTCAGTCGCCTGAGGCGGGATTTGAACCCAGGTCTCTGGTGCTGTGAGGCAGCAGTGCTAACCACTGTGCCACCGTGCCGTGATCAATGAGACATTGTGGGTACATGGAATGTTTAATCTTCAATGAAAGATTCCAGAGAATTTTCAGAAGCTACTTCTCTCTCCCTTTAGATGATTAAAACTAGTCCAGGCAGGCACATTGGACATGTTCACATTATTTAGCGTGTTATCCGTATATGATAAGGTCTTTGCCAAAGTCAGAAACAAGCCCAGTCCCTGACAAAGGTTTGGAGAGTCACTTGCTGTGCAGGTTGGAGATCTGCTTCAAAGGGAAGATGAGAACTATCAAACATTAAGACAAGCCCCACTACTGTGTACCCTGTGTGTGTGACACCTCAGTCCTCCCACCCAATTAAACTAATAATCATTCAGTTGATGCATAATTAAGTACTCTAAGTAATTCTATTAAATCAAGTAAATTTGAATATTTCTAACATGAACAAATACAACTTGTTTTTAGTTTCTTTGATTTTCAAAGATTTTCCAAATGAATTTTCTACATCCTAACATTGTACAAATTATGTACAATTTCCTAACACCACAAAAAGAAATAGCAAAGAAAGAAGCGATCATTCTTTCAATTTATGGAAGACTTTAATACCAGGGACAGAAGATGAGTGGAATTGACAGTCACCAGATTTCCCCTCTCCCCGAACGCTAATTTAATTTCACTTAGTAATGCTAATTTTAAAATGGCCTTACCTCCAAGTACATGTCAGTTATAATTGAGATAGCAAAGAAGTTGTTGACTGGATTGGTATTTGCTATTTTCGGAGTTAATGTAATTTCAGTACTTGTTGCAACAACTGAAAAGTTGAAGATAGCAACTCCTGCAGGAGTGTCTTCTTTTATTGTTACAGTAGCTGGTAGATTCTGTACCTTGATAAATCCTCTGACACCTTATAGAAAATTAGAAAAATGCTTCACATTATATTAAATTGTGGTAAAAACAAGATCTGGACATGCTGGAAACCAGAGTCTAGATTAGAGTAGTGCTGGAAAAGCACAGCAAGTCAGACAGCATCCAGGGAGCAGGAAAATCGACGTTTTGGGCAAAAGCCCTTCATCATGAATAGAGGCAGGGTGCCTGCAGAGTGGAGAGACAAATTATATTAAATTGTGTTGGTTATCATTAAAAAGTAACAAGAGTAAAAGATGATGGAAGTTACTTGGCAGTTCTGACAGTTCAGTGAAGGGAGAGAAACAGTTGACATTTCAGGTTTGTGACCTTTCACATTGTGAGCATTTAAGGCAATTTCAAGGATTGTAATAGTTTCTCTAGATATATAGAAAGGAACAGAGAAGTGCCAAAGTAAGCATAGGCCCTCAGAGAATGAGATTTGGGAAATAGCAAAAGGGAACCAAGAAATGGCAGATGAGTTTAATAAATACTTTGCGTCAGTCTTCACAGTTGAAGACATTCCAAAAATAGTAAATAATCAAGGAGTAAGATGTGGAGGAGGAAATAAAAACAATTAGTATCACTAGATTAAAAAGTACTAGAGAAACTAAGGTCGATATGGTGGATTGTTGGATCTGGTGGATTGCAATCTATGATAATCAATCAAGTTCACTACAGAAAGAATGGATGCACTGATAGCAACTTTTCAAGAATCTTTAGATTCTGGAAAAATATTATAGGATTGGAAAACTGCCAATGCAACACTCTTATTTGAAAAAGGAAGGAGACAAACAAAAGCAGGTAACTATAGCCCAGTTAGCTTAACATCTGTCATTGAGAAAGCTGGAGTTGGATGTGAAGTCTAAGACAAGTTTTATGTATAGCTATTTATGTGTTCTGAGTCTATGCCAGTATGAATAAAACTTTGCTCAAGAGATTTTTTATGTTGGAATTGGCAAGGTTAGTATGCATTGACTATAAATTGCATTAAAGATAAACAGACTCAATGCTCTTCCCTCCCTCAAATCTGTCACATTTGTATATATTGTCGCTTGCCGTGGTTGCTGTTAATATTACTGTCTTGTAAAACTTCAGAGATATTATCTGTTCTATAAAAGTGTGTAGTATTTGTTCATACTGGAAGGAAGGTGGATATTTCTGATGTCAAGTTATCATCTATGAACAAACACTAAGTTGTTCCATTTGAATTTTTCTCCTGAATTCTAAACGCTGAGTTCAATATGACAACATTAACACAGCATCTTTAATGCACAAAAAATATTTCAAAGGATTTTACTGGCCATTATCAATGATTTACATTGAGTTGTTTTTGATGCAAATCTTGGTCAAAGCAGTAGATTCTAAAGAGTGGCTTTAAAAAGAGAAGGAGGTAGAAAGGTAAGGGCTTTAAGAAAGTAATTCGAGAATTTAGATGCTTGGCAGCAGAAGGTGCAGTAACCATGCAAGGAGTGGTATGAAAATCAGTCAGAAAAATCAGAGTGCAGAGATCTTGGGTGTTCTAACAGCTTACAGAGATAGGGAATGGTGAAGCCATGGAGAGATTTAAACACTACGTTTAATGAAAATTTTACAATCAAGGTGTTGCTGGATAAGGAATCAATGCAGATCTGTGAGGGCTAATGTTTGAACTGAGCTTGACACTAACTATAGTACAAGCAGCAACATTTTGGATGAGCTCAGAGGTGGGTGACTAGAAGTTTCAAGTCTAGATAACAAAGTATACAATGTGTAATCACGTGAAATAAACCTGCCACATCAATACATTCAGTAAAATTAACAGTATGAGTTTAATCACAATTCAATTATTATTTTTAGTGCAAGGCTCAGACTATTACATACACACAGTTTATATCATTCTCACATTCTTATCTTGTTGTGTTTAAACTTGTCAATAATTTTGTAACTTGTTTACACTTTGTAAAAAGAAACATTTGATAAATATTTCCCAAAATTACACGTTTGGGAAGCACTGTATCATTTTTTTAAGGATGCAATATAACAAAGCATGATATCATTAAATATATTATCTACTAAGTGCCAATGGATTACATAATAAATCGAATTTTGTTTGTTTAAAAGTACAGTGGTAGTGTTAAGCATTTATGAGAAGTAAAGCAGCTTTAAATCCAATCAGCAGTTGCAACGTGTATAAAGAAACTTACCAGGTATTTCTCCTCGGAAGGAGAAGTCGACAATGAGGCACATTTTAAGGATGCCGCCAATTATGTCCATGTTTATTTGCCACAGAGCTTCCTGTCCTTGTTGCTTAGCCTTGTGGCAGTGTGGGAGTTGACTGCTCTAAAGCTCTGCACACAATCAAGCTGGATCATTTGTGGTTTGTGCAAGCTACTTGGCCAGCTTATTTGATCTGAAATGTGTAATGGGCAAGCCCAGTGAACCACATCACAACACCATTAGGGAGTCAGCTCACCATGGCCCTAGCAACTTTCCAATTTCTTTGTGTTTCCTTTTCATTATCAATCACTTTATTGAAGCATTGTTAATACACTTACTGTTAAAAATTATGAGTGTGTTCTGAGACAATATACAACAAAAGTGGAATAATATACACATTGTAAGGCGTGGATTGTTGTTATTAAGGCACTCTCCACTCAACAACTTCATTTTGGAAATTCTCCACTTTCTTTTCTATTGCAGATACCTTTAGTGACCAGTTTCATGGCTAAGAATCCAGAATCCAGCATGTTTATGCTCGTGATTTGTTGCTGAACGTCCCTGTCCACTCAGTGTGGTGGAGAGACTCTTTCTCTTGCCACTCTACCCTGGCCTGAAATTGGCTGCCTAAATTGTACAGAACTGTAGGCCATGGAAGGTGTTTGGAACTCAGAGAGGGAATCAGAAAATGGCAGCTCAGAAGCAGTTCTTCCTTCGGTTATCAAATAATAAAGTACTTGGATGGTTGGCAAGATCCTCTTGTGCAAGTTATTAAATATGTAAGCGTCTTCTTCCAGTATTAACATTGTAGCAAATTGCTGTCGTCATTTGTGTATGGCATTATAAGAGCAGTGGTGTGGGGAAATGTTTCATGTTACAGTTTTATATCAGTAAATCCATTCATATTTGGACAGATGTGTCTGGCATCCTGTGATCAGACTAGATTGATGCAAACACATATTGAAACACTGTTTTCCTGATTTAATACAACTTTCTGACAGCTAAGGCAAGTGAGTCCTTGGATACTCTTAAACGTTTAGTGACGCCTCCATGAAGTATGTATTCACCTTCTTTGATGTTCAACCTCTTCTCCTCATTGTGTGCTTTATCCTCTATTACTTTCTTACGACCTGCTAATTGACTGAAATCTGTCTGGTAATTTGGGTAGAAGAGAACTATGTTTGGAAGGACATTTTACAAGATTCTTTCCTGATATGAGGGCCTTCATATGCTGTAGATAAAGGTTGAGAAATTATAGCCAATGTGGCCACTATTTTATGATTTCTGTGGTAGAACCTGCATGCTAGGTTCCATCACAGGTGCAAAATCTTGCAACAATTGCCATTATATATCATTAAAAATACACTTGATCTCACATATACTTCTAAATTGCAAATTATCAGGTTGAACAACTAAATATCAAAATTCTGCAGTTTAATTTATGTAATCTAATAAGTGTAGAGTCATAGAGTTATAGAATCATGCAGCACAGAAACAGACTCTTTGGTTCAACCATTACATGCAAACCATAATCCCAAACTAACCCAGTCCCACCTGCTTACGCCTGGCCCATATCGCTCCAAACATTTCTTAATCATGTACTTAACTAAATGTCTTTTGAAGGTTGTAACTGTACCCACATCCACCACTTCTTCAGGAAGTTCATTCCACACACGAACCTCTCTCTGTGCAAAAAAAGTTGCACCCTTGTCTTTTTTAAATCTTTCTCCTCTCGCCTTAAAAATATTCCACCCTATGGAAAAGATACCTGCCAATCACTTTATCTATACCCCTCATGATTTTAACCACCTCTACAGAGTCACCTCTCAACCTCCTACCCTCCAATGGAAAAAATTCTCAGCCTTTCCTTATAACTCAAACACTCAATTCCTGACAACATCCTGTTAAGTCTCTTCTGAACCCTTTCCAGCTTAATAATATCCTTCTTATAACAGGGTAACCAGAATTGGACATAATACTGTAGAAGAAGCCTCACTAACATCTTGTACAACCTCAACATAATGCCCCAACTCCTATACTCAAAAGTTTGAGCAGGCAAGCATGTTAAACACCTTCTTAACTCCCCCCGCCGTCTACATGTGATGTAAACTTGAAAGAATTATATACCTGAAGTGAATGAGTGCTTATTTATAACCAATTTTCAGCTTCTTTTGGCATCTTAAAAGGCCGTGATGCAGTTGATATAATAACAGATCGCTTTATTTATATGGAATCAAGTCAATGCTAAAAACAATTTTCGAAACCATTTACTAAAGTGATATAATTTCAGAAATTGGCCCATTCTACTGGAAAATTTCACTGACCTTTCACTTTTAATAACCACGCAAAGATAATCTAAGAAACTAGAAGCCAATTAATATCATGTCAGTTGCAGGCACATGACTGTACTAAAATCTGTTATTAGGGACAGAATGATGGAGCACTTTAGTTGATATAAGAGAGTTAATATAGATTTCAGTTATATGTAATGAAACTAGTTGAAAATATCAAGGAGATTGTTAACACGGTAGATAGTGAATGTTCCTAGATGTTATTTTTATGGACTTTTAGATGTTGCTCAGAAAGGTTTCAAATACAAGATAATTAAAAAAATGATCATTATGGAAATGGAGGCACTCTAATGGCTTGCATATGGAATTGTTTAGGGGTAAGAGGCAGAGAGTAGGGATATTATGTGCTTGATTATGACTGATTGTATTTTTCAGTGATCTGCAATGGGGTCACAGCTTTTCACTATATTTGTAATTGACTTAAATGAAGAAATAGAGGGCCATATATTTAAGTTTGCTCATAGCACTGCATTAGGGCCCAAAGTAAATAGTATAGATGGAGCAGAATTTTGCAAAGGAACACTGACAAATTAAGTGTGGCAAAATTGGTTAATATGGATCTATGAAAGGGAAGTCACATCTGACAAGTTTGTTGCAGTATTTTGAGGATGCTACTTGTAGCACAGATAATGGACTTTGTGGATATGGTGTTTTCAGATATTCAGGAGGTTTTTGATAAGGCCCTACACAAAAGGTTAGTAAATAAAATTAGAGCACAAGAGATTATATGATTATGGATTGAGAATTATTTAATAGAACACAAAGCAGTGAGCGTAAATAAACAGATCACACTTAGTATAGCAGGCTGTTATTAATGGGTTACCACAATGATCAGTGCTAAGTCCATAGCTGTTTATAATTTACATGAATGATTTGGATGTGAGGATCATTTGTCATATTTTCAAATTTGCTGATGACTCCAAACAGGATGGTAATGTAAATTATGAGGAATGTGCAAGGACTGGAGAGGGTAAGTGAATGAACTGGAACATGGCAAGTCAGTGTGACGTTTATTTGTTTGGTAGGAAAAAAACAGAAAAACTGGATCTTTCCCAAATAGTGAGAGGTTGGGAAATGTGTGTGTCCAAAAAAAAGATCTTGTCCATGATATGATTGCAAGCATGTGCAGCAACCAATTACAAAGACAAACAGTTTGTTCACCCTCATTGTAACAGGATTTGATAACAGAAATGAAGACGTCTTGGTGCAGTTTCATAGTGCTGGCGAGACTTCACCTGGAATATTATGTGCGGGTTTGGTCTCCTTATCTAAGGAAGGATATACTTACCATGGAGGGGTTACCAGATTAATCCCTGGAATGACAGGATTGTTTTTTGAAGAGCGAGTAAGGAAACTGGGAGTGAAATATTTTCAGTCCCAATCAATTTTGGCAATGGTGAGTCAATCAAAAAATATGATGAGATTGGAAAAGTAAAATTTTCAACTTTGAGAAAAATCAAGTGTGATTCAGTAACCAAGTTGTGAACCAAAGTGAGAATCTCATCAGTGAGATTCATAAAGCTCACTGACACCTTACATTGTAATGCTGCAGCAAGGACACTTGGTGTGCAGGGACAGGAACACAGCACATGAACTCAACAGGAGGCTTCTCAGGGTCTTAGCTTGCTCTTTTGGTGTTCACTCACTTTGCACCTGTTCGGATGTTCACAACATCCCTGACCCGACTTGCCCTATTGCACTATTCCCCAAAGCCAGAGGTTAAAGGCTCACAGTGCTTCAGTCTTGCCTTGTCACAGTCACAAAGCCAGGCAACCTATCCTGGTTTGAGGGCAGTGATGAACATTCTGGTGTATAGCACCATATTAGATCAATCTCACACCTGCATTTGCCAGCAGCGTACACACACAAATACATTGTGCATGAACCAAATGGACATGTCTCAAAGGGGCGTAGTCCTGTGTCAAATCAAAGGGGGCACCCTTCAGTCAGGGGGCCCAGACACAGGAAGGCAAGTACATTGTCCAATCTCAGTCAAGGGGCTTGGGGGGTCATGGTCAGTCAGTCTCTTAGATATCCAGGAGGCCACAGTCAGTCCTGCTCATCCAATGCAACCAGTCATGGTACATCAGTTGGGGAGCAGAGAGATTCGTCAGGTGTCCGGTCACTCCTCAGTTGGTGCTGTCTGTCCCAGGGGTCAGCACCGTGAAAGACAAGATGATTCAGCAGGGGCCACTTCTGTGATAGGGATGTTGGAAAAGTATTTTATGTGAAATTGGAGACAGCATGCTGGGTTGCACAGGAGACTGTCGTGAATTCAGGAGGTGACAAACTCAGTATATAATGGATATTGCAAAGCTTGGATTGCTCTGAGAGGAACCTGCAGTACAGTCCAGACTGAATGTGTCCCATAATCCTAGTATGCTGTGCCATGCACAACTGAAGCAGGAAAAAAGGGGATATGATGGATGCTGAAGAGCTAGGAGGGACTACAATCTTCCAAGGACGAAGATGGGGACACTGAGCAGGAGGAACATCAGCTTCAACATCATAGAGCAGTGCAGCACTGGGCACAACAGGACATACTTAACTGATACCCTAGTCCAGGAAATATGACCCTGGTGCAGCAATCACTCAGTGTCTATGAGTTTGTTGTGGTTTGAAAGACAAGTGCTCCCTGTCTGTTCCCAGACACAAATGTCTGGACGTGGATGTTTCTTCACTTTTGCTATTGTTGAATAAAGGTGAACAGGTTTCAAGCATTTGAAGTTTTTCCAGTATGTGATACTCCCATGTTGAACGGTGAGATGTCAGGCTACACTGAGCACTGGGCAAAGAGTACCACTGCTTCAGACATCACTCTAAGATGGAATGATGCCAAGGACAAGCCCTAAGTTGTAATATTTTTATGAATATGAACTTGGATTTGCAATAACTGGGCACCTATGGACCCTCAGAAGCTTTTCCCTTCAGTTCCCCACCTACTCCGTGCATTGTGAAGGTCAGCTCCTGACTGACGTCACTCCATCTAGTGCCTGGCCAGGCATTAAAAATGGCGGGGCACCTCGAGGTCCCAGCAGTGGCTAATGCTTCTGCCCCAAGCAAAAGGGAAGGTAGCAGGCTTGAGGATTGGTGTGTAGCTAATGGCATGAGATTCAGAGTATAGTTAGGGAAAAATGCTTGGGCTCCCAAGTAGAAACAACTCTCCATGAAACTCGCTAAAACTGGCACAGGGGTTTTTCTGGTAAAATGCAACCCATTATCTGTAGTCTCAAAGAATGAGACGTGATCTCATTGAAACTTTACAGGTTGGATGTAGATAGGATGTTCCCCATGGCCCATGATGAAGAGACATAATTTCGGGATAAGGAGTTGATCATTTAAGACCGATATGAAGAGGAACCTTGTCACTCAGAGAGTGGTGAATCTATGGAAGTCTCGATCCCAGGGGACTGTGTAAACTCAAATAGTAAGCATAGAGTCAGAGAGTCATTGAGCTGTACAGCACAGAAACAGACCCTTCAGTCCAACTCATCCAGATATCCTAAATAAATCTAGTTCCCATTTCTCAGCATTTGGCCCATATCCCTCTCAACCCTTCCTATTCATATACCCACCCAGATACCTTTTATAGAGCAGATTCAAACAGAAATTGCTGGGTTTCTTGAGACACATGAAATTAAGGGATATGCAGATAGTGTGAGAAAATGTCATCAATGAGATGACCAGCCATGATCAAGAATGACATAGCTGATTTGATGGGCTGAATGACCTACTCCTGTTCCAATGTGGCAAACAGGGTTCATTGTGGGGAAGAGTGAAGGCTTGCCAGAATACTGGGGTGAAAGGGTTACACTGCATAAAGGTTGCATGTATTTTCTTTAACAGAACATTTGTTTCCAATGCGGAACTATAGCACTGCCATTAAAACTAGCTGCCAGATCCACCTGCACATGTGCAATTACACCTGTGATACACAGCCTGTCGCTCTGGATGCACTTTTAAACAGTTCCAAAGGTCTTTGTTGTATCTTTAAGTCATGATCTCTGAAAAACTGATGAGCCTTAATGCCGATGATTTGCCATAAATTATGGTCAGACTGATTTTGGCACAAGTTAAAATAAGTTCTGGCAAGAATAGCCTTTTTCCAGAAAATTAAAAGGAAATAGGTCTGTACAAAATTCCAAACACAATCAGTACTTCGAATGCTATGCTTAAGGGGGTGGGTTCCATCTCGTCGGCCCGGGTGGCCTTATTTACACTTATTTATGATACAGAGCATGTTGCTGCAGTATCCAAGTAAAAAAGCAACACTCCAATTTGGTGTTAAGAAGGGTCACTGGACCCAAACCAACAATTCTACTTTCTCTCCACAATTCCTGCCAGACCTGCTGAGTTTTTTCCAATAATTTTTGTTTTTGTTGCTGACTCCAGTTCATGTGCACAGTGGTGGTGTGCTGGCCACAAATATAGCCTTCCCGTACGATACACAAGAGTAATCTAATTGAAGTCTTTGAGACAATTTGATAAGCTACATGGAATAATAGTGGAGTAAGAGGCATAATTGTAAAATCAAAGCTATGTCACTCAGAAATGTCCTTCAAACAAAGGGTGATGGAGATCTGGAACTCATTCCTCAAACCAACCCATGACTGCACCCAAGAAAACATTCAAACTAAAGCATGGTAGATTTTTTGTGAGGTTAGGACATGAGGAGTGACCTTATGAAGGTTTATAAAATCATGAAGAACACAGAAACATACCCTTCAGTCCAACCCGTCCATGCCGATCAGACATTAATCTAGTCCCATTTGCCAACACTTGGCCCATATCCCTCAAAACCCTTCCTAGTCATATACCCATCCTGGTGCCTTTTCAATGTTGTAATTGTACCAGCCTCCACCACTTCTTTTGGCAGCTCATTCCATACAGGCATACCCACTAAGTTGCCCCTGAGGTAGTAATAGAACTGAGGCAGGCACAATGTGCTGAATGGCTTCCTTCTGCACTATAACAATTCTGTGATTTAAGTTTATTTTAATGTCTGACATTCTTCACATTTAAAATCCAACAGTTGTGGTACAGCAGAAGTTCAAATCACCTCAAACCTATGCAGCACGGTACAGCTCGAGCAGCTACTGAGACCTTCCAAGAGACTGCCAGTTGCAGAACAGATTCCAATTATTCTTCCAATCGAAGCAGGAGGAGATCTGAAAATAAAAATCACATTTTTCTCGTGTAAGTACATATAGGATATACAACACTAAAAGAGATTATTTGACTTAAGCAGTTATACTGAAGGTTATGGTCTGCTCTAGCCTTGACCTCCTTTCTAATGTAATTCTACCAGCAAAAGCCATTATTTCTGTCTCCCTTATATGCTGATTAGTATTTAATTAAATATATAATATATTCCAGCACTTCCCGTGGTTGCTTGTTCCCCAAAGTTACCACTCTCTCTCTCTTTGTTTCTTTTAATTCCCTATTTGATTTCTTAGTAATTATCTTAAATGGATGAGTTCCTCGTTTTGCTCTTCCTCATAGGTAACAAACACTGTCTCTGAGTCTATCTGTCAAACCTTTTCCAGCTTAAAGACTGTCAGTAGATCACGCCCTCAGTTGCCCCTTTTCAAAAGGAATGTGACCCAGTCTGTTTATTTTCTCTTAATAAATAGTTACAATTCTGGTAACAACTTTGTAATTTTGCTTTTGCAAAACATGGTGAGTAGAATTGTATTCCATATTGTTCTAACCAACATTTGCTATAAATTGAATGTCACTTCTATATATTTCAATTCTATCAGTCCAAAACAAACCCACTTGTGGTTTGCTTTACTTTAAGAGCTTTGTTAACCAGTATTTGCTACTTGTAGTAATTAGTGTATTTGTGCTCCTAGATTTCTATTCAGATTCTTCTTTTCCATGCAATAAACTAACCTCCTTAATTTTCCGTCAAAATGTAACATTTCACACTTAACTATATTGAAATTATTTTCCTAATTATTTGTCCATTCTCCAAGTTTATTAGTGTTCGCCTTTAACTTTTTGTAGGCCTCTTCAGTATGGATGAACTCTCTAACCCCAATTTGGTTTCACTTGAAAATTTAGACCTTTTCGCTTCCGCTGTCTAAATCTTTAATATAATGTGAAAACAAGAATGGTCCTGCACTGATCCGTGTTGAATATTCCTTCCATCTTCTGCCATTCTGAATAATTAACTATTATCCCTACTTTCTGCTTCCTTTCTAGAAGCCAGGTATTGTCCATTCTGCTACATTTTCCTTGACTCCTCACTCTCGAAACCTTATCCATTTGTCCATTATCATGGAATTACAGAATCACAGAGATTTATGATATGGAAGGAGATCATTCAGTCTATCATAACCATGCTGGCTGACAAAATGCGGTCCAACCTAGTCCCATATTCCAGTGCTTGGTCAGTAGCCTTGGAGTTTTTATGGTTTAAATGTTATCAGGGTTTCTGCCTCAGTGTAGAGACAGATTAAGATCGTGAGCAAGATGGAGGCAGAGTAAATGAAAGGAGTGGATGAAAGGGGGAGAAAGGAGGAATGAGGGAGATTGAGAAAGAAATATGTAAAACTCTGCAAAGTGAACAAGGTAGTAGAGAATTCTAGATGCAAGGAAAGGATGGGATCAGGAAGACTCAAGGACAGAAGCAAAAAGAGAGAAAAGATCAAATATTCAATGAATGAGGAAAAGAGGGAATGAGGAAATGGCTAAAAGAGGTGATGGTGGAGATGAGAGAGTATGAGAAAGAGGGAGGCTGAGAGAATGCAGATATAATGGAATAGAAAGAGAGTAAAACCCAGTCAGCTCATCAAAATTGCTTTGGGCTGGGTTGCAGAAGTATTTTAATGGAAAATTTATAATCACAAAGGGATGTCAATGAGTGCTGCACAATGTCTGTACTCATAATGTCTGGCTCTGAATGGGGTATCTAGGTCCTCGTCTTTGAAAGTTAATTTTGCTGACTCGCTGATTAACAGTACTTTTATTCCCTGCTGTCCCTGCCTCACAAATGTACTTCATTGTTTTTGTAGTGCAGTTGCTGTAATATTTGTTTTTGCTATCTCAAGCAAATGCTATTCCTCCCTTTTTCCTTAGAATCCAGATAAATCTTTTCAAAATGCCCTCTTTAAATTATCTTTTGCTGCTTCTACTTTTGGCTCATTATGTGAATACAGTGTATTTATTTATTTACTCTGTGCTTAGTGTTCTGCGACTTTGTTGTTTAGATACAAGTCCAGCAACGACCACAGACCTGCCCCTGCTTGTTCTGATTGTACAACGACTGGGCCAGATAAAGTTGTAATGAGAGTCAGCGACCTAGGTACATTGCTTTTGGACATGTCAGGAAGATTGATTTTAATGCTTTACTCCTTGAACTTGAACTTAGGTACTGTGCCAACATTTAGTGATTCTATTCAGGCAACATGCAACAAAATATCAGCAAAAACCAAACATGCACAATTAACTTTTTATAAGACCAGTCTCACTTCTGCATTTTTACTCCTAGTGGAGCAAAATCTGTGTACAGTTTGATTTGATATTTTCCCTCCATTATTCTCGCCCAAGACTCACAAACCAAGCTTTATACTTTTTTCCACACACACTGCCATTGGTTACAAAACTGGTCGTACAGTGGACAGCAAACAAGGTTATATAAGATTACAAACAGATCTTGATCAATTGGGTCAATGAGCTGAAGAGTGGCAAATGGAGTTTAATTTGGATAAATGTGAGGTATTCCATTTTGTTAAAACAAACAAGGAGAAGACTCATACAACTAAACGTAGAGCCTTGGATGGTGTTGTAGAGCAAGAAGACTGAGGGGTTCGGGTACATAATTCTTAGAAGTTTGCATCATATATGGATAGAGTGTTTAAGGAGGTGTTTAGCACGCTTGTCTTCATTGCTCAGACCTTTGAGTATAGGAGTTGAGATGTTATATTGAGGTTGTATAGGACAATGGTGAAGCCTCTCCTGGAGTATTGTGTCTGGTAGCCCTGCTAAATGAAGAATATTATTAAGCTGAAGAGGGTTTAGGAGAGATTTATGAGAATGTTGCGAGGAATAGACAGTGAGTTACAAGGAGAGGCTGGATCGACTGGGACTTCTTCACTGGAGTGTGAAAGGTTGAGGGGTGACCTTAAAGAGGTTTATGTAATCATGATGGGTATAGAATAGCCATCTTTTCCATAGTGTGTGGGGATCTCAAGACTAGGGGGCATATTTTTAAGGTGAGAGGAAGAAGATATAAAAAACCAAGGGGCTTTTTTTAACCCAGATTGGTTCATGTGTGGAATGAACTTCCAGAGGAAGTGGGGGATATGGGTACAGTTACATCACTTAAAAGACATTTGGATGTGTACATGAAATAAGAAATCTGGATCAGTGGTGCTGGAAGAGCACAGCAATTCAGGCAGCATCCGAGGACAGGCAAAATCGACGTTTCGGGCAAAAGCCCTTCATCAGGAATACAAGAAATGTTTGGCCAAGGGCAGGCAGGCTGACTAGTTTAGTTTGAGGTTTTGTCAGCATGGACTGGTTGGAATGAAGGGTCTGTATGACTCCGTGACTCTAATTCCCAAACAGTCTTTCTTCACCCATGTACCTAAACAATAAGAACACACAGGACGTACAAATTAGGAACAGGAGTAGGCCACCCACCTCCCTGGGCCTTCTTTACCATTCAATATGATCATGGCTCATCTGCTTCCTCCACGTTTCTGCCTCCTACATGATTACCTTTCATTCCGTTGCTTGTCAAGAATCTATCTACCTCTGCCTTAAAAGATACTCAGACCTGCTTCCAACAAGTTTCAAGGAAGAGACTTGCAAACACTTATGACCCTCTATGAAAAAAAATCTCTTCACCTTTGTCTTAAATGGGTGACACTTTTATTTCAAACAGTGACCTCTAGTTCTAGATTGTTTGTTTACAGGAAATATCCTCTGCATATCTACTCTTTCAAGGTTCTTCAGGATTTGAT
Organism: Chiloscyllium plagiosum; assembly: GCF_037043375.1. Taxonomy (NCBI): domain Eukaryota; kingdom Metazoa; phylum Chordata; class Chondrichthyes; order Orectolobiformes; family Hemiscylliidae; genus Chiloscyllium; species Chiloscyllium plagiosum. The sequence continues at coordinate 59,341,257 of NW_028270157.1, read as the reverse complement.
ATGTTCCAGCAACGTCGTGATTGTAAGTAGTGACACTTCCAGACCAGCCCAGAAATGTTCCCACGCCATATGCACACATTCCCACAAATATCCTTGGATTACAAGCAGAAGATTGTCTTTGCTGAAGTGTAGGAATTGCCCAGGAAGTATAAACTTTCAGTGGGCAATAAAGCAATGTTTGGAACCTTCTGAAAATGCCTCAAACTCTGAATTGGAATTGTAGAATTCAGATGATTCTGACCTACTGATCTTCATAGTCCACAAAGAGACATTAGAAGGAATAAAACCAGCTTTAGCTCCTATAAAACTGACACCTGATTCTTTCCCCAAGTATCTTCCATACAACTATACTCCCATTTCCTCTTCTGTTCCAGCCCCTGACTCCCCATACTTGACCCAACACCCTACCAGGCCTGAGTCCCAATAGCGCTCCTCACTAAGCCAATACCTACATAACTGGAGCTACCTTAAGAGTTCCCAACTCCCCAACCTGACTCATCACTAACCCCCTCCCCTTTGATCTACTATAAGACATTCTACCCTTCACCTACCAGAGATTATATTCCACCACCCCTCCTAGCATCCTACCACCCCAACCCATAGGTAATTGTGCCCCTCACCCACCCACTCACCCATTTGCCAATTAATCCATTCATCTACTTAGTGTCCTATCCTCCAACCCGCTTTCATCCTACCCCATTACCTGCCTGGCAACCTACGACCTCAGTCATAATGCCCCTTTGCATATATCGGGCAGCCTACTCCCTTATCTAGCTGGCACACCATCTAGTTACAGACCTAGTAGCTGAACCCTCACCAATTTGCCACTCCCCTCTACTCACTCACCCACATTCTTTATCAGTTCAAGCACTTGGCATCTGTATCCTTCCCATTCATCAGTCACCCATGCCTTTATCCATTGGTCACCCAATACTCCATTCACCTGCCACCTTACCGTCCTACCTAACCCAAATACACTTGTCATCTGTCAGTATTTGTAAATATGGCTTTAGGATCTTTAAATGACAAATTAGGGCACCTAGTGCTGCAAAAGCGAGTATGGTTTATCTCAGTAGTCTTCCGCGACCTGTGAAAATTCTTGGACAGGACTGCACTGTCTTTACTAGGAGAGCTCCTGACCCAGAGGTTCGCCAGGAAGGTAGGCAGCAAGTTGTCTGGTCTGGGTCTAAAATAGGGATTCCAATACACTTTGGAAGATTGAGGCGCTGCAATTAGCTCGAGGTGAGAATGTCGGTGTGGTCTATGTGGTATTTTGGACACGTGAAGGGAATTGCGTACAGGATGGATCTCATTTGTCCAGAGAAGGGATTGCTTCAAATCTGATTGGTAAGAAATGGAGCCCCTGAACAAGATTTCCAGCACAGCTCATTGGATTAAATCTCAAATTGAGGCCGGAGCAGCTGTAACCAAGGTGAGCTGCAGGAGGAATTTATTCGATAGTCAAAACAGAAATGAGATATTTATTTTTTAGATTTATGTAAGGTTGATTTCAATGGGATGAGACAGAGACTGTCCACAGTAAAATGGGCAAACCTGTCACTCAGTAAAACAGCATAAGGTCAGCGAGAGGTGTTCAGAAAGAAATTTGTGATACAGAAATATGTCTCCCAAATGGGCAAAACAATGGATTTCCTTAGACAACTAAGGATGATTGATTAGATTACCTAGAGTGTGGAAACAGGCCCTTTGGCCCAACAAGTCCACACCGACCCTCTGAAGAGAAACCCACCCCCCCCTATATTTACCTCTGATGTAATCCACCTTACACTACTAGCAATTTAGCATGGCAAGTTCACCTAACCTGCACATTTTAGACTGTGAGAGGAAACCGGAGCACCCAGAGGAAACCCACGCAGACACAGGGAGAATGTGCAAACTCCACACAAACCCAGATCCCTGGCGCTGTGAGGCAGCAGTGCTAACCACTGAGCCACCGTGCCACACTCGTTAAAGAGCTTAGAAACAACAAAAAAAAATTAAAAGGAAAAGTGTGCATAAATGGGGAAAATAACGTGCAGATTCTGGCTGGGAAAGGTGTAAAGAACCACAAAAGGTCAACCAGCAAAGAGCAGGATTTTGTCAGAAATCAGCTGAGTATCAATTTTGGGGAGTTTCATGGAAGGTCTCCCTTCATGAGCCCTGCCAAGTTTTCTTGTGCGAATGTCGACAGCTCACCTAATTGAGTATACCCCACGCATCTATGGAACTGCAGCCATGCTTTTGAGTGCTCACCAGCAGCAGTATTTGCTACTACCAGGGATTCTTGGCTCTGGTGCCAGCTTTAAAGCCCATCCACTCATCAGGTCAAACACTGCCCTTCACAGTGCACATAGTGAGAGGGGAATGAGGAAGAAAGCTTCAGAGGGGTCATAGGTGGCATGGTAACGCTTCATCACAAATACAAACGTTTGTAAATCCATTGCTGTTTTACATCATCAGCTGTCTAATCAACTATCACTGTAGCTGCAGCTACAAAAAATTAGCTACATAGGCTAGCCAGCCTTAGCATGCTCTCAGCTCAGAACACTATCAAAATGAGAGCTACTCTGTCCATCACACCCAGTGAAGCATTGCACCTTCTCACTGTGCAATGTGGAAGCATCACATATCAGAAAGCATTTGAATGGTTGAAAACATTCACTTTTATTCAATGACAGAGGACTCAAAGGAAAATTGAACAGACAGGGACTGTTTGCCTTTCATTCAACAATAGATTTACAGTCAATGACTGATCACTGCACTAGATTACATTTACTGGAACTGGGTGTGTATTAAGCCCTGTCTGGCTTATCGCTCTTGACACTGCTGTGCTATATCATGCAGAAAATGAGATTATAGGCTCATAGAGTCATACAGTCCAGAAAAAGACCCTTCAGTCCAACCAGTCCCTATGGAACATAATCCCAAACTAAACTAGTCCCACCAGCCCACGCTTGGCCTACATTTTTTATTCATGTACTCACCTAAATGTTTTTAAAATGTTGCATCTATACCCACATCTATCGCTTCCTCTGGAAGGTCATTCCACATATGAACCAGTATCTGTGTGAAAGAAATTGCCCCTCATGACTTTTTAAAATCTCTCTCCTCTCACCTTAAAAATATGCCCCTAGCCTTGAAATCTCTGACCCCAGAAAAAGGCATCTGCCATTTACTGTATTTATACCCTTCATGATTTCATAAATTTCTCTAAGGTCACCCCTCAAACTCCCATGTTCCAGTGAAAAAGTCCCAGCGTTTCCAGCTTCTCCTTATAAATCAAACCCTCCATTCCTGGCAACATCCTCATAAATTCCTTCTGAATACTTTCCAGCTTAATAATATCCTTCCTACAACAGAGCAACCAGGACTGGACACAGTACTCCAAAAAAGGCTCACCAATGTCCTATACAACCTCAATTTAATATCCCAACTCCTATACTCAAAGGTCTGAGCAATGAAGCCAAACGTACTAAATGCCTTTTTAACCACCCTATCTATATGTGATGCAAACTTCAAAGAATTATGTACCTGAACCCCTTGTTGTCTTTGTGCTATAACACTATCTGAGGGCCTACATTTGATTGTATAAGTGCTGCCCTTATTTGTTTTACTAAAATGCAATATATCGTATTTATCCAAATTAAATTCCATTTTGTCACTTTGCAGCCCAAATGACCCAACTGATCTTTGTAGTCTTAGATAACCTTCTTTGCTGTCCACTATAACACCAATCTTGGTGTCATCCACAAATTTACTAACCATGCTTTCTATATTCTCATCTAAATCAGTTATATGGTAAAAACAAGGACTGCAGATGCTGGAAACCAGATTCTAGGTTACAGTGGTGCTGGGAAAAAGCACAGCAGATTTTCCTGCTCCTCGGATGCTGCCTGAACTGCTGTGCTTTTCCAGCACTACTCTAACCTAAATCATTTATATAAATAACAAACAAAAGTGGACACTGCACCGATCCTTGTGGAACATCGCTGGTCACAGGCCTTCAGTCTGAAAACCAACACACCACCATCACTCTCTGTCTCCTGCTGTTAATCCAATTTTGTATCCAGTTGGCAAGCTCACCCTGAATCCCATGTGATATAACTATACTAATTAGTCTATCATATGGAATCTTATCAAATACTTTACTAAAGTCGAAGTAAACAATATCTCTCACTGATGGCTCATCAATTTCTTGGCTACTTCCTTAAGTAACTCAATCAAGTTTGAGAGATATGATTTTCTTTGCACAAAACCATGATGACTATCCCACATAAATCCTATCATATATATCCTATATTCTATGATCTTCCTGCTCAATGTCCTCATCTTGATCCTTAGAAGACCATTGCCCTCTGCTAGCTCTTCAGCATCCACCACATCCCCATTTGCCTACTCCAGTTGGGCAGGACACTGCGTGCTTGGATTATATGGCAGACTCTGTCTGGGCAGAACTGCAAGGCCCCCCTGACCAATGCAAGAATCACAACCTGACCTTCAGGAGGCCTATGGTTTGCTCCATTTTGGCACCAGTGGAAGAATGGGCTGTATTGTTATCCGTGCTTAGCCTCAGTCAGGGGTTGTATAATAGAGTAACCAGCCATGGTTACAGAGGTGGGGGGGAGGGGGGGGGGGCATGTCTCCCAGTGAATATCCCTGTATGGTAATGAAGCAGGAACGTGAGTTCTCAAGGATAAAGCTCCAAGCCATCAGGCACAGACTTCTAAGGTGTGGTAGAGCTGATCACAGATGATTGCAAATTGAATAGAGTGGAAACTTTCCTTTTGATGAAGTCAGCTGCATGATGATATACCCCTCTCAACAAAGCGGGAGTACAGTCAATGGAGTCCTGCACCTGGAGAAAGCCACCTACATTGCCAAAGCCTACTGTCACGGCTGCAGCACAGATATCATCGTGGGGAACAAGGGGAAGTCATTAATCTGGCTCAAATTGCATTGGTAAACACCTCAATATGTTTGTGGATCAAGGTTGTGAGATCCCACACAGGTCTGCAAAGGTTGAAAGCATTAGAGAAGTTACATAAACATTTAGTGCAGCTGTTATCCACTGGGAAAGGAAGGCTACCCACTCCATCATATCACAGACACTAGTCCAGTAGCTGGTAAGGTCTGTGAAGGTGTCCTAGGAGATCCTCTGTTTATGGCAACAAAGCAATTCAGTCATCTGGAGAAAATGGCATTAAGAGTGATAGAGTCCAGCCCTCTTGTGCATCCTGAATGTATCTTCAGCTTTGACCAGTTCATCTGGAGACTGGCCGGCAGTCATGAGAAGTTGCTACTGGTCTTCGGCTTTCTGATGCATCTGTTGCTCCTCCTTTGCTCTTGTGTCTTTGTGGCATCACAGCCATAACAAAAATGAACTCTGCTGAGCTTGAATCTGTTGGTCATGGTCCCACTGAACCAATGTGGGGAATATCAGAAGCTGGGCAAGCCCTGAGGAATGTGAGAACTCACCATTTGCATCACATGTAAATTACAGTTTAACACAGTGCTCCACACTGTAGGGCATGGAATGCCTCTACATATACATTTCTCCCACTACCCCACATCAGCCAAGAAAGGCAGCATTGTAAATAAGAGCATGTTGGCAAGTACCCACAGTTCAAGGTAAGAGAAAATCAGCTCCTGTGCAGCCTATGAGTTCTTGGACAAAAGCAAAAACATTGCTGGAGAAACTTGGAGCATCTGTGGAGAAAGAAACAGAATTAGTGTTTTGAGGCCAGTGAGCCTTCTTCAGAACTGATAGCGTCTAGGAAAACCTGGTATTTATCTAGATGATAGAGGGTAGGGGTGAAGGAGTGAGCAGATAGGTGGAGAACCAATGAGATCTTGGATTGACTTTATGAATCATGGAATGTAGATAACAATTTAACTACTTCCTGTGACTGAATCCTTGATAGAGATGATTTCCTTGAACAGTTTTTTAAGGAAGTAACAAAGAGGATTGATGAGGGCAGAGTGGTGGACATGATCTATATGGACTTCAATAAGCTGTTCAACAAGGTTCCTCATGGGAGACTGATTAGCAAGGTTAGATCAGATGGAACACAGTGAGAACTAGCCATTTGGATACAGAACTGGCTCAAAGGAAGAAGACAGAGGTGGTGGTTGAGGGTTGTTTTTCAGACTGGAGGCCTGTGATCAGTAGAGTGCCCCAAGGATCGGTGCTGGGTCCATTACTTTTCGTTATTTATATAAATGATTTGGATGTGAACATAGGCTGTATAGTTAGTAAGTTTGCAGATGACACCAAAATTGGAGGTGTGGTGGACAGCGAAGTAGCTTATCTCACAATACAAAGGAACCTTGATTAGATGAGCAAGTGGGCTGAGGAGTGGCAGATGGAGTTTAATTTAGATAAATGTGATGTGCTGCATTTTGGAAAGCCAAGTCAGGGCAGAACTTATACACTTAATGGTAAGGTCCTAGGGAGTATTGCTGAACAAAGAGACCTTGGAGTGCTTTTTCATAGTTTCTTATAAGTGCAGTCACAGGTAGATAGGATAGTGAAGAAAGCGTTTGGAATGCTTTCCTTTATTAGTCAGTGCATTGAGTATTGGAGTAAAGAAGTTATATTGTGGCTGTACAGGACATAGGTTAGGCCACTGTCGGAATACTGCTTGCAATTCTGGTCTCCCTGCTATAGGAAGGATGTTGTGAAACTTGAAAAGGTTCAGAAAAGATTTACAAAGATGTTGCCAGGGTTAGAGGGTTTGCACAATAGGAAGAGGTTGAATAGGTTATTTTCCCTGGAGTATTGGAGGCTGAAGGGTGACTTTATAAAGCTTTATGAAATCATGAGGAGCATGGATAGGGTAAAGAGACAAGGTCCTTTCTCACGGGTGGGAGAGTCCAACGCTAGAGGGCATAGGTTTAAGGTGGGAGGGGAAAGATTTAAGGGGGATCTAAGGTCAATGCTGGCAAACAGGACTAGATTTATTTAGGATATCCGGTCATCATGGATGAGTTGGACTGAAGGGTCTGTTTCCATGCTGTATATCTCTATGACTCTATATAATAACCAATGACATAGTGGAAGATTGCTTGTGAGCAGATTTTGTATCCCACATAATTAATCATGTATACATTCAATATCTTGGGCTTAATGATTATAGATTTATTCAATCTGCATCTGTTTCCTTGCTGTACACCTCTGTGGCTCTAAATGCCTAATGAATGCAATTGTCACTTGAAGGGCCTCACAACACTCACAAATGGAGCCCTCCTCTAGGTGTGGTCATAGCTGCCTTTCATTTCCATTTTGCATTTACATTCACCTGAGTATAGAAGGGAATGCAAGTCATGCTTGGCTCAGGTTAGTCATATACTCAGTCTGGTAATCAAAGTGCCTCTCAGAACGATATGTTCCTTTCTTCCTGGCACTCCCTGGCAAACCCATCAGTACTGACCTTCCAAATGTTCCCACACACCACTTTGAATTACAATTTCATCTCCCAAAATTACCTCCTGAGCCCTTGCCCCACAGCTTAGTCATGCTGCACTGTCCTCACATTGAAGCCAGAATGGTGTAACCATTGATGACCCTGTCCTTCTGCAGTAACTCATGCCCTTCAATGCATTACCAAAATCCCTCTCCTGATATATTGAGCTTCATTCCTTCACAGTGATTATTCCCTTCGCAACCTAGCACCCTGCCTCCAGTCCCTAGAACTGACTTCCCCAAAATTCTCTCCCAAAACAGTAGCCCCTGATAATCCCTTTTTTGTCTTTCACTGAGCTCACCCCCAGGACTGTCCCAAAGCAGTAGTCCCTGATCACCCCATGATCAATCCCCCAATTGACTTGGGTGGACAGCCTCCACTGGTGAATGACCAGATCCTTGGCTGATCTCTACGCAACTCTCCCAACCGACTTACTGTGAATCCCGACTTTGCTTGCACTGGACCTACAAGACTGACCATGGTTCACTCTCTGGACTGTGGTGACCCTGACTACACCAAATGTTCGACTGACTCTGTGCAAACCTCTGCATTGACATTGGATGCTGCTTTTGATTCACTGGACTGGGATCCACTGACTGAAGGCTGTTTCTCTTGAATTAATTAAAGACGACTTATCTTAGACTTGAAGATTTGGTTGAAACACATATAGTGTATTTGCAGTGTAAGCTGCTGCCATTTGGCATGGGCATGGGCATGGGTGTAACATTGGTGTTATGAGGTAACGCATCTAGCCCCTTGACTGATGACTGCTAACTGCTAACAACGATGACCAGCTGTCTGGCTTCATTTCTGCATTAAAAGACAAGACAAAATACGATGAGCCTTTAAGTTCCAGATTAAGGAGGGGAAAGGCAAAACAAAGCAGAGATGCTGAGAGCATCAGGTAAACATAAAGTGAATGAGTGCTAAGAGAGTAAGCGAGGAGCCCTGAAATGCACTCTGGTTGATTGCGTAAGATGGGTGCATGTGTGTAAGGTGTCCTTGCAGCAGTATTTTAATGAAAGGTGTTAGTACATTCCCAGGTACAGCATTGGGGGAGAACTGTATTTCAAGTGGGCTGGAATCGTGCTAGGATGTGGTGAGGCTGGTCCATGTCCAATGTCAACCTTCTTGGACAGAGGTTGTGGTCAGTCACTGACCATGGAGGTGCCTGCTCTGATTCTTATGTCAGTAATTGTCACCATTTACTTTCTCTCTGGCACATGAGAGAACAGGACATTGCATATAAATCATTGGCAAATGTATTCAAACAGCATCCCTCCCTCCTCCGTTGCTTACCAGCAAGATTCTCAACTTGCCATTAAAAACCTAGTGGCAGAAAGAAGAGTTCAGTGTTCTGGAAATCCAAGGGAAATGCATGCTGTATCAGGGTCAGGACTTCTCAGAATTTACTGAAGCAAAATAAAGATAATGAAGAAGATAATGGCACCAAGGAGTTACAAACTCACAATGGCAGATGGTTTCCATCACAGAATTTTAAAGGTACTAGATGGCAAAATTGCTCATGCAATAATCTTCGAAGAAATCTTCTCTCGATTCAGGAGTTATTCCTTTTGCAAAGTTGCAAATGTCACTCAGTCACTTAAGGAAGATGACAGAGGAATTCCTTAACAGTTCACTTTGCATCTGCTCTCAGGAAATGTCTAAGATGTTAATTAAGATTAAGGCTAACTAAGGCATTGAAAACTTTCAACTGACCAGTGAGAATCAGCATAGGTTTGTAAAGTGTAGACCAAGCCTGAACAATCTGACTGAATTTATTAAAGAGAGAAGTAAAATAGTGGGTATAAGAAGCAACAGCGATATATTTCCAAGTCAGGATGGTGAGTTGCTTGGAGTGGAACCTGGAGGTGGTGGTGTTCCCGTGCATCTGCTGCCCTAGTCCTTCTAGATGGATGTGGTTGTGGATTTGGAAGGTGCTGTCCAAGGATCTTTGGTGAATTTCTGCAGTACACCTTGTAGGTACAACACACTGCTACTATTAAGTTATGATAGTGGAGGGAGTGGATCTTTGTTGATGTGCTGCCATCACAAATGCGTTGACCTGGATAATGTCAAGTTTTTTGAGTGCTATTGGAGTTGCATTTATCCGGGCAAGTGGCAGGTATTTCATCGCACTCCTGATTTGTCCTTGTAGATGGTGAACATGTTTTGGGAAGATTGGGAAGAAGTTACTCACTGCAAGATTCCTCGCTTACCTGCCTTTGTAGCCACTGTATTTTTATATGACAAATCAAGTTCAGTTTCTGGACTGTGGTAACTCTCAGGATGCTGATAACAGAATATTCAGTGATGTTGAGCAGTGATGTTTAAATTCCCTCTTGTTGCAGTAGGTAATTGCCTGGCACTTGTGTGGCATGAATGTTATATGCCACTTTTCAACCTAAGCCTGGATATTGTCTTGCTGCATTTGGGTATGGACTGTGTAAGTATTTGAGGAGCTGTGAATGGTGCTGAGCATTGTGCAATCATCAGTGGACAGCCCCACTTCTAACCTTACGATGGAGGGAAGGTCATTGATGAAGCAGTAGGTTGAGCCAAGGGCACTATCCTGAGGAACTCCTGCAGAGATGTCCTGAAGCTGAGATGACTGACCTCCGATAACCACAATCATCTTCCTATCTGCTAGGTATGACTCTAACCAGCAACGAATTTTCCCCTTGATTCCTATTGACTGCAGTTTTCTGGCTTTGATGTTGAGGGCAGTCACTCTCACCTCACCTCTGGAATTCAGCTCTTGGACCAAGCTTTAGTGGGGTCAGGAGCTGAGTGATTCAGGGTAGAACCCAAACTGGGCATCACTGAGAGGTTATTGCTGAGTAGGTGCTGCTTGATAGCACTGATGATGACAAATTCAATCACTTTACTGATGATTGAGAGTGGACTGGAGCAGTCATTGACTGGGTTGCATTTGTCTTGCTTTTTGTATACAGGACAGACCTGGACAATTTTCCATCATGTTGTATTGAAAGAGCATGGCTAGGGGAGCAGTAATTTCTAGAGCACAAGTCTTCAATACTGTTATGCCACGGCAATGAATCCGTTTGCTAATTAGACCAAACATCCAGAAAAGCTCACCTCACCTCAAAATCTGTTAAAGTATCAGTTACAGAACTCCCAAATTCCACTATTTAAAGCAAGTTGTATCAAGTTATTCTTAACTCTAAAAGTGAACAGTAAACAGCAACGTTTTACAAATCTAAATCTCCTTTCTCTTAAATGCTTGTTATCTACCTCCCACTCTATAACAAGATACTGATCCAATAAAGCCCCAATTAAATTTACAGCAAGTTAATTTTCAAAACCAGACAGTGACTGTCGTCTCTGGTGTCGCTCTTCCTCTGTTTGTAGATCTCCCTGGGTCATCTTCGGTGTTCTGCTGAAAAGATGTTTCATATGAAAAAGATATCTTTGACAGAGAGTGTGGTGAATAGCAGTCATATTTTCAATTTTCCAGCACACTCTGAGAGTGCTAGTCAGTCACATGACATGTGCCTCAAGCTCTCAGTACAAAACAATCTTCCCTCTCTCTTAAAGGTACAGTACATTCCTTTAACTTCATAACAATACTATTGCCAAAATATTGTCAGGGCCCATAGCCTTTGCAATATCCATGTCTCCAACTGTTTCTTAATATTACGTGGAATGAATTGAGTTGGCTGAAGACTGGTATCTATAAATCTGGGGTCCACTGAAGGAGGCTGAGATGGATCATCCACACTGCACTCTGACTGAAAATTGCTGTGAGTGCTTCAGCCTTATCTTTTGTGTTGTGTTGGGCTTTTGCATCATTAAGCATGGGAACATTTGTGGAGCTTCCTCCTCTAGTGGGTTGTTACCATGTTCTACCACCATTCAAAACTAGGTGTGGTAGGATTGCAGAGCTTAGATCCATTGTTTGTGAAATTATTTAGCTCTGTCTATCACTTGCTGTTTGCTACACAAGTAACCCTTTGTAGTAGCATCACCAGGTTGACACCACATTTTTAGATTTGCCTGGAACTGTTCCTGGCATGCCCTCGTGCACTCTCTATTGAACCACAATTTGTTCCCCTGGCTTGATGGTAATGGATCAGTGAGGGATATGTCAGACCATGAGGTTGCAGGTTGTGCTCGAGTACAATTCTGTTTATGGCCACAAGGCCTTATGGATGCTCAGTCTTGAATTGCTAGATCTGTTCAAAATCTGATGTATTTAGCTTGGTGTCTATGAGAATATGTATAGGATATAAGCAGTCAGAGAAAGAGTTAGGTTCTGAGTTTGTGAAGCAAGAGGTTCAGCTGAGCATGACTCAGATCAGATAAGAACTTACAGTTAACAATGGGGTGCTGGAGGCAAGGGTAATGGGTTAACAAGGTGGAAAAGCAGTCATTATGTAGACCCGTTTAACAATACTGGAAGAATTCAGTATGTAAGGTCAATATAACAAGGTGAAAAGTATTCATTATGTGAAGTCAATTAAGGTTAAGAACATTCATTGTGTAACAGCAGATGGCTTAATCTTTACTGTTGATACTCGTTGATTGTAACGGTCACCCAATTAATATGTATGTTATCTTATCTGGATGCTTCTCCCTGTAAAATGACTATATAGTTCGTTGAGAAACTGTTCTTCAAGAGAACACTGTGAACTCATGTCTCTGTGCACATGGGCGATCGTTCTCTCTCCCTCCATGACATTTGAATCATCCCTTACAATCCCCACACACTGTCATCGCCATCTCTGTCCTAGACCTATTATGTCCTGCTGATCACCACATGCCATCCAACCCCCAGTTCAGCTGCTGAAGCAACTTTCACCAACAAGAGAGTCTCAACAGCAATGTTATTGATTTTGTCAGCTCCTAAAGGACATGGCAGCTAGTCTGGGTCTGTAGCAGGTTGTGAGGGAACCAACAAGAGGGAAAAACATACTTGACCTCATCCTTATCAATCGGTCTATTACGGTTGCATCCATAACAGTATTGGTAAGAATGACTAGCGCAAAGTCAATATGGAGATGAAGGCTTGCTTTGACTTTGAAAATACCCACCATTGTGTTGTTTGGTACAGTTGCCATCCTGTTCCCACCCCACCTCAGTCAAAGCAAAATGCTCAGAGACACAATATAGTTTTATCTCCTTCATCTTTATTCCGGCTGAGATGGGGATGGATGGCATGCGGTGAGCAGCAGGACATAATGGGTCTAGAGTCAATGTTGAGGACTCCCTGCGGAACACCCTCCTGACTGTGTACATAGCCCTGTTGTTTCTGCTAGTCTGTCCAGCTGGTAGGCTAGAACAGAGATGGCGATGACAGTGTGTGGGGCATTGTAAGGAATGATTCAAAAAGTATGACTGCGTCAGTTGTTGCTTGAATATTCTGTGAGACATTTCTCCCAGTTGTGGAATCAAACCCCAGATGATAGTAAGGAGGATTTTGCCTCTGTCAGTTCTGCTTCCTGAATTGATGCCACGTGGTCTGTCTGCTTCCATTATTTTTTTTTCTTCTCTTGTGGTTGGTATGACTAAATGTTTGGCCATCTCAGAAAACAATTAAAGGTCAACCACGTTGCTGTGGGTCTGGAGACACAAGCAGGTCAGACCAGTCGTGATGCAGTTGAGGTTTTGCAACAATTCACAATGGGGTCATGGTAGGCATTAGATTTTAAGTTCCAGACTTGTACTGAATTCAAATTCCACTGTCAGCTATTGTGGGTTTCAAACCTGGGTCCCCAGAACAGTACCTGGGTCACCAGACTCATAGTCCAGCGGTAACACTGTGATATCATTACCTACCTGTGTTGGGCTTCTTGAGTGTTGTTAGATCTGCACTCAGCCAGGTAAGTGGGGAGTATTCCATCACTGTGTTAATTTAGAACATAGAACATTACAGTGCAGTACAGGCCCTTCGGCCCTTGATGTTGCGCTGACCTGTCATACTAATCTGAAGCCCATCTAACCTACACTATTCCATGTACGTCCATATGTTTGTCCAATGACGACTTAAATGCACTTAAAGTTGGCAAATCTACTACCATTGCAGGCAAAGCATTCCATACCCTTACTACTCTCTGAGTAAAGAAACGACCTCTGACATCTCTCCTATATCTATTATCCCTCAATTTAAAGCTATGCCCCCTCATGCTCGCCGTCACCATACTTGGAAAAAGGGTCTCCCTCTCCACCCTATCTAACCCTCTGATTATCTTATATGTCTCTATTAAGTCACCTCTCAACCTTCTCTCTAACAAAAACAGCCTCAAGTCCCTCAGCCTTTCCTCATAAGACCTCCCCTTATTGAGAGATGGTGGATAGAGATGAGGTGTTGGGAGGTGACTTACGTGCTGCACAATTCCTAACCTCTGACCTGTTACTACATCCACAGTATTTATATGGTTGGTCCATTTCAGTTTCTAGTCAGTGATAACCATCCTGCCCACTCAGGACTATGACAGTAGAGGATTCACTGATGGTGATATCATTGAATACCAAGGGAGATGGTTGCATTCTCTCCTGTTGGAGGTGGTCATTGCCTGGCACTTGTGCAGTCATTAGCAAATATCCCCAATTCTGATGTTATAATGAAGGGAAAATAATTGAAACAGCTGAAGATGGTTGGGACCTGGGACACTAGCCTGAGAAACACTATCCTACAAAATTATCTTTCACAATACCGTGAGTTCTGGGCATCACATTTTAGGAAGACCAAAACGGCCTAGAGTGAGTTCAGTGTGTACTTAACAATGTCTTGGACTCCAAATGTTAAATTACAAGGAGAATCTAGACAAACTAAGGTGCTATTTCATGAAATCTATAAAGTTAAGATTGATTTCACCAAAGTATTTCACTTATTAAGGGGAATGTTGTTTACTGCTTGTGCACATGAAACAGCAGATTCTGTTCATTATAACCTGTTTGATTTCAAATATCTGGACATTTGTTGGGGGATTAAAAGAACAGATCAACTTATTGATTTTGTGTAAATCATGCTTCTGAATACAAACTAATTTTAGATATTCAATTTTTACAATACTTTTATGTTAATTACATCAAATTTAGATGAACAATTAGCATGCAAAATATTTGCTACAGATTATTAATAATTTGTATTTATTAAGTGTCTGAAACATAATGTAAACTGTCAAGGAAGCATCTCAAGCAACATTTGATGTTGAGCCAATAAGGAGATATTAGCATTTTTGTCTCCAAGCTTGATCTAAGAAGTAGGTTTTAAGGAGCACGTTGAAGGAGGAAGCAGAAGCGAAGAGGCTTGGGGAAGAGTTCCAGAAACTAGTGCCTGAACAACTAAAGATGCAGCCACTAAGGTTGAAATCATTAAAATTGGGGATATGCAAGCGGCCAGCATGACAGAACCAGAGATATTTCAGGAGGGTTTTGGGACCAAAAATTGCAAGTCCTTCCCCATTAGGAAATTATCTTTTTAAGACAAGAAGAGATATACTGTTTAATCTAGTACTAAACTTGTTCAATTTTACAATTCACATAGCATTTTGGAGTGCAGGTTAATAGTTCCTTGAAAGTGGCATCGCAATAGATAAGATAGTGAAGAAGACATTTGGTATGCTTTCTTTTATTGGCCAGAGCATTGAGTACAGGAATTGTGAGGTCATGTTGCAGCTGTACAGGACATTGGTTAGGCGAATGGAATATTGCGTGCAATTCTGGTCTCCTTCCTATTGGAAGGATGTTGTGAAACTTGAAAAGATTCAGAAAAGATTTACAAGGATGTTGCCAGGGTTGGAGGATTTGAGTTATAGGAAGAGGCTGAATAGGCCGGGACTGTTTGCTCTGGAGCATTGGAGGCTGTGGGGTGACGTTATAGAGGTTTATAAAATCATGAGGGGCATGGATAGGATAAATAGACAAGGTCTTTTCCCCTGGAGTGGGGGAGTGCTGATCTAGAGGGCATAGGTTTAGGGTGAGAGGGGAAAGATATAAAAGGAAGCTAACGGGCAACTTTTTCACACAGAGGGTAGTGCATGTTTGGAATGAGCTGCCTGAGAAAGTGGTAGATGTGGTCAATTAAAACATTTAAAAAGCATCTGGATGGGCATATGAATAGGAAGGGTCTAGAGGGAAATGGGCCAGGTGCTGGCAAATGGGACTAGGTTTATTTAGGCTATTTGGTTGGCATGGATAAGTTGGACCGAAGTATTTCCATGCTATCTCTATGACTCTATGACAATGCCCCTAATCATGGTCAGGATTAAGTCATTATGACAACAATATTTCAGGTGGCATCCCTCAAGTAGTTGTCATCACCTGCATCAATGAAGAACTTCACATGGCGGGGGATTTACCATGTCCACAAGGTGATTAGTTCCAATAGGATGGCTAAGTGTTCATTCATCGCTCTGGTAATGACACCATTCTAAGGCAATCAAACCTAACGTTTGTCAGTGCTCTGCAATCTTTCAGGAAAATTAAAGCTTAAACTAACAATACTGGTGAGATTGCCACTATTCCTTTCTCAATGGGTCACCTGGTAAAGTCAAATAATTCATACAGGTCCAACCATCCTCTATTCAATTCACAGTCAATGCCAAGTGAGCTAAATCCAGCTGTTACAGCAGTTGTCATTGTTATAATTAACCTCATGAAAAAATCAACAGGATCCCAAATGCTGACTGCCTTCCAGTGGCTTTTACTGGAAAGTTCTGAAGAAAAGCTGATTGAGAGGATGGCAGACGATGGCTGACGCCAGTCTTCATTGGAACTAACGACACCAGGAAAGAATTAGATTGGAGGTACAGTGCATCAGTTAAAAATAATTCTCAGAACAATTTTAACAGTCAGAATATTAGTCATTTGCAGTCACTTAAATTTCACGTGGCATAGTTGAAGCTGAGAAATGAAAACAGGGTGAGATGTCTGAGAACGGGACTTCCCTCACTGAATTAATCAATGAACAATGCCTCTCTCATTAGTCTTTCAACCATCCATTCGAAGATTCCTGTTTCTGTCTAATATGCTGCCAATTCCAGTGGTCAGTTTTTACATACAGACTGTTGTAAAATGATGGGTAGAACCAGAGATTTGGGCTTGAGGAAATGGTAGTCACATGGATATGTCTGACTGTGATATGCAACTGAGACAAAGTATCACAGGAAGTGATCTAATGTCACACCATCTAGCTCTTTCCAGCAGGCCCTTGGCAAGATGCAGTCATGGTAAGATGTTTCTTGAATAAAGTGAATATTTTCCTTACCTCACAGTCTCTGTAAATATTCTTTAGCAGCATAAGGATATTAAAATAGAAGGACGCTGTAGAAATAGATTTTTTGCTAGATTTAACAGGCTAAGAGAGATTTAAGAGGTTTGGAAAATCTCAAATAGTTTCAGAAGCACATATTGAAAATTGGTTGGTAAATTAGTAACATGGGA
This sequence comes from Chiloscyllium plagiosum, assembly GCF_037043375.1. NCBI lineage: Eukaryota > Metazoa > Chordata > Chondrichthyes > Orectolobiformes > Hemiscylliidae > Chiloscyllium > Chiloscyllium plagiosum. Next base: position 59,324,386 of record NW_028270157.1, on the reverse strand, counting down.
TCACCAGCAGGCTAATCACTTGAAGCACAAAGAGGCCAATTCGAGTTCTTTTCATTGACGATTACCATGGTGCAAAATACTTTACCATAATTGTTTGCTGAAGCACGGACCACTATAACTCCATTTACAAGTGTTTTTGAAACACCAGAAATGAAAAGGTGCTAAGTAAGTGGAGGGGAGTGGAAAATTAGTGTAGCTAATGACCTAGTGAATGTTACTTCTTCAAACATAGATGGAGTTCTTGTACCCAACTAATTGGATCATCAATTCCATGTATAGATAGTAATGACCTTGGCAGTTATCCTCATCCACTTCTATGTGGATTTTTTTTTGATTGTACGATTTTGAGGAATGTTTGTTCACCTTTGGTGAACTGTGAAGTTGATTGATTGAATGAGGGAAGTATTGCTTCACTGTGTTAGTAATATGCTCCATAGTCACTGTAGTAATAGCATGATGCTCATTGTACTGATGCAGGGTGAGGGATCTGATTGGTATCATGAGCCAGGTGTTTCATAGAGTCATTCCAATCTCATTAATTCAGCAAGAAAGCACTGTGTTCCTGTTGGCCAAGGGGGTGGCACAGTGGTTAGCACTGCTGCCTTACAGCACCAGGGACCTGGGTTCAATTCCAACCTTGGGTGACTGTCTGTGTGGAGTTTGCACATTCTCCCTGTGTCTGTGTGGATTAGCTCCAGTTTCATCCCGTGGTCCAAAGATGTACTGGTCAGGTGAATTGCCAATGCTAAGTTGCCCATAGTGTTAAGTGTGTTAGTCAGAGGTAAATATAGGGGAGGGGAATGGGTCTGGGTGGGTTACTCTTTGGATGGTTGGTGTGGACTTGTTGGGCTGAACAGACTGTAGGGAAGCTAATCTAATGGTCATCCCTGGCACTTATGTTAATAGAATCAAAAGCAGAAGTTGCTGGAAATTCAGAGAAGGCCTGGGAGCGTTTGTGGTGAGAAATCAGTTAACCTTTTGGGTCCAGTGACCCTTCTTAGGAACTGATGGTAGCTAAGAAAAAGTTGTTTTTTATCCAGAAGATAATGTGGGGCAGTGGCAAGGTGTAAACGATAGGTGGAGATAGAGTAAAAAGAGAGAGGAGACTAGTTTGACAGACAAAGGAATGGATAATGAATGGCTGCGAATAGGGACAAAACGTGGCTAAAAATGGGTAATGTGCAATAGCAGACCATGTGATAACCAGGCCTGGTGTGTGGGGGTTGGGGTAAGGACATGGGAGAAGATGCCGCAAGCCTTAAGGTTGTTGAACTCTGTATTGAGTTCAGAAGGCTGTAGAGTTCCCAAGCGGAATATAAAGTGCTGTTCTTCCAGCTTGCTCTGAGCTTCGCTGGAGCACTGCAGCAAGCCTGACATAGAGATGTTGGCTAGAGAACATGGTGACTTGCTGAAGTGGCAGGCAACTGAAAGTTCAGGGTCTTTTTTGTGGACAGAACATAGGTAATCTGCAAAGCAGTTACCCAGTCTATACTTCATTTCCCAATGCAGGCGAGACCACATTGTGAGCAGCGAATGGAGTAAACTAGATTGTGTGAAGTGTACATAGCAAATCCAGAATACATAATACTGTGCAGTGCTAAAACTTAGAAGTTCAGCCAAAATGTTGGTAATATTTTAATTTGCTGCCCGTTTAGGTTAGATTCCCTACAGTGTGGAAACAGGCCCTTCAGCCCAACAAGTCCACACTGACCCTCCAAAGAGTAACCCACCCAGACCCACTTCCCTCTGACTAATGCACACTATGGACAATTTAGCATGGCCAATTCACCTGACCTGCACACCTTTGGACTGCAGGAGGAAACTGGAGCACCCAGAGGAAACCCACACAGACATGGGGAGAATGTGCAAACTCCACACAGACAGTTGCCTGAGGCTGGAATCAAACCTGGGACCCTGGTGCTGTGAGGCAGCAGTGCTAACCACTGAGCCACCATTCTGCCCATCAAATTTCTCTGTATTTCAATGGGATATTTGTGTAAAAATTTATTTTCTTCCATTTCTCCCCTGGAGGTGTTGGATCTTGCTGTGCTACACATAGTTCCCTGGATGTTGATAGCTCTCCTGCACCCAGTGCTTTTCTTTACATTTGAGCTGAGAGAAATGACCCTTGACAGGCTCCTCACATAAGGCCTCACTGCTGAAGATGGTGCAATTCCTAACCAGCTTCCTGCCTTTCAAAACACAGAATTAGATGGCACTTGAGCAAGACCACATCTGATTTTAGCCAGGGCTGCTGAGTCAAGGGGGATGTCCTGAGTGCTACTATTGTTGAGAAAGAAGATCATCAGACTTGCATTTAAATAACATCTTTGAAAAACTCAAGACCATCCCAAAGCATTTAATTACTTGGACGTGCAGCAACTGTTGTAATATTGGAACCACTTACCAGCAATTTGCATGCAGCAAGCTCCAATGACCAGCATTGTACTTACTAGGGGGGATGGGGGAAGAGGGTTAGGGAGTGCTGACTCAGCACTGATCAAGATAGGAACCTATTTTCTTCAGCTGTGCATGTGCCAGGATCTGGAATGCATTGCCTGAGGGTGCAGTGGAGGCAGAAACAACCCTAGTTTTCTAAAGGGAATCGGATATTTACCCAAAGAGAAGAGATTTATAACTCTACAGGGAGAAGGTAGGAAGGCTAGGCTTGATTTGTTCTTGTTCAATGCCACACAGTGGGTTAACTGACCTCTTTCTGTGCTGTAATCATTCTATGATGTTTAAAACTCATTCATGGGATGTGGGCATTGCTGGTTCAGCCAGCATTTATTCCCCAACCCAACTGTTAAGCATTAACCACATTGCTATGGGTCTGGAGTCACATAAGCAATCAGACTTCAGATTCACAGAAGTGTTATGCACAGAAGGTGGCAATTTGGCCCATTCATCCTGTACCAACGCATCAAATTAGCATCATAACCTAGCGCCAATCTGCTTTTTCACCATCCAGATGCATGTTATTTTTAATCAAATAGACATCCAATGTCCTCGAGTGCCTAAATTGAATCTGCCTCCAACACAACTTGGATACAGGGATAGAAGGCTCGAGAGCCAAATTTGTGGATGACACAAAAATAGGCAGATGGTAAATTGGAATGAAGGAATGAGAACCTTACAAATGGATTATGGATAGTTTAGGAGAATGGGCCAAAATGTGGCAGATGGAGTTTAATGTGGATAAGTGTGAGGTCATGCATTTCGGCTGGAAAAACGGGAAGGCGACCTATTACCTCAATGGGGATAAACTTCGGGGTGCTACGGTACAGAGGGATCTGGGTGTCCTCATTCATGAGTCACAGAAAACTAGCACACAGGTACAACAGATAACAAAGAAAGCGAATGGAATGTTGGATTTTATAGCTAAAGGAATAGAATATGAAAGTAAGGAAGTCTTGTAGCAGTTATACAAGACATTGGTGAGACTACACCTGGAGTATTGTGCACAGTTTTGGTCCCCTTATTTGAGGAAAGATGTAGCGGCATTGGAGGCAGTTCAGAGGAGGTTCACCAGATTGATCCCAGAGATGAGGGGTTTGTTGTGTGAAGAGAAATTGAACAGTTTAGACCTATACTCACAGGAATTTATCAGAATGAGAGTAGATGAAATTGAGGTATTCAGGATAACAAGGTATGGACAAAGTAGACATGGAGCAGATGCTTCCTCATGTGGGGCATTCTCTGAAAGAGATAGACTTAGGATGAGGGGTAGCAAATTTAAAACAGAGTTGAATTCTCCCAAAGGGTTGTGAATCTGTGGAATTCACTCCTCCAAAGTGTGGTGGATGCTGGGAGAGTGGATAAATTAAAGGAGGAGTTAGATTTTTAATTGGTAATGGGGAGAAGGCCGGAAAATAGGTGTGAGTAGCATATCAGCCATGATGAAATGGTGGAGCAGACCTAATGGGCCACATGGCCTAACTCTGCTCCTATATCGTATGAATATAATGAACACTTCAAGACAGTGCAATCCATACTCTAACTACTCACTGAGTGATCATGTTTTTCCTCACTTCACCCATGCTTTTTCAGCAAATCACTTAAACCTATGCCCTCTTGTTCTTGTTCCTTTTATGAGCCAGAACGGTTTCTCCCTATCTATTCTATTCAGCCAGCAATTTTGCAAATCTCTTTCAGATCTCCTTTGAACATTCTTCTCTCCAAGGAGTCCCAGTCCATCCATCAGGTCCAAGTAAGGATGGTAGATTTCCTTCCCTAAATAACATAGTCAACCAGTTTTCTTTTTTTAAAAAAAAAACTGCTTTGTCCTGGATTGTATCAAACCTTTTGAATGTTTTTGGAGCTGACTCATCCAGGCAAGTGGGAGTATTCCATCACACTCCTGACTTTGCCTTGTGGAGAGGATTTGAGGCGTCAGGAGGTGAGTTACTCGCTGCAGAATTCCCAGCTTTTGATCTGCTCTTGAATGTTATTAATCTCTTCGTACTGTTTTCTTAAGTGCTGCTGACTAGGTTCAACCATCTAGGCAATCAGAAGTCAAACAACTGACATTGTTTTCATGGTCACCATTAGGCTAGCTGTTTTCTCATGTTCCAAATCTTTTATTTTATTAAGTTCGGATTTCACCATGTGCCATGATGGCATTCTCATATCCCTAGAATATTAACCTTGGATTTGGGATTACTAGTCCAGTGGCATCACCATTATGCCACCACTTCAATTGTCCTTGCTAATGTGATGATGAGCTGTCGTCTTGAACCACTGCAGTCCTTGGATGTCGGTAACCCACAGCACTGCTAGGAAGGGAATTTCAGGATTTGACCCAGAAACCATGAAGGAACAGTGATACATTCCCAAATCAGGACGGTGTGTGGTGTAAAGGGGAACTTACAGGTGGTGGTGTTTCCATCTGTCTGCTTTGTTGGTGGTCGAGGTCATGGGTTTTGGAGGTTCTGTCTAAGGTGTCTCGGTGAGTTTCTGCATTGCATCTTCCAGATGATACATGCTGCTATTGTGTGTGGGTGATGGAGGGAGTGAATGTTGAAGGAGTTAGATGGGATATCAGTCAAAAAAGCTGTTTTGTCCTGGATAGTATCAAACTTTTTGAATGTTATTGGAGCTGACTCATCCAGGCAAATGGAAGTATTCCATCACACTCCTGACTTTGCCTTGTGGAGAGACTTTGAGGAGTCAGGAGGTCAGTTACTCGCTGCAGAATTCCCAGCTTTTGACCTGGTCTTGAATGTTGTTAATTTTTTCCAACTGTTTTCTTAAATGTTGCTGACTAGGTTCAAGCATCAAGGCAGTCAGAAGTCAAATCTCACTATATTATTGTTATACTAATGTGTAACAGTATACTAATGTTACATCTTTTACCATCCATTCTCCCCCCAAGCATTCACAAATTTTAATCTCCTGATCATTATATCTTGAGTACGTCCTTATTGTGTACTTATGTAGAATCCTTTGGATCAATTCACATAAGTTAATTGAGATCTGTCCAAAAATCAGAATGGGAAGACATCCAGTGAGAAGTCAGTGGAACATTTTCCTAATGTTTTGCCCTGCATTCAGGCAAGGAAGTGTCAACAAAGCTAACTCCTGTGTGTGTTTCTGTTGAGCATTAGTTAACACTGTCACTAAAAAATGGCAAGTTAATAATCTTCCTGTCTCATTTTTCAAAGTAATTTGTTTTATCAGAGAAATGAAACACTCGAATGAGAAAAGATCCTCCCTTTGTCTTCATCTGTCTGCTTTCTTTCAGACTCTACCACTGACCGTACTTTACAATATGGATTGCCCCCGAATAAGTCCCCTGACAATTAATACCCAAATTCTACATTAGAGTGGTGCTGGAAAAGCACAGCAGTTCAGGCAGCATCCGAGGAGCAGGTCCTTGTTTTTAACCTTATTAATATCCAAACCCGAAGAATTGAGCATGACCCAATCCCTGCACTGATGTGTCTACAGCTCACTGGCTGAAGTACATGCAGTTCCTGGATTGCTTGGATTCGACCAGGGCCAATTACCCAGACTGCAAGACAACAGGTGGCATGATAGCTCAGTGGTTAGCAATGCGGCTCACAGCACCAGGGACCTGGGTTCAATTCCACCCTTGAGTGACTGTCGATGTGGAGTTTGAATGTTACGTAGATTTGCCATGCTTAAATTGTCCATAGTGTCCAGGAATGTGTAGGTTAGGTGAATTAGCCATGGGAAATGCAAGGTTACAGGGGCATGGGTCTGGGTGGGATGCTGTTTGGAAGATTGGTATGGACTCAATGGGTTGAATGGCCTGCTTCCACGCTGTAACAATGGATTCCCCAGGCCAGAGGCTGACTGACTGTAGCCAACGCCTGTACATAGAACAGTACAGCATAGTACAGGCCCTTCAGCCCACAGTGTTGTGCCGAGCACGGTGGCACAGTGGTTAGCACTGCTGCCTCACAGCGCCTGAGACCCGGGTTCAATTCCCGCCTCAGGCGACTGACTGTGTGGAGTTTGCACATTCTCCCCGTGTCTGCGTGGGTTTCCTCCGGGTGCTCCGGTTTCCTCCCACAGTCCAAAAGATGTGCAGGGTCAGGTGAATTGGCCATGCTAAATTGCCAGTAGTGTTAGGTAAGGGGTAAATGTAGGGGTATGGGTGGGTTTCGCTTCGGCGGGTCGGTGTGGACTTGTTGGGCCGAAGGGCCTGTTTCCACACTGTAATGTAAGCTAATCTAATCTAATTTATCTTAATCCAAGATTGCCCGAACATACACACCCCTCAATTTAATGCCGCACATGTGCTTGTCCAGCAGTCGCTACCACTTCTGGCAGTGCATTCCACGCACCCGCCATTCTCTGCATAAAGAACCCACCTCTGACATCTCCCCTATACCTTCCTTCAATCACCTTAAAATTATGATCCCTCGTGACAGACATTTCTGCCTTGGGGAAAAGTCCCTGGTTTATACCTCTCATTAACTTGCACACCTCTATCAAGTCACCTCTCTTCCTCCTTCTCTCCAGTGTGAAAAGCCCTCTTCATAACACAAGCCCTCCAATCCAGGCAGCATCCTGGTAAATCTCCTCTGCACCCTGTCTAAAGCATCTATATCCTTCCCATAATGAGGTGACCAGAACTGTATTCCAAGTGTGGTCTAACCAGGGTTTTGTAGAGTTGCAGCTAAAACCTCGAGGCTCTTGAAACTCAATCCCCCTATTAATGAAAGCCAAAACATTAGAACTGGATAATACTATTTACTGAGTATTGTACACCCTACTTCCCCCCAGCTGACTGTAGTCACCATCCACTAAGAACTGAACCACCTGGGCTTTCAGATGTAGCCATTTAGTCGAAGCACATGCAGTGTGTTGGCACATGATGTAGGTGCAACATTAACAAAGCAATATGTCCACCCCCTTGACTGTTCAGTTCTGGCAACTGCAACAAGCTAAAAAACAAGGCAAATGGAAGAGATGCAGGGAGCGTTAAAGTTTGAAGAAAGCAAGCTGCAAGTCATAAAATGCATCCTGTGCAAGTGAGATGGTGTGTGATCTTGCACTGAGTAATCTGGAGGAACCATTGCAATGTAAGGCGTCCATGAGCTCTAAAGTGCAGTGGTGAAGTGCTAAAGTGTATGATGAGTTGGCCTGAGATCAAATGTGGTCAACAAGATCAAGTGCACATAAAGAAGGTGAGATTAATGACAAGGTGCAAATACATGAAAATAAGGTTGTCAGTTCTTGAAATCTTAAGGGTAAAAATCAGCATTTTTTTTTTCTCAACATTGAGAATCTAACTTTTACATTCCCACCATATTTTCCCAGATTCCTTGGTATTGCCCATGCCACTCAAGGGCTCGGAAAACCCTGCCCTTGGTTTCCACTTTAGAAGTGAGATAAAGTTGAGAAAAAAAGATGCTTCTTTTTAGAAGAAGTTTTGTCTCTTTTCTTGGCCTTAAGGTTGACAGTGACCCCTTGAGGCCAAAGTCTGCAAATCTATTTTAACTGGTGACAACAGACCAGGAAAATCAATGAAAGACCTGGCTATAGCAGCTTTCTGATGGAAAAATTAACACAAAGGTGTGATGAGATATTGTCACAAAAGAGTGTAAGACACCTGTGCAAAACGTGAGCACCCAAAGATTTTTAGCATAACATATGTATATATTTTACATGTACTGCTGAAAAAAACCTCTTCCTTTGGCACAAACCTTACGAAAAAGATCAAGAACTGGGAAAGGAACAACAAGTGGCAAACATAAAACATAACAATCCTGTGAGTAATGGTATATAGAAAGCAACGACATAGTAGAGTTCCTTGTTCACATTGACACAGTTGCTCACAGCACCAGAGACCTGAGTTCAATTCTACCCTTGGGTGACTGTCTGTGTGGTGTTTGGATATTCTTCCCGTGTGTGTGTGTGTTTGCTCTGGTTCCCTCCTACAGTCCAAAGATGTGCAGGCTAGGTGGATAAATCTTGCTAAGTTGCCCATTAACTATGGGGGAAATGCAAGGATATAGGGTAGGGGTGTGGGTTGGGATGGGATGCTCTTCGGAGGTTAGTGTGGATTTGATGGGCTAAATGGTGTGCTTCCACTCTATAGGGATTCTCTGATTTTAGATTCTGCAGTCTCCAGAATAGCAACAGAGTTGAACCTGAAGACAAGAATCCATAAGAGATCTAGCAGTATCTGCAGTAAGATGACCACATTCCCTTATAAACTGGCTGCCAAGTCAATGAAATCTCTAGGTGTCTAACAACAATTACATCAGTGAACAGAGTAAACAGCCAATTTATGCAGTGCACACAAATCCTTGAAACTAAGTGATAAGCCTCTCTGTGGGCTGTGTTTAAGGTGATCAGTCCACCACTTAATCTGTAGATGGGTCTCCTGCCCCTTAGTTATATATGCATCGCTGTCTGTGTCTCTCCACAAGTGCATCCGTACTGAGTAGGCAGTCTGCAAAGGGGCCCTGGCCTGAACTTTGATGCAAAGGCCATTCTTTCGAATCACATTGAAGTATTCTTACTGACTGCATACCCAAAGGCACTGAATATCTTTGGTTTTTTTTTTCAAAACATGAATTATCATATGGTGAAAATGTGATTATCATGGATCTTAATAACCTAATATATTCTAAAAAGTAGCTTTATTAAATAAATTATGGAGTTTGTATGCTATTAAAGACCCAAGTTGAGATTCTGTTGAGCCAACATGTTTCTAACAACTGGTGGAGAAACCAACTCCCATCCTCATTACCTGCTCCATGGAGGAGAGGCCCAATAGAGGTGGCTATCATTGGGCCTACTCCGCAGTTGAGGTCCTCAGGGACAGAAGTCCAACCTGCAGATAGCTGCCAGTCCATCAGAGGCTGCCAGCTCTTTGCTGGCAGCAGCTGACATTGAACTTGCCCCAGGCCCAGGATAAATGATGGGATTCTGGACTAAAAGTGAATGAAGGTAATGTTGGGGGGGGGGGGGAATTGTGTAGGGTAGGGTAGTCACAAGATGTTATGTCAGCAGTAAGGGTATCATGTCATGTAAGAAATAAGAGTAAGGCTGACTTTCAGAACCTTACATCCCAACCCTGCCATCCTGAAGCTGGATTCCACTATCAGATGCAAAATGCCTAAATAAAGGGAATCATCTGGACGCCATGGACAAACCTGACTGGCTTTGCTGTGCAGCCTTCTGAGGATTCGGGAAAGGTGTGCAGCCTCTATTTATCCTGAATCATCACTAACTAGTAGTCAGTTCTTTTATTGCTTAGGCTTTGTCATTCAGGAGTTCCTCAAGGATGCAAGCTGGGCAAAGCACAGATTCACCAGCAGCTCCTTTAGGATTTCAGCTTTAATTCTACACTTGTGCAGGTTTCCAAACTTTGTCAGTCTCCGAGGAGTAATGGTGCTTAATCCTGACTGTCTGGGTATCACTGCTGTTGCAAAATCCAGGCTACCTTGCATGACAGTGTTAAAATTCTGTACAGTGAAAATCCTCTCATCAAACTTCAGAGTTGCCTTATGTGGTTAAAGCTATGCTCAAGAATTAGTAGCTTCAGAGGTCTTTAAATGTCAATATTATTCAAGCTTTTGGCTAGAATGTCATTTAAGTTTCCTTTTGCATCATTTTACTGCAGTTTTCGGTATTGTGCAGTAACATGTGCTGCTATCTGGCCAGGGAACAAAGCTATGCCAGTGCAATACTGAGGGAGTGCTGCACTGTTGGAGGTGTCATCCTTCAGATGAGATGTTAAACTGTGGTTCAATCTACTGTGTAAGGGCTCCCAAGGCCCTATTTCCAAGAAGAATAGGAAAGTTATGCCTCAATCAACATGGCAAAATTATTATTTTCACATGGTTATCTGGTTGTTATTATCTTGCTCTTTTTGGAAGCTTGTTTTATACATTTTGGCCACTGAGTTTCTGAAGTTAAACCAGTGTTTTCCGTTCAGAGCTATTTCATTTTTGCGGTGTGGACGGACCAGGAGCAGCCAGAGTGAAGTAAACCCCAAGATCAGGGTCTGTCCCTCATGGGAGAGAGAGAGTGTGAGAAACCGTCGAGAGAGAGCTGGGATCCACTGCAATGCCAGGAGAGTGGCAGGTGAAGGGGGAGGCTGCGGCAGTGGCAAGGCCAGGACGAAACGGACATGGCTCCATCTCAGCCCAGGATCTCCTATCAAGTAAGGAAAAAGTTCTAGGATGACCACTCTGGCCTGGACTCACGAGCTGGGCCAAGGCTCCAGGTCTGCAGCTAGGCCTGGGTACCTAAAGAGTGGAAGCGGCGGTGAAAGGGATGGAAGGTGGATCAGTGGCAGCATCTGGAGGAGTGTTGGACGGGGTATAGGAGGCTTCTCCCGGCCCTGCAATGAGGTGGCTTCCAGCGGTTTGGCATGGCGGTCTTGGCCCGGCATAGCAGTTTTCTTTGGCAGAGGCTTCCTGCCCAGTATTCCAACATGATCTTCTCATCCAGAATGGTGGTCTTATGGCTGCACCTTCAAGGTATTCTCTTTTTCCTTAATCAGTTTTTCCTGAGCCCAGGAGCTGTTAACTGAACTATGATAAACTTTGTCTTAATTTTAGTTTTTAAAATTATTATGTATGACGTCTGTCTTTAATATAGGTGCCTTAGTGAGGCAACTTATCACTGCATTTTTCATGTAAAAGTACATGCGACAATAAATTTCTATTCTATTCCTCTCATTGCTTCCAAGACACTTCAAAATTCAGTTTAAGAGTAAGAAACTTGGGTCAGAAACAACTATGCTAAACTTAAATAAGGACAATTACAAGGGAATGAGGGGAGAATTGGCTAGTGCAGAAAGGAGTTTAGTAGAAAAGATGGTTGAGAAACCATGGCAGGCATTTAAAAAAAAAATTGTGGCTCAGAACAAAGAACTAGGAGTCACAGTTTATAGATACGGGGAGACTGAGATGGGAAGAAATTACTTCACCCATAGAATAGCGAGCCTATGGAATTCCCTGTCACAGAAAACAATTGAGGCTAAAACATTTAATGTTTTCAAGAAGGTGTTGGATATAATTCTTGAGGATAAAGAGATCAAAGGGTACGAGGAGATTGATGGGAATAGGGTACAGAATTAAATAATCAGTGATAATGATATTGATAGGAAAGATTCTAAGGACTGAATAGTATGCTGCTGCTCCTATTTTCTATGTTTCTATGGAAAGGTAGCTTGGTATTGGAGACAGTCCAGAGAGGTTCATGATACTGATCCTGGGCATTGATGGATTTTCTTATGACGGAAGGTCCATTAGGTTGGACTGCACTCTTCGGAGATTTGAAGAATGAGAGAAGACCTTATTGAAACGTAAAAGGTTATTAGGAGGCGTGACAGGATAGATGTAGACTTGTTTCCCCTTGTAGGAGAGTTTAGAACCAGAGGGCATGATCTCAGAATAAAGGGTTGCCCAATTAAGACAGAGATGAGGAAGAATTTCTTCTGTCTGAGAATAGTGAATCGATGGAATTCTTTACTGAGTAGGGCAGTGGGGGTTTGGTCAATTAAGTATATTCAAAGCTGAGATAGACATTTTTAATCAGTAAAGGAATCAAGGGTTATGAAGGAAAGGCAGAAAACAATTCAGAATTATCAACTGAAGCTAGGTTTAAGAGTTTTATGGGAGGTTCAAAGTTTCCTGAAGTACTTTTATAACCCATTTTGGTATCATGTACCAGCGCACTGTGTACAGTGAAACTGAAATTGTCTCACAAACATTCACTTTTAGTACCCATGGATGCCTCTAAAGTTCTTGAGAATGATACAGCATCATCAGCGCCACTGATCTGTTAAACTTGTGCTACTTTTTGTGGTACCACCAATACGTTTCCTGATGTAAATACAGACTTAGATTTATTGTAACACGTATATGAAAATACAGTGAAAGGCGTTTTTACACGTCATCATGCTCTGACGCCATCTTGAAACACTGAATATAACGCAAAATTTTACTGCAATGGAGTTCATCTTTCTCTCTTTTTGTTCCTCCTCCACTGCTTGAAATCGGCTAGAGTCTCTGTAACGGACTCCAGGGTCTTGATTACAGACTCTAGGATCTTGGTTACAGCTCCAGTGCCTTGGTTATGAGCCTCCACCACTGCCACTCCAGCAATTGCTGTGAGCGAGCTAGTGCCACGGGCCTGGGGATGCCTTACCTCCTGTTCCCCATCCGATACACCTCCAGACATTGCCATCAGTTCGCTGTCCGTCCCTTTCTCCAATGCATCCACTCCTTCAGGTGCCTGGACCTAGTTGAAGACCTGGAGGCTCATCTCAGCCTGTGAGTCCGAGCAGGGGTGAAGCCATGTCCAGCTCGTCTTGATGTTGCTACTGCTGCTGCTGCTGGAGGCCTCCACCTTCACCTGCCACTCTCCAGGTTTTAAAGAAATGAAAACAAAGAAAGAAGAAAAAGAGCAAAGTAAAAAGAAGAAACAATAAAGAAGGCTGATATGAGCGGACAAGCCCAGGGATCAACCCTGCTACTCTGTCGCCATCATCTTGATGTCAGTCTTCACTTATTTATGCACTACACTACACATGACTTCTATTAATATAATGTAGCATTACCTTTTCTGTTCTACATTTTATTTTACATGATTAAGAACTGTAATCTTGCTTATAATTTCTCCCAAAGGAGTCAGCATCTGCCTGTAAATCGTATGGAGTATACTCTACAACCACCTGATGAAGCAGCAGCACTCTGAAAGCTAGTGCTTCCAAATAAACCTGTTGTGTGATTTTTAACTTTGTACTCCCCAGTCCAACACCGGCACCTCCAAATCAGAAAATAATTTGTGTCGGTTTACTCCATTTTGATAATTGAGTCTTAGAGGCATACAGCACAGAAACAGACCTTTTTGACCAACTCATCCATGCTGAACGTTGCCTAAACTGAACTTGTCCCATTTGCCTATGTTTGGCCCATATACCTCTAACTCTTCCTATCCATGTACCTGTCCAAATGTCTTTAAATTGTTGTAACTATTCTTGCCTCTGCCACTTCTCTGGCAGCTCATTCCATATAAGCACCACGCTCTGTTTGAAAAAGCTGCCCCTCAGGTCCCTTTTAAATCGTTTCTCTCTTACCTTAAACCTATGCCTTCTAGTTTTGGACTCCCCTACCCTGGGGAAAAGATTTTGGCTATTCACCTTATCGGAGCCCCGCTGGATTTTATAAACTTCTATAAGGTCACACCTCAGCCTCCTATGCTCTTGGGGAAAAAAGTGCCAGCCTCTCCTTATAATTCAAACCCTCCAGTCTCGATAACATTCCTGTAAGTCTTTGCAGTTTAATAACATCTTTGTTGTATCAGGGTGACTACAATTATGTGCTGTACTTCAAATGTGGCCATACAACTTGTCTTCAAATGTCTTGTACAGCTGTAACATGATGGCCCAACTCCTGTACTCAATGATCTGACCAATGAAGGCAAGCGTGCCAAACACTTTCTTCACCACCCTGTCTAACTGTGACGCCATTTTCGAGGAACTATGTACCTACACCCCTCGATCTCTCTCTGTTTGACAACACTCCCCAGGACTTTATCATTAACTGTGTAAGTTCTGCCCTGGTTTATCTTATCAAAATGCAACATCTCACATTTATCTAAATTAAACTCCACCTGCCATTCCTTGGCCCACTGGCCCAGTTGACAATTTTATTTCCAATACATAACGTGTCAGAAAGAAAAGGAAATAAAATTGATTTACAGCGTCATATCGACGAGATTCAAACTCTCTAAATTGCATGCCAGAGACTGGGAACATTATTAACAGTAATTCACTCACCAATGACAAGTAGTACTTAAATAGATTATTTACCTCTCTGTTATCATCAAATCAATCATTTCCTCGTGCTACATACATTCACTTTGTACTGTAATTTTCAACAATGAAATAGTTTGAGACTTTTTTTCAATTTATATCTATGTCAACAAAATCATCTACAATTTCCCTTAATCTACTCCCCATTTAAACTGAAAAATGTGATGTGTACTATTGTTGGCCTTTGGTAGCATGGTCATATCGAGGAATATGAACTTCTATGTTGTGCTGTGAAACTATCATTTTAGGTGAATACTATGCATTGTGTATTTATATTTGTTTAATTTTAATCTGAAATCAGCAAATAAATACAAAATACTGTGGATGCTGAAAATCCAAAACAAATACCAAGACGCTAGAGAATCTCAGCAAATCTGGCAGCATCTGTGGAGGGTGAAATAGAGTTAACATTTTGAATCCAGTATGACTTCTTCAGGAAAAAGCTGTTAAGAGGTGCAGGAAAAATGACAGACCAATAGAGGGGGATGTTTTGTGAGCAAGAGTAGGACTTGGGAATCAAGTTGGAGAAAGAGAAAGAGAAAGGGAAAGGGAAAGGGAAAGGGAAAGGGAAAGGGAAAGGGAAAGGGAAAGGGAAAGGGAAAGGGAAAGGGAAAGGGGGATAATTTTATCAAAAAAAGGTACAAATTCCAGAGAGCGATGACAAGTCATTGTAAAAGAAAGCTTTTAGTTCTCATAACAAGCATTCCACTTTTGATAACTGGGTCCACAAAGCAAACTGGAAGGGGCAGTGATAGGATCTGAAACAAAATTTATATCAGGGCTACAGAATGGGGAAGACCTCAGGATTTGTATGAGCTTAAACAGAATGAAGTTAGAGAAATCTAATGAAACTTTCTACTAGAAGTAGAGTCAGGAGAAAGTAAATATTCTAACAGACCAGAATTCAGTAAATAAATAGCAAAATTGGCAGAAAATATGATGAAGTTTGCAGCCAGAGAACTTCATTAGAAACCTTGAACTAAAGAAAGTGCGCTATGTTTTGGGCCATGTAAGGTGGGAAATTGTCCAATCTGTCTGTGAAGAATTTGGGAAAACTCTATCTTGGCTGCAGAAAGTGGGAAAGCCCCGGATAGGGCTCGAAGCCACCATTTTGTTCATTTAAAAAGTTAAGAAAATGCTGAACAATGTGGAAGAACTCAGTGAGCTATACAAAGAGACAGTATTAAAAAGAACCAGAAATTTCCAAGTTCGAAAACAGTAAATCATTGCAGAACAGCAATAATTTAAAACTTTACTGAAGAACATATAATATTACAGCAATATGGAGTTTAAAAAGACAAACAATAAAGAAAATACTGTCGAGTTTAGCAAGCTCCGGAGTAAATAAATTTAAAACAAATTTGATACAAGACTCTTTCTTTCCCTCTCAGCATATCTCACTTTATCCTGCTCATGCTTTCTCTACCTCATTTTATCTTACACTGCTACTTTCTCATTTGCCTGCCTGGATCCCTATCCATCTACTCCTATCTTTATTCGTTCTCTTAATCTCTCCAATCTTTCGTGCCTCTTTCTATCCCTCACAGATCTTTCAATTACTACCTTTCCCAAGCTTTGCCTCTACCTCTCCACCTTTCACGCGCAGTCCCTTTTTCTGTCTCCCTCTTCCCTCAGTTTCACTTTCCCTCTCTGTCTTTCTCTATTTCTCACTTCTTTCTATCTCATCATGCTTCTACTTGCTCCTTTTCTCTCTATGTCTCTATCCTAACCTTATCGCCTCTACCTCTCTCTTCACCCCTTTTTCTTTTCCTCCCTTTTGCTGTCTCTCTCTCTCAATTGCTATGATTCTGGATAAGACTGGCAAGTTACATGATGATCTGGTTAGGATTCAGTAACTTTTTTTTGGTACAGTGAATGCAGTTTGAGATCTCAGATATTTAGTAAGTGAAACCATGCACCATCAAATCTCACAAGGAATTGTAATTCTTTACTTTTGAAGATCAAGTCTTGAAACCCTGTCAGAGCCACTCCGTCATGGACTGTTTCAATGACTGCCTAAGTCCTGATTGTTCAAGCTCCTTCACAGACAGCTACCTTCACTGATGAGCTTCAGTATTTCTCAGCTGCATAAAGCAAATACTGCTTGTGGCCTTCCTTCACTCCACTCTCAGCTGCTCTGAACTATCAATGGCTCCCTGAGCTTCTTCTGAACTCTAACTCTCTCCAACACAAGGCCAGCAACATTCACTGCCTTTTCAGCTTCTCAGGACTTCTCATGAGGCTTGACTGCCTGGAGCCTGCTAACAACAGCTCCTCAGTTGTCTCTAATTTCCTGTCTCCTTGGCCTTTCTATCCTCTTGGCCTTTTATCTCTACCTCCTCCCTTTCACTCTCCATCTCTAATTCCCTTACAATCTCTCACACTATATCTCACTCCCATTATTTCTCCCACACATTTTTCCTATTCCTCCCTCTGTTCAATTCCTCAATTTCTTTCCCTCCATCTCTATTTCTTTATTCCTCCATCTCTCAATTTCTCCTCTCTCGCTATACCACCATCTTTCTAACCTTCCATCTTTTCCCTTCCTGTATTTCTCTTCAACCCTCCACACACCATCCTTCAATGTCTCGTCTCTCTTCCTCCATCTTTATTCCTCCTCTCTTTCTCTCACTGTTCACTCTGTCCCTCCATCTTTCCATTTCTATCCCGTCTCAACATCCCTTCATTTCTTCTCTCTATTCCACCTTTTCTCTGTCCTTCCATCACCCTCAATACTTCCAACTTTCTTCCCCACTACCTTTCATTTTTCTCTCTGTCCCTCCCCACCCCACCTCACCCTGCTCTCTTTCCCTCCATATTCTCTCTCTCTATCTCTCTTATATTGTTTTTCCACACTGTCACTGCCCTATCCCTCCATCTACATATCTCTGTTCTCAAGGGGCTCTGACGATGCAGTGGTAGTATCTCTTCATCTGAGCCACGAAGTGAGATTCAAGTCTCATCTGCCCCAGAGGTGTACAATAACATTTCTGAACAGGTTGATTTCAAAATATCTATATGCCCGCTCTTCCCTCCCTGTCTCTCCCTCGATCTGTCTCCTTTCTCTGTCTCTAAATCCTTCTCTTTCTCCCTTCACTACATCCCTCCCTCTATCCCTTTGATCTCTACCCTGTCCTCCTCTCTCCCCATCCCTGTCTTGTTTCTCCAGTTTCTGTCTCTCAACCTGACACCCTCCCTCTCTCCTCCATCCCTCTCTCTCCCCTCCCTCTTTCCTCTTTCTCTGTCTCCCTCTATCTATTCTCCATCCCCCTCTATCTCTCCCCTCCCTCTATTTATCCTCCATTCCTCTCTATTTCTCCTTCCTCCCTCCCTCTCCCTCTATCCCCATCTCTCTATCTCCCCGTCCCTTTCTCCTTCTCTCTCTTCAACAGTCTCCCTCTATCTATCCTCCATCTCCCTCTATCTCTCTCCCCGCATCCCTCTCTATCTCCCTCCCCGTCCCTCTCTGTTTCTCTCCCCCTCTGCCCCATCCCTCTCTATCTCTCTCCCCTTCCCCGTCCTTCTCTGCTTCTCTCCCCCCCCCCCCCCCCCCCCCCGTCCCTCTATCTCTCTCTCCCGCCCGTCTCGTCCCTCTCCCTCTCTCCTCCGTCTCGTCCCTCTCCCTCTCCATCTCTCCCCTGTCCCGTCCCTCTCCTCCCTGTCCCGTCCCTCTCCCTCTCCTCCCTGTCCCGTCCCTCTCCCTCTCCTCCCTGTCCCGTCCCTCTCCCTCTCTCCCCTGTCCCATCCCTCTCCCCCCCCACCGTCCCATCCCTCTCCCTCTCCATCTCTCCCCCATCCCGTCCCTCTCCCTCTCCATCTTTCCCCCATCCTTCTCCCTCTCCATCTTTCCCCCATCCTTCTCCCTCTCCATCTTTCCCCCATCCTTCTCCCTCTCCATCTTTCCCCCATCCTTCTCCCTCTCCATCTCTCCCCTGTCCGTCCCTCTCCCTCTCCATCTTTCCCCCGTTCCGTCCCTCTCCCTCTCCATCTCTCCCCCGTCCCTCTCTCCCCTGTCCCGTCCCTCTCCCTCTCTCCCCTGTCCCGTCCCTCTCCCCCCCCCCCAACCACCGTCCCATCCCTCTCCCTCTCCATCTCTCCCCGTCCTGTCCCTCTCCATCTTTCCCCCGTCCTTCTCCCTCTCCATCTCTCCCCCGTTCCGTCCCTCTCCCTCTCCATCTCTCCCCCGTTCCGTCCCTCTCCCTCTCCATCTCTCCCCCGTTCCGTCCCTCTCCCTCTCCATCTCTCCCCCGTTCCGTCCCTCTCCCTCTCCATCTCTCCCCCGTCCCGTCCCTCTCCCTCTCCATCTCTCCCCCGTCCCGTCCCTCTCCCTCTCCATCTCTCCCCCGTCCCGTCCCTCTCCCTCTCCATCTTTCCCCCGTCCCTCTCCCTCTCTATCTCTCCCCCGTCACGTCTCTCTCTCCATCTCTCATAATAGAATTCCTGCACTGGAAACAGGCTATTTGGCCCAACAAATCCATACTGACCCTCTGAAGAGTATCCGACCCAGACCCATTCCCTACTCCGATTACGCTACATTTCCCCAGACTTAATGCACCTAACCTACACATCCCTGGACACTATAAGCAATTTCCCATGGTCAGTTCACCCAACCTACACATCTTTGGACTGTGGGAGGAAGCCGGAGCACCCGGAGGTAACCCATGCAGACACGGGGAGAATGTGAAAACTCCACACATCTAGTCGCCCGAGGCTGGCATCAAACCCGGTCCCTGGTGCTGTGGGGCAACAGTGTTAACCACTGAGCCAGTCTCCTTCCCTCACTCCCTCCCCCTCACTCTCTCTCTGCCACTCCCTCTGTACCCCTCACTCCCACTTTTATCTCTCCCTCACCTTCATTCCCCTGCTATCATTCCCTCACTCCCTACCTCTCTTCTTCCCCATTCTCTTCCCCTCTCACTCACTCCCTCTCCCACCTTCCCTCACACACTCCCTCCCTCACCCTTCCCCTCCTCTCCCTCTCCCTCTGTCGCCCTCTCACCCCTCCCCCTCCCTCCCCCACTTCCATACCCACTGCCTCCCCTCTCCCCTC
The DNA here is from genome assembly GCF_037043375.1 of Chiloscyllium plagiosum. Lineage (NCBI taxonomy): Eukaryota > Metazoa > Chordata > Chondrichthyes > Orectolobiformes > Hemiscylliidae > Chiloscyllium > Chiloscyllium plagiosum. The sequence goes on along the minus strand of NW_028270157.1, from coordinate 59,305,025 downwards.
CCCCCCATGCCTCCCCCCGTCGCCCTCTCTCCCCCTCCCTCCCCCTCCCTCTCTCCCCTCCCCTGCCCTCCCCTCCCCCTCTGTCATCCTCTCTCCCCTCCCTCTCTGTCGCCCTCTCTCCCCTCCCCCTGACGCCCCCTCTGTCGCCCTCTCTCCTCTCCCCCTGACTCCCCCTCTGTCGCCCTCTCTCCCTTCCGCCTGCCTCCCCTCCCCTGTCTCCCTTCCCCCCAGATGCCCTCTCTCCCCCTCCCCCTGCCTCCTCCCGTCACCCTCTCTCCCCCTCCCTCTCCCCTCCCCTCCCCCTCTGTCGCCCCCCCCCGTCTACCCTCCCTCTCTGTCACCCTCTTTCCCTCTCTGTCACCCTCTCTCCCTGTCCCTTGTCTCCCCCTCCCCTTACCCCTCTCTACCCCTTCCCCCTCCCTCCCTCTTCCCCCCTCTCTCCCTCCTCCACACTCTCTCCCCACCCCCCTCCCCCTCTCCCCTCCCCCTAACCATTTCAACTCCCACCCCCCTCCCCTCCACTCTCCTCCCCTTCACTCTCCTCCCCTCCCCTTCCCATCTCCTCCCGCCCCTCTCCCCCCTCCCCCACCCCCTCTCTCCCCCTCCCCCTCCCTGTCAACCCTCCCCCCACTCTCTCCCCCTCCCCCCACTCTCTCCCCCCTCCTTTCCTACCCCCTCTCCCTCCCTCCTTTCCTCACCCCCTTTCCTCCCTCCTCTTTCCCCCCACCCCCTCCCCTCCCCCACTCCCCTCCCCCACTCTCCTCCCTCTCTTCCCCTCCCACTCTCTCCTCCCCCCTCCCCTCTCTCTTCCCTCCCCACTCTCTCCCCCTATCCCCCTCCCCTCTCTCTCCCCTCCCCACTCTCTCCCCCTATTCCCCCTCCCCTCCCCCTCTCTCCTGCCCCCTCCCCCCCTCCCCCTCCCCCACTCTCTCCCCCCTCCCCCTCCCCACCCCCCCTACCCTCCCCCCTTTCCCCACCCCTCCCCTACCCCTCTCTCCTCCCCTCCCCTCCCCCTCTCTCCTCCCTCTCTCCCCCTCCCCTCCCTCTCCTCCCCTCCCCCTCTCCTTCCCCCCTCCCTCTCCTCCTTCCCCCTCCTCTCCTTCCCCCTCCTCTCCTTCCCCCCTCCCCCTCCTCCTTCCCCCTCCTCTCCTTCCCCTCCTCTCCTTCCCCCCTCCCCCTCCTCCTTCCCCTCCTCTCCTTCCCCCTCCCCTGCCCCCTCCTCCCCCTCTCCTTCCCTGCCCCTCCTCTCCCCCTCCCCCTCTCCATCCCCTCCCCTCCCCCCTCCTCCCCCTCTCCTTCCCCCTCCTCCCCCTCTCCTTCCCCCTCCTCCCCCTCCTCCCCTTTTCCTTCCCCTCCTCCCCTTTTCCTTCCCCCTCTTCCCCCCTTCCTTCCCCCCTCCCTTTTTCCCCCTTTCCACTCCCTTCTTCCCCCTTCCCCCTCCCTTCTTCCTGCCTCCGTTCTTCTTTCTCCCCGCCTTCCCTTCTTCCCCCTTCCCTTCTTCCCTCCTGCCCCTCTCTTCCCTCCTCTTCCCCCTTCCCCCCTCGTCACCTTCCCCCCCTCCCTTCTTCCCCCTCCCCTTCCTTCCCCCACCCTCTTATTCCCCCTCCCCTTCCCCCTTCTTCCCCCTCCTTCCCCTTCCCCCTTCTGCCCCTCCCCTTCCCCTTCTTCCCCCCTCCCCTTTCTTCCCCCTCCCCCCTTCTTCCCCCCCTTCCCCCTTCTTCCCCCTTCTTCCCCCTCTTCTTCCCCCTCCCTCCCCCTCTTCTTCCCCTCCTTCTCCCACCCTCTTATTCCCCCTCCCCTTCCCCTTCTTCCCCCTCCCCCATTCTTCCCCTTCCCCCATTCTTCCCCTTCCCCCTTCTTCCTCCTCCCCCTCCTCCTTCTTCCTCCTCCCCCCTCCCCCTTCTTCCCCCTCCCCCATCTTCCCCCTCCCTCCCCCTTCTTCCCCCTCCCTCCCCCTCCCCCTTCTTCCCCCTCCCTCCCCCTTCTTCCCCCTCCCCCTTCTTCCCCCTCCCTCCCCCTTCTTCCCCCTCCCATCCCCGTCTTCCCCCTCCCTCCCCCTCCCCTTCTTCCCCCTCCCTCCCCCTCCCCTTCTTCCCCCTCCCTCCCCCTCCCCTTCTTCCCCCTACCCTTCCCCATCTTCTCCTCCCCCTTCTTCCCCTTCCCTTCCTCCCCCTTCCCCTTCCCGTCCCCCTTCCCCTTCCCGTCCCCCTTCCCCTTCTTCCCCCTCCCCTTCCCGTCCCCCTTTTTCCCCTCCCCTTCCCGTCCCCCTTCTTCCCCCTCCCCCTTCTTCTCCCTCTCCCCCTTCTCCCTCTCCCCCTTCCCCTTCTTCCCCCTCCACCTCCCTCCCCCTTCTTCCCCCTCCCCTACCTCCTCCCCCTCC